>NC_134313.1:127518386-128718386 GCF_964195595.1 Calonectris borealis
AGGAAAGCAGAAAAATTATGCTTTGCTTCTGAGATGTGAATGATTCAAGACTTTTGAAGAGTATGGAAGGATTACAGCTTTGCATTAATCTTGTACCTAAGCCAGTGAAAAAGAGGTGCTCTCTAAGTATGGCAGTGTAGCATGTTAATCCTTTAGCACAGCTTCCAAGAGAGGAAAACACTAGCCAGTACCTACGCTTTGACATTTCTTAAAGCTAATTGTTTTTATCAAATGAATTTTTTGTTAAGGATAATTTAATATTTTCTTCCCAAAGAAGTGGAAGTATGTTATGTACGTGGATACATAACTTCCTTCATAGATGTCTGTTTAGGATACGAATGGAAAACCAAAGAATGCCTCATTCTATGGGTTTTCAGTATGTGTATGTTTGTGTGTCTGTGCACAACAGAGGCAAAACTAGGGGGAAAAAAAATCTGCAGGGGTTGGAAGATTGCCAAGCTGGACAAGGGAATGTGCCAACTCCTTGTCTTGTGGTAGGGAGAATCTCTGAAATCCTGCAGTTCCCTAGAAGACCTACCAGTCTTCTGTACCCATCTGTAGTCTTCTGTATGCTGTATTTCATACAGCAAAACAGAAAGAGTGCCCAGTGTAACAGGAATCCAAACCCAGCTATGTCCAATTCTCCTGCTACAAACTCCAGTTGTAGAAGACTGCCAGACATGGATCAGACATTTGTGCACAAACCAGACTCTGCTTTTATTTCTTCTTTCCTAAAATCTTCTTTCAAAGAAATCAGAATTTTATTTAAGACACGAAACAACATTTCTTTTCTTTCCTAATGCCCTCCTCTGCCAGCAAAACCATACTGTAAGTATAAACGTGTGGGTGAATTTGCACAGCTAGCACCTTTGAAAAGATGTTGGCTAGTTTCCCAATGTTTGTTCTCTTCTACACTTAAACTCTGAAGCTAAGAAATGAGTATTTATCTCACCTCTCTTTTGGGCTCTTTAGAAAGTATGAGAGGATGGATTTTTGTATGATCTGATCCCCAGCAGTCTGATAGGCTCGGCTACCAAGGTCAGAGTTTAGTCACTGTCTCAAACAAGTCACCCATTGATGTAGAATGTATAGAATTGCCCAATTTCACAGTTTACTGTACGTCTTACCTTGCTTGTTTTCTAAGTCCATTCTAGTCTGTGGAACAAAGCCTGAAAATGAGAAGCAAACATGCCAGGAAACAGAAGGATAAATTAGAATATCTAATATTTATTTTTAATTAAAAATACATTTAAGCAAAAAACCGCAACGTTACTGAAGGACCTGATTCATTGGCTTTGCATACTTCAACAATGTCAAACAATGTAGATTCAGATGCATGACTTGAAAATTGTATTTGAAAAAAAATTCAACTGTAATATAGAGATGGCCAAGCTGGTTGTTTAGCTACATGTGGCCTCCGGTGCCAGGTTTATATCATGCAAACAGAAAAGGACTGGGCTGGCATGGAGTTCTTGGAATAAAGTTGGGTTTGTGGCTGTGGAAGCAGCGAAGGCAACAGAGGCTATAAAGATAGTATTTCCAAGCTGTCCAAGAAAGCCACCCTTTGGGTCTGAGACACTTGAACGTGTCTTGTGTTTTTTTTTTAAACATAGGGTTTGACATATACTTGAAAGAGGAGAAAGACTGGTCATGTCTTTGAGAGAATACAGGGAAACATCTTGTCAGAAAATTTGTTTTCCCATGTTGCTTAATTTCTCATTTTGGTAATGCATATTTGGTAATGTTTCGATTTGCATTTCACTAATGTTTCTGTCCCTGTATGTGTTCACTCCCCAGGGTAAGCTGGAGGCTGCTTCTGTCAATAGTCTGCAAGCTTTGTGTTTTATTTGGGAAGAGGCCAAAGGTAATGATGATTCCGCTGTGATAAGAGCTGAGAAACTTCAGTCTCCAATGAATTATCAGCCCAATCTTCGAGTTTTTGTTCAGCTGTCTGCTCCACTTGTCCACCTCCTGGAGAAGAGCAGACAGACAAAATAGGCAAAATCCTTACTCCTTTCTCTAGAAGGAAAGGCAAGAAGGTGCAGAAAAATCCCAGCAGCTCTACTGTCTTATGCCTCTCCTGCCTCATGTCACCCTGCAATAGGATGACTGTTCTGTCCCCTTTTACAGTGCTAAGTCTTGAAATGGAGGAGACCACAGCTCCACCAGGGACAGAGTAAACAACACAAGGCAGGGCCTGAAGATATGAGACTGGGGAATAAAAGTGACATGCAGAGTCTTTTTGCCTGGAAATTGCTTGGAAAGGGTATAAGGCTCTCTAAAAAGGGCTAGAAGTAAGCAAGTATCACTCCTATCTTCAAGAAAGAGAATCTAAAGAACTACAGGCTAGTCAGCATCACCTTGAACCCTGGGAATCTGATGGAATGAATAATCCTGGAAACCATTTCCCAACAGTTGAAGGACAAGAAGGTGATTGGAAGATGTAAGCGTGGATTTATGAAGACGAAATTGTGCCTGACCAACCTAATAGTCTTCTACGATGACATGACTGGCTTGGTAGATGAGGGGAAAACAGTGATGTTTATCTTGACTTTAGCAAGGCTTTTGACACTGTCTCCCATAACATCCTTAAGACAAATCGATACGTGGACAGTGAAGTGGATTCAAAACTGGCTGAACAAATGGGCTCAGAGGGTTGTGATCTGTGGCACAAAGTCCAGCTGGAGGCTGGTCACTAGTGGAGTAACTTAGGGGTCAATACTGGGTCAGTACTGTTTAAAACTTTATTAATAACCTGAAGGATGTGACAAAGTACACCCTCAGCAAATGTGCAGATGATAGACCAGATGGATGTGTTGCCATTCAGAAGAATTTCAACAGGCTGGAGAAATGGACTGACAGGAACCTCATGAAGTTCAGCAAAGGAAAAAGCATTGGATGGATAACCCCATGCACCAGTAATGTTGGGAGACGACCAGCTGAAAAGCAGGTTTGCAGAAAAGGACCTGGGAGTCCTGTCGGACACCAAGTTGAACATGAGCCAGCAATGTGCCCTTGCAGCAAAGGAGACCAACAGTAGCCTGAGCTGCATTAAGAGGAGTTTTGCCAGCAGGTCGAGGGAGGTAATTCTTCTCCTATACTCAGCACTGGTGAGACGCATCTGCAGTGATGGGTCTAGTTCTGGGCTCCCCAGTACAAGAGAGATGTGGACATGCTAGGACAAGTACAGCAAAGGGCCACAAAGGTGATTAAGGGACTGGAGCATCTCACATATGAGGAAAGGCTGAGAGAGCTGGGACTGTTCAGCCTGGAGAGGAGCTGACTCACAGGGATCTTTTCCATGTGCAGAAGTACTGGGAGTGGGGGTGGGGGAGAAGCGGGGGTGGAGGGAGGAGAGCAGGGGAGTAAGGAAGATGGAGTCACTTTTCTCAATTGCGACAGGAAGAAGACACCAGAGACAATGGACACAAATTAAAATACAGGAAATTCCACTTAAGCCTAAGGGGAAAAAAAAATCTTTACAGTTAATTGAGGACTGGAACAGGTTGCCCAGAGAGCCTGTGTAATCTCCATCCTTAGAGATATTCAAAACCCAGCCAGACAACATCCTGTGCAACCCGTTCTAGTTGACTGTGCTTTGAGCATGGGGTTGGAGTAGACGATGTCTGTAGGTGGTCCCTTCTAACCTCCACCGTTCTGTGATTCTACAAATTAATATGTGGAGTCAGCTGTGCCAATTGTCAAAAAAAAGTTTGAAAATCCCATACAAAAGCTTCTTGCTATTTCAATGTCAGTGATATTTTTTTGTGTGAGGGTAACTCATATTTTTTAACCTTTGGGGTTGTCACTAACAACTAAGTATAGATGTGCTTTCATGATGAAGCCTGGCAACTTAGAAATAGTTTCTTCTTTTCTTCAAGGATAAATAAAGATACAACCTTACCAACTGTTCAGCTGGATACTGAGACTCCTTAGCTGCTGAGGATGTCTGTACATATGATAACTTTTCAACTGGGAGACCCGCTAAATGCCTGAACTCCTAGGATCTTTAGACTCTGGTGAATGTACATAAAGAAAAACATAGCCCTCACTGTACCCATGTAAGATGGGGCTATAAATGGGCTATTACCCTGTTGGAAATGGACCTTGATATCTGTTGTTGGCAGTTCTCAGAAAATCTCAATTCCATGTACCTGGGTTCCTATGAAGAGTATAGAGAATGGCATAGAAACTACCCCTAGATGGCCATATCAGCTGTACTAAATACATGTCCCATCAATCTATTTCAGAAGGTGTGTAGCACATAGAATTGGAGTCTGGATGACTTGGAAAAAAGGGGACACTAACACCTCCCTCTCTCTGTTTCTTTTTAGCTCCTGTATTTCTAGCTTTGGGTCATTGTCAAGAAGCCAACCAAAAGCCTCCTAAGCATTGTGGTGCTGAACATAGCAACAACTTGCCCCTTCTTTTCCTCCAATAGCTGAGCAGAGAGACATATATCCGCGTCTATCACTGGCCCCACATGTTCCAGCCACCGTTGAACACAAAAGGTAAAAAAATCATTGAGTGCAATTGTCTGACTGATGAATAGCTTTCCTGCAAAGTGGGACTGAATGGGCTAGGACTTCCTAGCCTGGAAAAGTGATAGTGGAAAAGGGAATGTAAAGGTTAATGAAATAATTTCTGTTGTGGAGATGGTGGATTCAAAACAATTACTTACGGCTGCCCATAAAGGGAACACTGGGGACATGAGCTGAATTCCCTCCTCCCCACCTTCCCCCCTGCCCCCAAAGAAAGGAAAAAAGGGGGAGATATTTATTCCTCTAGAGAAGTTGTGGCTGTTATTGCCACAGGAATATAACAGCGGTGAGAAGTAAAGCAGGCTCTAAAAGAGCTGAGACACAGGGCAGGAGGAACAGCTGACTTTCAGTCTAGATTGTCTAGCCGATACCTGTGGTAGAGAAAACTCTCCAGCACAGATGTTAGGAGGTAGACCATGGAAAGTTCACCTCGAAGCATCCAGTCCAGTCTATTGTTTGAGAGAGGATACCAGGCTGGACAGTCCTCCGGCTTACCCGCGTTAGTCTTTGTGTCCTCAGGCAGGATGGTATAACAGACCTCAGAACCTGTCCTCTTATGAGCTGTATTTCCCAGAAGATAGATAAACCTTGTTCTTAGTTATGCATTTTGGCAGTATGAGCACAATTTCCATTGAATTCAACACGGATCAGCACTTGTCCATGAGGGGATATTTTAAAACCTCTTAATGCAATTAGAATTGTATTAAGGTTGTAAAATCCATTGCCAGGACATGGGAGCTAAAGAAAGTGCCAGCAGAAGGAATAGGTTGTCATAGCAGTGACATGTCATCTTTTCTTCCTGCTGTCATTCCTTGTGTCCCTAACTGGCATCTTAATTATTTAGTGTCACATGCCAAATACAATAATTATATCATAACACATCAGTAAGAAACTGTGAAGGTAAAGTTTGGAGTCTTCATTATAACAAAAACGATTAGGTATGCTTTCTGTATTTTTGCCTGCAGCATTATTTGTCTTGAATAGTGTCTCTCACCTTTCTTTATGGTGATGATGTCATTGTATGGTTAGGCATTGAAACCCACCAATTATGGGAAATAATGTGGAAAAACTCCTAGAAAATTGTCAGTCTCCGTTTCACTATTAATAATGAGTAGCCAGGAAGTCAAAAGATGTTTGTTTTGTGGGTTTTCTTCTGCCTCTTTTAGAGTCTGTTTGATTGTTTTCTGATTAATGTTTCTAAGTTGGGAGCCATGAATAAATCAAGAAGAAAGATCGTAACTGGAGGGATGCCAATCTGTCTGAAGGTAATTTGTCTAGTCTGTGAACAAAGGTGTTTATGGGTCATGACTAGTAATGGCATTCTTAGTGATCTTTTCCACTTGAACAGACAACTTAATGAATTCACATACAATATTCTGAATCCAAATAAGTGGTGGGTATCTGATCAGAAAAACATGCTTTTAGTGTTTTCTGAGGCACTGTCTCATGTCAGAGTATGATATAGCCATGATCTGAGACAGCGTCCTAGTTAAAGAAGCACGAACCTGCTCATGGTTATTCTGCTCTTTAGGGATGTTACCTAAACTTTAGGATATACAGATCAATAGGGTTCAGAGTCTGTATCTGCTTTGATTCACCAGAGAAATGATTTTGCCTCCCTACAGACCTCCAAAGGTCTCTTGATTCTACTCTCACCCTTTAAAATCTCCACTATTCCTCAAGTTCTTTCTCTCCTCATACATAGCCTTTCACAAACAAACTCTGAATTAATTTACATATTCCACTCAAAGGCCTTTGGGCTC
Organism: Calonectris borealis; assembly: GCF_964195595.1. Classification (NCBI taxonomy): domain Eukaryota; kingdom Metazoa; phylum Chordata; class Aves; order Procellariiformes; family Procellariidae; genus Calonectris; species Calonectris borealis. The sequence continues at coordinate 127,524,691 of NC_134313.1, forward strand.
TCCTTTCTAACCCATCACTCTTTAACCAGCTGTCATTAAGCTAAAATTACATACACTCCATCATTCACAGCTCCTTAACTTGCAGCACGTGTATTCAGCAGCAGATGGAAGCAGGAAGAAAAATTACCTGTGCTGCTAGGTTTCATTTCCCAAGGCAGACAGAGGCTATAGATCAGGAAGGAAGAAGAAGGAGACTCAATAGGAAGATGCACACAAACTTTGTTGTGCTGTAGAGGATGTTTGAACAGCTGTAAATAAGCAAAGAGCAGCGGGGTTATTGAATGATCAGAGAGGACAGAAGGCTTGCAGTGAGACTGGGAAAGAGCCCTCAGGTTATGGCAGTCTGAGGTGAAAAGGAATTTCTGAGTAAGGTGAGTTTTCGAAGATCACACAGGCTCAGGTTTATCTCCAAATAATTCAGCCTTCGTCTTTGTTATTCTTCAGCAAGCTGTTGCAGGTGTTTTCCTCACTGGACATTAAGCAAAGTCATTCTATTTCTTTTCTGTGAAGAATAGCTACATTTTAAAATATTATTTCCCAAAATGTGCTGTACTTTTTGAGTACTGGTCCATGATCTGTCCCAGGGACAACTTCCTTTGCTGCTTTGTGTCTCAATGGTGTGTTTGTGTAGGACTAGGGATACCCATTAGCCAGAGCAGGGACAACACTGAAATGGTCATGAAGACCATCTCCACCTTTTTGCAGTGAACAGCCTTGCCCTCACCTTGCTTTTCACAATTTAAAATAAGCTTTTCTTAAAAACTGAAGGCAAAAGTATTCTATATACCTCAAAACTTCTGGTTTCTGCTCCAACTCTTTGGACCCACCTTGCTCCACAGTTGCTGCCCTTTGTCATTCCTTCAGCATGGCAGGAACTTAAAGCTTCCCTGAGCCAGTCCCCTCTGGATTCCTGTTGGTGAACAGGTGACATAGGAGCTTTGTGGTGGAGAGGCCCTCCCTGACACAGCACAGTGCTGGCTGGCTGATGTGATGACAACACGACTGCCACATAGGTATCTGGCGGCTGGGCTGCTCCCTGATGTTCATTTACAGTCCTGTGCTGCTCCCCCTGTTGTGTCAGCACAACTGGTTGCATAGCTGGCTGAAGAACAGTTTTAGGCTGGATCCTTTTCCTACCCTTGTTCTCTGACAGGCCTTGCCAACAGTGCGTCAGCAGCACAGGGATGCGACAGGGCAACCACAGCGGGGAAGGGCTGTTCAGTCAACAGTGCTGCTGAAGATACAGGTTGGCCTGGCCTTTAATAAATAGTAATAGTGGAAAGGAGAGCACTGTCAGTACACAGAACACTATGAGAGATGAAAAGCCTTTGGACAGAAGGAAAGTGACACTGCATGCAGCGTATTTATACTTCTTGCGTGGTAAGAAACAGAGCATTGGAAGTGTGGAACATGAAAACCTACACTGTCAACTGATTTTGTGGTTCCCTTCAAAGCCAGGTATAGTGTTCAGTCAGCCCACATTTACCATTTCCCCCAAATAGTTGACTACTTCAGTGCCTGGCCTGAGTAAGAGCTACATGCATGTGGATGTTTGTAGCAACTGTGTTTATTAATTTCTGAACTGTGACAGGGTTCAATGAATGAAGATGTGTCACACTAAAATGTATGCATAAAGTTACATGAGATTGTGGGATGGAGAGGAGTGTTACCTCTCATTCAGTCGGGAAGTTGCTAATAGGCCCATTAAGTACAGCAAATAGTGACTGGTCCCTTAAAATAACATTTCCTTTTCCTTCTTTAATTTTTATCCTCTTCTTGTTATCTGTTGAGTAAGACAGAATAAATTTGATGAGCACCCAGAAGGAGGGTGGAATATTGATGAAGCTGGAGAACCTCAAAAGGGAGATTGGCTGAAAAAACTGTTAAGGTTAGCATGCTTCAACAGAAAGGTGATTGGAAATGAGTCAGGAATGCAAATAGTCAACCTTTCAGATGTGATCTGAATAGTAGAGGCTTGTACAGGCTTTTCTTTCATTTCTTCACCTTTGTCTTTTATAAGCATTTGCAGCTGGGTTGTTTTTTGTAGATTGGAAATAAATACTTCTCCATGCATTTCATCTGCTTTGACCTGAAGGTGATTTTTAAGGTAACTGATTAATGCAAGACATTTCTTACCCACAGATGTGGTGAATCTTAAAGGCAAATTTCTGAGATGTCTGAAGAAACAGCTCCAGGGTCAGGAACCTGCTAGCAGCTACGGTAGGCTGGCACAGAACCATGTGAGCCTGTTGAAGGGCTGACGTTGGAAATGTTGGGGCTGGAAGTGTTGTCCAGGGAGGGCTTATAGCTAAGAAGGCTCCCCAGAATGCAGCAAGTCAGCAGAGAATGCATCCGAGTCCCTGAGACTCGGATCTCTTCTCTGGGAAATGTGAAACTCTGTGTTGCATCACCACATCGCAGGCACCCATCCCGCTGCTCCAGCAGTGGTCTGCCAGTGCAGAGCAACGCCAGGAGACCTCTCCTCTCTTGTTAATATGGGTGAAAGTGGAGGTAATGCTGTATAACAGAGCAGAGCTAGCAGCTGAGATGAGTCAGAGCAGTCAATTTTAGTCTCATAGCACAGGCAAGAGCGCTGTTCTGCCTTCCCTAAAGCCTTCCCTCACTGACTTGTTGTATTCAGCGTCCGATAAAGTATGAAGAGAATTAGATTATTTGTCACTCTTGTACACTGGGATATTTTAAGAGGAAGCCATTATTGCTGGCACATAATTGCGGTTTGCAGTTTTGCTGTCCCCAATGTCTTGAAGGTGGGGGTAGATGTGTTCATCATCTACCCATAACATCCCCACTGAGCAAGCAAGATTGAGGACTTGCTGAGAGGACACTGAGAAGAGTATCTCCAAGTGCTAGAAGAGAACTTTACAAAGTAGTAAAAACCGCATCCCAGGAAGTGAGTTTTGGAGGAGTCAGCAGTCTTTGCCACTGTTATGGCTGGAAGAGTCCTTCTGTAGCTGAAGTTCCAGAAAGTTGCCTCAGGATTTGATCTTATAATATAAAATACTCCCAGATGATGGTCATGGCAGAAACCTGATTTCCAGCTGCCCTGCCATATCTATAAATTAGGCCATTAGTCTGCTACTCACAATTTCCTCCTGCCATTTGTAAGTAGCACAGAACGACAGGGTCTAATGTAATATGATATGGAAAATTTTGAAGTAGATTTAAATTTAAAATGGAAAATGAAATGATGGTCCTGTGTGTAAGAGCTGATGTAATAGAAAAAATGTATTCCTCTTGCCTAATGAATTTACTGGGAAATATATTGCCAATTACGCTCGGCACTCTCTGCTAAAAGTCACCAAATAACAGCCGTAGTTATTTAAAGAGCTGCCAGTGCAGGGCAAATGGGAAGAAAGAAGTGGAAATGCAAAGGCACCTGTGAGGCTAGTAGATGCATTAAAAAGTGGAAACAAAGAGAAATGGCTGTGTTACTGACAAAGATAGACTGACCGCTAGAGAAACCATGTTTCAAATATCTTTGTATAGGTAACTCTCCAGAGGTTATGTGAGATTCTAGTATTCTGTTGTCAGGATCTTCCACATCAAAACCTTGGAAAAATGGGGTTGGATTTTCCTTTGTTTCTTTTCAAACAGTGTTTCTGAGTCATGTGCATGCCTGTTGATACAGTCTCTGCAAGACGAGACAAACCAGACTTTTTTCCCAGAAATAATTTTTGCAGTCCCTCAACAGATGAGACAAACCAGACTTTTTTCCCAGAGGTAATTTCTGCAGTCCCTCAACAATACTGAGGTTTTCCTGGAAAGTAATCTGCGTATTATTTTGGAAAGGAGAATTATCTCCAGTAACTGGCATTCTGCAACAAAATGAACAGAGCTTATATGAAGTATATAATCAGAGGAAAAAAAGGAGCGCACGTTCTGCTCTGCGTTGTCCCTCTGTTGCACTAGCTCTCCATTAGAACTGTGTCGTTAATCTCACAAGAGTTCTGCTGACAAAAGATGGGTTTCTGAACCAAGCCAATGAATACTTGGTCCTGAACACATAGCCCATGTTCATTCTCTATGTGTTACATTACCAGGCTTTTTGGTGTAAGCACTGTTTGATGCGTTAGGCAGGTTTGATTATTCTTGGCCAAGGCATTAAGCACAATATGAAATCCCAGCCATGAAAACCAATCACAAGGACAGAAGTGGACATGGTTGATCTAGTTTTACTTGCTGAGTGGCACTTCCAGGAAAAAAAAGAACATTATGGTTAAAAGATCCCATTACGAAGTTGCTGTAGCTTGAAAATGAAGCGACCTTTAATGTAATAAGTTGGCACTGTGGCATTCAGTAAAATAAAGAAGTCTTTTGCCTTTAACCTTACAGCTAAATCAGCATCCTTGGATTACTGTATGGGTGCAGCTTTTGCATACAAGCCGCAAAGGGCTTTGGCTCAACTTTCTGAGAGTTTCAAGGTCCTTATTTCTGTAGAGAAAGCTGTGATCCTTTAATGACACTGTTACTTCTCTAGAAATGGTCTGAGCTTTTTCTAAAATTCTTCTCCTGAACGATTTTTTTTTAAAAACGTATTCATCTCAACCCATTTCAGTCCTTGGGACCCAACGTGTTTGACAACTGTCTGCCTACCGAAGGAGGTAGGCTTTTACCTTAATGGGTTTGGAATTCTTTTATGTAATACTTGGGAAATAAAAAGTTTGTTCTATTACAGTGTGCTGACATGCAGAAAAAATAGTTTACCTGCTTTGGTTTTGTAGCAGGTCTCAGGTTAAATAATTAATCTCAAAAACAGCACTCAGATTGGTTTTCAAAGACTCAATTTTCAAACATTTCATGACTGTGTGAGACATTTATTTATTTCTGCTTTATTCATTCCAGCTCTGAGCGGCAGCCTCGTCTGAATGAAAAACACCAGCATTTGACCATGGCTGGGAGTCTGGTTTCTAACTCATGAATAGCTCGTCAGCATTACCAATGTAGCTATTATCTCCTGCTTCTACATCTGTCTGTGAAGAACTGTTTTCCAGGGAAGTGTCTGACAGAGCAAACACACACAAACATATGTGTAAGTGCATGCAAGACCCTAGAAATACCACATTCACACAGAAGAGCACTGTGCAGAAAATCCAGGCCAGGTGTTTGAAACTTAATATAGTCATGTCAGCACTTGGGCTAATAAACCACATCTCTGAGCAGTTCCTCAGCTCCTATACATACAGCTCCTATGCTCTGTAGTATAGGAGCAGCACGGCTGTGATCTTCCACTTCCTTTTCTAATCCTGGAGGTGGATCCCTCTCAAGGACCTCCAGGCAGCATTTTGTTTGGACGGGTGAAACTGCCCCACGTGTCACAACACTGGCGGTAAGGCTGCTTCTCAAGAGGTGTGGGCTAAGTGGGAACCTATGTGCAGGCGTGTATGTCATGGTGTTCACTGGGTTCATATCTCCTAGCTGCTTCTGCTTCTAAGGCTTCATGTAAAGAAGGAAGGATATGAGCAGATGGATTTTCAGAAATGCTGACAACAAATTGTTCCCATCAACTTCAATGGGAATAGTCCTGAAAAGAAGCTGTTGTTGACTAGTGCCTTCTAGATGCTAGCAGTCCCTATACGTTCCTTACTGCAGAGACCTGCCAAGTTTGATTAATGATGCTAGAATAGTACAGACCAGGATACAGTAGAAATAGCATGTGTATATATGTCCAATTGCTAATGACAACCCTGCCTACACTTCATATTGAAACAGTTCCAAGAGGTGTCAGAAAGAGGAGATATATAGTAACTGACAGTGAAGAAAGCAATGTGAAATTTAAGCAGTCATCATTAGAGCTTGCATCTAAAAAGCAAAAGGAGATTACTGTGAGACTAGCTAATGAGTTGAGACTCATGAATTTGAACTAATATCTGGTTTGATTGGATCCTCGCAGTGCCCTCTCAATCTGCAGATGAAAGAAGGGAAATAGTTTACATTTCAGTATGGCAGTGCAAACAGATGAGACATTGATTAGAGCCCCCTCAGTTTAAAAAAAAGAAGGAAAGAAGATGAACCCAAATGCATACAACACCTCCTCAGAGTTATCCCAATAAGGTAGAGTTATTGCAAGATTTCCAGATGATTCACAGTGCCTGAAGTATCATGTTTTCATGTTCTAGTTCTCTGGATCTTGGAGATTTGAGTTTTCTTATCCAAATTCAACTCAGAAATTGTTTTTGGTAATTACTTGGTCAATTGTTCTAGCTAAGGAGACATTAATCCAGAAGTTTCTCGATTGTCTGTCTGTATGAACTGGTCTTTCTTTAAAGCTTTACAACAGCAATAAAAAATATTCTTCAGTGTTCCACTGTAACTGTCCATTTCAGCATGGGGAATTTACCACATCCATCAGCCCAGTGGTTCAACGTCCCTGCTCTGCCTTGAAGGACTGAAAAATCCCCAGGTCATAGGAAACACAACCTAAGGAGAAATGCCAGGTAACAGAAGATGATAAGTGATTGAAGTGTCTTATATATGCATATTACAGTCTCTGTGGGAAAGCATTTGCTGTCCTTTGGAGGCAGTTTGATCACCTCCATATGGACTGTTGAAAATGTCACAGCCTGCAATTTAGCTCACTAAGAAATACAAGATGTTTTCTTCCTTCTCTCCTGTAGATCTTTCTATCACCTGCCATCTTCCTCAGCCACTTCTAGAAACTGCAAAATTAGGAATGACAAAACACGCAAAAATGAATCATAGGTAGAAGTGACAGCTCAGAAATATCAAAATATGCTGTAAGTGGGACTTGATTTAAAATGGAACATGAAAAAGAGCAGGAATTCTTTCAAAAAAAATAAGTGATATGCAGAAAGTGGAAATCTGAAGGCTCTGAAAATCCTAGTGAGAAAAGAAATGGAAAAAAATCAACGCAGGCAAACGAACACAGCAGAGACCTGTGTAATTAAGCTGCCAGGTGTGTTAGCATTTGCTGATCCAATTTGCTCCTGAGCGTTGGCTTCTGTTTAAGTCAGACTTGTCCAGGTCTCTGGTTATTTCTACCTCTTTAAATCTAGGATCAATTACTTTGGTTCACATTTGCTTCCACTTTACAGGTTTATGTGCCTTTGATGGCTTGGCATTCACAATAAAAGTCAGAATGATGTTTCGTTTGTATTGTTGCAATAGCTAAAGCTGAGTCAGCTGCTTTAAATATAATTTTACAGGGTTAACTTCTCATTCTTTATGACTAAAATGTTTTTTTTCCTTAACCATGCTTGCAGTGAAGTCTGTGAGCCAAAGCGATCTGATAAAGTATGAAAATTGAATCTACTATGAGTATTGAATCTGCTATAGTACCAAGGCCCTACTGCACGTCTAACTGCCTCTTTAAATGTAAACATGGAATTACAGGAACTACCTATGTATGTCCACAGTGCAGCTGGCATTCAAAGTATCCTTCTGGGGCATGCAGTACAACAATTGCATTTATTTCTCCATTTTTAGGACACGCTCTCAGACCTCATTTTGCTGAAATGACAACTTTGAATTCTTTCCTATAATAAAGCAAGGCTTTATTTGTATCTTATGGTGTTCAGACTTTAGCCTTTTGCATAGATGTGACCTGGATCTAGACCAAAACCAACCTTTTTTTTTTTTTTCTTCATAAAAGAGGTTCTTCATAAGAGAGACGGTTACTGCCCCAAAGAGCTTGTGGTTTGCATGTAGGCCCAGAGATTGCTGAAGGATGCTAACAGGTAAGGAGGACGCACAAAGTAGTAGTGAGATGGCTGTGGGTTCTGGATTACATAGCAGCCTTGAACATCTACATCTCTGGGGAGAAACTACAATGGAAAACACAAAATTACTTGGGGACAAAGATGCTTCTACACACACCCTTTCGTGATCCTGGGACAATGGTAAGCTGCGGCATACTGTGCCTCTCACCTTTAATTCTGTTATGCCAGACCATGCATCCAAAATATCTGTGACTTTTAAGATCTCTGGGGCCTCTGGGACTTAAACAAATGTTCTGCTTGTCACCCTGGTGCCATTCAGCCTAAGTATTGCAGAAAAGTGGGGAAGGGGAAGGAGGGTTTTAATTCTGGAGAAACTGATAGAAATCTTTGTCTTGATTTCAAAGAGCTTCATCTCAGGACAACAGAGCTGAAGTCAGTTCTTCAATTCTGGAGAGGTCAGAGCCAGAAAAGCAGAATTAGGTGAATATTCTGAAGGATTATCCCATCTGTATGACTTTAAAAGTCAATATTCTCCTCTTTCTGATCTTAAAGAGTGATCACTTATCTAGAGAAGAGAAAGTCTTGGGCTGTCTGAGGCGAGAGTTTGCTGGATGCATCTGTACTCTCATACATGCTTCTGATTCTGAGAAACGTCAGGGCAGCCTTAAAGAAATACTCTAAGGGGATGCCAAAGCTTCCAGAGAAAATGTAGATCTTTTCCAGCTCTATTGGAGCTACCTCGTGGAGCTTGAGCCAAAACCCAATGTAATTGTACACTCCTGGATTGGTCTGAACATCCATTCCCTTTGACTGCAGACCAGCACATTAATGCTGGCACCAGCATTCTCCTTCTGTAAGGAAGGAAAGGGGAGTTGTTTGCAGAGGGGTTTTAAAGCATGATGGGTTTCTTGCACGCACACAACAAGATGTAATTACTATAAAAATGGTCATGTACCATTTTTTTTTAAAATGTGTTTTTCTTCTTGCAAGGGAGGAGGAGTAGTCTCAGACAAAAGGTGAAAACACTGTATGCTTTGTATTGCATTTCTTCTTCATATGCATTGTATTGGCTTTTATCCCGGGAGGTATTAAAAAGGAAGATTGTGAAAACCATTTCAAAGAAGTCAAAGAGCACCCAAAATACGAATAAACTAAACAGTTATGGTGCATATATACAACATTATGTATGGCCTAACTCCTGACCTTGCAGTCTAATGCTCTCCTGTGCTGGACACACAGAATCTTCAAAAGCAAATTACTCAGCACCAGCACAAGAAACGGACACTTTGCCCATGCTTTCTGTTGAAAGCCCATCCCTCACACAATAGCACCCATATGGCTCAGGCAGGATGAGATCCCTTCAGGGGATTAAACACTGTCCCAACAATGCTTCCCCTCCACTTTACCCAAAAACAGTTGATGGGGTGGCAGGCTGCCAAACTGGTCTTAAATTTCAGCCATTCATTTATAAGTGGGAAAGAGAGATGGGATTAGACTGTCCCAGTTCGCTCAGTTGTAGAGAGGAGGATCAGTATCTCTAGCAAAAAAAAAAAAGCTACACTAGCACAACTGCCCCTTTGGCAGCCTCAGAGGTAATAACAGGCAAGAAGGGGGAGGAAAGGCTCCCATGGGAGGTGGTAGATCTCAAATGAAGCCATGGAGATAAGCTAGGGGATGGCCAGAGACACAGGTATTTGGACAGGGTATTAGAATATCTATGCGAGTCATTAAGAAATGCACATGGGGAGAAATGTTTTGTGAACCATTACTTCAGTGTGAGCTTTTTCTTGCGGGAAATGTCTCTCTCCTTCCAGATTTCCTGCAGTACTCCACTGTCTGAAGCTAGGGAGGGACTTTCATGCTGAGATGTGACAGGATCAGGCCCTCTGCTGTGGTTGTGTGCTGGTGATTGGCATCTCCCCCCTCCCCTTAGGAGGGCTTGTGCATGCCTTCTTCAGTAGCTCTTACTGAGTGTATGAAGGGAGGGCAGAGCCCATGCTCTCTCATCCCAGCACAACCTGAGCACAAAGCGCCTGGTTAAAAAATGGGATTGTAACAGAAGGAGCCAGTGATCTCTGGGCAGGTTTTAAAGACTATATATCTGGTGGATTAACGGACTGGCTTTTTGGCTGTCCTTCTATCCATGCCGGCTGCCTTCTTTGTCTGTATGTTGGCTAAGAAGAAAATTGTAATAGATTATCTAAGAGGCTCAGCCCTTCTTCCTTTTCAGAAGCTGGTACAGCATATTTCCTTTCCTAGAAGTGCTGCCTTCTGCAGGTAGCACAAGTGTATGTGCTTTCAGAGCTTTATCCAATCAAGTCAGCTGTGTTGCTGTAGCATTATTTTTGCAAGCAATGCCTCAAATATCCACATCTCCAAAAGCAGGGGCATAGAAGAAACACTATGTGGATGGGTAACCAGTGTTGACTTTCTCAGTCTTGCCTGTCTTCCCTAAAATGGTCTCTGAAGTGATTTTTTTCTGAAAAGTATATAGTTGTAATTAAGAGAGAAAAATGACTTGTTAATCAGAAACACACTATTTGTTCTAACAGCTCAGATACACCTGGGGCAGAGATTGCCATGTGTGATACATCCATATTAAACAGCATATGGGCAGGCTTTTCTTTTCATGGTTGCCTTTATCATTAAAAATGAGACTTGTTCTTGCACAGATGGCTTAAGCCCAAGCAGAGTCTGGATGCCTCAGTTGTCCACTGCATCCTCAGTTATATCCAGTGCTAAAGAGGAAAGGTACTTAGGTTGACTCTGCAAACAGGATATGCTGTGCGCTTTTTGTTCCCTTTCACCTGCTAATATAAAATAGAAATGCCAGTGATTAATATACTGAAGTGACTGTTGTGTAAAGGATAATCGACACTGAAGTTCAGAGGTTAATAGCAAGAACTGCATCAGATTCATTTGGGATTCACAAAGGTAATGTAGTTTATGAAGTTACTATTAAGCTCCTTTCTTCCTTTCCTGGATACTTGAGTGTCCTGGATTCACAGAACAAGTCCAAGAACATGTGTCTACATAAAGTTGCTTCCAGGCATAGTTATGGTATGCAATTACAGTTGTATGTCCTGATGTATGTTTGATGTGGTAGACCAGGCCTTTCAGGCACATAAGTCAGTGCAACTCTCTTGACTTCCGAGCCTTATCAGGTCACACGATAACCTATATCAGCAGCAACCTGTGCTTTGTCTCACATTCTCTTTAGGTCTCATTGTGGATTAACACCATCTGAGGACTTACTTAGAAAAGCAAACGTTAAAGGCAAACAGCAGTAGCATTACAGAAGCCTCTCACAATGAGGATAAACTCATACCCCTAACCTCACCTTCAAAAGCTACGGCCAACTCTCAATCATAATGCAACATTTCCATGTATAAGGATTCCTTTGGCAGACTTCAAGATAGTGTAATCTAGCAGATAGAAAGTATTGTATTTAGAAGTCAGATTTCTTGCAGCACATAACAAATGTAAACTCACCAGAAGTGCTTAACAGAGAATTCTTTCAGTGCAAAGCAAGCTAATAGTTGGAGAAAATACGAATGACTGGAAAAGGAAGCGAGATAGTACGTAAAATTCCTCCAGTTTTATGTTAGCTGGGCTGAAAACTGTAGTGGTTCAGGAGTTGTTTCATGGACGAGGCTGCTACTATAAAGTTGACAACATCCATGAGAGGGGCAGGGCAGAAAACTGAAAATAGGAACAATTTTAGATATTGAATTTTAATGTACTGCTGCACGTCTTGGAAATGCACTGCATCTTCCAGGAATCCCAGTCCCATCACCACTGAATTTGCCATAATGTTATTAGAACATTTTCCTAAGAAAAACATTCCAGATGTCCGTAGGAGAAAAGGATCAAAGTTCAGTAGCTGAGAGATCTGTGCTCAGAAGCTTCAGCACACCACTGCTGGTATGCTAGAGACACTAACATACAAGGTGGAGCTGACTGTAGAATGGGAGCAGGATTCCTTCAGAAAAATTGGACTTGTCATTCAAGTCATGGAAGTCCTGTAGATTTAATCAGATTCATTTTCTCTGAACTATCATCCTAATGCACACATGCACACGCACCCCATTGCCCTTATTTAAATTACCCTTAAAAAATTAAAGATCTTCCTTGTTCTGAATTTGGAAATCTGTAAGCTCTTTAAGAAATGAGACAATATTTAAACAAGGAGTTTACCTGAAAACCCCATTGAGAAGAATGAATGCCTGTAAATAGTTTTCAATTCTCTTAGAGACTGGGTTCAACATAGAGATTGTTTCTGGCCTGTGTTAATTTGGTGAGAGCCATAACTCCAACTCTTGCTAATGGCATCCAGCTCAGGTGGCCTCAGTGATTTCTGGGAGATAGCTTCCAAATAGCATCTGACAGAACAGATGCTATTAAAAATGAGTAAGGGTATTGGAATCCGGGTCTGTATCAAGGTGAGAATCTTGATTGAAAGCCCTTGAAAATGGATTAGGCTTTCACAGTCCTATTCTGTGTTATCACTGATCATTTTCTGCTAGCTACCATGCTGCATATCTCTGTTGTTCTCCATGTTTGTCCTGCTGCCCTAGCCTGCAGATTTAGCATTCTTTGTCTTTGCCTCCTTGTTCCCATTCCTTTTCCTTTCCAAGGTAATGATAAGACGTTGAAGAAACTCTGTTTATCTAGTCTCAAGACATTCAGGGAGAGCTGAATCACTCTGGAATATCTCAAAAAAATTCCTCTCTACCTGAGCCATTTACTATAATTCTGTATTTGAGGTGCCCAGATCTCTACTGTGGCTACCAGAAATGAATTTTATTGAGGCAGAAGCGAATAAGACACCTATAGCCTGACACATTCAGAGAAATACAATTGATTTCCACAAGAAAGCCTGATCCTTCAGCACTGAAGGCTCATGTTCAAAGAAATTTAAAATCTTTCTCAACTGTACTTAGATTAAAGGATAGCTATTGATGTGATGGATGGCTTATTCCCTGGAGAGCCAAAATGAACAGCAAGTGCCCATTTGGGACAGTGCATTTCAAAGGGGCTTCATTCACTGAAAGCTTAGAATCCATCTGCTTATTCCATGGGTCAGAAGGGGATATAAATATATTAAGACCTGCTGAATGACTGTGCTGGGTCAGAACAACTATCCATCTAAACCAAATACCCTGCTACCAAAAGTATCTATGAACAAACATCTAAGGAAGAATAAGAAATGTCAAGCATATGTGACACTTCCTCCTAAATCTCTCTCAGGCCTCCACTCTTTCCAGTTCAGGGACTTCCTGGCTCGGATGTGGTTTTTCAGTGTATGTAGCAATTCTCACTGTATTTCTTTTCCATGCATTGTGTAGTATCACTTTGAACCCATGTCAATTTTTAGCGCCCTGAAATAATATAGCAATAAGTTCCACTGTCTATTGTGTGAATAATCTAAATGTTTTGTTTGTATTAGACCTGGCTCTTGTTATCTTTATTAGATGCTCTCCAGTTCTTGTACTAAAAGACACTGAACAATCAATTCCTATCCATCCACAGCATGCTTATTTTGTAAATATATACCGCATCACACCCAGTTATCCCTTTTCCTGACTGTGGTGCTTACCCTGTTCATTTATCCTTAATATGACATGCCCTTGATGATCCTTGCTGGCTTTCTCTTAACCTTCTCAAAGTCTGAAGCATCTTCTGAGATGAGAGGACCAGAAACGCATGTTGAATTCAAATGGTGGACAAACCATGGATTTGTACAGTCACAGAATAATGTTCCATTTTGTTCTGTATTCATTTTCTAATAATGCCAGACATTTGAGTTGCTCTGTTGACTGCTACTGGGTACTGAACTGTTGTTTCAATGGAGCCACCTACAGGAGACCCAGGACCTCCTGAGTGGTGAAGACCAGTTTAAAGCCCATCATTTTGTGTGTGAAGCTAGGATTTTTTTTTTCCCATGCCCATCACTTTGCATTTAGCTGTACCAAACATCATCTGTCATTTTATTACACATTTTATTCTTTTTCTCAGTTTTGCTCTAAGACTTCAGTCAGCCTGCACTGTTGCTAGACTGATAACTGTGGTGTCACTAACAAGCTTTCTCATTCCACTATTCCACCATTTCCAGATTTTCTTATGAATATGTTGAACAGTAGAGGTCCCAACACAGACCCCTGAAAAATTCCTCTTGATTCCTCCCTCCATTGAAAGAACTGATAATTTGTTCTGTTTCCTATCTTATCACCATGCAAGACCTTCCCTCTAAGAGATGCTTTTGGTGAGGGCCTTTGTCAAAGCCTTCTGGAATTACAAATAGACTGTATTGTCCAGATAACCCTGCCCCACAAGCTTGATGACACCTTCACAAAAAAAAGCAGGATTATGGCCTTTTATATAAAGCTTCACCAACTCTATCAGTATGGATTATTTATGGTACAATGCTTATGCAGTTGCCTGCTAACTCTTTATACTTTCTATTAGTTTGTCCAATATGGACATCAGTCTGATGTTCCTGTAATTCTCCACTGGGACCTCCACATTACATATGTTATCCTCCAGTCCTAAGTACCCAGCCTGTTTTAAATGAAAGGTTACATAAGTCTCTCAGCAATTCAGCTATTTCATCCTTGAATTGCTTCAAAACTCTTGAGTGATTACCATCTGCTCTTGGCAATGTGTTACTGTTCTTTATATCATTTGTTCCCAAACTCCTTCTGTAGTCACTTCAGTATCTTTTACAACCTGAACTAACCCAAGAGTCTCTCTTTACTCCTGAGTAGGCCAGGGCGTAAAGCAGTTGAGTGACTAATGCTTTTCTGAAAGCACAGATCTTGCTGATGACATTTGGTTTGGGCTGGGCTATGGTTTGGTTATATTGCCTCTGCTAGCCAGTATTTGAATGTGTAAAAGTACTGTAGAACGGAAAATAATGGTGTAGTACAGAGACGGTTATTCACCATCGTTAGTTGTGAGAAGTGGCTGTGCTTTGAACACTGACTGCATTGTTTGGGAAAGAAATGCCATGACTTCGGGAGTACCAGCACTGAGGTAACCCACCCAGTTACCCCCCCCATCTGGTGTCTTGCCACAAAACTTCAGTTATTGTCTCGAAGTAGAGACCTCAGTGAGCATTGCAGGAGCAGGGTTATGAAGCAGGAGCTCCATGCTGTGTGATGATGGGTCCCAAGGAGTGCAGCTCGGGCAAGATCTTTCCTTGTCACAGCCTAACTACAGCCTCCAGAGAGCTCAAAGCTAAAAGCAGAGCGCACAGAAACAGGGCTGCCCGGAACGGCAGGGTGTTATATATGGCTCTTCATAAAAGCAATTATAAATGGCTTTTCTTACACTTAGAAGTACTTGGAAGCCAACGATTTTTTAAGGCAGGGGTGACATTATCTTGCTGTATGCTGGTCTCAGTTTAGGCTGAGTCCCTGTGTTGAAACAGGGGGCAATGCGTTTGGCCTGTGCAAGGGGTTGAATTTGTGTACTGGCATCGGTTTAGCTCTATGTCTGTGGGTGCCCCCACGGCTCCTTTTGCCTCAGACTCGGGGGGACGGGGAGAGGCTGCGGAGGAGGGGTGTCAAGGTGCAGTGAGGGCTGGCTGCACTTCCCTGGAGGTTGGCGTTGGCCTGAGGGAAACTCTGCAAAGCATCTCTGCTTGCCAGCTGATTTCTCCCTGGGTCAGCAGAGCCAATCCTCATGACTTCCAGGCCTCACAAAGAATTTTCTTCCTCTTTGCTTTCTAATAAATGAGAACACTTGGATCGGCTCATACTGTTCCTTCAAGTTTCTTTATTTCACTCTCTCTACAGTGAAAAGATTATAGATCTTTTCCTGTCATCTTTCAGCTCTGCGCTGCTTCTGGTTTTGTAAGTTGCATAGGCGGAAAGCACTAAAAGCATCAAAACAAATCCCTGGAATATACATGCAGACATTTCTTAGGCATTTGCATGACACTAATTCTATAATTTATCAAGTTGAGCCTTGAGAGAGCATCTTCTCTCTCCTACTAAGAGCAGAGTAGTGTGAGCTAAGACTTTTTTGGTCAAGTGATAGCAATGGCTACTGGTAGATGACTTGCTTAAGTGATTTTTCATCGCTGAGCTAAAACATAATATTTAAGATAAGGCTTAATAACAGGTGGGTTTTTTTCCTTAAAAAAAAGAGCACATTACACTGAAAATATCTCATTTTATCAGTCCATGAGTCCCATCAACCCATAACCAGTTTCATGACTTAAGGAGAGTTTCTTAACAGTGGGCTGTGCTTTGGACTGTGCTGAAGTGTGTTTGCACTGTGGCAACAGCATAGAATTTAAAATAAATATCTGTTTCAGATGTAGCATTATCTTCTAAAAAAAACCCCTCTCCTGCTGTAAATAATTAATAGTGGAAGTAGTTGTGAAAAATAGCAAGAAATTGCAGGAAGATTTATGCTAGACTTAAAGACTGAAGGTCAGAGAGAGAGAGATGAAGAGATTTTAGAGAACTGGGAAAATCATGATGTGAAATGACAGTAAGTTTGTCTAAGGGTCAGATCCACCTCCCTGCCTTCAGCCACCTGAGAGGTAGACGTGCAGTCTAAAATGCTCTGGCACTCTGGTCCATGGGGAAAATGTGTCTTCAACTCCCATCTCAAGGTGGAATTAACTGTTCTTTTGGAGGTGTTTATGTTCCAGGTGGATTGTGGAGGAAGGCTAGGCCACTAGCTTGGGTGGCTAAAGTTACCAGAGATGAACTCCATACCTAGTCTTGAGCAAGGCTTTTAGGGTTCAGTTTTCAAAGCAGCCATGCAATTCCATATGTGGCAGTATGTGTGGGACATGCCACTGATTTGAAGGTACATTCTTCCTCTTGCAATTAGGGCAAGTCCTTAAGTTATCCTCTGCGAAGATTTTGCAAAGCTCTGTTTTTAACTTTGGATCTTACCCTGATTCCAGCTTTGATGTCTTGGGATGACCGGGGGGGGACACTTGCCAAAAAGTCAGCAACTGTGCATGCAGATGCCTGAGTTCCACCTGGTGAATTGGATGCTTTTGTGACTCTGAAAACTGTCTCTTTTGCTTGCGTTCAAAGTCTCACTTTTCTCTGTTATAGAAAACAGAATGACACCTGAGTTGTAGGTGTGTTGCAAGGATTAATAAATTAAAGCTTGGAAAATGTCATAGAAAATGTAGAAATGCTTTAGAAAAGCGTTCAGTCATTTTATATATTGATTTCATTTTTAAAGATCTGATTACCACATTAATTAAACCAACTAATTAAAGTAAACTTGTAGTGTAATTTACAATCCCCTAACAGATCTCCTTTGATTTGGATCTCAAAGATACCTTTATTTTGCTCTTTTCTTTGTCTTGATCTCTTGCCAAACTATAACACACCACCAGTTTAGCACACACTCTGGATTTTCTTAGGAGACTCTGTGCTGGGAGTGGACATAATGATCTATAGTAAGTACTTCCAAGCTCTTCCTATTCTCAGCTGCTGCTCACAGATGGACCAGCAGTTTTTAAGTCCTTCCTTGCTCCCTCACTAGACTACGCTTGGTACTCAGCATGCTCTGAGTTCAACCCTCTTTTTTTAAACAGCAAAAGCTCCCTGATGCCTAAGGGCCAGGTGTGGAGTCTGTAGTGGGCCTACAGTTCACCTACAGTCAAAAGTGGTGGAAATACAGGTCTCTCGCCCTCTCTCTTTCTTATGCTTTCCCCACCTCCTGCACCTAAAAGTTCTGAGGTCCCTTCCCATTGCCTCTTAGCTAAAACATCTCCTAAGCTAGTAGAGAAGAAAAAAGCTAGATGGGGCCAAAGGGAGAGCTGTTTGCAGAACATGGTGCAGGAAAACTGCAGAATAGAAAAAAAAAAAATTTTGTAGCTGCAATAAAAAGGATGAGGGAGAATTTTTTTGCTTACAGATATATTTTTGCCCCATTTAGTCATATTTCCTTTTATTCCTCACAACAACAGGTTTTGGACAATGTTTCATTAACGTAGTGATCTCCCAGCAGTTATTTTGGTACAGAAGACTGATATTATCAACTGGAAGTATGTAAAACTTTGTGGTTGAATTCACGCACAAATATTCTTTTTTGACCCAGAATTCAATGGTTTTCAGACTTACTGGTTCCTGAGCTACCTTTCCAAAGAGCTAATTTTGAGGTGACTTGATGAATACCCAGATCACATACAGACAGGTCTTAGGTCCCACCATAGGTTGGCACCAGTTCTCTTCAAGGTTTACTCTGCTCTTCAAGGTTTACTCTGAATGCTGCGTTGTATATCCTGAATGCTACATTGTAAACCCATTGAAAACAGATGACAACATGGACTGAAGAATAGGTTTTTCTGTAAACTGTATGTTGGCCAGTCTCTGTTGAAAGGTAGCTGACTTACCTGTGCTTGTAAACGATACTTAAAAGTTGCTAAAATCTGTCTTTCTAGCTACAGTTTAGCTAAGTAAAAGTCACTTTAGAAACTGATCTGTACACATTTAATCCAAATCTGGTTTTAACTTAAGTGTCTTTGTCATATTTCAACATTGTCCATCAAATGCAGTTGAATTGTATTGGATCATGTTTTGGATTACTACCAAGTGTACTTCTAACTCTTAAGAATTGCCTTATTTCAACCCAGAGCCCATTCTTTACTACAGAACATTGATCTGAATTTCTAAAGTGACTCAGATGGAAAACGGTTTTGAAAAAAAGGACCATTTAGTAACTGAAAAGCCTCACTCAGCAGATCAGAGAATTGTTTAAATGTTCAGGCTAGAGAGATATATGCCTACAGTCACATACGATTGCATAGCTAATATTACTCACTACACTAATACAGTGTAAAAATTCCTATTTGTCTTACAGATTTGCTCGTCTCTTCTATTAAGTCAATCCATACAGTTGTTTGTATATTTTAGCAAAAGAAGCCTGCACTTCTGCTGTAAAAATAGAAAGGTAGCTTTGAGGTTTCAATGTTGTAATCTATTAGATCCCCTGACGTTTGTCCTGATCATCTGATCATCTTTGCCATGAAAAACAGTATTTTACAGTTTTAGCTCTACTTTCAAACTCTATATCACAACACAAATCCTTCTCAATGGTGCTAAAATTCGGTAATTTCTTCCAGACTTAGAGCTTGAGGTGTATAAGGGAGTAGCAATTAGCAAGCGCACAGGCAATCTTTTGTAAGGACGGTCTTTGGCCGTGAGACCTGCCAGAACGACAAGTTCTTTTGTGGTTTCTAGGCACTTCCCATTCCCAGAAGGCCAGTGGGAACCCAGAGGTCAATGTAACTGTGATGGCAATGGGGGGCTTCTCGTTGCCCAGGCCATTGCCCTGGCAGTATGTGCGACATGGGACAATGTTAATGAAGAGGTAATGGCTACCTTATTCCCTCTCCCACATCACTTCTAAAGGAGAGTGTTTCTCCTCACAGGATCAAATCTAAAAAGCAGTATTTGTTTGTGTCCTTTGTGTCCACAAAAATGGACCAAACAGCACAGACTAGCCTGTAGGAAATAAAAAGCAGAGGAACATAAGCTTCTCTGTGGTAATGAAGAAAATCAAAATGGTTTTCTGGAAAGTAATGCTCTTTCTACGTGATAAATAAAATACTTTGTTTTTCCTCACTTGCTGCCTTCCATTATGTAGTTATGAATTATAAAAAGACTTTTGTGGCTCTCTGCACATTCCTAAGAACACAACAGTAATTTTTCTCCTTTTGTCTCTTAGGAAGAAGACTCTAAGTACACCATTGTCAGATACTTTCATATAAGGATTAGTGATTAATGCTCCTTACTATAACAGATAGAAACAGCTAGACGTCTCCTAATGCACTTCCAAATATTCCCAAAGAATGGCTGTGGAGACACTCTCCAGATTTGCATTCAGAAGGTAATGACCTGATAGTAAAAGAAAACTAAATTGGACTGATGGAAGCATATTGTCACTGTGTCTTAAATCCAAATCACGTACGGGGTTTCTATTTCGCTTCTGTTGTTTGCTAGGTAATGAAGGATTGTCTTCTAACATTCATTATAACATGGCATTATAGTTATGACTGAGAAAACACTCTCACGCTAAAACCTTCTATTCAGCTACATAAAACTTTCTGGCAAAATTACACTTTGGGCTGAAATTGCTTATGCTTGTTCTCCTTCCAGAAGTAATTTGTTTTTTAAAAGTATTACAATGCTCTTTGGTGGTGGTGAGAGAAATACATTTTAAAAAAAGGAAAAGAAAAGAAATTACTTTGTTACAAAATGCGATTCTTTGATCATTAAGAAATGACTAACAATTACAACTTCAGACTTGTTGTGTTTCGTACCTAAGGAGCACAGGTGATTGTTCTGTGTTTGGAAGAGTTTTAATTGGTTAGAAATATCAGCACAATCTTGCCAATTCCATTTACCTTTTCAAGGCAACCATGAGTCATTCTGCAAAAATATGTTCAGGGTATCTGTGAGTGTTTGTGTTTGTGCAGGCAATGGGACACTCCATGTTTGCAAAGGACTGTGTGGCTAACAACGTATTTGTGACTTTTTGGAGTTCTATTGGAAAAATTGGCCCTTGGTATTTATTCTCTTGCTTCCCTTCCAATAGGTTATAAAGAGAAGGAACCCAAATTCAGCACTGAGCAGCAACAATTTAAAGCTGATTGTGATGGATGTTGCTTTCCCTGTCCAATATGAATTGTGTTGCCTGCATAAATCTTAGAAAAAGAAAGCAACATGCCAATGAATTTTCATGTACACAGTTAAAGTTGTAAGTAAACCAGTGGAATTGGGTAGGCAAATCATTTATGAAATGAAGATTTTGTTTTCATTATTATTTTCAGACTGCAATGGAATTGAAAGAACATTCAAATGTAGCATATGAGAAGTAGCTTATGTCCAGCTATTCATCTTGTTGGAGACATGAAGAAATTAATTGATTGTTCCATCCCTTGGTTTTGCGAAGTCATAGATGCCACTGGAGGAGCTGTGCCCAGGAATAACAATAGTGTCAGTGAAATGTTTCCTAGTACCACAAGAAGAAACTACTAATCTAGTAAGGTGAAGAGGTGAGAGGAATACTTGGGATGTCATTGGATTGCCTTTCTGACTGAGACATTTTATTTCAAATCATACAGTATGTCTCTTGTTTATAAGGAGAGACTTTGAGAAATTTTCAAAATAAAATCTAGCAGTAAAGCCTGCCAGACGTTCGAGTCTGTGCATGTCCCTCCATTCTACTGCAGTTGGCAATAGTGTACCATAATGGCAATCCCTCAGAAACCTGATATTCTGCTCTGGTAACTTTATGATGTCTCAGTGGTCAAATAATCATGTGATTTTCCCTCTATTTGATAGAGTCTAGTCTACAGGCTGGGCCATATATGGAATAAAGGGAAACTGTGTCACCTGCAAGCCTATTCTATCACTGGGAGGTTAAGCTAAACCCAGAAACCATAAGGAGAGCTGATCTCCATATTTTTGGCTCATCACTTCCAGATCTGATGTAATATTTGGGAATTTTAGAGTAACTATCAGAGCTCTGTTTGACTATTTAAGTGAAAAGGGGGGAGGTCAGTTGTGGTTGCCCAAAATTTCCCTTCAGGTCAAGGCTGACATGCTTTCAGCTATGATGGTGATACAGTCTATGATCAGAAGGAATTGTTCTAGGAATCATGTTGCAGACCAGATAGATTAGTAAGTCAACAGTAACTGAGAAAATTGATTTTAAAGAAGTCCCTGTGATTTTATGGGGGAAGAGAAATTAAAGGATTCCGTCACCACAAACCAGTCCTCACTAGTGAGAGTTGTCACCCAGGGACAGGTAATAAAGCTACAGGAAAGAAAACAGAATGTAGCTGGAAGAGAGAGAAGGGAGTCAGAATTAGCAGCAGGATGTAAGGCACACACTGCAAAACCCACGTAAGACACAGCAAAACCCAAAGAAAGGAATCTGTGAATTTCCCTTTGGCCAGTGTCCCCCAGTGGAGACTGAAGCTCATGCCTAATCTTTTTGGTCTTCATTTCATTATGCACCAGATGTTTTGGCATAGCCTGCACCTCAACTTGACAGAGCCCTGAAAGGCACAATGGCAAATAAGGGGGCGGTCACATGAATTTATTAAGGTATTTCATTGCATCACTGATCCTTAGTGCTCTAAGAGATCTGGTTTTAATCTTCTGAACACTTTGATGTTTATGATTTTGCAACTGAACTGTAAATCAGAGCCAATCTTGTACCTAGGATTATAGGACTGTTTTTCCTCCAAAGGCTGATCCTTTCAGTCTGTGCCCCAGTACTTGGAGGACATAGATGTAATGTATCAAAGCTTGATTTATCTCAAAACTGGCAGTGTCCTAGGTTCTTCCAGTCACCAGAAATAACCTATGGTATCTCAAGAAAGAGAGCAGAAACATTGAGGTGGGGGATAAAAATCTCCTATACTTCTTTGGTGATTGAAATTCTTCACGAAAATAAGCCGTTTTCATTTTAATGACCAATGTTTTAAATGTAGAGAAGTCTACAAAAAAAGTTTACCTTAGCTTCCTCCATCCTCTGCCCACAGCACAACGCAGGCCCTGGTTATCAACAGTATAGACAACCTAAAAATGCAGTGAAATTTAACAAAAGCTGCAAAATCCACTTTTAAAGCTATCAGTCTGGCCAGATTTTGCACTTTTGTGCCTTGCTTTAATGAAAGCCTTACTCAACAATGGGTGATCTTAAAGGAGACTTATGAACATTTTTTATTTTAATATCAGCACTTACTGTGTTCTGAACTCCTTATGAAAGCAGTGTCTTGCCCCTTCTCTTTTGCTCCAACAGTATAAAACGTACTGTCAGCCTTTTCTAGCTCTGAAATTCCTAGGTTCACTGAGAATTACTGGTTTGCACTGAACTCTGAAACATTGACAAGAGCTAACCTGTTTCAGCCAATGCACCAGTGAAGTCAGTGAGAGCAGCCCATTCTGAAAATGCAGTAATGGGCTAGCAAATTAGCTGTGACAGACTTTGCAAGAATACGTTTAGCCTATCTTCTCCCCACATGCCCAGATTTGCACATTTCTTTGTGTTATGGGATAAAGTAAAAGACCCTGAAGTGTATTCAGCATCCCTTCAAATGGTCTTTGAACTCAAAGCATCATAAATAACAACACCAACAAGGTAGGTCTAGATGATTTTTCTTTCCAGGCCTGACCTCTACTTCAGGGCACTTGGAGAGCTGAAACAAGGTTTATGTTAATAAGAGTGAAAAAGGGTGCTGCTCACAATTTGGAGTCTGCTAGGGAGGACTGAATGGTTCAGCCAGGTCTGGGAATACTTGTCTGGTACAAGTCTGGGACAAGGAGGACAGGGCTGCACTGAGCAATGTTACAAGTGTGACCTGCTGCCAGATTTGCCAGAGAGACTCAGAATAACAGAAAGGTCACTTCCAGGCAGGAGGTCTTTTATTTCGTTCAAATTTCTCTATCTGAAGTTTACAGATTTTTCTATTGGAATAATTATCCAGCTGATGCAGACACACAGTGTCCTATAAAAATTGTGCTTCTGTTCATATGCACTTGTTTGTCTCTCCCCAGAGTAATTTTTGAACCAGGTGTGTGCTATCACCCAAACTTGGCAGAGAGACAGGGGTCTGGAAGACGATGAGGAAGACTGGGAACCTTGCTGCTAACACCCTGATGGTGAGTGCAGTGGGAACCTCACAGAGCAGAGCCTCCTGGCCTTATACCTGTCCCAGCTCCAGGCGGAATTTCAGCCAAAACTTGCATCTTTCTATAAAGGAAAATCAACCAGCCTCAAGACATCAACCTGTAGAAAACCAGGCTTCTTTAGACGCAGGATTCAGTAAACTACATCTTTTCTGCAGATATTCAAGCAGAGTAACTCAAGGGAGGTAAAGGGTTTCCTCTTCTCTTTTCACCTTCTTTGCAGTAGCAACGTTCAGCAAGAAGTATCATGCCTGTCCTGTCATGGGGGTGGGAGGGAGGCTGTGCAGTCCCCCAAGACCGTCATGATGACTGCCTATGATTTACCCTCTGCAGCTCTGATTCTGGTGTGAAAGGGGTATGTGGGTATAGCTTTCCGTAAGGGCAGAGCCTCACTGTGGGTCTTTCTCTAGACCCCCAGTTCTGTGTAGCAAGATCAATCCCAAGACAACACCAGTGAGCTAGAAACTCAGGAATACAAGGGGTTACTTTTTTCCTTCATTTCTCCCCAAGGTGAAATTCTGCTTGACACAATCCAGGCTACACTGAAGGCAGTGCTCTGAAATGTGCAATAAGTTATTTTTGCCTTGGCAGTGTACTCCAGACTAGCAACCGTATTTGAAGACAAAGGGCACGAAGCAGTAAAATATGCCAGATTTGAGTATTTGACCAAGATACTAATAAAGCTGGCAGTGTTGGCAGGGATACATGCCAGTGAGCTCACATAGAAAATGTATGTAGTTGCCTTTTTCATACTGAAATGATCTCTTTTTTTTTTCCCTTGAAACAGGGGGAGAAGATGTCGGCCTTTTCAAGCCCCTAACATTTGGATTTATGAGCATGCCACCCATATTTTTGTGTGGGGAGGACTGCCATCCCTAGCCTTGCCACTGCTAAAATTAACTGACACCTTAGGCCACGTAAGCTGCTTATTCCCAAATGTCAAGTCACTAGGGGCACTTACAGCAAAGAGAATGTTAATAGGATATTTCTGAGAATAAGCATTAAGTATGGAAAACACTGAAGCAAAGAAATGCATGTTTGAAAGTTATCTGAGCCAGAGCATTCTGTAACGGGAAGCTGGTGAGATACACAATTCTGCAGAGGGAGTTGTGAAACTCAGTCATTTCCTCATCCTGAGCACTTAGTATTAGCTTCCATTCCTAGCACAAGGAACACTTATTCCTTAGCTTATTCAACAAAGATGTTCTTGACCCAGCTGTCCCATCAACCCATCTGTACGCTAATGCAACTTTACAGCTGTGGCCATCTCATTTGGATCCCAGAAAGAAAATGGCTTTCTCCTACCCCAGTACCTCAAAGGATAATATAATAAGGGAAATATTGCATGATAAGAACTGGTTTGTGTTCCAGAAGTGAAGCCCAGGACTAAGTAGCCACTAACTTGATTTGCTGGGATCAGAAAGAAGGGAAATGCAAGCTGTGTTTAAGACTGATATTTTATATATTTTTACATTATAGAATTACTATAAAAGCAACTCAACCAGGACACACATCTGCCTGTGAAAGGAGGTAATTTGCCTATGAAGCCTCGCTGCTGTCTGCAAGCCATTTTAAAAGGTAGACTGAAAGGGCTTGTGGAAATCTGGGATCTGTTCTGCACATGCCCACAAACAGACCACTGAAGTAGATTTGCATGACAGCTCCTCTACCGTGCAAAAGGCGTATTAGATTTCAGATCTGGCACCTCCTTGTCTCCTCTGAACTCCAAAACACACCTCAGCAGTTTACCTCTCTCCCTTCTCACAATGCCTACCCTTCCTTAGAAAGGAAAAAAAAAGAGAGATCTAGCACAAAAAGCCTCGAAACCTCACCCTCTTTGACGTTTGTAAAATAGATCACAAGCAGATTATCAGTTTCTTGTCATCTCCTCTTGCCTACTCCCCCCCCCCCCAGTATCCTAATCAAAGTTAATACATTCTGACTAATACCTATGTTGATACAGGAATCACTTGGAATTTCTGAGGAGCACATGTGCTAGGTAACCTTGAATGCAAAAAGTCTGATGGGGTCTGCAGAAATGAACATGGACTTCCTAACGAGGCAATTGCCTTGGGGAACACAGGCAGGTCTCTGTAATTGGGGGAGCTAGACTTAAATGGCAGCTGGCCAAGTGCAACTGCAATGATTGGAACCACTTAGCTGCAAACCACAGGAGACACGATCAGGATTTCAACAGCAGATGATTTGGGGTAAGTAAGTACTGGATACTCAGCATTGCACACTGAGCCTTTTTTGAGTTGGACTGTCATGGCTTAGACTTAAATATACTGTTAGTGCAACCAAATTTTTTCTCACAGGAATACAAAAAGGTGAATTCTTCTCAACTTCACTGCTTCAGCTTTTGCCTTCTTTACTCTAAAAGTCCCTTATTGGGAGTGGTGGATAAGGAAGGGTACTGTCTTAATGAACTGACTGCCAAGTCCTTAGCAAAGCTGGCCTTTTTGAAGCCACATTTTATAGCTGAGATGGACTGCGATTCCACCCATACATCCATAAACCCAGTAATGAACTGTATTACAGCACTGATTTAACGATGTTTCTGTCTGAACAGTGAACACTGCTCTGTTGCTAGAAGGTACCCATGGAAGCAGGAGCTGTAGGCGTTGCTCCAGAAATAAACAAACCATGAAACACCTCCAGCCCTCTCTCTCATAAAATCCCTCTCTTGCTGCATTCACCAGGATCGTTGGCAGAATTTGGCACCTTTTCCTCCTCCAGGTAAGGAGAGGCCTCTGAAATGTTTGGTCTGTTGCCTCAGTTAAATAGCATGGGCTGAGAAGCAGAAGTGCAAAAATAAATTAAGAAATTATAATCGGTGAGTCAACAAGTTCATGAGCTTGTGTGACCCATCGTTCCAGGAACCTGGTTTGTGAAGGAGTTTTGTGGTTGTGTTCATAGAAGCAGCATTTGCTGTTTTCAGGAGGCAGTGATTACAGCAAGGAAGGCAATGTCTCCCTGGGGAGTCCCCACCTCTCCTGCAGAATAATAGTGGAATGGCACCAGTTAGGTGCCACAAATGTCATTGATTGCCAGTTGTTCCCAAAGTTATTTGCCATGTTATCTATGCCACCCAAAGGGAACCGCTTTTTTCCATCTGATTCTAACATAGCTTTCCTTATTATATTAATTTAGCTTTCCACAGCCACTATTTTATTTCATTTTTCTATTCTGCCTCTTCTTCCTGGTACATATTTGCTGTCTAGATATCTTAACTAAGGCCCAACCTCCTCATTACTGATCTCAGCATTGTGTATGACATTATGACAATTTTATGCATACACATATTCACATGGTTTGCCTCCCTTTCTTGTCAGCAATTATGAGCTGTCATTAAAAGTGTGAGAAATGGTTACCATGCTGTTACAATTTTACACTGACAGGTAATCTAAAGGGAATAAGGGGGAGGGAAGAACATAAAGACTCAGAAAACCAGTGTGGCAGAGGAGAACTGGGAAAAGGATTAATTAGTGGAAGAATATAAAGAACAGGAAAATGTAGTTCCTAGGCTCGTAATTTCAGTGTGTTCTTGGTACAGGGAGCCTTTGACAGTTTTCTAGTCACAGTTTAAGCAGCCATATTTGGAAAAGGGGAAGGAAGTGCCCTGTAAAGGCCAGCAGAGTTGTCTCTAGATAATCAGCTAGATCATAACATAAGCAAAATCAGCTATGGCCATGTCATATGGATGGATATGGATGCATATTTGTGGTACCTCAGCCATACAAATTGGCTTTCCATAGAATAGCTGTAACACTCTGTCACCATGTCACATAATGATACAGCTCTGTCACTATATTGTAATATATATAGGACATCACTGTTACACATATGGTAACATATGGTATTTTCTAATTCCTGTTTGCTTGCATAGAAAACTAAAAAGCTACAAATATAGTGGTATAATATTGCCTATCACAACCTACATCAGTATTTTAACATTCTTGCCCAGTCAGTTCATGACGCTTCTCCGTTCAACTGAAGAGAGAGTGAAGCCTGTGAAGAAAGCAGTCTTTTCATCCTGAGACAGGTGGAGAGCACCTGTGTTTGGTAGAGACCTATTCCTCTCCATGGCCTACAGAGTCAACATAGTTGATTAGTTTGGTCTGAACCTAATTTTTAGGCAGCTACAGTTACTTTAGGTAAGATGAATGCTACCCACCAAAGATGTGAAATAGAGCATGAAGCACTGAGCAAGCACAGGAAGGAGGACTTGCCAGACCCAGTGGCAGGCACAGGACGCAGTGTGTCCAAGCTCTTCCATTGCCAATCAATCCTGCTTGCTGGCATAGCAGAAACAGAGTTTGTTCATGTGTGACAGAGTGTCTGCTGAGGACCTTGTCCAGCAAAGAATGGGACTGAAATGACTGATGGATATCATCACAGCAGTAGTATCTGCCAGCAACAGATTTATGGCAACAGCTCCAATTGTTTTTACTGAGAGGGAGAAATCTTCCTGGTAAATAAGTCTGTAAATTGGTTGCTTGATTCTTGTTGTTATCAGAATTGATTTGTTTGCCATAGTAAGCAAATTCTGCATCAACAGGGGCAAAGACAGGTAAAAAGGGACTCCACTTAGGAAAGCTAAGGATAATACAGTCAAGAGCAATAAGGCATGTCATCTCTGTCACTTAGTTATGCCTCCTAAAGCCTCTTTTTCTGCAAATGAGTCGGCTATTCTTTGCTATGGAAGCTTGTTCATTGAGACCGTTCTCTGCCCTGCCCTGGGTTCTCACAGGATTTTATGGAGAACAGAAAGAAACACATAGTTCTATATTTATGACATAGTATAAAATGTAATGAAAATGGTGTGATGTAAATCTAGATTCCAAAAGGGTGGTGGGCTTTCTTTTTCTTCTTGTAGTGCCCAGCCCATTTCCATGCCATCAGCTGGGGGAGACATCGCAACCATCATTAAAAATGGACATGAGATTCCTGTAATTCAAATGTATCCATGTATTGGTCTAAAAATGCTACATTCTAGGGCTAAGTCTGTGCATGATTTTGTTTCTGCTTTGGAATATGCATTGAGCATCCTAACATCCGGGGATACCAGGGAGACATTCAGCACCAGCCCTTTAGAGAGTTGTGTAAAGGGGGAGGTTATTGCTGAGGAGAATTAAAAGGAAATTAGGAAAGATAACATACTGATGTGTCTTGAGAATACTCCAGACAATTATAAACATGTGCATGTCAAAACAAACTCTTATGCTTTTTTTTTTCCCCAGGAATGCATTGTAAAAGCAGACATTCGTCTTGATATTTGACTCCTATCTCTAGAAGTGAAGGTGGAAAAAGCTACAGAAGAAGAGTAGTGGAAAAAATTGGTAATGCAGTTAGCTAAAACTGTACAAGGATATCCTGTAAAAGGAGGAAAAGGAGCTTTTTCCTGAGCCCAAGATGTGTTGCATACCTTCACATAGGCAGATTGCTACCAGAGGTAAGTCATAAATACCATTGCTAAGTAAGTGTAAGGAATGGAGTCATGGGATGTTACTAGTCTATGACATTCTTGGGTAAAGAATATGAGGAATTCAAAATAGGAAAATGAGAAAGGAGCCAAAGAAACTCTTAATTTTGCTTTCACATGCAAGTTGAATCAGCCTACCATGTAATTCTGTACCAGAAGGGAACTCTATAAGCTAACAGCCCACTCCATCTTTTATAACTGATCAAATCAGGCACTGCCTAATAGCAAGAAGGTTGGAAGAACTTTTAATAACGTCAGGTTATTGAACCAGTGAAATAGAAGAACATGACAGACCTCTCCTTGCAGGATGTTCAATTACTTTTATATTATTGCTGATTCAAAGGAGGGGGGTCCTGGGCTTATCTCTCATAAGCAAAAGCACAGAGCCAGATCCCAACAGATATTGAGCATCCATGGCATGTCACTAGGCCAGCCCTTTCTTTTAATCTTTAATTTGTGTAGCATTTGCTAGATCTGTTCCTCAGGTTTTTACCTTTTCTCTAGAGGGCTCTGAATAGTGCCTTTTTAGCTTCTGCTATGGTTTACCAGTTTTCCATCACAAGTTGGAAGAAGTAATAACTGGCCCAGGAGACCAGAACAGAGATATTACCTCAACAGATGAAGATGGATCTCGAGGCTGAGAGTGTCAATGCACAGACCTGGGCTAAGGAGTGTTTTCTTTCATAGCAATGAAGAGAGGTGGAATAAGTTCCTATGTCTGCCACTGCCCTTCAGAGCAAGTAGATGAAGGTATTCAGGTAGTATGTCCAGGCTGATGCTAAATGGGCTACAGTAACTGTGTCTAAAAAGCTAATGATTATGAACTGAAGTTTGAAATAATTACATACCATGATATGGTGGAGATCTGTCTAGACTTTGATTGTGGTGTGTGAAGAAGTAATCCATCTTCCAAGTTGGCCAGCTGGTTGGCTGTTTCTTGAATCAAATCTGGATTGTGTAAAGGAACATTTTCCTCACTCATATGCTGTTCATATGCTTTGAACAGAACATGGTTATTTTTAGTTTTCCAGCTAAGTATTTAATGTGGCAGTATGACCAGTTTTGAAACTTTTGGCCTCTGCCAGTTGTATTGATTTTTATTTATTAGTATATTAGTGTCCAGGGGATACGTATTTTAGTGTCCAGGGGATAATCAAATGGCAAATCTACTCTGTACCTCTAAGTGAATGAACAGATATCACTATAGCAATGAAAAAAACAATTCCAATTTTGGTTGAATAGTAGGCTTTTAAAGAAGTGAAATGATTGGAGCGGAAGAGTTGATTAGCACTGAAATCCCAGTGATTTGTAACCCACAGAAATCTAACAAGGCCAAGTTTTTGGCTAGAAGATATGAAAAAATGTACTACTAGTTCCGTTTTCCAAAGCTGGCCAAGTCTGCTGGTGACCTAAAGCTGTGTATTGGTTTATAGGAAGATTTTGGATTGAGGAGGTCATGGTTTCTACTTGGTCAGTGTCCTGTTTTATGACTGTCTGTCATGTTTTGTGCATATTTTTACCAACATGTCATAAGCCTGGTATATTAATCCCCATCCTACAGCTGTGTTTCTTTCCATCTGTCTTTCTCTGTGGCCTATCTTATCTCTATTTATGTCATAGTCAAGCCAGCCTTGCAAACACCGTAAGAAAAATATCATTGTCTATTAACAGTGAGGTAAGCACTAAAAAATGTCAGACCAGGTGCTGCTCGGCTCCACCCCCAATTCTTCCCCTCTAGCTTCAGCTTGCTTTTCACAATAAAAAGAAAAAGTGAAGTTGTCTGTCTCTGAAGGCTATACACCCCAAGTAGTTTCAACCGGGGAGAAACAAATTGTAATCAAGAGCCAGCTGAGTACATATAACATATTCTATAGGAAAATGCATGTCTTTCAGTGTAAAGGAGGATATAGATCTGTGCAAAATATGACAAACACCAGCCACAGGAAAAACTACAGCCTTTAAGACATGTTTTTAAACAATGATAACTTAGGAATTAAAAATAAGATTGATATCAAGAGCCAAGTCACACAAGGCTCATATTTTAAACAGTTTCCTGTATGCCCTCTCACAATGTCAGTAGCTTAATTAAGTTTGGCTTTAAATTATTGCAGCCAAAAAAACCAAATAAGTGATGGAATTGAACTGGCATGCCAGTGATTTAGAAGTAGTTTGTACTCAGTGAAGGGCAAGGCCTTCATTGTTAAATTCAGTACCAAATCAGATGTTTTACATTGTTTCAAAGGCCAAGGAAGAGAGAAAAGCATCCCATTTTTTTGGAAAGTCTATTCTATGAATTTATTTAACTACCTTCTCATATGGCCTTAGAGTCCGTCAAAATTTGTTCAGTGAGTTCTTATCACTTGCATGAGCTGTCTCAGACTTGCTATATAAAGTATGCCGTCTGTCCCACAATAAAGACAGTGACTCCTCAAGGGAGAGTAAAATCTACTGCTTGTAAGACACCAGGTTAAATAGTGCCTCCAATGAACTCAGTAGGAAAATGCCTGATCGGTTTAGTGCAGCCAAGTTTTCATCCATGTGTATTTGTTGATATCAAGGGAACCTTCCAGGGAATAATGGAAACTAATGAAATTTATTTGTGTGTTTGAGAATTATCTTCTTATACAAATCAATGCTAAGGCTACTTCCAACTTCTGTGCTTGATCAAAAAAGTAGATTAGGGGTGTGGCCAGATATTTAGGATGAACAGGCCCTGATATGACATCTCTGCAAAATATTGAAAAAAGTGTGACATTTACCATTTTTACAGTATGCTAAATCCCAAACTGAATGTATTTCGATACTTTGTAGCTGTAGCTGCAATGGCTTATCTGAAACAGAAACATTGCTGGGACATTGCTCTTTTTATCTTCCTAATTTCCACTAATTAAAAACAAAATATAGGACAGAAAAGAACTGATTATGGCAAACCAACATTTCCAGATGCTGATAAATATATTGACTTCTGAAGATAAATTTCTCCCCATCTCATCACAGGTGCTTATCATATTAAGTGCCATGTCTCCAGTGCTTAGAACTAATGAGATTCAACTATTTTCCTCACCTAAGTATGCCTTAAAATCGTAATCAATCACTGAAGACAAGATTCAAATGTTAACAGTGCTGAAATGGGAAATACAGGGACATCTGAATAACATGCTAGAAGATGGATAGCTTAAAGGGTTTATAATTTTGTTTTAAAATATAGTGATCATCAGAGGTCAGTGGGTCTTTCTGTGTACAGAATGTGGCATAGCAAAACGTGCATTGTACAGGTGATAGTGAATAGATTTCTATCCCCCAGAGACTGCCAGACCAGTCTGTGGGTGCTCTCTGTTTTGGCAAAACTGTAAAATGAGAGATGCATTCAGTTCTCTATCAGTTCAGATGCATTGTAGAGCTATCTTTCACCAAGTGCTTCTTCCTCCAACATTTAAACTTCTAGAGTGCCTGGCCATGCGTTGATTTATGCTTCTGTTCCCTTTTATTTTAAATGTATACTTTCTTTTGCAGCTTCTCTATTTTACCTGTATATGTGCAAGCCTCTATTTTTAACATGATCATGCCAGATTCTTTTTGTTGGTCATTAGTAAACCTGTCTCATTAACTGCTTATTCTAGATGTTAAATTTTCAATGCTACTGCTAGCAGAACATATGTTCAGTCATTGTGGTTTCATTTTGTTTCCTTAGATAATTTTACAGGAGAAGATTGTCTCAGATTTGGTCTTTTAGTTTAATTTGGTAAAAGCTTGACTAGATATTTTCATTTTGATTTTACTTCTTTTCCTAAGTTAATTAACAGTATTCTGTTTGCTACATCCATGAAACTGATAAGCATGTCTACACGCCAATGCAACTGAGCATATAAAGGAGCCTCTTGGTGTCTAATTACAGCAAGTAAGAAAGAGGACTGAGGCCAGAACTGATTTATGGACTAGTGCATCATGTACTCCACCTACTGTAAGTCATTGAACTTCTAAATGGTAGCCTATGGAGGTTAAAAATCTACAGTATTTTTCCATATTTTCTTTTCATTCCAACAAAACACTTAGCCAGAAGGTTGAAGGTTATTTTGCATTAATATGCCTTTTCTCATTTTAGGAAAAAAGAGAACCTTCTGAGAGCAGTATAAGGATAATCCTCATTAAGACATTATTAACAAGGCATATTATTAGAACTGTTAAAGCCATTACCCTTGATTATAAATGAGTAAATTGGTTAATGAGAACAGTAGTTAATTGGGGGTATTATTGCCAAACAGGGAAATTATATGAAAGTTAAATATATCACAGTGGTTCTTCTACACAATTAAAGATCTAGGAGGAAACAGATTAAGGAGAAGAGTATGAGAAAGTAACAGTCATAAAGTAGAAGTAAATTTTTAAAAGTGTATTGCAAAAGTCTATTAAATAAAACTGAATAAAAGTCAATGGGGCATATTTACTCTGTTGAAACTCATCTGAAGCTACTTCTTGCAAGACTATGGACAGAAAATCTCAAACTCCAGCACTGTGCTGAAATATTGTGTAATCATAGGGCCATCTGGTAGGGATAAAATTTGCCCCCCTGCATTTGCCTCAAGATCCTGGCCTCACATCTGTCCTTCCTCAAGCTTCTCCTTGCACATATTGGTGAGTTTTATCCACTGTAATAACTATGATTGTTTTAAGTAGCTCTTTGCTATAAGGGTTAGATTTTGCCTGGCTTTTGCAGGCTTAATTGTACTTCCTTTCCCAGCTAGCTCTGCGGGAAATTATATGCCTTCCTGCCAAGAACTTCTTGTGAGGGAAAACAATGCACATACGCAAATGCTTGGGTCTAAATCTGGTCCCAGATTCGATAACCCCCAGGAAGACATTGCTGAATTGGGCTCAGGTTTGAAATGGCATTTCTCCTATAAGTCCTTATTTGAAAAACACGTCATTTTGTTTAGGGAGCTTTTATCCAAGTTGAAGACCAATATGTGTGAAGTAGACACTTATTTATGCTTCTGCAATGCATTTTAAGGAGAATCTGCAAAGCCCGTGCCCATGCTGTACCCCTGAATAGGACTCTATGTAGTCTATGCTGCCTCTTGTTTCCAACTTTAGCATCCCAAGTATTGGGCATCCTAAGTATTGGATGTCCAGTACATCCCAGGTACTGGAGTTGAATGTGCTGAAGGATGTCAAAGGTAAAAAGAAGGGCATCTATAAATACATAAGTGGCAAAAGAAAGACGAAGGAAAATGTGGTTCTGTTGCTGAATGAGTCAAGGGCCCTTGTGACAAAGGATTGGGAAACAGGATGAGGTACTGAATGCTTTCTTGACCTCAGTCTTTACTAGTAAGAGCAACCTTCAGAAATCTAAGGACTTGGAAAGTCTGGAGCAAGGAATACTTATCGTTGGTGGAAGAGGATCAGATTAGAGAATATTTAAGCAAACTGGACATACTTAAGTCCAAGGACCCTGATGAAATGCACTGAGTCCTGAGGAAGATTGTTGACATCATTGCAAGGCCACTCTCACTAATCTGAGTGAACCTGGAGACTGGGAGAGATGCTTAAGGACTGGATGAAAGCAAACGCCACTCTTGTCTTCAAAAAGGGCAAGAAGGAGGACCCAGGGAACTACAGAGCGGTCAGCCTCACCTTGACCCCTGGGAAGGTGATGGAGCAGCTAATCCTGGAAACCATTTGCAGGCACATGAAGGATAGGAAACTCATCAGGAGTAGTCAGCACAAAGGGGAAGTCGTACTTGACCAACATGATAACCTTCTATAATGAAATGAGTGGCTTGGTAGGTGAAGGGAGAGCAGTGGATACTGTCTACCTTGACATCAGTAAGGCTTTCAACATTGTCTCCCATAATGTCCTCATGGAGAAGCTGATGGAGTATGGGCTAAATGAACAGACAGTGAAGATTGAAAGCTGGCTGAATGGCCTGGCCCAGAGAGTGGAGATCAGTGGCATGAAGTCTAGTTGGAAGCCAGTAACTAGTAGGGTACCCCAGGGGTCAATACTGGGTCCAATCCTGTTTAACACCTTAATTCATGATCTAATCGATGAGGCAGAGTGTTTGTCTGATGACACAAGACTGGAAGGAGAGGCTGATAAACCAGAAGGTTGTGCTCCAACCCAGAGGGACCTTGACAGGTTGGAGAAATGGGCTGACAGGAACCTCATGAAGTTCAACAAGGGGAAGTGCAAAGTCCCGCATCTCCTGGAGAGGAGCAACTTCATGCACTGATATCTGATATATGCTGCGGGTTGACTGTCTGGAAAAAAGAATCTCGGGGTTCTGCTGGACACCACATTGAACATTAGTCAACAACGTGCCCTTGTGGCATAGAAGGTGAAGAGTATCCTGGGCTGCATTAGGGGGATTGTTGCAGCAGGTCAAGGGAAGTGATTCCCCTCTGCTCAGAACTGGTGAGGCCTCACCTGGGGTACTGTGTCCAGTTCTGTGCTCCTCAGTACAAGAGAGATACGGACGTACTGGAGAGGATCCAACAAAGGGCCACAAAGATGGTTAAGGAACTGGAGCATCTCTACTATAAGGAAAGGCTGAGAGAGCTGGGACTGTTTAGCCTAGAGAAGAGAAGGCTCAGGGGAGGATCAAGGGGGATCTCATAGGTGTGTATAAATACCTGAAGGGAGGGTGTAAAGAAGAGTGAGACAGGTTCTTTTCAGTGGTGCCCAGTGACACGACAAGAGGCAACGGGCACCAACTGAAACACAGGAGGTTCTGTCTGAATATCAGGAATCACTTTTTTACTGTGAGAGTGATGGAGCACTGCAACAGGTTGTCCTGAGAGGTTGTAGACTCTCCATCCTTGGAGCTATTCAGAAGCTGTCTGGACATGGTCCTGGGTGGTGGTCCTGCCTGAGCAGGGTTGTTGCACCAGTTGACCTCCAGAGGTCCCTTCCAACCCCAACCATTCTGTCGTTCTGTGATTTCTTTTAGGCAGCTGAAATTCACACTCTGTTAGTTGTGGTTGGTAACTTAATAATCATACCTGCTTTGCAGCGGAAAAAGGTCCTGTGGGGAAGGAAATTGCCTTATCAATTCTACCTTGAAACCACAGACATGGAGGTAGGTATCCACACTACCACAGCGCTCAGTGCCAGGCCCAACCCAAGAGCAGGGAGAATCATCTTGGGAGGTCCCTAAGAGCAAAAGAAAAGACTAAGTTCTCTCTTGAGAAATATCAACACCCCTTTGGTGATGGTTTGCTTCGTCAGGTAAATAATGTGGACAAGATGCTTGTTCAGCTTGGAGTGTGCCTAGGGCCACTCTCTGTGGCTGTGTAGAGATAGTCCAGCAAGTAATACAAGATAACAAAGGTACAGAATCGCTGCTTACATTTGTAGTCATGCTGTGTATTTGTAAGCTTGATCCATAAGGAAATCAGTCCAGCCTAGGGTCATTAAGAGCAGTATGACAGACTTTTGTCTTTGGAGTTCCGTGCAACTTAGGTGCAGTGAGACTATGCGCCCAATGCCTTCGACTTTATCGGAATGCAGTCCATGCCCTGGGGCAGTTTGTCAGCCAGCTGCCTTCAGCTTGCGTGCAGGCAGGGTTAACCCTGGAGATGAAGGCATAGGAGGATACAGCACTGGCAACACACTTCTCGACTTGTATTAGTCTCCTTTTAAAGCAAGAAAGATGCACAATTCAAGGTCTTCCTGAACTACATTTGCAGATGTCTTGTTAGTAGCCTGTGGAATATTTAAGAGTATAAGGTGTATGGCCAGAGTTACACTAGAAGTATTAGATGTGGCTCAGAGTTGGCCACTTGAAATCACTGGCACTGTTAACTGTTATTATTAATTTTCTGTGGGGTGAACAGCCTGGGGCACAGACTGTCATTTATAGTGGCATGTGCAATGGACTGCTTAGTTTCCAGATGAAATTGTAGCAAAAACACAGATGGAGTGATCACATCCCACCCACCCTAATTCTTCTTGAAATTCCTAATGAAGTATTTTCTCCTCCAGCTTTCCCCTGTGTAAAAGAAAAATAATATTCTGTGGAGTGTTGTTGGGGACAGGAGGAGGGGCTGTATGGCTGCCAAGAGACACCTCAGGAGTGGCTAGTTTTTGTTGTACATTGGCAAACCTTATACTGAACCTATAAAGGGCTGAGGCTGTCTTCAACTTGAAAGCTGCTTTGGAAACCTGAAGGCATGGCAGGAGTGGATGGAAGAGGGAAGGGCAGGAGATCCGTACCAAACAGTGTTTTCCATTCAGTTGCAGAAAGCAAATCCACAGCATGTTGCCAATTTCCTGTCATTTGTTTGATGGTGGCGGCATACTGTGGAGCACCAAGCTGAGCATCCCGTAGATCTCCTGCATAAAAAAAATCTGTGGGAAGATGATGATACATGCCTTGTAACAAAACAACACATAAGGGCTGTGCATCACTGAAGTCTCTTTCTGTCTCTTCATTTTTTAGTATTACCCTGAAGAAGAGTTTGAGTTTGTCATCCTAAAGCTACAAAACAATTTGCTTCTTATGTGAGATAATAAAAAAATCCTGCCAAAAACACAATGTGGTGGAAAAGTTAAATATCAGATCATAGCTCTGTGAAGAGAGTAATGTGGATTATCCACAGATAGTTAACTCTCATGAATACTGTATAGCTGGGGCACCTCTTCCTTTCTCTGATCTCATCTATCAGAGATTGTTCTGGTGATGTGTTTCATTTCACATCTCACTTTAAAAAAGCAGTCAATCATATTTGCTTTTCCGTTTTGCCACATTGCCATGAGTTAATGTAATGTTCTTACATCCATTCTTCTGGATGTAAGAAGAAAAATCCTAGAGCTGTTGCTCTCCTCCTGACCTCTCTTTCAGGGTCACCACAAGAGCTGGTCATGGTTTGCTCTGCTAAGCTGAAGGCCCAGGAGGGCTACTGCATTTCCTTCTAATCCTTCACAACCATTTCCTTTTTAGCTTAAGCAGCTCCCAGCTTTCCAGCAGTCTTTAGCCTTTTGTTCCTCAGTTGCTTCAGCTATGTCTAGACTATTTTGAGGGGAGAGAAGGAATTTGTCTGAGAATAAAGAATGCCCCTTAGGCCTCTATCCTGCTGAGGGAAGGTTAATATATTAACATAAAGCAAAGAACTGACAGTTTTTGGCCGGCCACTTCCATAGCCTCTTTCACTACAGTGTCTAAATGCCTCACAACTACCTATGAATTTATTCTTACTGTGCTACAGTCAGCTTCATAAGTCATTGTTGTTAACCCTGCCCCCCTGTAAAAACATAGAGAAATATTAATTAAATTTGCCCAGATCACACCCAAAAAGTTTACAATGAAACAGAGATGTTGGCTCAAGTCTGAGTCACCAGCTAGTATTTTAACATAAGACCTTTCTCCCAGCTCTCCCAGTGTTTGCCTGATGGGGCTCTGCTTTTTCCTAAGGAAGTATGCACACTGAAAGGCTGTGGGTTGACCCTTTTATGCTGGGTCCCTTATAAAGCTCATCTTGGAGTGAGATATAAACTTAAGGCTTTTTCAGGATATTTTGGACATCTTCAAACAACCAGCAACAAAGCTGTGCATGCAGGGGAAGCCATCACAGATTTCCTGAGACGTGAGAGAGGATCTTGACTCCTGAACTGCTAGAAATAGGCAATGTGTCAGCCAGAGAAGGAATATTCTGCATAAAAGTCTCTCTGAATTAAGCTACATCAGGAACAAGACAGCCAAGATCAAACTTCTTCCCAAGATAAATTACAGAGAAACTAGCTAAAGGCTAGCTGCAGGCTCACATAATTGAAGCTAATATGCTCATTGTAGCAAAGCCTGGACTCCAGCCAGGATATAAAGCTGTGTAGCAGCACTGGTAGATGATCTTCTGGCATTAATGGGTACAGAGAAATCTCTTTCTCTACAGCCCCTGTTTATATCTTATCTGTGTCACCATGAGATGCTGCTGTCTCACGCAGGGGTGCTAGAATGTGCTATAGTCATGACAGCTGTTATGGGTGGGAGCTGAGTTGCCACAGGAAATACCTCTCCATCCTTAGACTTCTTTTAGAAGATCCAATTATTTCTCTGATTTTCTTCAAAGATAGCAATGGGCCATACTTTGAATTGGTGAGACAATACAGACCATGAGCCAGCAATATGCAGAGGTGGTACAGGATCATGATTGTGTCCCAAAGCCTGCATAAGATCACCCTGTGAAGAACCTGTGAAAGACCAAGGAGCCAAAAGAACCCTAGAACAGACAGGGATAATACTGGTGAGCATCAGCACTAAACTGGCCAGCATGGCAATCCCTTGTTGGAGGTAAGATCTCATGTGGCATCATTCATGAATAATGTTTTATAACATCTCCATTTGCTCCAAAGTCTCCTTCCTGATGAATGATGACCTATCTGTACTTAATCACTTCTCCAATAGCAATGTGACATCTTGGAACACTGACCCCTTGGCAAGTAAATCCTAGTAATAGAGACCACTGCTTGGCATATCCTCAGTGCCGAGGCTCCCATGGCACATCCAACTAGTGCTTCACTCTCAGCAAGGAACCCCAGATAAAGTTCAGGATGTGGGTTCACGGCTACCTGAAGACTCAAATCTACTTGACGGGGCTCTTCTGATAACTTTGACTAACGGAATACATTTCCTTTACTAAACCTGTAGTTGCTGATTTCGCTTCTCTCAACTGAAGTAGAAATGCTAAGACACGTTGTGTGTCCGAGCTCCACAGATAATAACAGGTACTTTTGTGTGTATATACAGAACACAAATACAGGCTGGGTGGAGAATGGATTGAGAGCAGCCCTAAGGAGAAGGACTTGGGGGTGTTGGTTGATGAGAAGCTCATCATGACCCAGCAATGTGCGCTTGCAGCCCAGAAAGCCAGCCATATCCTGGGCTGCATCAAAAGAATAGTGACCAGCAGGTCGAGGAAGGTGATTCTCCCCCTCTGCTCCACTCTCATCCCACCTGGAGTACTGCGTTCATCTCTGGGGCCCCCAACATAAGAAGGACATGGACCTGTTGGAACGAGTCCAGAGGAAGGCCACAAAGATGATCAGGGGGCTGGAGCACCTCTCCTATGAAGACAGGCTGAGAGGGTTGGGGTTGTTCAGCCTGGAGAAGAGAAGGCTCCAGGGAGGCCTTATAGCAGCCTTCCAGTACCTGAAGGGGGCCTACAAGAAAGCCGGAGAGGGACTTTTTACAAGGGCATGTAGTGATAGGACAAGGGGTAATGGCTTTAAACTGAAAGAGGGTAGATTTAGATTAGATATAAGGAAGAAATTCTTCACTATGAGGGTAGTGAGGGACTGGAACAATCCAGAGAAGCCCAGAGAAGCTGTGGATGCCCCATCCCTGGAAGTGTTTGAGGCCAGGTTGGATAGGGGTTTGAGCAACCTGGTCTAGTGGTAGGTGTCCCTGCCCATGGCAGGGGGGTTGGAACTAGATGATCTTTGAGGTCCCTTCCAACACAAGCCATTCCATGATTCTATGATTCTTTAACAAATATGCTTTCAGGCACCTCCACAGGTGGCTTAAGCTTGGCAGTGCTACAAATGACATGTTCACTTCTGGACAATATATACATGTTGCTGTGGGAACAGAGAAGGAGACTGGATGACAAGATCTGTAAAGAGCAGAGAGCAGATCTGAGGCAGATAAGTGCATATGGAACATACCTCAGTTTTCTCTGTACCCTGATCCCCTCGGAAAATGGCATACTTGCCTAAGCTATT
This sequence comes from Calonectris borealis, assembly GCF_964195595.1. Lineage (NCBI taxonomy): Eukaryota > Metazoa > Chordata > Aves > Procellariiformes > Procellariidae > Calonectris > Calonectris borealis. The sequence continues at coordinate 127,565,269 of NC_134313.1, forward strand.
AGTGGTGCTTTTCCACTTGAATTGCTGCCATGCTCAGCTCTCTTCTCACTGGGCTGTCCTGCCTGGGCAGCTGCAGAAACCCTTCCCTCAGTCAAGGGAAATACTGGAATTTCTATTGCACATGAACCTGTAACTTCACAGGTTTGGTCTGAATGTTGGTACCTTTGGCTATAAAGGGATCATTTTATTATTATGGCAATTCTGGACTATGCATGGGACAAGGCAAGTCTGATTCTCTAAGCCAAGGTCATGTCTAATTGCATCTCTTGCCTTAAGATGACAAACCTTTCCCATTCAAAAAAAAGAGTGTTGAAAACACTGTTCTGTCCCAAATCAAGGTCAATTATAAGATTGCAGCAGGCAGTATTTTTCAATAAAATATCACTGGCAGGAATGAAACTATATTCTTTTGAAAAGTCATCATGTTACAGAAAGCAATAAAGAAAAAAAACCCCGTGAAATCCACAAAATGGTCCTTCCTCTGAAGCATGTAGGAGGAATGCCTAAGCACAGTTTCTTATCACTGTATTTTGCTCAGTAACACAAAGCTGGTGGAAAAGATGATGGGATTTTTGGAATACCAATAATTACTGTGTTAGTATACGAGGCTTACATGTAAATGGAAATATGGGACACACATCCATTCTAGATTAGTTTATGTGATTTAGGAGTCTCACATTTCATTTTCTTTGTTAATGAACTAGTTACCAGTATGCGTTGGGGTAAACCAAAAGATGACGCTAGTGCTCTGTCAGAACAATTATGTTAGTTTAACCCAGGGTTAAAACTGTGAGGTAGCTGTATGTCAGAGATGAACATCAATTCCTAATGATTTCTCTAAAATGGATCACATGGAAGCGCATGTAGCCAGATAATTCCCTGGTGGCACCACCCTGAGCTAAAACCAGCCATTTCTGTAGGGGCAATTTTTTAGAGATGCAGAATTGTTCTAAATTTACTCCTACAGTAAGCAGCAATATTGCTTATCATGAGGTTTGGCCATTTCCATTCACAAGAGCTTTGTAACATTTCCCATTAGCAACTATCTGCTCACACCAGCAGAGCAGCTATTTGATGCTGAGGTTGCTATGACAGGTACTTGAACATATAAATAGAATCATGCTTCATAAATGTGACAGTATCACATGGTTGAATGCATGGAAGTGCTGAAGTGGGAAAAATTTCTCTTACCCCATAATTATGTGTGTGCTAGTATTACATTCAGTAAGTGGTAGGCCTGCTTAAACCGAAGAATGAATGTGGCAAGCTTTAATATAAATTATAACTGTGATAAAAAGATTAAATCAAAGTTTGTGATGTAGATGGGTACCAGCACTGTATCTGTGCACATACCCAATGCATTTCGTCTTCAGCTCCCTGGGTGAAGTCCCCAGATGGTCTCTGTGCAGATGAGGCAATGGACTGACTTGAGACAAGGTGGTAGATTGACCTCTTACCTGCTTCACAGCAAAGCAACTGATTGATTGTTACAGCTATCCAGGTGGGAATTTCAGACAATTGCCTGTTGTGCCTAGACCAGTTGACAGGCACTATTTGTGTGCTTCAATGTATATAGGTGAACTCCCTGGATGGAGGAATCCTAGGCAGTCCCAGCGATACCCCCAGTTCCTGCAGTAGGTGAGGAAACTGGCCAAACTGAACATGGATAATTTTAAACAGCAGAATGCAGATGCAGAAATGCCTTTGGAGGTGTTCAAGATTTAACTAGGCAACTACCTAAGCAACCTGAACTAATTAAGAGGGGGGTCAGCAGGAGGTTGGATTAGACCTTCACAGGTCCCGTCGAACTTAAATTATTCTCTAATTCTATGGTTATAAGTTACATAGTACATAGTACGGAAGTTAGAAAATGCTTTGTGCATAGCTTAAGATAATAAGTAGAAATGGATTATTCGCGTACTGTAGTCATCATGCAGGACCACAGACCAGCTGGACTGTAAGAAATCATCAGAACAGATGGTGGTATCTCATTTTGATCCAGTTGAAGATGCTGTTGCAAGAATGCTTGCAATGGAGACTCCCATCCAGGCAGCAACTGACCATCCTGTTTGAGAGATTTGGTTCCCCATGAATGAAAATGTTTGTGCAAAAGATCCCAGTATATTAGGTTTACGGAACGCTCTGTCTATAGTTGTCTGTGCAGTGCAGCCCTGCAAGCTTCCACTGACTGGAAACAGCTGCGCTATTGGAAATTTTGTGAACCACCAGAGTTTAGGTGTTTTTTTCTCTGCCTCCCACATTGTGCTTCTGGTCCTGCTTTGCATAGTAACATGGGAGTGGATGGGATCTTGTGGGTCCTGAGTGCTTTTCAGAACCCATTAAAGTTTCTCATTGTGTGATTAGGAGTAAAGGAGTTGGGCAAGAACTGGTCAGTTCCAAGTGATTTTCTTGTGGGCTGTCTTCTTTCCCACCAATATGGCTTGTTTACTGTAATCTTTGCAAAGAAGAATACTGGTGTATTTTCTTTGAGATACAGGGGAAAAAATGTTGTCAATCAAAAAAAAAAAAAACAAACCCAAACCCAACCAAAATTCAATTTGCTTTCTAACATCTAAAGAAAGTCTTCGACATAACAAAACCCTTTTCATATTTTTTGATCACAGTTTATGAGAACCAAAGCTCATATTGGTGCTGTGTTATGACGGTGGTGGTGGTGGGTCCACATGTATGTGGGCAGAGGGGTATGGCACCTCTAGTAAAAGTCTGTGAGTGGATGTGGCTGCCCTGCAGGGCCTGTTCTGCTGTGGTGTTGGTTTCCCTCTGACAGTGCAGCTGTCAGTGTTGCTGGCCACGGACCCTGTGACAAGCCCTGGTGCCGCTCCACTCCCCTCCATCCAACCCCACCATCCCTCAGTCTCTGGGCCTCCATCAGCCCTCCCTTCCTCAGGCTCCAAAAAGTCCTGCTGTGAGCTCCTGCTTCACAGCAATTATTCAGATGACATAAATACTTACATGAATTTTTTTTTTTGCTTTATGTTTTACTTTTCCTTGTCTTCTCCATAGTCCAGATACCACAGTAGGCTACGCTATGATGAAGACTGCAATTAGTATTTCTATGTGCAAGAAGATATATCTCAAGAGACCAACAGCAGGATTTATTTTCTATCATACACACAGATGCATATATGACAATGACATATTTCAAGATGTTCGAAATATTTCCTGCTAAGAAAGACTGTTTCCACATTCCTGCAACACAGTATCATATTCTGTAGGTGTTGCAGACAGATGATGCCAATGAAACTCTGGAGGCAAGAATATTTTTATGTCATTATTGCACAGTCTATCTCATCCCAGAGATAACAGCAAGAACACTTTTTCTTGAAATCCTAATAAATGCACCATTTTTTAGATATGGCTTGATTTCATGCTGTCTTGAAAGAGTGATTGACTTCGATTTTTGAAACCCTGCACATGGCATAAACAGTGCAAAGCAGTCTTTCCCATTTGTAAAATATTATTATTAGCCCTTGGAAACTTTTATTTCTATTTAATCGTCTGCTTCATGCCTCCACTGATACTGAAAATCATTATCAAGTGCCATTTTGATGTGTTACCTCATGCAGTGAATTACTGAAGTCAACTGAACAGCAACAAACAGGATGAAGGCCAGTCTGCTTGCAGACCTGTATAACTTCACTGATGTCAGTACTATTAAACTTATCTATGTCCAACTTGTATTGAACCCAGATTTTTATTTAGTTTGCTAGCAGGCTGTAGATTTACATTCTCAAAGCCTATTCCAATGCCAGCTGAAGTCAATGACAGTCTGCACTGATTTCAAGGGGTTTTAGATGCAGTCCCAATTCTTGGATGTGATGACATAAAGGTAAAAGATTTTTTTTTTTTTTTTGGTGAAAATGATGGATGCAAGGCAGTGGATTACTATCTATGACAGTTTCACTCTATGGGGGTTTTTTGGCTGTGAAGCTGGAGCAGTCATTCATGGTAGTCAGGAGAGGTAGAGGGGGAATTGTCCCGTTTGGCCAGGTTTTGTGATTGTTTTTCCTTTTGTAATAGGATTTATTTTTTACCTGATTCTGAAACTTTAAACTCTAACTTAAATTGGTTAGGATTTACATGCACTAAAAATCTGTCTCAGAGGTTTGGGCCTTTCTGATAAACAGTAAAATAGAGTATATTGAAAAGCCCTGCAACAGTCCTGGTTAACTGCAAGCTGTTTTCCCTGATTTACAGTGCACAGCAGGGCCATCGGTTGTACCAGTTCTCCAGGGCCCTGAACTTCTTATTCTACTACTTAAAAACACCTGGAACATGACATCAGTGATTCACTGGCTTCCAGCCAGCAGATTCCTGCCCTAATACACAGCCCTCTGTTGCTGATTGTCTTAGCGCCTGTGAGAGCCAGGTGTGACAATAGGACTCCTGCCTCTTCAGAAAACACTCATGGCATTAAAGAAAAAGAAAAATAATGTACTGTACGTGACTTATCTGCAGCATTATTTCTTTCTCACTAGTCATTTTGCTGTTGCTTTGGGTTTTCTTTTTCCAGGTCCTAACCAACCCACCAAATCCATAATCATCAAAAAGCAGGTCTGGATTCATATGATTGTCCTGACCCAAGATCACATTCTCACTTACTAGGTGCTTGCTGAACGAAAGGAGATAATTTAAATGCTCCATAATCCCATGGCATCCTTTGGCAAAGATTTCAACCTGTCAGGTACTTGATGCACAAAGAACCATTTCCGTTGTTTTCTGTTCTGAATCTGGCTCCCACCAGCTTCATTTGAAGCTCTGCAGTTCTTGTAGTGGAAAACATAGCTTGCATTTGCTTCCTGTTTACCATCCCCATGCCAATCATGATTTTTAGAGATCATTATCACATCAAAATGATCATTTTTCCAAACTCAGAAATCATAGCCTGCTCAATTGCTTCTTATATAGATGATGTTTCCCATTTCAGATTATCCTTCTTGCTTTTCTTGGGATCTTTTCTAATTCTTATATAACTTTTATGACACAGGGGGATTAAAACTGCCTATTTTTCAAGGTGTAAGCAAACCATGGATTCATACAGTAGTACAATAATGTTGTCTATTCCGCTCTCTATTTTTCTTACTAATGCCTAACTTTTTTTTTTACTCCCCCCCCCTCCCCCCCCCCCCTTTACTGCTACTGAGCAATACACTGATGTATTCATGGAACTATCTCACTTCTGAGTATTAGTGCTGGGGTCAGAGCCCATCATTTAAGATGTGACATTAGAACTACTTTTGTCCAGTGCTCATCACTTTACATTTATATGTACTGAAAGCTATCAGCCGCTGTGATCTACCCAGGCACTCAGTCTTGTAAGTCGTGCAGTTTTTCACAGTCAGTTCATTTATGAATATGCTAACCAGAATAGGCTCCTGCACACATCACTGTAGACCTTCACTGGTTTCTGCCCGCCGTCATATCAACTGGTTGCTTACTCCTACTCTCTATTTTTTCATGTTTTTTAGAAGTGCTAAGGAAATTAAATGTGAGGAAATTTGCTGAAGGCTGTTTAGAAGTACAGATACACTACATCAGCCAGATCACCCTTATTCAACTCCGTGTTGACTTCTTCAAATAACTCCACTGAGCCTGCAAAGTAAGGCATCCTTTTAAAAAAAACCCCACATGTAGACTCTTCCCTAATGGATCATACTTTTCCAGGTGTCTGTTCTTTGCGATATTAATATGCTATCGATGCCAAGGGCAGGCATCAGAATTCCATATCTGGACTTCCATGGTTCTCCCTGAAACTGTTTTTTTTAGTTAATATCATATCTGACAGCTTCAAGTCCTCAGGTGTGCGGGGCACATTATGCACCACTTCTAGTAATCAAACTATTTCATTGTGGAGCTCTTCCAGAGCTATTGGGTGAATACCATCTTAATCCCCACAATTTGCTACTTTTGTCCATTTTCTCAAGGACAAAAATAACCTTGTCTATTTTACAGTCACTTCAGTTTCAGACAGATTCTGTAATGAGTTCTCCCACAAAGAAGAGTCTGAGCAGGGGAATTGTGCCCATTTTTTTTGCTTTGTGTATTGATACAAAGGTGCTGTTTAGCTTCTTGGCCATCACCTCATTGTCTCTGAGCACTCTTTCTATATCCAGATCATTCACGGACCCAAAAGAGTCTCAAGTGAACCTGGTTTTCCTGATATGCTTCAGGATGTATTATTGTCCTTTTGCCAAGAACGAGGAGAGCAAAGTGATGGGACTTAGATGTCCATGAGAAGTAGTGGATAAAGAAAACATCAAAAAAATTATTCTGTGGGGTTTTGGCAATTCTTTGCTTCTTAAAACTGGAGCTACTCATGACCAAAGACTACTTGTACTTTCTGTCTCATTTTGCAAGCTTTTGTGAGCTCGTTTTGTGAGCTTTAGTTCCTCTTTTTGTCCAGCTGGATATTAATGAAATGTTTCCTGCCTAGTTTTCCTGCCGAACTTTAGATGACTGTCTGTGACTATATGCCTTATCAAACAGGTACTGTTCAGGGAGTAAGGAGGAAGTCTTGGGTCTAGATCCAGGGCCAGCTGCACAATTCAAGTATTTATCATTATATATTGCCAAGACCAAGCCATGCCAGAGTGCATTCATGGGACAACATTAGACAGCCAATGTGATACAGACACTCTTTCAAAGATTATGGAAATGTTGACGGTTTTCTTCTGCAATTTTTGCATGAGTAGGGTTTGTAGGATTCAGATGTTTATTCACCAATTCAGAAAAACCTAATGTTCTTTTAAAAGCACAAGCAATGTTAGAAAAGTTCTGGAAGAAACTCAGCCTGTTCCTGTTTCACTAGGATTCTTTCAGTTTAAGTAGATTATCATAAAGTGATATTGGCAATTGCCAAGGCAATTGCACAGGATACAACTCTCTCTATCAGCTGAGCAGAGGTAATTAGATTGAAAACCTGGCTGCACCAGTCTAATCCAATACTGTACCGAATTGTACAATCAGTTATACATCATATAATCTCAGCACTGTGTCAAATCAGTATCTGTTTTCAGCAGAAAAAATGTGCAGGTTGTGCTGGAGATATGACTAATGCGAATGCTTTTTGGAGTGTGTGTGCAGTTTGCACTGTAAGGAATGATGACACTTGGTTTCATCTGGAGTAATTACAGCTCAGTGACCACTGGTTAAGCAATTACTCAGAGGAAATCCTCCTGAGGGAAGCAGATCTCAGCTTTGAGAAGAAAACATATCCAAAAGAAAGGAAAAGCAGTGAAAACAAAATAACAGACTTATTTAGCCAAGACCCACAGAATTTCATGTTTCCTAAATGGAAAAATATTTCTGAATCTTACAGTGTCAGTTTTGGTCACCATGACGGCATGAACTTCTTAAACAGACAAAAGAGAGAGGAAAGGTAGTTTTGACAAAGCGCTCTGTCATCTGCATTACTAATGCGCCGTGTCTCCAGAGAGTGCTCAGGGAGAACAAAGTATTATGCATTTGGTAAGGTATGCGTACAGTGAATGCAATTTATGATACATACTTTATGAAACATTGTGGAAATGTTGTATCTTGAAATTATCTTAGAATGGTTCTGAGCTCCAGGAAGGCCATTTTAAGCAGAAAGAACGTGCTAATTCAAGAACATGCCTAGACTACGAATTCAGGACATTCCCAGGTAGGTGAAGGAGGTATTTTGCATTTGATACTTCAAAGTGCAATTCCAGAAAGCAAGGTAGTAGGGGTAGGATGTTAATTATTAGAGCCATATTTGATAAAGGGTTCTCTATTATCAAAGCCCACTTGTTATTGGAGTAAGGAGCCAAGAAATATGAGGAAAGGGAAATCTTGAACAAAAGAGAGAAAGGTAGTGCCAAGTGGTGTTGCCAAGGCTCTTCCCTTAGATTAAAAGACCATCTTCTATTTCATTCTTCTGTTACAGGTATAAGCTGACACCTTGAAGTCAGTCTATCAAACCTCTGCAGAACTACACTAAGGAATTAACTCATCAGTAAAGCCTTGTTTGCATTGTAGAATTCAGCCTGCAAAAATCTGGTCTTCTAACAAAAACTATCCACAAAGCTTATAAAAGTGAGACACTACTTTTTTTTTTTTTTTTTTTTTTTTTTTAATTCTCCCAAGATTGCCTTGAAGTAAAATCACAGCTATGGCACAGCGTGACAATTTTTGCTGTTTCTTCTATTTGTAACCCAGATGAGGATCAGTTTGCAAGAAGAAAAAAAAGCTGTCTTTTGGGAATGCTGTTAATAGCTATGTAAAAATGAAATACTTGACATGAAGAGACATTAGTATATTTTATTGCTAAATTTTAGTGCCTGCTGTGTGCATAACAGGGTTGTGAAACATAGATTCTTCAGACAGACCTTGGAAGTTTCTAGGCAGGTTTCATAGCAGGGCTCATTGCAAACTTCACTGCAAACTCTCCTCCAGGCATGGCAGAGGACTCTGACGTGGGGGAATTTCTGAATTACTGAGTCAAACCTGCCTTTGATGAAACTTCATTTCTCTCCACATAGCTCTGATGTGTGATCTCCATCAAAATAACATTTTTACATCTGTGTAGAGCTTTTTAAAATGTAGAATCCTCTATTTCTTTATACATTTTATATGAAGAGAATTTCAACCCTCACAAAAAAAGGAAGTATGAGATGTATTTTCAGTATAGTTGAAGTCTACCTTGAGGAATTACTGCTAGGATTAGCCTATGTATTCAAGCTCTCAGTAATAAAGAGCATTTAATCACATATATTTATTATAACTAAATAATGTTTGTGTAAAATATAGTATCTAATGTCTGACTGAGTACAGAGCAGGCAGATTAAGTCTGAGTTTAACTACCATAGCATTTTTCATCAGCTGAGCTACATCCTTATAGGGATTGTAATTTTGGCAGTGATGGCAATAGTAATTTCTTTAGTAAATCACCATACACTCCCTAAATAGAAAGAGCTTTGCAATTTCCCAAATGAATGGAAAAATAATTTTGCAGGATCAGTAAAGATAGCAATAATTGTTACAGGGCTTATTGCAGTTTATCTGAAGAACCTCAGTTGCTCATGATAGACTATCAAAAGTAAGACAGCATGGAAGTGGAGTCCATAATAAACATAAGTGTAGCATAGTTTAAAAGAACAACTTTTTTGTTGCTAAAAAAAATAAGAGTGCAGAAAGTGATGAAGTGACTGCTTCAGAAGCAGTGAAGTGCAGAATGCCAGGTCACTTCATCGAGATAGCAATGTGAATAATGTTTTCCAATGTCCACTAAGAACAAGGTTGTTATTGGTAAGTGCAAAAGTTTCTTGTTTGGGTTTTTATTTTTCTTTTTTTTTAATTAAAAAGGCCACTGATATCCCAATACACAGAGATACTAAAATGTTCCAATAGCTGTTCCTAACTGTATGGGTAGGTGGATAGTCCATTAGTTTGTTGTCTACTTGCTTACTCTGAAGGCAACACGAAATTGCATCAGGAATATTGGAAGATATAAATAATGTTTAACCATAAAGTAATGCAAATTTTGACAAAAATTAGTATTTGCAATAGACCATGCAAATACTAATTTAGGGAGATAAAACTATCTACATATTAATAAAGTATGAAAATGAATATCATTCCAAATAATCTCCTAGTCCACATACTGCATAATACAAAATGGGAAGCTGTATATGACTCATGATATGGCCTTGAATGTGTACAACGAAAATTTAAATTCTTTTTCCATTTTTGCCAAATGGTTTTCTGAATTACAAGGCAGTTTTTATTTTGTCATCCTTGAGTGCATGGAAATGTTGAGGAATTTCTCTACAAGGTGATTATCTCCAAAACCCTGAAAATGAAGGAGTCTGAAAATGTTGATCTTGTATAGAAGCTATTTTTGTGTTTTAGGCTACAATTACTTATTTGGCTAAGATAGGGATGATCAAAAGACATTTTGAATAACTGATACTTCATTCTCTACTCTTCTTTCACAATGATAACTTTTATGTCTTAAAATTAGAATAATGAAAGCTTGTAATGCTTTAGTTGATGAAATACAGAAACTTTTTTTCTCAAAATAATGTTCAGGAAATACTAAGCATTTCTGAAGGATTGAAGCTTAACAAAAACCTGGATGCAAATTGCTTGCCTACAGAACAATGTGTGATCACTTCAGTGGCCTGTATGCAAACCTGTATTCTGGAATAGACTAACATTCTGCCTTCCCATCAGAGTCCTTTCATATCTGTGAAGTTTATTTTTTGCAATCCATCCTCAAATGCAGCACTAGAAAGAATATTTTCCTTTTGTGAACAAACTTGGACATTTTACTAGAAAAGTGCTGAATATCGATTCTCTTACGGCAACACTTCAAATAAAAGTTAGTTTCAGTTGCACACAAAGATTTTACTGGATTGATTGAAAAAGAATTAAAAATTATAAATACCATTTTAAATAACTAATTGAATTTTATGACAATGGAATTGTTTCGATGAGGGTATCAAATGTACATTTGAAGAAAACTACATGACATGCTATGAAAAGCAGTATTTTGATAAATGTTCCTTATTGTTTTTTATTTTTCAGGTGGTTGTCCCTGGGACTAAGACTAACTTTGTAAGTCTCTAAACTAGCATTTAAATCTAAGAACTAGCAATTCAGGTTGTCAGTGTAATATCCTTCAATGAGCCCAAGCAGCAATTAAGAAAGATATCAAATGGTAAGTGCTGCTCAGGATGACTTTGTGTTGTCTTTGTTTATAAACTCTTGCTTTCAACATTATAATCAGGAATGAAACCTTTTGTCTGGCTGGAATAAACTTGTAGTGTTTTTACATTTAAGCTCTTCTGATGTTAAAAGTGACTTATGGTACAGCTGATAAACCTAAGCACTTAGTGTAGACAACTGCATGTTGTCTAACATAACTTCTTATTATTTTTTTAAAGACACTCCCATCAGCTCCCACATTCTCACTTTCAGTTCTCTGCCCTCTGCATTTTCTTGATGTGACTGTGGGTAGTGACCTGCCCTATAAGCAGGCTCAAGAAAATGAAGCTGGTTGAAAAATAATCCGCAAACTTGTTCTCTGCGGGAAGGACAACCTTGCCCTCCAGAGCTAGACCCGCCTGCAGGCACCTGGCAAGGCTGAGGGCTGATTTGAGAAAGAAATTTCAGCAGACATAGACCAGTGTCCCTGGAGCTCCAGTGACAGAGAAAACAGCTGGCATTCCCAGCCCCCTCAACTTTGCCCTGGCCACACAGACTGCTACACCTTTGGGCTTTGTCAAGTAAACGAGAATTGCTCTGAAGCTGTATCTGTCTGATGGCTTTTACAGGGAAATCTAAGAGGGTCACATAGGTGGTTTCAGGGAAAGCACGTTTCCACCCATTTACTAGCTCTGAAATGCTTATACGCCCAAGCGAAAAACTGTGCCTCAGACAATGTAGTTTTTAGACTAAGCCATCACAGTGAGCATGTCACTCAGTGTAAAAGTGCTGAAAACGCCCTGCAGGATGTAACCATCTATTTAAACTTTTCTGAAAGAAGGTCTGTGCACCAACGTGGGTAACCGTGGTCCAGACTTCTCTTTGATAGTGGCTGGAATTATGAATACTTTTACATTATTCAACATTAGTCTCTTTTAGTTAATACTTGTAGAGAGATGCAGTGCTGGCATATTGTTCCAGGTAGCAGTCAGTGAAACTTTAAAAAGCAGTCAAGAAGGATAGCTAACCAGGGAGCAATCCACCGAATATTTGGGGCGATAAACATGTTTAATTGTATAAACAAGAGAGGTTAGAAGTAATCTAACTTGTTTCTCTCCGAGGAGCAGTGTCCCATATAGCACTGTATAAAGGCTGAACATGCATTTGGTGCTGGGCACTACAGAATGAATCCATAAGAAAAGAAACTCCTTGGTTACAGTATATTCACATCCCAGTGAGAAAATAGGGGGAGTGAATCATGTATCTAATCTAGCAAGCAAAGACACAGGAAGAACCATGAATCTGAAGCTAAAGAACAGCAAATTCAAACTAAAACCAAGGCACACGTTGTTCTGGTAGGAGTGATTGAAACAAACTATCAGCTGAAGTGATGGATTCTCCATCTTCCAATGTCTTTAAGAGCGGGCATGTTCTCTGAAGATGTGTCTTTTTTGCCAACTACAAGTTACTCAGAGGACAGTTTGAAGGGCAGTAGCTGACGAGCTGAAGATCCCCTCTGGGCTCAAACTCTCTAAACATGGTGCACTGCCACAGATCTTACAGGCAAGACACAAAATGTAAAAGATGCCACAGCTTTCTTTTGCAAGCTAAAGGAGGGAGGAGGAACAATAAGGACCACAGCGCAAACGGAAGCCTGAGAAAAGTAAAGCTCCTGTGCAGATACGTCTAAAACAAATAGGCTGTGGGATGTAAATAAATAGACTATAGTCCCAGGGGGTGAGGAGGACATATGAGCTTCTCTATGATGCTTTACACATGAGATCCCCTATTAGCTTAAGTGTACATTAATTCAGATGCAATTTGCATAAACCAGAGCAAATCCACAAAGCTGCAGCATGAAAACAGCTGGAGTACTCTCTAATTACAATCCTGTTTGGGATGCTGGGGATCTGAGATGAAAATTAGAAACAATGCTGTAAAATGTTGTACTGGCATTTGTGCAACTACAGTACAGAAGGCACATGTGGCAGATGCCTATCTCCAAATACCCTTTTTCCTGGCCAATTCCCTAATTTTTCAAGGCGTAAGGTTCTGACAAGCACGCTACATGTTCACCTGGTGTGTAGGAAACAGGTGGTGCTTTACCACAGGGAGCAAAACATGCCTCATCTCAAGGGCTCAACTCATGACCTAACCACACTCTGCAGAGTTGGTAACACCACCTTCATTTAGGGGAAAATACTGGTTTCCAGACCTCCCCTTGCAGCCACACAGCTTCCCTATCTGGTTTGGGAAGCTATGTTGGCAGTTTCTGAAGCGGTGCTTTTTATGCCCTCACAGAGAGGCAGCAAAGGTGGAACAGCAGAAGTGGTAGTGGCTGGTTGTCTCCTTGAAACAACAAAATGTGAACACCATGTAGCTGCACCTCTAAGCTGCTTTTTGGAAATGTCACTACAGGATATATGGGGGCGGGGGGGGGTGAGACTCAAGTGACTGATTCACAAATCCCCAAAGTCTACGCAAAGGTTTTAGTCCGGCAGTAATATTTGTTTCCAATTTCATTCCCTTTTTTTTTTGGTATAGAGCTTTTGTAACGTTCCATTTTGCTTGTACTGCTGAAATCATGTGGCCTTAATCTTTTTTTTTTTTTGCTAAACAGCAGTCAGTGTGATCATTATCTTGCAAAGGTTCAAATCTTTGTCATTTGCTTGGCACTACCATTACACTGATGCTATCAGGGGAAGAGCACGAGCTACTCTGAGCTGTTATGGATTCGTCATTAGCATAGAAACCTATTGATTCTCCACATCTTTTTTTCCAAGGCTGAGCTACATGGACAGCCTAGAACATAATCATTTAGCACTGAGTTTAAATTGAAAATACTATAGCTTGTTTTTGGTGCAATGTGCCCCGAAGTAGAGTGAATAGCAGGAAATATTCACCAGTATGTTTGAGTCTTAAGATTCAGTGTGTTTGAGTGTTAAAAATGATTTTTTGCTCCATGGTGGATAGGCATTTTCTGAGAGGTGCTTTTCAAATGGAAGTTAGAGACGTATAGTTGGGTTTCTTTTTTCTGCTAGATATTCAACAAGCAAGACTTCTTTTTAAGGTGCTTTATTCTATTCTGTCCCTAGTTATGCGCCTTGAGCTATCTGTGCAAACAGATTGTTGTACGAAGGGAAAATAAGATTAAAATTATGTGCAATGGTCATTTTAAAAACAAAACCCCCCTCATTCTATAAGATTGGAGTTGGGAACCTCTGCCTAGGCAGAGGGTTCAAAGCCTTACACTGCCAATTTGGGCTGAGTTCAAAATATGGCCAAGTTTTGAGCAAACCTAGACTAAATTATACATTCAAGGGCAAACCAAGTAAAACACCAAGTTTCTTACCATCCCACCCCAAACAAAGCCTTGCAGTATCAACAGTCTAATGCTTTACATTTGTTCAAAATTGCACCCAAAGCCAAAAATCAAGATCCTTAAGACCCAGCCTTGGTTACCTGTATGCAGCCCAGAAGGAGTTATTTTAGTTAGGTATTTTCCCCCAATTTCCAGCTCTTTTCCTTTACTTTGTTATCAAAGGTCTGTTCAGTGGTGAGTATGATGTCCCTCCTTTTTTTTTAGCTTTATTATATATGAGATGTGGCTCACTGGCACTGTATGCTCTATTGCTTCTTGAATTAGGCAAGTTCTGAGTGGATTGTTCTTTGAACGTTGCTTGCAGATTCATATGAGTACATCCTTCCCTGGGGATGTACATAATCTTCTCCTTTCCCATCAAGGGGAGTGTAATTGCAACGGAGTGTGGTGTGACAGATGTGAGTATTATAAACAGACTGTCAGCGCTTTCTGAATGACTCAGGCATTAGTTTTCCCTCCTACCAAACACTGACAGAATGTTCTGTGTATCTCTGCATTGTAAATTATCATCTTGGTATCAGTTCCCATTCATTCTGATACTGTAATTTAGCCAAGCACCGATAACTGTATGTTGCAATGTATATGATCCCTCCTTCCTTCCTTTGTCTCCTCATTTGTTCCTGCCTCCCTTCTCCTGCTCTAGTTGCGACCGGGAGCCTTTATTTGTTTTCAAATGGAAATCGGTCTAGATTTGCATTTATCAAGCGTGTCATCCCATCTTTCATTTACTGCCTTTTTATGCATTTCTGGGTTCTGCATTTTTTTCTATTAAGAGAGAACTGTCTTGAACCTTTGCAACTTTTTTTTGTGTGTTAATGTAACTGTTCAAATCACACAGCTCACGGCTCACTTCTCCTCGGAGTCCACTTTTTTATTATTACAAATCTGTAGCGAAATTGGAGAAGCACTCTGCCTTGCAGTACATTTTACACTTACATGAACATACAAACTGAAGACTTTTTATTCCTAGAGGTCCCACTTTCTTGTAATTCATTTCATGCTAAATAAAATGAAGGGCTATCCATTTTACCTCTGACTTGGAAACCAAAAAACAGAAGAAAGCTCAAAAATGAAAGCAAATCTCCACTGAAGTTTAAATGGCTTATTTTTAATGGAACAAAAGAACAGTAAAAGATATAGGTTTTTGTATCCAAATGCAAATGGAGCTAGAGGAACCTAATGTCCATGTATCCTTTAAAGTTCTTCTGTCAGATCTAGTCCTGTTTTTTTCCTTTGTCCCATTGAGCTTTATATATATATTGTGTCATTACAGCAGGGAAATGAATTATAAATATTCTTGCATATAAAGGCAACTCTCCTATTGCTTCTGAATTCCCTTTTTTTTTTGCTTACTCAGAAGTTCAAAGCCTAGTGTCTGGGCAAGTATCCTAGTACTCTTGGTTGTTAAGCAAAGGGGATCCTCCATCTTCTCTTGCTGCCCTGCAGTATGAGAAAACGGTGTACTTGCCAGTGTCTGAACGCACAGTACCTTGTGCCTGAGCCCTCAGTGAGATCTTGGAGGCTGAAACCCACCTTCACAGCTAACTGGTGATCAGGCCAAGGGAAGGATAAAATTTGAGTCTCTCTCCCCTACTCTGCTTTCAGCATCTCCTGTGTCCAGGTTTGGACTCTCCATTCTTAGCTGCAGCCCCAGCTCTTAGAGGGTTTGACAGACAAACTTTGGTGGGCTGCTTCCACTCTGCATACCCCTGGCTGGAGGGCATTGCCACTCTAACAGAGTTGACAGGTGGGCACACCACAGCGGCACAAGTGCCCAGTCCTTCAGCTTAACTCAGTCCCCCTTTCCGCAGCAGTTTAACCCAGGGCACCAGGTTGTCACTGAAGCTGCTGAGATGCAGCTTCACAGGAGTGTGTGCCATGCTGCTGATGTGGAGGGGGGCAGCAGAGGCACAGGTGGACAGTCCTGGGCTGTAACACCTTCAGCCTCTGAAGCCCATGAGCCTGAGCCTGACAGTCCTCCCATTCAACACATAACTCAGCCTTGGGAACACCAAGCAGAGCCCAGCCTCTAACTTCTTAAACATTGCAGTGTGCAGCTTTCACTCTCTTTATGAATCTGGACCTCAGAGAAGTGAACCTGAGAGCATTAGCCAAACACTGGCTTCTCTCTTCCTTAAGCTGCAGAAAGGCTGCAGAGTTGCTTTGCAAGTACTGCCCAGCCCAAAGCACAGACTGAATCTTAGTGGGACCTTCTCTAGCGTTTCTTGCTTTTTCACAAGGAGAAATATGCCACTTCACATAGCTCCTGGCATCCCAACCCCAGTGCAGTAGGACCCTCAGGCCCTCCTGTACGGGTGCAGCCATAGAAATGTGGGCTAAACCTCTTTCTAATTACTTGTTTTTATTGTAAGAGTGTTCATGGGAAATGTAAACATTATGGACTCCATCCCAAACTGAGTCACTCAGCTCCAAACTGAGTGGTATTGGTCTTAGTATTGGTCTTAGTCTAATACCATACAGTTTCCCATGTTCAAGAATAACCTGTAACAGGCAAAAGGATGCCTCTTCCCATGTGGGACAGGGGACATGCCATTCCTTCAGGGAACAGAAAAAAGGGAATATGGCTCCTGGCTCCAGTCAGATGCTACTAGAACTGAGCATATGGCTTGTTCCTAGCAGCAGCTTCGGGAGTGAGTCGGTGGGTGAGATTTGTTTGCAGATGTATTGAAAAATTGCAAACAACAGTCTTGACTGGAGAAGAAAGGCCTGTATTCGCAAGGTAAATTATTTGGGATAAATCACACAAGTGACTCCAACCTCCTTCAGTGCAGCTGTTTACAGGAGGTGCCACTGAACCAAGAAACAGGCAGGAAGGACAACTTGAAAAGAACGAGGTGAACAATTTTCTTTCTTAGTGGCTGCTTTTGCTGTGTTGGCTGCGTAAGTCACTGTTTAGCTCAGCAGTTTGTTAGAATGAAATTAATTTCAGATCTGAGCATTTTTCCACATTTTAGGTTCATATTTACATTTGTTAAGGTTAATAGACCTGACAACTTCTTCATGTTCTCACCAGGGAGCAGTCACTGACAAACCGTGGGAGGGACTGAAACAATATTTTCCACAGAAAGTAAAATCAGTGCATCATAGGGCTGTAACACATTCCTCCCTAGTAACAGTCCTCAGTCCCTGTCGGTGCAAATCAGTGTAGTGCTCCTGACTTTACCTCAGCAATGCTAATTTGCACCACCTGCAGATCTGACTGCTTATTCTTGCTACTCATCTTTCCAGTGTTCTTCCAGTAATCGTGGTGGAGTCTCAGTGTTTCCTAAATCCACTTTGCTCTTTTAGAGTCTTTCTTGGTGCTTTTCTTTTTCTTCTAAAGTGTTTCTGTTTCTATTTTTTCTGTGCTTCTGCTATAGAGCCCCAACTTTAAGTGCTCTATCTTGCCTTTTAGACCCCATCTGCAAAAAGCAATTTTTTAAGAGCACAGGTAGAAAGAGAAGTCAGGAAAGAGATGCCTTTGGCCATGTGTCAGGTTGCATGCCTTTAAAAAAGAAAATAATACAGGAAGCCAGGAAATTTATTAAGGAGAGAACTGAACTGAATTTTTAAGGGTAATACATAATCTGGGGAACAATGAATCTGCATTCCTCCCACTGGCATCAGGGCTCTCAGATTATCTGAGGCAAGGACATTAGTGAGTCCGAGACATTACTCTTTCAGCTTTCTTCCCCTTCCCAGACTCCACAGAGGACCACACAGGCAGACTTAAAAGATTCAAGCAGACAAGTAAGACCTAAGAAGTTAGCTCTTTTGAGCTGAACTGCAGTAACTGGATGTATGCCTGCTCTTAACCTAAAATAAATGTGAACAAAAATGCAGTAGCTAAATGGAGGAATTTAAGGTAAAATATTTCATTTGCATTTAAAACAATATGGGCAGGTCCTGTCAGCCTAAGCGGATGTGTGGTATGTTGCTACTGAGGGAACCAAATCCAGTATGTGAGTCCGCATAGACAGTACTCTCTCTTCACCTTCTTCCAGGTTCAGTACAAGGAGGCAGGAACTGAAAGCTGGTGACAGTGTTTAAAAGTCTCTGCTTTGCAGACTAAGTTTTCCAAAGATTCATTCCCAAAGCTTGCCAGGCGTTTTATTAGATAGTTTCATTGCATTCCTTTGTGCTCTTGCCTTTAATGAAGTCTGGCTCAATCACTGCAGCGCTCACCCATGGAAAGATATTCCACCACAATGCCTTGACTTTAGAGGTCTCCGTAATAAATGTCTCCCAAAAGTAGATGATAGTTAGAGCAGAGTGAAGGGATCAAGTTCTTGCTGTTAGCGACCTTGTGGTGAAATGGGTAAGTTAGCCTTTGTTAACACCTTGTATTAGCCTCTGTGACAGATGATACTGCTCTTTCCATGGGAGTCCCAGCCACAAATGCTGCATGTGGCCAAGTACTAATCATAGTTGTTTATTTGCAGACCAGCCTTCCTCTCACCATTCCTATCTCGTTTCTCCGCCTTCAGCTCCATCCCATGTATCCTCTGGTGTTTTAGAAGCCCAGGAGCAGAAATGTCATGGCTTGCCATCAGTGCACCTTTGTAATCTTATGTCATATCTTGTTTGCCATGTGTTTTTTTTTCATCAGGAAGTTCTAGTGCACATCCTCTCTGTGAAGTTTTAATTTAGTTCTTTGTCAGACAAATCTCATATGGTGACTAATGCAGGAAGAAGGATTGGGTAAAGGTCAAGTAAGGTCTCAAAGATTTGGGCCCGAGTGAAGGTGCTAAATATAAATGCAAATAGGAAAGGTAGACTGGGGCGGGGGGGGAAATGCTGGCTTGCATACAGATTTTCTTCAGGGATAAATAAATTCAGAACATTTTTAGATACAAGCTGAATAGAGTATAATGCTGTATTTGTCCTCAGTTTTTATCACAACTGAGAAGAGTGAAAAATTGCCTCATCTGTAAGGGCTTGGAATATAATGAGCAAGAATGAGCTTCTCTGTCAGTCCTAATAGCTTTCCTGCTGAACAGATAGCTGCAGTGGGGGACATGTCACTTGTTCCAGCAGTTACAGAGTAGCACTAGTTAACCACAAGTTTCTCTCACCAGCTCAGCTGGCTGGTTAGAAATACAGACACCTTCGATGGTATGCTGTGGAGCATCAGTTACAGACATATATATAGCTATAGATGCACATAAAGAGAGGCAACATATATAGATGCATACAGAGAGGAGAAAAAGGCTAAAAAACAGGTAGCCTACAAACTGTTGTGCTCCATCATTTTAAATACATGAAGTAAAACTTTATTTGAACTGAACTTTGCATAGAGTAACACCAAATTTGCTTAAAATGTCTCTCTATACTAATATATTAATACATGCATATAAAATACAGAACATATATGTACCATATATACATTCACATATGTACTATATATATAGTCATAAGTTCATTCTGAGCAGCACTGAAGACGTTATTTCAAGTCTCTAAAACCACAGGTTTATTTAACCTCTAAACTTAAGGAGCAGCAGTACATGTTCTTACGTACCACTAGATGGTGACTTGTGTAATGAATTGTTGACTTTTATCCTAAAGTACATTCCTCTTTTTATTGGAATGAAGCAGAATCATGATATTACTGTCTGCATTATTAATAATTTACCTCTAAATGTATTGCCATAAACATCCTGCTGATTGTAGGAGTCTAAAGAAAAGCCATGGAGAAATAAAGTGAACATGGTCCCTGCCAAATCCTGTTTGTGATTTTTAATATCTTTGTACAATTCAAAACCTTTTTGTTTTGTTTTGTTAATAGGGGCTGCAGGATGTCACATAAAAATGATTAGGCTACAATTCAGATGCCTCCTGAGCCAAAAAAGCATCCAAGGTTTTCTTCAATTAGGTAATGTCATGTGCGTCATCTTGTATAAACTGTAAGCCTTCCCACATCAGGCAAAACTGTCTCCCCCGGCGTGTGTTGTGTTTCCACTCAGAGCAGCCTCTCATTTTAGCTATCTGCTATTAAAAGGCTACTTCAAAATCAGACTTGGCACCTTTCCCTACATGGTTGCAGGAACAAGATCAAACAAAAGAGCTTCGTTTGGCAGCTGTAGTCTTGCTCTTCAGCTGGACAGAGGATCATACTCTTATCAACAACAGGCTGTACCGAAGACCTGCTCACTGCTTCCCTCCAGTGCCACTTGTTTCTATTAATACTCTTCAACTGGCATAAAGGGCGAGAAAGCCTTTAGCCTCAGATAAGTGGTGAAAGTTCATTGATGACTATGCATCATATGATAGTGATTATATGATGATATGTATCATATGAATAAGGAAAAGTAACATTTCTCTCTCTCTCTCCTGTTAATGCATCGAGATTGGAAGTTATTTAGAGCTGAATTTGTCTTTTTGTACAACAATATTTTGCATTTGTACAAAACTTCCTGCAACGAAGGGGACCTATCTCTGGTTGTTTAGCCCTGGCTGCCAATCTTTATCAACAACAACACAACTAATAATAATAATAATAATAATAATAATAATAGTGATGATGATGATGATGATAATAATAATAGCAATAAGTGATGACTTCCTATAATTTGCTTGTTATTTAACAGACTGTGACATATATATTATGGCTTTCAAAAGCAACTGAAGAATGAGACAGTCTTGAAGGCCTTAGTTCCTGAAAATCAGACTCCTTTAAGGAGACTTAAAGTCTGTAATCACAAATCACTTTTGGCCTATACAATGGACTCCCTTTCTGTAAGTGATTAGTGAATAGTTTGTAATGGATATTCCTATGATTTGTAGCCCAGGAGTGTGACCTCGCATCCTCTTACTTTACTTGTGCTGTTCTGCTGGATGACTCTACCATTACAGGGGGCTTGTTCTCTCCAACAAATCAGATTTTCTTTTCTCATCAAGCAAATTTCAGCCTGTGAACTAGCATTTGTTTTCTGGGAGTATTAACACAAGCTAACTTTTCCTTGTGCAAATGTTTATGGAAAGCCAAACCAGGGCTTGACTGAATCAAAATGTGTCTGAAGAGCCACCAAGGCATCTGAACATCCTTTTCCTGGTCTTCACCTACCTCCACTGTTGATTGATCTATTACAGCAAGGCCCTGTGCATGGCTAGACTCCAGGCATTTTCTGTACAGTGTTTATTAATGTCTTGCCAAGACGAAACATTTCTGAAACAAGATTAGCATCAGTATTTACAAGCAGAGGGTTAGTTCTAGAAATAGCTCAATCAAAAGATGTCAGAGCAGGCAGCTACTCATGGGAAATAATTTGCAAGGGACACATTCCCCCCCCCCTCCCTGTTGCGCTTAATGTTTTCCTCCCAGCATCAGGTTCACTTTCCAGTTCAAAGCTTAAATGAGGAAAATACATGTTTGCTTCCTAGAGTACAGCTCTGTTTATTTTCTGCTACCTTTCTGCCTGCAAAACTGCCTATTGATTTCTTAACCTGTGTATTCTCTTCTAATGACTGATGACTAAGCCTTAAACTGTGCCAATGCTGGCAAAACAGGATGTGTCTATGCCACACTGAAGTGGACAGAAGAGGAATTTTTTTTTTTTAATTGAAATAATCTTTGATCATGTCTTGCTAAGCAGAGACTGCTCTTGTAACCAGCTGTGTGGGGACAAGAAGGATGGGAAGAAGTGTCCTGGGAGAGCAGAAGCTTTGGAGGTGCACAGAATTTATGCTGAGCCCATACACTATAGGACAAAGACAATTTATGTGCCTTGGACTATCCTAAATATGAGCACGATTTTTAAATCTAGCCTTCTACCCTGGCAGGTGTGTTTTTGGGACATGCAACAGTCCTTTATTTTCTATTCAGAGGAAACAACAATCAATATCTTGGCTTTCAGAATGGGTCTTGTAAATGCAATATAGTTAATTTGCAGTGTCCTGCTGTGAGCCGAGTGACACTGTAACCTGAACCCATAATGTGACCAAAGGGCTTCAGGCAGAGTGCATGTCTTTTAAAGCAAACACGCAAAAAAGAAACAAAAAAAAACCAACCCCAAACTCAACCCCAACCCAAAAGCAAGTAAAAAAATTGCATAGGGGAAAAGTGAGAAGAAAATGGTGATTCTTCCTTATTCTTTTTGAAACAGGAGTTTTCGCTAGACCCTGATCTATATTCTACCTCTCCGTTCACTACAACTTGTCAGACAAATTTTAAAACAAAAATTGGTAGTTTAAAAAATTGCTCCCATTAAACTATTTTAGAGGGTTATAATCTAATCAAGAAATACGTTCTACATCTGCCTTGCTTTTACTACCTAAAGGGATTTTTAAAGAAAGATGTGCTATGGCAAACTATACGTGCACATGCCTTGCAGCTGAGTATCAGCTAAAGAG
Organism: Calonectris borealis; assembly: GCF_964195595.1. Lineage (NCBI taxonomy): Eukaryota > Metazoa > Chordata > Aves > Procellariiformes > Procellariidae > Calonectris > Calonectris borealis. The sequence continues at coordinate 127,587,689 of NC_134313.1, forward strand.
TTAATCCTTATATAAAATGTGCATAACATAGACTAGATGTCATGTGATTTTCTGTTTTCCTGTTGAATAAAGTATCTGGGAACAACGAATGTGATACATTGCCGCTACTAATGCTGTAGCATGTCCCTTTGTTTAATTACTGCAATTAATCTTAGTCTGTCTTTGTTTGGCAACAGCTAGGTTAGGAAGAACCAGCTGACTGCTTTTAATAGAGACTGCTGTTTTGATCACTAAACTCATAGTCTTTTCTTTGACAGATAAAAATATTCAGTATTTTATTGCAATCTGAGTGGATGCTGTATGGTTCTTCAAAATGCAATTGTGTATTACTAAGGGAATGGAAAAAATATTTGCTACAAAGGAATATTTTTGTAAACACAGTAGAAAAATGAAACTCGGTGTGTCTAGAACATTTTGCCCTGTTCTGTCTCTAAAAATGACACAGCTGTGTTTCACATTGTATGAAGCACTCACGTAAGCATTTAATTCACTCATTGTAAATTGAGCTACATAAAGATGATGTAATAATTAGGTCTGAAACAGATGGAAGGCCTACTTTAGATAATACACTCACTAAAATAGCATATGCTGGCTTCCTTCAATTCTATACATTTTAGTCTGTAAAGCTATACTTCTGATCAGATGACAGTTACTTAAAATAATAGAATAGGCAAGATTTGCACAAAATTTTCTGAGACAGAAGCGCTTCAGTTTTGCAGTACTGCATTTTTGTAGGCATTGCTGTATATTCATAGAGCTCCAAGCACAATTTCTTGGTTGTGATTCTAGGAAAACACAGTGAAGGAGTACCAATCTCATTGAAATAAGCTTCAATTTTTCCATTGAGTGTCAATGAGTAGAATTTTACCCCATGTAGGCTGAAGAACCATGAGCTGCTCTGGTCTCACCTGGGCAAAGATCAGCCAAGTGGGTCAGGTCATCTGGTCTTCATCTACCCTTGATCATGTGAAGAACAAGACCGTGCATGCATAGAGAGGATGGAGCACACCATCCGGATAGTCACACCTCTAAAGGTAAGCCCTCTATTGCAAGTGGGTCTCCAGCATCTCTGTAAGAAGAAAAGGTTCTTTTGTTCCCTTTCCAATACTTGTTCTTGCAAGAGCCCAATTAAGCACAGTTCTCTACTGTTTTCAGCTCCTCTGGCCACAAACAAGAGCTGGTGTTCCATCTGGCATAGCAGGTCAAAACCAAGTCTCAACTTCATCTTCACCTGAGCTTCAGGGAGAAAACTGGAACCTAATGCAGCATTTTGCAGAGCAGGCATTGCCTCATACCATGCAGCCAGATCTCCTGAGTGAGCAGGTAAACACAGCTTCTGCAGATTTCAGAGACAGCCTTGATAAAAAAATACCGGGTGGTGGTGACAAAGGCATCAGGTATTGTAAATGTTGCAGAATAAAGTTTGTCATGGTACATTTGCCATTTCTACGTGTTAAAGATTTTCTAGGGTTTATAGGGACACGCCAGTATTTGTTTGTGCCAGCATTATACAGAAGTGGCTAGTGTGCTCAGACCCTGGGATCTGGATGATTTTCTTTTCAGAGTGACTATATGCTTGACCTCTATTCCAAAAGTATTTTAAATAGTAAGAAACCTTGTGAGTCTTTTGACCTTCTACATGTCTGTCTTACTGATGGCCAGTTGTGTCTCACACTGTTCTGCCTGCCGAGAGGTGACTTTTTAATATTTACATGTTGTGCTACTTACACCCACCACAGCGCAACGCAGGTCAAGACTAGTGTTGGGGAAAACTCAAATGGTTGCATGGATTTGTTTGGAAAATATGTCAGTGTCCGTAAATTCAATGTGCTGAGGTCTTCTCATGCACGATTTTGTGTTGGCTGGGTCAGGTAGGTAGGGCTGAAGAAATCCCTCTTTGGACCTATAATCCCAGTCCCTTTAGCAGGGGGCTCTCTGCTCCAGGGAGTGCAGTCACGTAGTTCACACCATCGCTCAGACTCAGTATGAATGACAGCAGATTAGGGAAATGGTTAGCATTAATACTCCTCAATTTAATCAGTAGAGAATCAGCTGTGACTGGGCAGCCATCACTTGCTCCCTGAAGGCCCAGTTCAGCACTAGGAGTACATGCACTTGTGTTTTGCCAAATAAACTTCAGTCTGTGCTTGCAAGATGTCCTCCACAGGGATGCAAGTGTAAATCACGTATATACACATAAAATGACTCCAACCGTGATTAGTTCAAATCTAAGAATTTTAAAAGCGAGACATGGTGGGTTTGTTCACTTGAGGAAACATTCAGCATCTATTTATTATTACGAACAAACCCCAGCAGATTATAATTACTATTTTCTTTTCTTATTACTGCAGTCAGGAACGCTGCAGAGAGAAACTGTCTGTGGCCCAAAGAGCTTACAAGCCAAGCATAACACAAGGGATAGCATATAAATGCGATGGAGGTGTCAAAGTTGTTTCAGCAGTGAAACTAATAAATAAATGCTTTATTTTTCTTCTGTTAGTTAAAAAAAAAAAAAAAAGAAAAAAGAAAAGAAAAGAAAATCTCTGGATTGAACACAGTATTACATCTGGCCCCAAATGAGAGCTTGTTATGGGTGCCTGGAAAAGATGCAAAGGAAATGAAGAGCTGGATTTTTCACAAAGCTGCTACAGATCCCAGTGCTGGCATCTCTCTTACCCACTGGCTCACAAATAGGCATCTTTCTGGCTTGTTTCTGGTAAGAGTCAGGGGCCCTCAGCTTCCCCTTTCACTCTGCTGTGCTTGGTATTGACAGCTAAACAGCCCCTGGGACCCTGGTCCTACAGAGCTCTTTGGCCATGAAGACTACAGAGAGGTTTTGTGGCTTGCTCTTTCCTTTTAAGTATTCTATATAAAACTAAAGTATCTAAACAGAGGGATTCTGCAAGCCAAATTCCAGACTGGGCTCTCATCCCATGATGAAACTGCTCGCCAGGGAGGTGGGAAGGGGTTTCACCACCCTCAGCACCTGGGCAGCATGTCCACTTTTGGCATTGCAGCATATCGGGCCAGATCTGCAGTTAAGACACGACGAGATTTTGTGGATGCTTCTGACAGCAGAAAAAACATGAAGACTCTCATTTAACAACTGAGTGATGGAGCCTCCTAAAGTAGGCCGATCCTGAGATGGAAACAAAAATAATATATATACATACATACACATATACAGAGAGAATTTTTACTCCTGAGGCAAGGCTCTGAGGGCCTTTGTATTGAAAACAAGCAGCTTCTTTGATGTGATACTGAAGTAGGAACCAACGGAAGAATTCAAAGACCTGACTGAAGGTCTTCTGTTGAAACTGTTGCCTCCCAGGAGCAGAGGAGCAGAGACAGGCTGTGAGGTTTTGTACTGTTGTAAGTTTGGGACAACGCTGTTGTTCATAAGAGGGGTTGAAATCAGACATCCAGGTCATCTCAAACAAGTTTTCATACATCCTATATACTACTCCACAGCATTTCTGCTACATTTGTGATACACGCTTTGTAGAAAAAAGTATTTTGTTTAAGCTCCAGAAAGCAGTCTTCTCTGCTGCTGCCCTTTTTCTTCATCTGTCAGTCATGCTGCTAACTGCAGGCAGTATGCTCATTTAGCATACTGCAGAGATGTGTCCCTTTGTTTGGTTTACAGATTCTTCACCAAGAACGTGTTTGTTATTTGGCATTATTAAACAGCTGATTTTGCAGGAGCACATTCGAGCTCTGGATTGTTTGCCAGCAGTTTGTAATAAGCCAAGAAAGAGCAACAACATATAATCAAATCCATTATGACTACATTAAGATTACAGTAGAGAAAGGAAATTAAACAAACAAAAGTATTGCAAAAGTGCAGTTAAGAACAATGAAGATATCTGAGCAATGTTGTAAACACTTATTACCACTTACATAAGGACCACTTCTCTGTTTACTCTCAAGCCTAGGGCTGAACAGACTTTCCTTTTAAGGCTGCCCTCAGATAAGGTCAACCTCTGTTAATATGGAATCATATCAAATATAAACTTATTTCTCAGCAGCTCTCTTAGCAGTACTGAAACCATTCCTTAAGTGGCCAAACTCTTCCTTCAGTCCTGACAATTTTTGTTATTGAACAAAAAACAGAAATGCAGGCAAGATGATAAAATCGTAGAGGAATCTATCAATCTTAGGAAAAAGAAATATTTAAATAGATAAATTTAAAATTTAAAGGAAAATACTATTTACCACAGATACATAATGGAGAACCAGTATTTAAAATGCACTAATGCAGATACGCTTGTCAATGAAGAAAACAGGTAATAAATTAGGTGCAGTGTCGGTTCAGGCCTGAAAAGCCACCCTTCTTGTTGATGTGGAGAGGAAACAGAAGGCAGAAAAAGTAAATAAATACAGACAAGCCACTAGCTTGAGAGGAGGCAGAGGTACCAGGCTCCACAGAAGGCAAACGGGAATAGTTTTGTAAGTCAAATCTGTTTCTCAGTTCTCCCTTATTTGACATTTGCTGTGGGAGAGGGGACAGAGATGGCTGACAACACCATGCCCTGCACACCACGCTGCTGGCTCGCCCACGCTCTGGCAGCAGCTTTATCTTGCCAAAGTGCAAACATGAAGGGCAGTTGCCGCGATGTGCAAGCTCCGACCAGCCAGAGAAGCATCCTGGTTATTGAAAAGCATGTTTTTAAGGGAATTGTCTCATGCAATGATTGCTATAAAAAGTCTGTCTTTTTCTACTAGCATCTTTTGATGAAAATTTTAATAGCAGACTTCAGATTATTGGGCCATAAAGTTAATTGGGACTTTGTTCAACCAGCTACTATGCCATTAAGATCAGTGGCTTTCTGGGATTTAATTTGTCTAGAAAAGAATTATTCACTGTGTTCTCAGAAGGAAGGATTGTATTTCAGTATTTTGCTAGAGAAGCTGCTGAGGCAGAAAGAGAACAGAGAGAGAGAGAGAGAGAGAGAAAATATATGGCATGCTGTGCAAATGTTATGGTCCTCCTTTCTTCTCTGTATAATTCAGTCCTCACCAGATTTTAACAGGCAGGCTGCTCTCGATTTGCCTTTCAGAAGCCGATGATTGGAAATGCCATCTCTCACCCATTTCCCTGCCACAGCTCCAAACATGGCAAATGATTCCCTCAGAATGAGGACTCTCAATAGCTGGAAATCATTAATTTTCCCCCAGGTTTCCCCTCTCATCATTTTGCCATTTAGGGTTAAAGAAAACTAGTTAGCATCATAGCATTAAAACAGCACCTATGCTGGAGGTACAGATAAATTAAGCTTATTGGGACTGACGAGACCAGCTCTTTTCATCAGTACATTTACTCTGAGTAAAGCTGGTGGGAAGCAGTCGTGGATCTGTCCCACTAGGGCAGACCCGGTCATACCAGGGGGCATTTCTATCTGCTCTCTGCAGGGTTTTCTGCTCTCATGTACCCAGGCAGTAAAAATTAGTTGGAGGGGAATTCTTATTCTTCTTAGGCACAGCCCTCTTGATTACAGCCGGCATTACCACTGCCTTCTGAGAATTAACTCGGTGTCTTTGAAAATTAAATCACAGGGAGGGTTGCTGGTTTTGCAGCAGTTTTTAAGATCTGAAATGCGTTTCAGGCTTCATAGAAAGAAAACCACTGAGCCTTTCTTCATACACAGAGAATGGCGTGACGGTGACCTTTTTTCAGTGCAAAACCTAAGAAGCTCAGCTAAGAACATAGATATGAATTGCCTAGGAGAGAGGCTCTGGTGGTAAGCTCTGCAAGAGGAAGGGAAGACAATCGGAGTTCTCCTGGGTCAGCAGTTGGCCCCAAAGGGAGGTGTAGGACTTTTGGGTATCTGCAACACACAGCCCTGCCTGGCCACACAAAATTTGAATTTGTAGCCTGCACAAGCCCAACACAGCAGCATAGCATGTGTCCAGTCTACATCTGAGCCATATTTTAAGTGTGGATCTGAGCTCTATTCACCCGTTATGAAGTATCTGGGTGCAAGTCCCCTGTGCTGTGCAGAGATGCAGGGACAGGATGAATAAAGCCCAGAACTGCTCTATCCCCTACCTCTGTGCGATCGGGACATGAGCAGCAGCCAAAGCTGCCATCACTTATCCCATGCTTGTGGGAAGCACTGCGTAGCTGATGTCTGGTAGGGTGCCTCTCTAGAGAGACCCAGGGTCACAGCCTGCGGAAGCACATAGATGAGCTAAAGAAATTATGACAAATGGGCAGTGGAGATTATGGGGCTTCTGCTCGTGCACTAACCCATACTGCTGTGCTCTGTGACTCCTTTACTGTGCATTCAGATAATATTTGTATTCTTGAGGATGTATAAATTAGATTAAAAGTGGAGAGATAAAGCCTGCCATACAGGATCAGGCTGCCGAGGCATCTGCGCCTGTATCCTGCTCTAGGACCAGCTGCTCTGAAAAAAAGGCTCACAAAGCTCAGTAAGTGGTATGTAAGGGAATAAAATCCTTCCTAGCTCCTCTCTCATAGAGATTCTGCCCTGCTTGAAGCTTGGCTGCATTTAGAGACTATTCAGAATTTTTTTTCTTGCAGGGGAAGAATTTTTGTGTAGCATTAAAAGAGCAACTAATTAATGAAGCATTTTTATGATAGAAATTAATTTGTGCTTATGTATGTTTGTATATTTTGTTGTGAATATAAACATAAGCATCCTCCTACACATATTTACCTCGACATAGACCTATACACATACCATATATAGTACAACATGCTCAGTTTCTTCCATAACTTACTACGGAGATCTCTATCTATCCCTGTCTTGGTATGCCCTCTCTTCCCCTCTCTCGTACCACTTCAATAAAAAGCCAAAATCCAGAGGAAGATAATAATGCTGTACAAACATTTGAAATGTGAAAAGAAGTGAGAGAAAAACAGTTTCGCTTACCCAAAGCTATGAGGGGTAAAATGAAGGCTCATCAGCTCTGTGTAAAGAAGCAGAGATTCAGGTCATGTATAAACCTTTCTCAGTGCTAAAGCAGATCAGGTTGCGAAATAAAACGCCTGAAAAGATCACTGAGTCACATCAAAGGAGGGATTGTGGAACTGGAGGCTGTGGAAATTGTGGTGGCGTTAGGATGCAGCTAGAGAGTTCCAGTAAGGCTGGGTCAGCTGCCTGACCCTGCCACCTCCACCTCAGGGTCAGTTTTTATTTCATGCACAATTTAATGTGACTTCTGGCTTATTTGCATGTAACTAAAGCTTGCTGTCCAGCTCCTGGTGTCCCTAGATTAAAGGCTCAGGTTATGGCTAAGCTTATCCAGCTGCCAGTGGACGGGTAGGGGGGGACACCTCTGCCCCAGCTCCCTGGGCTGTGCACTCCCAGTCCTTCCCTGTCCCCCAGGAGCCAAGGAGGAGCAGGAGGGCTCCCTCGTGGGCAGCAGTGGCAGCAGGGGAGAGGAGGGAGTAACAGCCCCTTTCCACACCTGCAGCAGGTGAGACGTGAGACCAGCACAGGGGTCACATGGAGCTGTGCCCCCTACCACTGCTGTCCATGTTGACCATCAGCTAATGAGCTGGAGAGAGCAAATAGCAAAGACGGGCAAAAAACAGCTGGCTTGGCACGACTGTAAGCGTACCAAGCGCAAACACTGATCAGTCACCACCGTTTCCTGATGTCAGATTCACCAGTTTGCCATTTGTTGTGGCTGCACCGCAGGTGCCAGCAGCCAGCGGTCAGACCCGCACTGGCTCGGGGAGCAGCCGGCGTGGTGAGGTGAGTCGCTCTGCGCGCAAACAGCCGGTGCCATGCGCTGCATGTGTTTATGCAGAGACATGCCTGTGTTCCTCTCCTACTTTCATTTCCTTCAAACGGTGTTTTTTGCTGCATCTTTATCACTTCCATGACAGTACCACATTCCCAATGACACTGGCAGGTGCTTGTCACCGGGATCAAGGCACGAAAGGTCATGGTAACGGTAGACAGTCACCCTAACTGAGCTATAGTGTGATGTCTTTTACTTAGCTGGCCTTTTTTCAAGCAATGCTGAAAACTGACTTCACTGAAACTTCATGGCCCCCTCCAGTAGTGGCATCGCACAGGATCTAGGGCGCATTTCAGGCATCACAGCAGACTTTTACAGTGTGCAGTAACTCTACACAGCATTTTGGAAGAGTGAAAAAAACCAAACCCACTTTGAGTTTATCTGTTGTGGGAGTGCACAAAGGCAGTGTGTAACATCTCCTTCTGGGACCCAAGCTGGGAAATACGCTCTAACCAGTTAGAGCCAGGCACTGGGCAGGCTGGAAGGAGGGGGCTGTGTCTGGGTGCAGCCAGTGTCACCCCTCACAAGCTGGAACTGGGCGCCCCATCCTGGCTGCTCCGGTGACACTGTCCCATCCCCAGTGCCAGGGAGCGCAGCTGGCACCCATCCTGGGCAGGCTTTGAAAGGAGGAGGGGTCTGCAGGCACCCTGACCTCGGGGTTTCTGGCCCTCATGCCTTCCAGCAGCATAGATTCAAGGTCTTTACCTATCTCTGGTACGTACCTGAGCTCCTCCACAAGGCTCTGTGTGTGGATAATGAAATCTTTATTTGTCTCTATGAATTACAGAGAAAAGTCTTGAACCACTATCAGCTGGTCACCTGCCAAAAGTAACTGAAGTTATGTGAAGTGAATGGTACAGAAGTAACAGTTAATAACAAAGGCACAGGAGAAAGGACTACTTTAAACTCGTAAATAACTGAATTAATTGTTTAAGACTGGTGGTGATGAATTTTTTTCCAAGTGATTGTCCCAAGTACTATGAACACTTAAGACGGAAGGTCTTAGAAAACTCCTGTTTTTCAAATCGAGTAAGTGTTTTACTACAGTGGCAAACAGAAGGACAAGCCTTGCAGATTGAGTACATCTGAAATGGAGGTTTGTAATGAAGATGGTGGGTCCCTAATCTGTGTGTCAGGTTGCTTCAGGCTTTTTTGGAAGAGCCACCAATGTGTACATAGTCAAAAAAGAGGGCGTACAAGGCAGCAATTTGCAGTTTATGGTTATTAGATGTTATGTGCTTTGCTGGGTGTTATCCTTCTGCTTAGGGATGTGTTGGCATTATTGCAGCTGGTCTCCTAGGCTGGGCGCTGAGCAACTCTAATCCTGGAGAGTTTACCCTGTTTGGCTTGCATTGTATTTACATGAATATTCATCATTATATCAAAAGAAAAGAAATTGCTTGTAAGAAAACTATTTGAAAGGAGGTTCCAAATAGTTTTCTGAGAAGGAGGCTGTGCTAAAAACAAATACCTATTTATGTACATGCATAGTGTGAGGATTATCACCTCAGGGAAGTACTATATAATGCAGTTAAGTGTGCGTAACGCTGCTCCACACCTCTACATGCCACTGTGGGAATTAGCTTCCTTTCCCCTATGAAATCCTCACTGTGCTGGCAAGAGAGGATCTGGAAGGCAGCTCCAGGCAGTAAATGAGTTGCACAACAACCATCGCCTACATACCACTGGGCTGCAGAGACTTTCTATTTTCATATTTTCAGCTTTTCACTCGTATAAAGAAATGCATTAAAGTCCAAAGACGATTGACTTGCCATAGACAATCACAGCTTCACTTGAGCATAGCTGCATGTCTTTCCTATTTATCCTACCTTGTCTTAGGGGGAATATCTCTTGCTAGTGAAGAGTAGGGCTGAGTCCATCATTAACATTGTTTACTAGAATCATGTGCTGTTATCCTGCTAAAGAAAACCCAAAGTCACACAATTGCCTGGAAAACAAAAAGAATTCTTAACATAATTTATGGATCTCTCGTCAGGCTAATTATAGGTTGTTGCCTTCTGCTCAGACTCAGAAAAAGTAGTGCGCATAAATATTCAAGTGAAACAAGCATGCAGTATCTTGGATGCCTCTGTGGTTAAAAGGTTGTTTTTAAAAGCCAAAGTAAGCATATGTTCTGTGTGTGAATATGGAGCAGAGCAGTACATCATAATTCAAGATGAGAATCCAACCAAGAACCCCCTGTCAGGGTACTACCTGAATGAAACACCTCATATAATATGCTTGAGAAGACTTTCAGCACCTGTAGCTACAGATCTGTGCCTGCCAAGTTTGCCTTTGTTTGAAGAGTAATTGAATTTTTCCTACCTTCCTAGAGATAGATTTTCAGGTCCAATAAATTACAGGGACCAGCAGGTAATTAGAGCGCTAATGCTGTCATTTACAATTGTATTTATTTAACCTACAATCTTATACTTACAGCTGACTGGGCATTAGAAAGGGGGATGGGCACTCACAGGTTATTTAAAAGCGTTGGGTCCCTGGTGCCTGACTAGGTCTAAATCGATGTAATGTATTTTCCCTTGTATTTCTTACTGTCATGCTTTGTATCAGCCTCTTGCATGTCTCCCATTCTCATTTGGCAGTGATTGAATCACTCTCCTTATCCCCTGCTAGATGGTTGGTCTGTGTCTCCCATTCTCTAGCCAAAACCCCTTCTTTTTTCCTCCCTGTGATTTGAAAAATGTCTCATCCCATGTTGTTCTGCTCTGGAAGGTGAGTTTGGTCAGAAAGCCACAGGTCCCGAAGCTTGGATATTCACGTACAAATACATCTGCACTAAAGGTTAGACACTTGCATCATCCACTTTTCTAGCCTGGGGTGCTGGATAGCTAATATGTGCAGTAGCTAAATAGCAGCCTTATTTTTTTTAAAGGTTATATTGCTTTTAGCTTATCTATATAATGTTGGGCATATGTTACTGGCATTTCATGACATCAGGGTTACCTTTATTCTGACAACAGTACAGAAATACCCATAAGCTACAACATGATTTAAGCTCTTTATGATGGTTATGCTTAAGGTAGCCATTCAGAAAAATGCCAGTTTAACTTCAGGTGAAAGAGTAAACTTTTTTCAGGTCTGTGGCATAAATGTGATCTCTCTCCCTATTCCTTTCTACCTCTTCCCAGTCAGTTAGCTCAGTCTGAAAAATGATCAGACTACTTTCCATACGAGATAATCATAAGCTTTTTATGTCATATTTTAGGAAATCCTTTTCGTTGAACTGAAAGAAAGCAACATAGAAGACAGAGCACTTCTTCAGTTGTAAACTAGAGGAGGAAAAACAGTTTCTCCCTGTGTGAAACCAAATGTTTCTTACAGCCACCCAAATGGATAAAGAAGAAAAAAAACCCACCAAACCCCCTCAAAAAAAAACCCAAATAAAAAAGGAAAAGAGCCAGAAGGTAGGTGAGTTTCTGTCTCTTTTCTGTGTCTCTGGAAAAAAAGAAAATCTTTTTTTTGACTCAAAATAATATCTGGTTCAGTAAAAATTTTGGATGTTGGATCAGTTATCAACACACTTTGATTCAACACTTTGAACCACATCTGGAAGGCAGTTCAAGGCCTGATGAGTTGAACATTTCTACAGGCTAACTTCTAAACTAAGTTTCTTTTATCCATGCACCTGTGACAGCTTCAGATTACACAAGGAGGACACTGCAATCTGTAGGGTTCAGAAGAGGCTTGCTGTACCAGGGCTTTCAGCCCCTTTCTTCCTGCTTCACAGATTACGGGTCTTTTGAGAACCAAGGAAGTCTGTGGAGATGAAGCAGAGAAATTTGGCATTAAAGTGTCACTGCACATGAGAGAACCGTTGTTTGTTTTGATGCCGTACAAAACCCCAATGCAGACAACGAGAGCATTTCCTCCCCTGGAATTCACCAAGGCTTTTGGAAAGAAAAATACAGTAAAGGACACTACTGAACAAATGAAACTTGTGGTAGTCAAAAAAACCAGAGCTTTGACTGAGATGGCAGAAGAAGTGAGATGCTGACCTGGTATTATTTAATATGAAATGAATTGAAAAATAAGCATTTGCCTAGTGTTGAGATTTGAAAGTGAGGCTGAGGAAGAGCACCTAAAATTATTTGAAGGTGGGACTGCAAGAAGATTTGCACATTATTAGAGTCAGGTCAGGTAGTTGGAAATATTAACTGGCGCAGCAGTGGAGATTCTCCTGTGGGGGTCCCGGTGGACAGCGCACTGAACATGAGTCAGCATTGTACTGCTGCAGCCACAAAGGCAAATTGGATGCTGAGCTGCATCTGCAGGGACATTATCAGCAGAGATAGAGACGTGATTATCCCACTCTATTCAGTGTTTGTCAGGCTGCTCCTGGAGTACTGTGTCTAATTCTGGTCCCTCCAGTTCAAGAAAGACACAGACAGACTGGAGAGGGTCCAAAGGAGAGCAATGAAGATGATCAAAGGGCTGGAGAATGTGACCTATGAGGAAAGACTGAAGGTCTTTTCTCCCTGGCAAAGAGAAGGCTCAGGAGGGACGTCATCACCATCAGAGTATTCCAGTACTTAAAGGGTGGCTACAAAGAGAACAGAGGCTCTCTCTTCACAAGGAGGCACATGGAGAAGACAAGGGGCAATGGGAGAGGTTTCATCTCAACATACAAAAGAAATTTTTTACAGTAAGAACAATCATTCACTGGAACAACCTCCCCAGGAATGTGGTAGATTCCCCATTGCTGGAGGTTTTCAAAATGTGATTGGACAGGGTGCTAGATAATCTCATCTAGGCTCCCTTTCCCATGAAAGGTTGGGCCAGATGATCTTCTGAGGTCCCTTCCAATCTGGGCGATTCTATGATTCTAATTTAGAATACAGAAACTTATTGCTATGTAAGGACATTTATTGTGAAGGAGAGCATTTCAACATCTAAGGAAGGTTTATTTTGCTGTAGGATTGGAGGTGGGAGAGGTTAACATGAAGAAACCCACAGTCATGGCTGGAAATGGAAAAGGGAAAGGTTTAGGTTAGACATCAAGAGAAGTACCAAATCTGGTATATGACACTGACTTGTGAAATAGTTCCTTACAAAATGTGGAAATAGATGTTGCAAAGAAATGTAAGGAGAGAACACCTTAGGATTTAATACCACTGAATATATCTGTCTGTGGCTGTTTGGGTACAGAGAGAGAAGACACAAGTGGTACTTCCCATCCCTTGACCTACTGTCTGGTACCAACACAGTAAGAGGGGTGCAGCCAACCTGCTATACTGAGTGCCAGGATAACCAGGGACAAGCTTATGTTCATTAAGATCTCACTGTAACATCACTGGGGAGGTCTCTCCACTGGTGTTAGGAAACAGCTTGTTTTACATTTCAACCTTATCTATGATGCTGCTGCTTGGATATTAAATAGCAATATGGTACCTTTACAAAAAAAGGCCTTTGGTTTTGGCTATTTTATATTGGCCAAATAGCATAAGGAATATATTGCCAGAAAGGGGAAGAAAAGAGCTCATGAACCCTCAGGGGATAAGTGAATCATATTATCCCTCTTGGTGAATATAAAATGGCTTATTCCTTGACAAGGAACATTCATTCATTTTCTTTTCTGCATATTTTTCTTGTTGAGTGAGTGGGCAGGTTGTGATAAGGGGTACCTGATTTGACATTACATGTATTCATGACCTACAAAGCTTGATATAGACCAAAAAGAGTGGGCAGGGAAGAGAGAGAGAGAGCTGGCTTAGCAGTTGAATGTAGACCCAAGAGCCAAGAAATCCCCAGTACTAATTGTACTGCTACTACGGATTTATGGGGTGGCCTTGGGCACAGTTAAAACTTAGTAAGTGTTTTGAGGTGGAAGAGAGCTATGTGTTACTATTAAGATGGCATAATGAGGCTTTAATGAGGGTAAATTTGGCTACTTCTCTGCTGAGATGGAATAACTATTGTAGATGTGAATATATAAATACGTTACTGAAGCTGAAAAGAAAGCTGTTGGTGCCTCTGACATGAAATCTTGAGAATGGGCCATAAAACAGTTTCAGTTACACTAGAGATTGTATATGTTTTGGTATGTGCCAATGTTGCCATCAAAGGTAAATATACTTTAATTAATTTTAATTTGTAATTCCTTCTGATTGAAAAGATTGTTTTCGTCCCAATGCAGTTCCTATAAACCAATACATTCTCAAGACAGGGGTGGAAACTTGGCAATATTTCCTTCCCACATGAGCATGAAGCCAACTTTGACATTTTATAAGTTTTTAATTAAATCACTGTGAGCTTTGCAGGCCAGTGTTTGGTCTGACAGTTTTTTAAAGCTTGAAATAAAAAGGTAAATTATTTTAACAAATGTGCACAAAGATTAAAAAATGAATCCCTTCAGTGTTGAGACTGCATTGTCTGTTATCTCTGTTTTGAGTAAAACAGATGGTTCATATTGCAAATGATGCATGAATAGGACTTCCCCAATGTGATGCAAATGGATCGTTGAAACTGGCATTGTACAGATGAAAAGAGGCTGATGTTAGTAGAAACTTCCTGGACAAACATCAGTAATGAACATGTTCTTTGATCATGTTTCCCCACCTTTTAAAAAGAAAAGCGTGCTCAAAAAAATTCACCAGAGAGGCAGATGTCCTTTCAGTGACTGATCGTTTCAAGGAGAATAAACCAGCTCAGTAAGTCAGCTCCTGGTCCTGCTGCTGATTCCCATCATCACCTTTGGCAAGTGCATTCACTCAACCTCTCTGGGCCAGCAGCTGTAATGTGACAGTCAGAGTCTCCCACTGTTTATCATCTGTCTCATGTATTCAAACCATGCATGTTTGGGGCAGACACTTTTTTCCAGCAGTTGGCACAACCACTGCACACTGCTGTAAGCCAGAAATTGGTAACATCTGAGGAGCAATAGTGTGATGGGAGCAATATCTCCCTGAGCTAGAATGACCTTCCACATGCACTGGATTGTATGGAACAGACCTATGAGCTCTTATAATGTATAAAGGCCTTTTCATTTGAGCAGACTTTCTCACCTCACTGTGTCCACGACAATGTGTTTCCTTGAAATACGTCATTATTAGTATAAGCAAGTGAGAATCGGGTCTAAATTCCTCTTCGTGTTCCCAGTTCAGAAGAGGACTTGATGAACTTTCAGTCTATTCCTACAACTGTCAATATTTGTGTTTCTGTGATTAAAACGAAATACATTCCTAGGCTGGCAGTATGCTGACGAGATTTACATACCCTTTTCAGTGACTGATTCTTGCCAGTTTTTCCTCCTTCAGAGGAGGAAAATTCAGATTTATGTCAACAAACCAATATGCAAAAAAGAGCTCTTGTCCTTAATTGTGGTATTAAAAGTGCACAACAGTCTTGCTTTAAAATGGAGCACCCCAGTCACTGTGTCATCATCTTCTCTTTTTTTGTGTGTTTTATTTCATTGAGTATTATGGATATCACACACTGTACGGTGTTGGTTTTGCAAAATAATTGAATGAGTTATTTATTTGGCTGTTTGGGCCTGTGGCCTAAGGGTTTTAGAAATTTATGAAATGTCTGGGAGAGCAGCTGCAACAGGTTCAGCTGCAGGATGGGAAAAGAAATAAGATGCCTAAGCTTTTGCTTGTCCTTCTAGTTGCACATCAGACTGTTTTGCAGATTCTGATCACAAGGGTTCATTTTCTTGTGTTTATTGCACCTATCCCACATGTACCCCAGCATGGTCAAGATTTGCCTCTCACTGTTAAGTGTCATAATTGATTCCCTCCTGGAAACCTTTTCTCTTCCCTCTTCAATATTACATTGCCAGAGAACACAAAAACCTCTGCCTTTGCACAGATTCCCACAGGCTTGCTGAATTTCAACCTTGTCTGCTCTGTGGCTCTTGATTCAGAGCACATATGTGGAGAGGTCCAAGATGGACCCTACCAGGAAGAATCTGAGAGGCCCTGGGGAAACAAGGTGACGTCCAGGATCACCAGTTGAGAAGGACAGAGAAGGCTTGTGGAGGGCTGAGAAAGGAGTGTGACAGAGCGTGTGGAAGAAGGAAGTTATAGAAATTTGAAATTATAAGGAGAACAAACAGAAGTTTGAAATGCCATTAGATGTTTGCCTGATTTTAGTTGTTGAGCATTATACATCCCGTTCTCTCCATGAGCTTGCAGGGGTACCCAATTCCTGTATCAATTACTGGTTTTATGGCATATACTGGGCACACTTACTTGTGCATATGTGCTTCAAAGCTCACCAAACTGGAAGCCATGATGGGAGGTTTGCTCCTTGCTTAATAGGCAAGTCTGGTCTTGAAGAGGGCTATTTGGCTGTTGTAGGGAGTGATGCAGGCAAACCCCGTGAAATGAAACATTCAATATTCTGTGAGTGGAATCATACCCATTTTCACAACATTGAGAATTATTCCCCTGACTTTTCAGGGCTCTTTAACCTAAATGCTCCTTGAAGTCTGTGAGCAACTAACAGTTGCTGCTTTTTTCTGGGGCGGGAAGAGAATGTACATTTTTGCATCCGTTTGTGTGGCTCCTGGGACTTTTTCTGCTTTTAATATTCTCTGGCAATGCCTCGTGCTGTGTCTGCCTTTGGCGGCAGCCACTGCACCGAGGGACCATGCAGGCAGAATAAATAACAAGGCAGTGCTGAGAGGCTTTCCTTGATACAAATTGCTGTGGGCTGGGAAGAGAGGGCATATTTTCTTAGCACAGAAAAGGCCCCCATGGCTGCTGCTGTAGGAAACTGATCCATTGTTGTTACTCTCCGTTCTGGGAAGGGACAGAAGAGCTTTTTGATATTCTTTGGTTTCTGCTGTATAGCCTGCCACAGCAGTCGACATTAGCAAAACCAGACCGTTCTCATCTGTTCAAAATATCGCTATTATTTCTGAATGCTGATTACTCAGGCAGGCTGCAAGGCAGAGCTGTGTGAGTTTCAAAAGCAGGGCAACAAATCGTTGTACTGAAGTGGTAATGACACGGAAAATGGAGGCAGGGTAAAAGCAACCCACTTAAGGGACCTGGAAAAGCTGTGAAGAAAAAGGGTTGTGGCTGAAAGAGAGCAGTTAGCTGAAGAAAGCATTTACTCAGCACTTGCTAGACCCCATCTAGAGTACTGTGTCCAGTTTTGGCCCCCCCTGCAATACAAGAAAGGCACCGATGACCCAGAGCACGTTCAGCAGAGGGCTTCCAAGATGATCAGGACAGGAGCACTTGCCCTGTGAGGAGAGGCTGACGGAGGGGGAGCTTCTTCCAAAAGGAGATGTGATGGCTTTGGAAGGACTAAAGAGCAAATGTCTGATGCCTACAAGGAGGTAATTGGAAAGATGGAGCCAGGCTGTTTGTAGTGGGGCATGGCAGGTGGATGACAGACAGTTTCCAACTAGATGTAAGGAAAAACTTTTTCACTGCAAGGAGAGTCAGGCAGCAGAGCAGGCTGCCCAAAAAGGTTGTGCAGTCAGTCTCCATCCTGGGAGGCTTTTCAAGACCCAACTGGATAAATCCATGAGCAACCTGGTCTGAGTTCACAGCTGACCTTGTTTTGAGCAGGGGCTTGGACTAGAGACCTCCTGACCCTTCCCACCCGAGTTACTCCATGATCCTGATTACCACCCGCTCCATCACATTAGATGTAAGGGCAACTCTGCACAGCTCACTGCACCTCAGTCATCACCCAAAACTTGCAGCCGCTAGACTAACTCCTAACCTCAACAGGCAAATGCTCAGGCCTCCAGGCTCTAGGATCCTTCCAATATTTTAATTTTCTTAAGAGATAAACTTTGAAAAGTTGACCTCAACGTCCTCAGTAGATCCACAGTAGATTAGGGCTGTAGAGAACCTGAAACAATGGTTTCAACCCAGAAGTTTTCCCTACTTGTGGTATATTAAACCTGAAACCTCCTGCTCTGAGGGTGTCAGTACTCTTAAGGGTGGGCTGGTGTTGGGTGCTCTACATGGCTTGGGTGGGCCAGCATAGCCAAAGATTGGGGTGCCAGGAGTGGTTCGAAATGCTCTTTTCTCTCAGACTGTGACAGAGGAAGTGCTGTTAATCTTCTTTTCACCCCCTCTGGCTTGCTGTTCTTATACAGATATAGTGGTTACCTGCTTTAAACCTCCAAATGTAATACAGAAGTAAATGTAAGCCACAAAGTTAGTGCTATGTAACAGTGTTAAAGAGCTATCAGATAGAATTTAAGCACTGTAGAAAACACATGAAGGTAAAGAAAATAAAAAAAAAAATGTCTGCCAGGTTTAGGACAAAGAAGGACTTTTGGAGCCATAGTACAAGCAAAAGGAAGAAATAATAAAAGATCACCTCCGAAAAGTGAAAACAGAACCATTCATAACTGCGATAGAGAAAAGAAAGAGGTCGACAATAGATATTTTTGTTCTGTACTCAGAGAGAAGCAGGTGATATGCCTATGCCGCCTTAAATATTTTCCAGTCCACTGGAAAGCAGGGAACGTGCTACCATCTCTTTAAGATGAATGTTTATAAAGCATCAAACCTGAGTAACTTGCATCAAGAGACATAGCCAATTACTTCAACTATCTGGTGATGATACAGTAGAAAGGAGAAATATAGGTAATGGGTTAATATAGGTAATCACCTTGCTAGCCTGACATATGTCCCTTGCAAAATAATGGAAAAACTGAAACAAGATTTAATTAATAAAGATGTAAATAGAGACAAAAGGTGTGAATATAATTTCATGACAGACAATATGATGCTATTAAAAACATACATCTTGTCAGAACAGCCTGATTTTATTGGGAATTACATGTTTGGCTGATAAACACTGTTGTATAGACATAAAACATTTCTATGGTTTAATGTATTCTGTTTGCTGCCATAGAATAATCTGAGTTTTTAAAAAATGAGCAACTGCATGGCAAGGTTGCAAAAATGAGCAATTAGTGTCAATAAAGCTTGGATAAGATGAATTTAGAACTTGCTAAATGGCAGATTGCAAAGCTGTTGCTAACGTGAAATTTTCTCTGAATGAGTCTGTTTCGAGCGACGTCCCATGGCGGTATGTGCTAGAAACAATGTTGACCAACCAATTTCATCAGTGATTTGGAAATAAATGCAACATTCCTGTCGATTTAAAACAAATCTGTGAATATCACATATGCTGGTGGAATAGAAATAATGATGAGGGCATGACAACTATATGAAATGGTGACTGGGTGTATGGAGTCTAATCAAATAAAGCTTTTCAATGTGGCTGAGTTACACAAACATAGGCTGTAGGCTGTATCTGCAGAGTTGGGGAAGCAGCAATGCCGAGAGGAGTCTTGGGGTTGCCACAGTGCAAACAGAGTCTCACTGTGATGTTCCGGCAATACAAGCAAATGTAATGCCTAGCTACATAAACGTGAGATAAACAAGTAGGAGCAGGGAAGTAATTTCACTGGAACTGAAATACTGCGTGCAGTTCTGATGCTGGCATCTTGAAAAAGATGTTGGAAAATGAAAAAGATGCAGAGATGATTTGAGGTCTGAAGAGTTTGTGAAAATGTTTTGTTCTGAGAGGGCTTGATCTATTTATTGTGAAGTGGCTCAATAACAGCTGAAGTAGGGAAAAAGGGAAGACAGAGCACAGTGAATCCTTAATCTAGTGAGAAGAGTTCAACAAAAAACAAGAACAGGAGGTTAGCAAGCTCAAATGTTGGAAGCCAGAAAAGGTTGTAGTACAAGAAGATGGATTTTTTTTTTAACAGTGGGGTATGAGTCTTTGAAAGAAATTACAAAAAAGGATCGTGAATCTTTTTCTGGATCTTCATCTCTGGCAAGAAGAAAATATTTTGAAAAATAAGTTTTAGTCAGCCAGAGAACATTTGGTGTGATAGAGGAAAAACTCCTTAAGCATTAAGTTGATTAGATAGACAAGAGCCACTCTGAGATCTTCCCTCCTATTACCCCTTAGGTCTCTTGGAGATGTCCAATGGATGGGCTTGTGAGGGTAATTTTATGCTTGTGATTATGTTTTTGGTTTAACTGCCTTTAGGGTTTACCCCCAGCTGTGGGGCTGGCTGTGCTTTAGCAACACTGGTCGTACTCATCCCTTTGGTTGCATGCTGTACGGTTATCGCAGTCTTCTTTTTTCTGAAATGAGAAGAGCCATGCGTGTCTGTTCCCAAGGTCTCCTCTGCGCAGGAAAGAACTACTAGGAAAATATCCTGCAAACAGAAATTTGTTTTTTGAAAGCTGGAAGTAAGAAACAATTTGGGAAAGAGGTATGAGCCATTGTGTTTTCTCCCTTGAAGGATCCCTCTCCATATTACTGAGACTGGCCTTATTACAGCCATCTCCAGCTGGCAGGAAAGTTATGTACGTACTCAATAACAGCAAACATCAATGAAATGAGCCTTTAGAGCTACCCTTACTGTGCTTGACTCACCTTTATTGATGCAGTGGGATGCAAACTGCATTTCCAATAGCAGCAGCTGATGGATCTGAGGGCCAGCTAGGAGAGGCTGCCTCAGATTGGGCAGAGCAAATTTAAACTGTTCCCAGGTGCCCCACAATAACCTCTCAAGGGGCCATGGTTACAAGAGGGCAGGCAGAGCTGGTACCACTATGGACATTACCCAGCTGAAGTGCACTTTTGGAGTGGCACTTCATCTGCCTGAATAAAATGGGGATGGGAGTCATCTACCTAGATGGAGGTCGCCTGGGCTGCCTGGTGACCAGGGGACGTCCCTGATCAATGGTGAATAGAGCCCAAAGCATGATTCAGCCCACCCTGAAATAGGCATCTAAAATAAGGCAGAGGTATGCTCCCTAAAAGTGCCTTCTCTCTCTGTTGGCTGTGTAGGGAGTTTGCTAAGTAGCTCAGTTACAGATTACTGTGCTGCAGATGTCTGACTTCAGTCAGCTAAACCAGCTTTTGCGGTCTTATGGCCAACTCAATTTCTGCCATCTGTCAGTGCTGGGAAAAGGCCCTGATAGGCCACAGTCACACTCATCGTGTACCATGAAAAGGAGCAGATGTGATTTCATTGTCTTCCACATGCAAAAAACGCACGTTCACACTGGTTGATGAGCACTTACCGCAAGCAGTGCAGGGAGGCAGTCCAGGCTCTGATCATCCAGCCTTTGTTAGTGATCTTTGGACACCACTTATAAGTGAGTGAAAGTAATTTCTGAATTTTTTCCTGCTCATTACAAATGAGGATTGATCCAGCATTGGACCATTCTCTTGATATCAAAAGTTGACAGGCTCATTCCATTTATTAACTGAGGGCAAACCAAGAAAGCCAGTTTGAACTTTGCACAGAGACACATGCATAACATGGTGGTACAGGTTTTCTGTGCTTTCTGATTATAGACTGCATCATAAAGTTAAGGTAGGGCTGCCACATTACCAGAACCAAAGTGTCACTGGTGGCATTATCAGATGGCTGAAGGAGAAGCAACGGGCTGGGTCCTGTTGCAGCTCAGTGCAGGAGGTGATAACAGCATCACTGGAAAATTTGTGCAGAGCTCTGGGACTATCCGTGCTCTGTGAGATGCAGTGCTATTTTTGAAAGCTATAAAACTAGTCAAGTGTCTTGAAAGCATCTCATTATTTCATTCATTGGGAAAAATATCCCCTCCATCAGGATAGGAGGATAACAGAAGCCAAGATTAGTTTAAGATTCCTGGCATTTGTAGGAGTTGGGTAAAACTTTATTTGTATGAGACTATGCCCTTTCAAATGGAAGACTGTAGTTACAATGTGATGGAAAAGAGGAGGGGAATTCGCACTTGACTAACAGAGCATAATCTGATACCAAAGCAAGGTCTGGGACTTGCAGATTAAATAAATAAATTATAAACTGCCCGGTAAGCCTTTTAAAATGACAACAGCTATAAAATATTCACATGAATGCCTTACAAATGTATTTTTTATCATGTTGATCTGCAAACTTTGGTGGTCAATTATGCTGTTCAGTGCGTGAAATGGGCTAACAAATGAGTTGCCATGTAAATAATGGCACTGGAGGTGACATCAGAAGCAGCCCTTTGAGAATCTTCAAACAAAACCAGAACACCAAAGAATTTTTACATGAAAGAGGATCTTAGCTTACTAATACAGAAGGAACACATGGCCTAAAATAAATGTTTTTCTCTTTCCAACATACATCTTCTGCCTTCCACTGTGATTCTTGCTTTCACCTCTTGGCTAAGACCAGATGAAGAGTTAGGTGTAAATATCCTTTTTCTGTTGTCACATGCCACACAGGCAAGGAGATGTTGAGTGAGCGCCATGCTTAAAAATTTCTTCATCTTCTAAGACTAGACACAGAAGATGAGTGATGAAAAGAATCCAAGTGCATGTATTATTCCTGTAGTGAAATAAGGGTATAACCTGCAGTAGTCCAACTAGAGGGAAGCATCCTGTTGATGGTATCAGATAAAAGGGAGCGGCTATATATGGCAAGTACGGTATGTCTAACAGAAATGTGAAACAGATCCCTTTGACCCACACTCTCTAGAGTGAGACCCAGCCAGCAGGTAATGGAGGCTACACACAGGCAAATCAGCAGTGACGTGCAGGATCTGTTCCAGTGGAAGTGGATATTGGACTGGGCCTTGTTACACGCAAGCACAACAGATTAATCACAACTGCACGGTTGTGAACTGTGGAAATTGCTAATGGAACTCAGGTGCGTGGCCTTTACCATTTGAGTTTATTCCCAGACACATTTGCTGGAGCCAAGCTGCTGCTTACACTTCTGCAGTGCAAAGGTAAAACCTTTTTCCCAGGGAATTGGTTTACTTTTAGTTCATGTGTCCTGTTCAAGCTCTGCTCTGTGCAATTTCCTCCTCTGCCATTTGCCCTCAGTGTATTCTTCTGTTTCCCTCAAGTTTTGCAGTATCATTGCTGTGAGATCCCCAGTGTGATTGTATCCTGTCTGTTTTATCTTCCTGACTGCCAGTCATAGGAAATTCTCACATGAAGGAGGATTTGTGAAGAGACCGTTACCTCTGCGTGTTGCCTCTGACTTGTTCCTTTTTTTCACTTCTTGCCACAGTTCCTTGCTGCTCAATCTCAGTTGTCTGCTGAATCTAATCTGCATCTTCCCTCAGCTCCTTGACTGAAGGTACCTTCAAAGCTCTTGCTCAGCATATAGCAAGGGAGACAACTCCGTCTTATTACCCACTTTTAAAAGCAATGGCTCTGTGTATAATGTTTTCTTGCCTTTTCAATCACTCCTTCCTTTGCAATTTGAGGTGGGGTCCTCATTTCTCAGCCCAGCTTTGGACCCTGGGGCTTGGAGAGAACTGACATTGCTGTCACCTTGCCTTCAGCCACCAAAGTAATCTGTGCCTTGATCTGGAAAATACATGTTCTCTATCCTGGTCAAATCCAGTAAATGCCTTTAGCCTGACTGTAAGTGTGTGTCCATTGCCAGTGAGGTAAGAGCTTGGAGGTAGGGGTCAGCCTGCCCCCACATCTCTCTCTCTCCACCACGAGACTCCAGAAAGTCCCACGTTTTACTGCAGACCCACCCCTAGCCTGTGGTTCCTCTCAGGTCAACTGGGCTGTGACTCCAGCTCCTCCGTTTAAAACCCATTTGTTTCATCAAAGGGTTTGTTAGCATGAGTCAAATAACCCCCTTCAATACCTTCTTCTGACTATTCCTCATTGAAGAGACCTCTTTTTTCCTTCTAAAAAGGAGATGCCACAAATACCCTTTCACATCCTAATACCGCAGCCGTTGCTGGCAGCCGCTTCCTCAGAGCCAGTGGCATTTCCCAGTGTGGATGTGAGGGGACAACCACCCTCCTTAGCGTCATATGATTCCCAGCCAAGGTGTGCAAATTCCCCTCCACTTGCATGCTGAACCATCCATTACACTTTCAGGGAGCTGGGAGCTGAGTAGCAAGGGGCAAAAAACCTGCTTAGTGAGGTGCTCTGTGAACAAATTTTTCCCTGCAACAAAGTGGAGAAGATGCTGAAATGTGAAATGATCCTCGCTGCTCCTACTAGGCTTCACAGTGCAGCTGGACTTTATTTTTAGCTCTCTGCCTCTTTTTTTTGCCATTTATTATTTATCTCACAGCTTGGGGGAGGTCACTCTGCTCATCACTCTCTGAACTTTCAGGTAGTCAAAGACTTCAGCTCATGCCTTTCCCTGCTTCGATTAGGTATGGTTCAATAAGCCTGACTAATGCTGGCAGACTCCCAAAGCTTGGTTTGCTAGAAAATAAGCATAATGCCCATTATTTTATCCCCAAGCTACTTCAGGTTTCCAGACAGCTTTCAAATTTGAGATTAGGAGGCATGAACAAGCCAGTTGATTAATTACAAGAGGTATTTTATACATCAGATTCCATTTTTCAGCTGCTAAGGAAGAGGGAAACCTTCTCATCTGCCAGAAGTGTGCCTGTTTGCTCATGTGGCTACTTACCACGGGAGCAGGCTGCTCTCTCTTTAAAAATCCTGTTAACAAAGAGGAAAGATTTTCCAGTATTTTTTTCCTCCTTTACATGCGTAAGAGAGAGTAACACCTTAAAATCACAAGCGCCTCGTTCCTTCATGTCTGCGTGGGCATTGGGGAGAAATTACACCCTCTTTTCTTTAGTGGGAGCCAAGCTTTTCTTCCCCAGCCTAGAAAATTAGCTTTGAATTCCTGGTGTCAGTAAGTGTGCCACATCTGCCCCAGCATGGAGGACACAAGTCAAGGTGGACTTAGAAGGAATTGCATTTTCTGGTTTTTGTGACCTCCATAAAAGATAGACCGTTTGTGGTTGACTCCGAGATACCAGCTAGCCCTTAGAAGGAAGTTAACTTTACTTTTCCTTCCTAGTCTTTTACTAGACAGTGAAGACTTATCTGAGCATGTCCAAAATAAAGCATTTTCAACTCATACACAGAAAGCAGAATTCAAACACCGCCCCTGCCCCGCCTTTTTTGTCCACAGCAGATTCTTCCCTACTTACGAGCACTAAGCCCCTACTGAGTTGACTTTATTAAAACCGTAAGAAATGTCTAACTAATTGATGAAATAATGAAGAATGAGCAGCATGAGGCTAAGGAGCAATATGCCCACCCCCACTGTCCTTGCCAGTGGTTCTTCACCCCTATATCCTGGATGACCACCCAATGAACCAACGTGCCTTTCGCACGTTGCTCTTCTTTATTTCCTTCAGCTCAATTTGTTGTAGGCTAACAAAACCCCAGCATCAAAAGAGCACAGCCAGAGTTCATCTTCATCGGAGGAAGGATGGGAAAGCCAGTCTCCTGCTCTCCATGAAGGGATGTGTCGTGGTTTAACCTGGCAGGCAGCCAAATACCACGCAGCCGCTCACTCACTCCCCCCACCCCCAGCGGGACGGGGAGAGAATCGGAAGGGGAAGAGCGAGAAAAACTCGTGGGTTGAGATAAAGACAGTTTAATAGAACAGGGAAAAATAAGGGAAAATAATAATGATAATGATAAAATATACAAAATGAGTGATGCACAATGCAGTTGCTCACCACCCGCGCTGACCGATAACCAAGTAGCGATCGGTACTTCCTGGATCACGCCTACCCTTCATATACTGAGCATGACATCCCATGGTATAGAATACCCCATTAGCCAGCTGGGCTGGCTGTCCTGATTATGTTCCCTCCCCTCTTGTGCACCCAGCTCAGTCAGTAGGCACGGGAGCTGTTCTTGGACTAGGAGGGCACTTAGCAACAACTGAAAACATCAGTGTGTTATCAACATTCTCCTCATACTAAATCCAAAACACAGCACTAGGAAGAAATTTAACCCTATCCCAGCCGAAACCAGGACAGGATGTTAATCTGTAGCTCCAGCAGTCATTCCCAGAGCCTGTGTTGCTCCCCTGCTGTTCAGCCTGCCCACACTGGTGGCAATCTCAGCCTAACCATGGCGTTAGCAACGGCATCATGGCCATCCCTCAGTGTCTGCCAGGTTACTCTCAGAGCTACTGAGGTCCAAAGCTCTCCCTCCCTAACACGGGTCTTCATGACTCCTGCTAGTACTGCCTTCATGGGGTTGGGACACCCTTCGTCTTCACGCAGGAGTGCTATCCTTGCAGGTGCAGTCTATGCCTGCTGCCCTTCCTCCATCTTACCAGAAAATGCCCCCCTTTCCCAGCAATCCCCAGTCTCAGGCTGACAGATACAGAAGGAGAAAGGAGAACTATGCTTATAAAGGGTTTATCTGTGTCATTTCCCTAACAGCATCCTATTCCTTTGAGCAGCTTCTTGCCGCATTTCCCCATGGACAGAAGTTTTTAGCTGGCTTGTAAAAACATCATTTTTTCACTGAGTGGATTGATCTATCTGCTTGAGGGTAGAAAGGCTTTACAGAGGAATCTGGACAGGCTGGATCGATGGGCCGAGGCCAGTTGTATGAGGTTCAACAAGGCTAAGTGTTGGGTCCTGCCCTTGGTCACAACAACCCCAGGCAACGCTACAGGCTTGGGGAAGAGTGGCTGGAAAGCTGCCTGGTGGAAAAGGACCTGGGGGTGCTGGTTGACAGCCGGCTGAATGTGAGCCAGCAGCGTGCCCAGGTGGCCAAGAAGGCCAATGGCATCCTGGCCTGTATCAGAAATAGTGTGGCCAGCAGGAGTAGGGAGGTGATCATGCCCCTGTACTTGGAACAGGTGAGGCCGCACCTCAAATACCGTGTTCAGTTTTGGGCCCCTCACTGCAAGAAAGCATGTCCAAAGAAGAGCAACGAAGGTGGTGAAGGGTCTGGAGCACAAGTCTTACGAGAAGCGGCTGAGGGAACTGGGGTTGTTCAGCCTGGAGAAAAGGAGTCTGAGGAGAGACCTTATCGCTCTCTACAACTACCTGAAAGGAGGTTGTAGTGAGGTGGGTGATGGTCTCTTCTCCCAAGTAACAAGCAATAAGACGAGAGGAAATGGCCTCAAGTTGTGCCAGGGGAGGTTTAGATAAAATCTCTTCACCAAAAGGGTTGTCAAGCATTGGAACAGGCTGCCCAGGGAAGTGATTGAGTCACTATCCCTGCAGGTATTTAAAAGAGGTGTTGACATGGCGCTTAGGGACATGGTTTAGTTGTGGACTTGGCAGAGTTAGGTTGACTTGATGATCTTAGAGGTCTTTTCCAACCTAAATGATTCTATGATTCTATAATTTTACTACCAAAGCATAAGAGGTGGCAAATGAAAGACATCTGTTAATTTCCATCCCTGCGTAATTCCCAAGTGCTTAGAAGCTCTGAGTGCAGAAGCCAGCAGGGAAGGGGGCAGGGCAACTGAGCAATGCCGTGAAAAATGAAAGCTATCTTGATACAGAACATTAGAGTATAATTGAAAGCAGCTGCACTTTTTAATTTAATGCCCATCCTAGATACAAAATGAAAAGAGTAGCTACATTTGTAATAAAATAAAGCCTTAAAACAGTCCTATCTAAGACTGAGATGTCAGATATCATTACAGACCTGGTCTTCTGCTGGCTTCTGAAAAAGGGTACCAGGGTGTCTTGGCAAGTGCCAAGTGATGTCATATCCAAGATTTCTAAGAAAATCTAGTACTATAAAGCTTAACTCTACAATAGCTACAAAAAGCTATCAGAAAATGTTATGCATGACTAAATGTTAAAAGTTGGAGATGTCAGGAGAATAGATTCATGGTCTATGCATAATAGTGAGACATACGTGTAGAAAAATCAAGTACCTTAAAAAATGAAGTTAAATTAAATAAAATTCAAAATCAAAGAAGAGATTGCAGTAAAACACACACTCCCATCCACTGCCCCAGCCAGCTCTG
The DNA here is from genome assembly GCF_964195595.1 of Calonectris borealis. Lineage (NCBI taxonomy): Eukaryota > Metazoa > Chordata > Aves > Procellariiformes > Procellariidae > Calonectris > Calonectris borealis. Next base: position 127,615,200 of record NC_134313.1, read on the forward strand.
CTGACATAAATGTCAGAAACCCATGCATTGGAAAAAAACCCTCTGTCCTCTAAAGCAAGGTAACAAGCTAGACATGGAAGACCGTGCCAATGAAGACACTGCATCCATATTTCAAGTGTTTTCATGACTGATGATGACAGATCCTTTGCTGGCTATGAGTGGTATAAGAAAGAATTAATTTTCTTTGGCTTTCTTTGGGCATACAGAAGACAAGAGAATGAAGCATAGATAATATGGTTGGCAAGTGTCTTCTCTGGATATTCAATAGGACAGATCTTTAGCTTGCATATATCAGCATAGCATCATTGCCTTTATATTAATTAAGCATCTGCCCAAATATATTAATGGTTCTGTTATTGTTCTTTTTTAATGCACATTCATATATATTCTAACAAAGAAATCCCCAAAAGAGCTGTCTTAAATCAATGGACCAAAACAATCTACCCCATAGTGGAAAGAAATAGCAGAATGGTATTCAAGGGCTCCAAAAACAACTTGGGTAACTCAGACTGGGATTTGTTTGCAAGGAAAATGAAGATTCAGGGCATGGTTCATTTTATCTCTGCCAGGACATGCCTGCCCATTCTTGCACCTCTAGCCTCTATGCATGCATGCCCCTGTATACTAAATGAAATACAGTAATAGTATTCAAAATCACTCCCCAATATGACAGGACTATGGGAGTGCTTAAATTAGATTAACTATCACAGAGCAAGCATGTGTCTAATCCTTTACTTGGGTTCTTCTATTGATCATAACGATTTCTTTTTTTGGTATTATCTCCAAATATATTCTAAATATAAAATGCTGTGTTTAGCGGGGACAGATGAGGAATCAGGGGTGGAGAGTAGGGGTTGTCATACTTCTCAGTCAGAAACTACTAGCTCGGTATGTTCCTGCCCATCTGATTGCCTCTCCTTGGACCTGAGAGTGTTCCCTCCCAGGGAAAAGGCCCCGAAACTTGCACATTTGGAAGCCATAGCAACAATGTCCAGGAATAAACCCTTTTATTATTTCTTTGGTTGTTGAAGCTTGCCTCAAAGATCCACATCTTTCTCTCCTATTTATTACCTACTTAACTATCGGCTGTACCTTGGCTTTCCTGTCCTTCAGTCCACTGGAAATTCATCTGCTTTTCCACTGGAAATTCATCTGCTCTTAATGAGGTGTCAAAAATCATTGATAATGCCTCTGCAGTTATCTCTGTCTGCTCTTTAAGAACATTCAGGTGAGACTATCTGTCCTTGCTTATATATAAGCATTTAGTTTGTCACCATCATTTTCTTCGTTCTTTTTCACCAGCCCAAAAACCTGCTTCCTTAATTGTTTTCTCACTTTCTCACCAACTATATTGAAAGTACAGCCTCGAATACAAAGCAACAAATTCTTTGAAGCCTCACTAAGATCAATGATAAGTGCAAGATACAAATCAAAGCACATGTTAACCTTAGAGAAATGTACTCTTGTATGCTTCGATCTGTTACTTCCAGTTAATATGTCTGGATCCCAAATTGAATCCTGTGCTTGCATCTGATGTGCCAGTCTGTGGGCCAAGTTTCTGTACTAGCAGCCAGATTCTAACCTTTGATGGACGCAGTTTAACTCCTGAAGGCTTTTGTTTGAACTCTATGCACAAACCACATGGTAAAGTCAGATTTACAACCCAGGACCTTAATTTGCTCTAGAGCACTGAATTTTCAATGAAAAGATAAAATTATTTGCTTTTGAGGTAGGTAGAAAAATTCTATCCATTTATTCAGATTATGGTGCCTAGGAAAACATCATTACAAATTAAGTCAGAGGAATGAGTGGGGCTGATAAAGCCCATTTTCACTGAAAATGAAGTTTAAAATAAATGTTGATGTATAGGATATCAGAAAATTTATTGCGGGTTTTATTTTCATAGGAAAGTGGTACACAAATCTATTTACTTCCATTTCCCCTGTTGTAGGTAAGAACCTTATGATTGCATCATTTTTTCACTGAATTTTTAGGAGTGTAAATTGCTGTTTATCTCAAACAACTGAAAAATTAAGGCATTGAAGCTGAACAGCAAAAAGTACATGACGTAATTTTAAAAGCATCAGGTCCAGTTCTCAGGAAGTCATTAGGATTCTTTCCACTATTTTTAGTGCACAGAAGCATCCATCCAAACTATGTGTCCATGCGTAAACATACCAAGGCATATGTAGTGGACTCTTCAACCTGGTATTAGACAGGAGGATTCACTGATCATGTATTTATCATGTATTTCCCAAGGAGGCTTGCCTCACCCAGTTTTAAACATTTAAAGCATAGACATCTATAATAAGTAACTCACTGTAGTTTCCCTCCAGTCATTGGAATGAGATAAGCATGTCCTATCTGTCACTTAGGCATCACCTTCAGAAGAGGAGGACTTGTGCCCTAAAGCATCTCTTTCCCTTCCACTTGGGAGATAACTCCATTTGGTCAAAGGATCCCTTCAGAGTCTTCCTTCTCTGCAGTTGCTTGGATTTGATGTAAAATCTGGGCTGGTCATATAGAGATAGGATTTTCCTTGGTTGGTTCAGAAGTCTGGTTAGGGTCAGAGGAGAGATCTGGTCAAGAGGCTGATGGTCTTCTTTTTTATTGTCTTACTTGTGGAATAGGAGTGCTTCTACTGGTAAGAGATAGAAATAGCACTCTTAGCACTCTTGCTGCCATTCTAAAAGAGGATCACTATTACAGTATGTCCTGCTGTTTCCTATGGCTCAACCCTAATAAAATGTGTACTAGAATTTATTACATTGATCCTTCCCTCCGTCCCTTTTAAGATCTGTTTTTGCAGTTCAGATGAAGCACTGTGAAGAATGGCTACAGTTTCACTGCCATCATTATTTTTTCATTAAATTCACCCACATTATGCAGTAATTGGGTTTCCTGATTTGGAGTCCTGAAGGTTTTCAAGGTTCTTTCAACCTATCAGTCATGCTAACGTCCATACCCAAATATGGCTTGTCTGGCCACCAGCTCAGATCATTATGCACCCTGCACTTCTGCCTTAGGCAAGTCCCTAAACTCCTCTTCCATCCTAATCCGGTTACCCTTGGCACAGATGAATCCTACAGCTATTCTAACTACCCATCGGTAAGCAGAGAAGAATCTAATGTTGACACCAATGTGAATTTTGTACATCGCACTTTTTTCCCCCAGAACTGGAGAAAGCACATTAAACTACCATTGTTGGTTGGAAGGATGCCATCCTGAAAACAGTGTGCTGCTATGCACACTGCTCTGCATAAGCAGGGGGACCTGCCCAAAGTGATCAGCTTCCAGTTTGGTAATTTTTGTGGTGGCAGTGATGAGTTTTATAGCAGTTATCCATGCTGGAAACATAAACACACATATACTAGGCACCGAAAAGGAGTGTTTAGATGATTTTTCAACACATCTAGTGATCTTGACTTGTATAAAGGAAAGGCAGAATGTTTTGTTCACATGAAGCGAGGCCTGGGAACATGCTATTTCAGGACAGGCATTTTAAATGCCACTTTTATGCACAAGTCGGGTGGTGGTTTTTCCTTTTTTTTTTAAAGCGCAGAAATACTCAAATGTACATTGAAACTTTTAAACCACTTAGCTTAATGTTTAACTTAACCACTTTAATGCTTTCTTTATTCACTTCAGGTTTTGCTCTTGAAGCAGACATCTTCAGAAGTGGGAGATCTTTCCTGTTTTTTGAAGAGATTTGGATAAATCTGAGACTAAGCATGGAAAGCCAGTACAGATTAAATTGGTGCTTGTTATATCTTCAATAAAGGCAAGAATTTTGTGGCCACGAGGGCCAAACTGTTAGAAACCAAAGAAATTCCAAGTAGGAAGCGAAAGGATACACACTCGTATCAGCAAAATGAATCCCCCCCACACACCTTGTTCACTCAGCCTGCAGCAACTACAGATTACCTCATGTTTGCCACCGGTCATAACACCCACACAATTACTGCAGGTCCCTTGCAGTACGGTAGCTAATGAGGTGCTGATAATGTATGTTCAGAAAGTACCACCTCATTGAATGTGAGATTTCAGGTCCTCCTGCACTGAGAACACCTGCGGGGGGAAGGTGGCTGCCCAGGGCACAGCTCTGCCACCTGCTTTTGGGCATCCCCTCGGCTTCTGCTTTTTCCATGGTGCTGCGACTGCAGCTCATTGGGGCAGAAGTTGCCTGGCATTTCCCAGGCCTGAGTCTTCAGTGAAATATTATAGATATTTTTGAGGTGCAAACATAAAGCTTCCTCTCTGCTAATTCAAATTACTTAGCTTTTTGGCAGATTGTTGCTGCAAAAACAGGCTTACATTACATTAGCAGTAGAGTAAATAGTGCTGAGAAGGCAGGCATGTTACCCTGAAAAGATAGCGTGTTATTCAACTATCGGTGTGACTGAAATGTTGTTTAACTTCAGTACTTCCTTGTTTTAATTAAACATACCCCTTTCTTTCTTTCATGAAGAGAATGTCAGCTACGAAGCATAATGATAAAAAAAAATTAATTATTCATATTTGCTAAGGACAAAGAAAGATTTCTTTCTCAGTCAATTTACAATGAGTCAGTCTGCCAGGGCCAAGAATTAGCACTAAGTGAAAAGAAACCCAAGTGGATAATTAACAGCAGTAACAGCAACACCAGAGATGGGAGCTCAAAACACCAGAAACATAAATGTTCTTCAGGTGCTGCCTTTGTTCAGAATGGCTGGAAAACGAGAGCAGTGCGCTTTTTCTTCAGAAACTCAAAGCGAACCATTTACCCTTGCCACATAACTCACTCCAACCTTACTCTCAAGTCTTAATCTTAGACACACACTTTCACAATCAAAATTGTAATTGCATGACATTGTTACTGAGAAATAGGTAATTAGATACAACGTGGTATGTACAATAGGTAATTAGATAACGTGCCAAAATCAGTGCCATATTTGGGAAGATGGCTTCAGCTATCCCTGGTAAAATTTTATACTCATTACTTACTATTTTATTCCTATTTTCCTCATTGTTCTTTATCAGGGTATTAGATGTTCATTTCATTGTGGAATCCAAGAAGTCATGCTAAGGTTGGCAGAGCTCAGATTTCAGCTCAAAACCCACAGGGATGACACTTTATAGGTAAAGTGAGCCAGAATCAAAGACATAACGTAAGAAGCTGATAGCCTTATTTTGATCATGGTAAAATACAGACTGAATACTGATGTGGAGGAGTCTGATGTTTGAATAGCCTGAAATTACCTAAAGTATACTGCAGCCCATCCTAGTACAATAGCAGATTTTTAGGAAGAGCTTCTCTTTCTTGAAATTTAAGTTTCTTTGTGCATATGAAGTTACCCCTATAAATCATATTGGAAATACATTTAAAACCAGCCACACTTGTGAGTGATTCTAGTTTTATACTGACACAGATCTATCAGTAATGCTTATTTTTAAGGATAAACTATAATAATTAAAGAAAAAAACACACTGCACAAATAAAGCCATATATGTCATATAATAAACTAGGTTAGAAAAGGTCAGATGATAACAAACCCTGAATATATGCCAAAATCTCCAAATACTCATTCAGATATTAACTGGGTATCTCACACAGAAGAGCCTTGGCTCTTGGCCATTACACTTGACAGTACAAAGTTGGTAACTCAAAGTGAGTGTTTTTTGAGGGTCAGATGGTTGCTGCTTTGATTCCCTTCCTGCTCCTGTCACAAGCAGCTAGTCCTACTGCAGACAGAGACCAGAGCCACATCCATGGCTCTTCCCGGCTCCTCCAGCATCTGGTCATGCTTAGCTGGCAGCCACCTTGTGAATCAATTCACCGACTTCTGTCAGCCCTTTCAAGAAATGCAGAAGCTGGAGATCAGGAAGGGAAGGCAGCCTTTTTTGTCCCTCCTGGAGTCAGGCAGAACCTGGCTTTCCAGTAAATACTCTTTTAAACATGGTTTTGCTCTCACCAAAGGTTGCCAAAGTAATACTTGCATGCACAGCATTCAGAGTAAGATAGGATCTTACCATTAATCACCTCCTTTAACATGGAAAGTATCCTCCTTATGTGCTTGAGGATTTTGCCTTGGCTGGGGTTAACCCATAGGTCTCCTGCTAGCATTTTCTGCTCAATTACTTCTTTCAAAGGGATTATTGAAGGTACGCAGATATTGTGTAATCCAGCTTCAATCAGGAAATAGTATAATAAGCAGCAGTTACATGTGGAAGGGAGGTCAAAAAAAGCAGCAACAGGAACTCAGAAAATATGAGGATATAAATAAAAGGACAGGTGCTATCTTCAGTCATGTAATGTGATGGGGACTCAGTAATTGAGCTAAAAATAGAGGGGACTAAAAGAAAACATTCTGAAAAGCACAGTAGAGGCTCTAACCTCAGCTGGTGTAATTCAACGTACTTCCACAGAAATGAGTACAGAAGTGAAGCACTACAGCAGAATAATAAGAACTTACATATTTATAGAAGAAGTGGCAAAAATAGCACTTGTCAGAAAACATTACTCAAAGCTAAAGAAAAATGCTTATTGAAGTAGACCACATTCTGTGAACAGAGCTGTGATTACTATGTTATGCTTACGGTAAAGGCAGGCGATGCATAGACAAGGTTAATTTTAAATACAAGTTAAGCAAGAAGCATTTGGTAACTATGATACAGATGGTAACAATCCTAAAAAAGAAGGGATCATGTTTATATTTTCCTCCACGGCAGTATTTTTGGAATGACAATGACTAAATCAGAACAAATACTTAAGTGGATCATGCTCAGCTGGATATATATCTGATCAGATTTCAAACCTTGCCAGTTTTGCCTGGGATATAATTATCTCAGGCTCTGGAGAATTACTGAAGGAATTTTACTTATCAGAGGCAACTGGTGATTTTAAAGGATGGGCATTCCCCATCAGTCTATGGACAAAAGTACACCAAAGGCTAAGATTGCCTCAGACAACCTAAACCTGAATTTTAGCTTTCTTGCTTTGAAGTGAGATGTTAGATCTCCATTTTTTCCCTGTTTCAAAACAGCTCCACTCAGCTTGTTCTGGATCCTATCCTGAGCAATTTCACTGTTGAGAAACCTTGAGACACAGAATAGATGAGGAAATGCTACTTTTCTCTTTGGTTGATTTTTTTCACTTGAATAAAAAACTTTCATAAAGTTGGAGAAATTCTGCTCCAAGAGGAGTAAACAGGAGGAGAAGCATGCTTGCTGGCTGGTATCATGCAGTCCAAGAATACTGCTAAATCTGTGCTTTAATCACTGACATTTTATGCAACCGTCTATAATTAAAAGCAGAGTTTTCACCCAAAATGTATCTTATGCAAGCAACATATGTGTTGTGCAATTGAGCTTAACTGTTCCTATCCACTGAAGGAGCAACTTCATTCCTGGAGAGCTGAGACCAGACTGTTTCCTTACAATGCTGCTGTGCTTCAGGAAACCAAGCTCAGCATTACCATTACCACGGTCACAAAGACCGAGCGCGATACCCTTGTTGTTGTCGATTAGCGTAGCGCTGTGAACTTTCACAGTACTGCACAGATTTAAGCCTACTGAGACTGTGACTCCCATTTAAGCAGGACCATTTGACTGCTGAGACTTCACGCAGCACCAGGATAATTGCATCCAGAGGTGGTTTTCTCCCACAGTAGCTAAATGCAAAGCCCTGTAGCAGAGCCAGCTCCTCGGATGCATTGCTGGGTCATTGCATCCATTTTGCACGTTCACGGGTGAGCAGCCTTGTGTGAACCATTTCAGAACGGTGTACTTTAATACAACGGAGTAATGATAAATGGTAGAAAGTGCTCTATTTTCTGTTTCAATAAGGCTAAGGAATAATTTGGTAGTACAGAAATCACACTGTTTAATTGAAATTTTTAATAGCTTTGAAAATATGTTTATTCACAAAATAGAGTTCCAGCCTTCCCAAAGATCAATGAAAGCTGTACGAGTGTATTATTTCTTGTGTATTGAGGACTAGCACAGCCAAAAAGTGTTATGGAAGCATTATGGTTATTGGCTTTAAATGGCAGCCAACAAATTTTAAACCGGCTAAACCAAGAGCTTTGATTCACTATGCTTGATTTCCAGCTGAATAGGCTAAAATGAAATAAAACTAATATATATGCCTCAAAGTTACAAGACAATTTTTCAACAGAGCAGCAAAGTAACATACACAGTTTTCTTCAGAGGAACAAAAAAAAAAAGGCAGGAAATTTCAACGCTACTTGGAGCTGTTTGCAAAATATCAACAACTTCTCCAGAAAAAAAGTCAATTTTTTTCACATCATTTTGAACCAGCTCTCCTCAAATGCTTAGAAATCTCTTTTAAGAGCCAAGCAGAGAGTTGGCACCAACTTGAATTCTGTGCTGCAACATCATGAAACACAGTGCAGTAGGATAATATCATAATAACCCTCTTGTTCTCTTAATATTTTCCCCTTGGTTTGTTTTGCCCAGAAATGTCCTAGAGATTTTTTTTCATTATTTCCTTTTTGCCTGAAATACTGAACTGTTGCTGATCTGATCTGTGAACCAACTACCTTATCCTCCAACAAATGTGTCATCAGCTGTCACTGCAAAGATCACAGGATGGTGCAAAGTGCTACCTAAGAAGCCTGACAAGCAGCAAAAATGTATTGACGGTTTGATTATTTATATTTAATCATTTTAGAAATATCTGAAACCATGCAACTAGTCACACACTGTGTCACCACTTTTCTTTTATTACATCCTGTTAATGTAGACTTTGTTCAAGTCTTTTCTAGAGTGAGCCTGCACATACATACATGAGTATACTCTGCCTTCTGTCCACAAGAGTCTTCTTGTTCCTCACTAGAAACTCTGCTATTAACCTTGCAAGCGGTCATGAGAAATGTGATCAGGATCGTGCAGTGGCACAGAAATGCTAAGGAAGCCTCACCGTGTGTTTATACTCTCCCAGTAGAGACAGGGGTGTCTTAGGCTTGCAGTAATACAAATTGCAGACCAAGTCTGCAGCAATGCAAGATCTGATTAGCAAATCTGTGCAAAATTCTTTGGTTAATAATAGGCAACTCTTTCCGACCGTTTAGTAAAAAACATCACAATAGGATTGTTTGAAATCCCACTTATTACATATTTATCAGTCTGTGTGTTCTCCATTTTGACAGAAAACCCTGTCTTAAATGTTGACATTGGACTAGAACAAGATTATCTAGCAAAGTGGCCAGTGGAGTTGGGGGTGCTTCGAGACAGGCTCTTAAAACAAGCAGTTGATTAGTAACCAGTGTTCTCCTCTGCAGATATCAATATTAGGAGAATGCTGAATACTATTTGTTTTCAAAAGTTGAAAAAAGTTGAAATGCATTCATTTAACCATCAACAGCATTGTTTTAGCTGTCATAATTTAAGGCCCCTGGCAAGGTATGTGGGAGGAGCTGACATGTTTTTGTAGGCCAACTGACATAATTGGGAGAAAAACAAACAAGCAAGTATTTTTTGCAGTTTCTGCAGTTTGCAAGAGCTTGTCTGTTGGGTCTCCACCCGCCTTTTTTCTCGGCTATATCCACAAGTCTAAGAAAAGACAGTACCTTTTCACTTTTATAACAGGCACATGAACAGGGGAGAGAAAGTGCAAACGCGCTCGAGGACTTAGAGAAATGTAAGATCTTTGATAATTTAATTCAAAACCAACCAACCAAACAGAAATCCTGGTGTGAAATCCTTTAGTGTTCTTTTATGGTAGATAGAGATGATCAGGAAGAGCATACTGCATTCCCCTTTATATCAAGTTTTGCACTTGCTTTGCTCAGTGGCATACCCGTAACCAGCAGTGGAACATCTTAGCAGGTGTTCTCAACATTGACAGATCTTAGGTGAGAGAAAATAGTTTAGACAGCTGGGTACATTAGGGGACTTCACAAAACACAGTTTATCTTAATCCTAAAACTCTGCCACAGAGTGTGTTTTTTATGCTAATCTCTCTTAAGGTTTTCTGTTGTTTCCCTAACCTCTTTCCCAGGATAACTGCAGAAACAAGAGAGGAAGGTGAACTTGCACACCATTGTAACAAGCTGCAGAAGTCTGTCTCTGAGCAAACAAGCCATTCGTCAGCTACTTTTGAAGAGCTTGCAGATGCACAAATTGATCTTCATGCTGAATTCGATGAGCAAAATGGAAGCACTTCAGTATGTCACAAATTTCTAAAGCTAGACTTTCCTGGCCAGCTGGTTAATACATACTTCATTAGGATATGATGTCTGACAACAAGACCTTTAGTTGTAATGACTGGCCAAGCATTCAGATACTCTGAGCCCTTAATCCTCATTCGAGTCACTGAAGTAGATGTAGTTTTCCCCTCGAGACAGTCCTAGAAAACATGATATAAAAGCAGTCTCCTCTCTTCAAAAGTGGACTTTAGCAAGCTGCATGCGTTTTAGAGGAGTTCTTTAGGTCTTGTTCTCACAACGCCGGAGCCCCCCTAACCACAAGAGGTATAGTTAACACATTGCATTTAGGAAACAGCATCCTGAAAATATGCAACTCCTTTTTCAAACACACTTCCTCTCATTATGGGTCTGGAATGAATGGGGAAGAGAAACCGTTTTGCAGAGCTTGGATTTGCATATATCTGCGGAGCACCCCCCAGCCCTCAGATCCTACTGGGGCTTGTCATTGATCCGTATTGATCCAGAGGACCGAATCTTGCCTTCAGCGGCTGGCAGGAAGAAACAAAGCAAAGTGAAAAGGGAAGAAACATTTGTCACAAACATCCCCACACCTGGGGGTGATCTGGGAGATGATCATACCAGCCCCATGCATGGTGGGGAAGGTTCAGGGCATGGAGGCAGGAGCAGGGCCAACTCTTGCTGATGACTAGGTTGACAACCCACCACACTGGCTGAGAGACCCCAGCCCACCCCTTCTCCTTGCCCCAGCTGGAGCTAGAAAGAGCAGCTCCTCTCTGCTTGAAACCCACCCTGCTGGCAGCAGCATCCCCATAGACCCTCACTCAGCATCTGCAAGCACCATAGCTCGGCACACCAAGGAGGGATCCTGGGCTTGGCTTCACTCTCGCAGGCTGCCCTGCACTTTTGAAATGAAGAATTGTTTTAAAGAAAGATGCTTTGATTTTTGTCTTTTACCTTCTTCCTAAACAGGCATTTCTAAATTTGGGGTCTTTATTAAGAAGATGCTAAAGGAGCCTTGTTCTTTAAGACAAGTTTTTAATCCCCCTGACTTCCAAAATTAGTCTGAATAAGCCAGCTTTAAGTCTCCTCATTAAGGTCAGATGTATGAAATCTCAATCAGACTTTTGCTTGAGGTTTTGTAAATCTGGTCCTAATACAGATACTTAGAGCTGGAACACAGACCAGCTTGGAACTTGGGGGAATTAAAAGAAATTAAAGCAGCAGATAAAATCCCTACACCAAATATTCCTTCCACTGTAGCTGACATGAAAGAACATATATATTTTATATGGAGCTTGTCTTCCCCATCTATTTGGTGGCTAAATTACAGCTGCTGGGTAAAGGACAGATGAAGACAATAAAGCTAAAACCTTCTTGATTTTCTCCTACTTTTACTTTAGACTTATCTGAAAGATCTTGAGTTTAGTCTTTCAAACTTCCAAGCCTTGATAAAGGATGCATCAAGGATGTTTATTCTGAGTTCTTGCATCTCCATGAAGAAGCTAAATTGTTATTAGAGACTTTAGGATCTCTTTTATCTGATGTTAATGAGACACTGAAAAAAAATTGTATGCTAGCAGAGTTTGAGGTAGTCTGACCTAAAAAAACTTTTCCTGTCTCTTATTAAACATAATCTCATTTGGCTGTGGCAATTCACCACTTTGCTATTTCTCCAGTCACTGTAAAATTTTGTAGCCCTGGTAGGACTTCAATTTCAAAAGTGAAAAACAAACAAGGGGGGAAAAATAAAACCGAACCATCTGTTTTCCGAACACCTTTGCAGGCATCCTCCATACATCTTTTCCTTCACAGGTGACCTTTACCAAGGTATATTTGTCTAAAAGTTGAGCAACACTCTTGTATTTCATCTGGAATTTCTCAGCCTGATATCAAGCACCCCAGCAGACAGGTCTCCCATCCATACCATTCACATCTAAGAATGATGAGGTCCTAGAAGAGGCCGGCAGCAGACACAAAGGGTTTATATTTACAGTACTCGACTATATTTCATGGAATTATAGTGATAACAGCCCCAGAGGAATTCTCATTTCCTTGCCAATGATAAGGATCTTAGGTAGAGACAGCAACGGTATCTAAAACAAGTTATATATGCCTGCAAAACAAGGTTATTTTTAAATGCAGGATGCCTACTTGCAAACTATTCCTCTGTAAATTCCTCATAGGAGCAAGGGATATAATACTAGCATTATAACCTCTTAATTAACCTCTGGTTCAAAAGTACAGTTTTTAAGTTAAGACAAAGCCTGATACTGATATTTTAAAAGTTGTTTAATTTTTTAAAATCTTGTTGGGCGAAGGAGGTACCTCCAAACTGGTAGGGAGGTATGTTTTGAATCAACCAAAGAACATTTTTGTGTTTTAGCATGAAAGGTACAGCATCTCACAAGTTCAGTTTTAGGAACTTGCTAATCAGACACTGTTCACTGGCAAACAATTAATGTGACATGAAAGAAGTTCAGGGAAGGTTTACCTACAGCAACATGCTAGGAATTGGTGGGAGGGTAAGAGACTTGGAGAAAAATATCAGAAAATATGGTTCGGTACATGTCATTTTGCACTCACACTATACCACTTACCCTGCCATGTATGTGTATGTATTCACATACAGAGAGACAATTATATATATATGTATATGCAGGTGACATTGCTCCATTGTCAACTTTCCAGAGGATAAATAAATAGCAAAACTAACGCCGTCATAATAGGCCTTCTGAACAAACACAGGCTTCTTGCTTCTTCTGCCTCCATGTCATTGTGGTATACTAGCATGCTCTTACAAGAAGAAGGAGAGAGACTCAAGTCTTCACCTGTCCCTGGTACTTTCTAGTTAGATTATAATTGCTCTTTCTTAGCCCTGCTTTACTGCCCTTGCAGTGCAGCAATGACATTTTTAATATTGTACCAGATAATTCTAAGCAAAAAACCAAAGTCATATTGGCCTTCCCAAGCTTTGGGTAAGAGCCAGGAGTGCTGCTACATTTAAGGTGGGAGAGGAGTTTGTGTAGATGCTCCTTGTCCTTCTACGCACAGATGAAAGAATATGACTTTTTCAAAATTCACTGAAGATCATAATTAAAATTAGATTCTCTTTGTTATCTACAAAGCCTTGAAGATCTCATTATTTGAGTGCTATTCTTCTTGATCTACTTAGCCCTGACAGCTTAAGTCAATGCTGAAAGAAACTTGTGCCAACCCAAACCCTTGTATCAGTATCTTTTTCTCTGATAGGAACCCCTAGGCACAACTGAAATAGGAACAACAAGCACCTTTAGTCTAGACGGGCCCCCCAAATTACCATGGATTTCTTTCCCTCATGCTCAGAGAGGATGCTGGCAGTTAAAAATGCTTTCTGCAAGAGGACCTTCACTGTGGTAAATAACAACAGCTCCTTTGATTTTAATGGCATTACATTAAACTACTGCTGGTAAGGATCTGACCCTCTACACTTTTGGATTTCACCTGGGAAGGCATTACAGCAGGGTAGCGGGTCTCCCAGCTTATGAATTTTTAAAAAGACAGTCAAAGCAGGGAGAAGGATGCAAGGGGTGACTTGATTTATATAGCCTGCCCCCTTTTTCACTATATCTTCCCTGCATTTCAAAAGACATGTACAGCTGATTTAAACGCCCTTCTGTGGGAGAGCAGAGCATGGATGTTATTTACAATTCACTGCCTGAAAAGAAAAATATTCTTCCTCTTCAGAGTTGATGAGGGCCAGGCAGGGAAGAGTCAAACGTCAGGCGAGCTGCCAGAGTGGCAATGGGGCAGTGGCTGATCAAGTCAGCAGCCACCGCAGCGGTTGGTACCTTGTCTCCCCCTGCTTGTTGGGAACACAGCAGGATCAGGGCCAGGGGTGGGATGCTTCCTACCAACTCAGGTCCCCATTCCAAGGAGGCCTCAGAGGGTGCAGGTGACAAGGGAGAAACACTCTGGCCAGGCCAGGTGGAGCTGGGCAACTGATGTCCTCATCAGGAGCATAAGCATCCTAACACCCCTCTCTCCCAGCTCAGCCTTGCTCCCAAACAGCCTTTCTGGAGCGGGGAGCAGCAGCAACGGTGTTATGGGAGGTAGAAAACAAGTTGTGGTGTCAGCAAGGGTCATGGTGACTGAACGGGGGAATTTCCACTGCATCCCCTCTCCTTCCCCAGCAGCTCCCTGAATGAATGACTATCCCCATGCAGAGCATCCTCTCCAAGTAGTCATCTTACCTCAGCCTCTCCCACCCCTTCCTTCCCTCTCTGCAGAGAGCTTCTCCCACATACAGATTACCAGGTTTCTGGGTTTTACTGGCTTTTCCAGGAATTCCCGTAACCCCTTGCTTCAAATCAGGACCTCCTTCACCCACCCGAGCCACTCCTTTCTCCGTGGGAGCCCAAGGAGCAGATTCCCACCACCCCTTGCCCTGCCCCGCTGCCACTGAAGGACATGGAGAACCCTGCCGCGTGTAGCTGGCAGGCGAACAAGGTGTTTTGCTCAGAGGCAGGCACCCTGCAGTCGGGCAGGGATGCACTGAGAATTTGGCTGACTCCTTGCTCTGGGGACGTGGCCTCAGACAAAAGCAACCTGGCAGGCTCTGACGTGACATATAACATACAGTAATTAAGTGCTTCTGCATTATGGCAGTGATAAGTAATGATTTAATTACTGTGCCTTCATTTTTACAGAAAAGGTTCCAGTATTAGGCCAGCAAGAGAACAGAAGACAAAATAATCACAAACCTTTTATATCAATAGTGGAATAGCACATGATCATGGCGATCTCCCACCCACTCTCCAACAAGCCTGTGGGTAGCTTCCCAGGGATATTGCTGCCTAAGCCCATCATCTGTATATGCACTAACGCACAATGTCGGGTATATAAATTCCCACTCTCCTACCAGCAAGACCTAGCCGAGTCGAATGTTACTGCACCCATGCAAGTGCACACACAGACATGGGGACAGGAGGCTAGGACAGATGAAGTCTGTGTGTCATGAACCGATGTGGTTTTCCACAAGGGATAAGAACTGGTGTTTTAAACCAAGTTCATCAGAAACAGCTTCATCAGGCCTGCAGTGAGGGATGCCATCTGCTCACTCTCCAAATCTTCAGCCAGACCATGCAGCGCCTTTTGCCGGCATCTTCTCAATTTGCACTGAAGAGTTGGTTCTCCGTTGTGCTCAATCCAACACCTGCAGCAGCAGAAGCACTCTCGTCAGACACCCAATACTGCGCTCACGTAACTTGAGCAGTCATCACCCGTACGCCTCTCCCAGCTAAAACTGACTGCCATACCTATAGTCATCGCCATGCTGTGTCAAAACAAATCTACTGGCATGAGAAGGAAAAGCATTTCAACACTGATTAAAGACTTGCCTGCAGGATTTTCCAAATGGAAAGCCTATTCAATCATTGAATTTCTGTGGGTTTTCAGGAAAAGCAGCTCAGCTCTGAATGACTCATCCTTCTCAGCCCAAAACATTTGTTCTCAGTGCTAAGTATGGCATCTATTTATTCAGGCAGTCAGGGGCCAGGCATGAAATGTGTGTCAGGTCTCCTCAGGCCCACAATTATACTGTCGTGTTTTTATTGAGGTAGTTTCCATAAAAGACCTTTCCTCCACCCTCTCAGGAGAGCTTGAAAATTTAGAGCTGGTTCCTTCCAAGACAACTTTCTGCTCACCTCCACAGTGGTGGTCACAGAGGACACAATGGTGCAGAACAGCAGTAATTGTGGAAGAATACTGGAATACAAGCATTTAAACAATAATGGTGGTTATTTTCCAGAAGCCTGCTGACTCCATCAATTTTGCTATAAAGTAACTTTGTGGGTGATGCTGGCTGAACAGTGACCCATTACTGGAAGCTAATAACATACAGTCAACCCGCTTAAATACTATTTTTTTTACACTGAAGAAGCCTGCATTCATACACACACACTTACAGATTCCAGAAGGGTCTATGTACCACCAAATACAAAAAGACACCATCTGTCTTTTATCATATAAACAATAAAAAGTTAAGACAATCATCATTGCTGTTTGCCACCAGCATAAGGAAAGGCTAGTTCCTCCTTGCCACTCCAGAAGTCTGAGGGTGCACCACTGCAGAGCTGCGTGACGCCATTATTTAGAGGTTAAACCCACATTAACCCCTTCAGTACAAAAGCAATTGCCAGAACAGTCACTCAGTTCACCCCATATCAATAACACATTTATTGCAGAAATGCTGATCCCATGGCAACGGCAAAACTTCTGTTTTACATAGAGCCCAAAGTGCATTCCTGGACTTGGGAAGGAAGTCTGCTAACAAAGAAAGCACAAATTCAAGTTCAGCCAGGAATTTTGGTACATCACAATGTGAGAACCCAAGATAGAGATTGATTTTCTTTTATTATCTAAAAATGAATTATTTTCAGCATTACAATTTGCATCTACTATGATGCTTCCAACTATAATTTCAGGGTTGCCACTGTTTTGGAAGAGAAATAAATGTCTCAAGGTACTGCAGAGCTTGTCTTTTGAAAGAGTACCTTTACATATTACCCAGCCCTTCCAAACAGATAGTCTGTGTTTTTCTACTTCAAAACTTCAGAATAAAATACAGTAAATTCCACCTTGTTCATTTATTCATTAGCCATCTTTTTAAAAAGCTTGTGTATACACATCATATCTAATTTTCTTTGTAAAAAACCCTAGTATATTAATCAGTTCACGAATCTTGTAAAAACCATGAGAAAAGACCAAGTCTGTGCCCACCCCTGTACATATTTCCCAGTGAGGTCTACCACTCATAGCAATAGGAAATAATTTTTGATAAGTGAAAACAAGCTTGCTGAAGATTCACTATGAAGACCTATGAAGGTTATTCAACCGCAAAGGTAATATTAAACAACAAAAGACTAAAGAGAGGAGAAAAAATTCTAACATTTTGAGTATAGCTGCAATGTGGTTAGACACCCCCTTCTTGAAAATCAAACTGGCTATGCTGGTGTTTTTCACTTTACAGTACTGGAGAGTTTGATGTCCCAAAACTAACTTGTGTCATTCTGTAGAAAAGTAGCCATGAAATTGGCTTACCCAGATAGTTTGGCTTCATCAACATGTCAGGATGCCCTGTCAGAAGAAAAAAAAAAAAAAGCATCCCCCTATGGTTTTAAGGGACGAGCTGTCTGGGATCCTGAGCTGTGGTGTATCTGCTACTAGTGGTAACAGAGTCACTTTAAGAGAGTTCACAGATGTCTTCCAACCAGCAGTTTCCCTCCTTTTACATATGGCCTAAAACAACGCGGCTGCCAGTGCTGAGGTGGGACTCTGAGGAAACTGCTCTCAGGGTGGCGTTTCCCAGGCACGGCGCTTCCCAAAGCTCTCATCCTTAGTGACTGCATGAAGAAAGAGATAAGAGGTTTTGTGTTCTGTAATAGCAATCAGACCTATACTTCTGAAATAGGGTAGCAAAAAGGTGTGTTGTTGCCCCATATACAGCCACATTAAGAATATAAAAGCCAGCATCTACTTGAGAATCTGAAATCTCTCTAGCATTACCTTAATTCAACAACTCTTTTCCTTTGCCACTAAATTTAATTAACAGGGTATAGAAATATTGTCTAGAGAGCTTATTTGTTGCAGTCACAGTTTTTTTCAGCCAACTTGATATGCCTCAGTATTCTCTGTTGCTGAGAACTCCATTTATAAGATACTTTGCTGAAAGAGAATGTTAATCTGGCTTAGGTACAGAAATAAAAAATTGGTAAGCCATAAAATGCAATGTTGAGCACAAAGCTAATCCTCAAAGGAAGAAACAAGAATAGGTTGTGCTAGGGCTTTTTTTTTTCTCCTTTTTGTCCAGCTTTGATTTATGAAGAGGACCTGAATGTTCTGGAGTCTGTTTTTCCTTTCCAATTTTTTCCTTGCTTTTTTACATTAAGAACTTTCAGAGCATATCTGAAAGAGCATGGTCTTATAGCCACACCTATGTAAGGAAAATGTATAATTTTTAATATATACCTAAATATTTTTTTGCAGATATGCAGACTGGCATACAAACAGACCTCAGTGCAGACCAGGTTTAGCTAGTACGTTAAATTTCAATCGCCTTTTAAATATTAGTGCTGTCAGGTCAGATACTACCAGTGCTAGGGCAGATGTGTTTAAAAAGACCTATTTTTCCAAATTAAGATGGAACTATGAGAAAGTCTAGTGATCACAAACTCTTTGATTATGAGGCAGAGACTAATAATTGTGAAGAATAAAGATATCTAAACAGAGTGTTCAACATACGGACTTTTTTGCTGGTTCCCCCCCCCTTCCTCCAAATGCCCAGTTTAATCTGCCACTAACAGGCTTTGGAGATTGTGATGTTTTATAAAATCTGCTTGCAGACTGCCCCACCAAACCAGCAGGCTGCTCACAATATGCATTTGAAACCTCACCGCAGCATTAAGAATAATACAGATGTTTGAATTCCCAAATACTTAACTGCTTCTCAAGTTTCCCTGCAGTAGGGAAAGCTTACAACCATCCCATTTTTCATTCTGGAGCTTTTGTTGGATTTAGCAGCTGTATTCGGAGTCACAACCATCTCAAGAAATCTCCTCCAAGGGGCATAACTATCTCCTAGGAGAAAAACACAGCCAAACTCACTGTAATGCCAAGAACCTACTCATTAGCAAGTGCAGAAGAGGGGAACAGATCCAGGGACACTAGCCACATTTGCACATTTTACAAACAGGACTGTTTCCTATAAGCTAAAAGGCATTACATCATCCACCTAACCATTTTTCTTTCTAGAAAATCGTATTGCTTTCTGTG
Source organism: Calonectris borealis (assembly GCF_964195595.1). NCBI lineage: Eukaryota > Metazoa > Chordata > Aves > Procellariiformes > Procellariidae > Calonectris > Calonectris borealis. Next base: position 127,634,177 of record NC_134313.1, read on the forward strand.
AGCCAGAAGGAAAACAAAAGGTTGTTCACAAAGGTCTGTAACAGCTTTATATGGTAACCGATGGATTTGACTAAGGATCTCAAAGAGAAAGAGGATGAGCTGTACCAGTGTCACCCCATTTTCTTTCACGTCGTGTGCAGCTGGTGCTGGCCCGGGGGGGGCATTGTGAAATGCTGAGGACGGAGGTGTACTTGGCTCGGAAGCAGCATGAATCATGGCTTCAAAGCAACAAAGCAATCTGTTTCATGATTAAATAGGGGAAATGAAAGCATCCAAAGGAGTTCCTGTTTCATCTGCGTGCACATGTGTGTACACATATCTGACACACTCATGCACGTGACTAACCACAAGGAAATATGAGTGAATTTGAGAGACGTATGGATGACCTGCACACATGTACGTATTGGCACGCAAAAACCACCTGCTTCATATATTGCCATGATACAGCATGTACACTCTGTGTTTAATGCTTGTTGGTTTGTTTCACTCCTCAAATTGACTGCCTCGGGCAAACCAAACCTAAAGATGCCAGGGTATTTCCTTGTCATAAGTGTCATACTTTCATTAAGTCATCACACCAGTTTTCACTTGAAGAAACAGACAACGATGAAGGGATTTCTTTGTGAAAAACAAGGCTTTAGCCTTGATTTAATGAAGAACCTATAGGGAAATCCCCATTCTGTTTAGATGAACCACCAGGTGAGCTGTAAGAGTAGTATCAAAGCACCTCGATGTGTCAGGGAAAATCTCTGAATAACTTTTTCACAGGTCCCCAATGAAAAGCTGTCACTCCTTTAGTTAACACAGTCTTGGCACAACTCGGCATGGAGCACCCGAACCCTGCCCGGCAGTTAGCGCTCCAATTCACTGCGAGGAGACGCCAACAGTTAAATGGATTTTGCTTTTCCTGGGCTTCATTCCCACTCTGTGCATGTGAAACCTCCTTGTCCGCACAACAAAAGCCCCCTCCTGCCTCACAGGGAGGGCAGCGCACGGGTTGGTATCCCGTCGGATGCACGAGAGCATCGGTGCCATAAAATCAAGCCCACCTTCCCTTCTTCAACAAACACCTGCAGCAGCACCTCAGAGAGAATAAAAGCAGCACAGACTTGTGAGCCTTTCCTAGGGAAATTATCCCTGCTTCCTGGGATGAGCAGGAGCTTTCCTTCTTGAGAGTTGTATCTACATCAATGTTAGCAGTGTTAAATAACCTCTGGCAACCTTGACTTCCATGAATTTGTGGAGTCTCACCGCTGAATATGTGTTTTCTTCTCTACAGTATCCTGTGCTTTATAATTTAAATTAAAATATTTTAAAAAACCCCCAACACCTGCTGCCTGGTATTCTTTAATCAGAACTGCTCTATTTTCTGTTGCAAGAAATGGACATCAGTCCTTCTCAAGTTACCTTTTGTGTACTACTCCAGTTTTTAGCACGTCTTCTTCTGGCATCTCATCCCCATGCTTGGGAATGTTTGAAGTCTTCTCCTATGGAAACAACTTTACATCCTTGATTATCTTATTGCCTTTCTCTACATCTTCTGTAGTTTGGAGACTACAGATCTACTCTTTCGGAGACAAGGAGAACCTGAACTGAATGCAAGGGCCAAGAGAATCCAGATGTGGGTTCATCACAGATTTTATTCAGTGGTTTATCATGCTGTTCTACCACACTGTTTGGCTGTCTATTTCCCTCCTAGTAATTTCTGGTGTTTGTCATCGCAGAGCTTCCCACTGTGCCTCCAAGATGTTTTTTCCGTTTGATTATAGCCAATTTAGAGAATATCCTTGTATTCATTGCTAAGGATGTGCCATCTGCAGTACTTTGCAATTATTCACACCAAATCCAACCTTCATTTTATCATCATCTGCTAACTTAGAAATGTGAGAACCTTCTGTATTTCTTCACAGTTAGCTGTAGGTTGGACTGCCCTCAATAACTGTTTGTTATCATCCACAAATGTTATCAGTTCATTATTAACTCCCTTTTCCAGATCACTCAGAAATAGGTTGCATAGCACTGGTCCCATCCTGGGATCTTTGGGACACCTTCTCAGAAATTTCAGTAACCATCCTCTTTCAAGAAAACAGACAATTTCTTCTTACTTTTGTGTCTTATCTTTTAACCAGTAACTAATTCGTAGGATGATTTTTCCCCTTCTCACATGCAAGCCTAGTTTCTTTCAGAACATTCGCCCGATCTATCCACAGTGCTCCCTTAGTACCCGATTAGCTCTTGGACCTTGCTAAGATGGGATTCCTGTTTCTGATTTGCTTGGAAAAAAACGTTCCCATTTGTTTTGCCCATACGATGGCTTTACATCTAACCCCACCAGAATTTACACCCTCTTCTATTTTCCTTCTTCAGTTTTCACCCCTACAATTTAAAGACTATGTTAACTCCTGAAATCTCATTTACTCTTGTTTAGCAATGCTAGCTTTTTTCCAGGTGTGGGAGTAGAGGGACATGCTTTTTAAAACTGATGTAGATTCTCTCTGAGACCCCACTGCACATCTAAACATACTGCAAGACTCCATACCTTCAAGCATTTTAGCCTCCAGCTGCTCCTTTTACTTTCCCTTTTTTTGCTTGCTTCCTAATGCTTACGATTTGCCCCTTTCAAACTGAAAAACACTGCGGTGGATTTTCTGTATGATGTCTCTTTGGTAAACTAGAATTCTCCTCTTTCCTCCCTTGGAAGACCAGAACCCGCACCACTGCACTTTCTGTTCATAGTCAGCCCCTGAAAGTTATGGCAATTGCGGTGCAAAATCTTGCTACTGAAGACCTAAAAACATAATGTACATGAATGGTGAAGATATCTGTACCTAATTGTGTACAAAACTGAGAACAGAATAAAAGTATAAAGTATGAGCCTAAATACACACAGTCCAAATGCACCATTAGTTTTAAGAAAAAAAATGTTGAGAGAGTTATCCTTTACCCTTTAGAAAAAAAACCCTAGAACTTCTTTTTTAAAAATCAGGGTAGTGAAATCACATTTAACCTATTGAGCCCTAGCCTTACTTTTCCTGAAGCATCTTAATGAAAAAAAAATTAAGAATCACCGTGCTATGCATTTCCCTCTTTATTTTCTGTCATATACTATCTCCTGTGAATATAGAAAAATCTATTTCCTTTCATTGTATTTATATACTAAGGTATCACAGCTAAAAATATACCAATTTACTCATTTTTGAGCAAAACTGTTTTGGTAAATAACTCCTTGAAGTACTATACAATCAAATTTTACAAAGTTTGTGCCATTGACTTCAAAGGGCAGCATGTAGGCTTTTCTACAGGCAGTAGTTTTGGACAGAAAGGTGTGCAGTAAACATGATAAAAACAAGTGTCTTCATAGGCTAAAGGTTTTTATCTTTCTTTTCTGTTTCTTGTCAATGAAACAAAGAGATGTAGCTCAAATATTTGAGTTGTCAGGAATACTAGCACTGTCAGGTCCACAGAGCTGAGAAACAGTGATTTAACTCATTTTCCTCGTCAGCTGAATTCAGCTTGACGAGTTTGCATCTGGTTGGTTGTCAGAGCATTGCCTTGATTCTCAGATTTTAAACAGAGGTTTCGGTACTGGCTTTAAAAGAAGAAAGGAAAAGTTTTGTGAGGAGAGATGTTTGACAGGGAATCAATTAAAGAAAATAAGTAGACCTGGAGAACTGATATGAAACCATCTCTCCAGAGCCTTTCTACAGAGTACTGCTTAACTTGGTTTAAATTGTTTTTGGTTTGAAACATGTAGAGTCAGAAGCTCAGCTCGGGCAAAACTGTACCAGCTCCAGAATCAGTCTTACGGATCAAGTAATAAAGTGGAAAAATGGAAAAACTAAAGATAAATTCTTTATAGTTTTGTCGGTCAGTTTTGGGGAGAGGGGTTTTTTTCTTTTTAAAATGCTGCTTGAAAGCAAATTTTAAAAACCTGCAAGTATTTTTAAGTGTTTTAAGACTGTCCAGATTTTTGTAAATGTTGCTGTTTAATTAATTTTGTCCAAATTTTGTGGAGAAATTTCTGCATTTAGTTGTGAATAAGCAGCACTGGATTCTTGACTAAGTTAGTACCTCCAGCTCAGTCCCTTCTCTTAGCTAGTCCCCTCTGCTTTTTCCGAAAGTAGCATACTAGCTGGGATCCGAAATACCGCTTGGGGAACACAGCAATAGAAACAAGACAAATTTTACCCGAAAGGCAATTTTAGAGAAATTAGGGGAATTATATAAGGAATGAACTTGGCTCAGCCTACACAGAGGCACTACACGTCCCGTTCAGTAGGGTTTGTTATATTGCCAGTACAATATAACATTTTATCTGCTCTCTTCAGATTCGCGTGTGTATTTAGCCCTACTGCTTCTGGTTCCTGCAGGAGGCCAGGCAGAGCTCGGGGAGCTGGGGACAGCACTTTGGCGATGCTGGAAAGTTCAGCAAGATAGAGCTTGAAAAAGGGAAGGTATAAAATGCAAACTAAGCAGGATGTGTAATCAACAGCCTCCTCTCCTTAGAAAATAAAATTTTTACTTAATGGGGGACGGGAAGGGGGGAGGCAGAAATATCAGACAGCAGATACTTTTTGGACAGACTGTGCCCTTTACAAACGTTAATGTTCTCTTAATACACCAAAAACTGTTCATCAAGATAAAATAATGCAAATAGCTAAGTCAGTCACAAGAACAGCTACCCAGGCAGGACTCAGCCCACAAAGATGACGTAAAAAGTTGACTCTATGCATATTTAAAAAAAATAATTTTTTTTTCCCGGTTCTCTCACCTGCTTTCAAACAAATTTTAGATATTCTTTTAACAGTGTTCTGAAAGAAATAACATAAAAAAACCTTCTGCCCTCCAAAATATAGAAGAATACACTTGCAACAGAAATAACAGATAATCTAATGGGAGAGATGACTGGAGTTTTCTTAATTTTTTTAAGGCTGTCCTTTAACACTTATTTTTGCAAAGCAGCATTTTACACATCTTTTAATCCACACTTCTGCAATCCATATTCCAATGTCAGTTAGACTGGATCTATAGGGACCCACAGACAAATACCATTTTATTATGGTAATAAAGGACAAGAGGAATACATTCTTCTGAATTTGTTCCCTTTGAAAACTTTATGAAAAGAGAAAACCATCATGTTTTTAAAGACAAAAGAGCTTTAAAATATCCATTTCATATTCAAGGCTGAGTTTAATTGCATGGGCTTTATATTTTCCTAAGCATTTATCCATAAAATCATACAAAAATATTTTCTAACACACAATAGAATATGCCCAGCCTATATATTAATTTCATTCAGCTTTTTAAAAAAGGCTGCACCCTGAAAAATAAAGCCACTTTTAGTTACGAACCCATATACAAAGACTAATTTTATTTAACTTTTTTTTTCCTCTCCATCACTAATGGTACTCTAGTCTGAACAGTACACTAAGTTTGCTCTTGCTTTCTTGCTCTCCTCCCCAGTGCTGGAGACACCTGCCTGAAGCTCATGGGAGGCAGTAAGCGGGCGTAAGGTGAAAACCCACCACGTTTCCCCACTTACCTCTCTTCGATGTCCTGCAATGCAGCTCCTTCATGCTGGCTCCTCCTCAGTGCTGCCGAAATGCCCTCTGGGTCTTACCCAAGCTTCGGTCCCTTATACCTGGAGTCAGGGCACTCTGCTCTCCCCACACTGCGCCCCTCTCCCGTCTTGGCGAGCAGCCCCCCAAATGGGCTACCATTCACTAGCTCTTTGCCTTGCACTCCTGGGAGAGAAGTGCCCTTCGGGGACCCTCTGCTCCCGGACCTCTCACAGCCCACTTCGTCATCGCTCCTCTCTTCTACCTCACGAGCACTGATCAAACCAAGCGTGCTCTGGCACTGGACAGGTTTCTGATCAATAAATTACTCTGTTTTACATGGTTCAAATTTAAGCTTTTATTTGGTTTTTAAATTAAAAAAATAAATTTCGTTATTAAATAGTGGAATGGGTCTAAACTAATGTTTACATATTAATTCACTTGCTTTAGGATACCACCAGAGAAATAATTAAAGTATACCACCCGGACAAAACCTTCTGTTAGAAAGCTCAACAGTGGCGTAATTCAGTTAAGCAGAAAAAAACCCCAAAAGTCTTAATGTTTACAATGAACATTAGAAGTAAACCTCTGGTTTTAGTGTCATCCAAATCTACTTTCCATCACAAAGGCAGTCATTGTATTCAGAATACTATACCACAGTGCTAATGTCATCGGCTTCGTCTGGTTTCTTTTGCCTGCTTGGCAGGGATTTCAAGTACTCAAGGTGCCTCCTTGCATCCTCCTGATTTTGCCGGACGTAATAAACCACATATGAGATCACCATGGTGAACCAGCCAAACATGGTGACCAGCATGGCGTAATCGGTAGTCTTTTTAGGAAGGTTGCAGAGGTCAGCATCGTTGGCAGCGTTGAGGAATGGTCTTCCCGCATGTTCATCCAGCACAGAAGTCTTGCAGATGACGTTGTTGGCCGTCTCGTGGTTGGAGGCCATGCTCCTCAACACCTGCTGCAGCGTGCAGTCACAGTGCCAGGGATTGTTTGCAATTCTGGCTCTGGCCTTTAAGTTGTTGAAAGCGTTTTTGTGCACGCTTTGAATCCGGTTGTCGGACAAATCCAGAGTCTGCAAGGTTTCTGCCACCCCTTTAAAGGCATGTTCATCTATAAACTCAATCCCGTTTTTTGATAAATTGAGGACTCTCAGTTGGTGCAAGTCCTTAAAAATTTCATTGGGGATAGATGTTATCTGATTGGAGTCCAAATACAGCAAGACTGTTTCTGGAGGAAGATCTCTGGGTATTTCCTTGAGGTTTGCATTGCTACAGCTGACGTTCAGACCTCCGGAGTGAGAACAGAGGCAGCCTTTCGGGCACATACTGGCAGAATGAAAGCACAGTATCATGAGGACAAAACTTTGTAAGAGCAGACACATGGAGAGGGAACGAGTTAACCACAGGTCTACCAAATGCATGCTGGGGTGTCAGCATAATCACACAACCATTTCTCATTCAGCCAACAGTGGCGGGAAAAGGATCGGCAAAGCTGAAACGTGGCTTCATTGTCTTCGGTGGGATTAGTAAAAACTGACTAACATGTGGGCTTCCTCATGGTCAATACTCTTCTTAGAAGCACACCTACAGAGAGGAAGGAAAACAAGTTCCTTACACCATAAACTCCAATCCAAATTTTGTTTTCATTAAAAAAAAATACAAATAAAATGAAGTCAGCGTGAAGTGCAACACTAAATAAATGATCTATTATCCTATCAGTGCACCAGAGGATTTATTTAGATAACTCCTATTAGCATTAATCTGAGTTTAGTACATAAATCCCCAGTACATTTTTAAGAGGATAGACTACACGTATTACAAATTGCACAGGTTTGGGCCTTAACACTTATTCGAGGAGGCACCGGTTTGTTTTTATCACAGACTTTTCTAAAACAGCTATAAAACTAAATTACATTTTCTCTTGCTAAAGTAGAAGATGCACTGATAGGAGCTAAGAGTTGGATCTCCAGCAACAGTGACAGGTAAGTGAGGAATTTGTGGTGGTTAATGTGAACTTAGCTCAAAATAATTTATGCTATTTTAAGTCCAAATCAAAGTACCTCAGCAAGGAAATATTTTTACTATATCAAAAACAAAAATTAAGTAAACCAAATGCTGCTGCAAGACACCACAAACATCCACCATCTCCTTGTCTGTCTCCCCCTCCCTCTCTTCTACTTTTGACCGCTGGATTTCCTGTACCTCTCAGCATTTTGTGAGACACTGCTGCAAGACCCACAGAAATCATTTCTACTTCCAGTTTTCTGGAAAATTTTCTCTTCATTTAACATAGAGAAAAAGAAAGAAATGTAACTGCCAAAAACTCACATCCCGCAAACCAAATAGAACTCCCACAAACCTATGTACGAGCCAAACAAAAAAAATCTTATTCATGGCATGTAATTTGCTAATAGAACATATGAAAAATATTGTTTCTGCTTCTCCCCTATCAAGTTGGCTTAAAAATAGTAAATATCCAGAAGCTTTTCCATTTTCTCCTTTAATTGGAGCACAAATACTGAGGTCTGAAATGCTGACCTATAAGGTTTCAAAGACAACCTCATTTATTTTTTTCCCCTAGAATGGTAAACTATGAATTTTCTAACCACAACAAGTCCATTTGTTTCCATGTACATGCCCTCTGTCTTTGTAGCAGCTTGGATATTTGCAGCCTTCAGGTTGTATTTACATATAAATGATTTTTTTTTTTCCAAACCCACAGTGTAGTCCACTGAACAACAAAATCCCTGCAGGAAGGACATGTGTGATTTCACAGGAAAAAGAAGAAATTGCATTGCAATCATTTTTGCCTGCAGAACTCACATACTAACTGCAGTTTCTGGCACATTACAGTAATATGGATCAGATGTGTCATGAGGTATTTCAAACCCGTAGCTCGAGTTTTATTTAACCCTTTTGCTGAGGCTTAATAACAGAACCAAAACATCTTAATAGAACCAAATAGAACCAAAACATCTTAATAACATGTACATGATGTGTGATTACTCCATTGCTATTGCTTGGGAATGGCTAAAGCTCAGTATACTCTCACTGCAACTACTGCAAAGAGTAGTAATGTATCACCACCACTATTCAACTTATCTATTGATCAAGAGAGAGATGGCCCAGGAACCTAAACAGAAAGTTTACACTTGGACTCCATAACAGGTAAATCTTCTACTCTAAAATTAAAAAGAAAGGAAATTAGCAACAAGAAACCGTGAAGTTAATCCTGGAAATGTGAACCATTAAGAAGGCTAGTAAGCAGAGCACAAAAAGCTCCCTACGAGGAAATGGAGGTGAGGCAGCATCTCCACAACCAACAGAGAGTCCTGCAGGACCTTTGTGGAAGCAACAGGGTTTAGGTGAAAGAAGCCCGTTGCACTGGGTATATCCTTGCCATTTCTCCCTGCAGCTCTTTGGTCACTGCAGTGCTTGGTCTTCAGATCAGACAGAAATCTGCTACAGAAGGAGACAAGTTACAGAAGTTGTTTTTCCCCAGCCTGCCCAAAAGTGCTAAGTACTTGCTAAAATGTGCAGCCCATTCGGAGGCCAAGCTGGAGCTGGCAGCTGCTCCCCCTGGCAGCTCCGAGCTGGCAATCTGCTCCTCCCTCCCGAGCCCTGGGTGCTGCCGCAAGAAGGCCGGTCCCCTGGAAAAACAGCCACCTATGTTCTTTTCCCTTCATCTTTACGTGTCTCACTACTGTGCTGCACCAAGAGTAGACGAGTGGTCCAGCTCATCATCACAGAATAAGCATCTCGTCACTGACTACTTGTATACAGTGGCTTTCCACCAACGATACTGGAGTCCTACCACAGGAATGGACTCGGGTGAAAGAGCAAAGAGCTGGAGTAGATGCTTAATTTTGTAGAAGCATAAAAATCACGCTATTCCCACCAGAATATGATGATTAAATATCACACTCACTTCATTACAGGCTAAAAAAAACCCTGCCAGCCTTGAATTACACCATGGATCCTACTGAGTCCTCCACAGCGCAGCTATGCCACCAAAGATCACGTGTCCAAGAGGCCCCACGCACCAGAGACAATGTGGAACGTCTTCATCCCACTGAATTCAAATGAAGCTCTTTTTCTTTAATGTATTAATACGTTTAGAGTGGAAGAAGTAGGATCATTACAGACTAAGCAGCAAAGTGTTTAATGAAGCAATGCCTCTTCAAAAGAGATAACTAAGTAAATGGATAAAGAGGGAGAAAAATTCCCAATGTTTTAAGTTGTTAGAAAGAGCAAATACAAGTTTAAACCTATAATTAACAGCCCAGTCAACAAAACCTAGCTGAGCAAGAATAAAGCTCAGCAAATTCTCTGTGAATTAACTGGAAGCAACCCAACAGGACTGAGCATCAGTCAGGGGAAACAGAGCTTTGTTTACTTCCATAATCAGAATATCTGATGCAAGGGATATCTGAGGTTTGGGTTTCACTTACAAACTTACAGCAAGGGCTTTCTTGACTTGCAGGCATCCTAGTGACTGCAACAAGAAAAAAAGAGAACTAGGATCCACACATTCGTAACGCCAAAAGGAAGATTTTTGGCTTCTTGAGCATCTATCTAATTTTCTCTGCTTGGAACACAATAAATAAAGAAGAAGGTAACAAAGTTGGAATAAAGAAAAGAGATATACACCAGACAGAAACACTAAAGATTACAAAGAAAGGGATGGAAGACACAGAATTAAAACAAATATATAAATTAATCAGAAATCTGCAAATAAAGAAAAAAAAAGAAAAATAAATTAAAAAGTAAATGAAGGCACAGGGAAATGACAGCAATACTACCAGCACAGGTAACAGCATGGTATAAAAAGACATCTTGTGTACATTTCTAAAATACAAGTACAAACATAGAAAACCTAACATACAAGTCAAATATTGCAGCGCAATAAAACTACAGAGGGAAGATCGCACAAAATAATTCTTTACAGTCTTGCAATTTAAACTGGTTTTCAAGCTTTCTTCTTCTCATGCTCCCCCAAGACCATTCACTCAGTACAAACATCCAACAGTGTAGGAAAATGTACAAATCCTGAAATCCTCAAGGAAAGCACATTTGCTTTTAATACAGTGGGATTTCTACTGAGCTTCAGGTGTCAGGTACTTGCAGATTTTGCCTTTCCAGCAAGCAAGGTGCACAGACTGTATCTTAGCACCTGAATGCAATATTACTAAATTAAGTATTTGATTAATAACTCCTCCCCACAAGAAATAAGTGATGTAAAGAAGCATTAGTGCCTCCAACGATCCACCTGGAAAAAAGGGCCTGCAAACTTAACCAGGTCACATAGAAAGTCCATGGCAAGACTACTTTCAATATTAACTTATGCTGTTGTGTCCTCAGAGCAAGATACAGGAGTGCAGGAAATCGTATAGCCATCGCACAGAACAGCATAAAGGTGACGCTGTGAAACAGCCTGAGAGTTTTTGTTGTTTCGGACAATGCTAAGGCAATGAAAGATACAGAAAAAAAGAATCAATCATATATATAGTTACAGATGTCTGATTTAACGACTTAACAAAAGAGAAGGGCAAGGGGAAATAAAAGTGGTTTCTACTATGGTATAGAGACTTTCAGAGTCCACGTGGCAGCTCTTCAGTCATTACCCAAGTGTTCACACGTGTGTGAGGAGTTCGTCACTGGCCCTCCGCATTGCCTCTGCCCCTATAAAAAGGGGAGAGTGGAGCTGCTCAGAGTGGAGCAGCTTCCAGTCCCTTGCACTTGAAGGCCAGCCACTGCCGAGAGACCAAAATCAGCCTTAAGAGGTATCCTGTATGCCTATAGTATTTCAAACACAGACACCTTCAACCATCCAGATCACCCTGCACCTCCACCAAGATGAAGTCAGCGGAGCTCCTTGTTGATGACACTCTTCCTGGAAATTTTTATCTTCCAAAATGAGAGAGAGAGACTCACTCCCTGCTTGTTCATCAGATGCCTTCTCCATACATTGTGAATCTAGATTTCAGTAGGGTGCTTCAAAGATTACTCTCTAGCACTACAAAATTTCCTGTGACAGCCAAATACCTTTGTTCAAGTTGCTCCAATATCCAAAATGCTTTTACTTCGAATTTCACCTGAATTCTCAGACATTTTAAGGTGAATTCCTAAACATTTCTGTTGAGGAGGGATCAAAAAGTCACCCTTTTCCTGATGGTTATTCATCAAGCAAGATCTCACATGATGAAGACAAGACCATGACCCGATATGTTTAATATAAATGTCTTGATGGGATGATTTCTGTCTTAAATCACAGCAATGAGGGCCACAAATAAAGTCTGCAGAACAATATTACATAGGACCACGCCAGCCTAAGACCCTCAGACTCACACACAGCATCATCACTTGTCTTGCTTCTGGTCAGACACTGATGGGAAGAATCAGCCGCAGCTCTCTGCAGTCAGTACCACACTGGCCTTTGCTGGATCACAGATCATAAGGGCTCTTCAGTGATAAGAGACGGGAAGATTTTTAATTTTTGTGGTGGTTGTTACAATTCACAAACAAGCAGAAGTAGGAAAATGAAGACAGACATGATCCTAAAAACCACTGTGGTTCCCTAAGCCAACCACCACAGGTACTGGGCAGAATGTGCTCTTCTAGCAATCACAACTGGATAAATATTGCTGGTGTTTTGGAAGACGCTCTTTCTTTGGGATGTGATGTCATGGGATGCTGAGAAAAAAGACAGAAGGTTCTATGGCATCAAGCTGCAGCTGAAGCACGGTCTCCTTTTGAGCACAGGAGGCATGCTTCTTCCCATCATGTGCCTGTCCCTACCCACTATGCAGTGTTCCCTCTCTTTTCCCTCTTCCCACTCCAGGGGCTGATGGGCTGATCACAGATATCTGATAGATAACTGATCAGGCCAGTCAGCTGCACCTGCCCCCTTGGAGCCCAACCCCAAGAACTGGAGAGTGCAGCACTGTCAACGGGCAGAGTACAGTCCCAGTACAGTACAAGACGTTTTTATCCCCCGGTTAGGTTCAGAGATTGCATGGGACTACAAAGCCCCCATGGCACAAAATGAGTTACAAAAAAACAAAAGGCAGAAGTATGCAAGGTGCCCAGCAGATGAAGAGGGACTACAGCAGTGTCCCAAAAGTGAAAGTTAAGGGAAACTGCAGTAGCACTGGGATCCTGGGGGAAGCAGTGAGGGCACAGGAGCAAGGCAAGCTTGTGAAGTCAAGTCTGGGGGCACAGTATGAAAGTGAGAGCATAGCTGTCAGCACCTACAGATTTTTATGTGGCTCCTAGGGTCAGAAAGTCTGGCTACAAAGGGTTTTCACTGCTGATCTCTTATGCCAAGTGGTATTTCCACTTCATGCATAATCATCTGTGCAGATTCCATAAGCTAAATTATGTCTTCACTGGCATTTGAGCAACTACACCATCCTCTTGTCGTGTGCAAAGAGAGCTGCATGGCACACACGTCTCACTGTGAAAAAAATTCAGTGATATCAACTCCATTTTCCCTATCAATAATGTAAGGTACTAGAATTATGTCTCTTCTTGTCTTCAAAGCTGGATCCCCTGATGAAAAAGATCGCATCCGTTACTGCAGCAATGTCACAGGAGTCACACCTAACTAGAGATGCTCAACATCTGCATGCACAGTTTGTATTTGTGGTTACTGAAGGTGCCATGATTAGAGAGGAATTCTTGCTACTATAGCTTACGTGCTCAAACAAGCAAGCAAGAACGGGAAGAGGCAAAAGGAAGAAGCCAACAGATCAACCACAGGGGATGCCTGTTGGCTGCATCATGATTGCACTCAATCTGTCTGGTCTGTCACTTTTCGACCTCCAGAAAAATTGGAAAAAATAATGTACAACCCAGCTTCCCAAGAACGTGGATCATAGGGTCTGGTGCACAATTCACCTGCCCAGCCATACCATGCTTCTTATGATGTACAGATGGAAATCTTAAATGACCTTGCTACTAACTTTAGGCACAGTACCTGAAGAACCCCTCATTTGAAAACAGATCCCAAATGGCACCACAGTGCTCCACACTCCCTGGGATCACAGAGTCCACCACAAACATCACTGTTTTTCCAGTTAATACCAAAGGTGTCCCTGTGAGCAACTGTTGGCCCTCCATACCACAGATGGACTGCACACGTCCTCCTCACCTACAACCCACACAACTCACATACGAATCTATAAACTGCTCGTATTCGTGTGTGCAGCTCTACCGTCTTCAAATGAAACGCTCAGCTTCAGCTGTGCGCCCAACAAGCCTTCAAGAGACCCCTAAAAAAACAGCTCGACTTTTCAAGCCCAGTCTAAGTAACCTTCAGAGCAACAACTTTCTTGCGTGCAAACAGCGGAAGTTTGATATAGAATTAGAAAAGCCCAGGAAATAAAGACTCCTACAGGGCTCTTTTTTTAGACCTCCTTTAGAGCAAACTTGCACTTTGAATAAATATTAAAATTTTATAACTAAAAATCCATTAAAAGGGAACACTGTAAAAACATCATCGTTTTATCTGACTTTCAGACAATTACTGGGATGTTTTATAGTTTTGAAAGACCTGACATCATTATAACTTGTTTTTCCCCCTCTTTAAGACATTGACTATGTTGGTATATAGAAAAGGTGCTCGCTAATAAATCTAGTCTCCTATTCTTTATTAAAAAAGGTCTTAACTTTGCCATATTGAACACTTGTTTTAAATCAGGTTTAGCAAATTACCCACTGAAATAGAAAATACTCCTCTTTTTAATGGATTGTTTTCCTTGAACTCTTCTTCCTGTAATGCCAGTCCGTTTGTTACAGCACACACACAGACCTGCCTTACTCTCCACGTCCATAAAGAGCTGTATTTTATGTCTTTGTACTCTTTTTTTTTTTTTGCCATTAATATTGTCATAAAATGCCATACACTGGCTTATCTCTAAAAATATTACCTTGTAATTGGTCTTGACAAGACAGCCATAAGCTGGAGGCTAAAGGCTAAAATTCACAGGTGAGAAGCCCACTCAAAGAGTCCAGTTTGCTAAAGGACTGAGGATAGAACAACTTTACCTGAACGAAAGAAAAAGATTGGCCACCACTACTCCCAGATAACTGCAGATTTATGAATAATCAAAACAGGGAAGATATCCATGGGAAGAACTATTTCCATGCATCCTATGCTTAATCAATCTTATACTACCGGTTAGTACAGACCTTCCAGTAAGCCACACGTTGGGTTGTACATCTGCGTGCCGTGTTTGAGAGCAGCTAAGCCTCTGGGGGCCAACAGAGTCTGTGCACATTGGGGGAAAAACCTCCATGAAATCCTGCCTGGCTCTTCCAACACCTGCGGGCTGAATTTGACCACAACAGTTTAAAAACACAAGACGACTGATGTAAAAATGCTGAGCCTCCTTCTACATCTTACTTAAAACTGCTCGAGGATTTACATGATGGCTCAAAAGTGACAGTATCAAAATAACAGTAATTATAAAAAAAAAAAAACCACACCACAAAAAAAGGTATTTTTGTTCACTTCCCTATGGACATATGATAAAACCACACCATGGCAATGTTACTTGACTGAGTGGGTACCGAACCGGAAAGCGGGGATACCTGCGAGCTGGAGCTGAGCGGAAGCAGCAGGACCCGAAGGAGAACACAGCAGCCATTTCTGATCTCTGTGCTGTCTGCGCGCTACAGAACAACAAATTTCATGGGTACCAAGTGAATTCCTCCAGACAAATACAATCGCTTAAAAAAATGCTGCCTGTGTACTGTCAGCAGGGAAGACACCATGGCACGCCACAGCTAAGGGCAATCTCACTAGCTGCACAGATGGACACTGAGTTGGGCGACTCGACCCTCTCTGTGGCTCCGGCACACCGTCAGGAAATTCAATTTAGCAGACGAAACAAGAATCTGGTCTCGAGTCTTGGTACCCAGGGTGCTGGCAACCTCCGTCTTTCATGCAACTCTCCCTGGCACTCCTCAAACGCGGTGCGGCTGCCTGGCTGCTTCACAGCACAGCTACCTTGAAGGTAGGCAGTTAAAATGCTATCAAGCACCAAACCAGAGAGATGCCAAAAGCTGCTTGCAAAGTGCCAGGTGATTTAAAATCCCAGATGAAAGTCTCTGGCAGTGGAAGACTTTCAGGATCTCAGAACGTGGCAAGATGAAATCCTAAAGCAGTAGGAAGAGAAATTCATAGAAGCCAGAAGCAAAGAGGTGGGAAAAAAGGGGTGCAAAAGATCACTGATTCAATGAATAATTGAAATGTCATGATTAATCAGTGTGAGCCTGAACTCCAATTACATAATGGATTCATTATCTAATGAAACACCAAATGTACCCAAACTACGATATTCTCTCCTAAGACAGGACTCAGAATGCCAGTTGACATTTTGTTCCCCAAAACCTTCCAGTATAGACATCCTTCTAACAACTGCTCATGGCAAACCACTTCCAGTTGCAGAAGCAAACTGTGTAGGTAAAAGTTTACAGACCTTAAGCTACGAATACCCTCTCTTAACAGTCACGGAGTAATAAAATGGCTGAGGAGAGCCAAATGAACATTTTAAGCTATAATTACTTTCTGATTGTGAGATCAATGAATGTATCACTCCTTGTTACAGATTAACAGCTTACCTAATTATACTGTGTGGGCAAATGAATCGGCACTTTAAGACTGGTGGGTTAGGTTCATGTTAAAAAATGTATTTGACTTTTTTCCCTTTTCATTTCAAGTCAGGAATTATTTTATAACTCTCAGCTGGTAAATAATTGTGTGAAGCTTAGCAGATATAACACATCAATGACAGAAAAATATTACCAATTATCTCCTATCTTTCCTATGATGCTTTGCTCTTGGAAGTCTTCTGTGGCAACACATTTCTTGGAATGAAATTTGATATGCTTGATAGAAATTAAAGGAATAGCTGTCGGGGATGCTCTTAGACCTCTTTCTTTCAAGCTCTAACAAAGACTGAATATGGTTTTATTCTTCCACTGTCACCATCACTTGCTTTTTAGAAGATGTTCAGTGCTGCCTACTTTTCCCAGTTATCTCCTGCATCCTCTTCATATGACTTAGACTACAAAAGGCTCCCCTCCTTTCCCTGAGCAATATACTCTGCTGGGAAATATAAACAACATTTTGTATGCCATTTGAAAAAGGAAACAAAACATTACATACATTTACAGTGCATGTGTAGTGGCAACATGAAGTAAGTTAAAAATGAAAGGCATAAGATATAAAATAAATACCATCATCTCTTGAACATCATTTGTCACTGTATTTGCAAGAAATTGGCTTGACAATCTATACAAGAATGGCTCAAGATATGCCAGCTACTACTAGCAAACATATCTGCAAAATGGATTTTTTACCACTGTATAAGAACATGAAGAACCATATTACAGATGCTAAAGGGAAATGCTCCACCGCAGAAAATGACTGTCTGTAAAGAGTTCTCCAAAGCTGTATCATTTGTTTCTAGATTAATTATTAGTGTGCATTAGAGTCAAAAACATTTTTAGAGTTTGGGAGTATATTCTACCAAGCCTTAGTCACATTTTCTGTGACAACATCAACAACCATTCTGTTTGGCAAGAAAACCCTTTCCAGCAGCAGCTGAGTCAATCCTCCATATGATCTATACTAGAAAAAAAATATACTCTGAAAGCTTAAAATAACCTGAAGTGGAAATACTTTGTCTTCCTTGGGTAAAGAGACCGAGACTAAAGTCTGCTCTAAAGTCTGGTTATGAACTGAATGCCTAGAAGCCTTTCACGATTAGGCAATGCAGTAGGTTTTCAATAGATCTGATAGAATCCAATGGAAAGCGTTTTCAACATAAAAGGTCGATTTCACAATATTTGCTGATCTATTTTTCTCCCGTATTATTAAATAATGTGATCAAAGTGAAAAAGACAACTGCTTGGTTTGAGCCATACCCTGATTCTAGCCAGTAACTAATGATGGATGCTCCTTCAACTTAATTCTGCAGTACCATATCAGAGAAAATGTCGTCTTGATCTCCAGATAATTACACTGATCACCTCAATGATTACCAGCATAATCAGTGACAAGTGCAATTTGATCTTGATAACTGCATCTGCTGACTGCAGATGGTGTCCGCGTCCAACTGAAAATCTCATTCATATTTTGCAAAGAGTAAATCTAACCCCCCCGGTAACAAAAAACTGTGTTAACAGAAACTCACAGGCCTTTAAGATACCACCTTGCAAAGATAAGCAAGATTCAGACCACTTAGAGACCTTTCTTCCACTTTTAAGGGTGCATATTTGGTTCTGCATACTGCTATCTTCAGGCTCATTTGAGGTTCATCCAAATGTTCCTGCAACTTAGTAGGCAGTGGGAAGAGAGAAGTTGTAATTAGGCTGGGGAAGCTGTGCTGATAACAAAGTCAGCAAGGCAGAAATAAGCATGCAAACCTGAAGGGACCATTCAGCAAGGAACATGCTAGCAGCTCTGTAAGGCTGACAACAGTTGCAGGAAGCAGCCAGCAAGACAGCTGCTGGCAGCAGATACCCGGGCACTAGGGAGTCCTAGTAGAAATAAGATGTCTTACAGACTCCAAAGAAAGACAGGGAAGGGAGGAGGAGAATGAAGCAGAGCATGACTGGAAGTTGCTTCTTCCAGCTGACCCTCTGCCACAGAGCCGGTTCCCGGGAACGGCGACAGGTCACTGCAGATGAGACCATCTCTTGGGTGAGACGCCTCAAAGGGAAATACAGACGTGAGCAGAGGCAGTGCCGCAGTGGCAGTTTAGCATCCACTTTCACATACTCTTGCTTTTATTTGGGATCTAGACTACCCTGTTGTGTCATACCACAGGAAACCAAGGCTGTTTCTCTCCATGCACAACTGCCCAGTGACATAAATACAGAGCCATAATGTATGGCACAAGGAATTTGCAAGGAAAGAAGCCAGGTCAGTAGCAGCTACTACTAAAATGAAAACAATCTGATTAACATCCATAAGATGAGACCTCAAAGAAAAAGAACATACTTCCAGAGCAATTACTCTGTATGAAAAAATTGGAAAGTGGGGGGGAAACCACAAGCTAAATGAGCAATAGTGAACAGCACTTTAGAATAGAGTACTTCAGTAGTCATTAATTCAGCTCCTTGTGCTTTGAAATACGCTAGTTGTATAATAACAGGACCTTTAAGAGGCATGCAAAAGTAGAGTATCTGATTTAGAAAAATACAAGAAAAATACAATGTGTAACTTTTGTATATAAAGGAAACCAATAAAGTTTGAAATTCCCAATTAAAAGCTCTAAACTTAAAAATGAATGCTCAACACCACAAAACCACAACCTTCTACTAAAGAAATTAAAATTGTGACGTATCAATGAATTTCAGAAAATAGCAAAAGAGACAGCAAGTATGGAATAATTATGAGATCAATAAGCAATTAAGCAATTTTACGAAGACATTCAAGTGACCTTCTGGAATCAAGTGACACACTGAGTTAACTACAAGTCATTTGGGCTTCCTGAAGAAACTGGTTGATCAGTGATGCTGGTTTTGCTGGGTCAATGGTTATTAAACCTGCACACTACCACTTGCATAGCTGAGAAAGCAAAGAGCACATCTACAACACCACACACATCTATACTTCCCATTTTTGCATCAAAGGTGTCAAGCAAAGGTATCATAAACCTCTACCGTATTAAACCACCCGCCTCTAAAACCACATCCCCACTTTTAGTATTTTAATCCATGAGCAGCTTCAAATAACTGTAATTTCTTTTTCATCAGCTTGCCAGAGAAACTTATCTTTTCTCTTTCAATGAATGTCATAGTACTGGGCTAATAATATATTTTATTTCTATATTTAGGTATCATTCTAAGTCTAAAAGCTGAACATGTGACAGTCTGGAAGAGTTAGACACTGGGCTTTTGTCCTTCCATGAAAGCAAGACTAGCACTTTCCCATCAGGACTCGCTTTTAGCTCTGCTGGTTGCTACCGGCATTAGAGGCTGAGGAAAAGACTAGCCCAAGTACAACCTCTGCAGCTCTGCTTCAGCTGAGGATCTCCCAAGCAAGCAAAATCTAGCAGCGGAAAGCTTCAATGCCATCTTGTGCTGGCAGCATTTCCCTAATTAAGAGTTTAAGGCCAGATGGAGCCATTAGATCATCTAATCTGACCCCCTGCCTATCACATGACGTGTCGTTTTACCAGTAAACCTCATATTGAGCCCAAAAATTTAGGTCAGACTGAAGCATGTCAGAACTGAGGAGACTGCTCTGTGTTCCTGT
The DNA here is from genome assembly GCF_964195595.1 of Calonectris borealis. Lineage (NCBI taxonomy): Eukaryota > Metazoa > Chordata > Aves > Procellariiformes > Procellariidae > Calonectris > Calonectris borealis. Next base: position 127,654,015 of record NC_134313.1, read on the forward strand.
ACCATCCTGTACCAGGAGGTAACAGGATGCCTTCAGCGGAGTCTGAATGCACCCAGAAACTCAATTCCATCAACATCCACCGTAATAGTTAAACTACTCTAGCAGCGATATCTGATCCACCAGGACCTAGACACCAAGCAAGAGTGTCTGTTTTCAAAAGAAAGGCTATATTGAAAGATAATGTTAGACTGCTCATCATAAACAGTTGCATGTTACCACTTGTCTCCAAATGAGAGTTAGAAAAACTGGCTATTTTTTAATGTGCTGGTGAGTTACATCAGGCCCTCAGCTGCCATTAAAGGACTTTGCAAATTACACGTGTTCCACCTAAGCAACAATCAGCATGTTTCCATTTTGAAATGACTGCTCTGGAGCATTCCCAAGGCTTCCCAGGAAGTCAGGTAAAATCCTTTTATTTTTTTTTTTTTAAAACCATGCAGTATTTTTCCAAAGTCATAAAAAGCTCACTGTATAAGTTTCTCTTCTGAGGACATATGATCATAGCAAGTTGTTATTACAACTTGATGTAGGAGGCTGAAATCCTTTAAGGGTTCTCTGACCCTTACTCAGCAAAAATATTTAGCCTGGTTGCAACTCAGCAGCTTGGTGAGAGGCGAGCCTTCAACGTTCAGGGGGCTGAAATAAAAGTTGTTTATCAACAATTGCTAAATAATAGGAACAGCTCTGAAGAAAAAAAATGGATCGGCGTTTCTCAGTGGAAATAAACACCAGCCTTTATCAGACATGAAATCTAGCTGTGCTAAAAAACAAAAACAAGGCACAGCTGCTCGATACTGAGTGAGCAGAGATTTTCCACTCAGTCAGTCATTCTTCCCAAGGAGAAAAGAAACGAAAGAGTGAGCCAAAAGAAAGTGTTGCAATGGCTGCCTCCAAGATGAGAACAAACCATTGAGGTCACATTTATTCTAAGGGAAAAGAGGTCTTTATTAGCAGCACTAGAGCACGACAGGAAGAGACCGAAAGTCAGTTGAATAAAACCCTTAAAGACAAGAATACATCAGCTCTTTGTGTGTCCCCACGGAGGTTATACAGCCAAGTTGACTTTGGCAGAGCTAGCTGATACAAAAAGCAGAAGTTGTGAAGAAGAAAAAAATCTTGATTAGCTGGGCAATGATCCAATGAGCAAGACACTGGAGGCTGCAAGTTCACAACTGAAGAAGCTCAGGTAGAAATAATTTATAGCAAATTAAGTTAGGTCATGATAATGAAATTTAAAGACAAATGGGACATGATTTATTTTACTAAGGCTTGTTGAAAAGTGAAAGCCAAACAGAGCTAACAGGAGGGATAATTTAACTCTGGTTACATGGTTACTCGGTACTAGCACCGAGATAAACTTAACTTGACATAGTTAGAACAGGAAAGAGAATATAAGAATAGGATTTTGAAAAAAAAAATTTTACACCATTTTTCCAAATTGCAGGGGGGAGCAGGGCAAATTCAGTCCTGTGAATCACTACTACTTGTTTCCCAATTTTAAAACATCCTGGCACACAGCCCTCAGTGGCAAACGTGGTGGAATTACCTGACGGCAAGCATTGGGAAGGGATGGATACCAACACCTGCGCCACAAAGCCCCCGCCATCAAGGAGCAGGAGGGAGGATGGAAAACCTTAACGGGAGAAGCCCTCATAAGAGGTGCAGTCCCCTTGCAGGTGACTAGAAAGCGGCAGCCACGGCAGGAGGGATGCTTTTATCATCGAGGGCTTTGCGAGTTACCTCAACAGGTTATCCGGCGGCAGCCTGGGCTTGGCTTCGTTTGGCAACAGATGCGGTGCCATTATGTCCTCAACTGTCCCTCCTGCCACCCACCTGCCTCTCCCTCCTCATGCTGTGAAAAATGGCAGGCGAGGGGAAAAAAAAAGGGCGACTTTATAATGGATGAATGCAGCAGTTTGCAGGAGGGGGGGAGAGAGTGAGTAATGAAAAAGTGTTAATATTAAAGTAATAAAGCTTGTGGCCATTTTTCAGTCTGAAACGCACAACACCATAAAACAATGCTTAAAGGCACTTGCTTCTGTTCCAAACCACCTGCATGCTAAGGCACCCTGCTACTAGCACAGAAGTTGTTTACTACCAGTCTCATTTCGATCTGATTCCAGGGGAACCATAAAGCTGAATTTTCTCACTCAGTACCAGAGCCCATGTGGCCTCAGGTGTTCTTTGGTATGCCAAGCCCCGCCGTGTCACCTGCGATCCCTGCCCCGTCACTCACCCACTCATTTCTAACAAGACATATAAAAGTCACGTCGGAGAAAAGGGAATCTGTCCCCGGCGCGTGGCACACATACGCTCTCCTTCTCCTCCGGTTCTTGAAACAGCAGCTACTCTCGGTGAGGTGTGTTAGGCATAACTATGATGGTGGCTTTGTCTGCCAGCACTTGTGTCCATACACTACTGGGTGGTAGTAGGTAAAACGAGACTACTATTTCCTCTCCTGAAACAATTCCTTCCAAAAAAAGAAATGGAGAAGGAATGAAATATAATGGCAGAGAAAATAAAAAATGGGAATTCTCCTCTCCCTCTTTTTAAGAATCAATTAATTTCAGAGGCACCTTTATCTCTTTTATGCATTCAAATCCCACATCTGCATACAAGGCAACAGTCCAGGACACCCAAAGAAGTCCAAATGGGATATGCAACACCATTATCAAGACCCAGTCTATATACTATGAAGAATGGCAAAGCAAATAGTAAAGCAAACCATATCACTTGATAGCAGCATTTTCAGATCTCTTTTTCTTCACACTCCCCATCACAGGAAACATTACATTGCTCATTCTCCTTCCCTTAGTTGCCATAGATGCAGCGCCACAGTGCAGCAATGCTAGTCCCATCTCTGTAAGATGATCACATGTGAGCACCTCCTGCACTCCTGACTCCTTCCCTTCTTGCTTTCAGTCAGCCAAAGGTACCCTCCAGTTCCACCCTGCCCTCCCTTACTGGGCAGTGAAGTTAACAGATCAACTCACACACAAGAAAATGGACTAAACTGTCACAGCGCAATGGTGCCATACACACTTTCAGTGCCACTCATGTTCTGGTCCAAGGAAAGTTTGCCTGCATCGCGGAAGGATGCTTCCCGAAAATGTTGCATTTTCCATCTTCAGCTGTAAAGAGGAGCCCATCCTTGCAAACCTGCATTTCAAACCTTGCAACCTTTGCCAGCCTGAGGAACAGCCCAGTATTAAACCTCAGTCAACACAGTGCTGTCAACCAATTTTCAAGCTGATCCATGATAGATGAGCTGAATTTGAAAGCAGCCAGTGTTCACATGGCAATAGCCACGTGCTACTGCACCACCAGGGCTCTCACGGTACTCTGTGCTCAAAAGCGTCTCCCCAGAGCACAGAAGGGAGACACTTATAGCCATGGCAGTGATAGTCCCCCCGTATTGTCACCACTGTGGATACACACCCTCATCAACAGGGCTGCCGCAGACCTCAGCCTCATGCCTGCACTGAGTGTGAAGAGATAAATCGAGGCAGTCTCCTGACTTCCACAGCCACCACGGAGGATGCAGAGAGCGTGTGCTAGCAGCCATGGCACGACTGCGCTATGGCAAGCCAGGAGACTGCGTGCTGGCAAGTACGTGGTGACTCAGGGCACGAGTCTCAACAAGTCCTAAAAAGCTATTATGACGGGTCACTTCACCTGCTTTCCTCTTCATCGGGATATACAACTTCTCCTTTCTCTTTCCACCAAAAAACCCCTGTCATCTTGCAAATAATCATTCTAAAATTCTTTGAAGTTGCAACACTGAAATGTACTTTGGCAGATGCAAACACCTCTGCAAACAGGGAGAAGCGGGAAAGTCAACCATCAGCCCTGGAGGTGTCTTACAACCTCATCTACAGTATTAACCCACCAGATCATCACTTCATATTATGAAGTTACTTTTACGGTTGCACAACCAACTTCGTTAAGAATGAGTGATTGGTTTTCTATCAGTGATTTTAACAGCTGCCTTAATATGGCAATCATTTATTTATAACAAAAGAAATACTTGCCTTCTCTTAGAATCAATGTTAGTACTACGATGAAAGAAAAAATAGCCTATTATAACATGCTAATAATTATTTTATTTAAAGTTATTATAATATTCCCCAGGCAAAATTCTACATTCTACCTTTACTCATTAAAATGTGCACACGGCTCAAAATTTGATGGTGGATGGAGGAAAAAAGAGAAAAAAAATCATTTCACATCTTTCCCTTTACAGTGGCATTCTTTCACTTAACTTATTTCTAATTTCTGCTGCGTTTTTCATAGTGTTTGTGTCGAAGGTGTTATTGACATCTTAATGGATTTTTTAATGTTATTGGAACAAACATGTTTTCTTATTGAATTTTATGAAAGTAATTTTTATAAAATACAACTTTTTAAAAATTAAAAAAAAAACTTTTAAAACCCCTGACAGAGAAAACAATTTGTATAAAACATTATACAATATGAAAAATTTCAGTCAAAATACAAAATTTAAATAACATCTGCATTTTTCTGTCTTACTAAAAAGATGATATTTTTTCTTCAGCAGTTCTTCTACCTGGAGTCCCTTACGAACAGGTGAACAAAATGGGCCCGTTGGATGCTGCTTGGCTGGGCTTGCACTCAGGATCTTAGCAATGATCTGAAGCAGAAGCTCAGATGGTTGCGGTGAGTTTATGCAACGTGTTTGTAAGATGAGACACCTAATATGGGGTACGTTATGAATGGTCTACCATGAACAAGACACACACGTTGCAACCCTGACTTAACGATGCATTAACAACAGAAGATATGCTGAGGGAAATAAACGACCTTCTTTGTGTAACAGTACCAGCAGAAAGCAGCCCAAAAGATGGCATGGCTACTCTTGGGAATAATTACTGCAACATCTGCAGTCTCCCACTAGTTTTGAGGCAGTGCCATGGTTCCCACCCAGAGCCATTCTGGCTTGCGTGCAGGATGAGGAGCGACCCTGGCAGACCTTCACGTGATGCTAGGCTGAGTCCTCACTGCTGTCCAACCTGCCGAGAGCTGCTGGATGTTTAAGAAACTGAAAGGCTTTTTAAAAGTTATTATTAACTTAAAGCTGGCGGAGCCGTGCTGGAAGAGTAGATGAACACTGCCAAAGATGGGTGGCTCCTCAGGTCTGACTCCACTCAGTGCGGATGTCCAATTTCTCTTTGGAGGACAGGGCTGGCTAACCTATGCTCCCCACCGGCAGCACACGCTCAGCAGGAGAGGGATGATCCGTGCTTTATACCTCAGTAAGCGGTGGGATTCCCAAGCTGCTGCTGGGCTTGGAGCTCGGAAGAAGCCGGCAGCCAGAAACCTGCCTCCCACCAACAGGCGCATCTGTACCCACGAGGCAGCGGCTCCCGGCACCCTGGTCCTGTTGAGCTCAGGAGCTGTCAGGTTCCTGCTGAGCTGGAAACAGCATCTTCACTTTTTTTTCTTCCCTCCTTTTCCCCATTTGACAACTGCAGAGAAACGCTTGTAAACTGGGACTGTTACACCCATGCAAGCTTAAAACAACCTTGCTCAGGCACAGACGACAACTCTCGATGGCAACGTGAACGTGACTGCAGACTAATCCACGTTGTTCTGACACATTAAAACCATCTCTGAAATCCCTGCACTGCCTGTAGACACTCCTGTTACATACCTCTGCACAGCCAGCACTCAGCCAGGCGAACACAGGAGAGAAGCACAACGAAAAAAATCCACATTTTTGGTAGATTCATACTCCTTTGTATGCTAGAATTTTTCTTTTTCAGTGTAATCATGAAAATATATTAATAGTTTAGCTTTAAATATAGGTCTATCAACAAAATCTATTTAATACACAACTAAATCTATTTAATACACACATTCTGCAAAGAACTGGTTTGCCTTTAAAGCGCATTAAGTGTACCTCTGATAGCTAGAGAGACAGACTACTACCACAAAAAAGGCAGTCAATTTAAAAGCTATTTCTTCCTTGAATATTCTGTTGTCAGAAATCCCAGGCCCCTGCGACCAGTGAGAAAGTCTGGAGCAATGAAGACTTGCCCTCAGCAGAGGAGGATCAAGTTAAGCGACATTTAAACAAACTGGACATACACAAGCCCATGGGTCCTGAGGGGATGCATCCATGGGTGCTGAGGGAGCTGGCTGATGTTAACAGAAGGCCACTCTCAACAATCTTTGAAAGGTCATGGGGATCAGAGGAGATTCTTGAGGACTGGAAGGAAGCAAAACTTCTATTTTCAAGAAGGAGGATCCAGTAAACTAGAGGCAGGTCAGCCTCACCTCCAGCCCTCGGGAGGTGATGAGCAAGTAAATCTGGGAACAATTTCCTTAACATATGGAATAAAAGAAGGTGATTGGGAGTAGTCAGCATGAATTTATGAAGGCAGAAATTACATCTGACCAACCTGATAGCTTTCTGCAATGAGACGCCTGGCTCATCTCACTGAGATGAGAGAGAAGCGGATGTTATTTATCTTGACTTTATCAAAGCTTTTAATGCTGTCTCCCATAACATCCTCATTGACAGACGGATGAAGTACAGACTAAATAAGTGAACGGTGAGGTTCATACCTGATCAGGAGGAACAACAAAGACAGAACCAGACTCTTCTCAGTGGTGCCCAGCAAAGGGTAAGAGGCGATGGGCACAAACTGAAATACAGGGAATTCCATCTGAACATAATAAAATAATCATCTTTTTTTTTTTTTTTTTTTTTTTTTTTTTTACTGTGAGGTTGGTCAAACCTGGAATAGGTTGCCCAGAGAGGCTGTGGCATCTCCATCCTTGAAGATACTCAAAAGCTTGCTGGACAAAGCCCTGAGCAGGGGGGTTGGACTAAGCGATCTCCAGAGGTGCCTTCCAGCCTCAGCCATTCTGTGATTACTTCCAAGCAGGTTAAACAAAACATCTGCAAGAACTACAATTCAAGAAAAAATACTCAAAAGCAGTATAACTTAAGACAGAAATAATTCTAGGCCACACATCTAAGTCCTACTGAAGCACATTTTTATTTTCTGCTTATGTTACATGTGGTTGTACAATCTGTGTTGTCTGTAAAGAAGAGACTTCATGGGGTGCTTCACTTGCAACAGGGAGTTATAAACACATACCCCAAAACCAGAATTTGGTTGTAGATGTTTGCTATCACTTAGCCAGGGTTTATGAACTATCTTACCCTTGAGCACAGTTTCCACTATGACTTGGGTGGGTAAACAAGTCCAATTACAGATGTTCTATTTTTAAAATATTAATTGTAAGGAACATAGTTCCTTAACTAACATTAATTAAAATTACGCTGGTTTCCACAACAACAGTGCTTCCTGAGAAATGGCTATATTAGCAAACAAACATTGAAGATACACAATTATTGTATTGCTCTGTGACATTATACTCTAAATCAAAATAGTCCTCATCCTTTTTAACTCATACCAACATCTAAAAGCAAAGGACCAAAACTGCAAATATTTATTCATTTATGTCACTGAACTGCAGTCAACAAATTGAATTACTGAATTGACAGCATGACAATATCCCCAATGAATATGCATAAACTTATTTGGAAACTCTTGAAAGGAGAAGATTTTCAAATGACAGCAAGTCACACACGGCCAAACTTTTGGTAAATAAATTCATAAGTACCTAATGAACCAATTAAGTGATTAACTGATTTCAATCCATCAAATACTAACTTGGGTGCCTACTTTCATACAAGCTGTTTTAAGAACACTGCCCTTAAAAAAAAAGAGGGGAAAAAAAACTTTAAGCCTTTTTTAAAGTGCTTTTTGGCACCAAAATGACACTCAAGCTACCCAGAAAACAAGGGCAAATTTTCATTCACGTTTTCTGCGCCCAAATTACAGAACAAAACCCCATAAAGTGTAGCTAGAGGACTTCAAACCAAACCAAACCAAACCAAATCAAACCAAACCAAACCAAAACAAACCCACTGAACTTTGTCCGTACTTAAGTATCTTATAAACTGTCCCAATGACTTCAGGAGGAGCTGAACTGAGCCACGGTAGAACAAGCTTTTTAAAATTCTACCTTTTGTTATTAAGAAGTCAATCAAATGGGTTGTAATAGGAAATACATTTTTCCATCCTTCATTTACAATCCTGTCTCAGAAAATTTGAGGCCAATTCCCTCTACAGAAATAGATGCAATGTGTCTCGAAGGAAAAAGAAGAACTCTGCAGGAACAACCCACCAAGGTTTTCCCTGAAGCCTCCTGTTGGGTTTTGTAGCCTTTAAAGGAAAAAAGGCTTCTATCCTGCTGGTCCCAGCTTGCCAAACCGAGAGCCTCCAGGTCGGTATCTTGTAACTGCTTTCACTCAGGGACTCTCTGTGGCTTTTTCTTGCTATTTTCCAGCAGAGCCAGCGCAACTGTTTTCCTCTCAGTATCAGTCAAACTTTCCATCAGGCTATTTGCTTAACTTAGCAATCCCAGAGGCTCCCAGGAGGCCAGACTCTGAAGGAAAGTGCAAGCGCTGCAAGTTGCTGGAGAAGCAAGGCATACCACCTCTGCTCCGTACTTCTACAGGTCCAGATAACCTGCAGGTGAGAAGGGGAGCACTACTGCTGACCAGCTTTCTTCCAAAGCCATGGAGGGAGTCAACTGTGGAGATAACCTCCATGTGTAAGCAAAGGAGCTACATCATGGGATCATGCAGTTCATGCCTTGAAAAAAAGCACTATCTCAATTTTCAAGTTCACAGTAACAAAATATCTCTAAAATTCAAGGACTGATAGCACTGATAGCAGACAAATTCCTTTTAAATGCCCTAAACAATCTGGTTTTACATTTCAAGGCAAGAAGTTTAATTTCTATTTCTGCTTTATGCTGAAGAGAAGTTTCCTTAGTCACCAAGCCTAAAAAAGGCAGCCCACCACATACTTGCCCACAGTCGTTACCTCTGCGTGCTGGCAACCACTGCTTACTCACTGCTGCTTATGGCTTTTCTCATGGTGGGAAAGGGCTGACAGCAAGGAAGCAATTAATTTTTTTTTTTTCAGTTCTTTCTGATCGTAAGGCTAGATTATTTTAAAAGCTGCTGTTTGTATATTTTCCTTTGGGGTTTCACAACTTTCTCTTAATATGTCTTTCACCCTTCTCCCCAAAAATGTTCATTCTTTTCTGGTTAGCCTTATTAATTTTACCAATTGGAGTAACCCACTTAAAAAGCTATTTCCTAAACACGTTTTCTATGTTTCTATATGTTAACCTATTTGTTTATTTCACTTGTAGTATCTTCATTTCATTTAATTTGATCCATGAAAAAAAGGTATACACAAAAATTAATGCAGAAAAGAACCCCAAAGGAAATACTATTAGAAAGTTACAAAAATAGAGGAAATATATGTACTTATGTTAAGGGAAAAAAAAATATAATTAAAGTATCTATGTAAAGCAGCCAATAATGAGTTACTCCGATCTTTTAATTTAATCTAATCTGAAACCGTTTTTTCAAGTAGCATTCTTTAATTCATAGATCCATGCATAAGAAATTCAGATGTCCAGATAACTCATAAAAATACTACTTAATTTGGTGTATTCATGCATGACTACATAAAGTAAGCAAGATTCAACACTATGGTAAAGAGAAGAAATGAAGTGTAAAAATATTTTCCATTAAAACACCAAATGGAAGTCACACTCAATTAAGTAAATATTTTGCTATATTGATAGACGCTAAATCCATGTTTTTTTCAAAGCCTTGCTTTAGTTGTTGCTTGTAAGCTACTGTGCTTTTTTTGATCTGCTTCATATAAAATGACACAAGAAGTTTGTGTTCATGTAACACTATCGATGAAATGGTCTTTGCTTTTTACAAGTTGTTTGTAACGAACATTTTGGCTTTCTCAAAAAGGTGAAGAAAACAATCAGCCAACGTCTTTGTGCGCGTCCTGTGAGGATACTCATCCTCCATAGAAACAAATTTTACTAACCTGAGTCAGCAAGCTGTAATGGCATGTGGTAAAACTATGATATGCATCAAAAAAAAACTTACAGACTTGCTCATCAGTAGCAAGATACAACAGAACACGCTCTCTGAAAACTACCAATTTCCCAAACAGCATTTGGATGGCTTCTCTTTTTGAATGGGGACTTGATCCTTCACGTTCAATCCATGCACACCATTTTCTCCTTCCTCCCTAAATCCTAAACATTTTTCTTACATTTACTTCTTCTGAGATTCAGTAGTGACAGTTTCTTCCTTACACTCCTACATATACTTTGCACAAGCTGTTAAACAGAATTAGTCCATGCTCCTCTTTCATACCAGTCACCATTGGCCAAAAATTTTTCCGCAGAACCTAGTACACAAGAATCCAACTGACTTCACAGTTGCAAAAGCTCAACAGCAGCCAGACTATTGAATAAAACAGAGAAGGGAAGTGCTTATAAGTGATCCTCTGACATGCAGTGGGATGGAAGGCTGTTTTTCCTGTGCTCTGAAGGAACCTAATAAACCGACCTTAGAGAAATCCCAGTTCTGACCCTCACCACCCAGCTTCTATAACTTGTGCAAACACAGCTTGGCAGCCAGGCTGAAGAAAGGTTTTGCGGACTATGGTCATGCAGACCCTCCAAATGGCCACAAGAAGTGTTCACTAGATGAAGACAGGTCCAAGGTGGCTAGCAGGAAAAGGGTATGAACACAGCACTTGGAAGACAGGTTGAGTGTGCCCAGTGCAAACTCTTTATGCTGCCTTTAACTACCGTAAGGACATCACTTACTAGCAGGTAACAACAAAAATATTGCCTGGTATCACTTGGTTGTTGCACTCTGCACAATACAATAATCCAGGTTAGTTCAAAAGGACACCATCAGCAAGAGCGCTGGCTGAGACCTTTACCTAAATAAGGAAAGAGATTATTTATTTACCCTGAGCATAAATGTACTCTTCAAATTACACGACAAGTCTTTACTGGAAATTCCCCCTTACCATTCAAAGCCAGCAGATAAAAACTTGAAAAATAAACAAGTTAGAACTACCTGGAGAAATTAAACCTTGTGGTCTTCACCGACCTAGCAAAGCAGAAAGATTAATGTAAGCAAATTCCCCACCCCTCAAAAAAAAGGCAAAATTATACCCTGGTAATTTTTTTAGTTGCAGTTCACTAACACATCTTTTAATAGTGAACAGAAACAACTGCTTTTAAGGTAAAAATCTAAACTCAATGTCCTATTTTTAAATAAAAATACCAGAAGAGATACCGGGAAGAAAAAACCTGACAAATTCTGGGAGATGAAGTAATTCAAGTCTGAATGCCCTTCCTTCACCATGTATTAGGACTACATGGCATGAAGAGAAAATCAACATGTGCAGTACCTGAAACCCGTGTCAAAGAACAGAAGAAACTGGTGGATAACAAAGAACTAATCTATTGTGCAAGTGTTGATTTCCGTTTATATTTAAATCTGGAGGCACACTACCCCCTCCTGCAGCGCCTTCTGCCGGGTACAGGATCCCGGGGGAAAATGGCTTAATCCCCAGTAATGATGCAGTGTGAGGAGCCTATCTGGGACATACTTAATGCTGTCCTCCATGCTGAGGATGCAATTCCAGGAATAAAGATTTAGTCACGTTGTCTCCCTCCACCACCCATCTTTTCATCTTGTGCATATCTTGTTCTGCAGAGACAGGCATTCACACCTACGGGATGCTGCTAAGTCATGTGGGGACATGGCATGGAGGAAGCTGCTCTTCTACAGAAAACGCCTGCAAATACAGTGGACATCCCGCTAGGATTTCCTTCTTTCCATGGATTTCCACAGGCTGAGATGGATGTCTCTGGTGGTTTTGCTACACCCTGCTCCTGAATGGAAACACCACTCTGCTTCTGCAGACCCTGACTTTTCCCATGCATGCTAGAAAGGGGCAGAGAGCACCTTCTTACATCCTTTGCGTATGCTGTGAGGCCCAACAGAGGCATGATAAAACAGCTAAATGATTTAAAGAAAATGATTCAGTTACATCAACCCTTTTTTTCTGTTTGTTTTTTTTTTTTTTGTAAAATAAATTTCTCTGTGGAATTGCGATTCACCCTGAAAGCTGTAAACATTTCTTGTTAGCTCGCTACCAAAGCTCATGTAAGAATGGGATAAGATCACGTGCAGCTATCCGGTGAAGCAAAGGAATGAGTCATCAGTCCGCAAGCTGAACAACAGACGAAATCATAGCTTCAGACCAAGGTAAGCACAGTAATGAATGAAACACCAGTTTCTAAGTTACACCTCTGGAGAAAGCAGTCTAGGACGGCAACTCATAAACATACCTACCTAGCCTAGCATTGAAAAGCATATAGGGAATCCAGTGGGCCACTTAAAGAAAAACTCCATGGAATTCAAGGAGGGGAAGAATCCCCCTGAAAAATGTTAGAAACAGCTGAAGGAATTCAATTACAGCAGTATACACCTCTGTAACTAACTTGGTCAAGTCTTGTGTCCTATGTTCTCACAGGTAAGCATAAATATTATGGATTACAAAAATGTCATTTTTTAATAAACTAAGTACTTTTAATTAATTTATAGTAAACTCTATTAGTTTTACTCCTACTAAGATTAGTACAATCTTCCTCACAGAAGGAAAAAAAAAAGACAACAGTGCAAATGCTCTCTCATTTTGTATTCAAGCAGTTTCTTCTTTGACTAAACAAAGATAGCAGGCTCTAATAAAATGAGAGTACTTCCCACCAACCAAACTGACAAAAAAGGCTCAAATTCTGTTTCGCAGTTTTGCTTGTCTAAATGCAAATAATCTAGGCAATAAGTTTAGATTTCTACCAAAACAACTGAAAGCAAAACTCGTCCCTGGAGATCTATAGCCTGATTACTGATATAAGCTGAGATAGCACAGCCCCAGCTGCTCAATATTACACAAAGAAAGAGGTGGGCAGGTTCAGAGAAAGCTGCACATATTGGTTTCACTCCTATTCACAATTTACCCCTACTATTTCACTCACCCACTCTCTCTTCACCACAGCATGAAATGCCAGTTGCTTAGATTTAAGCTGTTCAGTATTCAGCTACTGCCATCACAAATTACTAAATAAATTAACAAAATGCCACCATTCCACATAGTAACTCCCAAACATCATGCTAGCTCCATGTATTTTCAGATGTTTCGCTCTCCTCCTGAACTCTTCTGCCCCGCCACCACCTAACCTGCCGCAACACCTGCACTGAATCGCGACCACAGCTCCTGCTCCTTCCCTGCCCCGAGGCAGCACTTCACTGCAGCACCCTTCACCGAGGACCGCTGTGGGGGCAGTACACATCAGGGGTACTCTTCCCCCAAACCTTCACCTGCACCTATACCTCACTGAGCGCTGCATCCCACGAATTACCCCTTTAGTTACTGCATGCTACAGAGATCGCAGTAACCACTCTCCTGTGAACCCTATCCACAGCCAGTGCACGGTTGCCTGAGCTAGCTTAGCCCTCAGTGAGAGACGGAAAGAGAGTGGGAAGAAGGAGAGTCTGGGAATAGGCTCTTCAGCTCGGCTCTTCAAGAAACCTCCCCGCGCGGTGACTCTGCTGGCTCAGGTATAAGATTCACAGGTTTAGTTTCGGTGGTTCTCTTCCTACTAACACTTTATTTTAGCCCAGACGTGCTGCAACGTGCTGTGCACTGACTGCGCCAGCCTGGGCAGGGTGAGCGTGCTCAAAGTGTACGGCTGAGCGAGGTGAGGACCTCATCAAGGAAAATAATACTGAAGATACATTAAGAGGAAGAGTGCTCAAAATGGGGCAGTAAAGGATGACATGCCAATTAGGGACTTCCAGCACGCACCCCAAAGAGGGAATACTACTAAATGTATTCATACCTCCAAACCTGTGCTTCAACAGCCTAACAGGAAGATAATTTTCAAGGCTATGAAGACTACTTCCCTTCTTCTCCAATCTGAACCTGCTTCTTCACTTACTGATTTTTTAAGGTAGCTCAGCTTCCATCTCAGTTTCATGGCTTGTAATTAACTTATTTCTCATTTTAAGTATTTACAGCTTGGGAGTAGAAAAAGCAAAGGGATAGGTGATGAGCAGAAGGAACGAAAACTGGCTGTGCAGGAGGCCCACTCCAGGAGCTGGACCACCTCACCTGCGGGCAGGATGGAAAGCAGCGAGGGGATGTCTCCTTCCTGTTCATGAAAACGTGATTGCTTTCCCACCAGATTGCGGCTGTATCACACCTACCACGCAGTGACCCGGAGCACCCCTGCCACACACACAATTAAATTCTGTCAAGCCACTACTGACCACCCCTAGTGCACAGCACATGGCACGCTTTAATTTAGCATTAGCAAAATACCAACAGCCCCTGGAGAGACTTGGATTTAATTCTACTCCAAAAATATGTTCACTGTACTAGAAGCAAAGCAGCAACAGTGAATAATAATTATTAATTGTCAGCTCTTTGAACATTTTCATACCTATACCAAATGTCTTGGAAACGACAGCTCCTCTTCCCAACAGCAATGCCAGAAACAATATTTTTCTGAAAAGGAAGACCATTTCAGATTGCAGATGTTAACGCTACATTTCCTTTCCAAACTATTCAGATTCTGGAAGCAGAAGAAACAAAAATTCAGTGTGTAAAACTGCAGCTCAAATATTTTTAGCAGCCCAGCAAATCCTCTTGCACACATTCTTGTGAGCAAAAAACCAGATCTGCTGTGAGGCACAGCATGTACCTCATGGCAACAATGTAGATTTATGTTTCTGCTCTCTGGGAAGTCACTGTTGTGTAAAAGGATATGACGGGCTTTACAGGTCAAGGTAAAATCTATTGCCCTGAAATGGACCGAAAATGGAAAACAGATCTAGAAGCCTAAACGCACAGAGCTATCAGAAGGGGTTGAGAGGTAGAATACACCACCACTGATTTATGCAGTTTAGATAGCACAGTCGATGCGTTTCTTCTCCATTTGACAACTTCTCTTTTTGCTTTACATTTTCCTTGCTTTTCAGCCCTTTGGAAACCTCACTCACGAGGGAGAAGATGTCACATTTCCCCTGGAACGAAATTGGCTTATGACACATTGTATAATTCCAAAAATACATAATGCATTAATTTGACACACTCCTGTCATCAGGACCTTAATTTCTAGTATCTTCTTTTCCAGAAACAATTAAAAAATTTCTCTGCCTCAGCCATCTAATTTGTATCACTTTCAGAGGGAGAGTTTCTTCCCATTCACCCCAAGATCCTTCACATGGGAGATTCCCAAACCTCGGGGGAAGGTCTGCTTGAGTCTCTTGCTGAAGGTACTATGTTCTCATCCTAGCAAGTGACCACTAGTGAGCTAGTTTTTCTCAGCCAACACTTTGTATTTTAATTCCTATCTTTTCTTGACTAATTTCCCCCCTCTTTTTCTGTGCATTAGTTTTTCCCCTACCCTTGTGTTCCCATTAACTCTTCCCTTTCACCCTGGTTTTGCTCTCTGGACCTGTGTGTCCCTCCTCTTCTTTACCACCAAACTACCACGCATGCTACAATTTATCCAAAATTTTGCAAAGAACTACAGCAACGATTTCGGTGCAATACTCTACAACTTCAGGAGTGCTGTCTGGCAACTGTTCAGATAGATCCCTAAAACTTAAATGGGGCATTTTCTGTAAAATAGGTGTGCTTCTGCTATATAAACTTCATGCCCTCCTACCTTCTCTAGAATTACAGCTGCTTCTCTTTCGATGTAAAAAGGCAGGAACAAAGCAAAATAGGATATCTGGATATACTGAAATGCTTTACAATGCCTTCTGGTGGACAATTAACTGTAGCCCATGGGTTGGAGAACTGTAAGAGATCCACCTGCTCACAGGTTTGTGACCTTTCTGGTGAATTTTAGGAGTTATACACCATCTCAGATAAGTTGCCATGTCATCTTCACAACAGACCTCACCTTGCTAAATACTACATATCCCTTGCAGAAAGCAGAATTACTGGCAGAACCAGTATTAAAATGCAACAGACCCTCTTTTACTGCTTCCCATAACACTGAGCTACCCCTGCAGTGACCTAAGATGAGGGGAGAGCTGACTAGGAAGGGACGGAGACGCAGATCTGTCAATGCCACCACAGGCAGTATTGTCACAATCTGACCCAGCATCTGTCTTTCCCTGATCTCCCTCATCATACGTCTTTTTCTCACCCTGCATCCCCAATTGTATGTATATACAAATCAAATGACCTGGTGCTATGTTTTTTCACAGAATGTCCAAAAGTCAAATTCCCTAGTTTCAGGTGCATAGAAAAATGGGAGCAGACCCCAAAAACCAGAAACCTAACCCAAGTGTAGACTGACGTTGCTGACATCAGTCTTGCCTCTCTAAATCAGCCCTAAATTAAAATATCAAAAGGAAAGGATGCTTCACAGAGATACAAATACTAGTAATTATTTTTCATAGCCTTCAATACATAGCCATTTGCACTTGCGAAAGACAATTACAAAACATTATTCTGACTCTATGCATCACCAAATCAAAACAGTAATGTAATGTACCAGCCTACTCCCTTTGCACTGCTCTCTCTGACTCTGCAGAGATGTCTGGGAAAAACACAAGCCAATATTCATAATTTTAAAGATTCCCTTCCTGTGTTGTCTCCCACTGTTTTTTGTTCAAATCCCTGCATGGTCTCAACATTGAAAATCAGAGCACCATTCACTGCCATGAAGCTGCATATCCTGGCCATAAAGGAAAACCAATCTCTCCTTTTTGGATCAAATCCCTTAGATGGGAACATTGCCTAAGTGAAAGCAGCCTAGCTGAGATGTGCAAGAGGTCAGGAGGCAGGAGATGGTATAGCAATCCTACGATTTCTGGATGCAAGTTCAGGAAAGAGAAAGCAAAGGCAGGTGCCGGTAGCTGCTGAAGACACCTGTGGAGTCGCTCCATGGCATTGCACACGTGGGCCAAGGCTGATGTTACTCTTCCTTCCCACATGCCTGGGCAAGCAGCCCAGCTAAATGCACACAGCACTGGCATGGAGACTCAGCTCTGAATGTGCTCTTTATACCATATACATTGGCCAATGCAACCAAAAATATCCCCCAATTCTGCCCAGCGCCAAACAAATGAATGGAGCTGAAGGGACACTGCCAGGTTGGAGAAAATGGCCCCGACTTGGGTGAGCAGCTCTAAAAGAAACAGAGGAGGAAAGGCTGGAAGATGGATCTTCATAGAGTCAAACAGACTCTTAGCCATGTCTTTGTCAATAACTACTGTTTTTCTGCTAAATTTGCATAATTCTTTGCACAACGAGGTATGTTTGACACATGACTTTAAAAAAATATTTAAAAAAAAAAGAAAGAAAAATCTTTTTGCAGATTAAATTAGTAAAGCTATGAAGGCTAAAAAACTTCAGATTATAGATTTTACCCTGGCCTACTTCATTACACACCTCGTGTGCAAATTTATTACAGGAAAATGTTACCTAATTAAATTTATTATGCTTTGATTTTTTTTTTGTTAACTTACTTAATTAAAAACGTCTCGATTTATGTAATTTATTATGGCATGACCATTGTTAATGAAGCTCACAAAAGGTACTTTTGGATAAATTCATGCAAAGGAGATGGAGCAGAGCAGAATGAGGGATTATGTTCTTAGACTTCTGAGGCAAAGAAGCCTGAAATAAATGCAAGTTGTGAGAGTTTGGAGCAGAGGGTGTATTCATTGTGATTATTTCAGACTGCATGCTGATTGCAAAAGATTAACATAAATAGGAGTTGTTATTGCAGATTTTTCTATTTGCGCTAGGAAACCCCTTGAATATAGGAAGCACAGAATAAAAAATGTGAAGATGCTGTACTACAGCATTGTAACTTTTGTTCTATTCTTATTTCTGTTCTGGACATACCAGAAGAAACATAAATAACACCACTCATCTTCAGGCCTTGAAGAAAAAACACCACTCCTTTCTGGTAACATGACAAAACATCTAGATGTAACCTCACTGCCCAGCAGTGAGCGTTTTGGCACATTCCCTCCTCCCTCCCAGAAGTGCCCTTAGGCTGCATGGCACTAGGTTACCCTCCGGAGCCTACGTGGTCTGCAGCTAGAACCACAGTCAGTACAATAACATTCATAGTAATTAATAGCTTTTAAGATCCTTGCTCCTCCATTCACAACAGCAAATTGGACACATACATAATTCACACGTAACTTTGATATTTCCAACTCCCTTTCTACATTAAGCAATGGCAAAATTTCCATTCAGTCTGGGAAAAACTACACAAAACTCTTCTTTTTAAAAATTCTTTAAAGTTAAAAATGTCTCACAACAGTACTGGAGGTGTATATAATACATCTCATCATATCTTCTGCTTCACTTCCTCACTTCTCATAATTTGCTCTCTGGTCTCAATAGGATCACAATGCACCAAGAAGAAAAGTAAATGGCTCAGGGCAGGGCTTTTTGACTGTAACTTCAATCTGCTCAGGTCTATCACTGCAACACTTTTTTAAAGAAGAATTATACAGCTATTCAAGCTCTTCAGTTATTTGTGGGCCAGCTGTATGAAGTATCCTCCACACTCGCAGAGATCGGCATGAGGCAAAGATGCTGTGGTCAGTACAGTATCTGTACATAGGCTGAACATTATTTCCTACAGTTCTGCATCAAACATGAATCAAAAAGGTCATGCGGGCCTTTCCATACAGCAACACACATCTCCACGTACACTATGTTTTGCAGTCACAAATGGCAGGGCAGTCACCATGGGCCAGACCCCGCAGCTTCACCCACTGCCTGGAGACCAAGGGGGTGCGAGCACCTTCCCTTTACGTTCCTCAGCCCCGTGCTTGCTCCGTACTGGATGATGCCAGGAACGTGTCAGACCTAAACCCAGTTTTCTTGGCCCAGGATCTCGGTCCTCTGCTGCCTGGGACTTGCTGTGCCGCAGGGCCAGTGTCCAGCAAGATGGGCCCGGGACTCGGCACCGCCAGCAGATGGGCCTGGTTCCTTCCCAAAAGAGATCAGGCCACGGAGGAGGACGGTGGCATTGTGACCAGTGGTTTGAACGCTGCCAGGAACCAGAAGCCCAGGGAGCACGTCCGGGCACAGACACTGCTTCGGCGCCTCGCTACGACAGTTTGAGTAGCGAACTCCACTGGCAGCACAGCACATCTCATACTCCAGATCTGTCCCTCTGTCTCAGTGTTGTGAAACAGTATCATCGACTGCAGTTCAGGAACGGCTTTAAAATAAAACGTACTAGCGCAAAAACAGCAGCCCTGCCTAACATTTACAGAGTGACTTTCAGTGGAATGGATCTCACGGGATTTCTTAAGTCTTTCCAAGGCAATTGTATAATGCCACAGGTTGTCACAAGCGTAGCTAAGGGCAGAGTTTGGGTCTCTGTATATGTGGTTTCTTCTATTCACTGCCAGCTGCGAGGGGTCAAACGCTGACAGAGCACAGAAGCAATTCTATGTAACAACGCTGCAGAGGAAGGAAAGCATGGTCTGTGGCAGCGGCAGAGGGAATTCACCGCAAGCACAATGCAACCGCTGGGGTTTGAACAAGCAAAAAAATAAGATAGAAATGCTGTTTCCCCAACACAGAACAGTAGGGTTGCAACAGAAATTTTACTTGCAGGGGGGGAGCAGGGGATTTATGGGCACAATTACAAATTCTGCAAATCCTTTCCAAAGGCCTGTCCTTGAACGACTGAAGCAAGATCCCAATCTCCCAAACTAACTATATAACAGGGCTCAGCAGGAATGAAATGCATTGTATGACTGTCACTTCTATAATTTTGAGCAGAATCTGGTTTTAGGAGCCTGTCAGATGACAAGGGTAGATACGAATTCAGTAGATAATACTAAAGTCCCAGAAATAGTTATTTCAAGTATTTTTATACCGCAAGTTAGGAACAATACCTCACTTCCCGTCTGGACATATGCTGTGTTCAAATCAGTATGAATAACATCCATTCTTAAGGTGTTTTCATTATGATTTTGCATAAGTCTATCACAAACTGAGACAGCATGCGCATTATGGATGTAAATCTACTATGCTTACACCCACCTTAACCAAAGCAACTTCAGTGAGCTCAGATTTATGCAGGTTTACCTCAAGTCTTTAAATGTGAGTTATTCTCAAGCAAAAAAAAAAAATCCTGCAATACCAACATTTCCAAAACAAATAGCAACCTAATCACTAATGGGAACACCTCCGTACAACCCTGGTCTCAGATCTGAACCTACGCACATTCCCATGGCACCTTCTCCTCTTAAGAATCCCGCTCCATCCCCAGCAGACCCAGTCAGCTCCAGCAGGGGTACGGGAGGACCAGCTCCAGGCACCTGCACTGGAAGTCTTTTGCTGCCCTGCTCCACGTAACCCTTGGCCCACATAAGGTGTTAAGTTGGTGCATGGGAAGAGTCCTCTGTAGCTGACACCTCTAAGGGAGGGGAAAACATAACTTTCAAAAAGCAGCAGCAATTAAAAGGAAAGAGAGACAGTAAGATAAAAAGAAAACAGTAAAAAGTTTAGGGACTGTAAACATTATTAGTATCCAAATATTTGCAAGGAAAATTATATAAAGTTTACTTCTTATTAACTCGCTCCACTGCTATGCTATAATAAAACATTTCTCCATCATTGATTGGGAAATGCAGAGGTGCTGTACTTGTTTAAGCCTTTTGAAGACTCTTCTAATCTACCACCTGAGAACACCTTACCTGCTTATTCAGAATTACCATTTTCCCCTGAGAAAGGAAAGACCTACCTACCTCCCATTTCAGACCTCCTAAGCTGACTCACGTCTTCTAAAACTTTCTCCTTGTTGTGCCAACATCTCTAATGGACTTTGTTCTTTAAACATCACTTTGGTTCAGATAAAAAATTAGAACAAGATTTTAAAAGTTCTGGGGAAGGAAAAAAAAAAAAGGAAATGGCTGGCAAGTTAGATGTTAAACCCACATTGCAAAATGCCACATGGGACTCCCCCATTGCCGAGAACATTGAAATCTCACCTACCCACCCTCCCCTAAACCATGCCACTCACTAAGGGAAAAAGAATTGAGCACTTTTTCTCAGTAAGGTTTTGGAGAAGACCTCCTGAAGTCCTGAATCACAACCTTGAAGGCCTTATGCAAACCATGGCAATTAAAAACATCCTCGACTCACACCGACGATATTCATGTTAAAAACTCAAATGGCGGTATTTTAGAGCGCAGTAAGCGTACCTAAGTTTGGCAGCAGCAGGTACTGAAAACTTGTCATCACTCCTCTTACACCCTAGACCAGCCACCCATCCAATAAAGAAACTCCTCTTTTGTAGAAAAGCTCAGCTCTTGAACAGACTTTTAAGACGACAACTTCTGAGGGAAGCCCATTACTCTTGATAGCTGTGAGCCCTTCACACAGATGCCCAGAGACAGAGCTCCTGTCTGAGATGCTTCCCTGGATGATTAGGAGCTCCATGACTTGCCCTTCATACCAGTGTCTGTGTCTCAGCCCTGACAAATCCCCATGTCCTGTGCGCACCTAAAATACCCGTTTTCTCTGGGCCCAGGAAAACGCCTCCATCACGGCTGCCAAGAAAGTAATTGTAGGCTTAGCGAGGATATGCTTTAGCATTAGCGGGATGTTTTATCTTTCACCTCTCACCAGAGGTACAAATCTTACAGGAAATGTTTCAGCATGTCCTGATCTTTCTGCCCTTCATCTCTTCAGATGAGCCTTCTTACACAGGTATTTTATCTGGTACATCCCGGCCAGCTTTTCATAGACAGCACTTCTCTCTCAGGCCGCCCTCAAGCCCAACAAATGCAAGCCCAAACTGAGGAACACCGGCCCTGCTACATCTGATGAATTATTGCTGACAGAGGCTGGCGTTTTTGTTTGGTTCGTTTGGGGTTTTGTTGCTGCTGGTGGTGGGCTTTTTTCTGGGTGGGCAAGGAAATCAAGTTCCTCCTTCAAATGAACGCAGAGCCAAACTCCTAATGAAAAACCAAAGGCTTTCACGAGCAAGGGGAACTACAACACAGCGTAAGGATGCAAGGTGAACTTTACAATGTCCCACAGAGCCCCTGAAGTAAAGAGGTGTTCCCCAAAGCTGTGGTCTGATGCAGTCATAGGTGCACCCTGCCCTTGCAATGATGAGGCTCACGGGGAGCCTGCAAACACCCACCCCCTTCTCCAACACTGACATCGAGATGCCAGCACCACCGCTGCTTTAGGGCAGCAGGGCACCTGACTTTCAACCCAGCGTTTTCTTTCTTGTTATCAATCACAGTCGTTGAATAGTAAAATTCTCCTTATCGCATCTGAGGAATACAGTGTTCCCCTCTAATCTGAAAAAGTACAGGCTATGGCACAGGAAGCAGGTTTCAAAAGGTTTACAGAGATAAGCTTTTTTCCCCCATTCTGGTGTGAAAATAATGAAAAGATAATATAATTACACTTTTTTTTTTTATATTGAATTTGTTTGGGAAGTAAAGACATAGAGCATTCACTTTTAATTTCCTTTTTCCAGGTTCATTCTTTATTTAATAAGAACTATAAAAATTCTTTTGAAAAAGTAATATATTCAAGACTAATAAAATCCAAGTGCAAAATATTTTCAAAGGCAGCTTAGGTACAATTATTAAGTTATCAAATAAAAGCATCTCGTCTAAGTTATACTGGAGAAGGGACAAAGTTTATAGCTAATTTCTCAGACCAAAAGGGGACTATTTCCAGGAGCAAATCTTCTATCCAAGATGCCACTAGGTAACTCCAAGAACAGTCAGGTATATGAGGGGAAACAGTGAACCTGAGTATAGTGTCAATGTTAGCAAGAAGTCCACCTCTCGCCACTCTCCACTTTTCACTACCATGAACTTTCCACCTCCACACTCAGCCTGTGTCTACTACTCACATCAACTGACCACAGCAAGCTCAGTATCTGTAATTAAAACCAAACATGCTCTTTTTCTAGATCACAAGTGCACTTCCCTGATCCTTAGAAATTAAATCTTTCTCTATCAGCTGTGGCATTTAAGTCACTAAAAAGTTACCCTGTCAGTGACCTTTACCTGCAGCTGACTGCTCCAAAATGAAGAAACAACATCATCAGAAACGCTGCGACCGAATGCTTTTAGAGCTCCTTAGCTCCTGCATACACACATCACATCTGCACCCACAAAAATACCATTTCTGCTACAAAACAGGTACCTATTAAATTCAAATTCTTTTTAACCCCTTGCCTTAAATATTTTTAGAAGGTAATAATAATATTCTTTTTAAAAACAAAAAAAATTGAGGAAACTATGGATGCATAGGAAATTGAGAAGGCTAGAACATGTGGTCACAGAATCAGCCCCTCGTTCCCCATTGCTTTGCCTTAATGAAGCACTACTCTGCAAGCTCAATAGTATTTTAGTCTCCCTTTGCAGAAGCCCAAGTGATTACTCAGGATTCAAAGCTGCAATCCACAGCTCCTAGAACCAGACTTTAAAACTAGCAGTGTTAGCCCACATGGTTAAAATTGGTTCATTAAAACAACAACCAACCAAGACACAATAACTCCAGTCAGCAAGACTCCTTTCGGGGAGCCCACAGAAAGGCATAGCTTAGCCGCTCTGCAACTCTACAGTAAGAGGAAAATAAAGGACCTGTGCAACCTGCAGTGTCCTCATTCACTCATGTTTTCCTAATGATTCCCCAGCTAACTCAAACATCCATAAACTTTTTAAAGCAATTTACTTATCATCAAAGCATCGCTTGCCAAGTCATGCATGCCACAGTGAAAAAAATACTAAGATGACAGTGCATGGAGCTGACGCTGCATGGAGAGAGTTTCTCTCAGGGAAGGCTAAGTTGTTCTTTGGAGAAGGGACAGAGTCTGTAAAAGTATGTTTGTGGTGCAGTGATACAGCTATACAGAAAGCCTAAATTGGAATGGTATTTTTACACAAACTCATCCTGAAATTAATGCAAAATATCTTTTATTGGATCTGATCTGCAGTCTGATTTCATATCAAGAAAGACACTCAGCACGACAGTTTTTTGTATGTAAAAAATAAATACATATTTGTGAACCAAAATTGGTGGGAAAGGTGTAATAGCAAGTATCCCTATAGCAAGCTTGCGAGAAAGCCGTTTTCAAACAACAAAGACTGAATGCAAAAGGGTACATCAATTATTGCTGCACAAACCAGGTCAAAAGAACAGCACACAGCTGATATGCTCAGAGTTGTTCATGCAGCATGACAATGAGAAGGGCTGAGATGGTATTAGACAATGCAATAGCATGCATTCAATTTTTAACAGAATCATGCAAATATTTTTTTTTTTTTGCTCACAACCAAGGGAAATTGCAATGCTACTGACACTGCACAGTTGACTGTTGTTGTTCCATGTGTTAAAAAAAATCTGCTATAATTAAGGAATTGCTTGGCCTCTGTCCATTTTGTTCCACACTGCTGCCTCACACTTGTTTAAAGAACTGAGAAAATTTGTTGAAAATGTGGCAGATAGTGGGAAAAAAAAAACGTTAAGCTTGACTGGTTCAAATTAGGCAGTATTTGTACAGATGGAGCACCTGCCGCGACTGGCAAGAAGAACAGTCATGTCGCTTTGCAAGAAAAGTTTTTGGATCGAAAGTTATTGAAATACCATTTGTATCCATCAGGAATTTTTTCTAAGCCAAAGATTTAGGCTTCTTACATGTCTAAATCCTGTCATCTTCTACTCTACCAAAGTAAGTATTTATGCACAAGAGCTGCCAATAAGCATACCACGTAATTGATGAAAATGATGAGCAGAATACATATACAATGTCTTCTGTCAAAGGGCAAAAACTGTGAAAGATTCTGGAAACAGAGAATGACCAATACATTTTCTTAACAGAAATTATTAACCCCTCAATGGCAACAGTCTGCTTAAAACCAAGAATGGGATCAGAAATCTGGTCTGTAGGGACATGACATCTCAGCTTTGCAGCCTCAATACGTAATTACAGGGAAAGGACTGCCCGTTTACTGCATGCTGTCATCCATGTGCTTTTAGCTTGAAGCTGAGATGTCCTTACTCTACTTGAACTGGTGCGCTTCAGTTATTTGCAGTGTGCGAGAAGTGACAACTGAAGGTCTGAGAAACTGTGATCTGACGTTTTGGGAGTTGTTTCACTCTAAGTTTGAAGATCCTAGAAAACAACAATTTCCCATTCGTATCCCATTTTATAATGTGATGTAGACCATTTTCTTTGAAACAGTTTGGAATCTCTCAGCTTTAAAAAAGGGGAGATACCCTTGCAGCAACAGAGTGAAGATCGATACTCTTATCTACAGAACAGGACCAGGCACACCCAGAGAACAGCAAAAGCCGAACATGAGTACTTAAAAGCAGTTCTCTGATACATGCCTTCCCTTTTAGTGCTTGTGCGGACTGGGACCGACACGTATTCATGAACAATAATACTCTATTACAAATTTTGTTAAAAATAGACTGTTCAAAAGTCACCAATTTTCATCTCAATGACTCGGTGTCAACAAAGCTGAAAACAAGGGCAAAAAGGACGTTTAGAAACACTGCCAGACTATTTGAAGCTTGCAATGGCAGTTGTGCTCTGTAAACTTCATTTCAGGAGGAAAGAACTAAGGGTCATTCTCTCTTTTGACACTAATAACAACAATAAATTATGTTTAATAATACAGAGGAATCAAGATAAATTTTAAAGACCATTTGCAGTACACCTAGGAAAAAAAGAAACAAACCAAACCCTAGCCAGACTTGCTATAAAGACTGACCCCTGGATTTACGGATTCCCAGTCTTGCGAACAGTCTCCTGCCTTTGAGTATTTTCCCTCTTCTGGATCTCCTACATTTGCACATACTGATTCAGGATTTTTGTTCTTGGCAAATACCATTTTTGCCTAGATGGAGGGAAGTAAAACAGAACATCACCACTTCAAAATAAAATTCCAGACTAAAAAAAGCATTACAGAATCTGTTTTTAGAAGTGTATGAAAAGGTTTTTTGGTGCGTTTTTTTTTTTAAGGTTTTTTAGTACAAGCATATTAAATACTCAGTCGTTCAAGAACTCTAATGAAACGCTGAATACTCACGATCTTTACATACAAAATACCTTTAGTTAGTACAGTTGCAAAAGTATGTACTGCCGTTTTGGTAAACCACAAAAAAATCCTCCCTTTAAAATCAATGCTATTATTTGTTGGAGGAAGAGGTAATTTCACTGCAACTTAGAGTGGAAAATGATAATGCCATCAAAACTAACAACATCCACAAAGTATACCTCTTAAGACAGCCTGTCACTAAGGCATGCCACCTTTAAAAACACATGCCCTATTAACTGAGGTTGTGTGTCCAAAGGACGAAGCAGGAACATGAAGTGACCCCCCAGGAGAACACTCTGTGTCAGACTTCCACAATTTGAGTAAAATACAGGCTGTTATGTAAGCACTGCAATAGACGGATTTATACAGATAATATTTTCCAGTTGAAAACATGGAAATTTTAAATCCATCCCGTGCCCCTTTGATCCCTTCCTGTCCACCTTCTACTGTCTTTATGCAGTTTCCCTTACCCAACTTTCTTTGTATTCTATTTGCCTCTCCCTTTACTGTCACTTTATAACCAGACTTTTCATTTATTGTTCCTTGAGTAATTGAATAGTCTCCATTTACTTTCCTGCTTCCAAGCCACAGTAGCATCCCATTTATGTGCTATCACTCACTTCTATCACCTTTCACTTTCTCCTGTTATCATATCTTTATAGTACTATTTGGCAGGCAGAGATCAACTTTTTTCTTCTTCTCAAAGGGTAAGTTAGCAGCTTTATGAAATTGTTATTAATGTAGGACAAAATTAATTTAAATCACACACTAGCTAGTTGAACTGACCCTGAAAAGCAGACGTAAACCTTAATCAAGTACATCAAGATGTGTAGTGCTAATTTTCATCTCTGTTTAAGTAAAAATTCCAATTATCCAGTTCAATCTCTCTCTGAAAAGGCCTTTTACCAGCCCCATTTACTCGAGAGGCATTTTTATCTCCTTTCTATCTGTGGAGTTGAGACACAAAAAGCCAAGTTCCATCCCTCAGCAAGGCTTCTAGTCTCACGGAAATCAACCAAAACATCTCTTCTGAAGTCCCCTGGCAAGCCCATGGCACAGCAGGGCGCCGAGCCAGTGGGCTACAGTGCAACCCCACCAACCCCTTCATCCTTAGTCAAACTACCCAGTTCAGACACTACCTTTCTCCTTGCTGTCTTTTACTTTTCCCCTATTTTGAGGGCATCTGGCCTTCTTCATCTGTTCCCATTCCCCTCTCTCCCTTTTTTTCATCCCTATAAAAGTTCATACCTTCCAGAGAGAGAAACCCCATTTTAATTCAGCTACCATTGCCTGTTCCTTGCTGATGGAAAGCAGAACTCAGGAGCTGTGCTGATCCTGACAGTAAAAGGCTTTTCCCATGTCCAGTGTTGAAGTCAGTGCAGAAAGAAGCTGATTTTTTAACAAAATCTGCTTGCTTAAGGTACTCAATAGAGCATTTAAATATTTAAATATCCAGGGGGAGAGGAATAAAAGTTACTTTCTTGTTCAATAGCAGTAAGCATTGTGTTTATTCTTCAAAGTTTGAACTAAGTCTCTGTGTAAAACAAGCAGTGCCGGCTACAAATGCTGCTTATTCTATAGGGGTAAGCAATGCAAGTCATCAATGGCAAGTATGGACGCAGACACCAATTACCCACAGAATCTTCATGAAGCAGGAGCACACATCTTTAATTGTTATGAAATAATGAGATCCTCCTCCGCAGTGGGTTTGGCAATTGTTTATCTAACCCACAAGCTCAGATGAAGCAGCGAGTAAAACCTATACCACATCATACTGCTTTTTCTCTGGGATGCACCCACATGTCCATTGTACATCCAGACTAACAAACTGCACCAGAACAACAGAAGCACAGAAATTATTTTACGAAAACAGCTGGATTAAAACTAGAAGCAGAGATTTAAATTCACCAGAAGTGAACAGCTCTAAATTTGATGCTACTTCACCCACAGCACATTGGATTTAAGAGTAGAAGGCACACCTTGTTCATGCATGTATTTACAGACTGTAATCCATTTAAAAATACTTACTGAATGTGCTGAGAAATTCCTATATCCTTATTGCTTGTAGTTTCTGTAGACATATTGACATTTGATTCATACCAGCACTGAAGTGCTCTACCAAAACTGCACTTTTTGGAGGTTACTTTTAGTAAATAAAATAATATTTTAAAACGCTTGGTCAAACAAGCCAAGGTAAATGCTACATATTCCATGAACTCAGATAATTTATCCTTTCCTCAAAATACCATCATTTTAAAATAAAGTTCTGTTCAGCATTATTAAATATCATAGCTCCGTAAGAGTTTTCTCCAAATTTACGAACAAATTTCACTGGGTGAAGCAAAATTATAGAGATTATTTTGCTAGCCACATAACGCTAATTTAAGCTGCATTCTCAAGTGAGGGCTGATCCAAAGACCATGCATGCAGGTGACAAGGACAGTAGTTACATGTAAATCCTGTAAATCATCGCAAATGCAATATTCTACTGAGAAAAAGTATCTTCCTTAGTCCATTTCTGATTAATTGAAATGGTAACAACATGTATTTCTACATATATTCCTGCTTGCATAAATTGTTCATTTCATTAAAAAGTTTAAAATCTTCCTGCCAGTGAGCCATATATCCTTTGTGTTACTCTCATAAATATTCCTAGTGAAGTGACAGGAAATATCCTTAAAAGAAAGATTCAGAAGTACCTTATTATTTAACTGAACATGTAAAGGTGATTTTGTAATAAAGCAATACATTTTCTCTGGGTTTAGACACCCAAGTTAGCACTTCTGAGTAAGGCTGATTTTATAAATTTCAGTTCTACTGCTTGGAGGTTATTTCTTGAGCTGACATATCATGCATTTTCTCTGAAGTTACTCTAGCGCAGCTTCAGTGTGAGCAGGAAGAGTTTCCTACCTCCCAAAAGATTTGAAATATGGACCCCATAAAGAACATGGAAGAGACAACTCACAAATGCATCCTTAAATTAAGTCTTGCTATTCTGTTTGTCTGTGGCAAAGCTCTCATGGACTTCATTAGCACAGGACTGGATCCAGAGCATGAACTTATATCCCTATTAAATGATACTTCTTTTTCGATTAATCTCTCATTTGAGGTAAAACACATTGATTCTTGACAGCTGCAGATACAATCCTCCTCCTCATTCACTCAGGCCTTGATCTCCAAGATACTGAGCAGCTTCAACTTGCCCTAAGGCAATGGAAAACTACAATCACCCGCAGGAGCTCATCTTAGTTGGACTGAAGTCGGTGCAAATTTTACAGCAGACCTCAGGGAAGGCAAGATCAGGGTTCAGTGATGCAACCAGCAACAGCTGAATAAATGTAAGAAATCTGGACTTAACCCCAAGTTCTTCTCCTATCGAAGTCACAGACCTCTCATTTGCGCCAAGGGGTGCATCCCCACGTAGTGCCGTATGCTGGAACTATCTGACAACGGGCCCAATCCTGCTATCTTGAGTCGTCAGCATATTACCTGTAGGAGTAATGCCATAGAAACCCACGGCAACTTGCACAAGTAAGGACTGCAGAATCAGCTCAGCAAACACACTATTATAATTAATTCCAAGCAATTTTACTATTTAGAAACTAAACTAGAAAATTAGACTCTGAACATAGCAAAGGTTTTGCAAATTAGTTCATTCTACAGCTTAAATACTTTCCTTCCCTCTAAATCAAACTAGAAGCCCATTGTGTGCCTGTCCTTTTTAATTAAATTACTAAGAATAATATCAACGGGTAAGCCATATGCACACTGTGGTGCTCTATATCAAAGCCTTCAAGCTACCGCTTTCAGTAGGGTGTGACGCACACCTTGCAATTTCAATGTACAAATTATTAGACAGATTACCACAAGAAGAAATCGTTGCCAGTTATTTTTCAGCATTCAGAAAAGGCTATCCTAGTCAGAGTTTTCGGCTGTGAAAGTACTCATTTTCCCTTCCTTGCCAAATCTGTAATATTTTCTCATGGTTATTATTTTTTTAAATAATTACAATGATCGCAAAAGCATTAGCTTATTTTGTCATTTTCATATATAGGTAAATACCTCTGGGCTCACTTCTTTGAAAGGAGCACTAAATGTTGTTTGCCTGGTTTTCATTCTGACTCTTCAAGGAGTTAGTTTATTCATGTTCTCCAAGTTATTTGGCTGGTTTTATACTGTAATCACACCATTTCTGCTGTCTAGGGACATTCAGAAAGACTAGGTGATAAGCTGCAGCCTGAATCACTTTGAGATTTTCTAACAGATATTCTAAAATCTTCTGATTTTTGAAGGCAGAAGCCAAGAAGGAAAGAAAAATTCCCGCTGGCACATCTGAAACATTTTCCAAATTTTTGGAGAGGGAAATTCTGGACGTGTAGATTGCCGTAAACGCGAGAGAAGAGCCTGCAGCTTACACACACACACACACACACAGAGTACCCAGTACTCGCTTACTGCAAGCGACCATGACATTTCTGTGCGGGCTCTAAGGTGGCGGCCGTGCCCTGCTCGGGGCGCCGGGCCACCGCGGAGCCTCCCGCCGCCGCGGGACCCCCCGCTCCCCCGTCCCCCCGCCGGGCCGGGGGCGCGGCGCACCCGCCAAAGCAGCGCCCGCCCAGCCCCCCTCGGGGGCTGCACCTGCCACCCGGGGAGCCCCCGCGCCACCCGCTACGGTCCCGCCCGGTGCCTTACCGGGCAGCAAGGGCGGGCGGGCGGCCCGGGGCAGTGCAGCTCACCTGGGCGCAGCGGGCACCGCCGCTGCAGCCCGCTGCCATTTGTTGCTCGCGTTCAGAGGCAGCTGCCCTCTCCTCCCCATCACCGCCGCCTGCTCCGTAGCAACTGGTCCTGGTAGGTCTCAAAGTGGAAAAATTCCACGGCAACGTACACGGCGTCTTCCCACCGCTCCCAGCCTCCGCCTCCCCCTTCCCCGCCAGCCCCGCGCCCCGCTCCGCGCCCCGGCCGCCGCCTGCATGCTGATCAGCGCGACCTCCGGCAGCCCGCCCCGCATACGGCCGGGGCGCGCAGCGGCCAGGCGCCTCGGAAACAGAGACATACGGGGGTGCGCTCTTTTTTCCTCCCCCTTCTGATGCTGGTCCAGTACGGGATCGGGGGGCGCGGGTCTCAAATCCCTCGCTTGCTTCCTTGATTCCCACCCCACCGCTACCTCGGCGGAGCCCCGACCCCGTCGCCCCCCAGCACTCACGGGGCGCCGGGGGGTTGCCAGCACGGGCCGGGGGAGGGAGTATCTCCGCTAGCCCTCGCCGATCAGTGCTGGGCAAGGTGGCACGGCACGGCACGGCACGGCACGGCACGGCGGTAGCCCCTCAGCAGCAGCAGCGCTGCTCGCCTCCCTCCCTCCCTCCCCGTCGAGTTTCCTCCCGGCGCTACCGCCCGCCTAGCGCGGCCGCGGGGCCCCGCAACTCACATCGCGGAGCGGCGCCTTCCCGCAAAACTTCGCGGCGTGTCGCTCAGCTCGGCTTGGCTCGGCTCGGCCCGGCGCGGCTCGGCCCGCGCCCCAGCGGCGCAACAGGCAGCGCAGCCTCACCTGGCGCGGGGCCGCCGCGCCATGGGAGCGACGGGCGGAGCCTGCCGGCGGCGCGGCCGGGGCGGTGGGGCCCGGGCGCAGCCACCGCCCGCCAGCCCGCCCGCCCGCCCTGCTGCCTCCGCCGGGCGCGGGCCGGGCGCCTGTGCCTGCCGCGCCGCCGCTCTCCCCTGCCCCTGCGCTGCGGCTGCAGGCGGGCGGGCGGGCAGGCAGGGAGGGAGGAAGGGAGGGGAGAGCGGGGCGGGGAGGGAGGGAAGGAGGAGACTCCCCTCTCGCTCCCACGGCACAGCGGGGAGCTGCCCCCCCCGGGAGGGGTGATACCGTCCGTCCCTCCTCGGGACCGATTTTGGCTCTCGACCCCAGCTCTAGAGGCAGAGTCGGGGGCCGCGCCGGCGGAGGCTGGTGCGCGGGGAGAGGCGCGCTCGCTCCCGCGGGGTGCGCAGCCGCCCGCGCCGGGGGCCGAGGGAGAGCCCTGCCTGCCGGGGGCACCGCCGGCCTACGGCGGGCGCCGGGTGCGTTCGGAGGGTGCTTCTGCTCTCCCCAGTGCCTTCTAGCAAAATATGAATAAGGTTAATTTTTTTGCCAATCTGAACGAAAAGCTATTATTGCCAGTGTATAATACTTGATTTGGCAAACTTGCTACTGCACAGTTTTTGCTATAGTAGGTGAACTCACCCTGCACCCAAACTAACCAACCCTTCGAACTGGTCTTGCCTAGAACCAGTTATTCAGACCCTGCTTTGGGTTTACCATGATTCCTGCCAGAGTGACTTTCTTCTCTGAGAGGTGCTTCTGTGAAACGTGTTATGATGCAGCAGTTGCATGGACTGTCAAAATACAAGCTAGAAAGAACATCACCAGTTGGTCGCCTCTCTCACTCAAACATGCATTCTCTGTTGTGCACTTTTCTACTCTGGCTCTGCAAAGTAAACTTTCTATTTACCTCGTGCAGCAAAGGATTCTGTTGCCTGTCTCCAGTTTAGAGCACCTGGGTAGAAGGGTTTTAGAAAGATTCATCTTTGCTTGGTAACTTGTTTGCTTTAAGGTGAAAGCCGCCTAAGATGCTACATGGAAGAAAAAATGAATTGGCTTGGATTTCCTTGGGGCTTTTTTTGCCTCTAACTATACAAAACTGTTTTATCTCCATGTAGGCCATCGTTAAAAAGAAACTGCTGGGTCAGAAGGACCACTGCTATGACCACAGACAGGTGATCTTTTTCGGGAGTGAAGAAGGAAAAACATGCAACTAATACACTGCTAAATGCCATTCTCCATCATTAAACCTCAGTCCTGGGAGTCTCTACCCAAGCAAATACTTACCTCCCTGAGTAATCTGTCTGAATCATATCAGCAAGATAAGGTAGGATCAGGCCTTTTTATTATACCAAAAACTGCTTTTTTTGCTCCTAAGAATATTTGCAAATTCGCTCATGAACACTTTTATGTATGCCTATCATTTTACATTCTTGTTAGTATAGGAGGAAATATCAAATATGAACAAACCTGATAAAAATCACTTTCGTCAGTTCCTTACACATTCCTCACACTGACTGACTCAACCCAGCTTTGAAGACATAATCAGTTAAAAAATAAAAACCTAGTACATGAGCATGCATTCCTGTTAACAATGTGTTGGATCACATCACAAAGTCAGTGACCAAAAGCAGCCATGACTGGACTGCCAGCCCTGTATTATTTGCAATGGGAAATGATTTTCAGGCTTTGTGAGCTTTATTCCTTTAAGTGAAACCAACTCAGATTCACTTTAAGGCAGTAGAAAAATGTTAATCATTGCTGAGAACCCAATATCTAATGTGCAGGAGCCATTTCTTCAAATTCAGCTGGTGTTTATATTTCCACTGCTCAGTATATAGGCATCTGACAACTGGACAACTCAGGATGGATGCACTTGGTTGCTCATACCAGCAATACTAATATTCATGAGACAAGCATTGCTAACCTCCTTGGAGTGGCTTGCTGCTGTTAAATATTTTTTTCATGAAAAAGATTAGCAGATCTGCTTTTCATTTGGCTCAACAGTAAAAAAAAAAAAAGAGTTTATTTGATTAGATAAAAATGGACATCTTCCATGCAGTAACTTCGCTTTAAAATTGAGCCGCTAGTTGTACTTTGTGGAATGAACCATTTGCATAGTTAAATATCGTAACAATATAAGGGAAGATTGATCTTAGCTTGCATAACTTAACTTACCGCATTAGCCATGATGTTATTCATCCTTTTGATTTAAGTGTGATTGCTTGTGTTAAGGAAAAAAGAACCTCACAAAAGACAGAAATACTTATTTTTGTTGTTGAAATTGTAGCTTATAAAAAGTTTTTTGACCAGCTGCACATGAGTAGCTGGTTTGCAGGTTTGTATTCAAAGACTCACTCCTGAGAGCAGCTAAGCATTTATAACTTCACTTGAAATTAATGGGTGTTTAGTATATCTTTGAAAGGAGAAGAAAGTATTTTTTCAGGGGAAAATTACTGTGAAGGGATGCACAGCTACTTGCTGTTAAAAATGTCACAGATTTTTAAGAACTGAAATACAGCTGATGTCATGCCCCCCCTCAGTTGGCTGTGTGTGCAGTAGAAAGAATATATCATTATTCTAGGTGGAAGAAACTTCTTAGCTCCATGAACAAACATGCTAGCGGATTTGCTCATTAGCTTATTGGCATCACATGTCCATTTTATATGATAAGTAGAAGTGAAAGGATTAGTCCTCTGTTAGGAAGGTGTGTAAGTTTAAAGGAGGAGAAGGTCATTTGGCTGCCCTCAGTTAAGAAAGGGACTGCTATTACTTGCAGACTTCTACACATAGTTATGAAAATTAGGGAACATAAAATAACAGGTGATATCAGATGGTTCGTAGGTTTACCTAATGAAATAATTTTGATAAGTGTTTATAAATATTTAAAGGCCCAGTACTACCAACCTTTACACAAATTATTTTTTCTAATGCAAAAAAACCTACATAATTCAGTGAGACTGTTTGTGAGTAAGGATTATTCATACAAATAAGACTCTACAGGATTGGATCCTTAAAAATTTATAAACATTAACAAAATATTTCAATGGCTAAATTAAAGAATCATCTGGTACCATCTATTCCTTTAAGCTTCCCAAATATAATGACTTTGTACAAAAATCAGCAAAGAATACCACTTCTTCCAGTGCTGAGATAAACTGAGCGACCAATTCTTTTCATAGCCGACAATAGTATGAAATTCATATTCTAGATGTAGGTACACTAAAGAAGTAAATCTCGCAATGATCTTACCTCTAGCGGCATGTGCTTAAAAGTTTAGAGGGAATATTTCTTCTGTTCATGGGCCAGGGTGTGATTTTTTTGTAGAGGACAGTGCAAAGATGTGTCAGCAGCACGTTCTCCTTGGAATTACTCCATGCTTAAAGGGAGGACACATGCAGGGCCCAGAGCAGTAGTCTGCGTTGAGCCACAAGAGCAGCAAAAAGCATGAAATTTTGCATCCTGGGAATACTAAAAGCAACACAAATTACAGTGTTCACACTATAGCCATGTTTCTAAATTGGATACCTACTTCTGCTATCTCTCTAGGCTTGGTGGTGCCAACACTCTTCGTGTTCCTCTCAGCCCGTAGGTACTGCCACTGCATGTATAGGTGATGAGGTTTTGCCCCAAAAAGATTAATAAGGGAGAAAAGCCATCTTTGCAGAGGGCCAGTACAAATCCTTTGTGTCTCTTAATCTCCCTTAAGCCCTGTGCTAGTGATGTGCAGACCATCTTGATTTCTAAGCAGTGCTACTCTCACAAGAGTTTGAGGACTGGGCCTTAAATACTCTCTTCAAGAAGTACCACCAGCTTCTGTTTTCCTCTATTTGACAGGTTCTGTCATTTTGAAAGATCTCACTAGTTTTGCACATAGTCCCTTTTCTACATAGTGAAAAATTGCACTGTATTATAGAAGAGAATTTCTGTTTTAAGTAACAGAAAATCCTTAGACTGTCAATAATTCATTAGCTCTGAAAGAGAAACGGCAGTTATAAATAAGCTCAACTAGTTCAGCTCATACTCCACCTAGCTCTGATTTAGAGGAAAATATAAGTAGGTAAGTATATTTTTCTGCTGTGTGCCATCCATTACTTGAAATTGGTGGTTTGGGCTGCTCACAAAATAACATGCATTTCTGGGATACTTAAATATTAGAAAAAGAACCGGAGAATAAGTATATTTAATGCTAGTCAAAACAGGATAGTGAAAGTTAGGACTTGTCAGACACACTTGTGGAAATTTTGGTTATTTACAAGATTTATATAAAAGATTACAGGTCTGCATGAGAAAAGCAGCCATATTGATAGGACGTACTTGGATTTCTTCAAGGCAGTTGACTTAATACCACATGACATTTTGATTTGAAGTCTTGCATTACATGGAATTAACAGGTCACCCATTACAAGGATTAAGACGTGTCTCACTGACAGATTTCAAAACGTAGTCTTTTAATGGGGAGGTTTCATTCAATGTGGGAAGCTTTCCCAGCAGAATCAGAAACAATCTTCACCTAATACTATTTTATATTGTTTTCAGCAGTCCAAGCCATGAGATAAAATCTTTGCTTTAAAGGCTTGCATATGACACAATGTATTTTAGCACAGTAAATAAAGAAGATATATTACTTCTGCAGTGATTTGATTTGGCTAAATGATCACTGTCCAACAAGCAGCACACTAAATTCATTTTACTACAGTCAAATGCAAATTAATACCTTTGGGAACCAAAACTTGTAGGAATGGACACTGTTTCAGAGAGCAGAGACTCAAGGAATGATAAAAAGCGATTACCCTAGATAATCACCCTAACATGAGATCTCAGTGCAATGCTGTGGAAAGGACTCAGCACAGTCCTTGCGTGTTTTCAAAATATCAAGCACAGTTCTGGAGTCTGCACTTCAGAGAAGATGAGAAAATATTGGAGAAAATCCAAATATTTTGCAAGTCAAGCACAAGTCTTGAGATGGGAGGCTTAAAGAGCTGGACATATTCCACTTACTCAAGAAAAGATTGAGAGGATACAGGGAAAAGATAACAGATAGCGGTGAGCTTTTCCACTCTTGCTGACAAAAGCGCAACTAAATCCAGTGACTGGAAGTTTAAGGTTAGATGTAATCAACCGTGAAATCAGATGCAATTTCCTAGCAGTAAAGGTAATTAAACTCTGTAAGAGCTTACGAAGGGAGGTGGTGCGCTCACCATTGCTTGATCTTCTCTTAAAAACTGGCTGTCTTTCTTAAATACAGGCTTTACTTCAGCTTCTGGGAGAACTTTTAATGGACAGAGCAGCCTCAAACAGGGAGGGAAGGAGGGTCACATCAGGCTACATCCCCTGGTGATCCCTCCAGCCCTGCATCCATTAGAATGACGCATCTGTGAGACTTCTTCCATTATGGCTGAAACAAGATGGCTTGAATTACATCCTGCCCACTCAGACATTTGCAGGTTGGCATTAAGGTAATGAGTATAATCAAATCCCATACTTGTGAGCTCCAGTTGGCTGCCTATAGCGGTGAGGAAGAATCCCTTCTCCACTCCTCCCAGAGGATATTTGGCCTCATATATTCTACAGTAGAAGTTTTTGTCTTCCCTTGAAGCATGTATTATTTATTTTGCTGTAGCCAGGAAGAAAGTAAACCAATGCAGAAAATTATCTTAGACATCTGATGCTTGGGTCTGAATTAAGCCAAGTCCAGAAGCAGTAGACATTTTTCTAGCTCAGATTGTCAAGGATGGTGGATTTTTTGCGTGGATTGTTTCTGTGATTGTCTGGGCATGTCACGCCTAATCAGTTCTCAAGTATTGCAGGGGTCTCAGGTACTGCTTTAGACACATAACAATTTGGTTTCTTAAGGACTAAAATACTATGGGCTAATGAAGGTAATTGTCTCATCCTTGAGGTACATGTACAACATTTAATAGCCTTTGATACACAGGACATCAGACTAGACAATGTGATGACCTCTCTTGGCCTTAAATTGTGAGGAAATGTAATGCTTACATTTAAAATAACTTAATAACAGCCCCTACTTTTCTGGGGCTCCCAGGAATACAGGTAGTTACACCATGAGTCACAAGCACCAAACAGTCTCCAGTACCACTGGTCAGGGAGAGACAAACCCACGGAGAATTCAAAAACAAAGCAACTCCCACCAAAATTAAAAAAGACGCCAACACAAAATATTGCCATTTGTTTGCAGGTCTTTGCCTTGCATACATGGGAAAAACTTCTCAGAGGTACCTGCCTTTAGTAGGAGAGACCTGGCCGCACAGCTTCTACCATCCGTAGTCCCTTCCTGCCTACGCTGGTAGGACAGGACTGCAGGACAGCCAGACAGCTTGGTCATGGAGAAGCCCTGTTCAAAGCAGGTTTCTGAACACTTCCAGTCCTAAGCTATGAGATGTTTCATCTTTGTGACAGGTGAGGGTGCTCAGCATCCCTGCGTGAGAACTCAGATAACACCCTCTCTGGCAAAACATTCACAAAGGCACCATGGTGTTTTGGTGTGGTTGCAAGGTGCAAGTGGCTCCATCCAGAAAACCATTACTGAATAAACATAAATTAGCTGTTCCTCTATGTAGACAAACATAACTAGTGATAACTTGTTTTTAACCTCTTACCGAGAGAGTCATGGAAAGGAATGAAAGAAAACCAACTCAGAGTGGTGAAACAAGACAGAAAACACATGTACGTGTATCATACCAGTATAGATGCACATCTCCATGACTTATTGCCTCTGCATAATATACTTATGAGTGTTGTATTAATCACTAATAAGTGTAATGAATAGCGTGACACTGCAAATTATTCATCAACAAAATGAATAAACCACGGTATTATAGATCCCCAAAATGTTTGTACCTAGCAGCCTACAAGAGCACAATAGGTATAGCTTCATATAATGCTTATGATCACAGAACCGTGGATAGTTTTTGTTACTACAGTATAAGAGGAAAGGACCTCAGCTCATCAAGATCTCTTCTTGGTTTAGATTTATCACAGGTTTCTCTTGAACTACAGTTTTATTTAAGAAATGTGCTTGTCTCATTGAGTGTATGTACAGACTGCAAATGAGGGTTTCCAAACAAATCCTCTATTGCATAATTCTTGCTGTCATTTTTAATAGCTAGATGGAAGAAAAGTTTGCATAAAGAATCATTGTTTATGATGGGACATATAAGAAGCAACCAGCACTATCCCAGAAGCAGTTTGCAGGGTGTCTGGGCAGAAAATAAAAACGTTTGTGGATTTATTATCTTCCTGAAACAGAAGAAAAAGAGCTTTGAAAAAAGTAATCCAGCAACAACTAACCGTAACATAACAGGTATTCATTCCAGCCATCTGAAACTTGGACATCTGAGACACTGTTGAGAGGGTATTGAAGATATTTCTTACTTTATGCACAATATTGTGAGGACTTACAAAAACTCGATTGCTCTGGAAGAACTCACATGGTACCCAGGATCTGTTATCTTGAGACTTTCAAAATAATCAACTTTATTGATTAGGTTTTAAGTTGAAGTTTTTTAATTATGTCTATTATTGTTATGTAGAAAACCGTTAGCCAAATTCACTGGGTATTTACCACATATTGTGGTATTTACTGGATGTGCATATTTTGCCGTATATTTACAT
Organism: Calonectris borealis; assembly: GCF_964195595.1. Lineage (NCBI taxonomy): Eukaryota > Metazoa > Chordata > Aves > Procellariiformes > Procellariidae > Calonectris > Calonectris borealis. The sequence continues at coordinate 127,693,317 of NC_134313.1, forward strand.
GGTATTTTACATTAATAGAAAGAGAAGTGTGATGTGCCCCAAAGAAGCTGCCAACCTAAGATCCTGATCCTGCAGATATTTATACATCTGCTCACTATTGTGCACCAAGAGTACTGCCATTGACTTCAACTGAGCCTTTTAAAGGATTTAAAGTTACGTTGTGTGCCTAAGTCTTTTGCTGAGTGACACTTTTAACAATACCTTCAGACACACCGGGAGAACAAAATATATAGGTTAAATGATCCCTCATGCTTAGGCACTTAGTTTCCACCTAGATAAAATGGGAAGGTATATGCAATTTACTTTCAAAGTAAATCTTGCTCACAAGATGGAAAGTGCTGTATAAAAGCTGTAATTACTGTAAGATCATTATTTTTTTTTTCCTGCAGCCAGTTTGTTGAAAAAAAGTACTTTCATCTTCTATGAAATTGTCTTGCAAGACAATTATGTTATGGTGTAATAACAGATATCACAGGGGAAATGACATGATCATGTATATCTCCTATGTGTGAAAATTTCCTTCTCTTTACATATATCAGTTATCAGATGTCCCTTGTTACTACTGTTCTTCGGTGCTGGACATCAGGGAGGACCAAGATTGAAACTCTAAGATGATGTGCATTTTTTCCCGCCTCATAAACTAAACTCTGAAGAGAAGCTGACGGAGATTTAACATAGTCTGTAATTCTCATAATTATTCTTCAACAGTCTCCTTTTCAGGAGAATTCTACAGAAGACTGTCCAGTGTGAACCCCGCATTGAATTAAGCTTTGCCAGTGCAACCTGGATAGAGAAGCACCGTGAAAGAACCAGAGGTCCTGGGAAAATGAGAAGCATGAACGCTGTCTCTCTGTTTTTTTAGGAAGTGGGACAAGTATGACTTTCTGCAAAGAAGCCCACTAAGGGATTTTTTTCTTACAAGGCACTGATCTTAGGCAAATTTCCAAAGCTGAAGTTACTGACCCTTAATAGATACATGGTGATTCACAAGAACAACTGTAAAACAAAAGAAAAGAAGATCAGCTAAGCAGAAACATTTGAAGCATAACTGCCTCCTTTCTTCTGGCTGTCAATAAAATCAGACTTATTTACTCTTGTTTAACTAGTTAGGTGCACGAATTCTGACTAGAGTTCTTGTTAGCTATTGTGCTGAAAGGCACTAAAGGCTGTCATCCAGACATCAGCGTTTAACCTGAATAAACATTAGACCCCACTTAAAATCAGAGGTCTGCCAAGAACTCTTTCAGGCTCAGCAGAGTATCTGAAACGGTTAGTCAAAACGGATCATTAATCAGAAGGGAGTAGTTGCCCCAGATGCCCAACAGGCCAGAGAAAATTCATCATGGGTGCAGGGTTTTTCGGGTTGCAGGGGATGAGCCTGGTCACAGGGTTTGTCTAAGTTGTCTCCCTCTCTGAAAAACAGCTGGAGCTTAGACCCCTTTATTTTGCTATTATATGTTAAGGGAGCCAATTATCCTGTGGCATATTCATTTAAATTCATTTAAATTGTAAATAAGTAAACAGGATTAGAGTAAGGATTTGGCCTGACTCTTGTCAGCTTGGGGGAAACAATGAGATGAGGTCCCCAAATAATACAGCTGCCAGCTAATGATTTGGTTCACTAAGAGAACAATCTTGTGATGATAGTCATATTAAAAGTGCCTAAAATAATTAGAATTAATTTTAAAATGATCTCTAGGAAGCAGCTGGGCAGGGACTTAGAGGAAGAGAATGAGAGAGAGAGGAGAGTGAGGACATTAAAATGGACTGATTAATAAAATATGAATACAGACAAAGCTGTGCAGCTGGGGTTTTACACTAGCATTTAGAAATAGCCATAGATATTATTCTGCCTCTGGACCTGTATCACTTTAAATCTCTTAGAAATATATTAAAATTACTCAAAGAGGGACCATTTTGAAAAGCTCCCTAGAGTTATGCATGATAATTAAAAAGAGGTTCATTGTAAATCCTTCTGTCTAGTTCAAGAGTATTATCTGCTTACAGACAACCCTCGGAGGGCAAAGTTGCAGCCTTGATCTGGCAAAATTATTGTCCAGTGATGATACATTTTTTGTGCGTACAGAAATGCAGCATGAGCACAGTAACAACAGATCTTATATGTGGATGCTACAGTGTCAAGAGAAAAACATCAACTACATCATTGTTTATACTAATAAGACATTTCTGAAATAGCATTATTTGTCTAAAACTGAGGACAGATCAATTTCAAAAGTCAGAGAACAGGTAAGGGAAGAGTCAACTGTACTTCAATTTCCCATTTTAGGGCAAATATTCTCTAAATCATACAGAAGCATTATGAAAATAAGTGTAAAAATGAATTTGAGGGAGATGAGTGGTTGAAAACATTTGGGTGGTAAGATCTCTGTGTATATATATGAGTTCAGAAGATCATGATCTTAGATTCAGTAAAAACCAGGGTGGAAAGAAATCCTTTAATTCATCTGGAATTGTATACTGAAAAAAAGAAAAAAAAGAAAACTGAATTTGAAGTTCTTATTAGTTATCACTGAGGCAAGACTGTATCTGACCTACAAAGAAGCAGAATTTTTAAGCAGCGTACCACTGTTCCCTGTTGGGCATGCAAAACTGCACTGCATTTTGGAATAGCATCCACCCTGATGCAGGGGGCTGGCACAGGCCTGTGCAATTTTCTTCCATTTAAGCCTTCAAGACAGAACTGAAGTGAGATCTTGATCTTTTCTTCACCCTAAAGTCAAGGAGTGATTTTCATCCTATTTCTTTTTTCTTGTCCCTTATGCAAGAAGGGGTTGGGCAGCACTTCCTAAATGTGCTGAGGAACCTCCTCCTGGAGAGGTTGTGTGCACAAATATTGTGCACGCTTTTGAGGGTGAGTCAAAATGTGGCCCCTGTTACTACAGAACAGTAGTGAAACAACATATTCGTTTTTATGAGAGATGCATAGGCCCTTCCATGCTTCTTACAGTTTCACTTGAATTGTTGCTTTCATTATGAACCTATTAGTTCAGGATTTTAACACAGCCAAGCAGCTCTGCTTCGGGCTACTATTTCGCACACAACACCACCAGTACAAGAGTAATGGTTTATTTGGACAGTTTAATAAAATTCAATATCTCAACTGTTGCCAGGCTCAAAGACAAGCAAAAATGCTTGTGGAGGTTTTCAGATTTTACAAACCGTATTCAGATCGTACAAGGCATCTTTGCCTTTAAAAACTAACTACACAAAAAGATGAGAGTTCCTAATTTGAGGTAATTGCCTTGCCAAATTAGGCGAAAAACGCATTACAATATTGGCTGACATACTAATGGATAAAAATAATGTTCAGAGATAGCACAATAAACAATTGAAATTCCATGGAATTTGGTTTTAAATATCTGTTGATGATTGAATAACAACAATGTGAGTCATCTGACATGGCGGGGTATAATGATGAATTGCACGCTGTGCTCCTTTGTAAGGTGTTTTGAGATGTGTCAAAGAACGCATGCTTCACACCTGAGTACATGTAATTGTTATTGATTAAGAAAGATATAATTCAGTAACAAACTAAACATTTTTTCTTCATTACAGATCTTCAAAGAACAAATCTTCTAAAGTACTAATTAAGCCTGAAATCATTTCAAGAAAGAGGAGTTTGAAAACTGCTGCAATATATATGTAAGAAACATCATATACTGCATACACTTTACTGGAAAAGCATTTTCCCTTATTTTTTTTTTCTGTGGCAGTTTCCCTACATTTTCAGAACTGAGAATGAAGTATATTGGGAGCTGTCATGCTAAAAGCCTTGCAACTGAAAATTTTAATTTAGAGGCTTTGAATCAAATGATTGGATGACTTGGGAAACTGGTAATAGGCTATATACCCCTTAACGGCAATACCGCTTGTTCAGAGTCCGTCTGGGTCCCAGGGGACCAAACAGGCCTTGCAGGGGAATTACCGGTCTGGGCTCTAAGCGGCCACTTCTTCACATTGCAAATGAGCAGTCACTGCTTGGGCCTGTTGCACGATCATTTTCCCAGTCTCCACAAAAGCAGAGTAATGAAGAACACCAGGTAACCCGCTCATAAGCCATGCTTACCCATTGCTCACTTATGCAACCCTTCAAACTAATCATTTGTGGCTACTACAAAATATGCATGTGCTAACTACCTGAGTATTCCTGGACAGACTTTGCAGTACAGCTGTCCTGGCTCCCATGTCATCAGCAGTGCCCAGGCTAGCTACTTTAAAGCTAAAGTGGCTCTCTCTACATGAGCTACAGCCACTGTGAACAACCCTATGCTCTCACTAATGCCCAGGGTCTAGCACTTCCCTAAGTCATCAGGGGCTGCTCGTCCGCGGGGACAGCAGACACAGAGAGACAAGGGAAGCATTTCGGTTGTCCTTCTGGAACGTGATGGTGACTTGTCAGGATCAGGATCGTGTTGGAGCAGAAGAAGGTAGCAAGACGGCACATTTTCTTCCTCTTCTTTGGAACAAATAGAGAACTATAAAACTACCTTAGTTCCACTGACTTCAGGAAAGCTGTGAGAGTCTATACCAGTATCTGCAACTGGTAGCTTTCATAAGCATTGAAACACATGCACAAAAACACTGCATTTGTGTTTTAGAGGAAAATTCTGTATTGAAAAAGGCAGCACATATTTTATGAAACAGCACCATTTCTGCTGACTGCATCCCTTATAGTCCCTTTTGCTGCAGGTTGCTGGCAGGGCTGTACTGCACCGTGCGTGGACACACGCTCTGCTCTCACATCCCCCCAAGCAATATGTGGGATGAAGGAAAAGGACCTACTCCAGCTCGACTTTTTCAAAATGTATCTACCTTCAAATCTCTTTGGCATTCACAAACAGGCTCCTTTACACATGCCTGGCAATTACACTCACACCTATTTTTAGAGTTGTCTAACTCACTTCAAAAAGCAGCAAGGAATGCAAAAACCAGGACTACCATGTGTCACTTTCTTTAAAAAACACTTGAGTTGCCATGTCTTACTACTTTACTGCTTGTAAGATGGGTGGTGTCATCCTTGAGATTTTTCCAGGCACTGATTCTGGTGAAATCTAGTCTCTCAAACTATATTTATTTCCATTTCTTGGGAATGGGAAACCAGGAAATGGTGGGACAAGAAAACACACTGTTGGACAGAAGATGGAATATTTGAGAAACGTTAGCCCTGTGATACACTTGCCTGGAACAAGTGTATGACCTGGGAAGCAATACCTTGTGCTGTAATGTCTTACACGACATGAAGCCCAAAATGGCTGCTGAAAGAGTGTGACACTGCACCACAGTTTAACAAGGATTATTGCATTTTGACCATTTTTCCTATAGGGATGGAGCTCCCCATATTTAACACACAATGTATTGTGCTCTCTGTGGACTTCTTGATAATCATAAACATGGTTTCATAGATACCCCCAAAAGTGCTTGTAGGCTGATCATTAATATTGTTTTTGTATATACCATATAAAACTTACATTTCAGTAAAATCAGCACAAGTGAAGGAGCACTTGGAATTACCTGTGGCAACCTCAGTCTTTTTTGGCCCTGTTAAAATATACGTTGGGATAGTCCGGACAGTCTTCCCCTTTAAGTGAGCATAGGATGAGGAATAGCTGTTCTGCAACTGTGGAAATTCATGGGATTTTGATCATATGAGATAAGAGGACTAACTAGGAAATGAAAATGGGTCTGTAATGCACAGGAGGTACTTGGAAGAAATCCTTAATTTTCATGCTATCCAGGATGATAACAGAGCTTGGCCATCATTTGCAGCTGTTCTGGGATATATCACAATGAACAGAGATTAGCTGTTATTATTCAGCGTCTGCTTCAGTGTCCTCAATATCCTATAAAATTCTGAGCTTTACCTAATTGGGCTAGAAGGAGAAACAAACCAATAAATCTATTTTTATTATGATTATGTTATACCAATCTGGGAGTAAATGAATGTTAAATATAATGCCTGGGAATACTAGCTAATCATCTTCCAATCATAAGAGTAGGTATTAAGAAGCAGACTGGAGTATAGAATTGTTGTCCAAAAAGATTCTTTCTCTTAATCTTATGGCAATTAGAATAGCCATTTATTGTTGGTCATGAGTGCCACCCATCACCACCAGGGCCAGAAGTTGCCAGTGTCGTTGAAGCAATGGTTAGCCCCTTTCTTACACAGAACAGCAATGGAAAATGCATTACACCAATGCTCCAAACCCAGTGTTGGTTTCTGATAAGCTTCCTGATGGGACTAAAGGGGTCAGCTTTAACCTCGTATGCCCTAAACGGTTTGGGATTTGAGAAATGCCCTTCACTTCCATGTCCTAGTGCCCCTGGGAAGACCAACAGAGATTCAGTGTACCCTCTTCATAAAGGGAGGTGCTGACTGAAATCCTCTGTAGTAGGTTTAGATCTTGCGCTCAGCCATGAGCTTTGTTAATGTTTGGGGCATCCTGCTCTGCGTTCACTTGCCCCCTCGCAGTTAAGGCAGGATGGGCTGCAGGATGCGCGTTTCTGGGCAGCTTTCTTCTATGCTTACCCTGTGAATTTTTATTACTGATGTTGGGATAGATGCTTTGACCTATTTTTGGAACTGGACTTGTAGAGATGTATTTTGAAACTGTGAATCTAAATAATAACTGTGCATGATTAGGAGAAAGAATGAGGACTGCAGAAGGAAAAACAAAACAGCTGCTATTTAGTAGACTCCTTGTCTCTATCCTCAGTGGTCCAAACTGAATCACCTGGCAGGAGACCTACGCTGTGGAGAGCTGTGCTGGCACATAGGCAGCTGTATGGCAAGCTGCCTGACACTCTGGCAATTGATCTGTCCTTGCTACCAACTGCATCCACAAACTGGCCTCGGCCCAGGGGTGGTAGGAACAGACTCACTCCCAAAATCCAAACCGATAGAAGCCTTGTGGTCTAGCAACAAACCACTGTAGTCAACATTATACCGTGTACTCATGACAGAGGCACAGCTCTCAATTTTTGACTGGTCCACTGTCCTATTTGATATGTCTCTTCATAGGCAAAGACATGTTCTGGCTGAATTAGGCAGATGCAGGTGGCCTGGGATCATGCCCCTTCCCTCTCTCTTTTCTCCACAATAACCTGTTGTGGGTATAGCATCATAAGTAGAACAGATACTGGGATACGAGCTACATAAGGGGCAGTCCTGAACAACCATTTTAGGTTTATAGCAGAGAAGGAAGAAGGTTTTGAAAATTTTTTGCCACTGAATGTTGGGATCTCTCTTTTCCAAACTAATCATGTCATACTATAGCACAAGCCTTCCTTGGAAATGCTGCTGAGAAGACAGCTGAGGATGGATGCCTCTGTGCATATTGTTACAATAGCTGCATACAAAAGCATAAACACATTACAGCTTGCATATTTACAACATTTAAATTCACTGACCTTGCATTTCTAGGAAAAAAAAAAGGGGGGGGGGGGTGAGGGAAGAAATTGCGGGGCTTCCAACATTGAGCTTTCAAGATCACTATTTTCCAATGGTGACATTATTGTAAATTTTTTAACACTGATAAAAGGTGAGCTGCCTGATAGTATGCTAGGCTAAGCTGTATGGAAGAGAGGTATATTCATCCCTAACATTGGTGGCTGCCAGGTCCGTTCTGTATGTTCAGTAAATTATTGCATAAAACATTTAATTTTAAAAAAGGCAGGTTGAGGACAATTAATTGTTTAAACAATATGTTTTATAATACATACTCAAATATAGAACATATTTCATAATATATAAGCACAGAATTAAAATTCAATGTTCTATCTTAACTGTACATAACTGTGAGGATTTGTTTTTTTAGGGCTGCCCTAATTATCATGTGCTTTTTCTTTTTCCATACATGTATTACAGAAATAATAATTGACAGGGAAAAGCCCCCAGTACTCATCTTCGCAGAATTGTCAGAATTTATGGGCTGATGCTAAGCCTGTACTGGTTTTGTAAAACATTGGGCCTATTGAGCCAGGTCAGGTTGGACAGGGCTCTGAGCAACTTGATGGTGTTGAAGATGTCCCTGCTCACTGCATTGGACTAGATGACCTTTAAAGGTCCCTTCCAACCCAAACTATTCTATGATTCTATGATCTTATTTTCAGATATAGTAAAAAAAAAAAAGGAGATGAAGTAAAACATGTTAATAACCTGAAAAAAAGTAAGCATATGAAATGGGTTTTATCTTGCTTGATATATGTAAAATGTAACAATTCAGTAGCAGTGCAGGCATTAAACTTCAGGTTTTGCAAGCTGTAAGAATAAAGAGATAAATTTTGGTTTGAACCCCCCAAAACCCTCTCATTCATAATATAAATAGTTTCTCTGAGTGAGAATCTTTGCAGAGAGTGATTGTTAGAAACAATCAGTCATCAAACTGGTGTCATGAAACACAAACCTTCAGAGAAGGCATCGATATGCTTCACTCTTGCAACAACCTCCCAGGAAACCATGCTACTCGGAGTATTTATGTCATAAACGATATCTGTTTGCAGGCTTCAGATCAGTGAGGAGGAACTATAGTGCCTTCTCTTTTTTTCCAGCCCTACCCGGCTGCCACCGCGCCTGAGCTGTCAAGGAACAAATGCTCTGACTTCATCTTGTGGGCTCATTCCTCCGGATTCTGACAACGCCTCTCAGGTTCGTAGATGTGTCAACCCCATTGTAATGATTGCTGCTAAAACGGATGCACTGAGGAATTAAAGGTGGAGATATATGTTAAAATTGCCTTTCTTATTCATCAGAGGTGCCAAGCCCCTGAAAGAAATTTCAAAGGAATAAGCGCATCTGTAATGGTTGGGTTTTTTTTTTTTTTCTTCTATAGATAATATTTTATATAAAGCAAGCCCTCTTCACTCTGGTTTTCTTATCTGAGAGAAAGAGAGGGGGCGCAAAAAACCTGAACTTGAAAACTGACAGAATCCTACCTTTAAAACGCTATCTAATTGCCTCGCGGAGGAGCAGTGAGATTGCATAAAACAGGATCACTCCATTTCTAGTTCATCATCCTATCCAAACATCTTCAACATTCCTATATTATTTTCTAGGTGTTTGCACCACCTACGTTAATATAGATGATTATGTCACAGTCAGCAAGCAAAAAACAATGTCTTCAGGAGGAATGGTTTCTTATGAATGGAAAATGTTTAATACATATACATCCATCCCAGGGGTCCAACACCTTTCAGGAAGAGCTTGTAATTGGTTTCATTCAGGAAAACCTTTGGGATCTCTATTAAATTAGTTTTAGTGGGTAGGCTCTGTCAATCCAACAGTTTCCCTAAAGTAAAATTTTTAACCCCTCCATTGCTCTTAAAGGGATTTGAGTATTTAAAAAAAGAGAGCGAGAAAAAGGATAGCAACCCATGCCGTTTAAATAAATGTCAGCTCCAGCTGACTTGGCCTACACCGTGGGGATGATTCTTTTCAGAAGGCTACTTTGCAAATTTCAGAACCTAATTTCATGACGTCATGTTTGGAAATATTTCTGTAAAATTTTGTATGCTATCCCTCACCATCCATAGTTGATCTGTAGTCAAATCCCTCCTTAGCTGCTCTTGACTGAAAGTCCATTTGATCTCTTGCCTGTCCAGCAACGTAAATGCTGCTATGAAAGGGCATGGCATGGGGCTTGCTCTAAGCTCTTGATGAGTTACTGCTTTTGGAAGACAAGGTATCTGAGATGTGTTTTAAGCTCACGATTTTGTTTTTCCAACAGTTTAGTAGTAGTCTGCCATGGTCTCTAGGCAGAGATTTGGGCAAGCCTGGCTCTGATCCAGAGGAGTCTGTCTCTGAGCTGAAAAATTCCCTTGTGCGGCATCCACAGCTTAAACTCTTTCTGACATAGCTCAGCCCAAACTCCAGCCCTCTTTGGAGAAGAGCCTATGTGTGCCTTGCTGCCCCGCCAGCATGGTCCAAGCTGGCAAGAGCATGCTGTAGCCCAATCTGCCAGCAAATATCCTGAGTTAAGCAAAGCATGGCTGCTCCAAGCCAAGGCTGGGCTACAACCAGCAGCAAGGAAAGAAAGAGCAGGGGTAACAGGGCTCAGTGGGATTATGCCTGCTTTCAAATCCTGGCCTCTGTGAGGACTACATAGCTATTCTTGTTGGAACCAGAATTTTCTCTTAACATAGAAAAAGGACAAGAAGCAGTTGGTACTGTGTTTGTTACCCAGCGACAACATTGCAGTGGGGACTCTAAGCCTTTGTCCGCTACCAAGCTAGAAGTCCTTCACCAGCTAGACACTGAAACAATGCTGATCTCTATTGTACCCAGACACAGCAGACAACTTTAGATAAATGAATTAATGTTTCAAAATAGATGCAGTACTTTACATTCTTGCATTTAGTCCGTCCAGCTGAAGTCAGTGGAAGCTGAATTAGCTCATACACTTTCAACTGACTCATCACGCATGTATTTGCTCCATGAAGTGCATCTCCTACTGCTCTATTCCACGGAGGCACAGCGCAATGAGGGCAGTACTCAGAAAAGAAGGCAGGTGTCCAAACTTCCCATGCTCTTTTCTCACTACCAAATATATCTGGGCTAGGATCTTGCTCATGCAAGTTACTGCAGTGTCACTGATTACAGCTGGTCTATGTTGAGTTACCCAAGACTAAGATATATGGAACTTCAGGATAAATGAGCAATTGTCTGCATGTAATTTTTAATTGAAGTGTTAATGTAATCTCCTATGCAGCAGACAACATTTAAATCAGATTTTCTTCAAATTTGCTGTTGCTGGAAACATATACACAAAAAAAACCCCACAAATAAGATCTTGAATCTTAACTCAGATGGGAAAATTCACAGGCCGTTCTCTTTAATTAATTTAAACATCACTAATTTAAACCGCTAAGCTCTCCTGAGTAATTCTGGTAACAGCACTTAAAAATAACGCTCCTGTGAAAAGCTCTGCTAATTCAGAAAATGATCAGAATTCATGTTGCTCATTTCACAAAGAAGAGAGAAGATTGTCTCTGTTGTGGCACATGCAGGAAGTTCTAGTCTTTTAGCAAACAAGATCAAAAATGAGATAATTAATACTGGCTGAAACAAATGAGATTTTTATATTTAAATATTGAATAGTAGGTCTTATGAGAGCCTGAAGGGGAAAAGAAAAAACAAAGCAAAAATTATGCATACCCACAATGGGAGGGAACACTATCCTTCATGGTACTAGTAGACAACTATGTAAGTAACAACCACTTTCACATTTTATCATTGCTATAAATACTTGTCTTGTTTTGATTAAATTGATGTCACAATGGCCAAAATTCTCTTCCCATCATGACAAGCAGCTGCTAGTCAACTTGCATTTTTAGTTTCTTCCTCAAATTTCTCACAAATGAGCTTCTAGGCTGCTCTGATTTAATTGTACACACTGTAAATGCCTCTGGCTTTGGTCAGAAGTGTTTTTTAACTTGCTGAATTTTTTATTTCCTATCAAATGCCATTGTGTGGCTATACTTCGGTGACCCCCTACAGGAGTACAGTTTCTGCAAGAGCAATGGCATGCAAAGGGGAGCTAAAACATTACAAATTTTTCCTGCAGTGACTGATGAGATATTGAAAGCAGATCTGTCAACAGAAGTCTGTACTCTTTTGCCTTTACATGAGTTCAGCATATCCAGTGCAACTGAGTTGGTGATGTTTTGGATTCTTATCAAGGGTCTGTTGTTCTTCCCAGAGAATAATTCAATTTTGTTGGTGCATTGGGGAGAGCCATTCATACAAGGAGCCAGCCTGTAGGCATGTATAATTACATGGTCTTGGCTGACTGTCAATGGTATTTGTTTGTGAGATAAAATATATGGATTTATGTCTGTAAGAAGGGTTGGTCTATAAGTGAACTTAATAAATGCAACTAGCTAGTTACGTGACATTTCAGCTGCACACACTCAAAACATTAAGTATGCTATCAAAATATTCCTTATCTAGATTCATAGTAAAAAGTTAAATCTTTTGTTTCACAAGTTAGTTTGCTACGAAACAAGAAAGTACATAAAAATAACGCATGCAGCATTGTAATTATGTGTTGCCCATTATGACCATGCAAACTCAACCAAGCACAGGTAGGGTCCTGCCTTCTTGGATGATGCTCATTTTTGCCCCTGGTCTTTTGGGGCTTGGTAAAATGGAGTTATTAATCAGTTTTACTTAGAGTTTATCACCACTAAACCATGATTAGACCTGTCCATTTATTCTCTATTTCTGTTCATGGGCTCCTGGTGTTTATTAGCAACCTTGAAAGAGCCTAGACTACACAGTGGAGTGAGTATCACAGACAGGAAGAAAGTATGTGGGGTTCCGAAGGGAAGAGCAAGATGGCTAATTTTAGATATCTCTATCATTAAACATGTAAATATTATATACAGGCTACGTGTCTGGCATTTCTTCCATAACTTACAAATCAAAAGAAAATTCTGACCTTTATTTGTTTCTCTAGAAATCAGCAAGAGGTCATAAAGGCATGTGTGTGTGCATGTGGCACTTTCTTTTTTTAATCTGTGTTGAAATCTATGTAGCGTTGAAAATACAGCATTTGGAAAGCCAAGGAGGTTTGGGGTTGTTATTGTCTTAACATATTGCAGTATTCCTTTCGCTTTCTTTGTTTACTTCTAGAATTGATTTTTGTTTTGCTTTTCTTTCTGATATCAATTAAAAAAGTAGATGCTATGGAAGAAGCAAGATAAACAGGAAGAACTCTGATCTTTTTCCTCATTTAGACAATGGAGATTACATTTCTGTTGGTTTGCATTTGAGATGTGTTGGTTTTCAAGTGCTTCTTAGAGCAAAGGAAAAAACCTAAAAAGTAAATATCTTTCCAAAGCACTTTCTTGCAAATTGGATTTCCACATTAAATTTAGACTCAAGTATCAGAAAGAAAATGTAATATAAAAAGATTTCTCTTTTAAGTATGTTTATACTTAGATCTTGCCAGGAACTTCAGTCCAATTAAACAAATTCTGACAGTAGATTCTCAGTTGACTTAGACTGATGTTGATCTATTGCCTTTTATTTAAAGAAAAACCAACTGAGATGCTGGAAAGATGAATAGTATATCCTTGCCTTGTTGTATTAGAGTATATGTGACTAAGCACTCACAGAGTACATTTAGATATTAATTTTTGGAAGGATTATCTAGAACCTAGCCTTTCCTGGTTTGCACCTGATTAATTCCAAGGCTGAATACAGAAATGCTTTCTTAGGCAAAACTCTCCTTAACATTTTCACTAAGTCCTGAGATAGTATTTAAGAGTTTGAATCCAGATTTGCAAAAGCATTTAGATACTTAAAGATGCAAATAAGCATCAAATAGGATTTGCAAAAAAGCCTACGCAGGATCTGGGGCTCATTCCCTTTGAGTAGTAATGGGTATTAGACATCAAACAGACCTGGTGATTTGGAAATCACGTTGGGCACTTCCATGCAACGTTAGGTGCCTAATGGTCTTCAGAGTTTTTACTGTCAGCCTTCCATCTCTAATTACTTTAAAATCTGGCTCTTAGATTAAGAGAGAAGAAAGAGCAAGTTGTAGTTTTATATTAACAGATAAAAGAAATGAACAGGTAAAATAAAAAAAAAATTAGATGTGCCAACCTGTAAATATCTGCTATGGAAGTTCTGGATGTTCACTTTTTAAAATTCTATGCAAGCATATCTCATGAGTTATGAGGCCAGGAGAATGTAATATATAACTAACGAGAATAGATTACTTACCTTTACAAGGCTGTTTATAAGAACACACCTGATTCGTCTTGGCATTTGAAATACATTTCTAGCATGAGCTCCTTTTTCATTGCAAGCCGAGTACAACTGTGTGAACTATTACATTTTTCTCCTGCCGAAATCCAGAGAAATGAAATTGCTGCCTTGAGCCATGTTTTGAACTACTAACCACTATCACTTGAACCACACAAAGCTTTAAAACTTACACTGCAAGACTTCTCCAGAAGCTACAATATCCCCCTCCAAGCCTCTGAGTCAGCTGCTGATGGGAACAGACTTTTTTCAGATTGCCCCACAAGGTATTTACCTTTCAAGTCAATCACTGCTGAGTTCATTGTGTGTCGATCTTACCTGAGTACAACAGTAGGTGCCTAATAAGTATTTACAAGAAATGCTAGTGTGCCTAAAACGTTAGTGTACCATGACCATGCATGTGAAACAGCCCTGAGAGTGAAGACCTGACGGATGAATCTTGCTGTGTCCCTGTGCAATGAGATAAACAAATCTTTGCCTTTCAGGTTTTGTAATCAAACAAATAAAACCAAGAGAGATTTCTTTTGTTCTGTAATTGTATGTGTGTCAGTGCCGTGCCTTTCCCAGTTCATTTGTTGTGATTTATATTTTCAGAAAGCGTATGGTTGTGCTGCATGAGAAATGTCTCTGTTGAATCGAATTCTCTGACTGCAGTAACTCTAAATGAGCTCAGTGTCTTAATCTGATTATGATTTCTTGTTTTTCTAAAACCACTGTGTACGGTGGCTGCGTTACTTACAGTAATTATCCTCATCCTGCAAATTCTTCACTGCGTGGGAATTGCCAGAAAAGATTTTTTTCTTGTATGTAATAAACCAAAATAATACACTACAGGCAAGTTTCTATTTAAATATTGTGCCATAGGTCAAACTCTGCTTTAGTTGTATAAGTTCAGATAAAGCATCAAGAAATTCAAAAGGAACAAGAAGATTTTCTAAAACTTCAGCAAGACTCCTGTAAGCACTGACATTAATACACCAAAATATGACTGAATACCCAAGGTGGCTGGAAGACCACTGTTTTTATCTGCAGATCTCTCTGGTGAAGGAAGGACATCCACGGAGGAAGTGAGAAAAGCAGAGTACAAGGATTGAAGGACTGGAGGTGGCCTGAGTTCTTTGGCTGGGAAACTAGCAAAGCTGGGCTCTGGGAAAGTATACACTAACTGCAGTGTTAACACTAAACGCCAGCAGGACATGGCCAGCAGACAGTACTTGTGTAGCAGACCAGGGAAAAAAACCTAAACTCATGTGTGGCCACAAATGCGTCGGCAGCCCTGTGCCTTTTGTACTAGGGGATTCGTCACCATCTGAAATCAGAAGCCTTCTCCAAAGTAACTAAACTGGGATTAAGGCCTTCAGGATTAGGGCAATAGTAGGCAATGTGTTAGAAGCAAAATATATCCCAAGAAAAGCACGTTATGCATGAATTTTCCCTACGGACTTCAAGAAGCAGGAGATGTGAAAGAGCCAACAGATCAGACAGTCTGCTTCCCTCTGATGACAGGGACTGCTCTTCACCTGTCCTTCCCAGTGTTTGGTACTGGGCAGTCAGCCTTATCTTAAGCACATCAAGCAATGACACACTTAGCCTTTCCCTTGCAGGACTCCATTCCTAACCTTCCAGCCCTCTACAAAAGGAAAATGTTTAATATACATGACAAACTAATGCAGCATACGATTTTGGGAGTGTGCCATTTTGTTTCTCAAATTGGCAAGAATTACTTTTAAATTCAAAATAAAAAAAAAAGGAAAACCTTTCCAGTTTGAAGGCAATATTGTACCTAAGGGAAAACTCATCTTATAGCCCAATACGACAAAGATGCCTGCTGCCTGCCCGGGGTACTGAGTTGGAATTGGAATTTTCGAAGGTGATAGTAACAAAGTGACCCAGTTTGTACATTTAGCTTTAGCATCCTCATGTTGCTGAAAGTAAAGAAATTATGACTTTGGCAGCAGGAGGTTGGAGGCACAGCCCATTCTGTTAGGTAAACTATGTTGGGAGATTTTTGGCTTAGCCGATGAGATCTTACATTCACCTTAACAGTATTCGTCAGGCTGGCTCTGTGGGTGGTGGGTTGGGGTTTCCTGAATGGGAGGAAAAGGAACTGGGGCACAAAGAGAGCCCCTGAGAGGAGACTGGGAGATTACTGTCCAGACATGACAAAAGGGAGGAAGAAACAGCATGTTTATAACCCTTGTCATGAGGAGAGTGGCTGATCCTGACCCAGCAGGGAAGAGCAGGGATACCTGAAGGCCTGGCATCAGGAGGATGTGCTATTGCAGCAAGTGCTGAAAATGGGGACAGAGAAGCACAGTCCAACAGCTTCGGGGGGTGCGAGGGGAGTCTCCGGTGGCTGCAAGGGGAACAAGGTCCTCTCAGATCTGCTTTACGTGAAACACTTTCTTGTTTCCCAGCAGTTCACTTCTGGTTTTGTACAGTTCACTCTGCACAATCTGCACAGTCACCAGGGAACCACGTGCTGTGTACAGAAGCTCACTTAGTGCACGCGCACAGCAGTGCAAGCCTGGCAGTCTTGCTGTTTTCCATACAGCTACTGTTACAGGCTCCCAAAACACGTGAGTTATTTACTCATTATTGGCTGCCCAGTCCCAGGCATGGTGCTTTCCAAATAACATGAAGACACAAATCTCTCCCTACAGAACACAATCCAAAATAGGAAAGATCTCGTTGGAACAGTGGTAAGGGACACAAGATACAAGCAAAGGGCTCAAGGCAATTAGCAGTGATCACCCTCTTAAAATACATTTGCTACTGTTGTCATGACACAGCAACTTTCCATTCTCCCATTGCCTTCATATCACATCACCATTCAGTTCAGCTGTTCCCCCCTTCCTTCTGCTGGAAATCCCAACTACGGTTTTCCAAAAAGCTCAGACAATGTTTTTATTTCTCATCCAGCTAAACACAAAAATTCTGCGGTAATAACATGTCTTTTCCAGGAAAGCTCATGTATAATATCAGCTGGATAAGAACTTCAGAACTCCTGTACAAGGTGGTCATCTTAACTGTTTATGTGGCAATGGACTATCTAAAGGACTATCTATAAATTTCTTATTTGATTATATCTCTTTCTTATGAATGAACCTCTGTATAAGAGGAAAGCCTCTCCTTTTTACCCTTCAAGAGTTACTACATAGCGTGGCATGAGCAGGTGCCATCCCGCACTGGCCGATGAGTGAACTGCCTGTCCATGGCTAATGTGTCGGGCAGTGCTCAGCATATTCACAGGGAACTGTCTCTTGGAAAAAGCTAATGGGCTTCACTGTCTGAAATATGACTATTTTCTCAGTAGTGGTAGAAAAATGTGCTGCAAAATATCTCAGTAAACAGACTGACCTATTCTCCTGGGCAAGATGCTGAGACTTGGCTAGTCAGATGTGTTAATAGATGAGCTGTATTCTCAGCGCTGATCCCAAGAAGAATACACAGAGCAAATGTCACTTTTACAGCCACTAATTGAACATGACTATGGCTGATAGCGCTTTCCTACCTCCTCTGCCTATCCTCAAAGACTATGTCCCGTTTGTTTATTGGAAATATTCATGCTTCCCAAAGATTCACTGCATCTCTCTGCCAATGAGGCCTTGTATGTGGAGTTATTATTCTGCATTTGCCTCTCACACTTGCCTGATCCAGCCATTTGAATCATCATGTTCATGCAGCATTTCTGCCAGCAGAGGAGGGAGTGCAAATCATGCCTAACTTTGCATTTGGTTATGCCACCCCTCAGGGTCATCAAAGCAACACCAGAGAGGTCTACATTCAAACTAGGTGACCCTAGGTAACTTTCAGTTTTGCAAATTCTTTCAAAGCAACAGACAACCCTCGGTAAACTGTTGAACAAGTAGTGTTCACAAGGAGATGGACAGAAGGAAAGCAACAGCGAGGAAAAATAGCATTGGTTGAAGTGAAACATGTCAGGAAAACATCCCTCCACAAGGCCTGATAACATGAGATGAGGATCTTCTGCACATTGGGTTATGACTTCCACATATTTTTGTACGTGGACCTGCCCAAACCCAAGCTCATGCGTCAAGACACCACTCAACTCTCAGCACAACAGTGGCAGCCATCAGAACCACGGAAGTTAGTCCTAACAGAAGCTAGGCTCAAATTTAACACTCTAGTTTTAAAGTGCATTTCTAGAAGCAAAAGATAAAATTTGCTTCTAACTGCAGACAGCTTTTTTCTAGCCTGCTGGAAACTGCCTGACAATTATTCCTGTGAGGTTTTTGTACTGCAAGTAGCCCCAGAAACACCACATTTCAGCAAGATGGCTGCCACCAGCAATACGTCTGTAATGCCAACTGCAATTAAAACCCTGAAAAATAGCATGCAGTATCTCACAGTTTATCAATAGCGATGAGTATGTTATCGCTCATAGACCCTTGAGCTCAGCACAAACCTCAGGTAATTTTTCATTATCCTGCAATCCTCTGCACCTTCAAATCAATCACAGTTCTGCCATCGACTTCTAAAAAGGCAGGGTAAGATATCTCAGGACATGCAAAAACCCATCTGCTCTGAATGCACAACAAGGAAAGCACAGTTCATGCTGTAGCAGCAGCACTAGAATAAAGCAACACAACCTAGATCAGTCCAGCTAAAACACACCCACTGTTGCATGATTTATAACAACGCATTCTCAGTGGTACAGTTGGAAGAAATTAATTCTGGAAGGTAAGACACGGTCAAAGAAGCTGTTTTTCTGTTTAAAAAATTAAAAGGCTACAATTTCTCTCTTCTTATTAAAAAAAAAAAAGAAAAAAAGCCAGCTGGGAAGGGCATCCAAAGTTTCCCTTATGCACAACAAAGCCAGCCACGGCCTTGCACATCTTCAGGCTGTATGAAGCAGCCACAGAGAAGTGGTAGTAGCACATGGCCAGATCCTTTTTACCAACTGGTAGCTGAGACCTGTCTCACTGAATAGGTCAAGATCCCTGTTACTTCTATATGAAAGTTACATGTATGCATATAGAAGGACTAACTCAATGTACATATTCTTCCCAGTATGTCTTGAACAGGGTGTTATTCTGTAAATACCTATACTCAGAGGGATGGCTTCAGGCCCTGCTAAGGCTATGCTGTAGTATCAGGGGCTTAATAGCTGTGTGGTGAGACCAGGGCGGTGCAGGGCACCTAGCCGGGTGGTTGAGCATCTTCTGCCCATCTTCTGGGGGATTCCCACAAGCACACCCACAGCATCCTGGAAGAGATGCCACAGGGCTGCCGCAAACAGGGAGTGCAATATCCTGGCAGCAGTGGATGAAATCCTGACTCCCCTTCGTGATGTTGCATTCCTTAATTTCCCTGTAGCCAGAGTCTTCATGGGTGACTTTGCTAGATCACAGGAAGGATCAAATGCCACCTGTCTCTAAAACAGCCTCCAAAGGCGGTTCAATGTACATGGGTAAAAACAATAGAATGATGTAACTCCGTCAGTCTGCTGTTTGGCCTTCAGCTTGTAACTACTGCTGGCACCCTACCAGACTGTGTGCACGCAGTCCTCGAGCCTCCAGCCCCAGCTCAGAGGTGACCACAGCGCTGGCCTCCCTCTGTGACCACCCCTTGGCTGCCACCTCCATCTCTCTGTCCTCACTCACACACAGCTGCTTCTGCTTGCACGCCTCAGGCAATGGTTCCTTCCCTTCCTTCTGCTCAGAGGATTAGCAAATCAAGCTGGATACTAACCCAGGAGGCAAGATAGTGCCCCATAAAGAGCCGACAGTGCATGACAGTCCGCTGCACTCTGTCCCAGCCATGTACTCAGCGACCCCGGGTCTGAAACAACACAGAAGGCATCGAGCCAAAGCCCCTGGTATCTGACTTGGATCCATGCAAACAAATGATTAACAGCTATTCAGAAAAACCCACTTGAACCATACAAAATGTTTTAGCTCTGAATTTCTGTAAAAGGGAGTGTTAAACACTGGCATTTGTACCTTTTATTGCAAAGTCTCAGTTCACCGCTTCAAGTCGAAGTTATGGGCAGAGATATGCTATGTAGGACCACAAAACATGGATATTTTGGGATTCAGTTTGCTTGGGTACTATGGGATGGACATTTTAGCAGATGTAGTGCATAGCAGGTAATACTGCTGGTCTTTCTTTCCACCCACAACATGTTTAGCTCCAGCAGCAGCAATACCTACTTCAGGCTGCTGGCCAGCTGTAATAAGATGGATGCATATCTCAGGAAGAACAAGGTGGTCTCTGAAAGTCTCCTCTTTCTGAGACTGGCTCTGGACCTGGTAACTATTACAGCTAGTAAAACTGAAATACAGAAGGCATTTGTGGTACTAAAAGGCTATTAGATTAATGGCTTCAGAGGAACAGTTTGACAGAGAGGAAAATTTAACAGTCATTGTTTGGATTTATTAAAGAAGGGAAGGTCTAGGACTAGTTCTCTAAGGAGTTAACATCTCTCAGGGCCAGAGATGCTTCTCCTGCTGCTTGCAGAGACCCATTAGAGACTTCAGCATGGATGAGAGGTACAAACCCTGCTCTGGGTCTCAGGCTAGAGGAGGAAGGAAAGCCATCGGGCAGTGGGAGAGAGCAGATGGGGATGACAGCTTTTTCTGCAGCTGAATTACCCGGGTTTTGAGGTATTGTCAAACCCTGATGGTGGTGAGAGTGTCTCCAGTCCATTACAGGCTAGACTGAGGCCTCTAACTCATTTCATATGAGCAACATAATGTGGACATCACATCTGGTTACATGAATAATATGATGGCCAGAAGGAGCCTAAAGGTAAAAAGTTTGGTGACATTTTATTTTCTCTCTGAGTTCCTGGAAAGATAAAATGGAACTAGGAAGCAAACATATGAATGAAAGAAATCCAAGTGGTATTTATGGATTTTTTTTTGCTAGGCAAATGCCATTACTAAAACAAACTCTCAAATACATGAAATGCTCTTGGGCCTTCCCTATTCCCCCAGGACTGTCTGTTCATTGGTGTATCCCTGTGTGTGCTTACCTTGTTAAAACCACCCCAGAAGTGTGTTGTTGAGCTATGGAAAATGTAAGTCTATGGGAAGCATTCAGCTCTGACTCATTATCTGTGTCTAACCGCAGGATCATGAGCTCAGAAACAGAGAGCAACTCTCGCATCAGCACAAGTAGCCTACAGCATTCTTTTCCTTAGCTATTTTGTCATGCAGCATACAGTTTTGTTTGATTTTTCATCCCAAACATCGTTACTGTAACACTATAATGTAACCTGGTTGCTCTTCTCCACAGTTCTGCACAGAATTCATGAATGAGTGAGAGAGCATGGATAAGAGAGGCAGGCTCTTTGGCAATGTCCTTGTTAAGCTGCTGGCAAATTGCCTTGCTCAGGAACAGCAGCTGAAAACAACCAAACACCAAGTCTCCGTCATGCTGCCTCAGGACTGCAGTGCTGTTGCTAGGGTTCCTGCTTGCAAAGTGCCATGGCTAAATAAAGTAGGTCAAGAAAATTACCATTATAATGCGACTCTCCTTGCTGTTCTCTAGCCTGCCCCCAACCTGGCCTTGCACTGCTGTAAGACCTTCCTCATTGCTTGATCTTGCCTTCCTGCATGGTGGCCCATCTGCACAGAAATGGCAAGACATTCCGTTTCAGCCTAGCCTGCAGCCTGGTGGGAAAGACTCACAGCTTAAAAAAAGAAAAGGGAGCTGCTGGGTGGAAGCCCCCAGGCCAAGGAGAGCCCACACTACCCAGGTGAGCCCTGCAGGCTATTGCAGTCTCTTCCCCTTCTGTCAGACAGCTGCTCTCTGGTATAGATTCAGTACTGAAAGGATGGATTTAAGGATGGATGTATTTAATATGAAGCCCTGATTTAGATGTCCCTTAAGATATACACCTGTCTTCCTGTTTCTCTTTGGCTGACCGAGCATCTCCTTCTTCACTCCCTGGGAGCATTGAATATTTTCTGTGGAGCTGCCTGGTTTTGTTATACCATCCACCAGAAAGACAAGCACATATTTCTGTGAGAATATACTCATTTAATGAGTTAAAACCAAGCATCTAACCTAGGAGGCCCCAGATGCCACACATCTGCTCTGTTACAGCCCTACTGGTACAAACTTGCTTTATAACTTAGGTCAATTTGCTTAGGGGCTGCCTGATGAATCAGGCAGGATTCAGGACCAAGACAATGTACTCAAAAAGTACAAACCAAGAAGAGCCTCTGAAAGGCCCTGTTAACCAGGAACACGGCAGTTCCTCCTCTGCTCCCTCCTGGGAGTAGACTCATTAGTTGGCCTATATCGTCATTGTGGCGTCTCTCAGTAGTCCAGACGGTAACAAGTATTTTGGAGAGCAAGGCGGAGAGTGGTGCCCAGGTTTGCTTTTTTTCTGCTCTTCCCATTTTGAGAACAAAGATATGTTCTTTCTGCTCCTGCACTACCACTCAGGAAGACTAAGATCGGGTTGTTTAGTCCATAGCACAACCCAGCCCTTAACCCTACCTTCCTAACCAGCCATACCTGAGGATTGCTAAGCAAATGACCCAATCCATGACATTAAGAAAGAAATTGCTTCTGTCTCCATTCTGTCACCAAAATGAAAATATTAATAGCTACTTACTTAATAACTATGAATTAGTTAATGTTTGTACAGTGCTTACCTATCAAGAAGAGCTAGGAAGTGTTAAGGGTTTAATAAAAAATGCTAAATTGGAAAATTGCATTAAAATTAACTCCTATGAAAACAATAAGCCTTTTATGCTTGTACAATGACTTTTTATTCTTCAGTCGTGTTGCTGTTGTTGAGCTTTTCCATTTCCTTCATAAATGCCAAATGTCTGATGAGAAGACTATTTACTATGAGTGCTGGTGATACCTAATCTCTATCTTTATCTCAGAAAGATCTTGGGGGGAGGGAGAGGCAGTCGTATGCCCTCTGATAATAGCAAAGCCCAAAGTGAGGAATATAATTACACATGTATTTTTGTTATCCTTTTGCCTGAGGGCATAGACAATATTTTGGATCTAGCTCTCTTCATGTCAAAGAGAAACAGAAGATGCTAGTCAAGTACTTTCTTTGGTGCCCTCCTCTTTATTGACAAAGATTGCACGGGGAGTGCTATTTCCATGAAAGCAGCAGAAGCAACACAGAATCAATCACCATGTTCAGAGATCCCTAAGTCTGCCTTCCCAAAGGGGTACGTGCTAAATATCCCTGCTTCCATTTCCTCTGACGGAGATTCTTGCTATTTTGTTTTCCTTATCTGTTCTGTTTTTCTCCTCACACAACCATTCTGGAGAGCAATTCCCAAAACTTTGCCTTTGCCACCTCCCTCAGGGAACCCTCCTTAGACCCGCAGCTCCATTGCTGCCAGGATGCCTGGTGAGCAATGATTTCCCGGGACGTCTTATCATGACATAAAGGTCTACTTAACTGCACCATCTGATTAGCTCAAAACTCCAAAATATGGTAAAGCTGTTCCCTATAAGCAGGTACATAAGTGTAACCAAAGATCTGGTTCACAGCAATCATAATAAGCTTTCAGCATAAAAGGAGAACTCCGGGAAAGAAGAAAAAGGCTAAGAGTTTCAAAGTACCAAGTTTACAGCTAGAACGAGAGTCAGGTGGTATCTGTTGTGCTCTGAGACTTTGTCATCTTATTTTATTTTATCTCACAGCAGTTGCAATTGTCCTTTGATTCTGGCTATTGTGCTATTTTCCCATGAATTCTATTTGGATTTATATAAAGGGTTTCATTGAACCAGATTTCTTATGTATGTTAAAGTGTTCCTTGGTCCTACTGTTATTTATGTATCTCTTCCTGAGGTTTTTTAAGTACCTGACAAGAGGACTCCAGGTACTGTTAAATGTCCTTTAAGATAGTTCTTTGACAGAAATGCCAGTTTTAATCAGATCAAACAACCCAATAGTGAAATCAACCTCGTACATGTTCCCACTTCGACCCTGACTGGTGCTGCTTTCCTCATGAACTATGCCCTGTGCTCAACTCCTGTGGATGAGGACAATTTCCTTAAGACCTGCAGGAAAACAGCACCAGGCGCCCACACTTTTCCATTTCAAAATGCTCCACCACAGGTACTGCTGCTGGCTACAGCTGTTGCATTGACAAGGACAGCAGGAGAATATAGAAGGTACAGTTGTAATGTGTAATTTCCTTTGGCACCCTACACTTTCTTGCTATTCTTTTCAAAGCTAGGGCATTTAACAGAACACATCCACTTCGCACAATGCTGGCAAGAAATCTCTGTATTCTACAGTCGTTACTGGTGATCAGTTCTGATCCAGCTGCTGGCAGAAGATTTTGGGGACAGAAGAGAGTGGTCCTATATTAATAAGGGATTTTAGTAATGAAATTCAACTACCAAAAGTGCAGTTACTACCAGTGATAGGAAGCAGTACTTCCCACTGCTCCTCAGCCATTCTGCTCCATTGCAGCTGCCAGTGCAAAATAATCTTCAGAAATACTAGTGAAAGCAGGGAATTAAGGAGTCATATATAGTGTTCATAGCCACAGACTCTCCAGAGGAGACAAACCAGGCCAGAAGACTTGTCAGAGACGGGAGATGGGGCAGCCCTTTGCTGCTGTAAGTCCAGAGGAACTGCTGGATCAGGGTGCAAATTAGAATGTCTTCAGGCTGGAAATCGAACCAGCCTTGAATGGCCTCTACAGATAATCACCTTCTTAGCATTAGCTAGGGCATGAATAAGACCAACATTCATAAAGAGGAGAGCCTCTCGGCTGGGTCAAAGTCCTGCCTGCCACATCTGATGTTTCATCGGAGAAACAAGTCTAATCCACTAATTCTGAACTCATCACGTGTAAGGGTTGCCATGGGGACATGCTGAGATTGTGCCATTTTAACATTTCTCTTCCAGATTCCTCAATAAAGTGACTATGTAGGCTTCTAGGCAATAAATATGCATATAAAAATGTGAATATACAAACCAACCCATCAAGCTACTTCAAAACTGCAATATACCCCCATCCTAGCAGACTTGAATATTAGCTGCTCTTTGCACAGTAGCTGTGGGAGCATTCACTGTCCCCAGACTCCTCTCTGCCATGAATGTAAAGAGAAAAATATTTGAGTGAATGGCTCATAAACGCAGCTCTTTTTCACAGTGGGTCAAGACAGGGAAGGAGGGAGCTGTGAAATGTTTAAGAGAAGCTTCTGAACATCATCTGTAAAGCTCTACCTGTGCTTTACTTATGATATCTTTTCAGCAGACTCAAATTCTTTAGTCTATAGTAAGATGACAGAATAGATGTAAAGAGCAGTAATCTAAACATCCTGCTGAACAGGTGGGAGGAAGGGGAGACAAGCCTGAAAGCTTACCCAGAAATGCTTGTGGCTTCTCAGTATTCAGCCTTTTTTCCTTGCCAGGCTATATCTGGGAGAGGATTTACTGAAAAAAAGGAGATCAGGGTGTAGGAAACGAGGGAGAAAGGAGAGAAAGATGACAAAGAGGCAAGGAAAAGGGAGAAGAGTGCTGCAGTTAACATTAGCTGATGCAGCATATGATCCATGTCCTGTGACAGGAATAGGGCTGAGTGACAGTACAGCAAGTGGCTGTCCCCTGGCACCCATGTCGCTGCTAAATATGACTCTGCCAGGACTTTAGGTATAAAGAATGGAGGAGTCTTCTGGGGAAATTAATAGTACCACTGAAGTCAGTGAAATTTCTCCAGGGATACCGTAAGGCAAAATGGTGCCTGATGAGGGTGTCCTAGCTAAATGGAAAATGGACTGTGTTGATCCTCAAGCCCAGAAACTGAGGGTATGTTCACATGGCAGGCTGTGCTGTGGCACAGAGCTAGCACAAGCTCAAATCTTCATGGCAGCTTTCAGTGCCCTGTAACTGCTCTCCAGCACAAAGTCTTGGACCCTCCATGTTGTCCTAGCCTTGAAGCATGGGTGGCAGCATCTTGAGAACATCTCTGAAGGGAAACCTTATGCATGTCCCACTTCCCACCACTACCCAGTGCCTTCTGACCCACAGCCACTCTGGAGATGCCCACTCTGAGTTACGCATTGGGGCAGTTCTGCTGGAGGCAGAAGCTGGTGTAAACCTGCAATTAAGTCTAGAGGTTAAGGCAAGGTGACTTCAGGAAATGTTTTCTGACTGTCCTTCTTCCCAAGGGATGGTTCTAAGAATGAAATTGAGAAAAACCTCCAAGCCAGAAGGAAGCAGATATATAACTATGCTACTTCATGCATCCTGCTTATCAACATTCTGATAATGTAATATTGTAGATCCATTCAATTTTCAATACGTATTTAAGTTGTTAAGGTGAGACTGAGTCAGGTGAATAAATATTTGGCAGGTTTTTGATGGTTGAATGGGATTAGAATACAAAATGTTCTTGATAAATTGGAGAAACTTCCTGGAAAGAAATCCAGATGGTTCTCAGCAGGGATGAGTGCAGTATACTACACCCAGACAGGCATAGTCAACTAGGCAAATGAGTATACATTGAGCTGGATGGCAAGTTCTAGAATAACATATAATAATTACAACGGAGGATAATGTTTGCATGAGCCAATGCTATTGGGAGGGGAAAATATCACCCTGAATTATAAAAAGAGGAGTAAAACCTGAAAGACACTCTACTGGTAAGACCTCAGCTGGAGTAGTATGTCCAGTTTTGGGCAAAACACTTCAAGAATGACCTGGAGCAGCTGGAGAGTATGAAAAAGAACACCAGAATATCAGAAGTCTAAGAAACATCACCAGTGAATAGTGATTGAGCTAATTTGTGCTTATCCCAAAGGAATCCTTAAAATATATACAAGGCAATTGCAAAGGGGAAGGGAACATCTTGTTATGCCTGTTTAGATAAGACATAATGGGCCTAAATTGCAACAAAGAAGATTCAGAGGCAAAATTAGGAACTATTCTATGTCACTAAGGATAATGGGGCACAGGAATAGATATGATGGATCTCCATCACCGGAGCCTTTGACTAGGAATTATGGAGTCTTTTGGAGGGTGGGATAGGAAGGGAAGACATGTAAATAAGTCTGATATGCTTTTTAAGCCTAGATAATACTCATCAGTATATTTTATTGGGCAATAATTCTCTCTAAAAGGTTCTTCATTTTGTTTTTATGCAGAAATATGACATAGAAAAATGAAGAAACCAGAGACTCAAGAGATTTTCTGCTCAAGTGTGGGTCGGTGCCTATAGGTGTTGTATGAAGACAAAAGAGGAGCAATTATCGCTAGCCGAGTCTTGCCACTCTCTAGGGGAACCATGTAACAGTGCAATTACGGCAAGGAGTGAAATACCAGCATGACCTGAGCAGTCTCATTATCAATGAAATCTCAAAATGGCAACATCAATTAATAAAATGCACTATGCAGTATGAAATTCTAGCATGAATTTAAGCTAGCTAGAGGGGGGAAATAGAACATAAGTAGGATTCTTTGATTCACTTTATCCAAGGAGCCAACATAATCTTTTGACATGTAATAAAGCAAAGACTCTACCATTTGAAAATTTTTTTACTGTCTTGTGTGTGTAGTATGTTTCTTAAGACATTGGGTTGGTTTAGGTAATAAAGTAATTCAACAGATGAAGTTATATTAAAGCAACTCCCTTATCAATCAGAATTAATCCTTCACATCGGACATTTGCAGATAAGGTGTAAAAGGAGGTAGTGTGATATGGCAATGAGAAAACACACTGGCTGGAGCTAAAAATACCATAACCCGCCCTGAAAGTTAGCTCTGAGATGAACAAATTTGCCTTTTAATGAAGTGAGAGGCATATATTTGATTATCACATATAATATTATTTGGTACTAAAGAAAATCCAGATGTTACTAATAACACATTTTTTTTCTCCATGAACTCTAGTACTACATAGGTAGAAAAAATAAAAGTCAGTACAGTGAAAAGATTCCTATTAGCTCCAGTGCCTAACAGCATCAAAGGCCAAATCAGTGAAACAGCACTAATTCATGCTAGATACAGCAGCTGGGATCAAGACTTCAGCACGCCAAACTGAGTTTCTGGTTTAGAGATCGTGAATCAAGGAACGACAGTACAAGCAGTGTCTGTAATGCCTCACTGGGCTTTCCAGGCTTTACAAGTCAGCTGATCTAGTAGGGAAAATACGTCACGGCTTTATCCACAACAGCAAAAACACCAGTGTACAGTTCGCTGCCCTCCCAGCTACCTTAGCAAGGGAGGGCATCCATGTGCCCTTTTAGTGTTTCCCAATAGCGTATTGTGTTAGACCACATAAGCACCAAACAACATATTTGCTCAACAACAATTTGCTCAAGACCAAAGCACTGTGCTGATGGTAGAAGGGCTGAGCGGCTGTGAACCACACCAGTGGGTAGCAGCACCATGCACAACTCCTGAACACAAGCCTACGCAGGGCAGCACGCCCTGATTAAGCATCGTTTGGACTGTGAGCCCTGCGGACCAGATATTCCCTTTCTTCAATGACTCACTTTGTACAGCAGCTTTAGCAAGGGAAGTCCAGGCAGCTGTGGTGCTGCCAGCTCTCACGACACATCGCACTTGCATAGTCACCAAGCTGCTATAAATTGATTCTTGTTTCCTCTTTTTAACATAAAATGCAATTTGTCTCTCAGAGGAGGAGATTTGTGAAAAAGAAGAAAACAGTTCCAAAATTAACTTTGGCCACAGAAAGCAAAATTTTAATTTGCAGTTCAAAGCTACCTATTAGTGAATGGTACCCAGAGGAGGAAAAGCATGCAGCTGTCCGAAAGAAGTCCAGAATTCAAATAAAATGTTTCCAGGTAAGCTAGCCAAATTTATCGTAATTACTCGTGGGTGAGCAGATCAAAGCTTATAATTTGAGGACAGCATTCTACAACTATTATACGTGTAATATGATAAATACTGTAGGCCTGGACTGAGATTCACTTTTCAATAAGTTCAATAAATAAATAAATAAATAAACATTGTGGTGGGCTTTTTTTTAGAAAACACTTTTTTTTTCCCATCCAGAGAGATAATTTCATTGAAATTCAGACATGCAGAAGCTCCATTATCAACAGCAGCAATGCTGCCTTTTGCGAACCGTTTTAGAAAATACTTGTGTGTCCTAGATGCGTAAAATACATTTTCAAAAGCAATTTATGCCACTGGGAATTGACAGTATAAAGACCTTTGAGGATTTGGGATTTAAGGCCAGATTTTTGAAGCCTCAGGGCTTAGGTCACATTTTTAAAGGTAAAACTCCAACACCAATCATTGAAACAGTTTTTAAAGTTCTACATTTCATTTCCTAAATCACTCCTGTCTCCTTAAAGAGTTGCACAATACTGATGTTCAGGTTATGGTTAGGCACGTTACTTCCAGGAAATCATTACCTGAGGTTTCCCCCACAGGGAAACCTCGCAGGGGAGCTGGCAGGGGCCGGCTGGCACTACGGGCAGTTGGCAAGTGCCTCTGGCCCCGACCACCGGAGAGGAGGACGCCGGCTTGGCCCTGCAGCGTGCCAGAGCCCCGGGAAGCCATGCTGCGGTTCTCCTGTCAATTGTAATTGACCCCTACCGACATGCTGTCAATGCATCTTTTCAGCTCCACGGACACATTGCTAACACACAAAACTCCTCTGCTTCTCCCCCAAACAGGTTATCAGGGCTCTACATGGAGGAAATCTCATAAGCAGACACAGCCGCAGCACACGGGAGAGCAGCCTGTATCTTCTCATGGACAATTTTTGCTTGCTCATCCCGTTGTACAGACCATGACACATGCGTATCAATGGTGAGTCTGATGAAGTAAGGAAACACACATGCTAGATGGCAGCACAGAGAGCCCTTCCTTACAGCATGTCCTTCTGACACAGGGAACCACCGTACTGCAACAGAGGGAGCAAACCTGGACGGCTTTACTTTGTGCTTATCAAAAGCCCAATCAACAGAAATCTACAGTCTCTGTTGAAAATGAAATTACATTTGAAGGAGTAATATAAATGTAGGCTACCCCCCTGGCCATGGCAAATTTGTTTCATTCAGATTGTCCAGTTTTGCAAGGAAGGTTTTTTGGATTATCTAGTTTCACAGAATTTGTCCCATTTAATTTTGTTAATAGAGCCGGTACCTAAAGCCCTGAGGCCAGGGTATAGGAGTTTTCATTTGTTCATCTGGCTTTGATGAACACTGAATAGTTCCATTTTCATACTGCAGTGGTAACACTTCAGCCAGCTCAGGAGAGCTGATTGGCAGGCATTTAAAATGAAGGATTATCTTGTGGTTAATGCAGAGGAGGAGGAGTCTGGAGACTTGATTTCTGTTCTTTGATCA
Source organism: Calonectris borealis (assembly GCF_964195595.1). NCBI lineage: Eukaryota > Metazoa > Chordata > Aves > Procellariiformes > Procellariidae > Calonectris > Calonectris borealis. The sequence continues at coordinate 127,723,393 of NC_134313.1, forward strand.
GTCACACAAACCCTGCATGACACTGGGCAAGCCAATTAATAGTTCTGTGTCTCCATTCTCCAGCAAAAATTGAAGGGAGGAATGGGTTTTTTTCTTTCATTTTTCCTCTCTTTTCTCCACATAGATGGCCAGCTCTACAAATTGTTTCTTATTGATCGGTACAGTAAGGATCTGATTTCTGTTTTGCCCCTCAGTGTTTCCAAAGTACAAAGCAAAAAATCCTTTTACATTTTCAGGATCTGTTTTTACATGAATACTGAACAGTGACCAACCTCTCTTCTATTTAAATTTGGCTTAGGGATTTCATCACTGTTTTTCATTATTATAATTTGCTAATACTTACCTGGCAATGGTTGTAAGCCTCAGAAAACACCTGAGAAAATGATTTTACAAATATGATCTGTAAAAATGAACTGTACGTGTTTGTGGATGAGAGATTGTTTTTATGGATCAAAGTAATAGTAGTAGTTTTGCTGCAGCCATGATGGTCAAAGGATGTAAGCAAAGTGAGTTTTCTAGAGAGGTAATACCTATAACTAGCACAGCTATATGAACTATACAGCACAGGTAAAGTGCCAAAGCCCTAGTTCAAGTATATGGAGGTACACACAGTGCTCAGGTTGGGAATTCTGAAGTACCTATGGAAAATTCAGAGGTCCAGCCTTCTGCTCTCCTACTCTCTTGTCCCTCCACAAAAAGTGCCAGCATCTGTGCTGAAATACTAGCAAATGGGCAGATACCAGCCCCCTTCAAACATTGCATCTGTGCACATAACATTAATGTATTAATAGTTATTACAGTGGTCAGAAGAAGAGTTCGTCCCCATTGTCCCATCCCCACACTGCAGCTGACAGCTCAGCACTTGAGCTGCAGTGATGGACTGTGACTGCACCACAATTTCCTTTCAACTTTGCTTATACAAGACGCTGATTATTTGGACAGCTCAACATCAGAAAGGAATAATTTACTGCTGTGCTGCTCGCTGTACTGTATCAGTCCTCCTTTAGCTGCAGCTTATGCTACTGGAAAGAAAATCTATTCTTATTTTAATTTTCTGCATGCTTACAGGAGAGAATCATTGTTGCAGTTATGATTTAATAAACGCTAACTTGGACCTGGGCCAGGTTAATAGATGGGTACCAGGCTTAACAGCAGGAGAGGCATAAGAACTTCTATTTTTCAGTCTTAGAAAGAAGCTTAATACAGGAGGACATCAAATAACATGTTCATTTGTTCCTAGTTTGCTTGTAATGAAATAACCCAACTCCAGATTTGCATCTGGAGTCATACAGTTGCTCAGGTTATTCTACCTGTCATCACACACCTGGCCCCTTTAGGAGAAGACATCACAGCCCATTTGCTGTTCCTTCCAACAGTATTTCAGAAGAGCAAGCCATCTACAGAGTGTTTTACTAATGGAAAAGAAACCAAGCCATTACTAATTGGTGTGAACCTGTGGCCACTATTCATGGATAGATTTCAGCCTAATTTGACAATGACTTTTTGCCTAATGTTAATTTTGCTTCCTGTAGTTTTTCATTAAAGGAAGATAATGAAAATACAAGCTCCTTGGTGTAAATCATTAAAGACACTGACTAGCAATGCGGTAGCAAAAGGTAGATCCTTCCTCTCCTACGTTTTTCTTGTTCATATTTTGACATACACTTAAAAATCCACATTTTTGAAAGTGGAAGCCTCAGTGGCCTGCAAAAATAAAGAAGCCTTCATAAGACACCATACTGTGTTTCGTGAGAAGCCCTTGTTGTATTGCCATTGGCAAAATTCAGAAAGAGTTGTCTGTAAAAAGTTTTCTGAATGAAGACAGCATGTACGACCAGAATGGCACTGTGTGTCTGGAAAGCCCATGCTGTCAGCCAGGGCTGAACTGCCCCAGCAGCGCTGGGCATGCACGAGATCTTTAGTCATCAGAAAGCTCCAAGAAGATCTTCACTACTAGCTTTTTGTAACGCTATTGCTGAAACAGAGGGTGTAGGATGTATTGCTTATTAAGGATTCATTTGTGTGCGCCCTTTAATGCACTGCAGTCTAGCCTACTGTTCAAGCAAACGCATTTCACAGAAGTGCCTCATAAGCAATCTGTACACACATTAGATGGGGAAATCGCAATGGTTTCGAAACTGAAGCAGTTTCATGCTGCATTATCACTGTCAGATATGCTTTAAAGACCAGATATTTCTTTGGCAATGCCAGAAAAAGTGAGTTTTCTCATTTACATTCTTCAATTGGAAACAGTGAGTTACTGGAGTCTCTGCTTCTGTTTTGAGCAGGATCAGCTTGTGTCTGTTTTCTAGACTAGGATTACTTTTTCTGTGCTTTCCCAAGAGCTATGTTGCTCCTCAGTAAAGCAGCCTGGGATTTGGATTGGTTGGGAAATTTGGCTAGAACAATACTGTTGATGCTAAACTGAAATGTTTCAGCTGTCCAACTAGTTTGCTCCCTCTAACTCCTTCTAAAGGTAAAAATCTAAACTGAAAATAATAACCCAAAAAAAGAGAAAATGGCAAAGCTGATTAATGCTGTTACCAATTTATTAAAAAAAATATTTTGTTATTTCAGAATTCTGGTCACCTATGGCAATTGAACGAGTACATCAGATACCCTACTGTGAGTGAAATGGGCTAACCTAAGCATGCTGCAAGAAATAAATGAATAAAACTTGAACAAGTAACCTTAAGTTGTCCTCCTCCAACATGCTAAAGTGCCCATTCCAAACACATTTGTAAACATCTCATATCTGTAAGGCAATTTTATTGAGGTTAGAAGTAGCTGAAGATCTGCAAATTGGGCACGAAGATACAGTCCTTTGAGAATTGTGTTAAATGACGGTGAGTTAGTGTTCAAACGTGTACCATAAAACCATTCAGGGTGTGGACTGCAGAAGCATTTTGAGTGTCCTAACTACTCCCACTGCAGCAAGCAGTAACACTGACAAACTTAAAACAAAATTTCAGTGGTTGTTGCCAACACTAAGGCATTGATGATAGCTCTGGACCTTGCCTACACTATTCCTATGGCCCGTTATTGATTTTGAGGGTTCTGATTTCTGTATGGAAGGTCTTAATTTTATGGTATTGGAGAGTGTTTTGTGTCTTCTGTTGCCTACAGGGTCACCGTTGGGTACGTGTCTGTTACATGGTTGTCAGTGAAGAAAGAAACTGAACCCCCTGACACAGCACATATTTGCAGCCTGTGTTCCTAGATACCCAGGGCAATGCCAATACTTTTTAAAATCCTCTCCACAGATGTTATGAACAGAAAGTAATAAACAACGCAGATGTCTGTGATTTCTTAAATATTGTGCAGGGAAAACGCTAGACCTTCCTTCCTAATCTTCACACCCTACTTAGGCAATGCTGAAATCCATGGCAGTTTTGACTGAATAAGAGCAGCAGGATTTGATCCCATGATGATAATATAAAAATCTGAATTCCGAACAAGGTGTATGCCAAGAAAACTCACAGAAATCCCTTGTACGAGGAGTTTATAATCTTTTTTGTAAAGGAAGAGCAACATGGCAGAGAAACAGACGGCAAGATACTTTCACAGTCAAGATTTCCAGTACAACAAATATTCATTTTATACAATGGAGTACAAAATTATGAATCATCTTGTATATGAAGTGCAAAATCAAGAAAAAGTCATGAATATAGACAGTTACATGTTGTAATCTCAACCTTCTACCAGTTCTATTCAGATTCACTACTGGAACTAACTCCCAGGTTGGTTTCATCTTTGATGGTCTAACTTTTTTTTTTAATGTACAAGGAATTTCTAGTTAAATAACACAACTCTATTATGGGTTTATTAGCTATGATTTCTTTATTTCTATCTGACTTCACATATTACAGCAGTTACAAGCCACACAAAGCAAGAACGAAGGCATTGCTGATCAAAGCCCAGTGCTCCATCTGCTCCATTGCCTTATCACTAGTAACTAGTAGTTGCTGTGACAGGGAAAGGCACAAGAAACCCCGATTACTGAAAAACTAGAGAAAGATTCTCTCAGTTTTGACTGAAACAAGGCCATAAAGCTATTTCGTAGGCTGCATTGGCTATCAGTGAGAAGCAAGTGACAAAGGCCACAATCAAGACAGGTCAAGATGAGGAACTGAAAAAAAGTCAAAAAGACATCAGCTCAAAGGGTAAAATGGATGGGAATGTGGTCCAGGATCACCAAAACAGGTGTCAGAACAACAGGGTAGGCTCCAGGAAATGAACGCGCGGAGCAAAAGCAGGATCAAGCAAGTAAAGACTTTGCATGCACTGCCACTTAATTGGTGTCTAACAGCGAGATCCAGACCTGGGCGGAGTAACCCCCAAGTAGCTGCTGCCTGTGGGGCACTTCAATTCCTGCAACCTCATACTTTCTCACCCTCTAGAGAGGCTGCTCTGTTACAAAAAGCCTCATGAAACTTCTAATTTTTTTTTTCCTCTGCCACCTCCCTTTTTTTCTTTCTTTTTTTTTTTTAAAGTCCTGTAATTCTCCCTGGCATTTCCTACAGGAAAATAGCATGCTGAGATTTTTTTTTTCTTAAAAGGAAATGATCTTGCTGACATCTCCTTGACATTTAAAGTGAGCCATCCGACCACAAGGCATTTCTGCCTGAGGACCCCACAGTGGGAGGCAGAGGAGAGGAGCTCTCTGCTCCTCTTCTGCAGTGGCACCAAAGCTGCTGGTCTCATGCTGTCTCCCCAGTAACGTGCATAAGGCCACCACATACGCACTCAAAGACGTAAGAAGGCAGACTCTCTGAGACTTCCCAGATGGGTAACACACATCAAGATCTCATGGCTGTGACAGAGATAGCTGTTCTTAAAATCAGGATTATAATCCAAGTGCAATTTTTAGGATGAAATCTTGCTTTTCTGTTGATTGCAGCATTAAAGCCTCAGTTGAGCATAAGATGCGGACAGCAGCGTGTGTTACCGAGACTGCCGAAATGTTTGCAGGCAATGGGCTACACAGAGGTGCAGGAGGTGCCAAATCAGGATTAGAGTTTTAATCTTTAATTACTAAGGAAAGACAAATAAGATAATAAATTTTTCTTCTCCGTGCATGGGTGTGCACACATACGCGTTTCCCTTCTGGTGAGTAAATATCACCCTGACTTTGGGCCATCATTTGCCATATGATGTGTGAGAACATTTTGTTGCTCTCTTTTAGTATTTATTCCCATTTGGAAGAAAATGGAGGTTAGCTGTGAGCAGTGCAGCGCTGCTGACAAATCTGCTAAGCCAAGTGCTTTGTTCCTCATGAGCAAGTAAGATGAAGTAAGCTGTACAGAGTGGGTGCTGCAGGCTGAGGCCCTGAATAGATGGCTGTTAAGAAAACTATTCGTTTGAGCTTTTGGAGGCATTCTAACAGGGGCTGCCCCTGTGATTCATTGCTTCTCTTCTAATCTCTCTCACCTGCAAGTCACCAATCCATCTGGCTGGCGGCAAACTGAAGCGTAAATCTCCTAAGTAGCCTGGCTTTTGCATTCCCTGGTTTCCTCTGAAGTTGAACATGCTTTAAAACACATTTTTTAAGCATTTTGGAAAGGGCTAAGTATGACACAGTAAGTAATCAATGGAAAACAAAAAAAACCCCAACAAAACCCACCAAATTTTTTCTTTTTTTTTTTTTTTGTAATTTAAAAAATATAATTAAAAGCTTTTGTTAAGTTTAGTGTAAACCATGTGAGAAAATCTTTTTTTTGTCATAGTCATGCTAAGCATCAGCCAGAAGTAAAGCTAATGGACTGGGAAGAGTAGCTATGGAGATTTCCATCTCTAGAAAGGCAGTGTCAAGAATTAAGGTCTACGGTTATGAGTAGAGCTAACCAGAAATTGCCTCATAAAGCATAATTTTGTATGTATATTTGTAAGCTAATCCCCCAAACCAGAAAGTTCCTAGAGAACCACTCAGTTTTGATGAATTTTGACACTGGTGTGCAGGTTTTCTTGCTGCCTATTAGCTCACTTGGGTGGTGCTCAAGGCTTGGCACAGGAACCAGGGGGACTGTGGATTTCACAGGTTTCTCCAGGCTCTGTGGGAACTCTGCATTGCTCAGGGGCTGCCTCATCTGGAAGCAATGTGTTTGCTTTACTAAAGCTTCACAGGTCTCCTGTACTTCTACCAAGGGTGAGCACCACAGGCTTCTGCCGATACCCATCTCATTCCACCCAGAAACTACCAGGGGAAAATAGGTCATCGGGCAGTTTGTGTTTGAGTATTTCCAAAATGACAGCTTTTGCATGTCAGCACGTCCCACAGATTGGGGGCTCGGTCATTCAGCCAGGCTGACTGGTGAGCTGCCACATTTTCTGACCTTCAGGTGAATCTGTCACATCTAAAAGGGAGCCCATCCGTATATGCTGATCATCCCGAAACAACAATTAACAAACTAACTACTATTCCTGCAATGCAGAAGATGCTACTTAAGTACAAATCAGAGCCAGAAGCCTAACAGAACAAACGTTCTTGGTGAAGGATCTCATCATTTCAGTTTGTGAAATGTTACACAGCAAAGTAATAATCACGGCCTTCCTTGAAGGACAGTTAGGTAACACATTCATTAAAGCTTAGTTGAAGGAGCCTCTCAGAGATCAAAGGCTTAATCTGCAGGATTCAATGATTCTTGCAAAAGTGACATTCAAGACTCTGGGTATTTTTAAATATCACGTTTACTATTTTTCCTCATAGAAAAGGAAGAAAATGTATGCAACAAGTACCCATTACTGCTTCACTACATCTCCTTTTCAGTGATCTGAAGTTAAAAATGCAAATATTCATATAAAAAAAACATGAAACTACGTACACATATTGAACAAGTGGAAAAAATGATAAACAACAATGTTGCAGTTTGTATCCAACACCTGACCACAGCGAGGATTTTCTGTAAAATTCAAAGACCTGTGAGACTGCACACCTCAGCTCTTTTCAAAGAATCATAGAATCATAGAATCATTAAGGTTGGAAAAGACCTCTAAGATCATCATGTCCAACCGTCAACCCAACACACCATGCCCACTAAACCATGTCCCTAAGCGCCTCATCTACACATCTTTTAAATACTTCCAGGTGACTCAACCACTTCCCTGGGCAGCCTGTTCCAAGGCCTGATCACTCTTTCAGTAAAGAAATTTCTCCTAATGTCCAATCTAAACCTCCCTTGGTGCAACTTGAGGCCATTTCCTCTTGTCCTATCGCTTCTTACTTGGGAGAAGAGACCAACACCCACCTCACTACAACCTCCTTTCAGGTAGTTGTAGAGCGCGATGAGGTCTCCCCTCAGCCTCCTCTTCTCCAGGCTAAACAACCCCAGTTCCCTCAGCCGCTCCTCATAAGGCTCCAGGCCCTTCACCAGCTTCGTTGCCCTCCTCTGGACACGCTCCAGCACCTCCATGTCCTTCTTGTATTGAGGGGCCCAAAGCTGAACACAGGATTCAAGGTGCGGCCTCACCAGTGCCGAGTACAGGGGCACGATCACCTCCCTGCTCCTGCTGGCCACACTGTTTCTGATACAGGCCAGGATGCCGTTGGCCTTCTTGGCCACCTGAGCACACTGCTGGCTCATGTTCAGCCGGCTGTCAACCAGCACCCCCAGGTCCTTTTCCTCCAGGCAGTTTTCCAGTCACTCTTCCCCAAGCCTGTAGCGTTGCCTGGGGTTGTTGTGGCCCAAGTGCAGGACCCGGCACTTGGCCTTGTTGAACCTCATACAGTTGGCCTCAGCCCATCGATCCAGCCTGTCCAGGTCCCTCTGCAGAGCCTTCCTGCCCTCGAGCAGATCAACACTCCCGCCCAACTTGGTGTCGTCTGCAAACTTACTGAGGGAGCACTCGATCCCCTCATCTAGATCATTGATAAAGATATTGAACAGGACCGGCCCCAGGACTGAGCCCTGGGGAACACCGCTCGTGACCGGCCGCCAACTGGATTTAACTCCGTTGACCACAACTCTCTGGGCTCAGCTGTCCAGCCATGTTTTTTTACCCAGCGAAGAGTGCACCTGTCTAAGCCGTGAGCCGCCAGCTTCTCTAGGAGAATGCTGTGGGAGACAGTGTCAAAGGCTTTACTGAAGTCCAGGTAGACCACATCCACAGCCTTTCCCTCATCCACGAGGCGGATCACCTGGTCATAGAAGGAGATCAGGTTGGTCAAGCAGGACCTGCCTTCCATGAACCCGTGCTGGCTGGGCCTGATCCCCTGGTTGTCCCGGACATGGCTCGTGAGCACCCTCAAAACCAACTGCTCCATGATCTTCCCCGGCACCGAGGTCAGGCTGACCAGCCTGTAGTTCCCCGGATCCTCCTTCCAGCCCTTCTTATAGACGGGCGTCACATTGACGAGCCTCCAGTCATCCCGGACCTCTCCAGTTAACCAGGACTGCTGGTAAATGATGGAGAGCGGCTCGGCAAGCTCCTCCGCCAGCTCTCTCAGTACCTTCGGGTGGATCCCATCCGGCCCCATAGACTTGTGAACATCCAGGTGGCATAGCAGGTGTTTAACTGCTTCCTCTTGGATTATGGGGGGTTTATCCTGCTCGCCGTCCCTGTCTTCCAGCTCAGGGGGCTGAGTACCCTGAGGATAACTGCTCTGACTATTAAAAACTGAGGCAAAGAAGGTGTTGAAAGGAACCTAATGTCATTAGATGCCAACTTCACTGACCCTCTTCCTGTGGCTTTCATCTACTCCTGCCTGAGTAGCAGCAAAAGAACCCATTTTTTCTTCTGAAATAGCTCATTTTCTGCTGAAACTTAAAAGACTGCATATGGTATGGGATTGTGTCCTGGTTTCGGCTGGGATAGGGTTAAATTTCTTCCTAGTGCTGTGTTTTGGATTTAGTATGAGGAGAATGTTGATAACACACCGATGTTTTCAGTTGTTGCTAAGTGCCCTCCTAGTCCAAGGACAGCTCCCGTGCCTACTGACTGAGCTAGGTACACAAGATGGGAGGGAACATAATCAGGACAGCCAGCCCAGCTGGCCAATGGGGTATTCCATACCATGTGACGTCATGCTCAGTATATGAATGGTAGGCGTGATCCAGGAAGTACCGATCGCTACTTGGTTATCGGTCAGCGCGGGTGGTGAGCAATTGCATTGTGCATCACTCATTTTGTATATTCTATCATTATTTATTATCATTATTCTCCCTTTTCTGTTCTATTAAACTGTCTTTATCTCAACCCACGAGTTTTTCTCACTCTTACCCTTCTGATTCTCTCCCCATCCCATTGGGGGGCGGGGGGAGTGAGTGAGCGGCTGCGTGGTATTTGGCTGCCTGCCAGGTTAAACCACGACAGTCCTTTTTGGCGCCCAACGTGGGGCACGAAGGGTTGAGATAACGATAGATCTGACCAAAGCGTGTTAAGGCAAAATTGTTATAAGCATCCATTATATTGATTGGTCACAATGTTGATGTATTGGCTGTCAAAGTTGTGGGGCTGGCTCTCAATGTTGGGTCATGTAATACCTTGCTTGCAATATGTGTTCCCTTTTGTGCTGTTTATCATTATTCGGAACTGGGCCAAGATTATCATTTTGTTGCTGTTTTATGAGGTGATAAAATCATTGGTCGTAAGTCTAATCTGTATCTGTACTCGGCACTGCCGTCATTTCTGTACCTCGGGAAACACCTCTTAGAGATTATTGGTAATTGCACTTGTTTCTCCTCGGAGAATGAATTTAAGGGGGAGACGGGATGGGACACTCTCTCTCACTTGTTCATCTTCCCTTCCATATCGTCAGAAACTCCTTTTTCTTCTATCCTCTTCACAAAGATGTCCACAATATTCCCTGAGAATTTTGAATATCCTTGAGATGCTCAAACAAGCATGTTCATATTGGTACTATGTCTCCTGAATGTGGTTCAGGCCTTGTTTAGGGTTAAACAACTATTCAGGAATACTGTCCAGAGATCAACCCTCAGGAACAAGAAAAGAGGGAGGGCAAGCAGCGGTGCCTCATCGGGGCGGGCGGAGCGGCGAGTCTCGGGGGTGGCAACAGACACGGTGGCTACTCAAAACCCCACGACAGGCACTGCGGCTACTCCAACCCCCATGACAACCCCTGTGGCTACTCAAACCCCGGCAACAGTCACCGTAGCTTCTCCAACCCCTGCGACAGGCACTGCAGCCACTCAAGCTCCGGCAACAGGCACTACAGTTACTCCAACCCCCATGACAAGCACTGCAGCTACCCAAACCCCAGCAATAGGCACTACAGCTGAACCAGAGGACCAACCCTTGCTGGTATCCGTTGCCCCTGTACAGAAGAGGAAATCTTGGAAGCGGAGATCAGGTCGTTTAGAAAGAGATGATGAAAGAGCAGGGCCATCACAAGGAGGGGAGGAGGAAGAGAAAGAACTCATAAACGAGACGGAAACCACCCGATCCCTATCCCTGAGTGAGCTGCGAGATATGCGGAAAGATTTTAGCCGTCGTCCAGGCGAGCATATTGTTACCTGGCTGCTCCGATGCTGGGATAATGGGGCCAGTAGCCTGGAATTGGAGGGGAAGGAAGCCAAACAGCTGGGATCCCTTGCTAGGGAAGGAGGCATTGACAAAGCAATCGGAAAAGGGACACAGGTCCTCAGCCTCTGGAGGCGACTGCTGTCAGGCGTGAAGGAAAGGTATCCCTTCAAGGAAGATGTTATATATCGCCTAGGCAAATGGACCACTATGGAGAGAGGTATCCAGTATCTGAGAGAACTAGGCGTGCTGGAGGTGGTTTATAGTGACCTGGACGATGTCCGAACACCCAAAGATCCAGATGACGTCCAGTGCACGCGACCCATGTGGCGGAAGTTGGTACGGAGTGCACCAGCATCGTACGCCAGTTCGTTGGCAGTACTGTGCTGGAAAGAGGAAGAAGCACCAACGGTGGATGAGGTGGTTAGCAGACTTCGGGATTTTGAAGAAACTATCTCCTCTTCTCTTGTCTCGGCTGTAGAGAAACTGTCCCGAGAGGTCCAGCAACTCAAAGACAATAGGTCCTATTCTCCACCTGTACGGACCAGTATCTCAGCCATTAGGAGTCAGCGTTTTTCTCCTCAAGAGAGAGGATATCGAAAGTACACACCACGGGGCACCCTGTGGTTTTACCTGCGTGACCACGGAGAGGACATGAGGCAGTGGGATGGAAAACCTACCTTCATCCTAGAGGCACGTGTACGTGAGTTGCAAGGAAAAACAATCACACAAGGGGGTTCTCCCAGGAAAAATGCTGCTCCAGTTTTCAGGAAAACCCTGTCTCATGACGGTCCAGTTTCCAGTGAACAGTTCCCCAGACAGAGTAGAAGGGCTGATCTTACTTTGGACTGTAATGAAGGAATTCTTGACTCACGTTTGCAAGAAGTGAGAAGCGGATACTATGACCAGAACTAGAGGGGCCCTGCCTCCGGCCAGGTGGAGGAAAGGGACAACCGGGTTTACTGGACTGTGTGGATTCGATGGCCTGGCACATCAGACCCACAGGAGTATAAGGCTCTCGTAGACACTGGTGCACAGTGTACCCTAATGCCATCAAGCTATAAAGGGGCAGAACCCATCTGTATTTCTGGAGTGACAGGGGGATCTCAAGAGTTAACTGTGTTGGAGGCCAAAGTGAGCCTAACCGGGAACGAGTGGCAGAAGCACCCCATTGTGACTGGCCCAGAGGCTCCGTGCATCCTTGGCATAGACTACCTCAGGAGAGGGTATTTTAAGGACCCAAAAGGGTATCGGTGGGCTTTTGGTATAGCTGCCCTGGAGACGGAGGAAATTAAGCAGCTGTCCACCTTGCCAGGTCTCTCAGAGGACCCTTCTGTTGTGGGGTTGTTGAGGGTTGAAGAACAACAGGTACCAATCGCTACCACAACAGTGCATCGGCGACAATACCGCACCAACCGAGATTCCCTGATCCCCATCCATGAGCTGATTCGTCGACTGGAGAGCCAAGGAGTGATCAGCAAGACTCGCTCACCCTTCAACAGTCCCATATGGCCAGTGCGAAAGTCTAATGGAGAGTGGAGACTAACAGTAGACTACCGTGGCCTGAACGAAGTCACGCCGCCACTGAGTGCTGCCGTGCCGGACATGCTAGAACTTCAATACGAACTGGAGTCGAAGGCAGCCAAGTGGTACGCCACCATTGATATCGCTAATGCCTTCTTCTCCATCCCTTTGGCAGCAGAGTGCAGGCCACAGTTTGCTTTCACTTGGAGGGGCGTCCAGTACACCTGGAACCGACTGCCCCAGGGGTGGAAACACAGCCCTACCATTTGCCATGGACTGATCCACACTGCACTGGAACAGGGTGAGGCTCCGGAACACCTGCAATACATTGATGACATCATCGTGTGGGGCAACACAGCAGAAGAAGTTTTTGAGAAAGGGGAGAGAATAATTCAAATCCTTCTGAAAGCCGGTTTTGCCATAAAACAAAGTAAGGTCAAGGGACCTGCACAGGAGATCCAGTTTTTAGGAATAAAATGGCAAGATGGACGTCATCAGATCCCAATGGATGTGATCAACAAAATAACAGCCATGTCCCCACCAACTAGCAAAAGGGAAACACAAGCTTTCTTAGGCGTTGTGGGTTTTTGGAGAATGCATACTCCAAATTACAGTCAGATCGTAAGCCCCCTCTATCAAGTGACCAGGAAGAAGAACGACTTCAGATGGGGCCCTGAGCAACGACAAGCCTTTGAACAAATTAAACAGGAGATAGTTCATGCAGTAGCCCTTGGGCCAGTCCGGGCAGGACAAGATGTGAAGAATGTGCTCTACACCGCAGCCGGGGAGAATGGCCCTACCTGGAGCCTCTGGCAGAAAGCACCAGGGGAGACTCGAGGTCGACCCTTAGGGTTCTGGAGTCGGGGATACAGAGGATCCGAGGCCCGCTACACTCCAACTGAGAAGGAGATATTGGCAGCATATGAAGGGGTTCGAGCTGCTTCGGAAGTGGTTGGCACTGAAGCACAGCTCCTCCTGGCACCCCGACTGCCGGTGCTGGGCTGGATGTTCAAAGGGAGGGTCCCCTCCACACATCATGCAACCGATGCTACGTGGAGTAAGTGGGTCGCACTGATCACACAACGGGCCCGAATAGGAAACCCCAGTCGCCCAGGAATCTTGGAGGTGATCACGAACTGGCCAGAAGGCAAAGATTTTGGCATATCCACAGAGGAGGAGGTGATACGTGCTGAAGAAGCCCCACTGTATAATAAACTACCAGAAAACGAGAAGCAATATGCCCTGTTCACTGATGGGTCCTGTCGCCTTGTGGGAAAACATCGGAGATGGAAAGCTGCTGTATGGAGTCCTATACGCCAAGTTGCAGAAACTGCTGAAGGAGAAGGTGAATCGAGCCAGTTTGCAGAGGTGAAAGCCATCCAGCTGGCCTTGGACATTGCTGAACGAGGAAAATGGCCAGTACTTTATCTCTATACTGACTCATGGATGGTGGCAAATGCCCTGTGGGGGTGGTTGCAGCAGTGGAAGTAGAACAACTGGCAGCGCAGAGGTAAACCCATCTGGGCTGCTGCATTGTGGCAAGATATTGCTGCCCAGGTAGAGAACCTGGTTGTAAAAGTACGTCACGTAGATGCTCACGTACCCAAGAGTCGGGCCAGTGAAGAACACCAAAACAACCAGCAGGTGGATCAGCCTGCTAAGATTGAAGTGGCTCAGGTGGATCTGGACTGGCAACATAAAGGTGAATTATTTATAGCTCGGTGGGCCCATGATGCCTCAGGCCATCAAGGAAGAGATGCAACACATAGATGGGCTCGTGATCGAGGGGTGGACTTAACCATGGACGCTATTGCACAGGTTATCCATGAATGTGAAACGTGCGCTGCAATCAAACAAGCCAAGCGAGTAAAGCCTCTTTGGTATGGGGGACGATGGTTGAAATACAAATATGGGGAGGCCTGGCAGATTGATTATATCACACTCCCACAAACCCGGCACGGCAAACGCTATGTGCTCACCATGGTGGAAGCAACCACCGGCTGGCTAGAAACATACCCTGTGCCTCATGCCACTGCCCGGAACACCGTCCTGGGCCTTGAAAAGCAAGTCCTATGGCGACATGGCACCCCAGAAAGAATTGAGTCAGACAACGGGACTCATTTCCGAAACACCCTCATAGACACCTGGGCCAAAGAGCATGGCATTGAGTGGGTCTATCACATCCCCTACTATGCACCAGCCTCCGGGAAAATCGAACGATACAACGGGCTGCTAAAGACAACACTGAGGGCAATGGGTGGTGGGACATTCAAGCATTGGGATACACATTTAGCAAAAGCCACCTGGTTAGTCAACACTAGGGGGTCTGTTAATCGAGCTGGCCCTGCCCAGTCAAGACTTTTACGTACTGTAGATGGAGATAAAGTCCCTGTCGTGCACATAAGAAATATCCTTGGGAAGACAGTCTGGGTTACTCCTGCCTCTGGCAAGGGAAAACCCATCCGTGGGATTGCTTTTGCTCAAGGACCTGGGTACACTTGGTGGGTGATGCGAAAGGATGGGCAAGTCCGGTGTGTACCTCAAGGGGATTTGATTTTGGGTGAAAATAGCCAATGAACTGAATTTTATGATGTCAATTGTTATATGATATTGTATATCATTATTTCTATGGTTGCTATCAATGGTGTAGCAGTGAAAATCACCCAGATTAATGAAGAATGAACTAACTCCGATGAAACCGAGCAAAGTGCAACGATGATAGAACTGAACGAGTACAGCAGTACCGAAATGAGAACTGGCTTCAGGATGCAACAGCCCAACACCACACACCATCCTTCTGGCCCTGAAAGACTGTTATGACAGATGGAGCCCAAAGTTGTGGACTAAAAGAACTCAATGGACATTTATATATATATTTATGTGTATATATGTATGTATATGTATTATATGTATATATGTATGTATATGTATTATATATGTATATATATAAAAAGATAGTGGTGATTAATTGAAAGGTATCGAAAAATGTGAGACCTAAGCATAACGTAAATGGTATGGAATAAGGGGTGGATACTGTCCTGGTTTCGGCTGGGATAGGGTTAAATTTCTTCCTAGTGCTGTGTTTTGGATTTAGTATGAGGAGAATGTTGATAACACACCGACGTTTTCAGTTGTTGCTAAGTGCCCTCCTAGTCCAAGGACAGCTCCCGTGCCTACTGACTGAGCTGGGTGCACAAGATGGGAGGGAACATAATCAGGACAGCCAGCCCAGCTGGCCAATGGGGTATTCCATACCATGTGACATCATGCTCAGTATATGAATGGTAGGCGTGATCCAGGAAGTACCGATCGCTACTTGGTTATCGGTCAGCGTGGGTGGTGAGCAATTGCATTGTGCATCACTCATTTTGTATATTCTATCATTATTTATTATCATTATTCTCCCTTTTCTGTTCTATTAAACTGTCTTTATCTCAACCCACGAGTTTTTCTCACTCTTACCCTTCTGATTCTCTCCCCGTCCCATTGGGGGGCGGGGGGAGTGAGTGAGCGGCTGCGTGGTATTTGGCTGCCTGCCAGGTTAAACCACGACAGATTGATAAAGCCCATTCAGCAGTGAATAGGTCTTCCGCTGCTGGCAATGCTGTGGGAATACTTTATAGGTAGGGCAAATGTAATTTATCAATAGGGATATCCCCTTTTCATAGGAAAAGGGTGTGAGCACACATATGAGGGAGAGGATTGTAAGCCAGTTTGGCTTTCCCACTATTTTACTGTCCTCTCCCTGCCACATAGCCAGGGCAGCACGAAGGAGTGTGCAGGGAGAGAGGCGCCCACCCCACCGCCAGTTCCACCTTCTCCCTCTAACCAGTCAGACGGTGAGGGCAAAAAGCTTTTGTTAACATTTTCTCTCTTTCTCATATGCAGGGGGATAAAGAGGATCAAACAGTGAAAGGGCAGCCTCTTTCCAGCTTGCCAAGGACTGTGGGTGCAGGAGCTATCCCAGGCTATCACTTGTCAGCCCTTTCTGCCTGGTAACAGTGGGATTTATGATCGAAACCCTTGGAGGAGAAACCCAGAGGGACTATGCCCGTTATTCGACAATATTTTTCAGAGAACAAGAAGATTTTTTAAAATAAAACAATCTTATATACCACAGCACCAAACACGGATGGCATAAGGGGACTCAATAGCTAATGAGCTCCCTGATGGTTGTCGGACTGGTTAGGTTATTAGGGGCAGGAGTGTCCTGGTAGCTCCATCAGTGCCACTCACACTGGGGAAGGGAACAGAAAGAGAAGAAAAAATGAATGGGAATAAGAGAATGAGAACATAGCCAGGGGCTTA
This sequence comes from Calonectris borealis, assembly GCF_964195595.1. NCBI lineage: Eukaryota > Metazoa > Chordata > Aves > Procellariiformes > Procellariidae > Calonectris > Calonectris borealis. Next base: position 127,739,701 of record NC_134313.1, read on the forward strand.
TGACCTTTAACAACATGGTCATTATATTAGAAATCTAGAAGCTACTTTAGGCAGCACTTCAACAACTTGTAATAGCAAAAAAAGTAATATAAAAGAAAGATAAAGCCTTTTGATCAACACAAGTCTTTTCTTTCCATTCCTTGAATGGACAAAATAATGTCCATCTGGTAGTTTTCCTGCTAGCTGGAATTATATCCTTTCCTTGCAAGACACATATCTTATTGCGGTTCAGTTTTTCCCAGAAACTATGAGACAGATCAGCATCCCATTATTCTAGGTGCAGCAAAAACACAAAGCAAATAAATATTGTTGCGGCACAGTGTTAATAATCTGAGGAGATAAGATAAAGGGTGGCAGAAAAGAATTATCACTTAAGAGAGAGAAAAGAGGGAGGGGGCATACATCTAGCAGCAGTTGTGACTGCAGGCTGTAGGTGTATGTACTATTCTGTCTGGTGCTACTCGGGGAGAAAGAGAGAGTGAATCCATGCCTTTGATTAGTCCAGCTTGCACAAAATGCTGAAAGAAAATAAAACCTTCCTGAAATCACACATGCAAGACTGCAGTTTATCCTCCACAGAAATAAAAGTAAAATGAAATGTCTTGGAGCATTAGTTTGGGAAAAAAACACACACAAATGGAAGCTGAGGGTTAATCTGGAAATTATTTTTCTATGCAGATTTGTTTTTCACTGCAAGTCACTTCAGTAGTTTTTCAAATCTGTTTTAGCTATACAGAAAACATCTAACAAACCAGAGGACTAATTTTTCATCTCCTGACCTGGGGGCACTTACCTCAAAAAACAAAGTTCACAACCAATTTATCTTCACAGGTGCCTGAAAACATTACATGCCTCAGCACTTTGATGCCTGCTGGGTCTTCCAGCAATGTGAGAGCTATCCAAGGGAATAACGTTGTTTGCCAGAAATAACGCTCCAAGGAAGCTGGTTGCAGCTCTGTTAGTTCATTTTCTCTAGGGTAATGCCAGCTCTTCCTCCAAGGTACTATCATTCACAGAAGAGCTTGAGAGAAGCCCATATTGCAGAAATAACAACCACTACCCTCCGACACTACTGGTCCATAACCACTCTGTTTCTCTTGTCATCTTCCAGAACTTAACATGTAGTAGTAATGTGCTCAAAGCACCAAAGGCACTGCCATCATTGTATTGCAACACTGACTACTTGTCTCTCTAAAGCTATCCCCTACAGGACATTTCATTACCAGTACTGTTTTAAAGTAGTGGAATGAAAAACATATAGCACATATTCTTCAGGGCCTTCAGGGTTTTTTCAGAACAAAATAAACTTTGAAGAACCCTTGTCCTCTTGGACGCAAATAATCCTGTTAGGGTAAAGCAGTAGTTTGCATTGCAGCACACAGAAAATGCATATGTGCCTGTATATCTTGTGAATAAGAGTAGGAAGACTCTAAGACAGAGAATAATACAGAGCAATAAAAGCTGTTGAGGAAGGTGGGAACAGAAATCCTGGCTGAGAAGACATAGGATATACAAACAAACTGAAGAAACACACTTCTGTTTCTTGTCAGACTAGTAAAAACAGGACTAAGGAATAACCCCATCATGTTTGAGATGCACTGAATGCATTCTTATGCCAAACACCCATTCAATGTTAGCAGGACTCAGCCTCAAGCTGCACACTAGGAATAAGGACAAAGAAAGGTATGTTTCAGATCATTTTCTGTATACATATTCTTTTTCAAAAGACAGAGCTTTTCAGTAATTTCTTCCCACTTAACTTTAGACATTTGCTTGAATAGTCTATGTTGGAAATATATTTGGTCTTAGCTTCCTTCATAGTCAAAGGAAAGACATTGGCTTGCCCAGAGTATGGTTAAGCTCTGCAGACACCTATGGGGATTAACAAGGAAACCTAAGCCATGTATGGCTGCATCTCAAGGGCAGAGACATGGGGCAGTGCATGGCATGCCTGATCATCCTCACTATCCAGATGAGAAGACCTGTTTGCTGGCTTATATTGGTTTCCAACCCATGTATCCATATGCCAGGAAACAGGGGAAGAGAGGGCGGTGCGTGTCCAGGTCTTGCCTGAGCAAATAGGGATGCAGCCTGGTTTCTCCCACAGACACATCCTATGCACCTAACCTGAATCTAGGGTAAGCACCAAAACTTAGGCAGCCAAAACTGAGCCTTTATGTCTAATCCGTATCTAGAGCAGCACCGCACCACTCCCATTGACACCCTTTTCGCCCACCTTAGGTAAGGATCTGTACCTACACCCGTGTAAAAAGGCAGGGATTTAAGGGATTAGATGCATACACAGTGGAAAAAACACAGTAAAATACATAAATAAAGTACATTGCCTTTCAAATCCTATTTTAAAACCTGTGTGGGTTTCCTCTGATCTTCTCTCCCCCTCACCTTTTTCCCCCGTTAACACACTTGAATGAAGAATAAAAAAACAATGCAAAATTTCAAACGTGTCATTTTAGCTGCCTGAAGCACTTTTAACTTACAGCTAAAACAGAATCTAATAATGCCAAGCAGTCTATCATCGTAGGTTGCACCAAAGGATTAATTGAAGGTTTATGCTGCAGAGTGCTATGCTATTCTTATAAACAAAAACCCGTTACCTCAGTTACTGAGGCTGTAAGTTTTTGAGTTCAGTGATTTGCATTTTTCATACACTTTTAGTGACTAAGAAGGGGGGGGTTGGAGCAAGCTTTAGAGAACTGTTATGCTGGAATCACTTATTTTACATTTCATGGCAGATTATTTATATCCTTCTTTAAAAAAAAAAAAAAAAAAGTAGAGGTAAGACTGAAGAACAAAACCAAAATCAGTATCAATGCTGTGTTCAATGCTGTGTTCATTTTATGCTCCTCCATCTCTATTCCTTCATCCCACACAGACCTCCTGGCAGCCTTTCTTATCTGGATGCACAAAGTAGGCTTGCTCTTATCACTTTCAATTTTTGCTTGAAGACTTGTTTTAGCTGCAGTGTCCACTATGTGTTAATCAAGAAAGCCCATGGAAGAAAGAGCTTCTCTCCACTCTCATTGCAGCTTTCGTGCTTCTTCATGCAGAGCCTTAGCTTTTTCTCTTCCACTTGATGAGCCTGAAAACTCTTAAAGAAGGGATTTTCTTATTCTGTGAGCTTATGCCAGGCTGAAAACAACACCATCAGTGAACAGACCCTAATTATGGAGGTTATCAGTGAATGCTATTCAGAAAACTGCTGAAATAATGTTGAAAAGTAATTCTACATTCACAGTTATTAGGCAATAAGTTTAGAGAAGTCTGAACCATTTGTTGTTGCTTTTGCTGTGGTTGCTTGCTTTCTTATTTGATTTCAGATACAACTCAAAGAAGAGAGAATAACCCCAATAGGATATTTGTACTTTTGCCTATGACAGACCCAGACTACCTGAAAGTCAAATAAAAATGATTTTGTATGAGGAGTTGCAAATCAATGCTATTGCATGCATTTGAAAACATACAGTTCCATTTCACAACTTTGATCTAGGACAAGTTTGTCAACTTTTGAGTAAATTTAATTTGATGCACACTTCAGGAGAGGGAGGGAAAAACACACAAAGCTCTTTGGATTTTGTAGTATTTCAGCCTCAACCATTGCACCGTTCTATTCTTGTGCCTGGTTTGGGATAGTGACAGCCAAGTAACACAGCTTAATGCAGAAAGCTTAGTGTATGAAGGTATTTTCAAGAAATGAGAGAGTAACCCGCAGGATTCTGTAGTAACCTGCCAAAGTCCTGATGTGGGGAGACCTACACACTAGCTCATGGGATAGGAGAGCGTGATCTGCTGCCAGGCTGGCTGGAGTAACCTGGGAAAGCTGAGCCAGCTCAAGCCAGACTTGACACAAGGAGCAAGCCTCTCCCTTCCTCCAAGCCCAAGTTTGCCGGCAGAGAGGCCCACTTGCAATGGTTCACCAGATCAACTCTGGAGGACCCAGCTGGAGAGGTGCTAAGGCATTGCAGCAGTGCTAGACATTGGGGCAGTTGCGCTTGTGAAGCACCTCAACTAATGCCCTGACCGCTACAGAACTTCAGACTTTGCCTCTACTCCTGCCATGCAGCAGAAGCAAGTGGTGGGATCAATCTCCAGCTGGTAAAAATCAGCATCATCCCATTCATTTTGCCAAAGCAGTACTAAGCCACAGAATACAGCCCTGCTCCTGCCAGTCTGTCAGTAGCAATCACCTTCCTAAGGAAAACAACATTTTATATTGTTCAGGGTTTTCCAAATAAAACATATGCCATTCTGTTAAAAGAAATTACATCAGTGATGAAATAAAACCTGAACCGCATTAGTTATCATCTTGTCACTACTGTATAGAAAAATGGAGCACAAGTGCCTGCCATAAGGTTATCGTGTAACTCAAGTGCAGTGGGGATTTCCTAAGCATTTAGTATACCACAGAGGCAGTTTCCCGGATATGTAGCAATAGGTCATGGGAAAGGCCTGCCTCTTGGGCACAGTGATACCTGGCAGATATAACTGAGGATTTTCTAATAAAGCCTGCATTTAGGACTGACACCTGCCCAGTGTGCTGTATTAGTGATGGTGGAGCTGGCAATGCTGGTCATCATTTTTGTGGCTTTTCTCCTGCAGAATCAATATTCAGAGATAGGGGAAGAAAAGCAATGTGAGTTTCTGGGAATTTGAGAATTACTTCCAGAGCATCACCACAAAATTAATGAGCGTCACATCCTTGGTCATCCATGGCTACTCTGCCATTGGCTCACTTCATTGTGAGGAAGATCATCAGACCTAAGGAAGTTTGGGTCTGGCAGGATAAAAACTAGTTATAAAATCTCATGGTGTGGACTCAGTCCCACAGAGACTGATTTGACTGCTAGAGCATGTTGGGATTAAGTATTGCTCACTAGTTCTGGCTGATGTGAAGAAAGGAAATGAAAATTTTAATGACTTTAAAATAATGGGAGGCCAGGAGTGATATAAGTAAAAAGGAGGAACAGTAAATAGAAGTGGGGAAAAGGAAAACTCAAAATGCCCTGGTCAGACTAATAGAATTGTGTAGATAAGTGAGTCAGGCAATTAAACATAACAAAATAATGAAATAGGGAGAGAATATGAAATATGAAAAAGCTGAAAGTTAAGATTTTTTTTCTTAAAAAGAGGCCTTAAAATAAATGCTGCTTCCTTTTAGTCTAGCATAAGCCAGGAGTAACTTTATTGCCATTAGTGAGCAACATGAATGTCAGCAAAAAATTCAGATTTTATACCAGTGCAGTCTATGAGCACATTTTGGCTACCACAACCCAAAGGAAATTATTCCAACACAGTGGAATGAAAATGAATTTCAACCACTGTCTATATTTCTGGTTGCTTATATTATAAAAAGAAACAGGTTTGTTACAGATGTGGAAAAGATAGAACTGAGAAAATTGAGGGATTTGAAATTACTAATTACTTAAAAACCAAAATCATACCAAGGAGGACAGAGGTGGATGCAGAGGAGATCCATGGTAAAGGTATGTGATTCTGTTTTGTACTTCCAAGATCTTAATCTTTTTAAACTAATACAAAGGACAATAATGACGCAAACACAAGATATTCTTGATACAAAGTAGTTAAGTGAAAAGAAGCTGACATTAAACACATGGGTTCAGGGAGAGGAGAAAAGAGGGAAAGGCATAAGAAGGTAAAACAGTTATGCAGGGGCCAAAAGCATTTTGATATTTACGTAGATAACAAAAGCGTTGGGACTCCTTGGAAAAGCATTATATAGATAACAAGTTACAGCACCCCACCTGAGTTCGCAATACCACGGAGCAGCTCAAAGAGAAGAGGGGGAATGCCGTACTTTAATACCGTTTCTAGGAGAAGGGAAAGGACAAACTGGGGCTGGCAGAATTCATTAGGTCCTGGAAAGTAAAGTGGGTACCTCCTAACCAAAATCAGGGCAGATTATCATAATGCCTCCTGTCTGCTACTTTGCTCAGTAAAACCTGATGAATAAAGAAAAAAAAAATCAAAAGACTTTTCATGCTATCCATTCTCAGACTGAAAGCAACTGAAAGATGTATGAGTTGATATGAAATCTGGTTGTTCTCATTAATTTACCATGTAATATAGTGTTTTCCTCAGCTTTGAATTTACTAATAACATAAGTAAAGGCAATAGTAAATAATTAATATACTGAATAGCCATGAAAATAATATTTTCAGCTAGATAATCATCTAGTACCAAAATAATCTTTAATATATTCTGCAATTGTGTTTGAAAGGTTGAAGACTAATGAGGTGAATTGAGCAATTCTTTGATGTTATAATTTGAAGACTCTTTCCAGAATCCCATTATTATTTTAAGAGCGAAATGACATGTCAATCAATGTATTCAAAAAAAGACTGAAGTCATCTGGCAGGCTAGCTAATTCCAGTATAATGCCATAGTTTATGTTCAGAGCAGTATTATGGAATAGACAACAGCTACTGTAAAGCTAGTTGAGTTTTACTGAGCCAATTCACAAAACCCTTGCTGAATACATATAAAAACCTTTTTCATAAATCTCCAATAAGATTAAGTCAGAGTGACTCTTGCCCAAATATGAGTTTGAAAACAGAAAAAGAAACCATAGGTTTAGGATATAAGAATTAGAGAGAGAAAAGAGAGTTATAAGCATGAAAGCCAGTCAAAGTCACCCCAAATTTGAAAGTAGCTCATGCTAGTGTCAGATAGAATGGTAGGATGGAAGAGAAACCACATACTGTTATGTCTGGGAAGACCCTAGAGCTGATGTACTAGGTATGCAGATTTGTCTAGGCAGTGGACTTGTAAGGTCTTAGATGAAAAAGTGTCTCCATCCTTTTATGCAACTTCTTTGCAACAGGAAATGTCGTTCAGACATCTTACGGTTCTCACGTATTTTCAAATGGCCAGAGGTGCCACCTGCAGAAATCTAGGAGGCCAATACAGTTACCTTTATCCTCTGATCAGATCTATTAGGAATTGTATGTACGTAGTGGCTTGCACAAGTTCTCTGCTCTGCTTCAAATTTCTCCCATACTAAATAAATCACACAAAGCATTACTCTGAGAGATAACTCCTCCCTGTATTGTTGCATTTTCTTATGAAAGCTTCAAAAAGATGCCAACATTTTCATATTTAGCACTCTAAATACCTGTATAAACCTAATTTATCCATTGCTGAAAAAGACTGTATCTTCTCTCTTTTTGTGATCTGAAAGTCTACACAAAATTAATATTTAAAGAATATGGCTGGTCCTCGCTCCTTAATAAGTAAAAGATAGTTCATGATCATGCATTGAGTGTGCTTAAATCTCTATCTGTTGTTCTCAAGATGACATGTAAATATGGAGGAAATAAGCAGTAGAGTCACTGCCTCTTAGTCAGATCCGCTGATTATAATTTATCCTTATATCAACTGCTGTAGCACTCTTGCAATTAGCTGACCATGATCCTTCTTTCTGCAAGCCAGTCCCAGTCCCGAAAGAGTTTACAATCTAAATGGTCAAGGCAAAGAGAAGAGGATAAAAATACTCCTTATACAGAATTTGCCAGTAGTGGCAATTGTCATTTGGCTCCATGCTCTTTTTGCTTCTATGTATTAACGTGATTGTATCGGGGATGGCTTGTTCGAGGAGAGGGTAGAAGATCAAGCATGAAGGTTTTGGGAGAAGCTGGGTCAAACAGCCCATGGGCACAAGGGATGTAATGTTGATGGTGAATGGCCCAGGAAAACCCAGGCAATGTCAGCACTGTCATTGCCGATACTGTGCCACATCTCATTGGCTTTTTCTTACAGTTTCTGCACAGGAAAAAAACATTTTAACTGCTAAAATAATAACAGAAGCTATGGGCTCTGCAGTGTGAATTTATTCAGCTCTTTGCAAACCCAGCTGAAAAAATGGAAATAATTGCTGAAAATGCCAGGCAAGAAGCCACTCTTCTTTCCACCAACCAAACGTCTGCACGTCTGTAGAAGGGCTTTTGCACTCTACGGTATGACAAAGTGGGAGATGACAGATTGCAGAGTCTGTGCCCGGAGAGGAGGTTTCCTCTGCAGTGACACTGTAGAAGTAGTTTCTCTCACCGTAACACAGTATAGGGAGCATGCCCCACTCCCAAAAAGGCTGATGCACCATGCTAGCCTGATGCAATGGGAAGAATTTTCTGAAGAGGACAAGTAAATAAGTTTTTCATAGTATATTACATTGGCACATTTTGCAAGAACTGCTGGTAATCACAACTAAGGCAGCAGAGGCTAAACTCTTCTTAAAAAATAAAAAATGAACAAATGAAAAAACAGGTTTGACTCTTCTGACAGCACGCTTTTTTCCATTTTGTGATAGACTCTATGGACACTAGTGGACATAGAGTGCTTTGCTAGACTGTGAAAAATAGCAAATTCTTTCACTCCACATAGGTAGAACAGTATTCAAAGGTCTGCTGCTATTTTTCCTTATGCTTTTATCAGACTGAGCATACTGTATCAACAGAATATCACAGCAGGTAGAAAGAGTGTAAAGTAGTTTTGTATAGACCTGATAATGTGTGTGAATCTGTTCCTTTTTTCCCTATTAAATAACAGTTCTGATGGTTGTACTTGGCAAGATTCTTTTTCTTTTACACTTTTAAATTTAAATTTTACACATTAAATTTAATGAATGTATGTTGTGGTTTAACCCCAGTCAGCAACTAAGCACCACACAGCCATTCACTTACCCTCCCCACCGCCAGTGTGATGGGGGAGAGAATTGGATGAGCAAAAGTAAGAAAACTCATGGATTGAGATAAGAACAGTTTAATATTTGAAATAAAATATTATAATAATAAGAAGAAGAAGAAGAAGAAGAAGAAGAAGCAGCAGCAATGAAAAGTAAAACAATGAGAGAGACAGAGGAACAAAACCCGGGGCGGGGGGAAACAAGTGATGCAACTGCTCACCACCTGCAGACAGATGCCCAGCCCATCCCTGAGCAGTGACTGCTGCCCCGTGGCCAACTCCCCCCAGCTTATACACTGAGCATGATGTCATATGGTATGGAATATCCCTTTGGTCAGTTTGGGTCAGCTGCCCTGGCTATACTCCTTCCCAGCTTCTTGTGCACCTCCTCACTGGCAGAGTATGGGAAGCTGAAAAGTCCTTGACCTAGTATAAACACTGCTTAGCAACAACTAAAACACGAGTGTGTTATCACATTATTCTCATGCTAAATCCAAAACACAGTACTATACCAGCTACTAGGAAGAAAATTAACTCTATTCCAGCTGAAACCAGGACAATGTGTTAAAAGTCAGAGGCACAAAGGGAGCATTTACCACTACAGCACAATGCAAGAAAGCTGAAAAATATCAGCAATAACGAACACAGGCAAGAGACCTCTAATGACATTGCATTATTTAAGGCCATTTCTCCGCAATTTGAACTGTGTGTTTTGCTGAAAGTACAGCTAAGAAAAGTCTAAAACCAGGACACATAGCATACATTGCAACTACCCATTATTAGGGGATATCTAGAAGGAATAATTCAAATTTCTAGAATAAAAAGCACCAGTAGCAAGCAGTAAGAGAAATAAGGAAATGAGTGTGAGTACATATTACTACACAATTCTTTTTTTTTATTGCTTGCTAATTATGACTTCTAGCATATTATGCAGTCAAAGACAAAAGAAAATTAAGTTCAGAATACTAAAATGCCATCTCTTTCCCTCATTGCTTTCTGTGTCCCCCACCTACAATGCCAAGCACGACCACAACCGATCAACATACTCAACCCTGGTCTTTGAGAAGGGAACGCCCTAAATGATTGTGTGAATCTTCTATCAACACCTTATTGGTATTACAGCCTCTTCCCTGCCCTGCTATGTTGTGGACTCGCTGCAGAACACAGTGAGAGAGGATGGAGCACAAGGGGACACACCAAGAGCTGTAATGACAGAAAATTTTGTTTAGTCCATAAACACAGGATCAACCTTGTCTATCTTTAGTCAGGTAAAAGTCAGGTGGCTAATCTAAGCCAGTTACTGATGTTGACCATAACTCAACACAGCAGTCCTTAGTACATTAAATAGCATAAGGTATAATAGTATATAGTATAAAGTAACACTAGAAATAGTTTAAATCAATAGAAACACATGTTTAACAAAGCCAGAGTAAAACTTATATCCCAACAAGGCTTTAGATGGGATAGACGATAAGATGTTTGGAAAATTTTTAAGAGAAATTAGTAGCAAAAACTGAACTGGGTTTTCCTGTGTAGAAAGCCATAAGCCAGACTGCAAGGCTGACTGAATGATCCTAACAGATATATTTATGTCATTATATGGATTAGGATAACCTGATGTCAGTAATACCATTAGTTTTATTTAAACAACTCTTAGAAATAAGAAGAATAAAAGAAGCACTTTGCTCTGCGGTGCCATTTCTTTTGCACTGATGTTACGTCTATATAAACCTCCCCATCTGCAGATGCCCCATGGCTTTCCCTGACAAATCAGGCTTTGAGTTAAGATAGCAGAAGTAAGAAGAGATTAGTTAGATGAGATGAACCGTAAATGAACAAGGTAACCAATTTCCAGTTAACACCCTCTAGCAGATTACCAAATTGCTCCTGAAATCGGTTTTGAACAATGGGCTTCCAATAGCCACTCTTGTAAAGTCAGACTCTTCCTGGTAATAGCAAATAAAACAGATCTAATCCTCTGACTGTAATATATGAGGCCAAACATATCTTTTAGTCTTCTTGATTCTCCTTAGAGCCAATTCGTTCTTTCTTCCTCACAGAACAGTCAATGATTTCCTCCCTCATCAACTCCCACTCTTCCAAAATACTTCTTCCCATCATAAAGCAAGTTCTGATATTTTTAAAACGTAACTTCTAACACTGGAACAACTGCAAAGAGCATAATGGCAGGAAGTGATGAAGGTAAGCCCATTATTTCTGAAACCCTCAGGACTTAGAAAGGGAACGCTTTCTTTGTTCATTAAAAATATTTCACATTTGAAACCACTGAAATAAGACAACAGTAAAAATGCCCACCTGAGATACTTAGAAATTATATCTACCCCCAAAAAAGCATATACCTATTGCTATCTGAGAGTGACATTATTACCTCTTTAACCATGCTTGATTGTAATCTATGCATGTGAAAAACTCTTAACAAATTTCAAAATTTGAAAGCAGCAAATTAAGAAGATACAAAAAAGAGGATTAAAACACAAAGCATCCTGGACACTGAGTGTGACTTCATTCAGTCTGAGGCACTCCAAAGGCCCTCCTTACCCAAAGTTCTTCTGAAGTATTTTTAATAGTCAAGGATAAATTGGTCTCTCACAAGAAGGGTCTCTGCTAGTCAGTGGAGGCAAGGAATCCCTGATGTGTCTCCTCCCCTCCAGCTCACATACCAGACTCTGGGGTCTTAGAAGCTGGACTGATTCAAGAGAAAGTTCTTGGTACTGATGAGAAAACATTGTGCTGAATGCTTCTTTCTTAAAAAGTAAAAGCTTTGTTCTCTTTTATTTCACAAGTCACCTGCATTCCAGTTAAGTGAAGCTAAACAGCAGTATAGAAAATGTATGCACCTGTGGCTAAACTGAAGCATTTCTGGAAAATCTCAAAGCCAGGAAAGTATATTGCAGTCAATGTTAAAACCTACAGGATTCTGTTAGATATTCAAGGTGACAAATTGCCCCTTACATTGCTTTCATTGTGTTTTTTAAGAATTGATTGCATTTGCAGTCAAAGCTATTCTCAGAATTATATTGTGAAAGATCTAAAAGTGCTTGCTTATTATTATGAACGGGTTTAATATTCAACAGATTGTTATTTCCTGTTTTCTCTGTACTATTGCCTGTAAGTCAACTTCTTTTTTTGGAGACTTCAGAAGTCTTCAGTGACCAGCTTGTCTGTAAGAATGATGTAACCTTTGAAACGGATAAAAACATAGAATGACAAGAATTTAAATAAATTTGAATGTTCTAATTAGCTGCATACACAAATGGTTAGAGTTCTTTTGCAGTTCTGTCTTTTACGACTTCTCAAAAGTTGGAAATATGCTGGCATAACAGACCATACGCAGATTGTCAGCAGTGCGTGATAAGGGCAGTGTAGCATCTATAATACACTGATGATGAATCTGTACAGGATCTTCTGGTTTTCTAGGCAGAAGGCTTTCTGAACAGGGAGGATGCTCTGGATCAGAAGTTGCCATTTCATGCTTCAGCTCTATGGCAAACATTTTGCAGGGAAGAGCTGTCTTCTTTCTCAGAGGAGGCTGATACAAAACAAAAAGCACGTAAGCATCCCTGTCTATGGTCGTTTCCCAGTTGGCAGGCAAGGTTATCACTTTAGTAACTGGATCCAAGTGGTTGCTCCCCTTCTGCCTCAGGTAGTGTAACTTCTCTTGCTAATCAGCATTCAGTGTTTTAAATGGAAAGAGTTAAATCTTTCCTAAAAGCATCTGTTTAGGGATAATTTTTTTTCCTGAGGATGACCTCTTTAAATTTGCAGTGACTCACTGAATATCTGCTAAGCACCCAAGCAGTTCCTTTATCTGCTTTTTAAAATATTACCACCTCTTCTTGTGTCTCAGCAGATAGGAGTGTGGTTGCTGGATCTGGCTCTGTTTGTCTTAAAGCCTGAATCTTCCTACACTTCCTTCCTATCTACACTTGAACAGTTTCCAGTGCCGAACTAGTCCTCTGTAACTAATACATGAACTGAATCACCTTTCTCACCCACTCAGACACTCACTTCTTTTTGGCATGATTCGATATTAAAGAGGGTCTTTAGGCTATCCCAGTGGCAAAAATTTGCCATGAGACAGATTTTCCTAATAAAGAAGATGCTACATGTGCAAAGCACCAAACTCTGTCACTGCCTATCAAAAGGTATTAGCTGAGGAGGGATGGGAATGAGAGAAATCAGATGAAAGATTTTTTTCTGGTTGTTTTTTTTGTATTTTGTTGTGGTTTTTTTTTTGTCCCTTTAGTGCATGACTGCAGTGTAGCTGCACGATTGCACTTCACAGACAGTTGTGAAAGTCTGACTTTCTAACGCATCATTAATTTGACAGAATCTGACTCAGGATTTGACCATGTACTTCTAGGCTGTTCCGAAGTATGGTGAAAATCTGTTTGAAAAAAAATCTCACAAGGAAGAGAGCTTCTCCTTTGCATCCTTCTTTTCCCCTAGTCTTCAGTTTCCTCTAAGATATCATTTTTTACTTTGGTGTTCATTTCCTCTGACCTTTCTCCCCTTCAGCAATCTAGGTTTCCTCTAAAGCTCTTGACATCTATTGAAATGGCCATTCACAGCCACTCTGAAAATTGCCATTTAGGAAGGAATAATGCAAAAAATTCTAGTATGCCTCATACAGAGAGCTAACAAGCCCCTAATTAGGTGTGAGGAATGATCTGAGGGCATGGGTCTGGGTAGGATTTCACCACACAGTGAAAGAAGCGCTTCTTCAGCTACATGTGCCTCTTCTATGACTCCACTGGGAACTCTGTATCTATTCCAGGAAAGCATGATCTGGCCTTTTCTCCTTGGTAAGTTAAAGGCAAACATTGCATAGCCGTGAGAGGACATGCATGTCTGCCTCTGAGGGTGCGCTTCTGGTCTTCGTGCTTCTGATCAGGCAAGGAGAACTGACATTTGATAGATGTTGATCATCTATCACCAGTCAGTCTGAAAAACTAGGCATCCTCAAACTTGCGGAGTAATGTTCATATTCTTAATAGAACCTTTATACTTCTGAGCACCTAAATGAATAAACACATATCCTCTTCCTCCTCATACCACTACAGCACACCGTGAGGAGCAGCTATGTACCCGGGATAGAAATCCAGGTGCCACTTCTGTGCATCTGTGTTTGTTATACAGGGACCCAAAGGGCCAGGCAGGACCCAGCCTTCTAATTCAAACAGGACATGACAGATTGTTCCTCTTACACAGAAAAAAACCCCGTCCCACAGTCTTCTCATGCTCTGGGCCCTCTTCCCTAAACTCCTTCCTCTCTTACCACTTCTGACCTGCAGGTGTGGATTACAGACAGGGAGAGAGTCCTTCCATGAATTAGGGCGTTGATCCAAGCCCTTGTTCAGTCCACCTTTCTCCCATGCAATTAATGCCAGTCTTCCAACCGTACACAACTACTGCAGGATTTCTGCCCTTTGTGGAACTTGACAGTAGCTGCCAAGGGGCTGGAGGCCCATGCTACTGCAGGTTAGAGCTGTTCCTGGGGTCAGAAAGTTTTTTTGATAGCCATCTTCAGTGCCCTGGGATGGATGGGGGAAAGGAGAGGGATATCTATCATTCCCATCCCAGATGCTCATCACTCATGCATCTTAGCATATCTCCTCCTGCCTCAGTATATCTGAATGCTGGCAGTGCAACACAACTGAAATGGAGTGAGAATATGCCAACTAATACCAGCTCCACACCAGCCTTGGCTTTACAGCCAGACTCTCAGACCCAGTGTGGTCCCAGCATTTGAACTATGGACCTGGAGGAGATAAATCCATGTAGGAACTGTACATATTCATCATGCCACCCTACCTGGAAGTTCAGTTTCCACTGCCTGTTCTACAGAAGCAGTCACTGAAAATGGGGGAGGATGGGGCCATGGTCTGTGGGACAGAGGGAGCACAGTCAGTGCCCCTGAGCCCTTTGGCTACCAACTAGAAGTGCAAGGTACTGGTACTGTAGAGACTGAAATACCTCTACTGTTATTCTACAGGAGAGCAGGCTGGAGGCAGAGATTCACTTTGCCATCATTTTGCACAGGGCTTCTCTATGCATAGCCCTCTACTCCTGCCATGAACAGGAAGCAAAACACAGCCCTAAGTGCTTTTTCTGAGGATAAAAGGCATCTGAGGGGATGTGGAAAGACTGAAGAGCTCAAGAAAGCCTTATTAATTAATTCTGAGCCATAAAACAAAGAAAAGAGCAAAAACAAGTTCTAAGAATGAGATACAGCCTCAACATTTCTCATGCTCAATGCAATGCTTAGGAGCAGAGATTTATCTTAGGAAATTTAAAACAGTATTTCCAAAACCATTCTTCACTTATTGAGGATTAATTTGTTTCCATCAGAGCTGACAAACTGCTGACATTCAAGCTCTTCAGAAGTTTTCAGAAGAAGAGCCATGATTCAAAGGGTGCATGCAATCTCAGTGACTCCTGCCAAAGGCTTTAAAATTTGAAAAAGGTAAGAAGATGTCCTAGGATACATTAAAAAAAAAAAATCTTATGGATTTTTGTTGCTCATTTCTGGTATCTAACACATATCGCCTGTTGTCTGTGTAAATTATCTGGGCAAGTACTTGGTTTCTTAATGAGAATTTTTGTCCCAATACTAGAGAATAGGACTCGGACCTCTTAGATGTTAGCAAAGTAAAACATAGTCTTTATCCACAAGAAGATGGGCTGTGATTTTTCCCCATGAAAAATGTAGGGTTAAAAATAATATTACCTTGTGTTTAATGAAATGTTTTTGAAAATGTGGGAGGGGAGAGGGCTTGCATCAAAAAGTCTAAAAATAAGACCTTCCTAGGCAACTAATACAGGAAAGAATACAAAGATAAAAATTAACTGCAGGGGGAAAAAAAAAAAAAAAAGAGAAAACACTACAAGAAATAATTGTAGATCTTAAATAAGGATGGATGGAAGGACATGTACTGAGATAGCTATAACACTTTACTGCCTCAGACTTTTACTCAATGAGCCTTGACAAGTACAAAGCTATGAAAAGTAAAGTCTTATGAAGTATGTTTGAAGAGAAAGAAAATATTCATTTTCACTGCACCTTAAGGAAAATATTCCTGACATCACTCCACAGGCCTCTGTGAGAAGGTCACCCCACCTTTTCGTCGCTATTCCAGAAAAAAAAAAGTAGCTCCAGATGCTTTTGTTTTCTGTTTCCACACAAACACGTACTTTCCAGTAACTTCACTTTAATAATACATGATGGGAAACCTGAGCGAATGATTTCTGTGAAATTTTCAATCTGGCAGTCTGTGTGCACTTTATTTCCAAGCTTTTTTTCCACAGTGCAAGATGCTCAGGAAGCCACATACAACTTTGTTCAGCCTCCAAGTCATTGTATGAAGTAAATAGAAGAATGCCAAAAAATAGTAAACAATTAGAAACTATGTTAAACACTGAGCACAAAAAGGGAGAATGAAAGACAGTTGAGCTGAAACCTCCTGCCAGCTTCCAGACTACCCTGTCTTTCTCATTTAGTCAGACTACAAAGTGCAGCCCTCTTTAAAATGCTCTTCAGGAATAAATGGACAATTTGAGTTGGGTTGAAGTCAGTGGTATTCAACAAATAGTTTGGCCCATTTGTCTTCAGAAGCTTTGTATTCAAATAATATTCCCACTGCTGGATATCAATCCCACTATAGGTTAGTTTTTTAAATCAACTAATTAGGCATGCTACATAAAAGACAGGTGTTACCATCAGCCTCTAAATACACAACAGTGGTTAAAATACCTAAAAACAATATTTTAAACATTTAGTTGCTCTCTCTTCTGAGCGCTTCAGTTTTTGCACTTGCTTCATGAGTCTAATTTTTTTTTTTGTGCAATCATGAGAGCTCAACATTGTTTTTCTTTTTGAGCTGATAGCTAATATTCTCATGTAGATCAGCTTACTGCTGCTGCTTGGGCTTTCAGTCTGAAAGCCCATCAAAAGGCAAAAATCTTGCAATAGAAGCATAGGAGTCATCAGTACCCTATGAAACATGAAAATCAATTCTGCACAGTGGGCTTGCCTAACCAGTCCCAGGCAACACGCTTTTACTCAGAGGAGAAAGTCAGGCAATTACTTTTAAAGCAGAATATTTAGGAGGACACTCCCAGGAAGCAACCCCTAAGACACTAGAGGATATACTAACAGTCTAGACATACCTTTTGCCACAAAGAAACATTGTTTCATGCTGTTGAAACTGTGTACACAGAAATCAGAAGAACGAACTGAACATTTAATTAAAGCAGAATGTCAACATGAAAAAAAGTGGCAGCAGGAATGAGGAGATTAAAACATACCTCTGTCTTTCATCCACAGCTTTCAGTGCTTAATGAATTCAATAAACACTTTAGATAATGGGGCACTGTTAACTAGCTTAGCAGGCTTTCTAGCATGTGTTTGAGATCAGGAGACCTCATTCTTCTTGTTTATTGACAGAAATCTAAGACACAGCAGGATTTTGGACTAGGTCCTTCTTATTGCATGCTACTTGTAATAAAGTGGTTCCTCCACACCAAGGTCTAACCTCCACTGTTCTAGGTTCTGTGTATTCACATAGAGAGTTAGCCCATGTCCTGAAGAGTCTATTCTCTAAATAGATGAGCTAAAGACATTATTATTATTAACCAATCTAACAGATGAGGAATTTAAGCAGATGAGGAATTTCAGCAGGGAAATTAAGGGACATGACAAAGGCCAAATGGAAAAATCCATGATTGAGCCCAAATATTTTGAATCTGGGGCCTTTAATATGAGCTTTGTGTCTTTATGTTGGTAAGGGCTCTGCTGCCAGTAGATAGCTTCCATACAGAGCAAATTAAGATTTATTTTCAGTGCTGTAGACAGAAAAGAAAACCACAAGGAAAGAAAGACAAAAATATTCTTCTCTATAGAGGGATCACACATCATACTCATTAAGATCTGCTGTCTTGAACCAACTCCTGGCAATTCTCTCACTCTTTCTGGCACAGAGACAAGAATAATCAACAATCAAAGATGTTATAGACAGTAAACAGAATTGCATTTCCTATAATCACACCACTACATGCACTGCTGCTGTGCTGTTACATATGCACATGCTGTGTGTGAATTCCCAAAGGAGTGAGCAGGGTATTTGTGAAAGTTAATAGAAGAATAATGTTTCTCTTACAAACAGCCTGCCTCTCGAGTGCTTACTAAAACATCATATGCACATAAATCATGTATCTCTATTAATTTAGATTTATAGTCAACATGTTAGTAACCACCCTTCCAAATAGCTATAGGCACTCACATATTATAAGCAATCTGTAGTGTTAGAATAGTAACAACAAAATAACAAAAGCCTACATATTTTATTTAAATGCATCTATCATTGAGAAAAATGAACATTCAACACTGTATAGAACTCCCAGCCCAGGAATATCAAGTATCCAACCCCAAAAATGCTTGCAGGGAAAACCTTACCATACACCACTTCTCATTTAAAACAGAGATCTTCAGATAAAACGGATCAGGTGTGTGGGACAGACAGAATCTGTCAAGCAGATTATTTGAAACATTATGGGTTAAAACTGAGACCCTGAACTGAACTGAAAAGCAAGGAGCAGCCTAATCTGACCATATCCTGAGGATGAAATCCTATCTCAGGAAATCAGTCTCGGTTTTTGTCACTGTCAGCTGTAAACAGTATCAAAGTGAACCCACCCATTGCAATGACATCACTAATGAGCCAGTCTTCAAAGCTATAGCAAAGATGCAAATCTTGAATAAAATGGCTGTGGTATTCTTTCCAGATACATGTTAAAAGCTGTGGGTTTTATCTGAAGTAGCCTCTTGGTTACCTAACAGTAAGTCTGATTCTCCAGGAGAGAATTGTGTTTGAATAGTCTGTAAGCAGAAGCTTTTACAATGAAGACAGAGAGATCTTGTCTTCTTGTTTGCCTTCTATTCTAAAGAATGTTATTGTTCAGTATGACAAGAAATATTGTTTCTAATTGTCTCACAATGTTCCCAAAGAGGACATCTGACTGTACAACCAGGGCAGCTACCATAATTCATACCTCTTGCTCAGACTGCGTTTGCCCTGCCCTGCTTCAGGAAAAGATAACTTTTCACCTTGAGGCATCCCCAGCCACCTAAGCTTATATTCCCACCATCATGTATGGGCCATTCATTCACTGGCTTCCAAAAGGTCAGAGCACTTGTTTTCTAGAGTTTTTGCATTTTGACCTATACAATCATTTGTGTTTATTCTTCAAAGTTGTGACTGCAGTTCCTGGAGACATGCTCAGTCTTGCTTTAAGCTAAACCAAGCCTGTCTTAAGAGTCCAATGAGAAGCCCGTGATGCACAATGAGACTCACGCTGCTGAAAGTACCCTGTCATTGGTACCCAAAGTTGTTGACAGAAACCTGGCATGGATACATTTGTAGAAGCTACAGCCACATCTCACAGCCTGGATGCCTCGCAGTACCGTAGAGCTACCCAGTCTCTTACTAACCCAACATTTTATCTCTACGGAATCAACAGGATTTATTAGCCAGGCATACTTGGAAATGCTTTGTCCTGTCATGAGTATGCCACATGCTTATATCCTGGTATGCTGCACCACAGGAACATTATTAGAGAGACAGCTCGGGAAAGCACAGTTTGTGTCCTTGCACAAGGGCACAGTGTCAGTGGCACCCTACAGCTGCCTTCCCCTGTCCAAGCACAGACCCCCTTCTGCCTTCTTGCTGCCTCTGTCTCAGCAGCCTCGTAGCTCAGCACAGCCCTTTGTGCAGCCACAGAAGGGACAGGGAGGTCTTTTGGCTCCTGAATACGGATCACTTGTTTTCTGTTATTCAAGTTATAACCCTTGAATAGGTGCCCCTATGAACACTAAAGTCAGATGGGTACCTTCAGCCTAAATCCTGCTGGTTTACATGCTCATGTCACCTCATCTAGGTGTTATGTGGAATCATACCACAGAGACCTTCTTTAGACTTTCTTTTCAGTTACCTTGCAAAAATGTTTGGTTCATAGTGACTGGATGGTATCTCCATGCTTGCACTCCATTAGCATCAGGAAGTCTAACACAGCACCTATAGTTTCTGAATGTTTACCACAAAAAGAAGACAGAAGAATATTGTATTGGAAAGAGATGATCTGGAAACACCTTACTGTGTTTTATATAACTTTCTACTGTTTATACAGCTCTCCCATCATAAAATGGGATGCTGTGTTCAACATGATGCCCATGAAAGAAACATCACTCCAGAGAGGGGGGTCATGCTTATCCAGCTGAAGGCTTCCACTAGGGCTGATAGGTGGAGTTGGTGTTTGCTGAGTCAACTGTAGCCTTGTGTCGCGGTTTAACCCGGCAACATTCTCCTCATACTAAATCCAAAACACAGCACTAGGAAGAAGTTTAACCCTATCCCAGCCGAAACCAGGACACCTTGGCAGAGCCTTGGCTTCTTGATTCTTAAACTCAGCTTTTCTACTCCAAGAAAAATAAAGCAGCAGCATTATCCTGAATACTTAGTTTGTATAACACTAATTCAGCCTCTCAGAACTGATTGTTCCCTCAACTTAAGTTTACTTTGCCATTTTCTCCTTGTCTTTATTTACTGCAGCGTTACTTATTTAAACTGTTTATTGGAACCACTAACACACACCAAACTCCTACTCTATCACATTGCTATTTTTGTTAAATTCGTAACTCTTCTCTTTGTGTTATTTATTTAGGACTTCTTTAACTCTTTTTTAATCCTTGACTTTGTCCAAAAATGGCTTATCTACCCAGCCTGCTAAGTATTTCCCATCCTTTACTCAACTGGATGATTTAACCTTCACTCACAGATTTAACTGCTCTCTTTCTGTTAAAAGGTGTGTTTCTTTCTGGTTGTGGCCATGTTCACTCCTTATTATCTGGGGGGAGGAGCGGGGAAAATCTTGAAATCACATATTTAGGAAGAACTGCAACAAGAACAGAGTGATAGGAGTAGCAGACAGCTTCTTTTCTCTTCCCAATACTTTTCAATTTTTAACTGTTACTACAGCCACAGTTTTAGTCCCTTTTCTTTAAAGTGAAAATGGATGTGAATAAAACTCACAATAAGACATTTCTGGCATCTGATATCAGTCATTTCCCTTCTGAGGGTAAACATGGCAACGGTAAAACTGCCTAGCCTGTTGTCCTAACAAAAAACAATCTGTTACTCCACTTTGTTAATAGCTTGTCACCAGCTGCCTCTTACAGGCCAAATACCAAGCAGGTCCCCAACCATCCACTCTGTTAACACACATAACACTTGCACTTGCAAATGGTAATTTATCTGGTGGTCATACGTGGAATTGTCTCATTTTGCCTGCACACATCTGGCCGTGTACATGTAAATAACGGAAAGAGCAATTTTGACAATACAAAATCAGAAATAACTCTGAAGAATGATCACTAGTAGTACAAATTGTTTCTCCCAGAGATGCAACCTCATATTGCCTAAAATCATTGGCACAGCCTCTGGCAGGGAAGAAGGCATATATCTCCATCCTCCCAAGGCCAGTCTTCACACTAGAAATATGCAGGTGTTTAGTAATCCCTTTAGTGACTGAGCCAATTCTCTATTCTAAAGTAGCTTTATAAAACCCTAATACTCCAATAATAAAGCCATCATAATGTACTGCATTTTCTTGGAAGAAAAGAATAGAACGACTTTCAGAATTCTTAATTCCCCCATTTTGGAGCCTTACAATAAGAAAGCAGTGTGGAATAATAAGATGTATGCCAGATATATGCTACTGCAAAACCTTGATACTCTAGAAGAGAATTCATTGTCCAACTATGTAAAGAAAGAAAAACTGAACTATGGATTGAAAAAGCACTAATATGCATATTTCTCATTCAGGCCCTGAAAATCTCAGGTCTGGGTTTAAAGGTCATATCCAAGACATAAAAAGCTCTAGACTTTATTGGTAGGACTCAGGTGTCTAGTACCATCTTAGACACACAGAGGAATGCCACCAAGCCTCAAGCTGCCTCTCCAACCCCAAGCAGTTGCCCAAAGGTGTCTAGTGTCAGACACCTGTGATTAAGCAGCTGAATTCCCTGCTTAGGAATGGAAACTTCAAATAGCAGTGGGATACAGGATGCTATGGTTGCTCATCAACTCTTCTGCAAGAGGACAAGTTGGTGGTGGCTATCATCCAAAGGACTTAGAAAATGCATTCCCAGGACCTCCAGTGTATCCAAGCGTCAAACTCCCTCAAACAACCTCTCAAGTACTGCACACAATATCATGAGTAGGTTCCTCATTCCTATTTTCATGCTGCATCAGTAGAGCTTGAAGGGACTGGGGCAAGGATGAGCTGAAAAACTGATACTCAGATTGAGGTATTTCCTACAAATGAGGAAAGGTATGTAGAAAGGCAAGACAGGTTGTGTATTTTCTCTCTGAAGGATAGAGTGAAACTAGAGTTTCCAGTGAAGTCAACAAAGGTTACATACAAGTGTGCAACTCACTACAGACCACAGTAGAATTAATGTTAAAAAAGCCCTAACATAACATGAAAATAAACTTTTCCTTCAAGACACTACCAGTACTTAGCTGAAGCAGAAATGATTGCAGAAAGCAAATGTCAACATTTTTTAATACCAAAAAGATACAAAATGAATGTTTTCATTACACTAATTTTACTCTCTTGAAGAAGAATTCAAAGTAGTATTGGAGAAGGATATTCTCCAGCCAGTAGAACTTGCTACTATTTATAGTATCGCAGTTTTACATTTCAGTTTGATCACAAACACCTTTTCCAGCCACTGCTGGAGGCTAAGAAATGACTCAAAGGAAATTTTTGAAGCTGATCTTTTGCAGGCTGTCAGTGCGCACTGTGGTGTTTTGAAAAATGCATGTGTGAGCCCAAATGGACGTGTGGTTGTGGGTGTGAATATCATTCCTTGCAAAGCCTCTCTCCTCTTCCAAAGCTATCTGACAAAGGACAGGCACTCTTAATAATAACTCTTGTTGCCAACATCATTTTACACCTCTTCTATTTCAGGGTATGTACAACGTGTTGCTATTACACTACTTGATGGATTTCAGAGTGGTTCCACTTTGGAAAAGAGGCAAAAGAAACAAAATCATTTTACTACTTCCACTTGGCTGCCAGAGGATATTTTGAGACATTTTGTAACCAGATAGTCTGAGAGGTTTCAATGAGGGGAAGAAAGAAAATAGATCTTCAATGAAATGTAAGGATTGAAATACCATTCAGGGTACTTTCGTACATCGACTGAGCTCATATGCATGGATGACTGAAAGAAGTCTTTAAAAAGGTGGGCCTCAACTGCCTTATGAAGTCAATAATTTTTTTTCTGTCCATATGTTTTTGAAGATAATAACGGGATTTTCACTGTGGTTTCAATTCTCTCCAGCTGGGTAATTTGTGTGACACACTTTCAAGGCACCCACCAGCTAAACAGTTATAACTTCTGGGGTTTAATGCATCTCAGAGCACAATTGCATCCATCACAGTTCACATGCTAGAAAGCAGGAGAAAAATATTTTCATTTGACAAGTTAGGCACTGCCTCCTCAAAACAATCTAATATTTATAGTTGTTCTGACAGACTAATGAATAGATAGATACATTTGCATAAAAGGACAAGTACTAGTTTCTAGATGAAAGAACAGAGCAATGTGATAAAACATTAAAGACAGACAAATATGTCATGTAGGTTCTGATTATACTATCTGACTGTCAGAAGAAAAAGAAGTAACTTGCTAGCCACATCTTAAGCAGACAATTCAGCAATCAAAAAGGCTTTGAAAGTTTCACTGGAGCTTGAACAATTTGGATTTTTGGACTCTGTTGGTACTAGTTATATTTTGGTGTTTCTATTAGAAAGGTACCTTTGAAATGATCACTGAAAACTATCTGTATGTCCTCAAGAAATCCAGCACCCCTGGGTGAGGTCAATACATGCCTTAATTTTAAGCAGTAGCAAAGAAGGATATCCAATATCTTATCTTTGCTATGATATTATTATGTAGGAGAAATCCGACTTTATTGTTATTCAGCAGGCTCATTATTCCGCCCCCTCTCATGCACATTTGTACTGTCATCATCAACAGGAAAACTGATATAATGAAAACTGTAAGAAGAGATAATTTAATTTAAAAAAATCTGTCATCTAATCAGTAGTAAATAAATAATGGAATATTTAAAAGTCTGGTAGGATACTGTGGGTATTAAGGTGTATGTTTATGCGAGAGGTGAGCTAGAGCAACTTTTTTTTGGTACATCTTTCTATGAGCTCCGACAAAATACAACAAAGTGAAAATAACTTCATAAAGAATATGTCTATAAGATGCCTTGGAGACCCTGTCTGTGAATAAACAGACTTGCTAGGAAGGATGTAGAGATAGTAGCTTAGGTATTTGGTCTGCAGGGATCCTGAAAGGTTTTGATTAGCACCATAAATAGGAGCTTCTCTCATAGATGTTATTAAGCTGTTTGAAGATTTTAAGGAACCTTGTTTATCAAAGACAGAAATCACAGCTTTATAGAAATGGCTAGCCAATGTTAGGACAGAGATAAAAATATAACATGAAAGGGTCTTTGAAGACTGTTCTGCAACGTTTACTTGCACTGAGTTGCGCAATTCTTTCAAGGAGGTCACAGTGGGACAAACTTAATATAAGAACAATTATAGAAATATGCTTAATAACATAATAAAATGTAACAGGTGCTTCCCTCTTGGCTTAGGGCAACCAGCTTGAGTTTCTTTCAAAGTGGAGAGAATGAACTAAGAGGGTAACTACCCAGATGATGCACTGAGACATTCTACTTAATTTCTGCTGGGGGACAAAACATTAGACTAAAGCTGGTGCTTAGTTTCCAGCATGTAAGTAAGGAGTCCCAAAGGAGAAAACAGAACTATTCCCTCAGAAGCGTAGAATTTCTTAAACACTTTGCCAAATGTAGGGGGCTATGGAGGTAGAGATGAAGAGTGTGACAGCAGTGACTGGGTTTGCTAAGGTGATTTGCCCTTACTCCTGCAGTGGAAGGGAGATATATCTGGCCCAGTCAGGTCTCAGAGTAGAACAGCACTTTAATGCAGTCCCTATAGCAGCCTTGTAGAATAGAAAGTAATTTTATCTTAATGACAAGATAGGGGATTGCTCACATAACACACAGAATCACAAGAAAATAATATAGCAATTATTTGCTATCAATTAGCAAGACAGGTATTGCACAGGCAATGCTTTCCCCATGGGTATCTTAGGCCAGAAAAACATGGGACATCCCTAGGAGAGATGCGGGAGCTAACGCCAGACTGCCCTTCTACAAGTCTATGGAGCAAGTGTTATGCTTAGGGACCGACCTGTGCTTTCTCCCTTTGTTTGCCCGAAAATCATCCTGCAGACTTGTTCTCAACGTATCCCAAAGACTCAGTGTCAGTGGAGTCCCCTTTAGTGAAGCCCTCACTTTCCTGTACTGGTGACTGGAGAGTTTTTCTGGTCCTTATCATGGGCTCACCACATGAACAGCCTCAGCACAACTTCTGAGTTACTGAAATAGTAAGTCTCTTTCTTATTCCTTTCCCCATAATCTTTTGCACTTCCCAGAAAATAGTATAATCATCTCTTCAAGAACTAGTATACTAATATCCCATCTTAGATTGTCTATCTAGCTATTTTCCCCATACTTTATTCTCTCTTCCTGGTTAATCTAACTCTTATCTTCCTAATATGTCCCTGAGACCTTCTGCCTCCCAAGCATGGGCCCTACCACTGGAACTCTTTTAATTAGACCTTATCTGTTAACTCAGATAGGACTTATGGTTGAATATTCTTGAGCAGCTCAAACATCCATAGGTCATAGAGGTACATTACTGTCTTCCACTTCCATTGGCTCTATAGTAGTGTTATCTTGTGAAATTAAATTTCCAGGACAAATGAAGCTTGAGATGAGCACCTCTGAGATGTTAGCAATTTAAAACACCGGTCAAAGTGAAAGAGAAGGGGAGAAAAAGGTGGTTTTGGAAGGCTGAAAAGGTGCAACCTTACCCAGGGGCAGCGCCCCAGCCCGGAGGTAAAAGTTTCCAGAAATATAAATTGATATCAACATGTTCCTGACTTGCGAGGTCATTGTAGATAACTTGTATATGACATCCAAGAACAGGAATAACCCCCAGCCCTTAAATTTTAATTTTTACCACCATGCTGTTGTTGACATAACTTTGTAGCAAAACAGACTTTAGATCCGTGTGTAAATATTACACTGAATAAGTTATTGGAGTCACTATGACTTTCAAGAGTGGAGAGCGCTGGAGATCTGAAGAGGAGGTAGGACATCATTCTGGACATAGTTCAGTTCCACTGCTATAGCTAGTCATTACAAAGACACCACAGAAAGCAGAACATGACACTAGGTTATGGGCGATGGAGGTTCTGGCTTCAGCAGGGAGGATTCCTTCCAACTGCAAGAACTGAAAGCTCCAAAGTTAACCTTCCAGCTTTTATTTGATTACTTCTCTACATTTTGAAAATCCACATCTCTACTCTCCTTTTCCAAATAATTTTGCTGTTTTCATCTTGATACTTATTTCAGTTTTATTACATCCTTCAAAAGATTGGTGAAGTGATCAGAAGCCCAAGCCAGGCGAAGGACATGGATATAATGAGTCTTGCTGTTCTGTGGAGGGAAAAGCTGGCCTTACTCCAGAAAAAAACCCCACATTTACTTCACCTTCTGAGCTGCACAAGTAGCAAAATACCATAAATATAGGGTCTATGGTAAACTGTACTGCTGGTAGGAGTGATATGGGGGAAGCCTGTCTTTCTTCCCCTCAAAACCTCCTTAGCTTCCAGACGGTCAAGTTGCAGAACCGCCTGTATCAGTCTAAATTATTGCCTGTCTGAAGCTACTCTTCCAGCCCTGTCAACTGCTCTCAATCCTCAGCTGACATGAAGATTATGAATAGATCTGAGGACTAACTGGATAAGCTGTGAATGTTTTCCTTCTCTGTATATTTGATGATTTTTGCATTTTCTTTTTTGCCTTCATTTTCTCTTGGAACCTGGTGCGGCGGGGAGAGGAAATAAAATCAGTGGAATAAAAAATACAATGGAAATTTAAATCACTTGGCTTGAAGTTTGACACATACTAATGTCTTGACAGAAGCTTCACACCATAGTACAACTCAGGATATAGAAATAAACATGCCACACGTACACATGCCTTGAACACCAGCCAAAACACCAGTTGTCTTGCAGATTCAAAAACTTTTGGGAGCAATCCTGCAAATGCTGACTGAGGTCAGTATCCCTAACACACCTACCTACTCACAGAGGGCAGTTTGTAATTCAGCTGAGAATCGGTAGGTGAGTAGTTATGGGATTGGACCGAGTTTTTAGTTACCCACTATAGATACCCCTTTGAATCCTAAGAGCTGTTTAGCTGTAATCTCAAAGCACCCCCGGTTGGGTAGGGCCTTTTGGGTCTGCCTGGGCCTTATTTTGGATTCGGGTCTTTGCCTGCTCAGGCGATGTGCGCACGGTCCACGCATGCAGCGCTCCGTGCAGGCACGAGGTGTGCCTCCAGGCACTTGCCTTCTGCTCACACGGGTGCGGCAACACCCTCTCCAAGACAAGGGCAGTAGGCCAAGTTGGGCTGAGCCCGGGGCGACCCGCTCTCTCACCCCACATTAGGGACAGGGGTGGTCCTTAAGGAATTGTCATCTTTCCTTAGGCCTACAGGTAGGGTCTCCGGGATCACCATCTTTGTGATCATGGCAGTGTTCTGGGGGAAAAATCTAGCTTCCATGCATGTGGCTTAGTACCCAAAAGTTGTACCCTTTCATCAAAATCTCTAAATTCTGAAGACAAATTGGGTGATGGTAAGTGGCAGCAAGTGAAACCATTCCTCTAGTACAGGGTGAAAGCATGGTCATTACGCTCCCGAGATGATCATCTCGTATTCCATCTCAGACAGAATGGGTTTGAGACCAAGGTCAAATGCTATGTTCTGATTATAAAAGCATAGGCAATGACTAGCCTAGTAATTAGCCTTTTCATAGCTTGAATTAAATATCTAGCATATAAGGTTGAGCTTGTGAACATGCTGTGTTCAATCTGTACTTGGGTACAGATTTCTAGGAGGAACCCCATGTGCAAAAGTTAAGCCTGCAAGGCTACATGTCATCAGCTGCTATTCCAATATTGCTGCTGACCCTGAGTAATTCATCATCTTTGACAATACAAAATGCATACAAGCTGTGAGCTCCAAGAAAGAATCTGCATTTTTATATCTATAAAAATCTCCAGCAACTGTGCATATATTTTTAAAAAAACAAATACTTTAAGGGTTTAAATTCACATCTTTGAAAGTAGGTTGGCAAAAAGCAAGAAAGTATCTACCTTGGCTTTTATGTTCAAGATGCAAATATCTCTCAATTT
This sequence comes from Calonectris borealis, assembly GCF_964195595.1. Taxonomy (NCBI): domain Eukaryota; kingdom Metazoa; phylum Chordata; class Aves; order Procellariiformes; family Procellariidae; genus Calonectris; species Calonectris borealis. The sequence continues at coordinate 127,767,869 of NC_134313.1, forward strand.
GGGCTCTTCTGTTTCTACATACAACTCTCTTTGTTTGAACAAAGATTGGTTAACCCACCCTGATAACTAATTCAAAGACCTGCCATTATCACATACATAAAGCACTCCAAAGCTAAATGAACTATCATTCTGGAGCAAATACTCCCATTGCTTACATGTACATGGTACCCAATTCTGTCCTCATGGGGAGCTGGCAGATCACAAAGATATTTTACGCCACTTTATTAAATTCTGAAGAAAACAAGTCTGCAAAGTGTTCTTTCCCTGCATGAAATAACATAATCTCAAGCAAAGATGAGACAGGCATCTTACCCTTCTTTGCTTCCCTTAAGCTAATTTTAGTATTTTTTCATACAAATTCATCGTTGTTTAAGGATTATGACCACTACCTTTCATGGGGCAGATCAGTTGCTGGCAGATCTGTTCCTAGATCTAGACATATTTGGTGAACTGACCTGGTTATTGTAAACTTTCCCCTGACTTTTGCATATTTTGCATGAATTCTTACCACTTAGGATTTCTATTACTCTCTGGAGCTTAAATACGATGCACTGGAAGCTCATGAGACTACATGCTCCCATTTGATTTCAAGCTGGCAAGCAAGAACAAAAAGACTCTGTTATGAGCAGCATATTATATATCTATTACTCCGTATGGATAAAAATAACACACATACATTTATGGAGAGATACTAATGATGGTTATTAATGATACAGCCAATTGACACCCAGCCTGACTGCCTCCCTTGGTCTGATCAGAATTTGAAAACAACAACAAGGCAGACTGAAACAAATTCTGTGGATATTTTAAGTATTTTAAATCATTGTTTAACAAAAAAATTAAGCTTTGTTAGCTGGTGGGATTCAATGTCTGGGTTCATTTTCCAGGTTGTATCCTTGCTTTCAACCCCTATAGGAGCCAAAGTAATATGACAGATGGAACTGGTGGTGAAAAAAGTAAGGATTCACAGGCAATCTGTCAGAAATAAGACATTTCAAAAGAAAGCCAACCCATCATTACAGCAGAAAGCAGGTGAGGAAAAAAAAAAAAAAGGGAGGAGGAAAGGTTCACAACTGGGCTGTGAACAGGAAATTTAGTGGAGAATAAGAGGAAATTACATTGGTTTCTACTATAGGAGCACAAGAGAACAACTTTCACATTTATTTCTTGACGCTATTGTTAAATGCATTAAAGGTAGCTGTACAGGCAATTAGTAAGAATCCAACCCAGAAGCAGACAGATCAGCCAAGCTGACTGCATACAGACTCGTTAGTTTGTGTAGAGCTGTTTGTGAAAAAGGAAAGTCAAAGCTATCCAAACATGGCTCTTTCTTAGCATGAAGTTTACAAAAATCAAAACATAAAACCTCTGCATCTTGCTAGCTCTCTGCTGCTCTTAAGAAATAATTTTAAAGTACTCTTAAAGTCCCCTTGCAGTTCTAAAGTTGAAAAATAAAGTGACTTTTGGTATGTACAAAAGCACTAACAGAGACAGCAGAAACAAGATGCCCACTGATAACACCAAACTATGTGCACCACACATCGGAAAGATGATGGCAGACAAAGGTTAGATGACAGTAACTTCCAACACTTTTCATTCCTTAAAATGATATATTGCCGTCTGCTCATATTCCACAGTGGCCTCATACCAACATACACTGCTTGTTTTCCAACTACTTTCAAATCCCACGCATTCCAGCTAGCAACATTGATACCCCAATGGACTTACTCAACAGTACTGCATTTGCAAAATATAGTTTTATTTTATTTTCCTTTTTTTTCTTTTCTCTCTATTTTTTTTTTTTTTTGCCCCCCCCCCCCCCCCCCCCCGGAGGCAGTAACAAGAGCCTGCATTTTTATATTCTGAATGAAGAACTCAATTTCCACACTGAAACCATTTCTCAGGCTGAAATTCTGTATTCACTTCAGTAGCTGCGCTAAGTATAAAACAGGAGATCAAAGTGTGAGGGTCACTGGAGCAAGCTGAAGCAGGAAGTCTGAGTTCAGTTCACAGGGATGGTACTACAAGACACTGACCAACTCACCCAGAAAAGCAGAATGTTCCTGCCCCGCGACCATGACATTAGAGTGAAAAATTTTAGCAGGCCCCGAGGATATTTCAGAAGGTGTGCAACTGCATCAGAGTGCACTGATGGGAGCCAGAACATACACTGAAAAACATGGATGGTCAGACACTCCTACCTTGAATGGGCCTCATAGGGATTTGCTTTGCAAAAATATAACACTATACTTCTCCAAACAAACAACTAATAGAAAAAAGAAACAGAAAATAGGGTGTGGAGCAAGGTAATTTTGTGCTTTCTCTTGCCCCAAGGCAAGATCAATTGCATCTATGTCATCTTGACTGGTAGGATGGAGACAATGCTGCTAGTCAGCTTTTATGAACCACTCCACGAGAAGTTGTGCCTGTCCACAATTATTTTCTCATCCCAAAAGTAAAACACCACCTCATTTCTCACTGAATGTATCCAACTTCAGCTTCAAATGTTCAAGTTTTACTAAAGCCTTTTTTCTGATGAATAAAAGAGCTTGTTTTCAACTATTTTTACCTTATTTTGGATAAAACAAGTTGGAGCCTCTCTAATCTCCCACTATATGACTTGTCAGGTGGACAAGTATTCTTTTAGTTCTTTGAACCCTTCCTACTTTTCCAACATCCTTTTTGAAATGAGACCACAGCTTTCCAACGCCATGCTGTAATCCCACACACCAAGGTTGCCTGCCCACCCTCATCCAAGTTAGCCACCTCCCTGCTGTTGCAGGCGTATCTTATGATAGCAGAAAATAGACTAAGATACTTTATAACCACAAATTTGCAAGAGGAATAGATATTCTGCCACTATCTTTTCTTAGTTCACCACCTGTAAATCAAGATCTTTCTATATGTGTTATGGCTCCAGCAGAAGTAAGCAATGGGCTTGATGCAGAAATTAACTGAGAGAGGTGCATTAGTTGGTGTTTGTCAGGTCAGCCTGACCTTCCATAAAGAGGTGTGATGCCGAACTTGAGGTCAGTCCCTGAGAAAGCAATGCAGCCATGTCACCTGGTAGTGTACCGCTGTGGCAAAATCTTCCCTTAGAAAGTCCACGACTCAGTCAGCCACTTAACCTCACTTCTTCTCAAGTGAAGAGGAAACTTCTTGTTATCGTCTCTTGTACAGGCTAAAGCTGAGGGGCACACTGGCACAGTTCTCCTGCAGATGTTGCAAGTGCTGTACCGAGTGACCCGGTGACATGGAGATGTAGCAAAGTGCTGTGAGCAGAACAAGCAGAGCTCACCTGGGAATGGGTGGAAGAAAGGATGAGAGGCAAATGCCACATCTCTCCCTGGGGCACAGTTTAGTGAGGCAGTGAAGCCTCCGGTCCCTGGCCCTAGCAATATTGTCAGTACAAATGGCATCGTTCCCTTTCAAGTTTTGTGCCCACCACCTTTGCGCTTAGATGAAACATCTCTCAGGGTCATCCTTTGCCTCCCCGGTCAGGTGTTACATTGGTTCCCTGTGAGGCAGCAATGAAGGACTCCCAGGATGACAGGGAGGAGAGGGAAAGCAGAAAATGACATCTTCCCTTTCTCTCTCTTTCCTTTCTCTACAGTTTTTTTATCCTCCTGTACTTTCTTGTGCTCACAGTGCCCTTCATTTCACTTCCCAGTTGGATATTTCTCTTCCCCACTGCCTGACAGGAATTCAGTCTGTTGGCCTCCAAAGTAGAGAAAATATTAACTGCTCAAAATTCTAGGGATTATCTTGGAGCTCCTAAGACCACAGAAAATATCCTTTTCCAAAGCAATGCTCTCAGTGAGACCCTCAGCCCTCTTCCAAGAATAGTAAATGCCTTAAAGTCTGGATACTGGGCTCACTTTCAGAGGTAATTAAAACTGACTCTCAGCTAAACTGTCTCCGTGGATCTGGAGATGAATACACGTAAAATCAAAATAAGGTATTAGTTATGTTTGCTCACCCTTTGTGCCACTTCTGTAAAGTAGTAGAAAGAGCCTGGCCCATTCGGTACAGTTTCATAGGATACAAGTAAGAACACAGCATTAACTTTCACCAAAAGGCACATATTACAGGGGGCTTTCAGGTCTTTCTAATGTTGAAGTTACTGGTAAACACTACACCCATATGCGAAAGCCATACATAGGCCTCAGCATCAAGCCTGAAGTTAACACAGACTGTCGAGTGACTCCTGTCTACTGGGCTGCTGCTGCTACATCAGATAGGGGCAGGGGGGAGAGGAGGTTTGGATAATTCTTCTCCTGGCTTCAAAAAACTAATTAAGACCCTACCGCAGAATGATCTTATTTGCTAGGAATTATTTCTTGTGAGCAGTACCAAGTGTACTGTATGGTTGCTTTCCTTTATAGCTGCAGTGCTGATGCACTAAAAGAAGCAATGGAAATTTTGTGCAACAAAATGAAGGAGTGGATTTTACTTTGATTTCCTTTCTTATACTGCACAGTTTCAAAATTTAAGGTTTTGGTTTCCTAGTGAAACTTGGAGAATGAAAATAACACCTAGCTTATTTAAAAAAAGAAAAATAGTAATAATAAAAAATAGTCTGGTTTGATCTTGTTTGAATCAAACGGGGCCAGTAGATAAATATTTGAATATATGACTGAAATTTTGCCATCTTCATTTTTTCAGTAGATTTCTGTCCATGTGTCTCTATACAGCTAAGATAGTGCTGACTGAGTTATTAGCAACAGAAGCACCATATAGTGAATTTTTACTTCCTTTTAGGAATGCAAAGCATGTAAACAAATTGCATGCTCGGATTTTTTTTCAACAAATTTTTGTGGGTGAATGTCTTCAGGATAAGATTCATCTCTAAGCAGATCCTAACAGAAACCATAGATAGAACTTTAACGGTGTTTCTATATTTAGTCGGCGCTGTAATACGTTCATGTGGCAACCAGCTTTATCACTATTCACAGTCACATACGTAATTCTGTGAATCCAGCACATCATGGATTAAAATTTTATAGTAAATCATTATACTCATAATTCAGTCTATGCCTGTAGCTGCACTAGTCACCCAGGCCAAGAACACGTGCAAAGCTGGGTGATCCAAGTCGCTCACCAGCCTTGCACAAACTACAAAACGATAACTGCAGCAAGCAATGGAGTGTGGCGCCAAGATCCCCACGCTGGTGCCAGCGGGGCTCCTTCAAGCTGGAAGAAGATGGCTGTGGAATAGGTCATGCGGATACACAGCTTCGGGGACCTGTGCTAGCCTTGTTTCATGACATTGTACTGTGCCATATTGACACAGCTGACTGCTTGAAGGCAGCTTGGGGATTTCTGACACAGTGCTGCACTGCACCATGGAGTCACGATTGTAATGTGTACCATGACTCAAAAAGGGCTGGGAGAGAATATTTGCACTGAAATTGGACTTTCTGTGATTATCTATGCTATATATATTAAAAAAAACCACCCACCTTAAACTTGGACATTTAAATGTGAAAAGCAAAAGCAGGCAAATTAAAAATATCAAAACCACCAATTCCTGAAACAAATTCCTGAAACTTCTTAATCAGAAGTGTATATATTTTAAGTTGTTATTCATTTCAGCTCTGAGAAAACACACAAATGTGTTGCTGTCTGCCTTAATATTAAGTGGGCTTTCTGGAGAGGTTTTGCATTCATGGTTTAATGACAGCAGCTCTGATTTTTGTATTCACAATAGAACAGAGTTTTCAGTTCTGTCAGACATGACTTAGTTACGAATTACTGGACTCGACACTGGTTATTTACAGTTGGAGCTTGAAGAAGGTGACCTTTCCCTTTTCTAGGAAATGCTCTGTTCCTGTGAGAAATGTATGAAGAGCTGCACTCCTTAACAAATCCAGCCACACGTATGTACGAGAGAATCATCCACAGAAGACAATTTATCACCTTCTACACTTTCTTTGACACAGAAGTCTGCCAGGACTCGATAAAGGCATGCGATAAATATATATTTCCCTCAGGTGTTAGACGTACTTAATCTATACTTTCAATTAAAATCAGATTAAGACCTTACCATTCATTATTACTTGTATTTCCCAATACATAGATTTGAATCTGTGGAATCACCTGTGTTTTCCATAAATTGCCTTTATCCTAGAGGAGTAGAATTCATCTCTCTTAACTTCAGTTTAGGCATCTAGTCTAGCCTTATCTAATCAAGTTGCTTTGCTCCCTCTATAGTCAAAGGCCAGTGATGGAGCCCTTCAGAAGGCAAACCATCTGAGATGCCCACCTTGGGACAGGATGCCTTGCCTTTGGGAGGATGCAGGATGACTGGTTAAAACCAATTGCCTAAACTCAGGAAAGATGAATCCTACCCAAATTGTTCAGAAACACCATGGAGCCATTTATATGTCTTAAGCTACCAGTGACATCAACAGTCAACAATATCCAATATTGTGACTGCAAATAAAATGAAGAGATGATGATGCAAAATGCAACCATGAGGTAAAAATGAAGTCAGGTATAAAAACATTGCAAAGAAATATTCCTGCATTTAAGTTATTTTAAGTGACTATTGATTTCTGAAGCCTAATGTGAGGGGGGGAAACATTAGCTAGGCTTCCCAGGCTTAAACCCCACTGCAGATTTATGCTGTTTAGGGTTCATCCTGTTGGACTCTCAAAAGCTAAATTGCTCAAGAAAAAACAACACTGATCAGCAAAAATGCACCAAAGTAATATCTCTGCAACCACGATGGCAAGCAGACATTAACACCAGACCCCCTTTGCCTGCTCAGATGTGGAGCATGCTTACCATGCCAACAGAGAAAAATCCACAAGTATGACAGGGCCCTTGACCACATCAGCAGATTGAACTGCAATCACAATTTTCCTTTCAGTAAGATAGCTTCTCACCAGCTTCCTGGCAGACAGTCAAAACACTGTGTAAATGATGCTTTAAGGGAGAGATCTGAGGCATCCAGGAGCTGATGGAAAAGAAAAAAAAAAAGTCATTTGTTCTTCAACGGAGAAGGGAGAAACCCTCTTCTGCTGATCCACATAGCCGCCACGCTGCTTTATACAGAGGAATTCTATTTATATTGAGTTACCCCCTGGGACTTCACAGCTATGGATAGCAGAAGACATACTGTATTTGACCCTATTTTTCATAGCTCTTGTCTTTCGTAAGACAAGTGTTTATGGGATAAGATTTCGCACAATTAGTTTCGTCCTTCAGGCTACTTGTTGTTGGGTGATTGTTTTTAAGTTTGAGCCAAACAGTGCAAAACATTTTGTTGCCTAGATATTTTTTACCCCTCTGAGCAGAAGCCAGATATAGCAGCAGGGGCTCTGCACTGGGAGTCAATTAACATGAGTTCTCTTCAAGAAAAAAAATCTGATGGCTAACAGCAATAGTTTGGGCTTGCTGACTGAGAGTTTCTCTGTGTTTCCTCCCCCAAGCTACAAGTAATTTAGAATCCAGCAATACATGTTACAGTAATTTTTCCAGCAAACTGTTTTCAAGACTGATTTTCACTTCTTATAACCTGTCTTTTCACACAGCTGTAGAGATCTGGTTGGCAACACAGGACAAAACCAAACAAGTAAACAAAAAAAACACAGAAAAAAAAAACCCACAAGGAAAAGGGAATATCCTTAAGAGGGAAGTTTATCAGTTGTATAGTTTTCAACAAAAGTTGGCCAAAATTTAAAATTCAGGGAAGCATTAGTCATTTCCACATTTAGCTTCATTATTTGTCTACAATTCTTTATGGCTAAGGCTTAGTTTATCCCTGTGCCTGGTGTCCCTTGTGAGTCTGTTTTCAAAATCATGAATAACAGTTTAGAAGTGGGTTTCATCCAAATTTCCTCCCCCACTTTGCACTTTCAATTTGATCTAAAAGTATTCTTAGTTGAAAGTGCTCTATAAAAGTCTCAATCATAGAGTGACTGGCATTATCCTTCTTAAGCGTAAGATTAAGTTGTTTGAAATTTCTTCCCCCAAGTGTCATCATTTCCTTTTCGAAAGGGAACAGAAACTGCGTCTGTGGTAAATCCACCTTCCAAGTTGTCTTAGAGTCGTAACACCTAAAAGCTTGGACTGATGCAGTCCTGGATAGGCAAACACAATGGAAAACTAGATTTCATTAGAACATCAGATCAAATTGCCTTCAATTAATATTTTAAGTTTGACAAACTGGAAATTCCTTCTTTAAAAAAAAAAAAATCCCTCCCTCTCTCCCACCCCCCCAGCAGCTCCACTAATTATGTTGGGGCTTTAGATATAAGCTACAGAGCTTCAGTCATGTTGAAAATAGCCGTTTATTCAAACAGGTTTGCACATCAGAATTTTTCTAGTGCCTCATACAAATTTAGTTCTCACTCTGTCACTGCTTAATTTCCTTAATAGCCTCTTATGATGGATATGTCAATGAAATTAAAGTCAAGAACTTCAGAGCAGCTTTAGTTGCTACTTTTCTAAAAGACTCAAGAACATTTGGAGATCCTGTGATGTAGTAAAAGGTATAGCTGGTTCGTGATTGAAATCAATTATAAAAGAAATACAAACACATTTGATCTTCTGATAGCCTGATTTTTATTAAAATTTTCTAATCTAGATATCCAACTTAAATCCTAGTCCTTGAATATTCTGCATGCTGACAAGGCAGTAGGTGTTACAGTGTGTTAAGCTCTCCTGTATACCAAGCACAGGACAGTAAGAGGCAGTACCTAAACACAGAAAGATGAGTATATGAAGAGGATAATATGTAACTGATACCTTCTTTCCCCAATCTTGGGACTCCAAGGACATGAGTGGAGGACATGAGCCCCAACTCATCAAATTAAGAGGATCTCCTTACATTCTGTCTATCCTCTTATGCTATCTCTTTAATAAACTTAAACTTCAACCGTTTTGGAACCTGCTAGTGGTTGATTCAGCTTCCACTGAAGCCAAGGCGGACTCTGGTGCACATTTGCTATAGCCGTACCCTTTTGGCTGTAGGAACAGCCTGGGAGGGATTTGCTGTACAGGGTGACTGTGATTCTCTAACATGCAGCAGCTCTTTTGCTCCAAGAAGCGAAAGAAAGCGGTAATAGAGGGGCTGAGGCTCCTCAGGCTTCAGAGAAAGAAATCTTCTTTGTACAGAAAATACCTGCTGCAGTTATCTATGATCTGGAAGGAAAACCTCCTGTTTGTGTCAGAAGCGCTCAAATATATTGGTGAATTGTTTTATCAGAGATGTCTCTCTCGACCTTTGAAATTACAAATAATTGAATCTTGCAATTAGGGAAGACAGTACCACCTCACCTACAACTGAGTGTTTTATAGCATACATCAGCTAAAAGTATTTTTAGATCAAATTGGAAGTGCAGTGAAAGCCTGAAGCTGACCAGAATCATAATGCAGTGGAAAACCTTACACAGACACCTGTTTCAAAACGATTCCTGGCTCAATTGGCAGATCAAAGAGTGTCAGCTACCGCTGATAAGCTCAGATAAGCCCCTGGAATTCTGGATGCTTTGCAGATCCCAAACCTCTTAACACGAGAGGCTCACTTATCACAGTTTCTTTTGGGTCTCCTGAAATTATCTCACAAAATTTCACAGTGCGTAAAAGAGGATAGCTTTGGAATGAGCGCTGTGTTCCTTTTCTCCAGGCCAGCATGCTCCCTCACACAGGCTTATCTCCCAAGTGCTCAGTAAAGTAAATTAAAGAGTAAATTGAATGGTTGTTCTTATTTTTATTTCCCCAAGAATTAGTGAAACATCAGCTAGAATACATACAGACACAGATAGCTAGAATGAGTGTAATTTCTGTGAAGTAATTTCTGTGTCTCTCTCTTTCTGTCACATACACGTACACTATTTCCTTCCTGATGACAAGACTGGCCAGGGTGCTGATCAGCCACGTCGCCGATATTGACAGTGACAAATCCCTTTCACAGCTCAGAACCTTAAATAAATTCTCCCAAGACACTGGCAGACACTCTCCTCCTTGCCCTGTCACTCATGGTGAAGGCTGAAAGGATGATTAGAAATTAAGCAGAGGTATTCTGGAATGGAAAAATCTTGCTTGATGGTGAATAAGTCAAAACTATAAAGTGTATTTAACTTCTCCTTTTTCCTCCTTCAGTTTTAATTAGGATTAAAATGTCTCTAGCAGATATTTTCGGATTACTTTCATTTTCTTACAGTGTGTATGAGCTTATCTGCTTCACATTATACTAAACAATACTGGAGAATTTACTACCAGAAATAAAACTGTTGGAAGGCAAATACATCCCAAACGAAAAATCCATGGCTCCCTTCATTTCCCCACCCCCTCCAGAACATATGCATATCAAAAGTTTGTGCCAAAAAACCAACCCTAACATCCACATCCTCTCCCACAAACATATTTTCATTTGATTGTAATGAGCCCTGTTTCTGATGCAAATGGCAAGGAAAAGTGATTGTAAGAAGCAGAAGCTCTCTTCCTCTCAGGTGAAATCTGGGCTGGTCAGACCATGTCAAGGGTTTATGGATTGCATTCAGCACTTCTCAGAACTAGGCACATTGCCTCTCAATATCATCTAATGCTTTATAAATACTACAGAACAAAGAAAAAAAAAAAATCAGGTCACCATGAAGAAGAACCAAGTCCAACCTCAACTCAAGGTTCGCAGCCTTTTTACTTGCACAGCCATTCAGATAACTCCTTTCTCCCTGCCACCCTTACGTTTTATGTCCCTCTCCTAACAGATTCTGCTTGGTCATTGGTGCTTTTCACAGTATGTGGGTCCAGGGCACCATTTAAGACCCAAAACTTTGGGCCCCAACCTTGGAATAACAAGCAGCAGTATTGGATTCTAGCAACAAACAAGACTAAACCTAGAGGGGCTGTGACATGAACCAGCAACAGCCACAAGCACATCTCCACACAGAAGAGCACTCTGGCTACGATGAAACAGAAGTGCTGAGCAACAGAAAGGGAAAGAAAAAAGGAAAAGTTTGGAAGCAACAGTCTATGGTTGCACAAAGGAAGAAAGGAGAATTTTGTTATAAACCTGTGGGAGTGACACTTCATTTTAGATAGTCTTCACAGCTGAGTGTAACTGTCATATGCTGACAGCACCTTGAATTAACTCTAGGAGAGTACAAGGCTGTAAGTGACATTAATATTTACCTTCAGGAGATTTTAATCTGCCACAATTATACAAAAGATCCACGATAGGAATTGCTCTTGCTCTGGAACATGTAAGGAAGGTTGGGGCTATGTGCCAGAGTAGCCGTGTATGCTGCACGGATTGCATGCCTGCATGCTTGCATTGTCCCTTCCAAAGCACAGGTGACTCCATATACCCCAGTCAGCTAAGACATGCTCATCCTCTCCTGTCTGATAGAGACGTATGTTTAGCGGGCAGGACTCAATCAAGGGGTGGAAGTTACATTGAGGCAAGTAGGAATGTCATCAGAGTGGTTCCAAAAAATGTTTATCAATATGATGATAGGCACTTTATATATATGTCACTGGTGGATTTCAGCGGGATCAATGTCTAGAGGCAGTCAGTATAGTGATGGCTATAAAGCAGTGTAGGCAGAGACAACTCTTTGGTCCTTTCAAAGACAGAAAGGGCTCCAAAGATGTTTGAGACACCTTCACACTTGAGGGTAACTCAATAAACTTGTTTGGCAAGGTGAGACCAAGCACAACAGGTGTATAGTATGTGACGATGTGCTTTGATGCAAGATACTAAACCAAATGGAAAAATGAGTCTCCTCCAATGTGACAAGTTCCATGTTTCTCTAGATTCATCATTTTAATAAGCAAGATTAACTTTTCAGAGCACGTTGTCTAGAATTTGTCATGATGACTGATGATGCTTCTGCTGATTTCATAACAAATTTTGCATTTAAAAACCATTTTATAATCTCTTGTGCCAACTCTGGAGCTATATATTTACCTACCCAGCTACAGCTAAGCTTTGGGCAGCTGCAGCTCCAAGAACTGAGGCTAGTTTCCCCAAAGGAACCCATCCAACTGAGTTATTTTGAAAATATTTCTCCACATTTGTGGGCAAACCAGATCTGCTGGTTGGATTGTCTGCATGCAGCAAATCAGTCTCGTGAAGCTCAGGCTGGTCCAAGCCTTTCTGCAAGGAACGTCTTAGAACAAACGGAAGGAAAGAGGGAGGGAAGATTCAGTGTTTATCTTTCCAGGTAAAGAGTAGAAAGCTTTTTAATTGATAAAACTTCCGTTACCAGAACACACAGTATATCTGAGTGCTGTTGGATATTAAAGTCCAGGTTTTTATGCAGTAAGACTTTGCTCCCTGACAATCACACTACTTTTTTTCCTCTTCTTCTTTCAGTAAGGTACATTAAAACAGTTTGCAACTGCAGAAATGCATTTTAAGAATATTGCACAACACTCAAAAGGTGGAGATTGAAGAGGGAAGAGGAGATCGTGAGAAAGTGGAAGAAGGTGTCTGAATTGGGAGAGAGCAGAATCTAGCCACTGCAAAAACATTAATAATAATTAATATTTACACAGCAGAAGTGAATTCCCTTGGACATTCTCTTAATTGTAAATTAACCTTTTAAGCAGGAATTTAGATGATGCACTGCTGATCTCATTTGCCCTGAAAAGTCCCAGAACAACTATGTAACAACTCTTTGGTTGCTCACTATAGCTGATGCTGGCAAAAGCTCAAGCACTGAAAAACCCAGACAAGATGTTTTTTGATCTCTCAACACATGTGTTTGCCACAGGTGTGTTTAACTGTGGTATGTTCCCAGTAAAAATCTCATTAACCTAAATGCTAGCAGGAGAGGTCTGTTTGGAAGCTTCCAGTACATTGGCTGTTTTCCTCAGGATGGAAAATTTCCTGTTGTGAACGTGTGGCCAGTACTACTTAAAAATATCAAAGTGATTATATCATCAGCGTGAGATGTCTGTTTCCCATGCTGAGCTCTGTTGTCCCTAAGTCCTCCTCCTAACCGATGAGGGCATCACAAACAAGATATTTGCTGTGGAAAAAACCCACAATCCTGGAGGAAAGCAACTTGCCAACAGGCTGCTGAATAGAAGAGTTGAACAACAAAGACTCTCAAGAAATATCTGCCATCAAGCCATGGCTCCCCAGTGGCACATCTCTGCTACAGCTATTTATATCCTGTGTTTCTGCAAGGTCAGATGCAGGAAAGTTAAATTAATTTGACTTGAAGCTCTTCTTTAGTCTAGGATCACACTTAATTACCTTAAAAAGAAGGAAGCTAGTAATCATATGTTAGGATGTTTTTAATCCATTGTTCTTAGCATGTTTTAACAGAAGTGTGAAGCTATTCTCTATAAACAGAGAACAAACTATAAATCAGAGAGGTCAAGACTTAAATGTCGAATGGCTCCAGGGCTTTTGGTAATGAAAGATGCTTACAACTCAACCTTCAGAGGTTTGCCCTACAGTACCAGCTGTCCATATCCAGGGAAGCACAGTCAGCCTTCCTAACCCCAGAACATCATTCCAGTTACTCAGTCACGTTGTCTCAAAAAATTAGGTGTTATTTTTCTCTCTCTGACTTCTGCCTCACCAACACATTATTCACGCCAATTTCCATTGCAAATTCATGATGGTATTGACTTTTTCTTCTTATTAGTGCAGAAAAATTAAGGTAAAGCACAGACTACCTGAAATCCTTAATAGATTATTAAAGTCAGCAGGCATGCCATGGAAATTTTCAGATTACTTAGCCTCTTTTGTAAACTAAAGGCTAATATATGACCCAAACAATTACGGTCTGTGAACTTTCACAGACAGCCTGAAGGCAGCTGTACAAGGTAGGACAGAGCAACAATTTGGAAAGAGCAGCAGGCAGTTAAGCACTGTCTGTCAGGATAAAGCTTCTCTTAGTTCATTAACATCAAGAGGGAATCAGATAATTAGAATGCACTTTCACATGTATTCAGCTTTTGAAAATGCATTTGAGCTAGGGTATTTTCTCCTAGGCATGGTATCACACTGCTAAAATAAATCTTTTTTTTTTTTTTTTTTTTTTCTTCCCAGTTCTTGATCTTAGTGAGGGAGGAGGGAAATAGGGGGAGGTAAGTTTTCCCTGTAACATCAGCCCACCTGCACTGGAAACAGTCCTAAGGACAACAAAGGAGAATTGTCTGGGTTTTCATTTACCTCTGCTCAGCATTTTCAAAATAAGGAATTAAAAAAAAAAAAAAAGAAGAAAAAAGTAATCAAAAGCAACAGTGACTAGGGAAGGACAAAGCAAGCAAATTGAGACTGGGACACAGGAGAGGGTGGGAAAAATCGCTTCAGACTTCAGTAAGCATTTCTGATGCAGTATTACAGCTTATTTACATCAAAGCTTTTGAAGGGCTTTCTGACAAATGCACCATGTCATGTCTGTAACAGCGAAACAAAAGTTACTCTTAAAAAAAAAAAATGCAGCCTTTACAGTCACATGAAGCCAGACCTGAATAAACAAGTTCAACAATAGTGTGATTCCTTCCAAAGCAAATTAGATGTCTTTTTTATCCTCTGTATGCTGTTTAACTCAGGTTTAGGAAAAACGGAAAGTTGAAAGCTAGCTGATCTGCTGGTCTGGTTACAGCATAAATCTGTGGGACAAAAAATGGATTTCTGAACTTATCCTAGAAGGGGGTGTGGGGAAAGAAAAGCTAAGCAGCAGACAGCTAACAAGGGCGAGATAGATCTTAATTCAGACAAAACCAGTGTCATGAGAAAGCACTTGCTAATTCATTTAGAAATCTGGTGCTGACAGGCAGTGCACATATTGACACACACCAAACCAGATTACGGAAACAGAGGAAGATGATGTGGGGAAAGTAAAAAATAAAAAAATAAAAAGGATTAATTTACACTTTTTTCTTTTTAAATAATATATATAAAATAATACTTTAATCAAATATAATGATTTAATTTTCTTTTTTAATAAAAGGAATAAAGCATTACTATTTCCCCTTGGGGCCACTTCTTCTCTTGCACGCTTATCCTCTTCAGAGGTGGGATTCAAGAACCTAAGGTGGAATTGTGCCAATGAAAGCTCACCACAGATGTATCTGCATCTGGAGATGAAGTTAGTCATCCAGAAAACTCATTGAATCAGTCTACAATCCCAGACCAAAAATCCCATTTCACCAGAAATATTTCTACTGAATTAAGCTAAACTTCTGAAAGGTCGAAGAAGATTTTATTTTTGTAAAAATATATATATATGTGTGTGTGTGTGTGTGTGACATATATACAGAGCAGATGGTTTCATCTCACTGTCTCTTGTCTATAATGGGATATTTTATGATAGCCAATGCACACATCTTCCTCAGAATATGATATCACAGAACCATAGAATCATTAAGATTGGAAAAAACCTCTAAGATGGAGTCCAACCATCAACCCAACACCACCATGCCCACTAAACCATGTCCCTAGAGTGCCTCATCTATAGGTCTTTTAAATACTTCCAGGTGACTCAACCACTTCCCTGGGCAGCCTGTTCCAAGGCCTGATCACTCTTTCAGTAAAGAAATTTCTCCTAATGTCCAATCTAAACCTCCCTTGGCGCAACTTGAGGCCATTTCCTCTCATCCTATCGCTAGTTACTTGGCAGAAGAGACCAACACCCACCTCACTACAACCTCCTTTCAGGTAGTTGTAGAGCGCAATGAGGTCTCCCCTCAGCCTCCTCTTCTCCAGGCTAAACAACCCCAGTTCCCTCAGCCGCTCCTCATAAGATTTGTGCTCCAGACCCTTCACGAGCTTCGTTGCCCTTGTCTGGACACGCTCCAGCACCTCCATGTCCTTCTTGTAGTGAGGGGCCCAAAACTGAACACAGTATTCGAGGTGTGGCCTCACCAGTGCCAAGTACAGGGGCACGATCACCTCCCTACTCCTGCTGGCCACATTATTTCTGATACAGGCCAGGATGCCATTGGCCTTCTTGGCCACCTGGGCACACTGCCGGCTCATGTTCAGCTGGCTGTCAACCAGCACCCCCAGGTCCTTTTCCTCTGGGCAGCTTTCCAGCCACTCTTCCCCAAGCCTGTAGCGTTGCATGGGGTTGTTGTGGCCGAAGTACAGGACCCGGCACTTGGCCTTGCTACACCTCATACAATTGGCCTCGGCCCATCGATCCAGCCTGTCCAGGTTCCTCTGCAGAGCCTTCCTACCCTCCAGCAGATCAACACTCCCGCCCAACTTGGTGTCGTCTGCAAACTTACTGAGGGAGCACTCGATCCCCTCGTCCAGATTGTTGACAAAGATATTGAACAAGACCGGCCCCAAAACTGAGCCCTGAGGAACACCGCTCATGACCAACCACCAACTGGATTTAACTCCGTTGATCACAACTCCCTGGGCTCGGCCATCCAGCTAGTTTTTTACCCAGCGAAGAGTATACCTGTCTAAGCCGTGAGCCGCCAGCTTCTCTAGGAGAATGCCGTGGGAGACAGTGTCAAAGGCTTTACTGAAGTCCAGGTAGACCACATCCACAGCCTTTCCCTCATCCACGAGGCGGGTCACCTGGTCATAGAAGGAGATCAGGTTGGTCAAGCAGGACCTGCCTTCCATGAATCCATGCTGGCTGGGCCTGATCCCCTCGTTGTCCTGTACATGCCTATCAATGTCATATCAATGACATACTGTGATTCACACTATCACTGACCACAGAATATTCATTGAAACTTACTTTCCACCAATTTCCCCCACAACTGGCACAATAGTTATAGACAAATAAATAATTAACATACACATCTTTTACACTAATGAGCTAAAATACTATTTGCTTACCTATGGTCTCTAACATGTAAGCATCCAGGTCCTCTAAAAAACTGTAAAGATTTTTTTCCCAGTAGCACTAACCAACCAAAATAATGATGAATTCTTCAAATTTACACAATATAAATTTTTACCATCCTCTCCCAGGTATTTCTGGATAAATAAGTCTTTATTTTTTCAGTCCAGAAAAGTCAAGGCAGTGCAGCATCATTGCATACAAATGCCTACTTATAGCACATAAAGCTGCAAATTTACATAATTTTAGGATATCATTACAAAAGGGAGCCATGGGACGCATCCTGCTATCAGCTACAGTGGTTTAAACCTGCAATGGACCCAAATGGAGCTTCTGCAGATTTACGCAGGATTAACACAGGCAGAGTATGGCTCATTTTCTTGATATCATTTCTACATGGTGAAATTAGTATAGAGGAAAAGTTTAGGCAAATGTCATGCATAATAAATTGTATTTTTATTTCTTCCATAAAGAGAGATGCTATAAGGAAAAGAGTACATTTTATGTACTGTACTAGCGTGGGTGAAATTAGTAATTTAACTGAAGAGTAACTGCATAAAATAACAATAAAGTACAGATATATGCTCAGACAAGAGTTTCAAAGGGATCCAATAGCATAGTGTATGGAGACAGCTTGCTCTTACAGCCCATATGTCCCACAGGACTTGAGGATGATTTCTCAGGGCTATTTTTCTTAGCTTTTGTACACTCTTGTTGTTGATAGCCGGCAGTTGGATACACAGGCATGCACAACACCTAAAAAGGATTGAATATCTAGAGTATAAACGAACTGAAGCGGGAATCAACAGAGACGGGCTGAGTTCCCAGCTCTGCCACCAGTAGCTGTGTCATCTTGACCAAGTCACCTCTTTTTCTGTTTCTGGTTTCCCTTCCATCTTGACCATCAAGATGATCAAGAAAATGGTTCCTTGTCACTGTGGCTCCTGGTCCTGTTGACACTCTTGATTGTTCATTAGGTAGTTGAAGCTTACCCTGGGTGCATTCAGTGCAAAAGCCACAGGGATCAGCAGTAAATAGGGATCTATGAGGATGCTCATGTTCACATCTGGGAAAGCTAGATGTTCATAAGGAATCTAACCACCTAGAAATCTATGTTGCTTCTTTGTATTGTGTAGGTAGTAAGAAGAGAGGTGTGGGAAAGATTTGCTCAAGCCAAATGAAAGAGAGAGGGAGATTTAGGCACCAAGAATTTCTTTTTCAAATTCCTCATTTTTTATAGCAATAACCTTAACATCCTTAATTTGTACACATGCAAATAAATTATCTTTTGCAATAGCCTGAGATAATACCTGTTTTCTCTTGGAAATGCTAGAGATCTCTGGCTTTCCAGGTTTCCTTTTCCTTAAGCATGATCATAGATGTCCCCAAATCCCATTGACTTACCTCCTTATTAATTGCCTTTCGTCCAAAAGGCAGCACATACAGATCTGCCTCAATGTCTTTGTACTAGACACAGGTTAAAACATACCTTTTTACTGCCTCAACTGGATTTAAAAAAAAATTGAAGGACTTCTTAAACTGGATATGTTTGCTGGATTGCTAAAGGTTGCTTTGTAATGTCACCTAGATTACATGCACTTACAGAACATATTCAAGAGTAACATCATAGTTGTGTGTGATAGCAACATACACTGTGTTAGATAATACACTATATCAACAGCAACCCTAAGCAATTCAATCCTAAACTCATTTAACGGTAGGCATTGACTGCCCTTGTTGGAAAATACCATCACTGGCCAATGTCTAGCATCCCACAATAGCTTCAGCTGTCTCAGAGTGGGATATAACTATAATAGATGCCTGAAGCCTGGAAGGATGAGTACTAAATGGAGGAGAGGTTTAGTTTTCAATCTTTGGACACTTTTGATGAAGTACTAATAAAAAATGCTGTAACACAGGTTTCACTTGCAATTCTTCTACTATGGAAATTCGCCTACTGACAGCTTTAATAAGAATATCATTTTCTTTACAACCTAGATCAACCTCAAGATGAAGGGCTTAAAAAGAGAAAGCCATTTTCTTACCCGGTTATAGATTCAATCTGATGGTTATAGATTCAATCTGATTTAGATAATTAAAAGTGGGGAGCGATTAATCCTGAATTCTTTTGCACAGTTTGAGGAAGGAAAAAAGAAGTGGTAAATTTATTATTTAAACTCAAGGCAACAAAGCAGTGCAAATGAAAAGTTCAGTAGAACTTTCATAAACAACAATTATTTTTTGGTCAAGAAGGGTCTAGAATACACATTGTGGAAAAAAATCCCTAGGAAAGTCTAGAACTGAGCAATTTTCACATGATTTAGCTTTTGTGGGTTTCTACACAATGAACAAGATACTCAAAGCCAAATATATAAATAAAGTTATTTTTATTCTTGCACCTGGCTCTCCTGAAATATCAAGACTATATTTCTGTTGTACTGCATCTCTGTTTCAACACAGTGCCTTTTGGTGAAGTTATTCTCTCATGGGGTCTCTATAACTGCTTTTGTTCTGCAGTGAACATGACAATTGTTCTTTTGTTTGCCTTTGTTCTATTACTCTTAGCAAAATTTAAAACAAACATTTTTTGTTTCTTTAGGAAAAGAAAAAAATATTATGAATAAATATGTAAAATCTTTATATGCAATTATTTGATATTTCATTTTTCATTATCAATCATTTACAGCGTATTGTGTTATAATTTGCATCGTTTTGGTTTTTTTAAATATATTGTTGTTTTCTTCTCTTCACAGAACTTGTGCAAAAAGGAAGAAAGATACAGACATGTCTAGTTCCAGGGTAAGACAATTGAAATATATACCTCTTAGCACATTTTAAGGAATACAGATAACAATAACAAAATTTCCACATTGCCAAGTAGATTTAGCTAATGGTATTATGACTCCAGATTTGGTGAATGGAGTTAAATCCAGTTGGCGGCCGGTCACGAGCGGTGTTCCCCAGGGCTCAGTACTGGGGCCGGTCCTGTTCAATATCTTCATCAATGATCTGGACGAGGGGATCGAGTGCTCCCTCAGTAAGTTTGCAGACGACACCAAGTTGGGCGGGAGTGTTGATCTGCTGGAGGGTAGGAAGGCTCTGCAGAGGGACCTGGACAGGCTGGATCGATGGGCCGAGGGCAACTGTATGAGGTTCAACAAGGCCAAGTGCCGGGTCCTGCACTTGGGCCACAACCACCCCAGGCAACGCTACAGGCTTGGGGAAGAGTGGCTGGAAAGCTGCCCAGAGGAAAAGGACCTGGGGGTGCTGGTCGACAGCCAGCTTAACATGAGCCAGCAGTGTGCTCAGGTGGCCAAGAAGGCCAATGGCATCCTGGCCTGTATCAGAAATAGTGTGGCCAGCAGGAGTAGGGAGGTGATCGTGCCCCTGTACTCGGCACTGGTGAGGCCGCACCTCGAATACTGTGTTCAGTTTTGGGCCCCTCACTACAAGAAGGACATGGAGGTGCTGGAGCGTGTCCAGAGAAGGGCAACGAAGCTGGTGAAGGGCCTGGAGCACAAGCCTTATGAGGAGCGGCTGAGGGAACTGGGGTTGTTTAGCCTGGAGAAGAGGAGGCTGAGGGGAGACCTCATCGCGCTCTACAACTACCTGAAAGGAGGGTGTAGCGAGGTGGGTGTTGGTCTCTTCTGCCAAGTAACTAGCGATAGGACAAGAGGAAATGGCCTCAAGTTGCGCCAAGGGAGGTTTAGATTGAACATTAGGAAAAATTTCTTTACTGAAAGAGTGGTCAGGCCTTGGAACAGGCTGCCCAGGGAAGTGGTGGAGTCACCATCCCTGGAGGTATTTAAAAGACGTGTAGATGAGGCCCTTAGGGACATGGTGTAGTGGGCATGGTGGTGTTGGGTTGACGGTTGGACACGATGATCTTAGAGGTCTTTTCCAACCTTAATGATTCTATGATTCTATGATTCTATGATTCAGGGTAAGACAATTGAAATATATACCTCTTAGCACATTTTAAGGAATACAGATAACAATAACAAAATTTCCACATTGCCAAGTAGATTTAGCTAATGGTATTATGACTCCAGATTTATAAAATAGGATTAAGGTAAACTATTATAAATTAATACAGCTATGGCTTTATTTTTAGCTACTGTGAGGTGGTTTATTTTAGTCAACATATGTAGTTACCACTATGTCCTGAACCAAAATGCTCAGGAAGATCCAGTTTGCCCAAAGCTGAACAAAGTCTGCACCTGTTATACAGCTGTAGGCCAGTCTAGGGACAGATCCTCACCAAGGAGCCTGGGTCCGGTTGAGAAATGACATTGGCATTTCCAAAACCATCCCCAATCTGTGGGAGTGGCACTGCTGGACCTGGTAAGTGATGGCCCTCCATGAGGCATCTCACTTATATTCTTTTTAAGGTTGCTAGAACAGAGTGAAAATCCAGGGCAGGTGAATTTTAATATCCAAGTAAATGTAAATTTGCTGGGGGGGGGGGGAGGGGGGAAGGGGCAGTGGGAAACAACAGCAAACCGACAAACCCAAACCACTGCATTTACAGCAGGGGTTTTTTTTTGTAAGCAGGCTCAATTTGAACTATGAAAAGAGATATATTCATTGTACAGATTTATCTTTACTATTAATGCTTCAGGGCAAACACCATATAAATATGTTTATCATCCATTCATTAATACAAATCATTACTATAAAATGATGCAGTTGTGCTCTGTTAAACCATTAGTTAATATTTCATCAACATTTTTCTTACATGCACTTTAAATCAGGTTGTTGAAAACACGTGCAATAAATTCCTAAGCCACAAGTGGTCATAAAACTGTTTACACACACACAGCCTATTCTACTGTTCCTGGTCCTCTAAATCATTCAGATCATATTTCCTGAACCCTGGAAAAAATACTTCTTAGTCCTAAAGTGTGCCCAATGGTTACATGTCATTTAAGCTTTAAAATACTCTACCCCATTATGGTGGCAACATATATTTTATTTCTAATGGGCTCAAAGTGAATCTTAAAAAAGATTTAATTAATTAGAGACATCTGAATTAAAACATCAGAAGTGTAGTACGAAACTGAAAGTCACTGTGGTGCATATAAACCCTGGAAAACAATATGGAAAAACTCCTGTATTTGAGACATGAATAGATAATGAGAACATTACAAAACGTTCCCTTGTATGTTTTCAAGCTGTCGCTGAAAGTGTTTCCCAATTAGGATAAAAAGCCAAATTTAATTAAAATCAGTCTAAATGTCCTGTTTACTTTTAGCTAGAAAGGTTTTGCACTATAAAGATAAAGATGGTCTACCATCACCAAAACCAACTGCTTTAAAATTTCGAAAAGGAAGGTCAGAATAGGCAGATATACTCAGAACTTTGTGTTTCAGATTTATTGCTATACTTTAAGGCTATAACAGAATAATATGGCATTCAAGCCACCCAAGAGGCAATTTGCAATTCAGTACATTGTATTTTAATCAATAAATTATCATGAATAGAGAAGGACATGATTTCTCATGTAATTAGCCACCGCTGGGTTCCAGGGAGCAGCTTCCCTTCATGGAAGCCGAGTATCATAAAAAATGAAACAGAGGGAGCTTTGCAGTAGGAACGTGTTATCCCCCCTTTTTGAGGTGAGGCTTTGATTTGCAGAAAAGAAGGAAAAAAAGAAGAATGTATAATGTTTCCTGATAAATTTTAATTTCCTCTCTTAAACAGATTTATTGCAAGCTGTTGGGAAAGAAAAGTAAAACCATATTTGTTTTCTCTAACTACACTGTCAGTTTAAGTAGTGTCCCATACACAAGCTACTTCCAAAGTGGTTATCAGCTCAAGGAATTACTTATTTTTTTGTAAAATAATGGTATTTGACCACTGCATGTATTTTGTGCTATACCCATCTGTGTCTTCAAACATTTACATACCAAGAATGAGTTAGCCTTGCCTCACTGACGTTGCATAGGAATAAAGCACTCCGGGAAAGTGGGGAATGCCTGTGCATCCAGGCACAGCCTTGAATATAACATCCTTTAAATGAGAAAACATGCTCCCAGAACAAAAGCTTCCCCAGGGGCTACCTACAGCATCCTCCCAGAAAGTTGCTCTGCTTGTTTCATTCAACCCAAATCACCTAAAATAGATAGCTCTGCTTCTTCTGGCAGCGTTGCCATGGTAGCCACGTGCTCCTGCCATCCTGAAACCTACCCAGGAGGATGGGGAAGTGCTTACGCAGGTTACATGGAGCAAAGAGCGGCATGCCTCAGCAGCTTTCCTCAGGCTTTGTGCAGAGGTACCCAAGTGTGGTGATACTCAAGCTTGTTTCAGAGAAGATGCTGTGCACCACCTTACTTCAAGCCATATCTGGACTGAGCCTTGGCCACCTACCTCACCCACCCAGCTCCCTGCAAGCTCCAAGCCATCTCCGTGCCTCCAGCAACAGTGGGCTGAAGGGACTGCGTATCACAGAAAGAGTCCTCGCTAAGCTGACGTTGGTGGCAAGACTTCAACAGAGCCTGCATTTCACCCGTGCTCATGGACGAGAAGTGGGAGGACTGAACAGGACGCAGGGCAGATGAGTAGTTACCAACAGTTACTCTCTGGGCCTCCCACGTAAAGAAGCAGCAAAGCTGCTAGAAGGAGACTCCATCTGCTCCTAGTAGGGAGCACAAACATAAATAACACCGTATGGCCAATGTTATCCAAGGCAGCTGTTAGATCTAAAAGAATCCTAATATTACAGTATTCTGCAATCTGCACATAATACTTAGCAGAAGATGATCCTAAAGAATTTCTAAATTTAGTTTTTAAGCTAATGTAAACTTCAATATTTTATCTGTAAATATTGGGGGGGGGGGGGGGGGGGGAAGCTACTGCAGTACTTCGGAAAACAGCCCTGTTTGGCATCACTGCGTAGTAGCATTTTCCCAGAAGGGATCCACATATCTGTGCACAGGCCGACTGATCTAAGTAGGTGACAGAGGGCATTTCCCTCATGCACTTCAGATTCAGCCTCATCACTCAATAACCTGTTTGCACAGGTTGTTTTGAGTAGACTGGCAAGGGCTCTAGGTGATGGCTGAGAATTTAAAGTCAGCTTTGTTAATCTCTGAGCTCCTGAACCAGAGAAAAAAACCCTATAGTATGCAAATATGGTTCCCTCATTTACTTAGCTGCTGATGAGCAAGGAGAGAAAGTGCTGTTTCTTCCTGGTTTTTTTTATGAAGCAGCACAAACCTGCTGCAATTCTTCTCACAGCTAGCAGACTACAGCTGTGTCAAACGCCAGGATAATCATTTACTCCAAACACTATGAATGATGCAATGAGGAGGGAAATAAACAGAAAGAAAAAGAAAAAAAAAAAAAGACATAATTTCCCCATTTTAAATGGAATAAACCTTTAGATAACTGTGTACAAAAATATCTTAAAAAAAGATTGCTTCTAGAAACTCTCTACATTTTACAAAGGGCTGATAAATGCTGCTTCATGTTCTCCTATCCAGATAAACATAACATGTCAGTCTATAAACATCACTTTGAAAGACCTCATAGTACAGGCTTTGATTTAGCAGAGTGGATTTAAACATGCAGGAGCCCATAGGTGTATACGTAAGGGGTGGATTTATTATTGAAGATGAAAAGGACATACAAACAAGTGTTTTGCTGAACTGCAGCTGTAGTGAATTCTTTTCAGAAACTGCTGCCTAACAAGAATATGAAGTGAGTGATCTTTTTCTCTCCATTTCATCAGGGTTTAATCACCTTTGATTAGAGCTGAGTGACTAGTGTTTCTTTGACAGATTTAAACTTTTGTTTTATATGACTAATTTGTATATAGCTTCTGCTATTGTCCTCTTCTAAAAGACACCTCTTATTTTTTTAGCCCCACGCAGGGGGTAAAATAAATAAATAAATAAATAATCAGGCTTTTCTGATTTCTACTGATCTATTCTTTAACTGCAACTACCAGAAAGAGTTGTGCAAACAATCATTCAGGCCACCGGTTGTTCAAAACTTCGTTGCTCTAACTGTGGTTTGACATACAATATGGATGTTATCCAATTAACTCAAAGGATTTTTTAATTTTTTTTCTTCCTAACTGTATGATTGAAGCCCATGGGAAAGAGATGAGCCCTAATAGCTATTGAACAGTAACTGTTAAGTAGCTATTGTTGATTGTGCCTATTCTAGCAAGCAAAGATGACAACAAATAAGGTATGCTGTGAAGTATATCCAAGAGTTTTGTCATGCATGACATGCTCTTAGATGGTCTAAGAAACACGCAGAATCTGCAAGTGATGCAGTACAGAGCTGCTGATTTCCCAGGTAGAGGGGCTGGGAGCATACCACTGTGACGATTTTAGACTCAGATTTCCACACTGTCTTATATGACATTCATTTCCTTTATATGGGACCCCACCACACACACACACAAAAAACCAAACCAACAACAAAACACTACCCCAACCAAAAAAAAAAAACCACCACCACCACCCAACAGATTTAAGGTCAATAGGGGTTTTCATCACTCTCCCAATAGACATTTTCCATTAAATTTTACCCCAGAAGTCCTGCATGCAAGTACAGAGCTACTGACAGACGTTTAGAAGTGTTTCACAAGCATATTTGTATTTTGTTTTGAGATAGTTTTGGTTGTTGATGCACTGTGTCAGTATTGCCTTCCCTCACTGATCCTCTCCTAGGACTGTGATTTTCATTCTCCACTGTAATGACCAAGGATAGCAGTATAGTTTCTTTTCTTCTTTTTCATTTTCTTCTTAGAAATTACCCGTTGAATTGCAGTAATTCACCATGTGAAAAGTTTATTTTTAGTGCTGACCCCTCTAGGGCAAGAACATTTGCTCAGGCACAATCAAGAAAAAGCAGATGATGATACACTCAAGACCTGTAATGGAAGTACCTGTTTATACACTGACACAGTGGAATTTAAAGAGACATTGAGAGTAATTTGTGACCCAGGGTCACTCACTGCAACAACGGAGCTAGTGAAAAACAAGGACCAATTCTAGACTATGAGGCCACAAAGGAAATGCTCCCAATAATATTGAACATTAAATCTTCAGTGTCTTCTAAAAAAAGAAAAGTCATTACGTTGTCTGATTTGGATCCCTAGGAGCATTAGAAATGGAGTCAGCACTAATAGAAGTAGCAGACATCTCATCATCTACAGACACCAGCATCGGAAAAGGAAGGCACATTTGGAAGGAAACCAGCAACTAATCAGGTGTCCCAATTTAGACAGAACCTCTGAATGAATGCTTGAATGAGAAGACTCAGAATGAACTTCTGGAAGAGACAGCTAAGCTGCCATTAGCATTAACTGCCCAGATTGCTTTCTGAAATTCTCTGACCTGCTGAAGCAGCTTGGTTATGCCTCGAAGTAAAATACCCCAGTCTTCCCCCAAACCACCTGTCATTCAGTTTCCAGGTTCATTAGCACAAGCAAGGAAAATCTGCACTTCAGCAACACAAATCTCAGCTTGACTGAGACAGATCCACCAACAGATGCAGGAGCAGAACCTCACAGCTCCTAAAAGCTCCGCTCAGTATTTATTTCTAACTGTTTATGCAGTTATGGCCCACAAGGGCTTGGTGAAGTACTTATAACCACTTGAATATCTTTATAAGTCAAGTAATCAGATGTCATCAGAATGCAAACAAAGGAAATTATGGAATCTCTCACTAAGGGATTTTGTCTCACCTTTCCCTTCCTCTCAAACATTAAACATCTTGAAAAATACTTGACAAACTCTGATGTGATACTAAGCTTCTTCCTCCTGGGGATGCCATCAAAAAGATTAAAACCCAAAAGTAACTGTCCAATTTTATCTCTTTTAGATTATTAAAGCTGAGATCTATTTTTGGCTTCAGCTGCTTATGTGAAAAGAGACTTTCAGCAAGCTTTTTGTGTGAGCTGCTCCATCTGAAATATTCAATCAGATACTGCTATTTTTATTTCTCTCGATCTCTTTCTTCACCTACAACAACGACTTAGCTAAAGCTAAATGAGTTTCCTAGGAATCATTCCACATTTACAAGCAGGCTTTCCCTGGTAAGGCTACCTCAGGCCCTTTGCTTCACAGACACAGCCTCTCTTTCCACCCTTTTATCCCAGGTTTACCTGTTTTCCCAGACAAATATGGGCAGGCAAAAATATTAGTAAGTGTGGCCTGGTGGATCCCAAAGTCCCATCTGGGATGGGATATTTTGCAAAGAAAATAAAAATCAAGGAAAATGTCACAGAAGAGGAGTTTAATTCCTGGTACCCTGGTGTGATACTTGTTCTCATCTTGACCCAGGGGAAACAAGGTGATTGTGGTCATGGGTCAAAATACTGATTTTTTTATTTTTTATTTTTTAAACAAGTTGCAATAAAAACTTCGAAAAGCATAAATTAATTTAATTTCTGGTGTCTAAATTGAATCAAAAGGGTTTGTTCAGCTCAGCTCCTGGCTGGTGGCAATGCCCCTGGATGTGTGGTGTAAAGAATTATTTAGGTGTTTTATGTCTCATTTTCTTCTATCACTTTGGACCCCCGGGTGAGCTGTCAGGGTGCTGGGCATTGCCAAGTTGCAGCACTTGGCATCCTGCACTTCGGGGAGCTTGTCTCCAGCCCATCAAGCCAAGGGCTCTGATGAACTCTCAGCACCAAGCTGCTGCAGCTTGTGGCTACTGTGCTGGCTCCCTGCCTTACCTCTGCTGCAGGTCACTGCCCCGTCTCTGTCCATGAGGACAGGGGGATGCACAGTTCCTCGGGCTCTGCAGTTCCCCCTTTCATATTCACCAAAATTGCAAATAAAATCACGCATTCCCTTTAGCCAGTTCAATGATGAGTGCAGGAATCTCCAGTGAAAGGACAGTAATAAACAGCCAGGAGATGGCAACACTTCAAACCATAACCATCTTCACCTCGTGAATGTGAGTTGAAGCCTGCAGAAGCTGGTCACCACCAGCTGACTTGCTCTGGAACATTTCAGCTCATTTTGTCAAAATGAGGTTATTGATTTAGGAGAATCTACCCAGAATGACATGCAGGCTTCCTGATTTCCACTTCCCCCAAAACATCAAATATCTATGCAGTGGGATTTCCCAGCACTGCTTTCTGCAGGAAATTTACCCTCCCATGCAACATCATGGTTCCTCTGCTTCTGTTCTTGGCCAGAGCACTTGAAGTGCAGAGGGCAAAACGAGATTAATAAAAAAAAAAAAAAAAAAGGTCAAACCTTCCATCAGGTTCAAGAGTTCAGTTTTGCAGTTGAGTGAATTAATTTCTCACTCCCACTTAAATTTGTTCCTCCAGCACTAAAGCTTACTAAATAATTAGACTTAAAACAATCCTGATGAAATCTTTTATACTTTAAGAATTAGAACATCAATTCAATTAAACAATGACTGCAATATACTGATTTTTCTCCATATCCTTCTTACCAGGAAAAAAGTCTGCTTAATGGTGCCAACTTCAAAAATATATTCAGCCAGTTAATTTTTGCTGAAAGCCAAAAACCTTCTCCCCATTATGTTCCTGTGACTTTTACTGGTTTGGTCCCTACTGCAAAATAGATACATCATACGGAAAAAAGTCAAAAGTGTAATTTCCATTGATGGAACCAAAGCCTTAATAAAAGATCATGGAATTCCAGACTTACAGTTCCTAAAGAAGTGTTGGTAAAGAATAGCAAAGATCTTATCCAGAAGGGATTTCTTAAGCCACTATTAGACATTACAATGTAAAAGTCAAATAAGAAGGAGGAAAATATCTTGGCATGTCTTTCCTCTTTTTATGACTTACAGCAAACAAAACACTCATTTCAGAAGATAGAACTACAGGATTATTCAAAAGCAACTAAAACTAACATATTCTGATATTTTCAAACGATCCATAAAGTTGATATACTCTTCTGCCTAAGGTTTTTTGGTGCGTTGTTTTTTTTTTTAAACCAGTGAAGAAATGAAAATGAATGAATGTTTATTCAAAGCAAACATTTTCTCTTGCCTCTGGTACCTACATGCAATTGTGTGTGAGACTTCACATTAGACTGGTACAGTTTAAGTACTAGCCTCTCATTAATGTGCAAGTGGTAACTCCAGCATTCAGATCCTCTGCAGAGCTATTCAAATGAGGAAAAGCAGGCATTTCTTTATTTCCTTTCTCAGAAGCACCTCGTTTAAATAGTAAGTAGGGCATGCCCAAAGAGGATGTTCCCAATTACAAAGCATTTTACTTACATCAACAAATTCACACTCGGAAAACGATCCAAGTCTACCAATATACAAATTCTTTCTAATGTAATTTATAGTAGCAGTTTCAAAGGCATGCTTGCATTAGAGGAGACAGTAGCATCGGTCTTCCAGCTAAATGCACTTAGTTCATCATGCACTGCAGCACCAAACATTTAATCCAGTGAAGGATGGGGTTTTGTTTTACTCTTACCAGCCATCATTACAACAGTAGGCATCTTGAATTACTTGCTCATACACAAATACACAGAAGTGCCAAAGCCATTACTCTGAAGACAGGTTTCCTCAGAGCCAACGAAGACTTACTTCTGGTGGATACTCATGTGGCTTATACACCCACTTCAGATTTAAGTTTGCTCATTATGATGGTTGGACTTGGTCTTCAAGACATGTCTTCTTAATACAGATGTGAAAAGAAGCTGCTGCAGATTTTTTCATTATTAAATTGTAAATGAAGAATACGGTGATGTGGAAGAGGGAACAAGTTGGTCTGCAAACAATCAGGTGCCTTTCTGAGGTGCACTTTGTTAATCTTTCGGGAGAAGATTTTGTATTCCTAAATCCTCTACTCAGAATCGAGTAGATACCACCAAGGAACTCTACAGAGGTATCATAACTCATGCTCCTCTAGTAGCAGAGAGCTAGTTTATGAGGCCAGAAAAGTGGTTTGTTAAATCTGTGCAACACTCAAAATTTACAGTGTTATTAGCATGTAATAATCATGGGCCAGTCTGTGGTATGCCAATGTAGTGCAAGATTTTCACTAAACCGCCTCAGCTGCTGTTGTGAGGGTGCATCTGAGCCAGGGTTCAAACTAATCATTGGATCTGAGCATTTTCTCCTGCAGCAGCAAATCTGACCTAGTTTAAACACCCCTTTATTTGATTTTCAAGCCTGATCTACATTCTGCACCAAAAGAATCATATTCCTAGAGAAGGTCATAAAGAATTCCCACCACCACACCTTCCCATGCAACTTTAGATTATAAAGTCTTAGCCTTGAACAGAAGGAACTAATGTTGCGGATGCACTGCTACTTAGGGATTACACTCCACACTCTCGAAGCAAAAGCCCCGGAAAAATACTTTAAATTCCAGTCATCATGCACAAAGATTTGAAAACAGCAGAAGCCTCCATATGCTTTTCAGGGATCAGGGGAAAGTAATCTGAATATCAGGTCCCATAAGTTCTTTCAAGCAATCAGAGATGAAAATTATGCATTCGCTCTACAGCATTCCAATGTGTATTTTGATGCAGGGTAAATTAATTGTCTCTGCTAATTTACTCCAGTTACTTCACAGTCTTGTTAATTAGGCAGCTCTGTGCAGCATTATTGTTCCAATTCCTTCAGAATAACGGCTTCCTTTGCTGTTGGGTTTTTTTAACTCATTGAGCATATAGATACGTACAACATGTCAAGAAGTAAATCTAGACATACTTGTGGGAACAAATTCATCAGTGTCTTGTTAAGAGGCAAGATTTACTTCTCACTCATCCGCCAGCATGATTCCACAGATAGCCACCACGGCCGCACCAGTGCCGTCTGCTCTTGCGGGTGCCTCCCTGCTTTCTGTGTCCTTGTCCAGAAATGGAGCCAGGGATCCAGGGCAGCGGTTGCCCTTCTTTCCCTCCTCTGGCTGGAGTGAAGGAAGAATCCTCATTTCTACATCTATGTCTAAGACAGGAGGGAAGGGAAGAGACACGGGAGCTCTCCAGCGAGCCAAGCATAGGCAAAACATGTCCCTGAGCTCGCAAGTGGGAGGTTACCAGGAAGAGCCTACTGTGATAGTAGTAAGTAGTTTAACTGAGCTGCCTCCAAAACAGCTGCTTTAACTAGGTACCTAAGCTAGCTCAGCAGGGCTCACAGCTTTACAGATGCTCTCTGCAAGTAGGAACCACTCAGTTCAACATGTGCTTTCGCTGTGTCTGTAGTGCAACCAACTGCTGCATTCGCAGTTCGAGTAAGCATACTCCACTTCTACAAGATCTGTACAAATTAATACAACAAGCACTTTCAAGCCATATTTCTGCAATATGAAATAACTACAAGTATTCCAAGGTTCTATTCCAAAACATAGCAGGGAATAAGTAGATTGCTCATAAATCTTAGCCTCTGTCCAGAACAATGATAAATAAAGATACAAGGCTATTCAGTCCAGCCTTGAGCAGACAATGCCAGCCAGTTCTCAGGAAAAACTTTAAAGAAAAAAACTGCTTCCTCCCCCCCACTTTTAACTGACGAAACGGGAGAGTAAAGAATCCAAAACAGCCTTTGACGAGCCCCTATTAGTTTCTGTTTGGACTCCAGCTCTCCTCACCTCAAAGGGCAACAAAAAAGAAAGCAGCTTCCCTACCTGGCTCAGCAGCAGCATCCGAAGAGCAGGGCAGCACCCCACGCAGGAGGCGGCTCACTCTGTAAGACTGATTTCCTCCAAGCAGCTGAGCTAAATGAAGGTATGCAAGCCTTAATTAAGAAGATTGGGCTAACTCCTGCTTTAGTTAGCATGGGCTAGCAAGCATATTAGCCTATAAACTTTTGTATGAGTAAAAAGCAGCCCTCACAGAAAATGGATGTCTGTGATGTACAAAAGAGTAGAACAGAGTCAAGAAGAATTGAGTTAAAGGGAATAACTGAAAAGGCAATGTCCTTTATCTACTGAAGCTCAGTTACTTCCACATTTTTCTTCTCTGCTCACTGTGTGCAAACTCCTCTTGCCCTGGCAAATCTGTGTAGGCTTACAGCAAGACCCATATAGACCCAAGTAATGGGAAAAAAAAGTAGTTTCTGGGGGGTTGGCACACTGGCTTACCTGTCCTTGTGTAAGGAATCTGCAAAATAAGCTGTGGAGAAGATGGTGTCTGGCACAGGTGAAACTGGAAGAGCAGAGATGCCTTACAGAGAGGGTGCACCCAGGGAGAAAAAGTGGTGCCACACTAAAGAGAAGAATAGCTGGGGCAAACCCAAAGGTCTGGGAGCTTCCAGCAAAAATAACAGCTTTGTAACACTGTACAGAGATGCAAAAGAGGTCCCATGCAAGTATTTGCTGCTCCAGTCCTCCTTCCTTTTGTGCACAGGCACAAAAATGCATAGGAATGCTGTAATACATTTAAGCACTAGTTTTACATATATATGTGTTGGGATTTTTTCATGGAAAGGTGTTACATTTTATGTTTGTGTGAAGTTTGTAGTTACTCTTGCTGTGTTATGCTACCTCTGCATGTCACTTTAAGGCAAAATGACAAAGCAAGACTTCTTCAAAGTTACAAGATACTTGTGGGGTTGGACCACTTCACTCCTCGGTGCTGACACACTCCTTTTCCAGCTGGAATCACACAGGGAAATTAAGTATAAACAAGAAGAAAAGTGTGGAGGGATCTTCCTTACAGTAATATAGGACTACAAATATCAATCATATATTTCTACCCCAAATTAATATATACTTTACCATACAAACTAACATACAGCTGTGGACTTTTTAAGTAAAGTTTGGTTAGAACTATTTTATAAGACTTAAATTTCATCACATATTTATCTGTATGTTACTCTGTGCTGCAGGTGTGGTAAATCTCCTATGTATTTAGCAGGGAAAACTCTTGCATTGTACAGCTGGTTTAGAGGTGGTGTTGCAAGTTATAAAATAACAAAATGATTATAAGATTATATGCTAAACCAGAAAGAATTCTCTTAATTTCCTTATATCTTAGGTCAGAAGTTTGTCAGGATTAGTCAATTATCCTTTAAAACCTGGAAAGTGCTGTCCCAAAAGGAGGGGGTAGTCGTGCCATAAGGCCCACGTAGAGGACAGGCAGGCTGTCCCAAAATCTCTCCAGGAGACAGGCTACGAGCTGCAGCATGGCAGAACATATACAGGGATGTCTGTGCTTGAGGACAGCATATGCGCATACCTGGGATGGGCAAAGGAAACACAGCCCAAACCAACCATCTATCTGATCCTGAGTATGTCAGGAGAAAAGGAAGCAAAGCCAAGACCTTTACAGCTTGGTTTCTTAGGGGTGCGATGGGGACTGGGCAGACCAACCCAGGAGAGGCAGTTTCCCAGCCCCACATTGCTCCCAGCTCCAAGGGGACTCAGCGCATCTTAGCACATCATCTGAGTTGCACCCTGAACAGCTCCACCACCCAGAAGGGAGAAGCAACCTTCACTGAACATGTAAAGACTTCATCATTTTTTTCACCTTAAAAATATGCTTCTGAAGCTTGCCAGATAATTCACTACCTGCTTCAGTCTTTTGTTTCAGAGGAGACAGGTGATAATAGCCATGAAGATTAAAATGATCTGAGGATTTAAGGTCTGAATAGCAACAGGGAATTGTATTTACACTAGTATTTCCCACTCAAGAGCTAGAAGATGATCTTTGTGGTGATATTCTGTAGCTTGTTGTTCACATATGTTATTTAAAACCAGTTTGGGCTATCAGTCATTTCAAAGACAGAATTCGCCAAAATACATTGACCTTTTCTTACTCTTTTGCCTTTCTAATGATGCATCGTGTACATACCTGAAGATTCTTGCTCTTCTCCAAAAATATTCTTCTAAGTATTTCTGGCAAATGGATTGTATGAACTGAAACCTCAGCATGAACAGATTTTACATTACCTCTTCTTTTTTTCCCTGATAAAGACCTTGGTAGATCCAAGCCCTATTTTAAGGTTATAGAGCCATAATAAGGTTGTAATAATACAGTGGTGCAAAGAAGTTATTATATGCCAAACAGAACTGAATAGTCTGCTGTATCAAATATAGCCCCATTTAAAGAAATTTGAATAAATACGCAAATAACAAAAGCAGAATTAAGCTTTACTGGTTTTATGCTGAACATGCTTTAATGCTTTAGAATAAGCAATGAAATATCGCTAAAAGAAAAAAAAAAAGACGACGACCCTGCAGGCATCTTATCCTTTCTATTTTGTTGAGAGAGAGAGGATATTTATTTGGACAGAAGGATTAACAATTCACTTTCTCAGGGCAGGACTCCTCTGGACAGCACTGCTGACCATTCATGCTGTCCCTGAGGATCTTCAGCTCCCCCTGAAGTCAGTGAGGGTCTGTCAGTGTGTTTATTTGTGCATCGAGTCTCCCTAACAGTCAGTGCCTCCCGGAAAAAGAGAAGTAAGTGAGGTCCCCATCCAGATCAGGGGCCAGGGTCAGCATTCGGGTAGAATGCATTGCCTCCATACTCTTGCTATGGTGCCAACCCATAGCCCTGGCCAGACTGCTTTCAGGACACAATCTCTAAGGCAGGTGTCTGTATGGGTGGCTCTGTGGACAGGCCATTGGCAGTGCAAAGGAACAATGTCATTGGTGTGTACATCCTTAAAGCCATATCAGAATGTACAGAAGAGTCAGGGAGGGGCTAGAGGAAGCAAAAGGAAGAAAGATTTAGAAAGTGTCAAGCAAAACAACTGTAAAATAAAGAAACACAGCCCTTGCAAATGTCTTTGACTCAACACGAGTGTGCTGGGACACAGTCCCATTCAAAACAGTGATCCTTACGCTGCTGCTGAATGTATCCCTTCCCACATCCATTCGTCAGGCAGCAGGTTCAGTCACTGCTCAGAGCTCAGGATGCGAATTCTCTACAAGATTATTTCAGCCCCTAAAACTCACTGTAGTGTCAGAAATTATGGTAGTTCCATGTATTTAAGAACTCCAGCTCTATGGCCACCTTAGTAAAGTAATTGCATCGATATGCGAACATGCCATTTTATAATCACTCTAATTTTATTTTAGAAAGTAAAGTTCCTCATTATGCACTAATCAGACTTCTAATCCCTCAGCGCTCCCTTCTCTCCCCTCCTTAGGGAAGCCATAGAGACTTATCAAATATGCCACCTTCTTTTTTTAACGTGCTCATAAGAAGTCATCAGAAAAGAGGCATTCTGGCATCAGAAAAATGATTAAGCTATTTACAGTGAATATATCCACAAATGAAGATACTATTAATTCATTAAATCTGTATTAAAAGATCTATTTTTGAATAACAAAGCCTCCTTCTCAATTATTTTAAAATCTAGGGATTATGCATTAACTATAAAAGTTACACTCACATTATTTCCTTGGCATGTAATAAATAAAAAGCAAAATTCTTGTTTCCTGATGAACATAAGAACAGCCATGATGGGTAGAATCAAAGGTGTCCTCTCTACGACACTGAATAGAGTGCATGGTCCCAGACGTACCATCCAGCTTTTGGCAGACAGTAGCTCAGGAGCCTGGTAAGCTGGGAGCTTTATTAAGCCTTGTAAGCCACAGATGACTTAAAAAAAAAAAAAAATACAAACAGTCATACCAGCCCTGGCCACTCATCCGTATTAACTACAGTATGTAGCCAGAAATAGATGCTTGTTGTGAGGCACATAAAACCTAGATTGAGGAAACTGGTAGCTGCTAACATCTGGCTCACCTACCTAAGATTCAGGAAAACATTTGAATATATGTACAAGTCCATCTCTTCTGGGAGCTGCATGTTATCATAATGTAGAGTGAAGCACTTGCCAAAATGCTGTCCTGAAAAGCATGATGTCATTCAAGACAAACCCAAAAATTATTTTTCCTCTCTGACTAAAATATGGACTTCTTTTTTCTTTCTTCTTTTTTTTTTTTTCTTCATATTCAGGTAAATGTAATAAAAATCTCTTCAGATGTTTGTAGCAATGGGTCTCCGAATTATTGGTTAAAAAGGAATCCCCCTTTTTAATCCAGCTTTTTAATTTAATTGGATAACAGTTACTTGTTCCTGCATCCTCTGGAGGGTAAACAGAAATGGAAACGTGTCCTCTATTGTTTATTGATTGTGTCCCAGAGATGTGGTTTCTTATTGCTTTTAATCTTTTCTTCTTTCTTTCTCCTCATCTGTGGAAGTTTCCCATGCTGCTAAGCATGCTTGCTTCTCTGAATGTCTTTTATTTTAGAGAAATCCTTTCTGAGACACAGCAGTAGAACAGTACGTGTTGTTCTAGGTGAGGCTATCAGTGACGTGCCCAATTTACATGATGGCTTTCTCATATTTTCAGTATTATTTCTCATCTTATTCCTCTTCATCATCCAACTATTTTAACTTCCTTGTGTCTATTTATTCATTTGCTTTTGCTACTACTGAAAAACATTAAGCAAGGATGCTTTTTGTGAACCATTCCGTATTGCACCAGGGTCTTTGTATGAGCTTTTATAGTTAATTTAGTGACCACTGTGGACTTTCCTGTTATCCTTCCTAAAGTGTCTGCCTCAAACAGATGAAGATTTTTTTTCTACATGAATAAAGGTCATATTTCTAGATTTCAGAAGACAGTACATCTTAAATTTGCCACAAATCAAATACAAAATATAATTCATCCTATATTTCAGACCAGTGTAATTTCTAGAGTACATAGGTTTGGAGAGGGAAGCTAAGAAGAAATATTTCTTATTACTATTTATGTAATTATGGATTTTTCTGTCAAGGATGTTGGAGTGCCCCGACACTCATATTTAACATGCAAACAGTTGCCACAGGAATTGTTCCTGACCTCACTTCATTTTTGCTGGGTAAGGCGTTTGTAATACCTTAATTTACACATTTTCTAACTCTTTATCAAGTCCCTTTCTCCACAGGTATGCAAACATAGTCATCCAGAAAGTCCTCTCAGCCCCAGAAAGCAGAGCACATTCCTCATATGAACTGCCATCCACATAATCAAACGGTATTGAGAAGTCAGAAAACCCTTTAAAGATTGATTTTCTGGGACTTCCTGCTGCTCTACCCTAAGACGACACGAATTTTATCTTTTCTGTGCGGAACGACAGAGAAGACAGTATGCCTGGATTGAAACAATACAAAGCTCTTCAGGGCAAAATAATCACCTCGACCTTCCCCATGGACCCTATTCAAGATGGCAAAGCCTCTGTATTATGCAGTCCCAGTAAGACAGCCTGCAATGGTTTGGGTTAACTTCATCCTCTGATGGTCCAAGGATTGACTTTCAAACAGGATTTTATAGTACTCAGTAAATACGTAATGTAGCGGTGGTTCTTGTCCCTCACCATCTTCCATTAAGAATGCAGCTATTTGTCTAATTAATCTGAAAAATAGGAGTGTAGTT
The DNA here is from genome assembly GCF_964195595.1 of Calonectris borealis. NCBI lineage: Eukaryota > Metazoa > Chordata > Aves > Procellariiformes > Procellariidae > Calonectris > Calonectris borealis. Next base: position 127,804,987 of record NC_134313.1, read on the forward strand.
TACAATATCCACCTAAGTCCAAGATAGTTAATTCAATGTGCCTTTAGTACTGGGTGACAAAAATTACTGACCAGCCAAAAGGCAGGTTCCCTTTCAGCTCATACTAGCCATGCTGGTGTGGAGCACATCGAGCACCTTAACCAGTCAGACATGGAAAGAAGATTAAGGTTTAGCTCTGGCAGAAACCAGTGAATCATGGATAACATTTAAGCTTTTCTGGTTAATTATAGAAAGTGTCAGGCAGTGTTATATGAGGGAAGAAAGCAAAGGGTAAGAACAATAATTACCATGAAATTCATCGGCCGAAGTGTCAGACAAAGTTATAACTACGATTCTTAGTGTTAGGAGAACAGGTAAAATTGGCAAAATGAGCAAATACGTTATGAGTGTTCTAAGGTCCAAGTGAAAATACATTAGACAAATGTAAAACTTTAGTGTTTCAACACAGAAAGGTGGTTATAAACTCTGGGTTTTACTGCACCATTTCCAGCCAAGAGGCATATCAAAGCTTAGAGCAGGGCAGTTTAGAAGTTAAATCCTGTTCATACATACCTGGGTAGACTGCATCACGAAATAAACCAGAGCAGGACAGTTAGGTATTAAGAGCAAATAGCAAAATTAGATCACATCTTGTACCTTTAAAAGCTAAATCATGTAAATTAGCCAGTCTCTGGAGCAGGTACTCAAGGGCAAAACAGGCCTGCCTCTCTTCAGCCTGCTCAGCAGCATTAGCAAGGGGGCTGTAATACTGCAGAGGCAGTGACTGTACTAAGAGGTCCCAACTTTCTTCTCAGAATTGCCCTAAAGCTTTCATGAAGACCACGGCAACAGCCAGTTTGCACCCTGACATACCTGGGCTCCAGAACTGTTTTGGGTCCCCACTCAAAACGTATCTGATGGACGAGACCTGCTGATTCCCTCCAGCTGAGGTTGTCCAGCCCCAAGTAAACCCTCTGGAGATTCCCACAGACAGGATGGTCAAGATACAAAGAGGTGGGCTAGCTCCTGATGGCAGGGGACAAGAGAGCTTTAAGAGGTGAGACCATTAATAGGATGTCTAAATATCATTTCCGGAATAACAAGGGGAAACATGCCTGATTCCTTGGGATGGGAAAGGGATTTGACACTCACAGTTTTGAGACTTATATTTTCAAACATCCTTTCCTCTGATTGCTGTGGTTGTCTCCGGAAAGCCAATAGTTACAGATATTGAACACAATCACCTTCAAGATTAAAAAGATGACAGGTATCAGAAGATTTCCCTTTGACGTGATGAAGTTGTTTTCACTTCAGAAAGCATTTTTTACAAAGTCACATACTCAAGGTTAATAACAAAATCTGAGGTGTGGGAATCATGAAATGAATGGAAAGATGGCCTAGAAAATTTAAAACAGAGTTACATGAAGCACAGGGAAAGGACTGAAAAAGCAGCTGCATCTTGCATGAATGATAGGAATACTGAAAGAATGGGTAACAAAGGAAAACAGATGCAGCAGAGATGTTGAACGGCTTTGATCACTCAAACGCTTAAACCTGACAATATTTAATGCTGAGGGACAGATGTGAAATGAGGATGATAAAAAGAAGGGGATGCTAAGCAACAACATTCAGCTTCATGAAGAATGAAAAGTGAAATGGGACAAAAGAGTCAAAATAGTAAAGACAAAAGAATCAAGAAAAGCTAATCCTGTCTGGTATAAACACCTGATGGAAATGGGCTCTGTAAAGGAAAACACAGCATGGAGAAGATCCTAACCAAAAAAACCCCAACATTTGCATCACACATCATCAGGAGATTGCAAAATATGCCCCAGTGGGAGTGAAACTGCTCCTGAAGATGCACCCAGATCATGGTCGAGTAAAGGAATTTGCTTCTCAGCTGTTCCCTGCCTAAAGCACACTAAGACTTTTATTGCTTTTCTCAACCACACAACAAAGGAGCAGCCTTGGAAACCAGCCTTGGAGATGTAATATTATTGCTGCATTGCATTTGCTTTCACATTATTCCTATACCTGCATAAAATTTGTCACACTGGTAAGTCTCAGATGTCGTCAGATTTATAACAGCAGGGATTTGTTGAAAATAAGAATTTTCTGAAGGACAGGCATGCTAATTTTTTTTTTTTTACAGTTCAGTGATTTTTTTTTTTCTAAAGGAGGTTTGTGAAAAAATTCAAAACAGAATTTTTGTCTGTTTTTTAATATTCTTGTAAAGAATAATTCCTTCTCCATGCCCAGATGGAGGTAAATCCCATGGTCACGTTCTTGGAGCGTTGCAACATCCTCTAATGTTAGTTTATAATTTGCTGTTTTATGAACATTCCTGCCAGTAGACTCATTTCTTTGAATATTAATGGACAGGAAAAAACAAAGGAGTGCAAACAAATGCAAAAATATGAATTTTTAAAATGTAACCAGAGCTTCAGAAGCTGGAACACATCCATGAGCTATGCTTAACAAGGAATGTTAATGTCTTGCAGAGGGAACACATATTAATGGTATAAAACTGTTACTTTGTGTCATACATCATATCTGGTGACATCTGCACTCACAATTTGCTCATAAATCAGCTTACCTGAATTGCATAAAAGTTTACCACTAAAAAAGTCTGTATTACAGCTTGTAATGCACAACTTTCTATATAATTACAGTGCAAGACTGCCTCTGATTTTGGGTGTTAGACTGATTCAGAATTAGACAAATCATCGTTTCATCACTCTAAAGTTAATTGCCAAGATTTAGTTCTGCCAAACAATCAAATGCATCTTCCTAGAGCAGGAGCAGGCATCACTGCTCCCATTCTGGCCTGACAGCTTAAGCCTATTTTACCAAAGTTCAAAAGAATTACCCTGTCTTTAATTTTGATGAGTGTGAACATAAACAACAATAGAGACCTGGAGCTTAATTACTGGCCTGCTTACTCAGCAGCTGAGCTACAACCCTCTGAAGGTTGGTCTCAGCTGAAATGCCTCCACAGAGCCGGGGCAGCCCTGCCAGCGAGGTTCTCCCCACTCTGAAATTCAGCACCCTGTGCTTAAATTTAGGCTTCATCTCATCAAATTTGTGCAGGCAGCAGTTGCAGACAAGAAGCCTTCCTCAATGACTGCTCTGAAATTGCATGACTTCAAGAAGTCAGATTTTGTTTAACTGTTTTATCTCTAATCTGTGCCACCCAACAGAAATTGTAGATTAGTACCTAGAGGTCACTTGCTATGGTCACAACCCAAGCATTCCCTTTCAGGTGTGAAAATCAAGCCTTTTTACTGCTTAAGGTAAGTTCATTGCAGCCAGAAGTATTTTAACTAACCTTTTTATTGCTGTTGCTGTGTTCAGAACTTTTCCATTTCACTAAGGTTAATCTAAAAAAAAAAAAATCACAAAAAATTCAGGTGGAGAAAAACTTGCTGCTGTTTGGCAACATACAGGGTTACTCATTTCTGTAACTAAGAAAAGGGTGCTATATGTCATCCAATAAGAAAACTGCACTCTATAGCAGAAATAACAATGTAAAATAAGCCATTAAGTCAGTTTTTTGGGGGAGATGGGATGGGGAGATTCACATTTATTTTGCTGTTTTGAAATTTACTTACCAGCAGCTGGCAAAGATTTATCCCTACACAAAAACTCTGATATTTTACTTGTTAATTTTCCTGGTTATTTTCTGGAACAGAAGCCCAGAGGTGAAATATTAATATCGTTTAAAATCCTACCAACAAGAACCATGTGTAAGCAACATTTTCCCATGCATACACAGACACACACATCTTAAAGAATGTATTGATTCCTTCCTATAAATGAACGCTCCAATTAACAGCTCTTTTGGGATACTAACAGGGATCTCAGTCTAACCACAGACTGTAACAGGCTCACAACATACAAAAGCTATGGAAAAATATCCTAGGCTACTCTTAATTTACCCCCAGCAAGAAAAAAATTTAATTCGTTTTTGCATGTTGACTAATTTCAAACCTACAGATTACCTTCCCAAGTGCTCAGCTTATTTTCAGTCCAATAACTATACTGTACTACAAGGGCTGAAGGTAGAGAAATCCCCTTTGTAAGCTACCAGTGGAACAATGTGTTTATAGGAAAACTAAGTGAGGCTGATAGACTTGTTAATAGATCAAAAGAATTTTTGGCCAGAGTGCCCCAAGAGTAAATTGTTATAGCTGTGCCAGCTCTTGGAAACATCAAATATTCCTGGCAATGCTGTTACGAACTTCCTTGGAGATCATGTGTGTTGTGTAATACCACCTGCATGCATGCTAACTTTGGCCTCGAAAAGGTACATTTCCCTCCCCAACCTTTGTATAAGCAGCTCTCAGGCCAGCTTGCACAATTAAGCAGAAATCCCTCTTCTTACTCTTCAGACTCTGGGAGAAAATGGATTATAGTACTGGTCACTGCCAAAGTATTTCAACATCTTGATTTAAGGATTGCTGCTCCCATAGAGAGGGAAGGCTTTCTTGCATCAGGTTGCCAAGACTCAGCTTTACAACTAGGAAAAAAATGTGAGGATAAACTAATATCTAGATTTGCTATGATGAAATACATACTCAAAAGGTAGAATAACAAATGCATTATAAAGATTTTTAAGAAAGTGGAATTTCCTTGTGTGCTCCAGCATCTCAGCTAGCTTCCTAGGTCCATTCAATAGCCACTGGAGCAAGTGGGCTGGACAGCTTCTCCTTTTTAACTTAAGATCCCTTCCTCTTCTCTTTTTTCCATTTCAGTTTACCTGTCTGTCCTTCTCTGTGATTTGGTACTGAGAAACCAGGATCTTCAGAGGTCTGCAGAATGCTTCTTTCTTCCATGCCTTTACTCCTATAGACTTCAAGCTGCCTTCTCTGGCTTCTGGCCACCTGAAAACACAGCAGTGCATCTCATGGGAAGTAGGAGTGGTGTGTCTGAAGTGATCATGTTTACTCTATTATGCTGTTCATTTACAGCCTGCCCTGACATGCAAACATTAAAAAGCTGTTATGAAGATGGGCACAGGTCCTACCTTACTAAATTCTGGAGAATCGTAACACAAGCATTTTCATGCTCTGATGACTCATTTCACAGGAGAAACAGAAAAACTGCTTGCTACATTATCTTTCCCATGCTTATTTACAAAGATGAACAATGTTTCCACAGATAACCTCAGCATTGGCCTGAGTTTGCGTGAGCAATTTCCCCAGTGCTGCTGCCTGTCTGCTGTAACATGCACAGAAGAACTGTAACATGGGACCTATGAAGACAGCAGGTATCTGTCTTGCTACCAGACATCAGTCCTGCCTGCCACTTGCCCTTACCTCAATAGCTCCTTCTCCTTTCCCTCTTTCCATGTACAGTGATTATATATCACTGCACATACAGACCACACATGCACATATGCCCATCTGAGAATTCAAGTTCAGCAACCTGAATGAAAGATATGTATCATAAAGCCTTAACCATACTTAGTTTTCAGAAGCTCCTTAATTACTTATTTTATTTAAGAAGGTCAGCCTTGTGAGAATATCTTTAAATTTTTAAGCATCTTTTTGGCATGTTCATTTTTATCGTAATTATGGACTTGAAATTACAGTTCCATTGCCATCAGAAGCCATTCTGTGTGAAGTGGCACAGGTACCCTGCCCCAGCTTGTGATCTTACACAAACAAGTCAAAGTTTGATCCACTGTCCACTTTTGCCTGAAGAAATGCAGTGATTTCAAAACCAGGCACTTTCAGAAAACTGCAAGTTGTTATCCCATCGGTATGTGGGCCAGATGAATGCAAGGTACTGAAGGTTAGCCGTGAAAATCACACAGTGATTGAATAGATGGAAGTATGCAAGGTCACACTAGTAATAAGTCATTGTTTAAAGATACTGTGGGTCATTATCAAGGATTGTGGTGGCTTCTCCATAACAATAAATGTCTTAGTCCAGATGTATTTCCTACAAGACATGCCACTGCACTCAAAGCAGTAAGAGACAAAGAGGCCTGCCTTATGCCAGAGGCCAGAAATTATCACAAATAATTCGTCTTAGTAGGATAGAAATTGTCACAAATAGTTCCTCTTGCCTCCAGACCCAAGTAAGGGATTATAGGCCTTTTCTACTGCTACACAAGTGAAAAGGAGTTAATTACTTGGGTTGGGCCAAGGAACTTTGAAAAGGCAGTGGGATCTCTGAGGAAACCTGAAAACAAATCCCAAATGAGTCAGGCAGATCTCCTCTGGGACCCCCTGCAGCCAGCCTGCCACGCTTTCCTTGCGTACCACAACTTCAAAAGTTCTCCACTCTGCTGCTTTTGTTGTCACGCTGTAGATGAAGCATGGCGGCTGAAAACCTGTTTCTCTGATGATGCCAGCTGGCTACCAAGTGGTTATACACTGATTATTAATGCAGTGCAGAAGAAAAATCTGCGTGAAACCACATTTACCATTATTCCTGTATCCAGTATTTGGCTTCTAGTTTGATTTCAACGAAATACATTTTCCAGCTATGCAGAACTCCAGCAAAGAATGCAATTAATGTCTTGAGAATCATGACCCACTGATGTCATTGGATAATCTCTCACTAACATCAATAAGATCATAATTTCCTCTTCCTCCAGTGATGTAACCTGTTAAAAAGCAAGAAGGGTTTTCCACATCTACATGCTACATACCTCCACTATCCTTCAAGGCCACCCTGGTTGAAACATCACGTATTTACTTTTGTTGTAAGCTGTGCATTTGTAAATGAATAAGCACAAACTGATTTGTTATCTGGGATAGAAAAGGTGTGATTCTGTTTGCAAAGTCATTACACAATCAGTGTGTGAGATTTTTTCCTACATAAAGTTTTGACCAGGTTTAGCAAGATATCCTGGGATAGAAGAACTATAAAAATTCAAATTTCAATTTGCTGTTGTAAAATTCATGAATGGACTTTTTAAGGGGATATTTCCAAATTGCTATACTCAGTTGTTAAAAATGGCACTTACAGCTTCTATACCCTTGCGACAAGGGAGTGCAAACAAAGGGAAATTGGCAAGCCCGTAGGTGCATTGCCCTTATCTGTCCTTCCCTAGAAGAATTAGGCTAAGACATTCTGATACTTAAAGGAGGTTGTAGGAACATTTAATGGCTCAGTTAGAGTTTTTTGCCCTATAATTATGCATTGGCAGACCACATCAAGTCACCAGCACAATGTAAATATGTCTATAAAGGATCACTGAAATAAGCCAGACATCACTGTGCCATTAGTGCACAAGCCAAGGCACAGCTTCTTTCACAAGGAGTCGCTGAAAAATACACATTTAGCGTATTGCTAAACAATCTACCAATAAGGGGAGATCTGAAGCAACATCATTTTAGCTTTTCAGTGATCATTTTCCTGGTGTTTCAAAAATTATGTGTTAAAATAAACCAGGCACAAAAAGCAATTGGATAGATGATACTTCAAAGTCACACAACTGTAAAACTTAATTCTCTTTTGAAGGAAGATCATATTAAATGTATTAACTGTTCAACAGTTGATATAAAAGTTGATAGGAACCGCAGCATGGAAGGAATATGTGTGCAGACATGAAGTTGGAGCCCTACATAGAACTAAGCCAAGAAACAAGACAATTCCTGGGAAAAACAAGCCATTTCTTGTTATTGCCAATAACAAATCACGAGTGACATAAACCAGCAAAATTTTTATAGTATAACTAGATCTAAGTTTTAGTCAACAGATGTGCAACTCAAAGCTGTTCTTAGCAAATAAAACTCCACTTTAAAAGAACTACAGTTCTCTAAAACACTTTGGAAAACTAAACGGAGGGCTGTTTGTATCATCCACAGTGTATCAGTAACGTAATTCTTCTCTGTAGATATACTCTAAATATATTCCCTATGACAAATAAATCTCTGACTTAAAATATTAGGCCTATATTTTCAAAAATGACTAGCCATTTTTTCAGTCTTCAGCTTCTGATGCCTCAAAATAACATGATTTTCAGAAATGTAGGTACTTAAACCTCTATAGAACAGATTCCCCCAAGGCATCCTAAATGGATGTCTCAAAAATGGCATCTTTTAAAAGTCTAGATTTAAATTTAGGAAGTTCATGAAAGGTCCAGACACAAGGACTAAAATCTCCAGGTTTTTTCACAGAAGACTTAATAGTACAGGCAACCACAGAACAAGTTTTAGCACCGTACATTTCAGTGTACATCCAGATGTGACAGGCAGACTGATGTGACAGGATCAGTTCTAAGGATCAGGAGATCATTTAACCTTCAAACGCTTTTAATTCATGGCTTCTAGCTACAGTTGCAGGAGGAAGAATACTTAAATTCTAAATCTGGAGTTATTAATAATTTTTAGTAGGCTTTATTTCTCACATTTTCAGGTCTCTGTTTCCAACGTGGTTTAGTGATCATATCATGTCAAAAAGTTCCTTCCACAGGAGGTAAGTAGTAGCATTTACTTGAGTGACTAAATTGTGTTTTCTTTACCTGAATCATACTTGTTTAAATTAAATTAAATGCATTGCAAAAGAACCAGAACACACATGAACTACTTTGCACCTCTGGAAAGAATTCTAGGTAGTTACTGGCCTTTTAAGCCCAATATTTCAGCTCTTTCTTCATTATTGTCTTGGACTCCAATCCGGCTCCTTCTGAAAGCACAGCTAGTCGTTCAGTGGAATTGAGCTGAACTCTGATTTATAGGTAGGCAGAAAAAAATGCAGCTTTCTAAACATTATTTCAGGCTTCACATTTTTATGAAATAATAACCTTCTGCTTTTGGAATACTCACTTCAGACACCAATTTTATTGTAAATGATAGATTTTTCTCTAGAAATAGCCCATATAATTCAGTGATTTCTTTTCTCCCAACTTCTGAATAGTTTTTATTAATTGGAATATTTTTGGATATAAGAACATCCATTAAGTCTACATCTCAACTCCTCCATCACTTTGTGATTCAATAGGTTGAAGAGGTCTGCAGTGTCAAACTAACAGCCTGTAATTTTGAAACTGATAGAAAAACTTCTCTCTCATCCAGAGTCAAAAGGCTGAAACTGTACACTTTATTACTACAGATCTAGAAAAACTTCAAAGTCAAAAGGCTGTTTGGAGCTTATTTCATCTTAGATGCAATATTTGACTTTCATTGAATCTTCAGTTAAGATACTTAAGTGAGAATTACAAGGTGAAAATCTGAGTTTAGCTCTCATTCCCAATTTAAAGTTCAAGAAAAAGAACTCACTATCTTTCACATCTACAATAATTAATTTAGGGTTGAAGCCTTACAGAAAAAAAAATTATGAGTCTCGCTTACAATTGTTTTATTCTTCTATTTCAAGTGTATCCATGCAGTTTGCAGAATAACTGATTTTGCTAGGGAAATAGTGGGCATATTTCATCCTTTAACTGTTTTTATTTGATCCTGCATTTTTCCCATGAAAAATTAATCCTCTATTTATCCTCAGAAATCTCTCTAGTGAGGTCTTGAAAATTAGCATCTTATCCATGATGCATGGTACCGATGTGCTCTCAAATAGAAAAGGGAACACAAGATCTTCACATCAAGGCTCCTCTGCCTACAATTCATTACGCTGCTTTTAGTGGCCCTCACCTTCCACAGTGCCATGACTAGAAGTCTCTCAAAGATGGTGGGGATGCACTACCAAGGCATCATTCACGTAAAACACTTACGGGCAGCGTGCAGTGCACGGTGTACCAGAAGAATATTGTAGAAGCTGAGAAGAGTGCTGTTATGGTGAGCTGGCTTATGAGCTACACTGACAGTTTTATGGAAGGATTTACCTTCCAGATTGCAGCACATAATTTAACATACTAAACTATTGTCTCCAGCAGAAGGAAAATGTTTTATTTTTAAGGGAAAACCACAATAGTACACATACAGATTGACTTATTTCCTGTCAGTTGACACATGTCTGGGGAGTGCTCTTTCCTCCCCACTGCTTTTCTGCAAATAAAATATTCTGAGTAACTTATGTTTGAGACCAGCATGCCAAACCCAAATACCTCAAATATTTTTCAGCTTTCTCTATGAAAAGCAATATCCAGGTAGCTTTAGAAAACTGCCAGATTATTTTTAAAACCAGACTCCTGACTCACTCCCTCCTCTTGTGCTTAGATATACATGATTCGGTGGAAAACATGGCCTGAATAATATTATTCTTGCAGTAAATACACTACATGGGAGTAATGGATGTGATAATCATCATATGAAATGTTAGGTCAAAAGATCAGTCGGATAAGCATTACCTTCCCCCCAAACTCAGAAGAATTTTGCTGTCAGTCAGGAAGCAGCTACTATGCGGAGGTGATTGGTACTTACTTTGCTACACCCTCTTCAGGGCTCACGCCCTTTAAACAGTACAGTACAGGGGTAAAGGAAGGAAACAGCTCTGAACCAGGGGCAATAAGGAACACACACTCTTTGCTCACTGCCTAGCCAGCATTTCTGATCAGAGACACGGCCAGCGGGTGCTCCAGATGAGGCAGCAGCCCCCAGGGTGCTGGCGGGTGCTGCGGAGCAGGATGCCACGCATCTCTGGCAGCAGGGCCAGCCACCTCGCAGCCCCAGCTGGGAGCCAGCGGGAACCAGGCAGGGTCAACACATGGCCCTGGAAGGGCAGAGCACCCACCGAGTTCAGTACCATACCCATTCGTCTTCTCTGACTTCAAACACTCTTACTCTTGACCAGATTTCCAAGAATTCAGGGGGAGAAACCCTGCACAAGTGGATCTTGATGCTGTCTCCCAAGAAAGTATCTCCACCTCCACTGATTTTCATATGAAAAGTTTATATGCTGAATTACATCAACTCAAAGTCCTAATTAGGCATTCACTGTTGTCCCGAATTTGTCTTGAAATGAAGACCTATTGCATTAAAGTGACAGGGATGCTGTTTCTATATGCAATTAATTTATACTATTATGAAGTTCCCCTCTATCTTATCCTTTCACCAGCCTTCTGGCAGCTCTCTTGCTACAAAATCCTTTTTCCTGTCACATAGGGCTCCGAGGTCAAAGGTACATGCACAACATTGACAACTTTTGGTAACACATAACAAAAATATTTTAATAGGAGAAAAATAACCCCTACCATCATGTTGCTCAATCCTAACCCTTGGCTTTCATTGTCCAAGTTGCAACAATAGGTCAACATTTCTCCAGTGTATTCTGATTCCTCCAGCTGAAAAGGTTACTGCTTCCCAGATGGCCAATTATTTGGATTGGATGGATTATTCATGTAGTCATTTCTCTCTCTGTTACTAATAAAGGTATAAAATAATCCTGCTGCATTGTCAGGAAATTCCATCCCTGCCTGCTATTACCTCTTTATGAATGGAGGAGAGGGAAAAAAACATAAAACCAATCCTTTCTTCAGTTACCTAATGATCTTTTAATTTCAAGTATCAAGAAGAGAATACATGACCTTCAGCCCCTGCCAAGTCACTGAAAGAAGTTAGGATTATCTTTTTACCACCTCTTTGCATAAAAGCTCGTAAGTATGAGACTTGCTTTGATTTATTTGAGGCTGAATTTGATACAAGTACACAAAAGGATAAAGACAGGAGAACTTGAAAAAAAGACAAATCAGTCTCTCCATCCCTATACACCCTTTCATCATGAAAGCTTTGTTTTCCCTCTCATTCCTATGTCATTTTTTTCCAGAAAGGGGAATTTTAAGATGGATATCTTAAATTTGAAGATGGATATCTTAAAATTATCCATCTTACAATTCACATGAAACAAGAGGGAAAAGCAAACACTATAGCATTCCCCCTCTACAAGGTGAATAAAACAATTCTTCAGAATAATTTTGGCAGCACTCCCTGGATTTAGTTCCCCATATGCCAATATGGGGATGCCAATATATATTGCACAAATGTGTCTCTATCCTATCAGTTCCCACTTATCCATTTGTGAAATGGTTTTACTGAAGTGAACAAGACAGGACTGAAAAAACACGTCAAGTTGCATGGGCATTCCCTAACTCTGTCGGAGTATACTCCTCCAGTAAGTTTGCCCAGCTCCTCCTATCCTCAGCAGCTTTAGCAAAGCCCTATCAGCTACTATAAGAATTCTCCCAAAGAACTAAAACCCATAACAGGAAAGAAATCGCACCAAATGGCCAAAACCTAACTACAAAGAAAAGGCCATTTTCCCCCTTCTCTCAGTTCTGCTCTGAGAGCACACACAGACATGGGGGTAAATTGAGGACTTCTCAGAATACACTGGAAAATACTCACTCTAGCAATACTCCTCTCTTCTCACCTGTAGGGAGGAACAAATTTTTCTCTCTTATGTAGCTGTTGTCCACCAGAAGCTCTGGATGAACAGCCGCATGATCTCTTTCCCCTATTCCCTGGAAGATAGAAACACCAACCTCCTTCCCTCAAGGGAATTTCTTCTAAACCACTCTGTAGCACAGGTCCAGCCTGCCCTGAGGTTTGTCTGAATGGGACCAAAACCAGCACTGAGATGGGACAGGAATCCTGGGGAAGAAAGGAGGAGCATTGCTCTGTGCAGAAGTGTCCCTGTCACCGATGGTCTGCTACTTCAGCATCTCTGACTGCAGTTTCAAGCTACTGGGACAGGTCTCCTTTTCCTGGCAGCAGAGGCCTCAGGACAGCTGAGTTTCCCTCCTCCAAGGAGCTTCTCTGGTGGCAGTAGCTAGGAAGGGGTCTCGGTTAGGGCCATGGGTTGAAGCAGGCAGCAGAAGGAAAGGAAAAGCTCAGTGGGAAACATCTATCTGTCTACAGTCCGGTCTTGTCATGGCAGACCATGTACTAACAAGCAGCTGGGCCCCAGGCTGTCTTTAGATGCTGTCTTTCATCCAGACTGCAAACTCTGCCCTCCCAGTCCTCTGCAACTGGGCACCTGCATGAGCCAACAGGCAAGTCATGGTTCAGACCAGCGTTTGCTTCTCTTTTACAATTGTCATAAAAGATGGTGCAGAAGCACAGAGAGGGTGGTAAGGGGCCCAGGAGCAACACTAGGAGGTCGGGCAGGATCACAAGCAAAAGTTATAATGCTGTTGTGGAAAAGCAAATACCATGCTGCAATGTATAAACCGGAATATATTCTGAGATACACGTTAAGGAACACCTCTAATTTACACTGATAAAACCACAATAGATCCATGTCCAGTTACGGGCAATATACACCAGAAAGTGCATGGGCTAAATTGGAGAGAGTCCAGAGAAAAAAGATTCATCAGAAAACTGGGAAATTGGAATCGCATGGCTTAACAGAGAGAACTAAAGGGAAATGCAGTAACAGAGGGTGGACATAATCTATTCTCTATGTTGACAGTGGAAAGAACAAAAAGTAAAGCATTTAAATTTCCGCAAAAAAGATTTAGACATGAGGCAAAACAGACTAACAATAGAGGCAAGAAAGCACTGGAATAGCTTGCTTAGGAGGTTGTGGGATCTCCCTAACTGGGAACTGTCAGAAAAATTAGTGTGGCACATCTCATCTTGGTGCAGGGGAATGGGCTACATGACATTGCCGAGTCTCTTCCAACCTGGACTATTCCAGAGGATGCCAAACTCAGGGGGCAGAATGAGCACGTTCTCCTCTTGAAATATGGTTTCTGAAGACAGAAAAGGTATGTTCACAAGATCCATTGCAAACTCACAATGACTGCTCCCCTTTATTATTTGGAAATACCAGATTAAATGCCACAAGATTTTCCTCAGGGAGGAAAAAGTTGGGGAAAGGTGCCCCCACAAGGTTTAATGTAAAGCACCTACTTCAAATACTTCAAGATCAGTGGGCAGGAGGGTGGTTCATCCAGAAGGCAGCAGAGAGCAGCCCAGTCTTGCCGCTGTCCGTACAGGCAGCCTGAAGTGGGATGGGGTGAACACCCCCCTCTGCACATGTGGAGCAGAGCTTCCTCCTGGGCTTGGCCAGACCTGAGAGGACCTGGAGAGCAGGGGCTTGTCAGTCATACACAAGGGCAGCTGCTGAGGAATCACAACACCAAATGTTTTGACACTATGTTGAACACAACGGTATCTTCTTAGCACTCTCTCCAGAGCTTAAATAAGGTTAAAATAGAAGTGGAAAACCTACTTTGAGCTAGTATTTAGGGAAAAAAAAGTTACCTACTTGCTGTAGAGTCCCAGGACGTGAGTGTTTCCTAGATTTCCTACATCAAGTGGGATATTCATTTGAATATTTCAGGATTTGGTTCATCACACCTATACCCTCAGAAGGTTCAGAATAAGGTAGTTCCTGGTGCTCACCACACGCTACTCCTATTAGGCCAGAAGATCAAATGTTTTGATGCTTGTTTCATTCAGAAACATCAGTACAGAAAACGTCAACAAGGAAAATCAAAACTGCCTTTCTAGAAAAAAAGGCTACTTTGTAAATCCATCCAGAGCTGAGGCTCTGGGTTTCTTAGTGGCAAGCTTGACCTAAAATCTCACTTTGGGCTTTTCAATGGTGAAAATCCAAAGGCACCTTCAGTAAATGTTGAAGTGAAGAGTGTTATTGAATAAAACAAAAAAAGAATAATACACTCACTGCAGCATCCTCTGTGTTAGTTGATTTGATATTTATTTCAATTATTTCATACTGCTACTATATTTTTAATGTTTCTGGAGTACTGTGAAATTTTTCATGACATTATGTAATTTATCAGAGAAGGAGAGAGAGGTAATGTTGAGAATGAGATTGAGGAGAACTGTGACTTTTATGGATATAGGAAGCCATTTAGATCTGCGAAATTATGCATATTACATCAGCTCTTAAACCATCAGTACTGGAATTATTTGGCACAGAAATTAACATTATTAAATTTCAGAACCAACCTCTCCCCTGCTGATGAATTCATCAATTCATCCCTTACCCAGTGCTGTTGGCTTAGGCTGCGTCTCTTGAAGCAATTACACCCTTGCTTAACTTGGTCCTTGATATAAGTGGGGAACTCACCTGTTCAATTAAACATGCATGGAAGCATTAGGGGGCTTGCACAGATGACAGTGCTGGTTTGAGCATCATTCACTTTCATCAGCAACTCTTAGGTCTAGGGTCCACATGAAAGCTAAGCCTTAGGGGAAAAGCGCTGAAGCAAGAGGTGGCTTTGGTGGCCAAGTCCTCACTGCTGGGTGACAGAAACACAAAAGGATTGAGGGTAGTGTTTATAAATCTTCAGACCTCAGCATATGAAAGCAAAATTCAGAATGCCCAGACAGTGTTCCTACCAGCAGGATAACAATTATCCCACTTCTTAGGCAATTTTAGTCAAAAATATTACTGTGTCGGGAGAGCAGTAATACCTACCACACATGAGCCAGAGCCTTTAAATGAGTTTGATTCCATTAACTCTACTAATATTTGCTTTACATAATAATAAACAAAGAGAAATATTTTCATCTTGTTGATGGGCCAATTGTGTAACTATTTCTATCCAATGCTCATTGAATGACACAAGACAGCAATAAGAATTTAGTCAGGTAAAAAGAAATTGGCCACTTGAAATAATCTCAACTTTAGTTTTCAGCGACAGATATTCTGTCACCCCTGTTTGCCACTGAAGAGAAATTATTTTTCTACCTGTCTGGAGGTTTGCAAGCTGAGCATGGCTATTTTGCTGTCTGGCACATCAAAGCTCCAGGCTACCACGTAATACTTATAAATGTACAGTGCACTGGGGATTGCTGGAGCAAATATTATATGTCTGTCTCACTCTCCATGCTCTTTCACTCGCTTTCAGGGCTCAGGATTGCTGCAGAGGGAGCTTATCCGTGCCTTCTTTTTGGCCTTTTCTGTTGCAACGCTGACTGGGCTACAAAGGGGCAACTTGTCTGTAGCCACCATTCTACTGGGAAATGAAGGGGTCAGAGCTGATGTATTCTGCAGAGTTCAAAGGATGCCCTCCTCCATTAAGTGGAACCCAAAAAAAAGAACCAGCTGCAAGAGCTTGTTTCTGTCAAACATTCACAAGTGGAAACAACTGCTTGTAAGTAGGAAAAGAATCAACAATATGACAAAGAAACATGCTCTTTCTGTACCTGCCTTAAATTTTCTCTTGTTCTCTTTTATATTGACTGGTTTTGTGTCCTAATAACCATATTTACTATGTTAAATATAATAGGTGTCACAATACTCCATACAGGAGTTATCCTCTACAAAGACAGCTGTAATGTGTCTATGCCACAAATCTGTTGCTACAGTCTTACCTGCATTTCCATGCCTGATGCATGTGAAGTCATATGATTTCATACGTTAATAAGTGACTGTCAGAGCTTCCCATTTCTACCTTGCAGGATCTATCCTGTACACCGCATATAATACCTTGTTGCAAATGTTGGGGAAAAAAAAAGAAAAAGCAGTACTTAAGTATCTAAAGAGCTTTCTATCTCTGATCCTCCACTACTAAACAAGAAAGCATCTCATATCACAGGGGTTATGGATGACCTCTGTGTGGGATCCAACTTCTCCTGTCAATGCCCTTGGCTTGTGTGGTATACTGGAGGCTACTTGAGGCATAGGAATTGCCATGAGCAGAGTAACCCACCCAGTATTTAACTTCTGACACTTGTCAGCAATTTCTGCTTCAGTAAAAGGAAAAGCATACTTCTGATAGATAGCAGTCACAAATACCTGGACATCAGGGAAAGTTTCTTTTGATGCAGAGACTAGTCCATACCCTGAAGAGCGAGGGGTTTTATAGAATTTCCAAAGTCTTGGCTGTATTTCCTAAACCACAAAATGACTTTGAAATATTGCATTTATCTTTCTTTCCATCTTTATCAATTGCCAGCCTCCTCTACTTGAATTCATAAAATGTAACATTCCATGAGGTAAGACCACTTCTTAGAGGGAAAAGCCTGGAAAGGAAGAGGTAACATGGCTAACAGTGCTATTGCATTTCTTCTTTTGATTAGCCTGCATGATTTATGGCAGTCAATTGGTCTCACAGAAATACATTAAATAATTCTTAAGAGGAAAATAAATTCAAATAAGAGAGACAGTAGTATAGCCAACAGAGGTAATGTCTGGATTGTTAGTGTGGGAATTTCAGTTTTGCATTTCTCAACTTTTTTCCATTTGTTTTTTTTTTAGCCTCAGTAATGTTTTGCTTAGGAATTGCATACATAACTGCTAAGTTAACTCTTTTACTTCCATGATATTTTAATGATGTTGAAAGTTTGAATTATCATTATGCATTTAAGGCTCACTGGAGGCTAAAGTTGATTCATAGCTCCAACATAGGAGATAGCTCATTTTCTCAGTGGCACTAATGGTTTAATCATTCCTACTATTCCCTGAGCACTTTTACATTCTTTGAACTTTCTTTGAAGCCAAGATTTCGCACTATTCTCCGATCTAGTTTATTTATATCCCCCTCATACTTTACTTCTAAGCAGATCTTCTACTGTACTTGAACCCTGGGGAACATATACTGCATAGCATTACAGTCCCAATATTGGAAATACAGTGATGTGAATGATACAAGATAGGCTTATAATAGGCATAAAAAAAAGGAACTTTAATCACACTTGTGAGAATTCTCATATGGAGGAGTAGATTAATTCAAAAATGTTAAGTCTTATGAATGAAATCTGACAATGGTATACAACCTCAGGAACAGGGATTTCACCCTAATATATTACTTCACCCACCCACCTATAAAAAATATAATTGATGTGGGATATCCACAATACAGATGAAGTCTCCTGAGAAAGTATCTATCCTTTCTGGAAGGATAGGAAAGGAAAAACTTTCAGGAAAACACCAGGAGTGGAGTAATATCATTTAAATCTAGCCAACTACAAGTTAGACATCTAATCTAAGCAAATTGTCTAGCCTCTGTCGCAACAGCATGTGTTAGACACTTCTAAAGGGTAATTAATCTCATTCTAAGTAGGAGTCTAAGACAGGTAGAAACAATTATCCTCTGAAAGCACATATTCCCATTATATAAATATATATATATATATTTGACTATACGCAAAACCTCAAAGATTATCTTAGATTAGGCACCTGCCAGACAGATGACTAACATTAGATGAGATGTATCCACTGTGGGAGGCAAGTGGTATTTATCACACTGTCCTATAGAGCAGCAATGCCAGTAGCTGACCAAGTGGACTCACTTAAATTTGTTGCTGGCTCTACTTAGCTCCACCAGCTCAAGCTTAGAGCCTCACACCTCCTAAGCTAAGAGTTCATAAGCATGCATGAATCTTGAGGATTCAAGCCCTTTCAAGTTAGTTTCACAGTGGAGACAAGTGAGCACACCAGCAATTGTTAGCAGGATTGGTTCCTTCTAATTTTTTTTGTGATCATTGCTTATATGAGATATTAATTTGTTTGTAGTACAGTACAGGAAGAGATCATAAAAACAATATGCATGTGCCAATTTTTCTTTGTGTCTCCCTCTTTTTTGTCAAAACACTACATATGTAGCTAACTTTTCCCAAATGTCTGATCAAGAACACCAAGTTGTCTTGGGGAAGCTGTATACAATAATGGCACTAAAGCATTAGTAGCTACTGCACAGTAGATGTATATGATCTTGTAGACTTGTTAACATACTCTCCCTTCTTTTTCCCATGTGAAGTTGGCCTGGTTTTCTAATTCTTCCATTTCCAGAGCTGACCTTTGACATGTTTCATTCCCAGTCCATTTACTGAGCATGCGTATATCTTTGTAAGTTATATTAGCATTTATACTATTTGTGATGATGGGCGTGATGACAATAAAACAGAAGTTACTTTTGTATAACTGCCTCGTCTGGCTTTTCTCCCCTAACGAGAGCTCACTATCTTTACAGCAGCACAAAAGGATATTCTGTGCCTACGAATGTGGAGCAAGCGAGGGGCAAGCCACAAACCACAGGGCGGTTCGCTGTAGAAGGATGAACAGCTCAATTTAAAAAATTATGACAATTTACCTATCCACAAGATTCCACTGTTTGAAATTGTTTTAATAATAGGTATTGTAGCTCACCAAAATCTGGAAACTTTTCATCTCTGACAATGATTGAAAGGAAAGAACAATATGGTCAATGTCAGTTTCCATTGCTGTGAGTGTTTCTGATCAAAACACTCCATCTACACTGTAATTTGTTGTGAAGTTTTGATCAAGGACAAGACGGCATCCCAGAGAAACTGTTTACAATAATGATACAAAAGCATTACTGACTGTTACAGATTTGGAGTTTCTGAATTTGTTGTTAAATTAGCACATTCTGCCCTCTCCACTTTCCCACCAGCTGACAGATTTTTTTAAGTCTTTGTGATTTATGTCCACTTTGGTTGAATCTGCCTGACTTGAGTTATGAGTCATATTTGAATGATGAGCCAGCCAGACTCCTTTTTGTACAGCCACTTAGGCAACCTAAGACAGCAGGAAAGGAGAATGGCAAAAACCCACAAAGTGCTTGTTGGGCAGTTCTTGCACAAAAAGCACACATTTCACTGCTTCTGTATTTCACAGTGTAGAGCTGGCCTGGAATTGGAAGTGGCACAGTGGTATGTCCAAATTTACATCCATCTTGGTAAATTGAACAGTGCTAAGGAATTATTCCATGCTCTGGAACTCAATGGTCCATACCTGGAGAAGGATTTGGGGCATGATTTTGGCCCTGGCCAAGGAGCACTCTTCCCAGCAATTGCTGCGCATGGAGCAGGAATCAGCACAGACCAAAGAACATCCCCAGTGGGGAGACTGCAGCCATCCTGCTATTCGGGGCTAGCTGGTCTGAGAACAAGAGAATGTTCAAGGTGTCTTTAAAAGTTATAGCCTGAAGTCCCTCTTCATACAGCACGGGGTGGGAGCAGAGTTTCTCCTTCCTAAAAGAGAGCACTTTTGGTCAGTTGATATTTTCCTACTTATTCCCAATGAAACTCATAATTCACAGTGAGAAATAGTGGCAGGACTAGCCTTAAGCATACACTCTTAAAATGTAATTTCTGCGTCTGACAGAGCCAGTCTACTTCCCAATAAACTTAAATACAAGGAAAATAAACTCATCGTCATAGAATAATCTTTTGAGTGCATCAATAACATCTATGGGCACAGAGGCAAACCTTGAGTATCCAGCTAATGTACAACCTTTCAGACATCAAGGGATGCGAAAGAAATGCTGTCTGACAGGGTGGTAAAAGTTTACTGGATTCATCATCTTGAACGTCTTTAACACACATATTGATGACACCAGTGATTCAACAGCACTAATCTCCAACATGATCACCATTTGATATTTTTAAGATACTTCTGAGAATTATTGCACACAGTCAATCCTCAGGATAAATCTGAAGGCTAGAAGTGGACATAAATACAAGTGTTACATCTTCCTTCTGGTCAAATGATTCCCTGTTCCATGCTACAAAAATCCCCACATTACAAGATGAATGAAACCATCAACATGATTTGCTTTCAAAACGTTCTTGGATGCTGCCAAGCTCTAAAACATTCTTACATTAAAAAAAAAGTTAATCCAGTGGCCCAAATGTACAAGTATTGGAGAAACACTGAAATCTGCTTATGACTACTACTCTAGACAGAGTTCTTTTTGTTTCACCTTATTTTATCTGTGGACACTGTTGTCCTCAAGTAACCTGCAACAGAAAGTTACTAAAGGCAGCAATTCTTCCGTCTCTGACTTTCTTATCTGAAGATTTCTTTAGGTCAATCTACAAGATAATTTTTATGTGATTGCTCTGGGACAGCTCTTGAGTCAACATATGCTAAAATATAAAGAACAGTTTTTAAAAAAAATTTTTAACTTTACACAAACAGGAAAACAAAGGGCTCAAAACAGTGAAAATATCCAGTCTTCTGTTTGCTGTCTTCTGATACTGGCTTTGCCTATATGAAAGTACCCTGACAACAAGCAGCTGAGCTCACACTCAGATGTTCAATGCTCTCGAAATGTTATGACTTCCAGTCCAGTCCTCATGAGAAAATGAATGATAATGAACCCACACAACATGAAATAACAAGAAAATTCCAGTCACATCTATTATTTTAAGTAGGCAACTAACTGGCAGAAAGTGTAGATGCCACCACTTTTAACAGCAATAAATCTTGTTTGTAGAGATGAAAGAGCAGGACATGTACAAGTCTCCTGACCTTGCTGAAAGTAACTCATTCCTTCCTTCTGACTGCGGTACTGAATTTTAAATAGACCACCCTAATTTTCCCCATATTGAAAGGGCTAACTTTCTACTTAGAACAGCTACTCAGGAAAACTGACAAGTCCCAATAAAGTCAATGAGTCTAATTTGCAAAGTAAAGGGCCAGCAATTGTGACTGTATTTGTCATACTTAGTGTAAAATAAATACAAGAATGACTGAGTTCTGTTCAACTCACCCTAACATATGAAAGCCTTCCAAAACAAAATTCCTAAATTATCTTTTTTTTTCAATAAAAGCCAGTCTCGTACCTCTTTTGAGCCAAGCATGCCAAAATTCACATGAAGAATTCACTTTTGCAAATGTTTAAGGACACTTCATCAAAACCAATCTCCAGTCTCATAAACACAATCTCCAGCTGTATGTCAAGTTAATATATAATTAGCTATGCACCCATATGAGTTTGCTTGTTGGACACCTGTGCATTTCACTAAAAGCAGGTATGCATGTTTATGCACATGTATGTGTGTGTAGTGCAGGCAGGGGAAGGAGATTTGCATTTCAAACACTGAACAGGCAGAACAGGATTAAATGTACAAGAAAACTAAATAGCCTTTGAAAATGCAGCCCACATAATTCAATCAATTATCTGAATATTGGTTTGGTCCCTTTTCTGCATCTATACTTTGTTCAAAGTAACAAATTCCTCTGGGAAGATTCTTAGCCACCGTGGAATGAGACAGGACAGGACATGCATATCTCAGGAGGGACGTAACCCTGGGAAGGGCTCAGCTGTCTCAACCAATTGCTCTTGGTTTTAAACAAACCCTGCTGAAACCTTTTGAAATAAAGAGCACTTTGGTCCCTTTCAGAAATAAAAGACAACTTAAATCTTTAAGTGTTTCAGAAGACAAAAATGAACTTTGATGCAGCAAACTGCAGGGAAATATTTTTCTTCCTATTGATACACTATTTACTGCTCAAGAGATATGGATGATCAATGTGAGCGTAGAAAATAATTGCAGCAACCCTCCCTATATGGGGCAATCTCCACCAGCATACACTGGAGCAGATTCCAGCCATGTCGTGCTGTTTTAAAGGTGTGGCTAATTCCCAGGGTTGCTTTCAGGGATAGCATTTTCAGATCTCATGCAGCTGGGAAAGAAGATGCTTCTTAAGGTGCAGAAAGGTGTTGGGATGAGTTAGATTTTTCAAGGAAGAACAGAACAGTGAAGTAGCAGCAGTACCCTGCTTTTTCCACTGTGTATCAAAAAATTCCAGCTATTCCCCTGACAGAATTACAGAGGATTCTCAAATTCTGCTTTGCTGGGAGATGAATCACTATTTATGTTAAAGGAACTTCAGTGTGCTCAGCATGTTAGCAGATTATGAAAAAATTGCTCTAACCACACTTGACAAAACGCTATCAGGGCACTAAAATTAAGAGGAGAATAACTCTTGCTCGTTATTATTGAGAACTAAAACACTCTAAACATCTTCTATAGCTAACATGACTTTGGCTATTCATATTACAAACACAAAAAGGGAGTATACAACCAATAGTCTTTTGGCACGTATGCTGTATATGCTAGCCTCTATTGCCCTTAACAGACTAAATATAATCAGAAGTTAATTTACCATGAAAATCTTAATGATATTTGAAATCATAGATAAAGGCACTGAAAAGACAACAATGAAACTGTCACGGTATGAAAATATGCATAATAGCATTAATAAGTCACATTCTTTTAAATGCTACCTATTAACATCTACAATCTTTTGCTACCTTTTAGAAGTATGCCGTTGCATTTAATTTTTAATTTTGGCTTTGCTCATTCAGTGCTTCTCGAAGACTTGGTATCTCATCTTGTGGGGAAATACTTTTAAAAAAAGACTGTGCCCTTTGAAGACCCTTTTAGCTAAATATCACTGTGTGTGTCTACATCTTCTGCTGCAATGAGTACCAGATATTTCAGGCAACATTTTTTTTTGGCCAAAATTGGCTTAAAATTTATGGTGTTTGACTTTAATTGGAACAATTTAAATCATGCCTAGGTGAAGGAGTACTGAGAGGTTATGAAGGGCAAGAGAAGCAGTTAAGTATCACTTTGTTTGTGAAACTCTGCCTGAGAGCAAAAGCATAATTCCTGCCTCAGTTCCTAAATGGCCAGAATAACTGTCACACTGGAATTCATGATTTTTCTTTTCCCAGTCCAATTATATTGTTGAAATAAATTCAGTGATTTGCACCAGGAAATTCACCATCACTTTTATTTGTTCATTCCTTGGCCAGCCAAATACAAAAGAAGCCTCTTCCAACTCTGTGGTCTCTGAGCCATATCTAAACCCCTCCTTTAAAGGACTTTATTAAACAAAGAATAGTGGCTGGGTGGCAGCATTAGATTAAATTTCTTTTCTGTTATGCAGGTGCTTTCACAAGAGAGCATAACTATGAATGTAGGAACAGAGTGGAAAGCTGGAACCCACAAACAGTTTCAGGAGTAAAGATTTAACCAGCTGGCTTAATATGAACATGTTATACACTTGTCATACACTGCTGTCCTCTGGCTCTTCACTGCTAATGTTTAAGAGACTCCACTGGGTTGAGTGGATTGGGGATGCATCAAAACTCTTTCTTGCTTACCACAGGTAGCATATATACGCCAGGGAAGGTCTAAAGGGAATAATAGTAGTAGCCCATTGTGCACTGATATATTTGACCAGTTTTAGCTCAATGTAAACTGAAAATAAAGGGAAGTGTGGAGAATGTTAGACACCAAATTCCTTGTGTTTTCGTTCCTTGTCTAATCTGCTGCTTGTTATTTGATTTCAGGGGTGTGGCTGGGATACCTGTTAGAGATAGATAGCATAGTGGACTCGTGGTTGTGCCTGTGTGCACCAGTTGAGTAGTGTTGGTTTGAAACTCCATGCAAACGCCAGAAGATTTCAACACATATGCTGGAAAAACTGAATCAAGAAATACAGACCAAAGAGTTTGGAGAGCTGGGAACAGCTCCACCTCAGCAAGCATGAAACTATGGGTATTGGTAGTGGTTTGGCAGGCAAATAAAGTTAGGTCACAGGTCCACAAAGGAATAAGAGAAGGAAAGTTGGTATAAAGGAGGTGTCCTATACAAAAGGCTTAAGCCATAGGCCTGACGAATACTGAAAATAAGTTTAAGCTACAAGTCCAGAACACTGGGACCTGAAGACAGACATTTGGTAAGCAAGAAGAGAAGACATGGGGGATCATGTTGTAATGAAATAAAACACCACCACCACCTAATTTTTTCCTTTGACAGTTTTGCAGTAGAAGTTTTAACTCTTCCACAGTTGGAGCTCTTAAAAAACCGTATGTGTTAACACACATTTTTATAACAGAAATCCAAGTAACAGTTTAAAATCTTATCTCACAGTCCAACTTTTCAATGTTTTAACACCATGTGGGAAGCACCACAGAAGTTGTTGCAGGACTCAATTATTAAGCCAACAGTGGGGGAAAATATAGCTAAGGAGTATCATTCTAGATAATAGATGCCAGCAGTCTAACTTTACATCCCTGACAAGATTACAAGGTTGGCTGATGAAGGCGGTAGCATCAATGCAATATACTAACGCTTCTGCAAAACTGTTGATTTGGTACATCAAGGCCATGCAACTTATGAGCTAGAATACTACAAAGTTAGCATGGCAACATTAAATACATTAAACATTTGATAACCAGTCTTGTAACTGTAAGTGAGAGACCACCAAGCATTCTTTCATGAGGCCCCGAAAAGATTCATTCCTTACCCTGGACCCTTTTAATATGTTTATCAATAGCCTAGGGAAAAACAAAGAAAAATTGATACTGCAGATGACACCAAAGGTAAAAGAATGGTATCTGTCAGAAAAAAGGCCACCGATGCTGAACAGTCTCGACCAACAGGTAGTGTAAGCACAAACGCCAAACAACGGCACAGCAGCCAAATTTACCACATTGCCTCAGCGTGAGCACTAATTGTATCTCTCTCTTCTACCCAGATTCTGCTCTTGACAACGTTTTTAAGAACATAGGTCTAACTGACACTTTTCCATTCACGTCCAAGTTTAGTTGCACTTGGCCAAACAATTTAAAAGTTATTGAGGAGGACCTGACAGATGGAGAGAAAGTCAATGTTACCTTATAAGCTTCGTTTCCTTAGGAAACGAGGCTAAAAATTTAAATGGGGATTTGAAGCTTGATAGTGCCCTTTCAATAATAAGAATGGAGCAAGAAGATATGCTTGCTTTCCTGCCAGAGGAAATTGCTAAAACAGGCATTTCTTTTAATTTAAAGAACAGACCGTGTAGTGTTGCTGTTTGCCCAGATGCTGTCAGAAAAGGTCATTGACCTGCTGGTCCAATAACAATAAGTAATAGAAAATAAATTACTCACTATTTACTAGGGTGATCCCATAGTATCAATCCTTTAGCCTGTTTTAATTATTAATTAGAAATTAATTACTCAGCAACCAGGGGTCTGCAGCTTGTCTGTTAGGTTTAATTAATTTGTTCATCTCCTTTTTATCTTGACCTCTTACTGTCTATTGCAAAAGCCTAGTGGCCTTACCATTTTTATTCTCATCGCACAACACTTTCACCCATGGTAGTGAATCTTGCAGGGAATGCTATAGGTAGAATGGCAATAGTTTTGTCTGTTCCTGCAGCTGCCTCACGTTAACATCACCAAAACAGATGTTGAATTTAATCACCACCAAGAACTTCAATGCATTAACCCACATGGAGAAAACAGAAGATCCAGGGATGTATTGATCAAAGAGAGTTTCAAAGCACTGGAAAGACCACAGGAAGCCTAATAATACAGCAAATTTGGCATCTAAGAATGCTGACCAGAGGCTATTTTATCCTTGAAGAACAGCTTTTAAACTTGCCTCCTTCATTCTGCACTATTCACAGGCTCAGCTAAAAGCTGGCATTGTCAAGAACAGTGACCCTAAACGTACAACTTATATAGAGAAATTTTTTGTGGCCAAACATAGAAGTGAACAGGCTTGTATACATTGCAGCCCTAGCAAGGAAGAATCATTAGAAAATGGGGTGGGGGTTCTGCTTCCCCTTTGCAGCTGTTGTTCCTTAATTCAAGGCTAGCTCACTCTCAGTAGCAGAATCTGAATCTTGCTCATGAAACTCTCACTCTGTCCTCTGGGAGATCTGTTATACCAAAACCATGTAATTCAAACCAATGGAAGAAGTGACAAGCTATACCTCTCCACCACTGCAGCAGCAGAGACCAGCAGGATCAAAGCTCCTCCAAGAGCAGGGATGAGCTGGGAGCCAAGGGGGAGCCCAACACAACAGGAACTTCACAAACAGGATGTGAACAGTGTCAGGATGGCAACAGGTCCCATTGACACCCCCAGACAAGGCATGGTGATGAACAACATCCATGTTCCAGTCAGGAGCAGATAGGGCTCCAACATAGATTCAAGGTGCATCCTGGACGCATGGCTGGAAGCAGGACAGGAGACAAAGCTTGGAGACAGCATAGCTTTGGAAATCATCCAGTAAAAACCAGTCCATAAACCAGGACAGCAGCAGATACAAGCAAGCACAAATAAATTTCTGATGAAGCTCAGGCCAGGTCTGGGTGCTAGGTATGAGCTTAAATGGAGCCCTGGGGCATGGGAAGGGGTTGCGTGGATGGGCATCCCAGCTGAGACTACTCGGGTTAATCACAGCCTACAGGTGCCTTCTGGGCCCTGACATGCAATTTGCATTAAAAATAACAGAAGGGGGAATTCTTGCCAAAACTGTTAATTTTACGCTAAAAGATAGAGGAATTGAAACCTTGAGTTTTTTACCCAGTGTTTTAAACCTGAGGTTTGGGAGTTTTAATGAAAAGCACATACCTTTCCTGAAAGACTAAATTCCTGCTGTGAAAATGCTCTTTTAATCAGAAACCCATTTTTCCACAGGAAGCAATTTTTAATGGAAAACACTCTAATGGAAAATTTTCTTTAATGGAAAAAATCAGCTCTTTTCAGTGTTGGAGGAAGTGAAATCCAATTTTTTTCTAGGCTTAATCTTCATATTGTGCCATTGTGTTTGAATCTTTAGGACCCACAGAGCTCATTAGTGTTAGCGTCTTGCAGTGTAGAAGATAAAGTATATGTGAAGGATGCACTATGGAAAGGATGTCCCATTCCCCGGTGTGTCATTTCCTCCCTGCTGCCGGCAAGAAGCAAGATACACTTGCCTCAGTCTCTGGTGATGAGATGGTACTTTAAGGAGGATTAATACCAGTGAAATGCAAGGGGAAAGATTTCTTGTGATTAGATTTATTTACGTGCTTGGGGCATTCAAAGCTGCTGTTGAGTCAATGAAAAGTTGGATTTCCTAAATCAACAGCAAAAGAGATGTAGCACCGCTCTGCTTATAAACACAATTAGACTTGTGTGTAATGCAGTTAGGGCCCCAAGACTTTCAGTTGATTTCCTGACATTTGTACTTTATTTGGGTCAGCGCTTAGAGGGTCTACAGCAGCTGTGGTTCCCACTGACTTCAATGGGCATGGTGCATGCTCAGTAACCTTCAGAACTTGTCCTTTAATTTGTATTTTGAAGTATACTTCAGAGCAATTATGAATGAGACACATTAATCTGCTACCCCTTAATTTCCCCATCAGCATCATACAGGTTAAACAACATCTTGCTTTGGCATCAGCGAGTTACAGAGATTTTCTTGCTGTCAGACTCATTATGTGTGATGCTGCTTATTGAAGGCTTCTGCCCTCAACACAAAGAGTCTGTGCAGACATGAAGACAAATGTCTCTCACAGGCAAATGTTCATTAAATAGACAGGTGCAGGGAGAGCACCACTAGTTATACCACTGCAGTAGCCCGGCAGCCACATGCTAGTTTTGTGAAACCTTTTTCCAAAGCCTGCAGCCAGCAGTCAGCTGGTCTGAACGTCATGGTATGGTCACAACAGAATTGTCTACCTGAAACACATTCTTCATCTCCCCATGGGATAGACAGGGATGCTTTGTGATAGCAGTCAGCTCTTTGGAAAGCCTAAGACTTAAGTTCTGCCTTGAGTTATGCATTTTCATAATAACTGCAGTCAAAAGAAGAAAAAATGACTGAATGTGAAAAGATAGGTTTTTGTCAGGTAGAAATCTCCACAAGAAAATGCCCCGTTTTGGGAATTAAAAAAAAAAAAAAAACATAAAATTATAATCCTGAACGTATTTAGCAAAGCAGAAATATTAACAATTTTCAGCCAAACACTTTTGGTTAGCTGTTTTAAAATCAAAACATTCATAGTTTTTGATAAAAACCACTTAAAGGACATTCACCATGAGTAAAAGAACAACAAGAAACAGTATTGACTGGATATCATAGAATCACAGAATCATAGAATGGTTTGGGTTGGAAGTGACCTTTAAAGGTCATGTAGTCCACTCCCCCTGCAATGAGCAGGGACATCTTCAACCAGATCAGGTTGCTCAGAGCCCTGTCCAACCTGACATTGAATGTTTCCAGGGATGGGGCACCTACCACCTCTCTGGGCAACCTGTTCCAGTGTTTCACCACTCTCACTGTAAAAAAATTTCTTCCTTATACCTTGTCTAAAGCTACCCGCTTTTAGTTTAAAACCATTACCCCTTGTCCTATCACAACAGGCCTTACTAAAAAGGCCTGTGTAGAGTAGAAAAAGAGAATTTGTTCCTGGTGATCCCCTTCCTTCTTAGCTTCCCTGCCCATTTCTCCCCACTCCCTGGTCGAGAGCATAAGGACTGCACAGGCACGTTTCCCACCACAGAGTCCACGTAAAGGAAACATGTTGATATTAAATAACATCTCCAGATTGTAAGATTCTAAAAGAAACATTTTGAGGTTCTTGCCAACTTCTTGTAATTCTAGACCCATAATTTTTTAAAATCATGTTCTATTATTTATTGATCTTAATTCTTAGGGAAAAAGAAGCAAGATGTTTACCACCTCAAATGTGCAATATTCTGTTGTAATTCCTACAGATGTTAAGCAATGATCAGGACGGATCCCTGGGTTTTCCACTATTCTTGTCATATTCGTGAACACCTCTTCTCATGCACATATTTAGGACAAAGATCGATTCAGAATCTGTTTGCAGTAACCAGTATCTATTATTTTGGTTCTTTGTGTGAGCAAGGGGAGCTTGTAGGTTTGGTCCAGATGTTTCAGTCTGTGTTGTGGAGGAACCAAAGATTTCTGACACTATTAAGTGCATACAGAAAAGTTTGGAAGAGAACATTTTACTTGGTTTTAATAACATTTAATAACATTTAACACTATACAGTTCTCCAAAGCCTTCCATCTTCATTCGGTTTGATAAACATTACCTAATTAATCATAGAGATTGCTCTACCTTGTTATCTGGGAGACAAACCGACAGGGCTGGGGTTAAAGCACTTTGATGAAAAATTATGATTGTTCTGCGTCTACCACCGTGATTGTTCCATGGATGCAGGCAAGAGATGAGTTTGCAATTCAAATATTACATTCACTGCAAAATGGTTTATAAAAGACAGAATGAAAGGCAGCTATCACTACCCATTAATTTTTTTAATGAGCTTATGAATTTTAAAAGGTATTTCGTGAAAGAAAAAAAGCCCACAACAGCAATCATTTATGTGAGATTGAGGCTGAGAAATAAATCAGAAAATCAGAAAATAAAAGTTAGTTTAAAAGCACAGCCCTTTGTACTTATTGCTAAAATTGTGGTCTATCAGTATAAACTATTAGTGAATTGATACAGCACATAATGCAAATTGGATGTGAATACCATGCAGAAAAAGGCAAATGGAACTGTCTGCAATTTACATGTTTACAAAATGATTCACATTTCCTATTTATCTTCTATTTCACATTTAGAGTGCAAAATAAAAATCTAAAAAAAGAAGCAAGTTTTTACCCTTTATGAAGGAAACATTTTAAATTATTCTAAAAATACATAGCAGCCACTTAATGGGTTTTCTATAAGCAATTGCCACAATCCATTAGATATAAACGAAAGCAGCATTAGAAGCTAATGTAAGAAAACCAAGAAAAAATACAGTATTTTTCTATCCTGTCCTTTGGGAAGTGCTGTCTGCATTTTCAGGGCTTTCCAGACTGAGGAGCGCCACAGACGGGACCGCACAGCACCGGACAGTCTTGGTGCTCAGCAGCGCGCCCTGAGCACCTCTGCTCTAACCCCCCTCCTGCTCCTCCCTCTGCTGTCATTATCCGGCTGGCCAAGCCACAGGCCCCGGAGTTTGAGGTTCACGTTTCCTTAGACAGAAGAGGGGTCCCTCATGGCCCAGGCAAATGCGCAAACCACCATTTGCTCTGCTGAAAACTAGCTGGTTAATTGGAGCCAAGGACACTGACAGTTTTAAGTCAATTACAATTGCATTTTTGGTGGCAAGAGTATACACACAAAGAAAATTTGTCATGCTCTGTTTTAAGAGGCTAATTTACAGAGACACTGACCACCATCTCCGGCATTTTAGATGCTTTGATCCTTTCATACTCAAAAGCTAACCATCTGAAGTTGAACAATAAAAATTAAGATGCACAAAAGTAGAGATCAATTTCAAAAAAGCAGCCATATCTAAGCTCACAGAGCATAAGAACCAAAATTAGCGTAAGATTTTCCCAGTAAAACCTAATGATGCTATAAATTGGCAATGAGGACAATACTTAAACATGTGTTATCACTTTTCCAAGTGATTAGTGAAGAAACTACAGTAACCAGCAATTTTTTGAAGTTGTCTTTTATTCTGTTGCGTGTAATTACATGGTCATTATAGGACAGCATAGAGTTTTCGTGATCAAATTAAATCATGTAAATCAGACAGAAAGACTATAGCTTTTTTTTATGTTAATATTGCAACTTATGAGTTGCTTTCTGAGCGATGCCTTAGGTCACGGCCTGAGATATTCAAGCCACTCAGAAGTACATGCTAACAAGCCTTGATCTTTTCATATTTTTAAGATGGGGAAGTCACCGTGACAATTGAGAATGCAACAGCAAGCATGCATAGTACAATCCAAAATAAGAGTGGAAGACCTGAATATAAAGCAATGTTGGAACACTACTGTACTGAGCAACTTAATTTTAAATAATTCAGTCAAAACCACAAGAGGAATGACTATCTCATCAAGAAGGAGTTCTGTTCACCATGCCAATAAAAGGGATAAATAAAATGGATTTATAAAATTAATGATTAAATCATCCAACAGAACAAGTAATTCCGTCTGGATATATCAGTTATTTGTGATGTTTTTAAACTAAAGATTAATCTCATTTTTTAAAGGACAAGGTGAGCAGGCATTCACAAAACTGGATTTAGTTTATGTTCTTTCACAATTGACAATAAGCTTGGAAAATGTTGCGTTGCTCACAGTGAAAACCCATAAGGAATGATCTATTCAGTTCAATAGATTGCCCTCAGGAACAGCATAAATTCCTGCTGTTTGATAAAGTGCTACAAGGAAAGCATAACGGGAAACCAGCATTATTTGGATACAAATTTCCAAGTGAAAAAGTGATGCAGAGCAGCAAAATCTTTTATGTGAGATACCCTGAAGTCCTTATACTGTTGTGTACCTGAGAAGATGGGAAATGGCCATTACTACTGGGTCACATGTACCAGCAGGCTTTCAAGAGAAGTGGGAGGCTTTTAACTGACATCGTTCATGCTTAATGACCCACCCTTTCTTTGAAACTGGCCGCAGAGGCAGACATGTCAAACATTTTCTCTTGCAGCTGTTGAATACCAAATCTGTTTTCAGTCACTAGGACACTGAGGTATGTTTCTCAGTATTCACTGGTTTGTCATTTTTGCTCTTATTCTTTCTGTAACATCTTGCTAAGTGGTGTAACTATTCACAAGACAGGAATTTTTTTGCTTGACCTTGGGACCACAGATAGCTGCAGAGGAAAAGATCCCTTCATTTATAAGAAATACCATCATCAAAACAGCAACTTATTGGTAATGGGTATGCCCAGGCCATTGAAATGGCCCCTACATTCCCAGAATCTGGTATTCCTTCCAGTGCCCCCTCCTCACACCACCGCTTTGGGGAAATTATTTTTCATTTCTCAGCTAGATATATATCTATGGACATCAGTGTCTCTGATGACAGAGTTTTTGTGAATACGATTCTGAGCCCTTTTGAGTCAGCACACTGTTTAGTTTTCCACTAGTGTACCCAGCTGCAAAGGTGAAGCCCCAAAAGATCTTTGACATTTTCTGTTACTGAGGCACAATATGATTTCTGTTTTGCCAGCAATAAATGAGAAAAAGGTTTTATCTCCCGCCCTTGTCTGCAGTTATTTAATACTTCATTACCACCTGTATGTACAGCAAGAACATTTTTTTGGTCAAGAATTCAGGCCCCACTCTGATAAGTGTTGTAGAGATGTGGTCAGGAAAAACAAAATTTCCACAAGTATTGGGCTTTAATGGTAGCATCTTTTTTTTTTTTTTTTTAATATCAGAATATTTAAAGAGGTGCCAAAATATGGATTTAAAAGCCAAACTTCAAGCTTGATAGAAAACTTGCTAACAGCTTTTAGCAAAACTTCAGTGTGCCAAATAAAAACACAGACACACACACACTGCACTGCTCCCTCTCTCTTCAAATTAAACTGCCTTTGCTACAAAATTCGGTTTCACTGCCCTGGCCCAGTTTTGCCTACATTGCTAAAAAGCCCTTAGCACAGCTCCCAAAGGCTCATTGCCGTTCTTGCAGCCTCCTTCAGATTTTCCTTGGAAGGATCGGAGATACAAACCTACACAAACAGTCTGAGCCACCTAAATACACACAAACACAGCTTGCAACCTTATCTGCAGAGGCACTAGCAGGGGAGACCTGTTACCCATTTCAGTCTGGAAGGCAAAATCTTTCCCATGTGTAGGCCAGCCGTCTGTTCACAGTCTATAGGATGTTGGCTTGCCCCTGCTGCAGCGTCTAATACCCTGCAAGGATACGTGGAAGGAACAGACATCAAGAGAAAGACATCTTCTCTCTGTCAGCTTGGACATAGAGAAGAACTGAAATACAAACTCTAATTAAAGGGGTTTCTGACCACATTTTATGCTTACTTTCCCAGTTTTGGTCTTTGGGGTTTTTTTAATTGATTCATCCCTTATGGTGCCTTTCCAGCTCTCTCTTAGCAGAAGCACAGAGATTGCAACATCCTTATCTCTGTGAGATGAGGGAGAAGGTGCTCAGCAGTGTCTGTCTATTGAAAGAATTAAATAAAGGTCTCTGAGAGAAGAAGCAAAAGTAAATGAATTATCAAAGTGATGGAAAAGAAACAGAGGGAAAGTCTCTGAACGTATTCAAGAAGCAGTAAAGAACAGGTGGTTCTGCCCAAAGTCTTTTCTGTCTGCTTCATATGTTGCTCAAGGGATTAAGGAGAACTGAAGACCTGTGCTACCTTCATAGGTGCATGTGAGTGAATGTATTTGTCTTTTTCTGCTCTCTTCATGCACTTGCATGTGTCTTCCTTATAGTTCATATACAGAACAGTAACTTTAAATGAACATTTAGGTGCAAAATCAAGCACTGCAGTTAGGACATGCCAGGATTATTGATGCACAAGAAGTCTTAATTCAGGCCATTTTGTGTATACATTGGGATGTGGTTTTTAATTACAAGCTCATGTACTATTTCTTCCACAGGGTGTCTGCCTTATCCAGTGAAGACTTCTTTTTATCCGCAACATTCAGCATGTGGCATGCAGGCCTTATTTAAAAGCACATCCAAACCTTGTACTGAATACAAGATTATGTCACTTGTTCCTAGGGCTCCACAAAATTTGAATACATGTATCTTCATGGCAACCATCCGAGGAAAACTGATAGCATCCCCCTTACAAGAGATGAAATAAAACATCGAGATTAAGGCCATTGTTTTCTAAGCCTCCCCAGCTGCAAGTTCTTGGCCTCTATAATTTTACTTTTCCACAGACACTTCTTCTCTTTACCTGCATAATTTGAATAAGAAGGTAGATGCGGAAATGTAGAAAGATGGAGATATCTGTCGTGAAAAAAAGTAGAGGCACAGCTACTGACATAGGCTAGTGCCTGCCCTGCTTGATTTTCCCCTCCAGCAAGCTTTCCAGGTCTCCCCTGCCACTGCCTCCCAGTTCCTCTTCACTCACTGCTCTTAGTTTCCAATTTCAAACTCAGTGAAGTGTTAGAGTTTCTCATCACAATTTTTGTTTTAACATTACAGAATGACACATCTTCCCCTGAACGCCCTCTCAGAATCAGACAAACCATTTTGGCTGGAACTTGTCAGACAGGGGAAAAATACCAATCCTCTGAGGGACACAGAAGAGACTTCAGCTGGAACTGTTAGTCTGGCAAAGTTACTACTGATAGACAAGGTAGTCTATAAATACATCATATAAAATGATGTTGAGGGGCCACTGCTGTGGCTGTAAAACCAAATATTCAGGAGTTAGGAGATGCCAGAGTGCAGGAGCTGTGTACAACCTTAAGTCAGCCCCACAGCAAATCTGCTTGGAAAAGCCTTTTCAGCTGCCATAACGCTCTCCTCTACCCGGAGGAGTACTGCTAGAGATGCATGAACGAGTAAGCCATTTTGTCTCCTGCAGTACGGCAGGCTGCATGAAGGTTTTCACTGTAAAGCAAAGTAATGGGATGTTATCACCGTTTACCACCTGCCCTCATTTTAGCTGCCCCTTCCGTGATTCCTATGTGCACTCACACAGCCTCCTGTGCTTCGCTAATGGGGGAAGGCAGCGGGGAAAGCCACCCCTGGCCTGCCGAGAGTCACGCTCCCTCCACGGCTCGGTGGCCGACTAGGCAGCAGGGAGGCGAAAATGAAATCCAAATGGTTTGTCCCTTTCACATGTTGTAAAAGCATCTTGAAGAGCTTTTCCAGCTCTGCCACGTTTGAAATGAAATGTTTCACTTGCAAGCATTGTAAGTATTATCTTTAAAAATAAACACCGGAGAAACTGCTGTAGATTGCCTGCTGTTATTGATTCTGGAAGGACTGCTGACTGAAGCGCTGCACACCAACAGAGCAATAGCAATTTAATGTTCATTAATGTTTAGACCGGTTTCTCAGTGAGAAGATTAAGGGGTCAGGAAATCCACTGAATTTCTTTTCTTTGTTTGAGACTCAAGGTAAGAAAATGTGTGCAGCATTTTCCTGTTCAGATTCTTGAGGAGGCTTGCCCATGATGGGAAATAAGACGTCCCCTTCAGGACTCACAAATTCTTTTAAAGGACAATTTAAAAATAAAATATTGGGCTGCGAGGGTGAATCTTGATAATGCAGCCTTACAGTGTCTCTGAGAGGAAACAAAAGGAAAGGTGCAATGCTGCTACAGCTCAGAAATTACTTTATTATCTGACTCGCATTTGGAGCAGAGCAGTCTTCACTCCTGGCATCTATGACAAAGCATCAGAAGAACAGCACTGAGTTACAATTTTAAAATTACAATGGAAAGAGGCTATTATTTCCACTTTGTAGGACTATGCTAGAAGCCAGCTTCCTGCTATCTAGAATAGCTATTTTCCCCTCAGAGTCAGAATGTGTCCGTTTGGGGCTCATTAGAGCATAATTTCTTTTTGTCCAAATATTTTTGCCTTCCTAGAGTTGCAAAGAACAAGACAGAAAGAAATTCGGCAACTTTTTTTTCTGTTAGTTTCCCTATAGATATATTTGCTAAGACAGTAATTAAAAGCAAATTACACTCCTCTATAGCTACAGAAGTAATTATGGGCCATGTCTAATAACGGTTGCCAAAACAACTAACAACTCTCAAACTATCTCATAGAGTACTTTCTCCCCTGTGGGTCCCTAACAAGCTCAGCAGCTTCTTTCCTTTCCCAGCCAATCTCCTTCAGCACTAAATGTAAAAGTCCAAATACCATCCTCAAAACAGAGCTGGTATCTAAGGTTTTCTTGTCCTCTGGCTCCTCCCTACAGATCAAATCTTAGCTGCTGGCAGAAGATGAGATGCCTCAGAGCACAGGGATAGGCCAGAATGACCAAGCAGCAGAATAAAGCCTTGAACCCCATGGCAAACCACCTTCTCACTATATTTATCCAGCTCCACAGCTTCACACTCCTGATCTTCTCTAAGTATTGCCTCTCTTTAAAACCTCCATGCTCCCACACCACCCCTTCTTTCCCTTGCCTAGTTTTTCAGCATTAACCAGGCAGGCCAACCAGTGCACAGATCTCCATTCTTGAAGTGTTCAGGTGTCTCAAATAACAGCCACATTTGGTAGGAGACACCAAATTGGGAACAGGGCTATCCTGTGACATTACTGCAAGTCTGCTCTGTAACAGTGCTGAGGGGCAACGAGTGAGCACCTTCCTAAGCTTCCTCACTCTTTCCCAAGGAAGCCACCGTTCCTGTTGGGTCCTTTCTAGACTTCTGCTCCTGCAGACCAAAGTGCTGCAGGTAGCTACCAGGGAGGATTGCTGCACGTGCAGAGAAGCAACAGTCATTTGTGGCTGTAAGATGAGTGTGTCCCAGCACACCCGCAAACTAAAGGGACTAGCTCCCCTCCTGTGATGGAAACACCCCTTGGAAACAATAGAGATCCTACTCTCTGTTTCTCATGCTCATGACATAAAACACTGCTTTTATGTTTTCCTTAGCATCTTTTAGCCTAAGCACTAAAGATTATGGTCATTTGTTTCCTTAGAGCAGATGCAAGGCATTATCCAACACATGCAATAATAATGCATCAAAGAGAGAAGCTGTAAAATATTTCTGGTGCTGTATTAACACTGAGAAAACCAAAGAAGTAAAAAGCAGACTGAAAGACAAGTACTCTAAATTTATTTCATTGGATTTCTGGCTTTTAAAACCAGATTTACTAGATACAGTATCTTAACTTTCTTTTCAGTCAACATTTCAAAAGAAGAAAAAGTTGCATTTGGGCAAGCTCACAGTCTCTTTTTATTTCCAGCTTGTACCATCTTTCATCTCACATCTGATTAAGCCACTTAATTCAATTAGCTGTTAGGTCACATTTAGTGTCAGTGAAATGTGTCTGAATCACAGCCCCAGAAAGGGTTCTAACCCTCTGCACATCCAACCTGCTAAGGAGCCGTCTCTCTGGATGAAAGTTACTAGCTCAGTGCAGTGCACTCAGTTTTTGGCTGCTCTCATAGGATGTGCTACAAGGCTCTTCACTTGGATGGCAATGGGTGCCAAGAAAAGGCCTAAGTGCCTCTTGCTAAAGAGAGGACCTCAACTCTCTTTCAAATCGCTGCCACACATAGGCATTGTAGGACTGAAGTATTTCTCATTTCTTAGATTAAAATGTTTCTACTTTTGATGCAACCACCATCTATTGGAAAGTAGCCCAAGAACGCTGAAGAAAATTACTAGAAATTAGAAAAATAAAAGGTTTTTTGCATTATTCTCCCTCTATTTTTTAAGTAAAAAGATGTGTTGAAAAACATCTGCCTGTGTTGTTGGTTGGATTTCCTCTGTAATAATGAGCTGTGCAGACCCATTCTGGTTTGGCTTTTTTCCAACAATGCACTACTTCATTTTAAAGCAGAAAAAATAAAGTTATGTCGCTGGAATAAGCCTGGAGTGACATGAAACTGAATCAAATCATTGCCTGAGATTTTTATTCTTTTATGGATTAGTTATGTTGGTATAGCTACTGTTACAATATTTGAGACAGTCCTTGTCTCAAAGGGACAGGGAACTTTGCCACTGATTGCAAGAAAAGGAAGAAATGTCCTTGCTTTACCCATATCACCATTTTTCTAATTAATATCAACACATACAGTTAAGTACATCTAATATTTCTGCCAAGGGAGCAGAGGTATGTATCTCCATGAGGCAGTATGTGGAGTAATTTTCAGACCTGGCTTAGGCTCTACTGTTGGCAACAAGCTTCCTGTGTTCATAAGGATTTCATTTATTTTACATTTTACACTTTCAGTATGCATTATTTGTTGCAGTGGCTTGTTTCATGATCCATATGCCCTCTTTAGTACAATTTAGTACAATTCCCCAATTTATTTGGCTCCAGAGTCAAATTTATGTCATCTGTTTTGCCAGACAGCAAAAGCACAGTCTCATGCAGGCATTTAAATCAATCAGATCATAAGAGCTCCATCCTGGGGAGTCACTCTATTAAAAAGAATTTATTACCAAAATCCAAAATATGTATCTGTAGAAACAAATCTGTAGCTGCAGTACATATATCAGCAAAGGCAGGCAGATCAGGTAGCAATAGCACAGTGTGAACAAATGTTTTGAATTAATGCTTATATTATCTGAATTAGATTTTACAGCACTACTGAAAAAAGAGTCCAATTAATTCTTCTTAATACTCACCATTATCTTTTTGCTTGTTTCCTTCCACCTTACTCTGACTGCAGTCTTCAGGTATATGATGTGTCTGTAAGAACCCATCATTATGTCCTACCCAGGTTGGTTTTCAACCGTAACACTTTAAAAGCCATTAGAGATGGACTAGTAAGACACTTCTGTGACTTCGGAGTCTGAAAGTCTCACGATTCCCATCTATGACCTTGGTGCTTGTTGAAACGCTCCAAATGCACTCTTCTAAAAATCTATCCTGTCATTGCCAGCCCATCCTTAAATCCCAACACCAGCAGTGGAAGGACTGACGTTCCCCTGCCCCAGGCACAAGGCCCCAAGTGAAGAGCCCCCCAGGGCAGACAAGGGCTGCCTTGCACCCAGGGACTGAAATCACAGCAGGGAGCTTGGAGGGCAGTTGCCCAATGAGCCTCTGACTCTGGCACTTGGAATGCTCAAATCCAGATTTGCCTAGCATGTAATTTTCCCTTTAAGCATGCATATAGGCTAAGCTTTAGACCACATTTGAGAGAGAGTCCCAACAACACCTAGAAACTTAGCATGACCGTATGTTCTGGATGAGCTGAGCACAAATGAGTGCTCGGCCCGAATATCCTGACCTTATGCATAGCATGGTTGTTCTGAATGTAAGCAACTGCAAAGCTAACATCTAGAAATAACCAGCAGAAATAGAGCTCAGATTGCTAAAGCCTGTGCTCAAGCCATTCTTAACTTTGCAAGGTAGACAAGGACAATGACTATAGAACTGGACACTACTCACCTG
Organism: Calonectris borealis; assembly: GCF_964195595.1. Classification (NCBI taxonomy): domain Eukaryota; kingdom Metazoa; phylum Chordata; class Aves; order Procellariiformes; family Procellariidae; genus Calonectris; species Calonectris borealis. The sequence goes on from NC_134313.1 coordinate 127,844,214, forward strand.
CATAAAGCTACACACATGAATAGCTGTTGGCAGTAGTATTACTGTTCACTTTGTCTCTCTCATAGCAATAAAAGACTCCACAGCAAAGATAAACTTGAACTGGAAGAGGTGCAGCGAAAAGCTAGTCGGACCATTAGAAGAAGATGCTAGAAGAACTTGGCATACATACCAGCAAAAGGCAGACTGGGCAGGGATACAAGAGATGAATAAACATCAGCAATTATACATCTAATGAACCTACAAGGCTATACTGGCCCAAGAACAAAAGGATATAATACAAGCCTGACTAACTCAGGTTGCAAATTAAGAGAAGGTTTCAAACTCTCTCAGCGGTGTAGTTCTGGAAGGGCTTTTAAAAGGAAAAGTGTAAGCAACACACAACATTGGGTCTGAGAAATGCTTCACTACCTGTGGCACACGGGCATGTGAAAGTACTCACCACAGACTGCTCCGTGCAGGGGTCTAACGGCTCACGACAGGGTACAACTTTCCTGTGCCAAACCCTGCTGCCCAAAACACTGATGGTCAAGGACTGAAGTGATGTCAGTTGCTGATAAAGTCAGGAGCAGGAGCGCAAAGGAGTCAAGGTAAAAGCTTTACTAAGAGTGCCTATATTAGAGTTCCATTTATAGTTTACAACCCTTTTCTATTTTGGACTTACTTAAGCTGCATAATTAGCATTCAGCCTGACAATGTGTGTGCCAACCAATTGATTTAGCTTCAAAACATAATTACTTTTCTTATACTGTTGAGGAAATAAAACAAAGAATAAATTTGGTACAGTATTTCCTTAAAAGAGCATCTGTAAAGGTGCATTGTTACTAATATTGGACTCAATTCGGTCTTGCCATAAACCAGGTGTACCACCAGGGCTGGATTTGGCCAACTATGTTAACTATTTAGTGGTAAATGGTTTAACCGATATCACTGAACATGGCAACAACACCACAATTGAATTATGTTTTAAACCTATGGGGTTCAGGTCAAGCCTGTCCAGACCATCAAAACAGGGAAACAGATGCTTAGTCATCATGTGTCATCTGATAGCAAAGGTACATTGCAGAAGAAAATTGTTCACCTCCTAACCAACCTCTCACATCTCGTATAAAGAATTATGGTAGATGTAGAGCAACACAAACATTTTTCATTTTACTACAGAATGACAAGAAGCTGTTCCGCTTTAAGCTACCCATCTTTCAGCTGCGTACCTATGGATAAGAAACAATGGAATCCTTCCAGGTTTACATCATTGTAACTGACAGCAGAATATGGACGCTAAAGTAAGAACATTCAGCATGCCAGAAATAATAAACGCATGAGGGCAAAGATGTATTTGAGGCACTCCACAGAAGAAGACTTTCTGAATGAAATGTATCTGGAAGAGAAAAGACTTGGATGGAAAAGGAGTGGAAAACAATAATTCAGGAAGAAGGTACAAAAACTGCAGTTTTGGGAGGAAAGGATTTAAAAAAAAAAAAAGAAAAAAAGACTAGTACAAATGACGGATAAGTGCAGGGTGCCATGCAAAGAAAGAGAGAAGGCAAGGTAAATAAGGCCCAGAAATCACAGAGGGGGACTAGGACCTAGAAGAAAAAGCAGCCAGCTTAGGAAAGGTTTTGTTGGCATGAGCTCAGCAGAACAGGACTTTGACGTGAATTGCAGGAGAAGAAGAGGAAAGGGTGAACGGTCCATGAGCAGAGGGAGATGACACCCTGCCCCAACTGTGTGGCATTCAGATTTCTCTGTGGGTGAAGAACCACGTGTCAGGAGATGTCCCTTCTCTAACCTGTCCCAGGAATTCAAAGTGCTGTACCACACCTTGTAAGCGAGTCAGGTTTCCAGGATGTTGGTCACATATCTCACCCCACACTCGTGCCAGCGATTAAAGCAAAGAGGCAGAAACCCTGTCATTCTCTGACTTAAGGCACGGTATCTGATGTTGCAGGAGCTGACTTGGTGTCTGACCCTCTCACATAGTCACCCTTGTCTGTAGGAACCAGCAAGTGATGCGGAAGGTCCCAGATTGTGAGGCAGACCCACCCGAGCATGCTTGGGTTTGTTAAGTCTGGAGATATCACACAGACCTCTTTCGCACTTGCGTGACAGACAGTAAATCATAGTTTCTTGCAGTCAGAGCGATACCCAGGTCAAAGAGGAGATTAGATAGTACAGCCCGTTCCTTTGTGATTTATAGGTGAAGCGCTCCGCGTGAGTACAGCGAGGAGGCAGCTTTGCACCGCGCATTGTGATGCACCGGCATGAGCCGGAGCGGAGATTGGCAAGGGAAAAGCAGAAAGCTATTATTTGTGAGATTGTACTGTTCTGGGACTACAGCTACTCTGCAAATTGAATTCATATTGATAATACGTAGTAAGCAAACTATTTTTCAGAAAGAGAAAACTTCCAGTCTGTTCCCAGCTATGTAGAGAACAGTACCATGTTTCAGAACAAACAGTATTAATTTTCCTTCTCCATTCTTAGATTAAAATAGGATTTAATTCCATGACCAGAAAAAATACCATTAATAACTCTGGCTTATTCCTTGACACTGTACCTAATAAAAATATACTGGCCAATTTTTGTGTTTTCATTCTGTCTGTACCACGGGTACATTTGGGAACCAGAGTCAAAACATCTTCTGACACTGATCAAATAAAGCTATGCTATTTTACAGATATTACATGCCATGGGGAAAAAAAAAAAAAACAAAAACAAAACCAAAAAACCCAACCAAACCTAAAGCTTTACTTACCACCTGCCTTACCCCCAAGGATTGCACTTTCAAGGACTGACTTAGGAAACCACTTACCCAGGTCTCTGGAGACTTTCTGTTGGCCAGAGTAGGAAATTAATACAAAGGAAATGTGTAAAGAGGAGAAATGAAGGTTTTCTTTCCGTAATACGGTGATTGATATGAATGCAAACATTGTCAGCGATGATGGTTCCTGGGGCTGGAGGTTGCAGGTTAATGAAGGGCTTGAAACACAGCTCGAAACTACTGATCATTTAAAAAAAAAAGAAAAAAGAAAAAAAAGGGAAAGGTAATGACTCTGTAATATTTTATCACAGGATCACAGGTAAATGTTGCTGTAATGACTCTATCTGCTTAGCATTAGTCCCTTTGCCGCCACAAACGGTGGCCACAATCCAATTAAATTCTGCAGGGGAAGATCGGTGACTTCAGCACAGCAAAAAGCAAGCTGGCCAAATGACGTCCACTAACTCAGTGGAGAGAATTCACTTCACCCAGAAAGAGTTGAGATTACAAAATGCTAGAAATTTAAATGTAATTTATATTTGTAGATATATACATACATGTTTTGTAAAGAATTCAAACATTATCAGAGTCAAGGATTTTAATTGAAGCTGTGACATTACACTACATATCCAAGCTGGATGCTCCAGTTGCACCTATGGCAGTGAAGAGCTGTGCTGATAACAGAGCTCAAAAAAAGGTAAATCTATTCTCTATAGGCACGGGCATTGGCATGTCTGTGGAGAATGAAACCTGTGTGAGAAAATGGCTTTTATCTGCTAATTCATTCTCCTACAAGTGGAAACTCCTACCCATTTTGGGCTTGGAAGCACATGACAAAAAAGAATCTTCCGAAAGTTAAAAAACATGATTCCTAAGAATAATTACATCAGGTTATACCAAGATATTCAGAAATATTACTGCTCTACTTAGGGGCCATATGGGAGAAAAGATGGAGGAAGTGTTTTTTGGAACTGTAAACTTCAGTTTCAGGAGATTTTAAAAGATCAGAAGCACAGCTTGATCTGAGCAAGGACAGCTGTTCCTTTGAGAATCAGCATCCTGGCTATATCAGAAAGCAGAAATTGAAGAACTGGACAAAAAAACTTGGGTCCAGTTGAGCAAAACTTTTCAATAATTTGATCATTTGTAAATATTTTATCTTCATTGTTAAAAGGCTAAAATATTTTGGCTTTTTTTTTCACTCTGCATTACATTTAAACGTAAGTAAAAAGTCATGTCAAACTGAAAAAAATTGAAAAAATAACTTGCATTTAAAATATGACATCATATACTTTGATAATTTGCAAAAAAACCCTAGGACATATGTCAAAAAACATATCCTTTATCAAAACAAGCTTCATTTTTTATACAATAAAATAAAATAAAATAAAATTTTAAAACTAAACTAAAATGTTTAATTTTAATAAAAAATATTGTTGGTAAATATCCAGGTCAATTTATTTTAAATGAAGAATCTTTGTTTAAAAATAAAATCCTTTTTCTAAAGTCAACTTTTTCCAAAATTTGTTTTTAAAAGCATTCATATTTCACATTTGGTATACACTTCATAATTATAACTACCATTAGGCTTTTATCAAAAACTGAACACTTTAACAATAATAATTGCCATTATAATAGTAAATGTTTAGGGATATTTTTCAACTAAAATTTAATTTGGAATACAAATTTTAAAACAAATTCTTTAGAAATAAATTCTAAAATTTTAGTTATATAAGAGGAAATCAGTCTTGAAATTATGAAATCTGTAAGTACAGTTTTAGTTCAACTGTAACTGAAATTCTTCCTCTTAAACTTGCCTACATAGAATTTCCATTAAACATTCTGGATTATATTTCTTTAATATTCCAAATGTATGAAAAGAGTGCTGAACTAAGGATATAAGATGGAATACCTTAGACTAGAGATTTAAAGTTAATAAGTGCACATGTTATATTTCCAGTCTTTATCTATGTACACCCTATTTTAATTTTTATGCCAGGTAAAGGATTCAGCAAAACAAAAACAATTCCCATTTCATTGCCATTTTGAAGGAGCAAGTACATTTAACTTAAGACCATAATTAAAACTTTCATTCTAAAGGAGAAAGTCTTTTTTTGGTGATACCCTTGTGTCTTAACTGGAATTTCAGGATGATAGTTAGCCTATAATCGTGGAAGTGACACAGCACAGCAAAGCTGTGAAATTTCTTGTATAGCTGTCATGTTTGGGTGCCTGAATTTTCACACCACAGAAATAACGTGACCTTTTTTACAAAGCTGTGGGAGGACATTATAAATGCTGTGGAAACTCACAGCTGGAGCCATACCACGCAAGGTAGGTCAGGTCTCCTGCACCAATGATAAACACAAACCCCCGTGTTTCCCCAGCAGAAGGACACACTGTTACGACACTTCTCCCCTAAGGTTCAGGGAGGTTTCTGCATTTAGAGCACCCTCTTCTCCTCTCAGATGCGAGGATCAGCAGTTACAGAGTGATTACAGCAGCAGCTGGTTTTTAGCAATATCAGGACAGCAGGCCAAGCTCCTCCCTGGCGTAACTCCATTGCCTAGCATCATTTTGCCTTTTATTTTAGAGAGAATTGGCCCTGTCACATGCTTTCCAGGCAACGCTGGTGCAAGTTCATGCGGAGACCAGAAAAGGATAAGATTAAAAGCAAAAATAAGAAATAAATATACATATCATTGACATGATCACCTCTAAATAAATCCAAGCCAGTGAAACAGAAAGATGACGATGCCAAGGAAAAGACAAACAATGTCAAAGCAAGTCAAAAGGCATCCTGATGCTTCACTTTTATTTCCTTTGTATAGGGAAAGAATGCTAAATACTTTTGGGTACTCAAAGAATTTATTTTTAAAAAGGAAATTTCTTCTCAGGTCCCCATAAAAACTACTAGATCTACTTGAAAGCGATCCAAGCTAAAAGGGACAAGGACTGGAAGGAGCCTTGGCTTTTCTCCCTCCGGTCAATAGCCAACATAGTTAAGTAAGGAATCTATTTCTGGTCTCTGCCCACATTGCCACAGTGCAATGGGGAACTGCTAACGCACAGTAAATCACGTTAGCTTAGCCACCAGTGAGACTGAAACGCAACGCTTGCCAGGATTGCCCTGCCAGTGGGTTACAGGTAACACACGGTACCTGGGAACGTGGTTAAAGACACAACCAGCACTGAAACTCATAGAAAAGATGGGAATAAGAGCGTTCCTGACAATGCCTTGCCAAGCCTTGAGCGGTTTGTGGTGCCAGGCACTGTGAGCCTTCCAGCCACCCGGAGACGCCGGCTTGCACCCTGGCGTATGACTGAGTGCTTTACCTGCTCTCACTGTAACTGCAGTAAATAAGAGAATGAGTAGCATTTTCTTCAGAAAAGTGTGGGATAAATAGCAAATTGAGTATTCATTGCCAAAGATTTTTTTCAGGAGAAGGATGTATTCATCTGAGATTTTCTACTTTTAGATTTCCTAACGTTTAACATTGCTTAAATTTCCTACTGCTTAAAAGATTTCTTATTTTACCATGTAAAGAGGTATCTCTACATTCTTGTACTCCCTTGGAGTTGGTAGGTTGGCTGCATGCTCTCCTTTCACCTCTAGCAATCATCACTTAGCCAACAAAACCTCTCAGTTCTAAGTTTCCCTCAAAAAACAATCCTGCCAAGCCTCACTCATCTTTTTGCTATTCTTCTCTGAACTATCAGCTTCATTCTAGTCGTTGGATTCCCAAAACCAAAAAACCTGTATTTGACACATGGCCAGCAGTAAACAAGTGCTCCAGGAGGTATTTTTTCCTCAATACTAAACAAATCTTTAGTGAGGCTAGAGAGGGATGTGTGTTTTCTAAACAGAGTACGAGCTTTCAGAGAAAGCTTGAGAATCAGACATATATTTAGAAATCCCGATCAATGTAAAACGTTGAACCATGTCAAGTAAAATTTAGTTTGAAAAATATATAACCTACCTTCTGATCAGTGAGAATTTGTGGGATCAGTGTCTAAACAGGTACCGTTTCTTCTGGTATTTCTGAAATCTGCAAGGAGCTATGGTAAACACCTGTTGTGATAGGAGAATTTTCTCCTCATTTTGTATTATTTTTTCTATGAATCTGCCAGCTACCATCTACCAAACAAGTAGATCTGACAGAACAAAATGAAGTTGGCGTACAGCTGTCTATCCAAGAGCTGTGTGCTGATCACGGCACAGTAGTGGCTGACTTTATTAAGCACCTCCAAACAAGGGAGCAGGATGCAGAAAACACAATAGCCTAGAAGGAATGGCATTGCATAGTCCAGTCCATGACAGATCAGCACGGCTTGACACAGGAATGCATGATTCAGGAAAAAAAATCTGCATTTGGCCACATGGAAACAGAAGAAATGAATCCTAAGGTTTAAGGAATACTCTAGGGAGAACACTCTTAGTCTTCAAAAGCATTAACACTCTTCCAAAGCTGCTTTTCTAGCCACAGAGGTGGATTTCAAATCTCAGATTGCCCCTCAGACTGTCCATTTCCAAAATGCAATCCCAAATACAGAATGTATGGAAAAAGTGGTAGAATCAGTTTCCAGCAAGAAAGAAAGGGGGAAAAAATGTTTTGAATCATCTAAGTAATCTGAAGGAAAATCTCTGATTTTTGACAGATTTGCTCGTGAGTAGCTATTACAAAAATATACGCTAGACCTGATTTTTGTTTACTGCTGTGAACTCACTCACAGCAAAAGAGGCTCTAGAAGAGCAACTCTCAGAGCAGCTCTGAGTCCAGCGTGTCTCCTCCTTTTCTCTCTCCTGAACACGGCTGCTTCACGGGCAGCCAACTCCCTGGCTGAGGGCAGCATCTCCAGGAGTTCCTAGCAGTACATTAACATGCTGGGAGTGCAAAGGCCCCCAGGATTTTGTGAGCTCCACTGGGTATGCATTAGATGTGACGGAAGCCATTATTTAAGAGTCATTCTATAGCTGTGCCAGATTTTTAGAGTGGCTATTGAGGATCTTCAATAGTCACATACATATGTCCTTGGAGTTATGCCTCTGTCCCACTATTGCTTATGAAAATGATTGAAAAATGCCTCGCAAGTTAACACCATAATGATATAATAAACCTGCCTGAAAACTGGCTATGCTACTCTCCAAGAAAATGCCCTGCAAAAAGTTGTAATGAGAAATTTTAAATGGGAGATACAATAGCCACACAAAACTCAGAGAAAACAATCACTTTGGCTCACTGAAATATTTGTTTTGACAAATTTTTTTCTGAACATTGTCAATTCAAAATGAAATATAATTTATTGCTAAACCCCTGAAATGTTTCATGCCACCTATGTCAACCTCTTCAATAAAAATGTCTGTTGCTTTTCTACATGTCACCGAATCCATAATTTTTGAATAATTTTGCTTTTATAAAACCCAACATAAAATGTTCCAGCTGAAATTTTCCAACCAGTTGTTTCCTAGGAGAAACTGAAAGAACATAGTAAAGAAAATTTCAACAAGAAATCAAAGCACTCAGAGTGGAATCCATACAGGGACTGCAGGTATGAGAAAATCACCAAATGCATGAGCTGGTATCTGCCACAGAGCACTAAATGCCCCTGAGGGGAAAAGATCAGTTTAGGCACCCTGCGGTATTCATGTTTCTCTGCAGTACAATTAAGCACAAAAGCCATGACAGCCTTAATCAGGTAATTGCAGCAAATCTAGATATGGTCCCGCTTAAGGGAAATCCTGTTAGGAATACTTTTTTAACAGAGAAAGAGACTAAAGAGACTTGGGCATGATTATCTTCACTGAAATAAAGAGAGTTCGCAGCTCGATTGCCAAGCAAAAATGTGTTTTGGTCTGCCTGTACGATGGAGTCTCCTGTTGAACTGATAAATGCATTGCATTTGCAAGCTGCCATTGCACTGGTGTTAATTTGGGGCTGGACTCCCCTCACGCTCTCAGCTGTGGATGTTGCTCTTCTTTTCTGTGCACAGCTCCCCACAGCCTGCTAGGGCACGGCATCAGTAATGCCACCCCGAAGCCCAGAGAAACAGCCCCAGAGCAGTTGCCTTCCCACCCACCACTCGGAGCAGCATCAGAGCGGCCAGCTCAACTTCCCACTGCTCCTGCGTCGGCGGAGTAGGATGTTCAGGCAGGAGAATTGGTTTTCTCCTGCTCAAGGAGAAATCTGGCAAGCCCAGACTCCAGAATATTTCAAAGGCATGGCCAATTGCTTGGTTTATTTACATAAGGTCCTTACCTGTTTTCTCCACCCAGAAGTTTCACTTCATTGTGGGGGCGGGGGGGGAAATGACACCAAACCCAGAGCACCAGCCTAAGCAAGAGATGTAGCTTGGTAAGTACATGACAGGAAAGAGAATCTCATCCTAACGTCACTCACTTCGGCAGACCGCAGTACCCTCTTCGCTCCCGCCAGTGACCAGCTGTGTCTCCTGACATCCCTTTGTGCTTTTATGTTCTTACTAGAATTCAGATGGATGAATTCAATGATCCCAATGTATTTAGTCATCACCTTTAGCTATAAGCAGTTCTGGTAGTAACCTCTTTTTTTAAAAAAAAACACCTTTTTAAAAAAAGGTTTTTAGTGCTCCCCGTTCCTTCCTACCAGTCACCCGTAGATTCATAAAAATCCAATTGTTTGCCTTTCTAGCTCAGGCCAAGTATTTTTTCTAAGTTTCAGATGAAACAACAACACAACAAGATTAGGAAAGGAAGATAGACTTCCAATATTGATCCATTTTTCTGATGTTTAAGAACTGTGTGGGAACCCAGAAGAAATTTGACAAAGTCTCTCTCTTACCAACAGTCTGTGGGCGGAAAACTATACATTTCTGAGCACTTCTTTGGGTGAAGAGTCTCTCACATTTAGAATGGGTACCTCAAATGCTGGCAGTTACGCCAGTTGTGAATAAAAATAAAGTGTTCCTAGGGGAAGAGAAGTACCGGAGGTTGAAGCCAAATTTTTCAGCACAGAGAATCGCCTGGTAAGAGGGGGTACAGAGCTGTACTTTCCCCCTGAGAAGAGCCTAGCTTCCTTAGCAAGCTGAACACCTGCAAGGGGCAGAGGACAGGCAAGACCACTCTGGCCATGTTTGCTCAGGCAACCAGCACACAAGAGAAGATGCAACAAAGATCAAAGGCGAGGACAGCACAGTTTTCAAAGGACAGAACTGCAGTGTTAGCTGCATTTGGTAGGAAAACGGAGCAAGCAAGGGAGCGGGAAGCTGTCCTCAACGTGAAGAGCGTTGCCTGTCACGCAGGGCCACTTCTACCTCCCTATCCCACCCCAGAAGCCACAACCGCTCTGCCCGAGCAGCCGTGAGGAGACCAGCAGGCTGCAGAGCCAGATGAGGACATTGAGGTGCTGGAGCGTGTCCAGAGAAGGGCAACGAAGCTGGTGAAGGGCCTGGAGCACAAGTCTTATGAGGAGCGGCTGAGGGAACTGGGGTTGTTTAGTCTGGAGAAGAGGAGGCTGAGGGGAGACCTCATCGTGCTCTACAACTACCTGAAAGGAGGTTGTAGCGAGGTGGGTGTTGGTCTCTTCTGCCAAGTAACTAGCGACAGGACGAGAGGAAATGGCCTCAAGTTGCACCAAGGGAGGTTTAGATTGGACATTAGGATAAATTTCTCTACTGAAAGAGTGGTCGGGCCTTGGAACAGGCTGCCCAGGGAAGTGGTTGAGTCCCCATCCCTGGAAGTATTTAAAAGACGTGTAGATGAGGCGCTTAGGGACATGGTTTAGTGGGCATGGTGGTGTTGGGTTGACGGTTGGACTCGATGATCTTAGAGGTCTTTTCCAACCTTAATGATTCTATGATTCTATGATTCTATGAAGGAGGAAGGCAGAACATCAGGAGGCTGCAAATCCATTAGGCTTAAGGACCTTGCTGCAGGATAAGACATTGCTGGCATTCAGGAGCTTGATCCTTCCAGTGGTGTCCAAATACCGTCTTTGCCAACCAATGATTAAGAGATGGTAAGGAAGTCCCAATACAAAGTTTTCTTTCCTCAGCAGATATGGTTTGGGCTCCACAGCTGGTAGCAATCTTTAAATATTTGTCAGCTACCTCTGTTGTCTCCTGGATTTTCAGTTGCAGCTGTTGTAACCTATCTGCCTTAGAGAGCCTGGCCAAGAGCCCACTCGTTTTGTTGCCCTTTCGCTTGTAATTTTTTTTCCTCCCTGATTTTTCCCACCCGTTCCTCTGGCACAGGCTTGTGGCTCTTCTTCCTCTTCACAATGAGAGCAGCTTCGGCAGCATCCGCTCCTCAGCAGGGACACATTTGCTGCAGCCACCTGTCCTTTACAGCCTCTCATTTTAGTTCCAAAACCAGGTTGTTATTTCACCCGTCCTGCTTGCCTTTCGGTGGCTGTCCCCATGGCTCCCCTCCAGCACATAACAACATCAGTTTGGAGGGATTTTGGATTTGCTTTCTTCCCATCCGAGCAGCTCATGCTGGTGAAGTCATTAGTCCAAACTGAAGAACTGTTGCCCCAAAACCACTGCAGGTTTCTGTAATCCCTTCCCTGGGGGTCACTGACCAGTTTCCAGGCAGGATAAAAAGGCAAAGGAGTCTGGTCTCACGTGGCTGCCACAAAGGTTTGAAAAAGAAGGGATTACCTCATTATTTCAACATGGAGGAAAGCATATGAGGCCCCGGCTGGGGTAGCTGGGATTGCCATGTAATGCCATCATTAATGCCATCCCTTCAGAAATAAGGCTAGCTGTAAGCTTTAGAGATTAGTGGTCACTGTGGCATACACATAATCACATCGATCCACCGAGTTGTGCAAGCATGAGTTTAACGCTTTTGAAAACCAGGTGTGACATTGCTCAGAATAAAATCCTTTCTGCATCAGAGGCAGATATGTCCTGGGCACTCAGTGCAATGTGATCAGAGCTTTCGCCCTGACCTCTTTACATCTGCTGGGGGGTACAAAACCAGTCTGAGCTCCACACCACTGGAATATCAGTCCTCATTACCTATAAGAGCTAAATCTCATGGTAGCGATTTTAAGAAAGTCACAAAGAAGTTGATTATTATTTTACTGGGACATTCAGGTTGAGTTTCAAAACACCAAGAACTGGTTTTTAGACTGGAAAAAAAAATGAAAATGGGACCAAATCATCACTCAGGGGAAGGGAAAAAAAAATCAAACCTCATGAAACGATCTCAAACTCATGCCTCCAAAAATCAAGCACTCAGATGCAATAGTCCATCATAAAAACTCCATCAGAGTTGGGGCTCCAGTTTTAGTTTCACCGTGCTTAAGTAACCTCTAGCTAACCTGAAATGAACATTGCTGAGCACATTCCCAAATTATTAGCTGTGTGTTACGATAAAAGCTACAATGAAAAATTCAGAACTGATCCTGATAGAGCAGTAGCTAGAGTTGTCAGCAGGCATACACAACACTACGTTCATTTATCAGTAACCAAGCTAATGGAAAAAAGCCTCAAGACTGTATGTGGACATGACTTATAGGAAAGCTAAATTACTAATTCATTCTGGTTATTTTGATTATGATAGGATGTGTGCACAGTTGACACATGCACTAAAAGTACTTCAACCTCCTCAAGACAGAAGATCTAGTTCATAGCTTCCAAAGCAAGAGTCATCTACTCACAGCCATGTGCTGGGAGAGGAAGCAAAGAGCCTCGCCACTGCCAGTAATGCTCCTAAAATCCTACAGAGCAAACATACGCAGAGCCTCATGGGACTCAGTGCCTGCACTTCTTTAAGAAGAGGGCAGGTTGCTGGTTGGCAACTGCCTTTTAACTTTCCAGCCAACAGGGAGGCAGGCAGGAGACACAGCGTCTTCCCTGGAAACCTTTGCCCTGTCATGGTTGTGGGAAGGAATCCCCGTTGCTTTGGATGTGGATTACAAGGATTTTTTTCACTGTGCATAAGATGGCATCTCCTGGAAGAGGGCTGTAGACCAAGAAGTACATTGATGGAGTGGATTTGTAAAGAAAGACCACTAAGTATTTTGGGAATAATGTTGCTAAATTATATGAGGCTCAGAGACAAAAAGGCATGCAAGCTAAGGAGATCCTCCAGGGGAAGAGTACTGTAACACTCAAGCCTAGTGTAACCCAGCTGAAGCTGGCAGAAACGCACCAGGGAGTAATATAACCTGCTTATATAAAAAATATAAAACCACAGATTTTTCAAATTACTCCCTTTGCAAGACAACATTTATAAAATAGCTTATGGATTAGTTCTTTTCAACCTTCACTAGAGCAAGGCAAACAACTTATCCTGTGCAGCTAAAACATCTTTTCTTTTCCAAGGCACTATCTGAACTAAGAAGATGTAAACCTCTGGGATTTTATGCATTTTATCGGTGTTTTTCCAGTTACTAAAAGGACTTGTTGCAGAGTGACACTGAGATAATTGGCTTTTGCCTTTATATTCATCCATCCACATTATGTCCTGACTGGTGGTCAGTCAGTCTGCAAGCACGGCTTTCCTCATCACAGCCTGCATTTCATCCCTGCACCAGAAAGACAGTTTCACAGAACTTGAAACAGATGGGAAATAGTCCACTCCCCTCTTAAACTGCATGAAACTGCATGAAGATCCAGCCAGTTTGCATTAGAAGGAAATAAAACCAACCGCAATTTTTTCCCCTTTGATTTCCCAAATGGTCCCTTCTCAGCAAAAATCTGCAAGGTAGGGATGAGCATGAGCTCTTCTGTGTAGCTGCTGCTGGGGGGCCCTGGTGAGAGTGGGTATCCAGGCCTCAAGGTAGTCATGGTCCTGCTCCTGCAGGTGCCGCACGCCTGTATCTGCCATGCCTCACGGGGCTGATGCATGCAAAACGGAACTGAGATCTACATCTCTGCCCTGCTTCCCCTGTACCTCTGTCCCGTTGCACTTTTTCCACCAGTGTTTAGGCACACAATAGGAAAGGAGGTAACAGTGCTGAGGGGTTTTCCTCCACAACCACGAAACGAGGGTCTTGGCTCACAGCCTCACTTACAGATGTTGAATTTTATTCCCATCCCTAGGAATAGAGTCATAGAATGCTTTGGGTTGGAAGGGACCTTTAAAGATCATCTAGTCCTACCCCGCTGCCGTGGGCAGGGACCTCTTTCCCTAGATCAGGTTGCTCAAAGCCCCATCCAACCTGGCTTTGAACATTTCCAGTGATAGTGGGGCATGCACAACTTCTAGACATCTCGTGTTAGTGCCAACTGCAAGCGAATGCTTGTCTCTGTGTAATGACAGCTTTAGAAATAGGGCTGCGTAGAAGAAGGAAATACGGTTTCACAAAATACTTCGGTGTTTGGTTTTGTTCCAAATTGCACTTGCAGTTGCACAGCAAGAAAGCATTTCCAAATTACAAGGAGACCCCAGTCCCAAAGCAGACCAGCTGCTTGGGTGCACCATGGTCCTAAACCGTGGAGTTTTCACACCCCGTAACCTCTGAGGCCATTGCCACAGAGCCTCTTCCAGAGTCCTGGATCTGGGAAGCCTGAGGTGGCCAAAAGCAAAACCAGACACAGTCAAGCTGGCATAAAGTTAGGCAGGTTTTGCCACTGTCCAACTTTGTTTCCCTTTGAATTTTATCCAAATCAAATTATTTCTCTCCAAGACGTGTTTCAATAGAGAAACAGATCTCAGCCAACATCTCCCAGGAAGTTTTGTGCCCAGCCACGTTTGTTGACAGCCTCCCCCATGTCATAGCATCAAGTCACCAGCTGTCACACCTACTGCTGTCCTGTTAACAGTGTCTTCTTCTCATGTAAGGCTGAAGTGGCATTACATTTCTGGGTGGATCGTTTCCACCTACCGTATGATATAGAGATGTCAGCATAGAGTCAACTGAGAAAGTCCCTGGGGATCTCTGTCGATTCAGAGACCACAGCCCTAAGGAAGTTTGTTTGTATGGGGAGAATCTGATTTATCTCTCTAATACTGTAAGACATCTGCACCTTTTACCATGATTGCTTTTACTGACGCAAATATTTTTAAAAGAAAATAAGTAATTAAATAAAAGCAGCCTGCTATTGGGAACTGAGTAATAATTTATGAGCATTCACCAAAACTTGAACTGATTCTGACACTTTGCTCAGATATTTACAGAAAAGAGAGAAACTCATATCAAATGTACTCTGAAATCTATTTATAAGGGCAAGCTGAGAGACAGAGAATCTAGAACACAGAAACGTTTTATGAAAACCCCAAGTGGGAATAAAACTATTTCCACTACCTTCCATATTGAAGCATTTTACCAACAGTAAATACAATATACTGTTTTGCTTAAACCAAGGCAGCTTAACATACATTTCCTCAAAACTAAACAGTACGTTCTTCTTCACTTATGTTCCATTTATATATATTTAGCCATGGACTCAGAAGAGAACTTCGTCATAATAAGCAGAGATTTAAAAACTGGTAAAGCTTCATTATAGGGGCAATAATGAATAAGACAATTACCTGAATTGCAAACAATTGAATGTTACATTGGACATTTTCTGATTAATTTGTGCTGTTAGTCAGTAATATTTTAAGTCAGTTACTCTCTGAAAGACTTGAATATTGGTTAAGAACTATGAATGACTGCCTAGAGGTAGCACAGCATCTAAGTCATCCTGTCAATTAGACAGGCTTTTCTCTGTCATCCCTGATAATATTTTGGAATAGTCTGTAAGTAGGACAGAGCAGTTATCCAATAAATTCAGTTTTAAACAGAAATTATCCATTTCTAATAGTTAAACAAAAGCTTTTTATAATCCCTCACAGAGTAGGTTTTATAGCAATTGTCTTGCTCCCCTTGCTCATGACTGCAGGCAAAAACTACCATTTGACTGCAAAATGTTTTATGTATTTTATAAATACACTAGTGTGCCTTGTATGATATATATGCATAATGTATCTCAGAAACACATTAATTTATAATCAGAAATTTCTTAATAAAAATCATAATAATCCATTGTCATAGATATTAACATATAAAACCATACATCTCCTATAATTAACATATGAAAACATCATCTAAATTACAAATAACTGATTTTTACAATTAAATCTAGATATAATTAATATATTTAAAATTCATATTAAAAGCTGTTATAAAAAACTTGTCAATCCCAGAAAGATTCAACACAGTGCCAGTTTTAGAAACCAACCACACAAACTAACAGCCAGTATCACAACTTCAAAAGAGGAAGTCTAAGACCCACATGAAATTACTGGACTTTATCTCCACATATAGCTGCAAGCGATCACACATGAAAAGCAGGTAAAGATGAAAGGAATACAGAGTTTGGAGTGGTATTTTTCAAAGGGGCTCTTAGGAGTCCTGGCACACATTGGGTGGTGTGGCAAAGTGCGATGGCTGTGGCTCTCAGCTCCCCAAACGTGCCTTCCCTCTGCCCCCAGAGGACAACACCCCCACAAGGACATCTGAGCAGCACATTAGCCTGCTCCCAAACAGGTTCATGTACCACCCCAGTAAATGCCGTCATCCTTCATCTGGACATTCTTCATCTCTGCATCCCATTTTCTATGTTAATTCTTTATCGTTTGCTTGATTTTTGATTTGCTGTCATGGGCTGATCACAAGCAGGCAACAGTAACGTCACCTTTCAAAGGCCAGCAGCAACCTGCGTTGGCCTTCCAGAAGGTCTGTATCTCCACCCCATCACAGAAGCAGAACGGAGAAAACATACCTTCAATAGCCTTGTTTATACCCATATGAATATTTGTGCTGCTTCTCCCACGGGTTTGTGGTTACGCAGCCCCTCTTGTGGTGCCTGCACCTCTGGCAGGCCTCCTCCGAGCAACCATCTGTTGGATTACCTGTTTTGCTGCCAGCTACTGCCAGCTGTCTCTGCACTTCTCCTTCTTTCTGTTGCTTTCGACCTATCCAGTTTGGTGTGTAGTTTCTGCTCGTCATCCTTTAAGCGTGGGCTATTGCTCCGGCTTGGTAAAATGCTGCTTTCCATGTCCAGCAAGAGTGTATATTTTAGAGAAAAGCCCTTTGAGGAGCAGTGGTTAAAGCAAGTCTTTTCTATTTCTACTTTGATATGATCCCCCTGTTCTTAGACATTTCTACTCTCTATACGACTTAGCTAATCCAGAGTTTAAACATGCAAGACAGCCCATAAAATTAAAAGCAATTTTCATACATCAACAGAAGCAGGGTTTTTAAAAATTTTTTCTCTCTAACATTTTGAGCTGAAATCAGCAACATGTGGCCATATTTTTTAGAATGTAGGAGCCTGGTCAAATGGATGTTAAAAAAAAATCATGAAACCTCTACTGGGGTATGGAAAAAGATGAGAACAGAGAACCTCAAAGACTAATAAACAGAAGCTATTGGTGTAGCAGCAACCATATTTTCCTTTCCTGAGGTCAAATGTCATCTCAGTAGAGTTAAGGAGAAATCAGCATCAATTTCAATGGAATCAGGATTTCTCCCCTCTTGACTTGGCATACTGTGGGTGTGCCATGACATCAAGAGATGATTAGTCTCTTAACACCGGTTTTTCTGTTGGCAGCCCTCAGCATTGCAGGTTACTGCAGCTACAGGAGAAAATGATTTTCAGCTTTTAGACTTTTAGAAATGCAAATGAGGTACAGCCCCACCTGAGAAATTCACATATATGGATTGCATTAGGTTTTGCCTTATTTAATCACTTGTTAGGTATAGTTTAGAAGGAGCTGGAAATCACTAGAAAGCTTTTAGCATTCTAACACGCGTTCTCTTTGAAAGCCTCCACCCGCTGCTTGTGGCACTTTTCCATTTCACCACTCAACATCAAGATGGTGTCAGAGACTAAGTATCTCAGGATGTATCACAGAAGTACTATATTTATTCATGTTCGATCTCATTTTGTATCAGCATCTTTACCATGTAAGCTCTAAAGGAAAATAAATTTAATAAGAGCCACCTGTGATATAAAACTGCAGGAGAAATAATTAAGATTAGTAGCAGCCTCAGTTTCTGAATGAAGATATACAATGTATAACCCATGTTTATGAATCCACTTTATCTAAATGATTAGTAGCTCACTTTTTTTGTTGATGGAATTTAGGGCATGAAAAATCACGCTGCTGTATTAACCATTTGATCAGCAACTTGTATGATTAAAAAAAAGAAAGTACTATTCAATGCTCTGACTCAGACAAAGACTGAAGGCATGCTATAAATTTCACAGGGCTGGCCTCTAAAAATAAATACTTTCAAGAATTTTGACATGATAAATGGACAGAGGGAAATCTTCACATTCATGCGGCTTATTTAAACCTTGTTCTCTGGAGTCTCACAGAGTGTGTTTAGCTTTTCATTTTCCTTTCAGAAATTTCATTTCAGAAGCACCTTAGGAACAGCTATTTTAAGCCTGCACATATCATTGTAGGGATGCCAGTGCTAACCCACTGACAAAGCCACTTAAGGATGCCCTCAAATCAAGCTCAGCAGATGAGAAAGGCAGGACAGAATTTCTATTAGATGCTCGTCCTTCAGGAGATGTTTAAGCCTGTGCTGTTCAGTGAGTGCTTTCAAACTGTTCATACTACCTCCCCCACCCCAAAAATCTTTTACTGTATACAATTTTCCGTGTGTATTCAGCCACCTTCTAGTGTTTATCAGTATCCTTTCCACACGGCAAGCTGCCAATGAAATTCAATAGATGAGACAGCCTTTAAAAAGTTATTAGAGTCTGCAAGTATTTGCTCAAAGATCTCCTCCATTCTTTGAGAAGGTTCAGAAATGTGTTTGCCCTTCGTACGTCCTGTTATCAGACAATAATGTCTTCCATAAATTTATGCTCCAGAAAACTTCTGGCAGCAGTATAGAACAAAGGACCTTGTAATTGGCTTTTAAGAATGATAGAATTACAAGATTGTTTTACATATGAAAAATGAAGGTTATTCTTCAAGGCCATGTATTTCATCCTACACTGTATTAACACACTATAATCAACATTGGCACCCCAAAAATAACTGATCAAAATGTTCTTTTGTTGCATAAGGCAGCTCACTTGAATTGATCAAACACTATAAGCTACACGTGGTTTTCATACTACTTAGGAAGCTCAATTATTTAAACATCCCCAAATCTAATAGCCTGCTAGGTGCCTGAAGCTCCTCATTCATATTTATATTCATTCATATTTAGAGGTGGGATGAAATACAAATTGTTCAAACGCAGCAAACACATTCCAGAATAGCTCCCCTATATTCAAATAATGTTCATCTGAAGGTGACACAAAACTTTCCCCTCCCTTTATTAGGTCTGTGCTTTTTCATTGTTTACACTTGTAGCTTGTGTATCTAAAGGTTTTAATTCAGGGCTGCTACTGCTTAATATCAGTAAAGCCAGGAGGCAAAGAAGTTGATTCAAACTCTCTGTAGGCTGGCAGATACATAAATTAAGCTACATTTCAGCAGTTTTGGGCTTTGGAAGGATCACCTGCCATGTGAATGAAGTACTGCCGAAAGGAACTTGATAAATCATCTGGCAAATATCTATGCCTAATGAATATGTAGCTTAAGAGAAAAATATAAACCTATAGCTTGGTAGCCAACAGGATTAGCCTGAAAAGTATCTCCTTCAATAAAATTAAATAAATCTTTATCACATCAATTTAAATATTCTGGTATGCCACCAATCAGCGTTAGCAAGAGAATCTTAAAAAAAAAAAAAGGCAATTACAGATTCAGCGGTGCATTTTCTCAGTGAGATCTTTTTTTCCTTATTTAGAAATATTCTAGTGTTCCCACCATGTATCCACTAATGTGTCTCTCTACAGTGGATTTATTTGGATGAATAATATTTGAGTAATGCTCTGAGTTCTCTTTTAGACACACAGTGTGGTCCAAGCAAAAGTACTCCAGACTGGATCTCAGCAGACCATGAGTTTTACCACTGACTTTGCCACTGACCATGATTATGTTAATTTATAGCTTTGTGTCCCCATTTTCCTCATTTCCATGCATCTGCTTAGAACGTTAGATCATTTGGACAGAAGCTGTCTCATTTTGTGTGCCCTCCTCTCACCTGACACAACAGAAGTCTAACATCTAGGCTCTGCAGTAATACCAATCTATGCAGCAAAAACTTGTTCTTTTCCCTGAATTACTAGTGCCTGAGTGAAAGTTTCTGTTTCCAGAGAGCAGCCGATTCAGGATTAAATTTTTAAGAATAAAACAGGACTTTTTAGGTCACTGCTATGTCAACTATGAACCATTGTACTCTATCAAGATGTAAGCGCAGCATATGGCATTTTGTTCTTATTTAATCTTTTTCACTCACTTTTAACATGCCTTTACTAACTACACCAAGTTTTATCTTTCTTGCTGGAACAGTTCACACAGTTTCTTGCAAGCTAAGAGTTCTTGCCTCGCACCTGCCCCCATAGAGCATTTGTACTTGGTTTCTCTAGGATGGATCACAGCACCCTTATTTTGAAATCAATCATCCAAGCTGGTTCTTGCAAAAGAGAAAACTTACTAGAGAGAAAAATTCATTATGTGAAAATGCAGTTGCCCAACTCAAATGCAAAATCGCTGTGTATTTACACTGAAGCCTGTGGCACCTCTAGGAAGTTTGTCCTCGGCATTAGTCATTCTCATGCTCATCCTTAGCAAGGATCGTCCTTAAGGCCAGCTAACCTGTGTTATCCTTTTTCCTTGTCTCCCTGGAAACATGCAGATTGCAGATGAAGGGAAATACCCCAACTGCAGATGAAGGCAGGCTTGGATAATAACACTGCTTCAGTGTTTGTCTACCAATGTGTGGCCTGTTTTGAGATACCAGATACCCAAAAGCACTCCTTGGTTTTGAACAGAGCCCAGGTGCTCAATAGTTCTCAAGATCATCGCCAAAAATCAGATTTATCTAGCTGGAGCCTTGGAAAAGCCTTGAGGTATCCAAGAATACTTTTGAAAAGGAGACACTGTCTGTTTTAATATCGCCTATGTAAAATCCATGTGCAATCACACAGTGCAAACAAAAGGAGCCCATGTAAAATTTCTCTAGTCCAGGCCTTACCAAAGTGGAGGCTCACCATTGCGGTTGCTCAAGGTGTCATGCATGTCATGCAGCATTCCCAAAAGGGAAAGCTAACAGCAAAAATCACTCATGTGAAGTCATTTTCCCTGTTGCAGCTTGGACAATATTTTGCATTCCTATTATTTAAGAAGCAGATAATGGCTGAATTTGTCTATTCAGTTCATTCACGTCTACCTGTTCACCCCCCTTATCTCAGAGTGTAAGTGAAAGTGCATCTGCCCCGGCAGTGAAAAATCCTACCACGCTGTCTGACATAATGGCACCGACAAGAACCCCAATGAAAATCACAACTTTGAGCATCACTTGATATTTGATTGGTTTTGGATCCAGGATTGAACTCAACTGTGCCAGTCCAACAACAGTATTGATAATTTGCATTTTTTCCATCCCACCAATACAAGGTTAAGAAAAATTCAACATTTAAATCTCTTCATTCTTCCAATGCCAGGAGGTAGCACCAGATAACACAAATCACTGAAGTCAAGAGGATTCTGCCTATGGCAGAAGGTCAGGGTTTGGCTTTTTTTAAGCTGCATTTCCCATCTCCCCATGGTGTGAATCTGTATCTAGCAGACATGCTTACCCCTTTTTGCAGATCTGTTTCTTCCTTTCTTTTCACACTGGTCAACTGCTGGTTCCTCTTGTGCAATTGAATTTGGCAGGTGCAAGAATATTTTTTTATGCTGTGCACAAGCTGGGGAATGCTATTTTGACAGCTGATAGGTCTGCAGCATCCTTGGAGACTTTTAAAAGCACATTGAAAACTTCATTATTTACAAAGCTTTACAGTTAGGATGCACAAATCACCCATGGTTGATTTGTCAAAGGAATATTTGACCGTATTTTTAGGTATCCACCTTGTCTAGGCTTTGCCCAAACTTAGAAAGGGATTTTGTCTCATCTTGTTATTTTGGGAACTTTAAAATTCATGTTCCTTCATTCTTCCTCTGTGCTTGATTTTCTTTTTCATTGGGTGGTTTGAGGGGGGCTGTGAGGGTTGTTGGTTTTCGTTTCGTTTTGTTTTGTTTGGACATTTCCCTGCTTTGGTCACTGCAGCAGTTACAAGATGAAATCTGGGTTTTCCTCAGCGCCACACAGCATTAAAAGAAAGTCACAGGGTGGCTGTGATCCCCTGAACACATCCAGGATGTTGTGTCATATTTCAGCCTTTCTTTTGTTCTGTGTTTGCAAAACCATGATATTTCCAAGGCTTTAGCAGCATGATTTGTATTACTTCTAATGTCTATTTCCCCTTGATCATTATCGTTTCAGGCCATGCTGCTTCTTGCTCTTCTTCCTCCTCCCCCAGTCAAACAACATTTTATGTTCAGATATGTGAAGTTGTTAATGTTTTCACTTTTCTTACATCTCCATTCCCCCTACCCCCTTAGCTTAGGAGAAACATTAGGGACTGATTTTTAGGGAAAACTCACAGCCCGTATAGAAATCAGCAGGAGCAGCAGATGTTCAGCATCTCTGAACATCAGGCCCTACCTGCATATTTATGCCATGCTCATTGCCCAAGGAGCTGTGCACCTGCACCAGGTTGGTGTTGCCAACTCTTGTGATTTTATTTCCAGTCTGAGGCTATGTGGTGGTTTTAATCAGTGCTTCTGGAATCATCCCATTACTTGGAAATCTCAGCATTCATCACAGAACTCTGGTCCTCATGACCCCAGAGAGAAGCACAAAAACACCATGCAGGTGCCAAGGCAGGTAAAAAATATATTCCAAAATTCTTTGTTTTCTGAAGTATTAATTTAAGCCAATTTTTTAACTAAGGAGGACACAACTCATGATGCTTAAGACTTGCAGTAATGCAAAACTTCGGAGAGATTTATGTTTTGTTCCCTATGCCAGTAGAAAGTATACAAGGTCTCTACTATAGAAACTGGGAAAATATTCATACTGAGTGGTGACTTGTTTTATTTAATGTTCACTTAAAATAAGCCCATAATACTTATGTAATCAAATGTTCCATAAATACTCTAGCAAGCTAAGATACTGACAGGAATGTTCACTGGCTGCTTCTGAAAGGTCTATAATTTATCATTCACGTAAATCCTCCCAAAAGCCTGATTCTCATCCAACCAGGAAACTGAAGTATGCTGTCTGATGTACAGACCCAGACAGAACATCTGAGCTCTTGAGTATGGTATATTCATAACAAGCTGGGCATATATAGATATATACACATACACACAGTATAAACCTAATATTATTCATATAAATTACTTGGGAATTAATTTCAGGCAGAGAAGGTGTCAGGTTTGTAATCTGTTTGCAGACAACTTGTCAACAGAAAGAGGTTGGGTTCACCAGATATTTATTTGCTCAGCTCAGTTTTGTCTTTAATAAATTATTGGATTTTCTTCTCTGTATGGTTCTTAGTGGATATAAACAGATTTCACAAGGTTGCTCTAACTGCAAAATAAATCATGGGAGAATGAAGGACCTTCAGCAGTTTCCTTAACAACATGATAACGGCACAAATACGGCAGTGAAGTTTCTGGCACTTGCTATGTTGAGAGGTTTCCATCTCTGTTGAAATTCAGGACCCAGTGGGAAACAGTTAGGCAAAGGTTTCTTGTGGACAACCATCAGTGCTGCCAGTGGAGAGGAGCCTCACCGTGCCTTGGGTAGGTGTGCATCAGCCTCAAGCACTTCACATTCACTGATCTGCCTTCCCCTGATCCTTTGTTAGGCTTCTCCTGGGTCCACTGCTGCCAAAAGCAGCTACTGGGACCTGCCAAAGCAGTCAAAGCTCATCTGGCTTTGCTTGTCTCTCATTACCGTGAGTGGGATGCACCCGGAGAAAAGAAACGAAAGGACAAAGTGCGTTATTGCATCCATCTCCTTCACTGGGAAGACGTGAGCTATGGAGAGCTGGGAAGGGCTGCTCTCTTCTGCTACAGCGCTGCAGAGTTGTGCTGAGACCTGGCTCGTGTCTAATGTTTGGTTACATCTGTTGTGTGGGTGCCAGGAACAGCCTCGGCCAAATATTTCAGATGCAAATGTTTAGACGATGGACCGCAAGTCACATTACATGGAAGCATTTTTTCCTGGACTTTTGTTATTGCTGCTGATCAAAATGCAAAGATTGAAATGGTTTACAGGGAGGTTGGGGTTACCCTGCTTTGTGGTACACAAGTCTATTCTCCTGTAATTCTCTAATTAACCTGCAGATAATTGATTGTATATAAGACTCTATATATTCTGTTTCAGTTATGATTTCCAAATCATATTTGGTGTAAATAGCAGTTCTTGTTCACATTAAAAAAAAAAAAGAAAAAGAAAAAAAAAAAGCTATTTTTCTAAAACGTTTTTTTTCTCAGAGCTTGTGTTTGATATACTTCCAGATGAAGTTCAAGCTGTGGTTTTGTAAATCAAGGAACCTGCAAGTCTTTAAAAGCTATTCTAAGTTATGTAGAGCGCTTGAAGAAAACCTTGAGTCCAGTGTATTTCCTCACTGTGTCTCATGTAAGGAACAGTCCTGCAGACATAAATGCAGATTGAGCGGGAGACAAATGTAATCATTCACTAACAGTCCCACCATAAAGGAGGAGTGATCAGGGAAGATAAGCGAAATATTAGCAAAAGGTAACATCTTTTTTTCCCCTCTCATTCTTCCCATTTTTCTAAGTCAAACACATGCTATTCCCCACTCATGACTAGTGAGACCAACTCTCTGCTTCTCTCAGGGCAGAGATTCTGCTTTGCAGCTCATCATGCACCTGCGTTATCTCCATCCCACCCAGGCTTAGAGGACTCCAGAGCTGGGCAGGGCAGAATTGCAAACTGCTCATCCTGCCCCAGTAATCCTACTCCTTTCTGACTATTGTAAGTAAAGAATAAATAAAAATAAAGACTAAATAAAAGACATTCCTATGCAAGAAGCAATGATTTTTTCAGTTGATTATAGCCAAGAAGAGAATTCGTTGTCAAGACTTCTCCATTTCCATTTCAGTTGCTGTTTCTTTTTTATTGATTTTTTGCAAACATTGTGACTCGTAGCAATTAGTGATACTTGCCTGGCAGCAATGTACGTTAAAATAGGTATTTTCTGAAATAGAGTGGGTGGGGAGAAATGGTAAATGTTATCCATGAAGAACACAGCCTAGGTTTTAACTGAGTATAGAAAGCCTTCTGAAAGACTGTATAAATTAACTGAGCTTGATCATAGCAGTGAATATTTTTTTTTCTAATTTCTGTCCCACGACATGAAACACATGAGCAGCCAAAGGCCTCATGGGTGGAAACGTTCTCCTCAAGCAGTGTCCTGCCAGGTCAGGTCCCCCGAGAGAAACCTCCAGGTAAACCCCTTCCTGCAAACTGGCTGGATGCACTGGGCTGGACATCAAGCTCTGTGGCCTTCAAAACAGGGAAAGGATCCTGGATATGGCTGTAGGAATACTTTTAGTACAGCATACTTGACAAATACAGCAGGGAGAAAATCCCCTGGAGTCCCAGTGACAAGTGAGCTGGATTTTTTTGAGACCTGGATTTAGAGGTCTACATGTGGCCAAATACCAGTTCAGAACTCTTAATCCATTTACCAGATCAGAATCCTGATTGACCTCCCTCAGCTCTCATCTCCTGAGAGGGACTAATGTTGAGTACCCAACTCTCTGGAACAGGAGAATAAATTAATTTAATACACTTTAGAGAGCCATGCAGGAGATTTAGATAAAGTATCTCTTGAAGGTATTTCTGGGAACGGATATGTTAATACTCAAGCACATTTTAGACTGTGATCACTTAAGTTATATAGAAAAGTTACTTTATGCAGAAGAAAGAAGCTTCTGAAGAAAATGGCGTATCCAATTGTGATGATAGCTAGAGAAAGCAGTCTGCAGTGCAGCTGATTGCCACTGTGTGATGCAGTAATCTGTGACTTGATTAGAAAGGCAAGGTAGCCATCAGCTGCCTTTTGTTACAGTGTGCCAGTGATTGCAAAGGGGAGAACTCAAAAACCCAAATTGCTCCATGTACTTATTATCTACTGTTAGGAGGGGTTCGAGTATTATTGTGTTCACTGAAAGAGGCATAAAAACATTAGGTTGACCTGCGTACAGTGCTTTTTCTGCTGGATACGCTTTCCAAGATTTAGCTGTAAATCCACTCATTGATCAGGAGCCTTGTGCAGCATTAGGACACACACATGACCTTTCTGGTTGGCCAAGGTTGGGGAAGAGAGCCTTACAGATGGCTTACTCCTCCTTTTATTACAGCCAACCAAATATGGCCCTTTTGACAAAATTACTCTTGAAATAGTCTCCTCCCCCATTTTCTTGAGGTGGCTATTCAGTGTTTATGATGGAAATTTTTATTCCAGCATGGGAAACCAGACAGTTTCTACAGGCTTGCCAGGTGAGGAACCTTTCCCCAACATCCTGCTGGAGGACAGAGGTGAACTCAGGAGCTCCATAGGACAGGAGAGCAGAGCAGGGCACAGGAGAAGGTGGCAGCAATGCTTGGAGCTTGCAGAGAGTGTGCCAGGTCAGGCTCTGGGCTAGCTTGAATGCTGGGCTGCCTTTCAGCAGCTAGGGGATATGCCTGAGTATGCAGAGAAAGACCCACAGGATCCTTCAGGGCACAGAGGTAGATGTATAGAGGAACTGGACTTTTTATGCTTTTTGGTGACTTGCAACTATTTTGCAGGCTGAAGTAGTTCCACTGAAAGCATTTGATGGTATCCTTTATCCTTAGGGGGTTTAGAGAAATGCTCAGACCAAAGTGCACCAAATGATGTCTCTTAAATCCCCCCTAGCCCTAGAGCTTTTGCACTGTGCTCCCGCCCTGGAGACCACTAAACTTTCCGAGGTCAAAGCTTTCTTTCCCGCATCTCAGCTCCTCTCTCTTCATATCTCACAGCTCCCCCTCCCACAGATTTCAGCTGCAGACAGCTGCAGCTGAGCTATGCTGCTGCATGGGTTGCCATTTGTCAGCTGAGCCGTACTAACCATCCAACTGCTCGCTCCTAGCTTTGTGCAGAGCCACAAAACCTTGAGACTTAAACCATCCTCAGGGCCAGAAGAGGTATCACTTAACATTGTGGTAGGTGAGGCTCATCTGACAAGCAGTCAAACCGCTTGCAATTGTCTGTCCATACCCGTCAGCTGGGTTACATTAGTACTGTCTTTTATTTTGAATGTCATCTTTCATATTACTTTTAAACTAGCAAATAAAAATGGGTTATTTATAGCAGTGCCAAGGAGGCAGGCTCAAATGCTTTGCAAGTAAAGTCCAGAAGCCCAGCAGAAAATCTCTGTCAGATCTGTGTTGGCAAGGTCAGTCCAGAAATTACTGCTCTGCGTTTGACCTCACCTCTGGAGTGAGGGAGGCAGCTGTTAGGCAGGTGAGGTTGGGAGGGAGGGTAAGTTCAGTCCAATGAAGTAAGGAATAATTTCCATTTTCACCGGTGCATTAGCTGGAAAAAAAAGGCTGGGAACCTTGTTTGGAGCCAGCTGTGCTTACCCTGCAAGCACCACCACTCTGCTGTACAAGAGTTATTGTGAGGCAGCTGTAAAGCATCCTCCGCATCAGCCACCTAATCCCTGAGGGTACAGGAAAACTGACACTGGATACACATATCTTCCATTGTCAGCCAGGAGAGGGAGTTCAGAGAAAGAAAAAAAAAAACAACAGCTTTTAAAACTGTCTTTACAGCAAGTAATCAAAAACGGCTCTCTCGAAAGGATTCCCAGTCGGGAGCACAGAGCAGAAGCAGCAGTGAGTGCAACAGAGCAGCAAAGCTGGTCCCCGGTGCTGCAGCGGTGGCGGATGCCTGAGGATGGCAGCTCTGGGGCACCTGCCCAGTAAAGGCATGTTCTGTGCTGCTCTTCAAGGTTTGACAAAAATGCTGGGAAAAAGAAGAAAGAAAAAAAAAAGAGGCAGTCTGCCCCTAGAAAACACGTGTGGTACAATCTGGGCTTATGACACTGACGGGTGCTCTTTCATGTTGGAAAGATAGATAATAGGCAAATAGAAAACAAATACACATGTATTTCTGCTTCTGTTTATATATAAAACACACCATGCATAGATGCACAGCCTGTAAATACTAGATTAGAACATATTGTAAAGTGAGCCAAATTCTTTATTTCTGTCACCAATTTGTATTCACTAGACCCTATAAAATCGGGCTTCAACCTTTGCTTATGTGGACCTCTGCGAAATTTGCAGTGGAGCTCCACCCCCAGAAAAAAGGTTAAGCCTTTCTGAAAGAGGTTTGTTTTTCTTCTCTACTTTTCATCACTCCCTTAGAAGCAATTCTTGAGCCATCAAGGGTCAGTGGGCCACAGGTTAAAAAACACTGCCTCAGAAACCCTGATCAAAATCTGAGTCCCACTGTGCTGAGTGCTTCCAAACACCAGAGGTAATAACCCACCTCAAAGGCTTTATAATAAATAGATGAGACGGAGAGAAGAGACACAGGGAGTGGGAAGCAGTGAGAAGCACTTCCACTTGCCTGAAGTCACACAGGTCACTAGCAGAGCCTGGCCCCCGTTTGCCTTGATGGTGTACAACTCTCCTCGGGGTAAAAAAAGCCATTTTCCATCCTGGTGTGTGGCAGCAGCTGAACTGAAGGAAAGAGTGAGATTCAGCAGGCAGAGGCAGCACCACGGGTTTCAGCGGACTTGCATCCCCCTCTGCCCCACCCTGTCGGGTTTCACACATTCACTTCAGGCACTCACCACCCCTGGCACATCCATTTAAAAGCACTTTCTTGTCTTCTGGGAGCTCATGGCAATTGTTGTCATCTCAGCGATCCATCAGGAACAACATCAGGCAATGCGGTCTCCCAATTATATTATCACTGCGCCCGTGCAGCTGTAAGACATGCCCATGCTGTGGGGACACCCAGAGGCAGAAAATGAGGTTTCTGCTGTGCTCTTAGATACTGCTAATAGAGAAAGGCACTCCAAATACCTAGGACCAACTGGACACGCTGTCTTTTCTCCAGCCCAACAACTCGGTGTGAGACAGGAACGCAATTTAGTAGTAACTGAAGCAGATTATGCCATGTCCTGCAGAGTTGGCTTTGGGTCCCTTAATGCCACATTTCTGGTTTTAAAATGCTTTCTTTAGCTGCCTCAGAACGATGTATATGTGCAAACTATGTAAATATTTATATGAGTATTTACATATGCACATATAAGGCCAAATTATGCACAAATTATGTACAGATGTCACTTGTGTAAATTCATTTTGGACCACCCCAATGTGAAAAATGCACGCACAACCATCAGCTGTGGAGGAGCTGTGCGGAGAGCGGCTTGCTGGGGGTCTGCAGAGTGGGGATCCAGCGGAGCTGCAGGAAGAGTTAGCTCAAGTGGCAGGAAAAAGTACCTGGCAGCAGGCTGTTTCAGCGATGGAATGATCTTCCTGTGGATGTGAGGGGAGGTAGCCATCACTTGAAACAAACTGAACATGAGAAATAAAATTTAGGAAGATTCCTGAAATGGCAGGCAGAAGAACCCAATGAAAGCCAGAAAAGCCTTTCCTATTTCCAGCGAGAGGGAATCAGTTCCCAGGGCT
The DNA here is from genome assembly GCF_964195595.1 of Calonectris borealis. Classification (NCBI taxonomy): domain Eukaryota; kingdom Metazoa; phylum Chordata; class Aves; order Procellariiformes; family Procellariidae; genus Calonectris; species Calonectris borealis. The sequence goes on from NC_134313.1 coordinate 127,873,560, forward strand.
GGAAAAACCTGGGTGCCATCCCAAGAGTACAGCCGTAGGCGGATGCCCACGGAGACACACGGGTCCAAGCAGAGAATGGAAGAGAGCCACTGCCTTTCCCCCTTCTCCCCTCTATTTCTCTGACTGCTGAGGACAGTCAGCAAGTGAAGCAGGCACTGATCCCAGAGCAAGAATCTAATCATGGTCTCTGTCCAGCCTTTTCTGCTTTTGCTATACAGACAGAGCCCTTTTTGGCTATGAGTCTCAGTACAGCTCAACCACTTGTACACTTCATAATATACTCAGTCATTCAGCAGTTACCTGACACAGCTCACTTCTAATGGAAATAGAACCAAAATGCATTTGTGTCGCATGATACATTTATTTCAGTGGGACAGGTTGATGTGAAGGACAACTTTTTTTTCTTTTATTTGATGTGTTTATGTGTTGTTTTGTTTTCTTTTTTTTTAACAAGAGTTTGAAAAACTAGATTATGCTTTTGCAAGGTACTCACAGAAAAAAAAATCAAGATTTTAGTCATATTATAAAATATACAGATTCTTTCGTGCATGTTTAAACCTGCAGCATTCAAATAATGGAGCAACTCTATTAAAACCTACATGCCAGAAGGAATTCTCCATCTCATTTTTGGTAATAAAATGCAGATTGTTTTAAGGACCCAGAGATTTATACTTATTTACTGATCAGCATGAAGAGTTTTAGCAGTTACTTGTTAAATTAAGCAGCCAAGTTTTAACAGTTACCTGTTTAGCCTGGTCTGTAGATTTCCAAAAATACTGTTTTCCATTTAGTTTTCTGGTGTTTTTCTTTGAATAAAACCATGCTTAATTTTATAAAATTAGATTCATCATGAAAGACACGATATTAGGGAGGCCTGCATTTTTTGTGTGAACACTAAAGAGTACATCTGACTGGAAATTAACTGTGGAATTACACACAAAATATGACAAAAGTACAACCTGAATGCATGTCAGTTGACCAAGAAGCAATTTGCCATACAATATCCACTAACAGAAACATAGTATTTTAGGAACTGTAGAAACTCTGTCAGAGAATCCACAACATAGTGGGAGAAGCTGAAAGAATCTTACAGGTTGATATCATGGTTATTTTTACAGTTCCTAGTAATTTTTTACATTCTACTGATAACTCAAATATAATAAAAATCACTATAAACTATAAAATGTAATATTAGCTGATAAAGAACAGGAAAGCCTGTGGCAGAAATGTGTCAAATACCTTACAAATAAATGTTAAAGTAAATTAGAACATAGCTCACAGGTTGTTATATCAATAAGCTGTGGATCTTTTCGCACAAGAAAGCAGTAAGAGGGGCTTTGCAGATTAGTTTCTACTGTAAACCTATTCTGTTATTTTAGGACACTCCATGAAAAAAAATGGCTTATTTTGGTGACTATAATACTGAATGGTCTCTGATTCTACACTTCCTGCATTCAGAGAGCAACCGCAGCCGAGCTGAATGACTGCACACAGCAAACCCAGCAGCACACCCATGGGAGACATCAAATCACAGGAAATCAGAGCATCGTCATGGAATCATCTCGAGAACAAGTATGTTGCAGACCTATTAAAGCACAGTTATAAACAAGTTTTCTGCTGCAAAAGGATAGTTAAAACTGAAGATGTTTATCATCATATCCATGAAACTGTTTCTTGAATTACCTATGATAGTCAACGTGCATGAAAAAAATTAAGAGCAGGTTAATATATCCATGTTACCTAACTTGTTAAATAACAAGTACCCTAATAATGAAGCCAAATAAAGTCAACTGCTCATGGGAATATCTTATTGACTTCCTTTGATCCTGCTATCCATTTTACTAACTCTCACATATTAAGCTAAATAGATTGTAAGTCTATATATAGATCAGTTAAGGCTTATTTTCACATATTATTTAATTTTTTTCTGTAGTTGAATTAGTAATCTGCTACCCTGGTAACACATAGAAAAATGGTGACGTTTCTGTCTTTGCATTCTTAAAATAAAAAAGGTGTATTCTCATGTAAGTGGGAGATAAAAACATTATTTATGTAAATGTTTAGTCAGTGTTCAGATATGATAATACAAAAGTTTGCACCCTATACTTTTCACAGTTTTAATTTCAAATATTGAATATTAAATACCTACAGTGAATGGCTATTAGTATTTGATCAAATACTGAACGCCAACAAAAGGCATTCAAACATCAATTTTTTTTTTTAAATCTGCATTTAAAGTGAGAATAAAAAATTTTGCATAGTCCTCTTGCACTTACAGCCATGCAGCCATATTAAAAATCATCCTCCTGCACGGATTTTAGAGAATGATTTAATATGGCTAAGATCACTGTGTATTATACTGTCAGAAGATATCTCTTTGAGCTGTACCCATATTTCTCTGTGGATACCTGTTGTCTCTTATCCTGCATTTGGATTTTATATACTTCAGGGCAGGCTTTAAGTCATGGCTAACCCTCCCCCCAAGATTAGATTGATTCTGTATTTATAAGTGCATGATTATATTTAGCAATGTATTTTGATCTGCCTTTTGATCTTTGGACTCTATCCATCCCAAGCATGTGTGAGAGATTATTAGTGCTGGATATTTTCCAAAATTTCACAAAAAAAATTTCTGAGTTTTTCCAGAATCTCTCACCTCTTCATCCATCTTCCCCATCTGGGATTGATGGTTTTCAACAGTTGCCCTGTGAGCTTACGGTGCGGGCAGGGAAACCCCCAGATTTATCCCAGTCCCTTACAGTCCATCCTTCATTTTAAAAATACAGAAATTTTGTAGTAGGTAGCAGGAAGGGTCTCTTGATGCAAGGAAGAGAAGATAGCACTTTACATCTCAGTAATTTCTGGGACTTTCCTAATAAAATGAAAAATGCTGATATAAACATTATCACAGGGTAACTTTGATATGAGGGGTTTGTGGGCCAGATAAACTTCAAAGACCAATGTATTTCATTGACAGTGGCTGAGAGAAGCTAAAGTCTACCTGAGAATGGACATTGCCCAACTGACTAACAGGTCTACTTGCAAGGATGTGTCATGATTCAGCAAACAGTAAATTGGGTTTTAAAGCTGCTCGTGCAAGATGAGAAGTACAGCAGTCACATGAGGCAAAGCACAAATCCACTAAAGACACGTCTTCCAAGTTCAAATGCATTCAAAGACTTTCATAGGCTAAATTTTTTTATAGGATGCTTTATGGCTGAGAGTGGCTCCAGCAGCGACTATGGGGCAGATATAAAATCCTTAAAGTCAGCACTAACTATCACATAGCCTGGCTAATTCAAAAGAAATGCAGTCGTGTGCCCACAATTGAGTCAAATGTATCCTGCTGCATCCCAGATGCCAGAGCTGGCATTAATGATCGCGGAGCCTCGGTTTCAGAAGGACGGTACTTTGTAGGGTATGGTATGAAGAGAACATGGCACAAACAAAGCACCAGGGTCCCAAAACTCACCTTGTCTGTGAAAAGATGGGGAACTACAGGCAGATCCCACAATTACCAGCATGATACTTCTTGCTAATAAGTTTTTCCCGTAGTTTTAAGAAACTAATTTAGCAAGTAGCTTAATAGGGGCAGCTGGTTTGTTAGTATTTCTAGAATTTATTCATTCCTGTGGTAATTTTAAGAAAATCTGTATGGCAAGTTATTAAAAGAATATATACCAAAGGCATTGCATAATCACAATATTGTTTAAGAGTTGTTTTGTAACACAGTATTTATTTCTGGCATCAGTATTGCACTGAAATAAAGACTGAGAATTCCTCTCTGGTTTGGCTATTATACAGAAAAGTAATTTATGCTTTTTTATAGACAGCAACGTTCCTGACTTCAGCCAACAGACAAAGTAATTGAAGTATATTACTGAAGTTTTACTACAATAGTTGACTTGGCCATTATTGCACTTCTTCCCTGCAAAAAACAGTCTTCTGGTAATTCAGAAAGGAAAAAAAAAAACCAAACAATGCAGGTCAGCTCTTCCTTTAAGCTAAAATGAAATTACAAGTTATGAAAGCAATGCTTTAAGGAATGCAAGTGACATGTGAGCCAGATTATCATATCTTTCCATTAGGGAAGAGAGTAGCATCTTTCTGGTGGTACAGAAATGATATTCTATATTGATTTGTGAATGTGTCTTATTCTCTTCTACTATTTACTTCAGAAGGTGGGAATATTGTTACTAGGTTTATGTGATCTTTCTCAGCAGACTTTTAACATAATATCAAAATCCAGCATATTATATATCATATCTAACAATGCTCAAAGCTACAGAAAACAAAAAGAAATAAGCAACCACGAATAAAAGTTACATCTCTCATTTTACATCTGGAGAACATAAGCAGGGCTGAGTACCTGAGGAGTCTATTTCATATCCAATTTATACAGCATTTCAAGGATGGTTTCTTGATCTCACATTATATGATGCTTTTTTTCAGCATACATTCCTGCAAACCCATTTCACTTTAAATAATCTTTAAGGATTCCCCAAAGGACTCCATGAAAGAAGATCCAAGCTCTTTGAAGTCCCTGGCTGATACAAGTCAACTGCTGCAGAACTGGGAGAGCTTCTGCTGTTTTATATACAAAGTTAGGTTGGCCTAGTGCCCAAAAATTGTTATTTCAAGATACCTTGATGAGTCATGATAGAATCCAAGTGTAAATTTCTGTGTAACAGGAGGGAAAATTATTAAGTATAACAGTTCAGAATCAAACAGGTACTTCTGTATTTGCTGTAAACTGTGCAAGCACTACACTATTCCAGAATGCACGTTAAATTCAAATTTTCACTACCAATGAGACTCTCCCTTTCCACTTCCCAGTGTCAAAAAAACTTAAGTCAAATTCCAGCAATGATCTCTCTTGCTTTCTCAGAGAACATAAACAGGTTTTAAATACTCATAGTAAGGACAAAAGGCTTAATGATCTCATCAAAAGTTGCATCAGATGTTTTATCACTATTACTCCTCTTCCAGCTGGGAGAAAAAGGGAGTTACAAAAAGAGATGGCAGAACTCCACCATAAGAGCAATATTCCCTCTAATCAGGGAGGAAGCTTCCTAGCAATGAGCATTAAGGATTGTTTGAAAGCTGTAGCAAAGAGAGATATAGAGAATATTGATAAAAAGATACATTATGCATTTCAAACTCTACTTCTTACCTACCTGTGACCAAAAAACACAAACATGGCTTCAGCTCATACAACATTCAGAAATTAAATGTGTTCCCCACATCTTTGACCATCGTTCACACATTCTGTTCCGCTCAGTAACTCCCTCTCTCTTTTTGAATAAAGCTGAAGTTCCTTCATTTCACATCTGCTTGGCACTATTTTTGCTTTCTAGAGATAATCAAAGTAGAGAGATAATCTGAGGCAAGAGTTTGAATGGGTTTCCATTTTACCCTGTTAATGTATTATTGAAAAAATAGCACATCAGTTTGCAGCTCATATTTTACACAGTTTATTCATCATAATTGCAGAAGAAAGTTGAAAATCTGTGAAGTAAATGCACGTAATTGTGGTAAGCAAAGTGCAGCATCCATGTCAGTAGGAAAAGGAATGCCAGACAAACCAGTCTTGGTTGCTGCATTCTACTGAAAGGGATAAATGAGAATTTAAATCATCAGTGATGGAGGAAGGATTTGGTACTGAGAGATCTGAGCTGCCTGACTAACAGGATATCAGATGAAATGAAGCATTTCCTTTTCAGAAGACCAATCTCTGCACCAAAGAATACTCAGGCTACATAAAGTGCACACACATTTGAAAAGCACTGGGGGCTGGGGGCTCTGCTCAGCCCTGTGGGTACTCGGTAGTGCTGAGCAGAGCATGGAAACTTGCTTAAAAATCCTTTTCCTTGGCAGTAGAGATTCAGCTAAATACAGGATTGCTTTAACTGCCAGTCACTACTTTGATGTTGGCTGCTACGTAAACAATGAGGTGGTTCCTTGTTCAGAGATTTTTGTTATTTGTCGTTGTCAGATCTCTTACTTAGGATCCTGGTCATGGAGAGAACCAGCTGGGAGCTGAACGTGATATAGTCCCTTTCTCAAAGAGCTCACACTCCCAGCAGATTTTGGCATCTTTGTTTCGATATGGAAACTCCATGGAACTGTCCTGTAACAACGTGTCAACACCACCATGGCTGAGATTATAGGCAAGCTACAAGGTGAAAAAAAAAGAAATTCTCTAGGAACCATATCTTGAATTTGTAATTCACTCCTTTCTCTCTTCCTAAGCTTAAAATACAGGTGTACTGACTTCTCCAGAGCCCACCTCCTTCAGCAGCAAAGAAAGCCTTTGGGGAAGCTCAGCACATCTGGAGAAACCAAGGAACTGGCAGTTCTGCCATGTGTCCTTGTGGACTACTTGTCTGAATCTGAGTGCTGCTGCTGGGTTTTCTGCTGTGACTACACACTTTCTTTGCAGATGATGGAAAAGGAGACTAAAATTGCAGATGAAGAGAAATTCCCTAGGGGTCCAAGTTTGTTCAGATCTGTCTAATGCATTTTTCACTTTAGCAGTTTTATATGTAAATAAAACCAGGGTGCTCTTTAAACACAAATTACTTTGGATTCCTTAAAACCAATGTGCCAAACCAATATGAAAATTGGAAATAGAAACTGAATATCCCTGCTAAGTAGGGTCCAAGGGGGGATCCGGCAACAAAGAAACATAGACTTACTTTTTATTCCAACACTGCAAAGGGCACTTTTCAATCCACTGACAACCGGACCCAGCAGGACTTAGGGCCAGTTACAAAAACAGTACAGTATTGTCTAGAAGTTCACTTTTGTATTCTTCCAGTACTGGAGACAGCACGGGCAAGCCTGTCTACATAAATTAGAGCAGGCTGCCCTGTTCAGGCACTGCCTCACAGGACCAGAACAGCAGCTGGAAATTGATGTGGAGGAAGATTGTAGCAGCACAGGGAGCAAACGAAACTGGCTGTACCACTTGCTTTTATGAAGACTGGGCACTGCAGCTTTATCTGTTTGTAAACAGGAAACAAAACAATAATAGAAATAAGATACCTGAGGTGAACAACTTCTGAAGACTCATGTTAAAAAGACTGGACTGTGTGATGGGGAACTTCTATGTTCCAATGGTGCACTGCAAGGGGTCAGATTGTCAAAGCCACGGAAATCAGAAACAGCACAGAAGGATAAAAACAATACAGGAACTAGGAAAGGGAGTAGTCTTCAGTTGGAAGAGGCTGGCCAGGATGCAGCAGGGGTGAAAGAGCAGCAAGCCGCTCTCTCTCCCAGCCAGAGATGGCAATAACTCGGCTGAGAGGATATTACTGAGGCATACAATGAAAGATTGGGATTAAAGTGAAAGGATCTGTGGAGATGCTCCTTCAGGCCCAACCTACAAAAGGTGTGCAGATACTTTCGTTCCTCTTTAGCATCTACGTCCTCCCATCTCTGCACACCAGGTGCCTCTGAGTGAATAACAATTGCTTACTTCTGAAGAAGTCATTTCTGAGTCTCTTTAATCAGCCGCTTCAGATGCTCCCAGACCAAAGAGTTTGCAGGCGGCAAGCACAGCTGGGCCTGTCATGTTACTGTGATCGGTTTTGCATCTCCCTCTGGATGGAGCCACTTGATCTCCCCCCACTGCTGGATGATTTGAGCAGCAGCTCCCTAACCACAGTTGACATGGGTCAAAGGCATCCATTTTGTGTTTGAACCACAGCTCACCCCATCATGATGATAAATGAAGATGTTCCCTGTGCCAAGAGCAAGAGCTCTGACACAGTAGCATTTCTATTTCCCCTCTACCACTGGAGTCATCCCCCTTGAGCAGCAGTCACCCTTCCAACACCAGTGTCTCTGGTTGGACAGCCAGAGCACATCCCCAGAGCAGTGCTCACTCCACACCAGAGATACTGACCCAAGGTCTTCCATAGATGTCTAGATAACGGGGACCTTGAGAGAGTTTCATATTATATAAAATTAAATTAATATTACCTGCTGAATGCCCTTATACCCTAGCTAATGAGTGTCCTCATTGGAAGGCTTAATTCAGTTTTCACTGTACCTTTAGAGTTCAGCCTGAAAGCCTCTTTTATTAAATTCCTGCTCTGCTAGTTCAATAGCAAGCCAGTGAAACCACGGTAGTATAAAGTTTTAAGTCAAATTGCATAGAGAGGGCAAGAACTGTTCTTCTGTAAATCCACATAATAAATTCTAGTGGAAACCCAGCATATTAGTCCTTGTCAGGGTAATGGCTGCTGAAGAAATGCTGTGCTGGTCATTTTAAATAGAAGATGAGAGATCCCAAGTAATTCCTCACCAGCCCATACTTCTCCTCTATTATATCGAGCTGCATTTATGTCCCACTGTTCCAACTCTTCCATTTTTAAAATGGCATTCTTCAATGAAGTAGCCTATTCTATGTAAATATCAAAACCTTTTATTACTTCATTACACACAATGTCTCTCTAAAGCAGCGGGCATTTTATAGAAACTCACAAGAGACAAAAAAACAATTACCTACCCCACAATGCCAGCCGCAATTAGACAGCAGATTTCCAGTGAAACTCAGCTAGCTCACCAGCTCTCAGATACAAACCTATAGCTTTAAGAAACAGGTCATCTTTCCAATTCAGTAACTGTGCTAAGTTCTCACAGGATGCTGAATATTCAGGGATGCCGGAGGAAGCCATCCAGCTGAGAGCCGACCTTTCATCCTCAGGTGAAACCCTTGATCTGTGGCGGGGTTCTCACTAAGGTAACAAAGACCAAGCACATAAAGAGAAATATATGAGCCTCTGTTTATATACTGCTTTTTTTACAGCGTGGTTCAGCTCTGTCACCATCCACAATAACTTCTCTACTGTTTAGCTCAGTAGGATATTTATTTTATTCTCCACTGCATGAAAGACTGTTTGAATCCTGACTAGCTAATAAAACTTTTGGCCTTTATTAAGCAACACTAAGTTCTTCGCTCAGGTATGTAAGCACAGGCAAACATTCACGTGTTTCAGGACGGCAATAAAGCTGTCAGGGTACTTACAGCTATTGGCATCCTCTCTCCATCCAGATTATAGCAATGTGTATGTAGGACAGAGAGCAAAACTAAACTACTTGCACCCTTATTTTTTCTACATCAACAAAATTAAGCAATGGACATTAGTTTGCCAAAATCAAACACAAAAGGGGAGTTTAGATTTTGATCTGTACTCTTAAATGTAATTTAAGGAAAGGCAGCACTCTATTTCTTGTCCTGCTCCTATTTACTATCAAAAGGTTTTTTATTTGGCATCATTAGCAAAAACATACATGTTTTTTACCACTGGTCTACTAGTTTCTCCTTATAGCTCTGGCACCACATCGGAAAAAAACAGTACATTTTAAGCCACAAAGATTTTAACTCTGTCAAGAAGTTTTGATTCTGCTGTCGAACATTATTGTTTCATAGGAACCAGCACATAAAGATATTTTTACCCAAAGGTGGCTGGTTTTCTTCATAAGAAAGAAACCTTTCTTTGGGAAAGACACAGCATATTATACATAAACACAGTTATAGACTTCACTTAGGAGGAAGAAGGCCAGAAAAGATACAACTCGCATCCTTGGACAAACTGCTGTTTTCATCAGAGGAGGGTGATAGCCTTGTGTGAAATGCAATAAAGAACATGACGTATTAACTGGGACAGTAACTGAAGTCATTTTGTTTCTATCTCCTCTGCACACTGAGCACACTGTGCCTCCCTCAAATGGCTAACTAACTTCTGCACACTGAGTCTAAATATTGCCACCCCGTGGTCTGACAGCACTATCTGCCAGCCCTGCAAACAGGGAGACAAAACACTTCTTCTAGGCTGGGCATTATATATTCCAGTCCCCACATGCTGTTTCTATTCTACATCCAGATTTCTTTCACAGACCCCTGCCAGCAAAAGCAATGGTTCCCTGATGACCCCACTTCCCTCTTCCTACCTTTTTTTTTTTTTTCAGGTGCCGCAGGCTGCCTCCTCCCTCCTGCAGCACAGCACGAAGACAGACACATCAAGCAGCAGAAGTCAGTAGCAAATACACGTCCCTAATAAAACTTTCACTGCAACGTCACACAGCCCGTGCAAATTCCCTTTGGTGTGGATGGGCAGCAGGAGTGGGGCAAATCCTTTACCCAAGCCAAGCCTTCTTCCCTGCCACGCGAGCAGGATTTCCACTGGACTTTCTGTACGGAGCAGTTTCTACAACAAACACGTGAAGCTACAACTTTGATACCCTGTGATGGAGGAGGGCAGAATTAGCCATAGGCTTTACATATCTGTTCTGTCTTTACAGATGAGCGAGTAAAATAGGAAGTGCAGAGAGCCTGACTCTGCAAGGGCATGAAGGAAAGCTTAGTCAAAGACCTTTCTCTTCTTGCGTTTAAAGTCGTCTGAGTCTGGCCATCACCACAGGTCAGTGAAACCTGCTTCCTGGAGAGGAGAAATGAAAGGAAACTCAGTAAAGTCAGATTTTCTGCCCGCCCGAGTTTTACTGAGAAGTCAGAGAGTCAAAGCAGCAGGTAGAGGTCCCAGACCTGGAAGGACCACTGGGATTGCTTGATCATAAACTACGTAAATCAAGATCCTCAGTTAATGGCTGAGTGAATCAAAATATCTTTTTAAGGAAAAAACTTCCAATCTCGATGCAAAGATGGGGAATCCACCATTTCACAAACTGCTCCGATGACTGGCTGCTGCCACTTTTAGAGTGTTTTGTCTTCTTTGATCTGACTGTGTCTAGCATCACTGTCCAGCTGATGGATTTTTCTTTATACCTCAGTCTGCTAGACTGGGGAGTATTGCCAAGCCTCCATTTTCCATATAGCTGCTTACAGACAGGTTAAGCCTTCTTGTAGCTCTCCCTTTTCTGGCGAAACTCAGGTGTCCTCCTCAGGCTGGCTCCTATTCCGTCTCCTACCTCAAAGCAATGGGAGACCCTGGCAGGAGGCCCCAGCCGAGCTGCTCCAGCAGACGCCATCAGAGCACGGCAGCGGCTGCCCCAAGGAGCCAGACCTGAGTTACATCCAGACAGTGGTACTGGGCCCCTTTCAGGGGCTGCTATTATGTGCTTCAAAGAGCGTGGGGTAATCTGCCCATTCTAACATTAGGTCATTTCCCAACCTCTAGTAGATTTTAGCTTAACCACTGAAGTTAATTATCCTTCTGCATTGCTTGACAGCGCTTCCAAAGTTATAGTTATTACTGAAATCTCTAGATAGTATCGATCTTTATACAGATGTCTGATGTCTTCTCTTAACTTTGCTTATTCTTGGCAGTAACAGTATCCCGTGACAGACTGATGTGGCTGTTGTAAAATAATTTTCTTTAGCCCAGTGATGATATTGCCATATATCTGTATCTCCTAATGGACCATTATTTTTGTAGAGGTACTAGGCTGCACTAACAAAACAATAGTTGTGTTATCCAGAATTGACACGTTAAAGGCTGCTGAGGAAGACCAGAGAAGAGCAGCAGAGGCCCCTGAGAGTACAAGATGACAGATGCCGAAACCAGAGGAGACACCAAGGGTGTGAACACAAATCACAAATGGTCAGCTGCTGGTCACTGAGCAAATGCACTTTTGAGAGCAGGGTAGAACAATTTTTAGGACATAACTTGAAAATGTACTGACTTGTGTAACAACCCATTGCAGTTGCCCAAGATTGTACCCGAGGCAGAACTGTCTTCAGATTATCTATGACTGCAATGAAGGCAACTGGCTGTGCCAGTCTGCATCCTTCGGAATAGAGCTATCTGTTATGCTGTATTGGTGTGTATGGATTACTTCCAAATTATTAAAAGAAAATCATCCCTATCACTTTTGTTTGGTATAGTATTTTACTGCTTGTGTTTGGTCTGCTACCCACCCCTTCCCCTTGAGGCTTCATTGTCATTTGAATGGAATAAAATACCAAAAAATTGTTTTTAAATTATTTTTTAACCTCCTCTCTCTAAATTTCAATGGTTGTCCCTTTGGTCTCCTGATAGTGGAGAGAGAGAACAGATGTGCCCAGTCTTTCTCTTTACTCCGCCGTCATAGCCATCCTTTCTTTTCTTTAGAAAGGAAGCAACTTTAGAAACCTCACAACCACACACAAAGGTGCCAGGACTATAAAGGACCATTGAGCTGAATTGAAATCAAAACAACCTTTAAAATTCAACTTTTTTGTTCCAAGCTCTGGATCTTTTCCTGAACACAATCCACTTCTTAAGCATCCTGTGGAGGTAGAGTGGCCAGTGCCATCCAGAACAACCTAGATATGATCTGGATCTGATCCCCCCACTGATTCCTTTAAGACCGTGGGAATGCATCTTCATTGCTCACTATCTTATACAATGAGCTTCCTAATGTTTTACTCATTGTACTGACACCCTGAGCTCTCTGTAGAGATGTCTAGGTCCTTTCTGGGGTGACAGTTGATTTACAGTCCATTAAACTGTCTGATAAGGTGGAGTTTCGCCACCCAGTGTTTATTCCTTCACCTCACAGGAGGAGCAGCAAAGGCTGAGGCGGGAGGGAAGGCAAGAGCTGAACTCTGCCATCTTTCCAGTCCTCCAGAGAGGCAGGAAAGTCAAAGTTCAGGAAACAGAGCAATTTTGACCCAGTATTTCTTGCAGTTGCAGTGAGCAGGGTGGCTCAAGGCACCTACTCACCATGGAAGAGAAATAGCAACCCAGGAAGGAAATGTTATTAATAACCTCATAGCAAAAAGCCGGCTGCCAGAAAGTTCACTTGTATTCTCTCCAAGATTTCTTATGGATAAATGGCTTTTGAAAAGTCCTGAGGTGGCTGCTCATAAACAGAGCTCATGCTGAAAAGAAATATGGTCTCTTGCCAAATCTGTACTAATTAAGCCTGTTTATGTTCTGCCTGAATGGATGATAGCATGTTTTCTCGGGAATCTAGCAAACCTGGGAAGGCACTGTAGGTATCTGAATTTTGTTTCGGCCCAGCTGTGCTAGTCTTGTTGCTTGGGGAAAAAGCCTAGTAATGTTGCTATAACCTTCACCTGAAGGATGATCACTTCTGTGCCCCTATTGAAATTTGGCAGAAGTGGAGTGCATTTTTCAAGGTGGGAACACACCAGTGTGGTTTCAGTAAGGATGTTCCTTGAAAACCCAAACCAGGCCTTGGAGATTCAAAAGCATTTGATGAAATGTTTCTGTCCCTTTGGGGAATCTTCTGCTGGAGCCATCAAAACGCAGTGAGCCACCCTGCAGAAATCGACAGGAAAGCTCTTGACAGCCTTCCTTCCTGTGATTCCTAACCCAAATGTGCTCCCTCCGGAGGCTGGGACTCTGTAAACAGACATCTGACTTGCAGCTTCAAAGCACATCTCTTTATACGTCTTATTATTTCTTTTTAAGAACAGTAGAAACTGGAAAGAAAGGAGGTCTAGTTTTGTGTTACTGCCATATAAATACAAATACTTCAGTTAGTTTTTTATAGTTGTACAAGCTGATCCACTACGTGGATAGCTCTGCAAAGGTCAGCATAAAGGTGGAGATTTTGAAAGGAGGCTTCCAGATTTTTTTTGCCCAGGTCTCCAAAATCTAAGGCACCTTCTTCTGTTTGAACCTCTCAGTCAGATCACATGGATAACCATTCAATTAACCCTTAACCACTAATAGGAAACCTGTTCAGCTTTGCTCTGTTTTTTAAACGAGGGTCCAAACGAAACAGCTGAGCATACACAGATAGGAAAAAAAGGTCTCTGGGTTAAATAAAAAACAAAAAACAAAAATAAAAACAACAACAAAAAAACAACAAGCAAAACAAAACAAAAAAAAAACCCACAAAACAGAAAAAAGAAGGCAGGGGAGAGATGAAAAAACTACTAACCCAAATCACCATTTCATACCAAAATGGCAATGTCAGAGTGAGTGGATAACTAACCAGTCCGCCCGTCCACACATTCTCCATTATTCCCTTCCTTCCTTCTCTCTTCCCCACAGAGCCCAAACGCTGCACAATATGTGGGCTTTCAGGCAAATGGCAAGGCGTTCAACCATGAGGAGTTAATATGGAACATATGTATGGCAAATTATGTTACCTGGTCTGGCAAAATCCTGGGTTTATGTTACAGCCTGGCCTATACTTCAACACAAGTATTCACTTTGGCTTAGCAGGTTTTCATGCTGGCCTCACATCTTTTCCAATAAGACAGTCTGCAATGACATAATAAATAGAGGATAAAACACAGAGTCTTAACTCTGAAAGTCCAAAAAATTCCAGTCCCCGTGTTGCAAAATCAGACCTTCAGAAGTCCAGCTCATGGGACAATTCCCCTCAACCTCCCCCGGCCAAAACCTTGCCAATGCCATAAGCCTAAGATATGTGGCCTAAAGCCTAAATTAAGTTGCTCCTGCAAGCAATTTTCAACAGGGAAAGCAAAAGGAGGATAGGGGTAAGAGACATTATTGTCCTCAAAGCCCACCACCTGCATAAGCTTCTGCAGTTAGCTCAGAATTTGTTGGCTTGGCATCACATAGCTGCTGAGAGAGGAGCTGTTTGTGGCCTCAGGAGTGACCAAAACTGCCAGTGGCACTCAGCAAACTGGGTTACTCCAGTCCAGCTCCAGTCACTGGGTAGTCACTAAGCTGCTTCTTGCCATGAGCAATAGTGCCCAGCTGATGACCCAGGAGAGTACTTGAGCTGGGGTAGGACAGGGTGTGCTTTTGGCAGATCCTCCTCCTCTCTACAACCTTTATGTTCCACGGTTCCAAGGGAAAACTTGTGCACTGGCTTTCCAGTCTCGCAAAGTTTTTCCCAAGCCTTCTCTGCAAAACTGACTGAGGTCTAATGGAAAATGAGCGTGTCTTAGTGTGGGCGGGTGGATCTGTCCCTGCACACAGTCATACCACCCTTATCACTACGGTATCCAAGCTGCAGTCCTAATCTTTTTAAAATTTTTGTACATAAGCCCAGAGCTTCAGATGCATATATTTAAAAATAAAACCAAATAAACAAGCCCACTGGAAGGGAACAAAATAAATTCAAAGTCTTCTGGCTTTCAGATTAGCCTGTGATTTCACAGTTTAATTAGCCCATCTTAAGGTGCTACTGAATCTGCTCCAAAAAACATTCCCAAAGGAATCCCCAGAGCTTAACGTACAGGTTCAAATTAACGGCTAGTGCAAAATATTTGACTCGAGATAGTGAAGACAGAAATGAATTTGTGGCAACGCATCACAAATAAGCTTTCAAAAACATTTAAAAAGCAGAGGTGAGCCTGCTCTAAGTGCTAAGAGACCTGGCCAGTATGGTGTGGTCTCACCAGATTTTACTTGTTCAATAGTCCATGAAGTCAATAAAATTATTTTAAACTAGTGATAGTACTTGTTGCAATTCATGTTTTTGTGAAAAAGTACCCCAGGATGAAGATGATTGTTAGCATTCATCTTGTGCCCACCCAACAATACTTCCAGCCTCCGCTATTGCAAAACCAGAAGCCTGGGAGCTGAAACAGAATAAAGACGAGAGACGAAAAGTGCATTAAGGGCCCTTCAAGCTCATTTTATTTCTATGACTCGCAGATGCATGATTACTGCTTGGTTTCTCTGCCCAGGAGGCAGACAGTTTCACTTTATGTATGATTATTTCGTGTGTGGAAAATTCAGAATGGTATCTTATACCCCTGGATTTAAATTCAATAAAAATATTCCTAAAATATACACTAGCTGGTTACAAACACAGAGCCAAATTCTTTCCATGGGTTCTCAGAAAATGTCAGGTGCACATAATGAAGAGTCTAATACGCGTTACACGATTTATTAGAATGGCATCAAATCATGTTTTTTTCCTCCCTTATAAATACTGTAATGCAGAGTTTTATAAAGCTGCCTTAGGACACATTTTTGCAAAGGAAAAGTAATTCTTGTCTTGTGAATTAAAAAACAAAATTTTTACAGACAAAAGCCAGACACTGCAGCATGAAGCCATGTCCTGGATAAATGGAGCCTCCATCAACTCAAAAAGAAATTCCTGTTGCGTTAAAAAAATAAACAAAACTAAGCAATATTAGCTACAGAAGAACGCTGCACCCATTTTACCAGGCAGCTGAAGGTCACGAGTCCAGCCCAGCAGCAGCACTTAATTTTAATGGATCCTATTTGTCTCACCCAAGGATGGTGTCATTCCACTGAAGAATGAAACCCTGGCTGGGAAAGACAGCCCTTGCAGTGGACTCTGCCTAAACCACTTCCATTTAAATGCACGTTGTACGTAAGCACGAGTCTGCTCAGCTGACCGCCCTTAACTGCAGTATCTGTGATGTGCAGAGCTGGCATCCAGGATTGCCCCTAGAAGGCAGCTCAGGCAGTGGGATCACCTCCGTAAGGCAACTGAAAACATTCTCCACCCCAATAGGAATAAAGTTTCCTTTCAGGTTTGTCCTGTTAGAATGGTTTCTAAGCTACCCATGCCCCATGCAAACATCTTTGATTACACTAAAATAACATATAATATCAAATACTGACACCTCTCTCCAGCAGCCTGAAATACACATATCGTGCTCTAGAATTTTAACACTTCTCTGGCTTTCCATTTTTGAACGTCAGGGAGCCTCGAGGGGTCAGTTAGCTGTGTCTAAAGTAAAGCTTGCTCGTAAGTGTTTGTAGCTGTATGTTCGTGCTTCCCACCACAACTCTTAAAAAGACTCGCTATTCAGACATGCGAAAGAAAAAAAATTAACATTACTTTTTGTCATGATCAAAGAGATTGCATGTGGGAACCTATCATCCTAGGAGCTACACACATGGAAAGGTTTTAGTTGTAAATATACTAAGCAGCCACATCAGGCCAAGGAAAAGGCTCTGTCAAGCTTCCAGCAGAGCATTAGGATGAAGCCCTAAAAAAAGGCCTTTTCATCCAAGTTTTCATCAAAGAGAGAATTTTTTCTCTCTCAAGATTTTTTTTACTATTTAATTTTCCTCTGAATAAATTATTTTTGACATGTTCTAGGATTAAATTCTCATCCATAGAAAAAAAATCCAAACACCTGTGTCCTAACTTCTTCTCCTTCCTTTCTTGTGATTTCACCTCCTGAGCACATCCACCAGGATCATCACTTAGGAAAAGCCAAACATATTTTGGGCAAATGTTTACTAATATTTTGTTCACAGTTTTTCATTAAAAATAAGTTCTCCAACTAACTCTATCCTTCATTTATATCCTTGCACACAGCTACAAGGAAAACTGCAACTGAAACAGTAGCGACATTTCATCGTAGAGGAGAAAGAAATAGAGGTCCCTTCTACTCTCTGGTATATACAAGCAAGTGTTAATTTAGAGATCCAGTAGTGACCACTCTGCACAGGCGCAGGAGCCAGCTGAACACATCTGGTGACAGGATCATGGTCTTAGATGTTAAAATATCAGTTCTGAAGGAAATAAGTTGAAGTTCTGGTAGCATTGTGTCCTGGCAACAGAATTTTGCGCAGCCAATGCAATGCAGTGAATGGGTTCATTTGTAGAGGAGGTCTTAGGTCCAACAGTTTCATTACTGCAAGACATAAAATGTTTTCAAAATAGCTTAGGTTCAACTGTACTCACTAATAAACTGGAGTTATCATATATTCACACTGCTTTCAGAGTTCTTCCAGGCTATTCTTAATTAGCTACAGTTCACTGCTTTTCTGATTTATGTTAGCATAGATAGTCTTTCTGCAATTTTTTTTTGTTTATAACTTGCACATTTCCTTTTGACTGTAGTGAAGTTTCACTGAAACTGAAATGTCTGAGTACTCAGAAATCCACACACTTCTAAAGATCCCTGAGTTTGCTGTATTATTTTAGTTCATGGGTGTCACAGAGCATGCATGTTATTTTAACTTACAGTTCAGCTGCTGCTTCAGGAAAAAAAGTCCATTCCTAACTGTATTTTGAAAGACAGACAAAAAGAAGTCAAGCTAGAATCCTCTAAATCAGAAAACCAGGAAACCACAGAAATAAGGAGTTTGATGCACCACTGCACACTATTAATCTTTGAAAAGTTTAGGACTATGAAGAAAGAAAATTTCAGAATACAAAAAGAATAATGTATAGAAAATCCAGCATATCAAAGTATATCAAAGCAATGTGAATGAATAAAGCATAATTTAAAGTGAGGAAAGGGGGAATGACTCATCTTTATACTATGAGAGAAAGTTTAAAACACACATCCTTCTCAGGTCAGCAGCAAAGAAAGATGCTGAGACCTGAAGCACCCAGCCCAGAAGCTGCCTGCCCTTCCTTAGCAATTGCTCTCTATGGGCAGCAAAGGGAATCCCACCCGGCACAAGGGACTAACCTGCACTGAGATCAGAGCAGTTTATGCCACAGGACCACACATGCCTCTCCAGAAAAAGACCTCAGATACCCATTGTTACCTGTATTCACTTCATAGAATAAAATTTTTTTTCAAGGATTAATATGACATATGTATAACACACAGACCCCAGCATGTATGTATAGATTATGTATATGAGCTGAAAAAAAACTCAAAAACTCATGCTTAGTGTTCCTTTTTCTTTTGAGTGATCCTTTTTCTTTTGAGTGGGTTGTTTTGAGGGGCTGGTTTGGCACAATTTTAGGTATCAGAGAAACAAAACTACTTTTCTCCCAGGCTCTTCATCTCACAACAGCAGAAAAGAAAAGGCAAGTTCGCAGATTTCTTTGGAGTTGTTCCACAGGAGCAAAATGTTCTCAGTTCCCTAAAAAAGCTAGTAATATTTCATCTTTGTTGAAAATGAATTAACTATTGAATTTAATTAACTGAATGAATCAATGACCATGCAAGGTCCCTTATAAGAAGAATTCTGAAAAAAAAATCTCTTACTTGAAGATTTTGAAGCCATTTTTGCTTAGCCATGCAGAGTTAATGTGCTGCAGACCTGAAAAATATTACATCTAATTATGCTAGCTGTGCCACAGAAGCAATGGGGAACTTGAGAATATGACTGACAAAAAGCTAGATAGTAGGCTAATGGACACCCATAGTTCGTCAAAGGTCTAACATGGGCTACACAATGTAACTCGGCTACCACAAGATGAAAATAATCAGAGACAGCATTTAAAGTTGCATCGCATCTGAAGAATGCCTAATGCTGCCAGCTGCAGCAGCCTGAGTTCATGCTCAGTGGATAAGTTAATTAACCAATGTAAAACATCATGATGGACGCATTAGGGAAGATAATCACTGAGAGGAGGCTGAGGAGACAGTATCTAGGGGCCTGATCCAATGTTTATAAAGAAGAGATGCAGGCTGTATTCGGTGTGTCTGGGCTCCTGCCCCGTGAGGCCCAGGGTGGGCTGCTTGGTCCCCAGCACACAGTCTTTGCATCTCTGACCCAGCACATCACCCTGGTTAGAAATGTTCTGCTGAGCTCCCGAGCCTGAGCAAGGCACAGAGGGGCTGATCCCAGAATCAGAGGGACTGGAAATAGGCAGTCGCTGCCAGTGGTTGTAGTTGCATGAAGGAGATACCTCAGAGCGAAGTGAGGTTCATGGGAGCCTGCAGACCTGGGGCAGCCAGAAGCATCCCGTGAAACAGTGTGCCCAGGCAGTTTGCAGGCACCGCAAGGTGTAGTAAACAGCCTCTGTATGTAACAACCATGCAGAAAATCCTTCAACGCTACCTCCAGCATGTCTTGTGAACTTTTTATCTGTTGGAGAAAAATGCAATCAATGCTACGCCACCTGGGCTTCTCATCATCTAAAGGGACCTAAGATTATCTGCATGATTCTCTCCTTAGAGTTAATGAACAGCATTTTAAAAGGTACCTCGCAGAGTCTGAGTGCCTTTCTTACTGGAATCATAATGAACCAGTGCCTCCTGGTGAAAAACGCTCTCTCAGCACCCTTGGATGCAGCACCTCCGGTCCCATGGCCTGGTCAGAGTGTAGTTTGCTCAGCCAAAATATTGTACAAGAAAAAAATATAAAAACTAGATAGAAGGTGGCAGAACAACAGCAAAAAACTCTCTTCCAGGACTCCATGGTTTCTCAGCCCTAACAACTATCATCTGATCCAGTTCAAACCAAATGAAACTGAGATGCTGGCTTGGCTGTAAGGAAAGAAATTAAAAGAGGTGACTGACTTGCAGTCACTTGGAAACAACAGCTTGAATGCCAACTGAAAGAAGACAGAATACGTAATGCTTCAAGTATTACTTTCAATACAGAAAATAATAAAGAAGCAGACAATAAAACATTAACGTAGCTAATTTTTTAAGAAAGGAGAGTAAGAAGCTGCCAAAGGACAGTGGCAAAGGCTAGAATGTTTTGAGGAGTTAGAAATTAGCACATTTATAAACATGCCCTATTGCAAAAACCAGATACTGCAGATGTCACGGTTTTTTTGAACCACAGTCAATCTTAAGCAGCATGTGTAAAGAAACTGCAGACATAAATATTCACACATCCACAGTGCCTGAATTTCTTTCTTATCAGGGAGTAACCCTGCCTTGAACTGTGCACATTTGGCGGAGGCATATAATAACTGAACAGCACTGCAGATCAGTCAAGGATACAGACAAATCTTTCTTCCATGGTTCTGCAGTTTTAGAAAGAATTCAGAGTCTCCTGGGGCTGCTTAATGAAAAGGCTGTCCAAACTGTTAAATCTCTGAGACAGAATAAGCTGTAGGCCTAAATACGCTCCAGAAAAATAATTAACAGGTTTTTTAAAAATTATTTTGTTTTCTCCTTCCCAGCTTTTGCACCAGACTTTCTGCAGATTTCAAGATGTCTGGTCAAAAGGACAAAATTCCTTGCCAGCTGGAAGATTAAATATATCTTTAAATATTCAATAACATTAAGCCTACCTTGGAAAAGCGGATCCTTTCCAAAAAGCACACAACAATCTCTAACTTCATTCAAACAACTCCGAATGGATTACAATGAGAAAGTGAGTATTTTCTAGAAGCAGCCAGGCATCATCTCTCCTGGAATAGACTAAATATGTTTGGTTAAAATCAGCAGGGTGTGCAAGTTGCTTCTCACTGTTCAGCAAGAGTCTTAACATCCTGTCAATGGAGTGGAATGACAGACCAAAAGAGTCATGAAAACAAATCACTACTAGTGATGGAGGGAGAATTAAAACAATATCAAAATATTGAAATGCAAAAGAGGTATTTAATACTGGAAAATTATTTATTCAAAGCTGTAGCTGAAACTGAAAATGTACTTACATTGAAACAAAGAATAAACACTGCAAGATCACAGTCACAGTCCACGTCTTCTCTATCAACTTACACTGCTAAGCAGCTTGAACTGCTTCATGATGGTGGTTTTTCTAATATTGATATTCCCCTTAAACAGGCAAAATATAGAAGAAAGGGCCTGAGAGCTTTTCCATGCCATTTTTATCCACCCAAAGTTCTTATTAAAAACCAAGAGATGTGTAAGGAAAGGTAGGGTCATTGTGTCATATCTGCCATCTCATGAGGAAAAGCCTCTCCAAAATGAAGCACGAAATGAAGCAAGCCCCTTCCAAACCATTAGTCTGTCCACAGCTGCAATTTGATTTGTGCAAAGCAAACCTGTCTGAGGCCAGGGACGATACAAGAGTTAAGAAAGTTAATGATGAGGTATAAATCTTCCACAGAGCCCGGTCTTAAGCTATGTCCAAAATCAGTACTATTACTGACAGAGAGCTGAGATCTCTCCCTGCACTGTTCAGCTTTTCCCCTATTGAGAGCAAGGGCTCTGCTCCAAACACAGCAAAAGTCTGGCCCTTCCCCAACAAGTTTTTCCCAGCTTTTGTTCTCCTTATCAGAAGTTGGAAAAAAAATTAGTGAGGAATAATATTTATTTAGTTCATCTACTGCAAATTGCAGTAAAAAGGAGCTCCTCTTCGTCAGCCTACTCAGTGGCACCTTTCTCCCCCTCCATACTGTTTTTGAAACAGAAGCCAGTTATTAAACCCCATCTGTCCCACCAAAGGCAAAATAACAACAAAAAAATTTTTTTTAAATGTGAATATGAATATACATGAATCTGTAAATGTTTCTACCACTGGGATGCAACTGCTACTCTGATGCTCTCATTTAATAGTACGTAAAAAGGATGGATGGGAATCAGTTAATAAGATCAAAACTAGCTTAAAATAGAGGCAGAAGGAATTCAAGCAGAAGGAATGTTTTCACCACCTGCCAAACATGGCCTCTATGAATCTGTTGTACAACCACATCACCAGTATAGTACTTGTATTCCCTTCCGTACACTCCAGCTCAGTTGAAACAGTATGCCTAAATCTTTCCACTATGACTAAAATATCAAACTTAAAACCAATATAAACCTAGCAATGATATTATCCTGTGCCTTAGTCTATGAATCAAGGACTAACAAAATAGAGCTAGTCTTAGAGGATTTAATATCCACATTACTTACGGAAAGAAATCTGATTTTATTTCTTTGCATGAATGTTATTAAAATCAACAAAACCAAATTACCACCAAAAAAAAAAAATCAAGAAAAAATAGGAAAATGCTGCCATAGTTTAATTATTAATAACTTTAACTTAAATTAAAAATAAACCAATGCTGCTGCCAAATTTAAAATCAAATCAAGGGTCTAATCTTAGGAAAGAATTAGGAGTCAATTCAGAAAGAGTTAAATGAACAAAATTACTTCAAGAAATAATCTGTCTAAATTCTAGAAAGTAACAATCAATTTTACTGAAACCCCAGCTGAAGCCAGAGTGATTTAAAGTGCACTCAGCAGTGAAGCTGAGTTATCTATTATCTGAACTGCAATTTCAGGCCACTTAAGCTTCCGAGAAGGCTGCTCTTTGGTAAGCGCAAGTTTACACTGTACAGTTCTAAGGCTTCTAAAAGTTCCAATATAGAGCCTGAGGTTTCTGAGGCTATGCTTTCAGAACTGTTCTCATTTGGGAAACTTTTCTTTCTTATTCTTTTACCAATATGCGTTTTACAGGAGCTCACAAAGACCCATATGCATGCAAATGCACTGACAGCCCAAAATTAAAGCTGGGTTATCTCTCACCATAATAAAAGACAAGTGATAAACATGAAATTAAGCTGAAAAATTATGTTTAAGATAATCAGGGATTAGAATCATAGAATCATAGAATCATTAAGGTTGGAAAAGACCTCTAAGATCATCGAGCCCAACCGTCAACCCAACACCACCATGCCCACTAAACCATGTCCCTAAGCGCCTCATCTACACGTCTTTTAAATACTTCCGGGGATGGGGACTCAACCACTTCCCTGGGCAGCCTGTTCCAGTGCTTGATAGCCCTTTTGGTGAAGAAATTTTTCCTAATATCCAATCTAAACCTCCCCTGGTGCAACTTGAGGCCATTTCCTCTTGTCCTATCGCTAGTTACTTGGGAGAAGAGACCAACACCCACCTCACTACAACCTCTTTCAGGTAGTTGTAGAGTGTGATAAGGTCTCCCCTCAGCCTCCTCTTCTCCAGGCTAAACAACCCCAGTTCCCTCAGCCGCTCCTCATAAGACTTGTGCTCCAGGCCCTTCACCAGCTTCGTTGCCCTCCTCTGGACACGCTCCAGCACCTCCATGTCCTTCTTGTAGTGAGGGGCCCAAAACTGAACACAGTATTCGAGGTGCGGCCTCACCAGTGCCGAGTACAGGGGCACGATCACCTCCCTACTACTGCTGGCCACACTATTTCTGATACAGGCCAGGATGCCATTGGCCTTCTTGGCCACCTGGGCACACTGCCGGCTCATGTTCAGCCGGCTGTCAATCAGCACCCCCAGGTCCTTTTCCTCTGGGCAGCTTTCCAGCCACTCCTCCCCAAGCCTGTAGCGTTGCATGGGGTTGTTGTGGCCCAAGTGCAGCACCCAGCACTTGGCCTTGTTGAACCTCATACAGTTGCCCTCAGCCCATTGATCCAGCCTGTCCAGGTCCCTCTGCAGAGCCTTCCTACCCTCCAGCAGATCAACACTCCCGCCCAGCTTGGTGTCATCTGCAGACTTACTGAGGGTGCACTCAATCCCCTCATGCATAGCATTGATAAAGATATTGAACAAGACCATTCATAAACGCATAGGCTCTTTGGAGTCTTCCGGCCTGTCGCCCAGTAAGCGCTGGGGCAGCATCAGGGAGCAAAGCATTCGTGGTGCTGCCACAGAGCTGAGAGACCGCAAGGTTGATCACAAGCTGTGATTGCTTGTTAGTATTTTTGCTTCTCTTCTCCAAGATGGCCCGGATGAGGATTTTAGGAAAAGAGGAGTGTTTGTTTTCCCACAAACTTCCCTTACGTCTAGCCTTTGCTTTTATACCCTTTGAATTTTGTTTGTTAAGCCTTGCAAAGCTTCCCATTAAGGTCTTTAGACAAAAGGGTCAGCTTACAGGCATGCACCATGGTCAAGTGCTGTTCAGATTATACCATCAGCTCAGTTATGGAAAAAAAATGTATCTGAGCATTTTTAAAATTCATGTAATGTTACCAATCACAAAGACTGAAAGATTACAGCTTTTAAAATTTTCTAAATTACCTTTGATATAATCCAGGATTGGCATAATTACATGAATAAATGTTTTCAAGTTACTTTCTCCTACTAATATATGGAAAATGTAATTATTTCTTTTGAAAGACACCCTCAGCAACAAGTAATCAATCAACAAACCTCTAGCCCATGAAAAACACTAAAAGTAAACGTGAAAACTTGTGACAGCTTAGCAGGAACATTCCCATCTTAGAACATGAGTTTTCATTTCAAACAGGACTGTAGGTCAAGAAACTTATCACCTGAAGTTTCATCTTGACAGATCAGTCCAAAATATTGTAAACTAAACCTCAGTAAGAATACGAAATCTTTTCATTGCCCTAAGAAGGATCAGAGGACAATTGTATTTGCTGTTGAATGACACAGGAAAGCACTGCCTTTGCTTCAGACAATTGTCTGTTTCAAAACAAAAACAAGCCAGTGATTTTAGGCAAACTGCAGATATGAAGTGTATAACCATGAGGATAATAGCAATGATATACCATTATGAAAGTGAGTTACATGCTCAGGTTTATTGTTCCTCATCTCATCAAAGTAATTTAAAAGTAAATCAATAGTGATAAGTGATCCCCGACTGCCAATTAACAATGCATTGTATATGTCTTTTAGGCACCGCAATAAAGATGGTTCAGAGAATGGATTTGGAGAGTGGATGAAATACCAGCTCAAAGATCATTTAGAGATGGAAATCCACTCGGGAAGGGATTTCTGAAATACGATACAACTACCACAGAAAACTGCAGGTAAGGGAAATGTACATCATCTTAAAAAATGAAAAGTCTTTGTGGAAGGAATTGTCACAGAAAGCTCTTCCTTTCAAAAGAAGAAAGCGCGCTCTCTTTTTTAGTAACTCAAGAAGAACATCTTTGTAAATGCAGACCAGAAAGCAACATATGCAGATTTATGAACTCCCAGTCAGGGTCAGGTTGTTTTAGGGACTGATCCTGCCTCTCCTCCCAGGCCCCCAGTGCTGTCAGGGAAGTGGATGAGGGGAGCGAGGTATGGAGGGACAACCTCCAGCATTGGAGCTGGTGAGCGATGAGAAGCTCTGAGACGCAGCAGTGTTGGGCAAGCTGGGGGGCACTGACCCAGCTCTCCTCAGACACAGCAAAGCGAAAGAGCTGGACTGTGACTTGGCACTGTCACCCAGAGCTAACAGTTTTAAAGCAGTTTTAAAAGGTCAACACAGTGGGGCTTGGCCAGGCCTTTAAGCTTGACCATGATGAGCAGTTTAAATATGGCCAATTTTCTTCAGGGCTTTGGATTCCCTTCAGCGCCCAGTTGGCTATTTCCTGACTTTTTGTACTCGAGCCATTTATTTCAAGAGACAAATAAGGGTTTCCCTCTTTTTTTAATTAAAAACCCATAATTGACTCTAGTCTTCTTTTAAGTAACAGTTCAGCAATTAGAAGATTTCTGATCGAGGTTCAGCTCCAGCCCAGACCCATCCCTCTCCTTGGCCTGAACAGGATTCATCCCGCTCTTCCAGACCCTCCACAAGTGCGCCAGGCACCAAAGCATGGGCCTTGAGAGAAGAAGCCCTCTCTCTCCTCCTTGTTCCCACCACTCTGTTCTGCGGGGGTGGGGGGAGTTAGGGGAAAGATTAACTGTGCCAGAGACAGAGGAAGAAGAAAATGATCCACAGGGTTGCTTTTGCCACCACTGCCGTTCGGAGGAAGCAGCAGCTGCAGTGTCTCTGTGGGAATGATGCATCAGGCATCCTAAGAACAGGCATCCAAGCCTCCTGAGGAGAAACTCTCCATTTCTGATCCCAGTCTGGTTATGGCTTCATCTGATCTGAGGTGCCAGGACCAAAATGATGCTGGGCAGGGGCGGGAGCAGAACTTTGGCATTAAGAAGTCCATAAAATTTCACTGTGCAAGTTTTTTAGGGGGAGGCTGCAGGGTGAGGGTTGGGGGTGGATTTAAGTTCAGATTGAGCATGGATTGCAGAATCATTCTGATGCTGGTGCAGGAAGAAAAAAGAACCAGCTTTATACTCAAATGCAGCAAGACGTCATTGTTCTATCCATAAAATGAGTAAATTTGAATCTGAGTTAGAGAGGAAATAATATTATATATTTGTATTTACCACAATTGAATAAAGCCTCTACTATTAGCCACACTAAGTCTGCAGTGAACACTCCTGAGGGCCTTTAAGAAAATCATATTATGCCATGGAGAGCAGTACAATGATCATATACTCAAGTTATTAGAATACAACCACTGGCTATACCTAATCCATAAATTAACTTTTCTATGTATATCCAATAGGCTTATTCTTAAGAACCTGACATTTCCATTCCTGATGATGTAAACTAGTATGTCTCTGCTGACCTCTCCTGCATGAGGTCAGCTAACAGAGTTTTTTTCCTGCATCATTCTAACATTATAGCATTTCAGATTTATGGAAAGGAGGGGACAGAGGGTGAAAGAAAAGGGCAGTGACTCCACTCAAAATGAATCTCAGCTAACATATTCCCCCAGCACTACTAAACTGAAGTAAATTGGTTTACCTAAAACAAGCAGACATTGGTGACATTTTAGGCCAGGGAATTAGATTTCAAAGTAGCCATGAGAGCATTTATTAAATTCATGAAATGTTAATCTCTTAATAGTAATATATAACCTAATTTCTTTTGTATGAATTAGCCATGAATCACAACGGTAATAGAAACACTAAATCAGACAGAGGCTATGTTCTGTACCGCTGGATAATTTCTTTAGTATTTTTCTTGCTCTGAAGAAGTAGCTTAAAGATGTAAATGAGACAACGGTCAAGTACTTGAAATCTTCCCTGTGCACGATTGGTGAAGGAGCTCAAATAAGCCTTACTTAAGGCTCCACAGCCATGAGAAAGGACAAAACCCAGAGTTGGAGAAATTCCCTTTGAAACAAGATTACTTTCATTTCAGATTGGCATAATTTGTAAGTGCTTCCAGACTGTTTATGAATGTTTACTCAAGATGACAATGAAGTACCTTATTAGGCAAACTCATGTTCCAATTTTATTCCTGTGATGCATTCATAGACAAGGTAGCGAGATGTTATAGAAAGTAAATACATAATACAGCAGTCTAAAAAATGTCAATGTTTCTAAATGTACCTTAAACAAGACAAAATATGGTAAGAGAATAAGGTCTTGAGTGTTCTGCTGAAATTAATGGGCACTGTGTAGCTAAAGCCCCATGGATCCCTTTGCAAATATGCCTATTACATTTTTTACAGTAGCCTACAAGAACAAGAAGTAGTCACCAAGTCTTCAAACTAACTGGACCTGGAGCAGAAACTCTACTGCTTAATGTAACAGGTCATCAAAGCCAGCAATAATGGGCATGCCAAGTTGTCTTTCCACTACTGAGAAAAGCTCTGTCCATGATTAGCAAGTGACCCAGGCTGAGAGGTTGAACCTGAAGTGTACCCTGGGAGCATCCCTCGAGCTGAGGGGACCACACTGCTCCTGTGGCAGGGACAGATTGAACAATGGTGGCCCCACAGGCTTATTGCCAAAAGGAGCTTTGTGACTGTGACCAGAATAAAGAGCGCAAAGGAATAAAAGAGAAACAGTCGCCATTTTGCGAGCCAGCTCCAAACACTCCCTGCAGGACCCTGAAGAGCCCAAGAACCTACTTAGAGAGGATTCAGTGCTCAGCTTCGTATTTATAAAACGGGCCTTTTTACTTTATTAATACACTTGGTGCCCAAACTTCCTTCAGGAGTTTGGACAGTTGTCATATTTCCAAATCAGATATTACATCTACCCCACATCAATTTTTCCTGGAATATCCAGTAGAGCATTCAGAAATATTCTTAGCCTTAAGCACAGGTGTAAAGTGCAATTGCTAAATCAGGAGCCCTGACATTACATGAATTTTCACATGAGCCTTCTGCAAAGGTTACTAAGCACAGGCTATTTTTGAAAGGTAGATTGTTAAGAAAATTACAGTTACGAAAAATGAAGAGGATGATAGCATTTATTTTTATGTTTACCTAACATACTCTTTTCTGCACAGAAATGCAAAATCATGATATTTTAATAAACAGCATTTAAGGACATTTTCGATTCTTTGAGCTATTGACAAAAATGTTGATTGCTGCATCCATCTAATGCGTCTTTTAGATAATATAGTTCTTAAGGCAGTCTTTCAAAAAATTGCTTGCTCTATTCTCAGATTCAGTTAGCCCCTTCAGGAAAGTAATTGATACCCCACCTGATTTAAGAAAGTTGCTATGCAATGCTTTTATATAATGGCAGCAATCCATTTAGCTTTGGAAATCCAGACACTGTCTCCTTTGGTGCGATGCACTGGCTCTTGAATTAAGTGTCCCTGAGAAAAGTCAAGGAAGGAGGGTGGGAAGGAGGGACGGAGGAAGAAGGGGAGGAAGAAGAGGGGAAGGGATGAGTACAAGCTGTACCTGACAGAGCTACTTCTGAGTGGCTCTTTAAAAATCCACTGAACATTTCTGATGGAGGCAGCGGTTCTTGACCCACTCACTTCTAAGAGTACATCTGTAGGCAGCGGGCACTCACATTCTTTGCCAATACTCAAAGTGACCACAGGCAGGTCCAGTCTGGAAGCCATGTAACCTCTTGCATGATCTAAGCACAAACGAACAAATCAGGCTGAATAATCACTAAAGTTGGGCATTGAAAAGCAGAAGCACCCAAAATTATTAGACATTGAAGATTTTGCCCTAGTCCTGAACCAGGATATGGATCCTATTACTTGTTAAAATGGTGTCCCATAATAAAGAGCACTTGTTTGACTAGTTAATTTTGGAACTATCAATCACCATGATTTGAGATCTAAAAAGAGCAACGATGGCCACAACCGAGCAGTTTGTTACTCAAAGAGGGCACACTAGTGTAAATAATACTTCTCTGTAACTTTAGCATACAGAATGCCATAGTTCTGCAACATTGCATAAATGTTAAACCCCTAAATGGACAGGCAGTAATACTAAAGCAATCTGTGTACTGAAATACAATATATAATGTCTGAATTAATCCGTATGAAGGAAAGGTGACTTAGCACTTGAGTAGGCTAATGTTGACACGTTTTTTTACTGAAGTTATATAGCAAATGAAGTCTTGAAATCATTAAAATGCAAAATAACATTAGTATCCAATACTCCATGGCTTTGAAGGAATTTTGAAAAACAGAAGTCAAAGAGATGCCCTTTACTCAACTGTGATTATGGTGGTCATTTGCATAAAGACAGAAATCCAGCCAAAAGTTCTGAATAGCATTGCAAGGAAAGCTGAGAAGCAAAAGTAAGTGACTGGTGCAGTGCAGTTTTTCAAAACATTTTCAGGATTTTTCTTCATTCAGAAATGCATTTGAGAATCCACACAAGATTAAACAACAATATTTAATGGTCTTTGGGTTAAAACCCTAATTATGATATTCAGTAATACGTCAGGAGTAATAATAATAAAGACAACCGAAATGTGAGAAATAGATGCATCATCACTAGGCAGGGGGGTTAGTATCAGACAGAAATTGAGAGGTAGTAACTTCTTAAGCTATGCAAGCTCAGTCACAAGAGCACACTGGATTATGCTCTGAAGTCTAAAACATTTAAGTGTCTAAGGTACTACGTTGATTTGTGACCACTGTTTCAAAATCATTATAAAAAAATGAGAGACTGATATAAGTAACTTATAAAGGAGCAAAGTGGAGAGAGGGAAGGACATGTTCCAGAAAAGAACTGCGAGAAAAATCAGAGAAGCAGCTGACTTTGCCTACAGGAGTGTCGGGGCAGAGTATGCCTATAGGAAACTTCAAGAAGGAAGGATACCACCGCATGGGAGAGCTATAGGAATAAGAGGACTCTTCAAGGAAACATGTTACTATTACTGCCTAATGATAGTTGAGCTACATGAATAAGTGCTGGTTTTTACACAAAGTTCTTAAAAAGACAGAAAAGCCATATACAAAACTATTTGCTTGCATTTTCTAGACAGAGCTCATCACAACAAGGTAGTGCATAAATACATTCATCAATATTCCACCCACCAGTATATCCATCTCAACAACAATAACCTACCTTCTTCAGGACATACATCTCTACCCACTTTGAGAATGGCCAACATTTTCCTATAACCCACAAGTATCACACACATATCACATTACAGCTGTGCACATTTCACACTGGCAATTAAATACTACATATTTGTTAAAAAGGCGAGTAGGCATAGGTGAATAATAGGTGATAGGCACAGGTGAATAATAGTGCCTATTCTGAGTGTTGGAGATACTGGACTGTGGAAGGCAAATGCTAACATATGAATAAAGGAGAAGCTAAAGGAATACATCACCTATTTTTATTTCCTAAGGCTTGTCTTGGTGGGATATGTAGTATAGCAACATTGCATCAAAGCTAAAGCTTTATCTGTCAGAGACTTGAAATAATGATCATTTGTGTTAGTTTCTTTCTACAGAACAACATAACTATTTTAAAACCGGGAGCAAATATAAGTGTAAGTAAAAAAAATACCAGGCACTTATTCATGTCTAAATATTCTTGACAACATATCAAGATTCTCCAAAGTCGTCTTTTCTTATTGTCAGCTTCAAACACCAGACCTCCCATTGATCTGCTATAGGAAACTACTGGTTGTCTTCTATTAAAATTACTTACTGCCCTTTCTTCTATAGTTATTTTTTCAAGGTTATTTCCAAAATAACCCCAAATAGCTCTGATGTTTCCAAATTTCCTTGGGATTATATATTTCCAAGTTTTTTGTCCTTCAATAATGCTTCTAGCATAACCATTATATCCTAATATAATGACTCACCACCATTTCTTCAATAACTAATCTCTTTAGAAATTTCTATCTTTGCACCTGGTGATTACCAATGTATATAATTCTGCACTTATTTATTTCTAACAACAGAATCAGCTTTTCTCAAGTAAAACTCCTAAAAAAAGCATTAGTCTCTTTTCTGACCAGGTCTACAAGAATCTTCACCAAATGCACCTCTCAAAAGTTTCAGTTCCTATGCTTATCAGTATTATTAGTTCCCATCATTCACAACCATAACTTGCCTTAAAAAATAAAGCTTCCTAGAAGTGCAGCCTGAATTCATATGAAATTGTCACTGTTTTGCCAAACTTTTCTTGTGCTTTCCATGACCGGGTCACCCACTCTATGAATTTTTCCCATGTGTTTGGAAGAAACTTCTTAGATAAGGTTTATACAAGCCTGGATAAACTCATCTCCTGTTTTTGAGGTTGATATTTGACTAAGATCTTCATATACATCCTATTCTTTATGCAGATCTCCTTGTCAATTTGGAGGATGTTTAAATTCCTCACATGCTTTAAATGACCATAGTATTCTTTGCATGGAATTGGCAATTGTAGCCATTATGTCATGATGTTAATATGCTGGTCCCAAGAACTTCCATGCTATCAAACCTTCCAGGACACTAATTGTATGGTGCTATAAATAAACCAGTACAAAGGAAAAAGAAAATATATTAAAAAATATATTAAGAAATCCTTTCTGACTGGTCTTCTCCAGAAGCATACATTCCCATTGAACTTGATCCTAATATATCCCTCAGTGACCGTATCCCAAATATATATTTCTGTATTGTACAGGTGAGTACCTCCAACTAAAAAAAATATTGGGGCTATAATGGATTCATTTTTACTTTATCAGAGCAACCTGTCCTGCCAGATTCTTCTACATAGCTAGATTCATAGGAATTCAGTTCAACAGTGGGTCTTCCATTGGATTTTTCTCTGTATCAATAATATTATAGGCACAGGAAATGTGTAATCGTGATGTTCAGGCTCTACACATTGTTCATATTGTAAGCACTACCTTAGACAAAAAGGCCATTGGTAGAATTCTGTTCGTCCAAAATCTGGCAGTTGGGATAACATTTTGATAATCCCAACATTAAGCTGTTGCACATAAAACAATGAAGTAAATTAGTGTGTTTCGTTCCATCCATCCTATAGGTTTAAACAGTTTCATGACAAAGAGGAACAGAATTTACAAGGGTAAGGGAAAAGGCACCACTTTCTCCCAACACTTTCTCCACAGTTCCCCATTTAAACATGTCCTTAAAATTTTGGAATAAGCCAAAATCCAACTGTCCTCAAAGACTGAATGTGATATATTCCTTTTCTGTCATCTGCATCACGAAACTTACTACGTACCCATTTAGGCTTCTTTTGTAAAGGAATGAAACTGGCAATGAAGAAGGAGGGAAAGTGTTTTTCCAAAGAAAACTGAAGAAACTTTCCCTTTTTTTTAAAGCAGAAAACAGCAATGCCCTTCAAGATAGCTAACCCTTAAGCAAGGTACTGCCTAATTCTCTACCTTTGGTGTCTTAACGACTCCAAAGCAACTAATATTGGTCTCTTGAGAGACTACCAATCTTCTCTTGAACAGCAATTCCGTGTATTATTTCTTTGTATTTTATTTAACAGCTACAATCCAGCATAATGCGTTTGTTTCTTATTCTAAAAATATCTGTATTGTAATTTGGCAGAAGAGATTTTCAAATACTATGCATTCAAATGTATATAAAATTATATGAAACTAATCCAGCAGAATTAATAGATATTTAATGCATGATTATCAGTTCACATAAAATGGGTATGGAATAGACCATAGAGAAGAAAAATAATTACACATGAAAAAGAGCTCTGTCTCTTTACATAAGAAGATAACAATACTTATTGTTTCGGTCAATTTCCTGTGATAATTACCTAAGTCTTCCAGGCAAGCAAACAAGTGACAACACAAATCAGCTGTGATTATGCCCATCAGAAGTATGAATATCTGGAATGAATTTTGTTGGTGAAAATGATCAATTTTTCTCCAAAAATTTTATGCAATTACATACAGACTCTGTCCAGACCTGTTGAGACAGTGTAAAATGAATGTCTTGGCCTCTCACCTTTAAATATACAGCAGTTTTTGAAAGGTTACTGGTCTTGCCCTTTCCTTTCTCATCCTTTTAACCATGACTAAATTTACCTGCCCATTTTACAAACTGTAAACCTCACATCATCTTCCACAGGCAGCGACACATTACACTGCATCCTGGAGGAAATAGGGACGTTATGTCGCTCTGATCTCACTCAGAGCATCTTCTGTCCACAAAGGAGAAAGGATGTGGATTATTGCGTGAAGAGGAATGCAGAAGAAAGCAAGCAGCTTCACCAGTCCATATCAAAAGCTTAAGATCAGAGAAAAGGTAGATGCTAAAACTGATTCCTTTTGATGTCCTCAGTGATGGAATCAGCAGCCAGGTTTATACAACCTTACGATGCAAAGCTTTGTAGCCTTTGCTAAGGATTCCTGTCATTATAAAAAAAATACAGGGAAAAAGATCAATCTTTGTCTGAATGTCAAGACTGCTGAATTATCAGCAATATAGGCTTTCTAGGGACATTATGAAGATAAATGTTTTCACACGTGCAGGCACATACGGTAACACTTTTAAAGAACCATGATGCTCGCAACAGATTAATTTCCAGTGTACATTTCTGAAGAAAATATCTGACTTAGCAGACCTAAAATGAGTTCTTATGTATCTGTCCTGGTTTTGGCTGGGATAGTTAATTTTCTTCCTATTAACTGGTATAGTGCTGTGTTTTGCATTTAGTATAAGAATAATGTTGAAAACACACTGATGTTTTAGTTGTTGCTAAGTAACGTTTACACTAGTCAAGGACTTTTCAGCTTCCCATACTCTGCCAGGTGCACAAGAAGCTGGGAGGGAACATAGCCAGGACAACTGGCCAATGTGGTATTCCATACCTTATGACGTCATGCTCAGCATATAAGGCTCGGGGAAGAAGAAGGAAGGGGGGGGACGTTCAGAGTGATGGCGTTTGTCTTCCCAAGTAACCATTACGCGTGATGGAGCCCTGCTTTCCTGGAGATGGCTGAACACCTGCCTGCCCATGGGAAGTAGTGAATGAATTCCTTGTTTTGCTTTGCTTGTGTGCACAGCTTTTGCTTTCCCTATTAAACTGTCTTTATCTCAACCCATGAGTTTTCTCACTTTTACCCTTCCGATTCTCTCCCCCATCCCACCGGGGGGGGGAATGAGCAAGCGGCTGTGTGGGGCTTAATTGCCAGCTGGGGTTAAACCACAGCAGTATCATTAATAAGACTTGATCCATCCCCTGACAGTCAAAAGTTGTACAGGTTAATAAATAAATCGTTTTGATTTTTAGAAAGAATCTTTGCAATCTCATCAAGTAAGATTAAAGATATAATGATATTTGAATTGCAATGCAGGCACCTTTTTATCATGGAGTTCTTCAGACCTCTTTGTAATTTCACAGGATCTCAAATAATGATAGTTCATTATGTTAAAGAACACTTTAAAGAGAAAATTCTAAGCATCAGAGGGTGTGGAAACATCACACAAAATATTTTGATCAAGACCAGTGTAATCTGTAAGCCATAGTTACAGATATTTGGGGTACAATTTAAAATCACACATGGAAAATTGAAACCAGAAATGAATGAATGCAAGAAAAGTTCTCTGGGTTATTTCAGTAACCTCTTGTTCCCTCAAACACAGTCTGAGATTCCAAATTCATATTTTGGAAGCAAGAAAATGTTTTCTTCATTTTGGAATTGCAAAATATATAACTTAAATAAAGCTAACAGCTGTATGCATCAAATACAAAACAGAGAGCATTTCCTGCTGTAAGAGGAAGGTCTCCCACATAACTTTGTCTTTTGCTTAGAATGACAAGTAGAATAGCATGTTGAATGTAATTTTCGAGTATACACTCTACAGTCTGTCCCAAAGGTAAAATCCTGACCCCAGCGAGAGTTCTCACAGGATCTTTTCACTGTAACCCAGTGCAACAATAATTTCATTTTGAGAACAAACGTGTAGTCAGTGTTAAAACTCCTCTTTATTATGGTCATGAGTTCAGCTTTTTTTTTTTACATCAAGTGGGAATTCTGAAGAAATGGTACTATGAGCACCATTTTAGCTTGCATTGCATGTGCTGGAAAATTAGTTTTTTATATTACAAAGAATTCTTAGTGAGCAATCATTGCCACTGCAGGCACTGTCTGACATAACATTTGCCCAGTATTTCCTATCACAAGACCCTCTTTTCAGTTGCTTATAGTTTCCACCACTCAGGATAAAGTTCTCCACAGTAAGTATCTTCCTCAACATGAATGTTTTCAAGAAATTTTGCACCAGACTTAAAACTTCTTGGAGGAAGATGCTACAGGTTTTCAGCTTAAAAAAAACTTAGTACTCTCATCCACTGTTTGAAGCAGGGGCTCAAAGTGAGTCCAATCCCAATGAGAAGCTCATTGGATGTTGGAAAAGACTGCCCATGGTGGAAAGGAATACAGTTTAATCCCCATTACCTGTATCCATTAACATAAGTGATCATCTAAGTGGTTTTAACTTTCCTAAGTTAGCCAGAATGATCCCTAAAGCTGACAGCATCTTCTTGCTGAAGAAACAGCTTTCTAAATGCCATGCTCCCCTTCCAGCATCTGGTTCAGGAATGTGTCTATGGGAGCCCTGGAGAAAGCCAGAACATTAAGTCCCTGCAACGTGGGTAACTTCTGAGAATACAGAATTTGCAAAATCTTACAGATAGGGGAGAAGGTCCAGTTGTGGCTGCAATTTTATTCTTTCTGAGCAAGAACCATATACATGTGGAAATCATTCCTATCTAACTTAATTTGACCCTCACAGGCTGACCAAAGTTGCAGCAAGGCAACTAAATTAGCAAGGCAATTGCGGGCTGGCAGCTGACTCATTCCCTTCACTTCTGTGCTTCAGGACTTCTCCATGAGAGCTGGGAAAGCTCAGCATCATATGTGCTCATAACTTTGTTATCAGTACTTAACTCTTTTGCTTACTACAATAATACCTTTTAGCCTGAAGTTTTCTGATTAATGACAGAAAACCTGGATAAAATTGAGAAATAAGAGATACTATTACTCAGCTTTTCAGGGGCATCTGCAACCTAGGCTGTGTGAGTTAGGGTATTTCTCCCACCAAACTGCAGGGATTTGTTTCAGCGCTACTATCAGTAAGTGGCAGTTTTGAAGAAGTCTTCCCTGCCAAGCAGAGACCCTCTGAAAGGGAGTGGGAAACTAAGATATGACTCTACATTATCACCAGATTGCCATGGCTGGCTTTTTCTTACTTAGTTTGATTTTAAAAAAAAAAAAAAAACCACACACAAAAAGAACCAAAAACAAACATAAAGTTATATAGGGTACATTATTGAAGTTGCAAAGTCAGATATTCAAAATCCAAGGAAATGCCGAAATAAAGGTTGCCTATAAAATGTGGGTAATAGTATCTCCTTACCTCCCCAGGTAGCTATAAGAATAACTTATGTTTGTGAAGCACCCAAATAAAATACTGACAATTGCTGTAGAAAAGGTCACAGGAAATGAATAATTCTGTCTTCAGAGCTGGGTTTGAATAGGATGTTACCCAACATGGCAATAAAGACTAGCGCTGCATACTGAACACTGAGGCAGCAAAAGAGCATTGAATAGCTGCCCATTAGAGGCAGGATATATCTCACCTAAATTTAGCTGTGTAAAAAGCCCACTCTCATGCAGTCATGTAGACTCTGTTCTCACTGAAGAGATGCAGACACCTCCAGGAGCGATTCGTCCCATCCCAAGACAGTCTTCTGAGATGAGCAGGAAGAATAACCATCCGTAGCTCCTTCTATTTCTCCTTTGATTTTAGAGGATAATTAGACATCTGGCTTAAGCTACATGCCTAATCAGTGGGCAGCTAAATTGAGGTGAAATGAATCTGTCCTAAATGAGCACCATCTATCCTGTGTCCTGAAGGATAGAAAAAGACAGTATATGTCCTTATAATTTAAGATTATTTTATGATGCATGTGCAAAGGGCACTTCTAAAGCACAGTTTAATTCTGGAGATTTTCCAAATTTTCAGGATTGACTTTGCAGACCCTACTGTGGGTCTTCTGATATAGTGTGCAAGTGCATTTGCATGCTAATTAATTGGAAATATAAAAACAACCCAGTGTTTAAAACTTTATAAATCCGGCAGTCAAGGCAAGACC
Source organism: Calonectris borealis (assembly GCF_964195595.1). Taxonomy (NCBI): domain Eukaryota; kingdom Metazoa; phylum Chordata; class Aves; order Procellariiformes; family Procellariidae; genus Calonectris; species Calonectris borealis. The sequence continues at coordinate 127,911,135 of NC_134313.1, forward strand.
CTGTGAATTACCTTCTAAAAGCCCATAAGGATTTCAGCTCAGCAGTCTAAATTCATCATGGAAGATGTGAAAAACAAGACATTACCAAAAATCATGCTCATCATCTTCGGTTTATTTGCAAAGAAGCTCTCTAATCAAAATAAAATTAGAAAGAAGACTCCAAAACGTACTTTCAAATATTGCTTCTATGTTTTTTGTGTGTTTCACCAGCTACAATTCCTTCACACTTTCTATAAGACAGAAGAGAATCCTACTTCATGCATATTTCATTTTGCTTCCACCTTCTTCCATGCTACACTAAGAGATTTTCAAATTCTTGTGGCCAAATTCTATCGTGGTAAATATTGCACATTCACAGAAGCAAAACCCAGTATCTGATAGATCCTCACCATAGGCTCTGCTGTAAGGAAACAGAAGTCATTCTTGCTTTTGCCCAAAGGGACACTCATTTGATTAATGCAAACTAGAACAGCCTCTGTAAGATGGGATGAGAATATTTCCACACAATACTTTAGAATCGAGTTATAAAACAGGAAAGGGAACATTCAAGTTCATGAAAGGCTCTGCTCTGAATAGCCATCTCTATCCACTTGGAGAAAGAGGAGAGCAGAATTACTTCCTTCTCTTCAGCTGAATGTCTGTGTTTTCCTTAAGAAAGGAGATGTTAGTGTCCTACACTAAAGCATGTTTCTTCTCAGGCAAATAGGAAGATTCATCCACCCTCAGATATTTCGGTTTGCCGAAGAAAACTAAAAAAAGTCATTCCGTATAGTATCCAGACAAAAGTAGGTTTTGAGTTAGCAGTTTGGCTGGGAAAATGATACTCCAGGTAGGGTTATGCTATAAAATGTCTGCTCTTAACTACAAAGAAATAATTGAGGCAAATCTCTAGAAAAGGAGGTGTCTAGCACACTTCTGAGAAAGCATGGCTGCTTTGTAAGGCAGTGAAATAAATCAGTTTCTGCAGCACCTGAAGCACACTGACTCTGCCTAAGTGGTACGGCTCCAGGGAGCAGACTCGTACACAGCTGCCAGCATTTCACACACAACTGCTGCTTTACTTGGTAGCCTACCCATGCATCAGAAGCAAACGGGGATGCTCCAGGAGAAAAGGAGCTTGTCTGAAACATCCCATTTCTGTGTCCATCATTGTTGGTGTTGGTCCTGTATATGAAGTCTCAGTCTTAGCCTTCAGTCTGAGGTGCTGCTCTTAGGTTTACCCATCAGTGCCAAGGGGCAGCTGGAGGAGAAGAGGGGGTGGTTAACCACGCTGCCATCACCTTTGACCTGGCACTTGGAGTGTGACTGTAAAATCATCCTACTGCCCTCCGTTTCTTCAAAACAAACCCTCTTAAACAGCCAAACAGCAGAGTTATCAGCTGCCACCACTAAGCAGATACCAAAGCTTTCCTTTTGGGAACAGTGGGGAAAAAAGTTTCTCAGATCCTTCCTCTCAGCAGACCCCTACAGTTTCCTCTGGGGAAAAGAGGGCAGGAGCTTCCCAAACTCATTTGCTTTCTCCCCTTCCCAAGGGATGGAAAGTAGAAGAAACACCAAAAGCAAGTGGAGTTTCCCATTCCTGAGAGGAAGGATCAGTATATGCTGAGTGAGGCTACTTTTAGGAAAACCCTACCAGTGCTCATTTCTGCCGCTCACACTTCACCTTATCTGAGGTAGGGCTCCTAGGCAAATCCACGTTTCCCTTCATACTGCTCTGACTTAGTGTCATGCCACTTGTCCGGCCCTTCAAAGAAGATCTAGGAGGCTAAGCAAGGCATAATCAGGCCTGGGCACCAAGCTTAACAGCCAGAAAATAGCTCAAACCCAGGCTCTGATCCAGATTTAACACCCAGGGAAAGCTTGAGACAGGAGGAGTTACAAATGCTGCAGACAAAAATAAGTAAGGTTAATAATATCAAAGAATGCAAAAATAATAGAAAATAAAATTTCAGTTATCCAATCTCAATTAATTCTTTGCACTGAACACACCACTTCAGGGCTTCTGTGATATTGAAAAGCAGTGGATTTAGTCACCAGCTACCCAGAGAACAAGCAGATGCTTAAAAGCCTGGGATTATGGCACTCTGAGATGCTTCAGTTCCTACATAATCTGTAAATTTCTTTGTTCAGAGCTCCTCTAACTGGAAATTGCCAAACTTGTGAAAACACTTGTATTTACCTCAAGTGAAATGAGCATTAAAATGCAGTCAGACCCCCACCGTCTGAAAACCAGATCCTTAATCTCCAACTCCAGTGGTTCGCAACCACTCCTATGTTCCTATTGGAAATAAAACTGAACAGCACAGTGTGAAGTTGATAAAGCTGATGTGATGCACAAGTCTGATAGTTCACAGGTTTCCAAAAATAGAAACAAACTGACAGAGGCAGTACATTTTCCAATCACTGCTCATGAGCCAAAAATTTTCAGTCACTGGTTATTTAAGATTCATACAGACATGCACTATATTTCTAGGATATACTCCAGAGATTAACTAACTTTTCCCTGAAAACAAAACTGATGCACATGCATAGCAAAATTTACCCATCAGATACCAACCAATGGATTTAATTCCATGTTAATAAGACCACTGCCAAACATACTTCAGACCTATCTGCTGAACTTACACACATTAGAAATAGTGCTTTCAAGGCTAGTAGTTCATTTACATTCTGCATGAAAACAGGAGCATGAGGAGCAGCCAGTTCCCCTTGCAACACCTTTCAAGATTTAGAGACGTATTTCTGTTCTGACCAAGTCAAAACCAAAACTCTGAAATAATTTTTTAAAGGATCTGCATAAGTATGTTTTCAGACTGAACCTCAAAATTCATACCAAACTTGTCTGGATTAGAATGAGGAACTTTGAGCACACTGCAGGTGAGGGTCATAGTCTGAGGTGTGGGAGATCCAGTCAGGTTTCTGCACTGCCCAATTCAAAGCAGACTTTTGGGGAAGCAAGAGATTAATTCCAGTTTAGAGCTGGGAGCTGAACTGCACCTCCAAATCTAAGTGCAGTGCCACAAGCACTATACCTTCTAGAAAAATGGAAAATAAATGACATTTGTTCCTCCACCATTCACCTTCTCCCTCCACATTGCCAAAGTTGTTACAACTCCATGAGAATTTCCAGGTTCTATAAAAAAGCATATTCTTCACTCAGATCCTTAAAAACTCCAAACAGCTCTATAAAAAGCCTGTAAAATATACCAGTCCAAATCAAAGTAGTTAATCTAGCTGACCAAGAAAAGTATGAGTGTGCCAGTGGAGACGCTGAACTGAAATATTCAGTATTTTCTTTGGAGATATGCAGGAAGGCTGCTCATTTCACCCTAACATAACAGAAGCCAGAAGAATGAGGACAAACAACTACCAAAGTGTCTATAAGAGTCATAGCTCAAAATTTTGAAAATGCCAGCAAGACTAGACACATAACAGGACCTGCAAGCAGCCAGCCAGCACAGAACCATGAGAAATCTTTGATTAAGTATGTTTTGACAAGTTTATTTGTGAACCAGAAGGAATATCTCATAAAAGCACAGAGACCTGGCTAGTAAGTTTTGAGCAAAGTGCGATAAGAGGTTGCTAGGCAAGAGAAGACAGAGTGGGATAGCAGTCATGCAACGAGGTCAAAACAGCATCCATTGAGCAAGAGATATCTAAAGTCAGCTGCAGATATAATCTGTTTATAAGGAATGGCAATCGGAAAGGACAAGCGGACAGATTTTCTTCAATTCTTTGACCAATGTTTAGCCCCAAAAGACATCAAAGCAGTAATCCAATGTTACATTAATTTGGCTTACATAAAACCTAACGACAAATAAATAAATATTGATTCATTAGTATGGGGTACATTGTAGGGTCAGACATTGCGCCTTAGTTTTAATTCCAAAATAAAATTCTTTTGCTTGAGAACATCATAAAATACTGCCTTAATCAGAAATTGGAATTCTCTTCCATTAGGAAATTCTGATCCATGAGCATTTGTTTCCATCTCAAGTCAGAATAAGATGTTGAAGTACATCCAATTTTCACCAGTTCTCCTCTCCCTCCCTCCAAATCTGGAGGTGTCAAAACACGTTGTCGGAGCTCAAGCCTAAAATGCTTCTATTGCACGTAAACCTCTGGGGAGATGGAGTTGGCATCCCTCACAGCCTGGACCTTCCAACGCGACTATTTCCTGTGACTGCTGCGGTCATAGAATCATAGAATCATTAACATTGGAAAAGTCCTCTAAGATCATCAAGTCCAACCGTCAACCCAACACCACCATGCCCACTAAACCATGTCCCTAAGCGCCTCATGTACACTTTTAAATACTTCCAGGGATGGGGACTCAACCACTTCCCTGGGCAGCCTGTTCCAAGGCTAGACAGTCCTTTTGGAGAAGAAATTTTTCCTAATGTCCAATCTAAACCTCCCGTGGCGCAACTTGAGGCCTTTTCCTCTCATCCTATCGCTAGTTACTTGGCAGAAGAGACCAACACCCACCTCGCTACAACCTCTTTCGGGTAGTTGTAGAGCGCGATGAGGTCTCCCCTCAGCCTCCTCTTCTCCAGGCTAAACAACCCCAGTTCCCTCAGCCGCTCCTCATAAGACTTGTGCTCCAGGCCCTTCACCAGCTTCGTTGCCCTTCTCTGGACACACTCCAGCACCTCCATGTCCTTCTTGTAGTGAGGGGCCCAAAACTGAACACAGGATTCGAGGTGCGGCCTCACCAGTGCTGAGTACAGGGGCACGATCACCTCCCTGCTCCTGCTGGCCACACTATTTCTGGTACAGGCCAGGATGCCGTTGGCCTTCTCGGCCACCTGGGCACACTGCCGGCTCATGTTCAGCCGGCTGTCAACCAGCACCCCCAGGTCCTTTTCCTCTGGGCAGCTTTCCAGCCACTCTTCCCCAAGCCTGTAGCGTTGCCTGGGGTTGTTGTGGCCCAAGTGCAGGACCCGGCACTTGGCCTTGTTGAACCTCATACAGTTGGCCTCAGCCCATCGATCCAGCCTGTCCAGGTCCCTCTGCAGAGCCTTCCTACCCTCCAGCAGATCAACACTCCCGCCCAGCTTGGTGTCATTGGCAAACTTACTGAGGGTCACGACACTCCCTTGATGCGTATAGCACCTGAACACAGGACAAAGCACTGCCTTGTTTTGCACAGAGAGAGAGGCCAGACCATGGTGAAAAGGAGGGGCATGCCTTTGCATACTGTACTACAGCACTTCAGGCCGACAGACTGACAAATGGATTCAAAATATTTTCTCAGTGCAAAATCGAGATGTTTCAGCCCACCAACATTTTCCTACTGAATATTTTAGTTTTGTAAAAGACAAATGCCAGGCACCCAAATTTACAATCTTTCACCAATATTGGTATATGCTTATTGTTTTTAATTAACCCAATGGTTCCCTTTAGTGCATAATACAGCAAGTGCAGTATTATAAGTAACAGTATGGTAATGCCGGCACATTTGAATGCAGTGCGAATTTCACCAGTTTTACCAGGATTTTATCCACAGTTTGAAAAAAAAATCAAATAAAACCGATTAAAAAAAATAAGAAGGGAAAAGGCACTATTGTAGATAGGGGTAACAATTCATCTGATTCTGTGTCAATTTTATAATCCCAGCTTTTGAGCTTCTGTGGCCTTATATTGATTTTCTCTGTTCTTTCTCTCCTTTTTCTTTTTAAGTTATGGAAAGTGAACACATTTAATATAAAACAGATTTTGCTTTATTTTTTCAGGCAAACCTGTTAAAAGTAGAAAATACTTCATCTACTGCACACAGAAAAAGCATAACATTAAGCATTTGACATTAAATCCTGGTAGATAAATATCGGCTCTATTTAATTATCTGTTCAAAACTGATAGGAGGGTAGCATCAGCTTTTGAAAATCTCAGCAGCGAAACTCCCACTGATATCAGTGGGTCTAGGATCTCACTCAATTTTTTTTTTTTCCTTTTGAACAAGCAACATCTCTTTGTGCAATAACTGGCAGTTAATAGTGTCAGTTTGGCAGATACAAAGCTGCATGGGTCTGTGGGAAATTTATGCCTCCCAACATGCCATGCTAAATTTAAACCTGTTGCATAATATGCAGATTTGTTGTCATGCATGTAACGCAGCTAAGAATATCTAAAGTTCAAGTGAACTTAATATACGTACAGACTAAAAAGGAGGGTTTAAATGCATTCTGGGCTTTACCACATTGAATAAAAAGCATTGATGACTCCCTTTAGTAAAATAATCCATTCTTGCAATCACTTCAGTGAATGTATATTTCACTCACATAGCACAGCGGTACAAAGCACCACTGACATTAAAAATAGGAAAACAGGAAAAGAAAGACTTGCTTTTTGACAATATTAAGTCGTCATTTCAGTCCTACCTCTGGGTGCACACTGAAGAACTCTGAGGCCTGCTTTTTCCTCCAAAACTAAAAACTGGAAAATTTATCTCCACAATGCCCTTCCATATTCCATCTTTTTTTTCATGATACCTATAAGATCTTCTTTCCTGCTTGAACTTGAAGACTGTGGAAAACCTTTCTTGTAATTCAGCATTTTTACTTCTGGACTGAATGCAAGAAAATACAGCACAGGTATATTATCTACATCTTTTCAGAAACTTAAAATATCAGCTTAATCCTAGATGAACATTCTAGCCAATTTTTATTACCAATCATTACGAAGAACACAAATAAAATAAGAAGGTTTGGTGAAGTTTCATCTCTTTGGTCTTCATCTCTAGTGCATATTCTAAAGTGAAAACTTCTGGAAACCTTGACAGATAAGAAAGGAGAATGGCCAAAGAACCATTGCCAATGTTTGGGGTTTTTGTTGGTTTGAGGGTTTTTTGTCAGTTTGAGGGTTTTTTATCAGTTTGAGGGTTTTTTTTTTTTTGTCATCTAACCATTATCAACTGTCGTGGTTTAACCTGGCAGCAGCCAAATACCACGCAGCCGCTCACTCACTCCACCCACCCCCAGCGGGACGGGGAGAGAATCGGAAGGGTAAGAGTGAGAAAAACTCGTGGGTTGAGATAAAGACAGTTTAATAGGGAAAGCAAAAGCCGCGCACACAAGCAAAGCAAAACAAGGAATTCATTCACCACTTCCCATCGGCAGGCAGGTGTTCAGCCATCGCCAGGAAAGCAGGGCTCCATCACGCGTAACGGTTACTTGGGAAGACACACGCCATCACTCCGAACGCCCCCCCTCCTTCTTCTTCACCCAGCCTTATATGCTGAGCATGACGTCATATGGTATGGAATAGCCTATTGGCCAGCTGGGCCAGCCGCCCTGGCCACACTCCCTCCCAGCCCCCTGCACATCTGGCAGGGCATGGGAAGATGAAAAGTCCTTGACTAGCGTAAACAATACCTAGCAACAACCAAAACATCAGTGTGTCATCAACATTATTCTCACACTACATCCAAAACACAGCACTATACCAGTTAATAGGAAGAAAATCAACTCCATCCCAGCCAAAACCAGGAGGACATCAACAAACCTTTTCTGGAGTAATTCTCTGGAGATGAGATAGTTCCTAACCTATAGCCTGATTCCCAGGTTATTGTTCTTGTTCTTGCTTTTGTTATTGTTCTTGTTCTTATTTTTCATCTTGAACTTGAGCCATTAAAATGCATTTAATATTAGCAGCCAAGATAACCTTTTAATGCACACAAAAATATTCCAGGCCCCCCATCCAAATATTATGCTTCACACAAACCATTTTCCACAGAATACATACTTTAAAATTTAGCCTTCTGATTTTCACTTTCGGGCAAATACATATTTCCTTTTGCTCTGTCAAGCCACCATATCCACAAGTCCTCTGCACAGGATATTTATTCTCACTTTTTATCAGGTATCCCAGCCCTATGGAAACAACTTACTGGAAAGCATCCCTAGTCTGTGCTAATACACTATGTCAAAGCATCTATTAGCATCACCAGTGTGACATGGTCTAAGATATGAGATCATAGAATCATACAGGTTGGAAAAGACCTCTAAGATCATCGTGTCCAACCGTCAACCCAACACACCATGTCCACTAAACCATGTCCCTAAGCGCCTCATCTACATGTCTTTTAAATACTTCCAGGGATGGTGACTCCACCACTCCCCTGGGCAGCCTGTTCCAAGCCTGATCACTCTTTCAGTAAAGAAATTTCTCCTAATGTCCAATCTAAACCTCCCTTGGCGCAACTTGAGGCCATTTCCTCTCATCCTATCGCTAGTTACTTGGCAGAAGAGACCAACCTTGCTACAACCTCCTTTCAGGTAGTTGTAGAGCACGATAAGGTCTCCCCTCAGCCTCCTCTTCTCCAGGCTAAACAACCCCAGTTCCCTCAGCCGCTCCTCATAAGGCTTGTGCTCCTTACAGGGGCACGATCACTTCCCTGCTCCTGCTGGCCACACTATTCCTTATACAGGCCAGGATGCTGTTGGCCTTCTTGGCCACCTGGGCACACTGCCGGCTCATGTTCAGCCGGCTGTCAACCAGCACCCCCAGGTCCTTTTCCTCCGGGCAGCTTTCCAGTCACTCTTCCCCAAGCCTGTAGCGTTGCCTGGGGTTGTTGTGGCCCAAGTGCAGCACCCAGCACTTGGCCTTGTTGAACCTCATACAGTTGCCCTCGGCCCATTGATCCAGCCTGTCCAGGTCCCTCTGCAGAGCCTTCCTACCCTTGAGCAGATCAACACTCCCGCCCAACTTGGTGTCATCTGCAAACTTACTGAGGGAGCACTCGATCCCCTCGTCCAGATCATTGACAAAGATATTGAACAAGACCGGCCCCAGTACTGAGCCCTGGGGAACACCGCTCGTGACCGGCCGCCAACTGGATTTAACTCCATTGACCACAACTCTCTGGGCTCGGCCGTCCAGCCAGTTTTTTACCCAGCGAAGAGTGTACCTGTCTAGGCCGTGAGCCGCCAGCTTCTCTAGGAGAATGCTGTGGGAGACAGTGTCAAAGGCTTTACTGAAGTCCAGGTAGACCACATCCACAGCCTTTCCCTCATCCACCAGGCGGGTCACCTGGTCATAGAAGGAGATCAGGTTGGTCAAGCAGGACCTGCCTTCCATGAACCCGTGCTGGCTGGGCCTGATCCCCTGGTTGTCCCGGACATGGCTCGTGAGCACCCTCAAAACCAACTGCTCCATGATCTTCCCCGGCACCGAGATCAGGCTGACCGGCCTGTAGTTCCCCGGATCCTCCTTCCGGCCCTTCTTATAGATGGGCGTCACATTGGCGAGCCTCCAGTCGTCCGGGACCTCCCCATTTAACCAGGACTGCTGGTAAATGATGGAGAGCGGCTCGGCAAGCTCCTCCGCCAGCTCCCTCAGTACCCTCGGGTGGATCCCATCCGGCCCCATAGACTTGTGAGCGTCCAGGTGGCGTAGCAGGTCATTAACTTCATCCTCTTGAATTATGGGGGGTTTATCCTGCTCATCGTCCTTGTCTTCCAGCTCAGGGGGCTGAGTACCCTGAGGATAACCACTCTGACTACTAAAGACTGAGGCAAAGAAGGCATTGAGTACCTCAGCCTTTTCCTCATCCTTGGTGGCAACGTACCCCCCCGCATCCAATAGAGGATGGAGATTCTCCTTGGCTCTCCTTTTGTCATTAACATACTTATAAAAGCATTTTTTGTTGTCTCTCACGACAGTGGCCAGGTTGAGTTCTAGCTGGGCTTTTGCCTTTCTAATTTCCTCTCTGCACGACTTAACGAGATCCCTGTACTCTTCCTGAGTTGCCTGCCCCTTCTTCCACAAGTGATAAACTCTCCTTTTTTTCCTGAGTCCCAGCCAGAGCTCCCTGTTCAGCCAGGCCGGTCGCCTTCCCCGCCCGTTCTTCTTGCGGCACATGGGGACAGCCCGCTCCTGCGCCTTTAAGACTTCCTTCTTGAAGAACGTCCAGCCTTCCTGGACCCCTTTGCCGTTCAGGACTGTCTCCCAAGGGACCGTCTCGACCAGTGTCCTGAGCAGGCCAAAGTCCACCCTCCGGAAGTCCGTGGTAGCGGTTTTGCTGGCCCCCCTCTTTACTTCACCAAGTATCGAGAATTCTACCATTTCATGGTCGCTAAGCCCAAGCCGGCCTCCGACCACCACATCTCCCACCAGTTCTTCTCTGTTCGTGAACAGCAGGTCAAGCGAGGCATCTCCCCTGGTGGGCTCACTTACCAGCTGCGTCAGGAAGTTATCCTCCACACACTCCAGGAACCTCCTCGACTGTTTCCTCTCTGCCGTGTGGTATTTCCAGCAGACATCCGGAAAGTTGAAGTCCCCCATGAGAACAAGGGCTAGCGACTGGGAGACTTCTGTCAGCCTCTTGTAGAGTATTTCGTCTGCCTCCTCATCCTGGCTAGGTGGTCTATAACAGACTCCCAGCAGGATATCTGCCTTGTTGGCCTTCCCCCTCATCCTTACCCACAAGCACTCGACCTCGTCATCACTACCATTGAGCTCTAGACAGTCGAAGCACTCCCTAACATACAGGGCTACCCCACCGCCTTTCCTTCCTCGCCTGTCCCTTCTGAAGAGCTTATAGCCATCCATTGCAGCACTCCAGTCGTGAGACTCATCCCACCACGTTTCCGTGATGGCGACTAAGTCATAGCTACCCCGCTGCACAATGGCTTCCAGCTCCTCCTGTTTGCCGCCCATGCTGCGTGCATTGGTATAGAGGCACTTGAGCTGGGCTGCCGATTTCTCCCCCGACATTGGCGTGCGGTCCCTAGGCTCTTCTCTAGTGAGCCTGGTTTAATCCCCTTCCCCCTTCAAACCTAGTTTAAAGCCCTCCCAATGAGCCCGGCCAACTCATACGCGAGAATCCTTTTCCCCCTGTGAGACAGCTGAACTCCGTCCATCGCCAGCAGGCCCGGTGCCGTGTAAACCTCCCCGTGGTCAAAGAAGCCAAAATTCTGCCGATGGCACCAGCCCCTGAGCCACATGTTGATCCGATGAGTTTTCCTGTTCCTTTCGGTGTTCCGTCCTGCCACTAAAGGGATCGAGGAAAACACTACCTGTGCTCCCGATCCTCCCACCAGTCGCCCCAGCGCCCTGAAGTCCCTTTTGATCCCTTCGGGACTTCTCTCTGCAACCTCCTCACTGCCAGCCTGTATAACCAGTAGCGGGTAGTAATCGGAGACCTGCATGAGACTAGGGAGCTTCCTAGTAATGTCCTTCACCTGGGCTCCAGGGAGGCAGCAGACTTCCCTGTGGGATGGGTCTGGCCGACAAATTGGGCCCTCTGTCTCCCTCAGAAGGGAATCACCAATGACAATTACCCTCCTTTTTTTCTTAGCGGAGGCAGTCGTAATTTATGGGGCTGGCTGCCTCGCCTCGGGCAACCCCCCGGATGGGCCTTCATCTTTGTCCTCGTTCGTCTGGCCCTCAAGTTCCAGAGCCCCATATCTGTTGTGTAGGGGCAACTGGGAAGGTTGAGGTGAGGGAGGCTGGGCGGGGGTTCGCCTGGCACCCCGAGCAGGGACCTGTGTCCATTCCCCTCCATCGCCTAGGTCTCCTCCTTCTGCCTGGTGGCAAGAGGGCAGGGGTTCCTCTGCTTCTTGCGGAGCCTCCATGTGCTGCCCTTGCCTCAGGGATGGTAGGGTGCGGCTCCACCAATCTATCTCCCTCTCACACTCCCTGATAGCCTCTCCACTTCCTCTTTCTATATCCACTCTCCACACTCCCTGATAGCCTCTCCACTTCCTCTTTCAGCTCTGCCACCAGGCTGAGCAGATCATCCACCTGGTCACAGCGCACACAGGCATCGTCTCTGCTGCCCTCCTGTACAAGGGACAGGCTCGGGCACTCCCTGCAGCCGGAGACCTGGACAGATGTGTGTTTGCGTAGGGGCTCCGTCTGGGTCGCCACGTTTCTCCTGGCGATGGCTTTCGGCCGAGTGGAGACCATGGCCAGGTCCTCTTCTGGGAGGACGACGACCACGAGTTGAGCGAGCCTCTGGAGCCTGGAGGGGGGCTGCGCCCTGCTCGCGCGCCCTGCCGGCGCGAACTGCCGCGTCGCGCCACGCCCTTCTGACGCGCCACGCCCTGTTTGCCCGCCCTGTTCACCGCCCTCCGGGTCGCTCGCGCTCCCTGGGGGCTGCTCTTGTACCTGAGGGGGTTTGGCCGCCGTCCCTCCTGTCCCCGCCCTGCGCTGAGTCAGAGCTGCCGCTCGTCAGAGCTCGCTCCTCCGGCTCGGGGGAGGGGGGCTGGGGCACCCTCTCGCTCCCTGCGCTTTTGTCTTCGCGGTTTTTGCCGCGGTTTTGCCGCTTCAGGAAGGGTCCCCCGGCGCGATCCTCCGCTCCGGAGCCCTTCGCCTCGGTGGCTTCGAGATATGAGAAAATTCTTCCCATGCTCCGAATCATTCACCATGTTTCAGTTAAGTGCGATGCTGATGCAAGGCTATTAAGCCCTCTGAACTTTAGATCATATCAGTTTGGGATTAGTGCTCTATTACTCTTTTTGGTACTACCTGAGTCTGCCTGGATTAAACATAACACAGAATCACCACGTAAAATGCTCAAGTTTAATTTTTTTTCAGGAAAAATAGAACCTGAAAAGTTTCAAACAAAATGGATCAAAATAAGTTCAGTATTTCAATAGCAGAAAAAAATAGAGATTAAATATGAGTGTTTTGAAAAACATGAAAAAGCACTTGGAAAATTCTGGTGATTGTTCTTATTTGTTGTTGTTATTGTTAATTACTTCAAACCAGAGATAAGGTTGACAGGAAAACCTCAAAGAATTAAGTCAATGGTAACATAGGTGGTGATTGGATTGAGAAGATAAAAATAACCAGAGAGGAGGAAGAATAAGAAGCAATATGAAATATTGTGGATAGTTCGAAGAAGTTCTTTGCACTGGGGAGGCATTTACCTGAAATGGCAGTGTTTGTTCACATTAAAAATAATGAACAAACAAAAAAAAAAATTAAGAAAAGCATATAATACAAGATAAAATTATTTACTTTTCCTTCCTTAACAGAAAAGCAGTAGGGTTGTTGAAAAGCCTCCTCTTCTGATACTTTTTTCCAAGGACAGAATGCTACTTTTAGAACAAATGCACTTGAACCTGCACTGAAAAAAAACATTTTAGAACCCTTGCCTAAAGATGTCCTCTCATTTTATTTTATTCACGTTACCCTTTCAAAGAATTAAAAGCCAGATCTTACAGGCACGATAACAATATTCCAAATTCCTCACAAGTGGATGTCACATTTGCTTTAATCATCGAGAACTGGGAGAAATTTGAAAGAAAAGAGCAAAGAACCTATTGCGTCTACCAGTAGTTTCAAATCATGCTGAAGTTTGAGATAAAATTAAGGTATTTTTGAGGAAGTTTGAAATGTTGTGTTTTGAGTGTATCTATTTTATAAATGTTTCTAGGCTTTATGTCTTGCATTCCATTATCCCCTTGCCATGATTACTGTACCCAGACTACTGAACAAGAAGTTCTGACCGAAGGCAATTTCTGCAAGCACACAGCAACATGGTCTAGCCATGGGCTGAGTCAGATCCCAAGGAAGCCACATCACCTGCCAGCTGTTTGGGACACAGCTTTGCAGGGGAAGCAGGCAAACCAAGGTGTTTCAGCCACTTGCTTAACTAATCAGCTGCCAAATGCAGCTTTGGCCAAACTCAGAAATAGCTACACTAAGAAACCTGGTGAAACGGTGCCATTGTCTCATGTAGATAAGACCTGAAAAGGACCACACAGCTGAAGTTCAGGTGTAGAAAATCCACTGAGGCACCCACTAGGCTTAAGCCTAACATGACACCTGTAAAGGTAATTAATATACTGCCTCCATTTTTCATAAGAGTAAGAATTCCATAAACTTCCTGGACAGAAGCAAAATACACTCTTTGCGTTTTACAATGTATTTCAGTTCTTCAGTTTTCATGGCTTGACACGAGTCAGCATTCAAGTTATTCTCTGCTAATATTGTTCTTCACTAACTCCCCTTGCTTTGGCCAAGATACTTGACTTGCCTTTTGGTGTTCTTCCATCCGCCTGACCCACCTTTTAAATGGGTCAGTCAAGAAAAATTCTCTTTCAACAAGTCCCTTGTTAAGACACACCTTCCAGAAGACTCTGAATCTCATGAAACAAGTGCTTATAAAAACAACAACAGCTGAGTCACATTCAATATCTGGTTAAGTAGAGGGACTCTTAAGCTGCCTCGATTCATTTGCAATTTACTGTAGGAAATAAGTAGTTCTAAGACACTTATGAAGAAGGTCCAAAACAAGAAAGCTGAATCACAACAAATATTGAGCTATCCCCAACATATTTCTATTTCCAAACTTTATGGTCCCTTCAGGGCTAGAGCCAACAGGAACCTCTCCTGCCCTTAGCAAAGTCATCCAGGTTAAAAAGCATCTTAAAACAATTTCTTTTCCTTTAATCTCCAGCAAATATGCATGGATATGCTGCTTAGGAAACAGAATAATTTCCCCTTTTTGCTGCTCACCCGTGCTTCTCCTGCCTGATGCTGTATCACCACAGCTTTACAGAGCTGCTGACCCCTTCAAAGGCTGGGCACTTTAGCAAGTCAGTCCAAACTTGATTTTTATTCACACAGAGGAACACAGATGAGCTTTATGAAGGGAAAAGCAAAGGCTGGATGAAACGTGTTTAGAGTCCTTCTTCCTTTCCCTACTCTATTCCTCTGTAAGCAATGGCACGGTGGTAGTTTGAAAAGGAAAGCGATGGCTAAGGGTACTCATTGATCTCAGACCATGGCCGCCCGGAGCTCCTCAGATAACTGAGATTTTGCTGCCACCCTGTGGTCATCGTGATTTCGCCCACGATTTTCTCTGCTCCGGAGGAACCATCGCGGGACTCGAGGAAAAAGGGGGCATCTTTTGAGACGGAGAAAAGTAGTCTTCATGCAAAACTACTCACACGGACGTGCCCTCGATCAAACCCTAATCTTAACCCTAAGGCTAACGGGTCAAGTCCAACTGAGTTTGATGCACATTTGGAGAGCAAGAGTGGCTGCTCTCAGTAGGTAGAGGCTCACCGGTTTTGCCCAGTTTCAGAAGATGCTCTTCTGTGGTTTCTGATGGCTCTGCGCTGGTCCCCCAGTGTCATCCATTAGAGATGGACAAACAGTAGCACTCAGGGCAGGAATAGCTACTTCACAGAGAAGCAGCTTTGAGCAGGTCCCTTGCATTTCCTGCCATAGGACTGACAGTTGATGATGGTTTTAAATGTTTAATACCCTTCATAACTGAAATCACTGGAAATGTTTTAAAATAATGTCAGTAGGATCAGCTCTCCAGGCACCACACGGCACAGGGAACAGGCTTTAGGTGATCTGAAACTGTTCTGACACAGTCCTTTGGTCATCAGGTGCCACAGACACAACCCCCCTGGTAAGCCCATCTCTTCAAGAGCAAATACTAGCAGTGGAAATGCCTCTGGAGTTTGTTACACTGAGCGTGGCCAGAAAACCAAGCACGCACTCTTTAAGTAGGAGATTTTTTAAGGTTTCCTCTGGAGACCTACTGGAGTTAAGTAGGGGAGACATTAAATTTACTTTCCAGAAATCCTAAAGCACACCTCTTCCTGAAGCTATCCTATAGCATCCCCCGTGAGGCACAGACCAGTTCGGCCCAGTGCAGGACTGGAATCCATAACATCCCAGTACAGATCGGTGTGCTAGCAAATGAACCAGGCTGTCAGCCAGTAAATCCTGGACTCACAAATATGGTGTGAACCACAATGCTTTCTTTTTCAGCTGTTTCAGAAGAGGACAGTGTTATTTTACAGTGCCAGCAGACCAGGAACAAATCATTCAGTACAGAAATGAGAACGTCCCAGTGACATGGTGACCAGGTATAAGCTCTTCCTAGGGACCTCGTGAAATGTCTGTGGATCTAAACAGTAAATACAGCTGAGGTCTTCAGTAAGCATGATTATTTCATGCAAGGTGACCCATGGGAGTGAGATCTTTTTTGTCAGTCCATTTCCCAACACACGGACACTCACATTCAAAACACAACCACTGCAATCAGCACTCTCATTGACAGTCTGGGGAGGAACAAAGACTAATTAATTGAATAAAGGCCAAATTATTCACTCCCATTATAAGCATGACATTGGAGAGAATCCCAAATGAATCCAGCAGTAACTTCACCTAGCTTGTTGGATATTACAGTTGCCTCTGAGGGACCATGTTGTTTATTTTCAAGGGTTTGAGCAATTGTCATTCTGAACACTCTCTTCCACACACATTCATGCTGCCTAATACAGAACAAAGATCTCCTCTATTCTCGTTCCACCTTATATTGCTGAATTACAAAGAGAATGCCTTTAAACCAGACATGAATAGAAAAACTACTTCCCTTTGACTTTGTTACAGTGGTAGACTCCCTGTACAATTTGCTAACAATTTCAGGAATCTGCTTCTCTTGGTGCTTCTGGCTTTTCAGTTTTTTTTTTAATTCATCTGAATCCTTCAAGTAAAGGTCATTTCCTCTCTCTCTGTTATTGAAAGAAATCAGATGTTTGAGCTATTTCTATAAACTCCACCCCCACGTAGCTTGCTAAGAAGGGCATACGTTTGAGTAGTTTGCCTACACTAGTATGGAAAAAGCACTGACAAAAACTGACTTGCAACCATGACAAAGGTTCTCATTGTCCTCCTTTTCCAAACAGGGGTATATAGGTGATTCCCTCATGTTCTGATCTAAAGAGTGAAAACTGGTAACAACCCCCACTTAGCAGTTAAATTAAGGGTATGCTCAAAATAAAAATTAAAAAAAAAAAAAATCAAAGGTTGACTTACGGAATGTAGATCAGTCTCAGTTTTATCCAAATTAAGAAACTTATTGCATATCTTTATAAACCGGTTTCAACTTACAGGTAATGAGCTTCCATTCAGAAACACCAATGGGACAGTGAGATCTAATGGACGGCACACAAGCCAGAAAGCAGTACTTCCAGAATTATATTTCCAGCTCTGACAGAGCCTTCAATCTCTTACTGATTCCTAAACCTTATCTCTATACAATGGAGAGAATAATGTTAAGCTGGGATTGTGAGGAGAAAGCAATATGATTTTAATTCTTCATTTTGTACAAGAATACACCAAAAACGCATGGAAATCCTCCTATAACTGGCAAACTTGCTGCTTCCAGAAGTAATTTTTTTCAGATAAACATGTGCTTCGTATCTTTCAATGTACTTCATATTTAGGTAATAAACCTAGAACAAATTTTCTGATTACCACTTGTTCATCTCCTTCTGTTTCTGGAGGTCCTTCCCTACTACAGGTCCTCTGGGCTCCATCTCTTGTACTCCACATCTATCCCTATGCCTGATACTGTGTGTCTTTTCCTAGCCCCTCTCCCTGTCTTTGTCTGTGAGAGGCTTTAATGTGTCCCTTCATCCCTCTTCTCTCTCACGCGAGGCAATACTCTCATCTGCCCAAACTCGCTTTCACTTTCCACTCCATGCCAGATGATCTGTGGAACCCATTTCTTTTGATTCCCTCTCCCATACCAGCACAAGCTCACGCGTGTGACTGCCATGCACTCAGCTGAGTGAATGAGCAGGGACTTCATGGTTACCCAGTGTCCTCCCAGTCCCAGCACATCTATGGCCTTTTCTTTCGATCCAAGAGAGAAGTCATCCTGTCTGTTGATATTTCAATAGACACAGTTGAGATAAGATCTGTTATTGGGATGTGTTAATCAATGCAAGTATCCAGGCATTTTTTAATGTGTAAACAAGGGCTAAAGGGTAGCAGTGGGACAAGTCTGGCTCCAGAGGCTGTTTTCTGTGTAGTGCTACCTGCTGTCGGATGAACCAGATAGGCACTATTTCTGTTTATGCACTCTGGGCTAGGTGCAGATCAAGGTTTATTAGATCAGGACCAGCAAAGTGCAACCTCAGATGTATTGGTCTGGCCTCCTGCACACATGCAAGGACCTTAGGGTGGTCATCAAGCTTACAGAAGTTGGCTGGCTTCTGGTGGATGCAATTATGGAGGTGGTTGAAGCTGCTGGTTCTGTTACCCAAATGACATCCAGTTTTCCCAAGAGCCAAGAGAATTCCCATCATTGATTTAAGATATTCCCTGAGCATTCCCAGGTAATTCAAGACAGAATTAAAAAAATTTCACATTAAATACAGATAGATGATACCAAGTTGCATGTAAGTCCCCCTAGCCCATAGACACCATTCCTGGAAAACACAGTCCTCAGGAAAAGCCAGAAATTATAATGGCTCCTTTAAAAAAAAAATTAAATAGCAGATAGAATTATTCATTTCTGAAACTCTTTCAGAACTTACTGTCTGCAAGTATTCCATATCAAGCCCAATGTCAGCAACGTATCTGCTTTTTTTTTCTTTCTTTCTTCCAACAAACTCAAAGTATTATGAGAACTAACTCCTAAATTAACTCCTAGCATAACTTTTATATCTTTTCTTCAGCCCAGAGCACATTTGATGGCATTCTGAATTCCAGGAAACAGTCCATTAGGCATGAAACAACTGGTCACTGCTCATAGCAATAACATTTAACACCAAGATCCTGACAATGACAAAAAAGGGAAACTACAAAATGATATTAACTAACATATGGATGCCCAGCTATTTAACATCTGATCTGCTTTACAGCACTCTAGGAAAATGACAAGACTCACATTAAAAAAATATCCTTCTCTTTTTCAGTTATAGTTCCTATTTTGCATTTCCTGTGTTCTTTATGAACATAGGTCTTTTTTCAATCCTTCTTACTACTATTTTATTTCATTTCACTCCTATTAACATATTTTGCCAGAGACCTTGGGCTACAGTAGCCTTATATAGTACCAGTTTGGTATTCCTGTTTATTAGCTGTCATACTAAAATTATTGTGACTCCTACACAGAGGTACTGACTATAAGCAATTGATACTGGCATATTTCTTTACAGTTCAATAACTCAGGCTAGAAAATTGCTTTTCTACCAAGTTAAAATTAATCATCATTGTTACAAAAGTTGGAGTGGTGTCTACTGCCCAAGCAGAAACTATTATACATTTTGCTTACGTTATAAAATTGCCTTCATCCTAGTTTTTTCTGTCACTGATGCTAGCTTTAGAAACCAAATGGGAGCCTGTCTTCTTCTCAAAAAAAATGGGAACTAAAGATATATTCCTAAAATGTGATATACACAGAATTATTTCTAATCTCGATGAGCCAGTCGATGCTGATTAAACTGAAGAGCCTATATGATCTTGATAGAAATATCCAGAAGGAAGGAATATTTTCACTATTGTCTTAGCTGTAGAAAATGTTAATTCCAGCTTCAATTTCCTATTTTGTGAAAACTAGCTAGTGAGTTTGGGCGAACATTACAATAGAATCTAAATCTTGAGGGTAGCTACTCTCCCCACATCGTAAGAGGTAGGGAGATTTGATTGTGTCCAGATGATGAACAGAAGCCCTGGAAGACTTGTCCAAACTCAAAAAGGTACTTAAGGAACAAATGTCTTTTTGTTTCAGGTGAAATGTGTTTTATATATCAAAAACAAAGGAAGATAAGAATATTTATAAGTGCATATTTAAGAACTTGAACCTGAACCTCAGTAACTTGATTGAAGTCGCACAGAGAGCCTCCAACAGAAAAAGGATGTAGTCTAGGTCTTTCAAGTACCGTGCAAGCACGTTAGTCCATTTTTAGCACTACTGAAGAAGTTGAAGTGGTGTATTTTCACAAGCCATTGAACAAAGGAAAATCAGTGTGATTAGGATTTTTACATGCCCTTAAAAGCACTAATTATTTCCATTCTGCAGCATTCTCCACTATTCCGGCTGCATTTGAAACACATAGGGTTTGGCTTCTCTTTGTTATCTGCACTTTTATAAAGCAAGGTTATACACATTCCAAAGTTTGGGCTGTTTATTGCTTTAAAATGCTGCACATCTTTGTGATTCAAATGAGAAAATATAGGCAAAGTTGGTTTTTTTTCTTTTTCAGATAGTAGAATCTGGTGGTAAGATATTATTTGCACAAATTAGGAAAAGAGGTAAGAGAGTCAAGATGGAAAAAAAAAGGGGGAGGAGAAAAACTTAGCAATTCAGTATACATTGTTTTCATTCTCTGATAGAGCAACATCTATTTTTCACTTCAGAATAAGACAAGCATATACTGCTGAAGGACCAAAACCTACAGTGTGGAACAAAAAGGTCTTTGGAAACTTTTCCTCAGAGATTGTCAAAGGTAGAAATGCTCCATATAGTCCTCAAAAACTAGGAAAATGCCATTTCTGCCAATTATATTCAGATTTGGCCCTGGCTTGTTTCTAATAGAAGAGCAGCACATAGCTTCAAATATAAATATATTTAAATTTCTTTCTGACATCAACAATCAATATAAAGCTTTACTAAGTAAAAAAGTCTGTGTTAAAAAAACAGGTAGCAAAATTAATCTTTTTGCAAACTTATACCAGTCGTTTTTTCACGCTACCTGAAAAGTCATTCACCTCTGATATACTGCCATGCTTTGCTTTCCAAAAATCCATTTCCTAGGACACTTCCAACCACGTTCTAAAATCAGTAGAGCTTCTCATTAGCTTTTATCACGAAGATTTTTCTCTTTATTTCAACAAACATACTCCACCCTCCAACTGTTTCAAGTCTCCTTTTAACTTCATTAAAATGGAAACCATCTTGAAGACTGAAAAGGAAAGACAAATCAGGTCACAAAGAATTGGGAGCGAACCTCCTGGAGCCTTTTGTACCAACTAATCTCCCGTGCCACATCTGGTCCCAAAACTCAAAAGGCTGGTCCCAGAAAGATGCCACCCAAACACCCTGACAGAGCCAAGGGACTTGGCGCGGCCCCCCAGCATGGCTGTCCCACCCCCAGCCCCGGCTGTCAGGCACAGTGGGAAGGGTGAGGGGACAAGGCTGTTCACCAGCCACCCGTGGTTTTGTAATACGCACTTCTCTTCACTATAGGCTCACTCGTGGCTTGAGAAATCACGAAATATGATCCAAAGTACACCTAGAGCTTCCATGCTGGAGAAAGGCAAACTATCCCCTGCTGATAAGCAGGAAAACATGCTGACCTGCGACAGAATAGAGCCATTCCGTTAGTTAGTTAGCTTTTTGCTCAAAAGGATGGTCTATATGCCTTGAAATAATTACAGATTAGTATACACTTATTCTTCATTTTTATTATCATATTAGAAAACTAGGAATCATATTTTTACTGAAAAGAAAACCTTTCGCTCAGGACTTCGTTCAAGCTTTAACTGGATGTTAATTTGAAATCATTTAGGAACTGGCAAGATATTATTTTATAAATTCTTTAATTAGTAAAAAATGTGCTGTATGTCTGTGAAAAAAGCTTACGCACACTGAACTAAACTAATCTGAGTAAACTGAAATTGAGGAATATTTTTTCTCTACACTTGCAGAACAAGCTATAGAAGTCCAAAATTAAACGAGGTTTATCATTTTAAAAAACTGTTTCTAGAGACAGCCAGTAATTAACCCTGAGCAGTGGTTTGACTTTTATAAGATTTCAGCAAACATATGCTGCTTGCATTTTTTTATAACACAACTTTTTATTACATTTCTTTAAATAAATGAGTTCATGTAAATTGACATAATTCTAATTTTTGTTTCAAACGTATTTATTTCTAAAAAGATTAGTTTAAATAAAAATCTTTTTTTAAAAAAAAACCAAAACAATATTTTAAATAATCTATTTTTACCTGGCTTCCACCTCACCAATGAGCAAATAACTGGGAGTGAGGGATTTCTCAAACGAAGTTCAAGTTCTTAGTCTCAATGCATATTTCAACAACGAAACCTGATGCGATTATCCGTAGCAGCCAGGAATCACAGTCTGCAGGTTTTTTTTGAGGGGATATGTATATTCAGACAGATGGTTTTTTTTAACATCAGTTGGATTGCTAAAAAGCAGCACAGTTTCAATGCTTTTGATACGGTCTCCCATAACATCCTTATTGACAAACTGATGAAGTATGGAATAGATAAGTAGACAGTGAAGTGGATTGAAAACTGGCCGAACTGGTGGGTTTAAAGGATTGTGATCAGTAGCATGAAGTCCAGCTGGGCACCAGACACTAGTGGAGTATCCCAGGGATGTATTCTGGGACCAGTACTGTTTAACATCTTCACTAATGACCTAGACGACAGGATAGAGTCCTCAGCAAGTTGGCTGATGATACAAAACTGGGAGGAGCAGTTGATACACCAGGTGGGTGCACTACCACCCAGAGGGACACGGACAGGCTGGAGAAATGGGCTGACAGGTATCTCAAGGAGTCCAACAAAGGGAAATGCCAAGTCCTGCACCTGAGAAGGGATAACTCCACGCACCTCCACCCTCAGGCTAATCAGCTGGAAAGCAGCTTGGCAGAAAAAGACCTGGTGGTCCTAATGGACCAGCTGCCCTCACAGCAAAGGCAGCCAAAAGCAACATGGGCAGCATTAGGAAGAGCATCAGCAGCAAATCGTGGAAGATGATCCTTCTCCTCTACTCAGCACTGGTAAGACACATCTGCAGTGCTGGGCTCAGTCCTGGGGTCCCCAGTACATGAGAAACATGGACATACTGGAGCAAGTCCAGTGAAGGGCCGCAAAAATGATGAAGGAACTGGAGCATCTGACATAGGAGGAAAGGATGAGAGAGATGGAACTGTTCAGCCTGGAGAAGAGAAGGCTCCGGAGGGTCTTATCAATGTGTATAAATACCTGATGGGGGGAATGAAGAGGGAGCCAGACTCTTCTCAGTGGTGTCCAGTGAAAAGATAAGAGGCAATGGGCACAAATTTAAATACAGGAAATTCCTTTCAAATGTAAGAAACTTCTTACAGTGAGGGTGACCAAGCACTGGCACAGGTTGCCCAGAGAGGTTGTGGAGGCTCCATCCTCGGAGATACTCAAAACCCAGCTGGACATGGCCCTGAGCGCCTCTAGCTGGCCCTGCTTTGAGCAGGGGGCTGGACAAGGTAATCTCCAGAGGTGCCTTCCAGCCTCGGCCACTCTGTGATCCTGCCTGGAGCATTTGGCTCTCACAAGTGTGTTGCACCACTTCAGAAGTAGGCTTCAAAATAAACACTCTACCAGCATTTCCAGGCTTTGCTTATCAGACTGTAAGTAACTCCAAGCTTATGAGTCTAAATATTAAGCTTTTTTAATCCAAACTCTGGATCTTTACATCTCTTGATTATTAAGGTGAGGGCAGCATTTTAAGGGAAAGCATTCTGGTTTAATATGTTGGTCAATTTGCCCACTTAACAGTTTAGCAATAGAGAGAGATCTATTTTCCTTTTATGTTTGCAGCTACCATAATAAAGCGGTAATTAGCAGTAAATAGTCCCTGATCAGCTCAGTGGGGTATGTGATAAAAAGAGATGACTCCAAACAAGTACATAAAAATGAAACCTTTACAAACAAAATTCAAATAGACAGGGGTTAAACTTAGGCTCTATTCATTTTTTAAATAATCTTAATTCCCTGGAGGGCACACTATTTACTACTCTATCTAGGCCTGTTAAAATTATCCATAATCTAGGCCTGTTAAAATTATCCATAATTATCCAAACTATCCATAGGTTTTAGTTACCTAAAATATCTATTGTCACAAAGCTTTCATGGTTTAAAGGTTACCTGCAGCGCATGATTAAATTGCAATGAACTGAAGTGAGAAGAAAGATCTTTTAATCATTTCAGTTTCTGTTTTATTTTTCTCTGTGACAGTATAATCTGTCTTTTCATGGTTGGTACACAAGAGTCTGCATCCAACACTCCTGGGGCCACGATCTCTGCTATCAGAGGGAAAGGGAAGCATCTCTCTCTGTCACAGTATTAATTACAGGTCTGCAGCTATGTAACAAGATTGGGTGAGTTTAGTTAGACTGGGCTTCAGTTCCACAATAGTGCAGCACTATCTAGTCTTCCCATATTCCACCCTGGATTACAACTACCTGAAAAAGTATTACCTTCTCAGAAGAAACTCACTGGATTATTCCTCCAAATTCACAATCCTGCTGCTAGCTCTCTCCTGGAGGCTGAATTCTTTAAATCAATTCATTATTGCATATAATTTGCAAAGAGTAATGTTGAATTTTATATTCTGCCTTTTATATTGCATACAATCCAGATCCTCATTCATTGTACTGCTACTATTAATTATCACAAGCCAAGAGGCTTGTAGGTATTTTTCCCGACAGCAAATTCCCATACTCACTCTAGTTTATATGCTTTTACATTTTCCCTTTGGCAATATATTATTCTACTTTCATGCTTATTACTCATTAATCTATTTTAGACTGCATTGTTCTGTATGAGTTCAGCTTCTGAAAGAGTCTTAATCGTTCTCTGACTGCATTCTTCTCATCATTCTCTTTAACTTTCTATTTACTAAAGATAGCAAATGCAAAAATTATGCTGTTCCATATCACCATTCAGACCATTTGTATAAATAATGAGGTTTTAGGGTACTGCTAAGCCTCATGATAGCCCATTAGTAATCTCTTTCCAGAATGAAATCTACTTATAGTATAGCTATTTTATACATCCTTTATTTTAAATCCATTGAGGTACTTTGCCTCTACTTACACAGGTCAAAGGCTAAGACTGACATTTTCAAAAAGAAAATTGGTGAAAAGTCTTTTAATAAACTAACCCATCAATAGGGATGTCCGACTTCACTCACATCTGCACTGTCGATCGAGGCACTACTTGGCTAAGGTGCCAGAAGGAACAGCCAAAGTCTGTTACTTGTTCTTTGCAAGAGACAACCTAAACCACCATCAATATGTCAGCCTTAGGTATAATTTCATTTTCCTGTTCTCTTTCTTCCCCTTTCTCATCCCCAACACAAGACTCAGATTTATTTCTTGCATATGCTTTTTTTTTTTTACTAAAAGATTGTTTTTCCAAGTTTGGCTAGTTCTATTTTTCCATTTTGGCAGAACAGCTAGGGGTTTCAAGAGTCTTTCTCCTTTCTGTATAACTATTTTTTAAAATCTCCATACCATACTTGAATATCTACCTTGCTATTCTTGTCCAAAATTTCAGAACAAAACAGAATTAGTAGGTGATTCTATCTAATTCTATCCCTGTGCCACATGAAAAATGTATAGGCCATGCTGTATGCATCCTTCACTGTTACCACTCCACACTATGGCTAATGAGGTAACACAACATACGGAAATGAACGAAGGTGAAAAGAAAATGAACCACTGTCAGAAATCTCATGAACTCCTATATTACTGTCTCCTGAATGTCCTCTCTGTGAAGAATGTGCATAAGTCTATGATATTTGAAACAACTTACGATGAGGAGAAAGGCAGAATTGTAAATGGAACAGGTAACAAAGGGGAGCTCAGTCATAAACCTTGTATCATCACACAGTAAGTCATCAAGTCCCGACTGTGTAGTCCTAACTTGTTAGCCAGCTTCCCTTCTGCATAAATGTTTCCGAACAATTTGTCACGTGCATATGAAACATCTATTCCAATGAAGTAAAAACACAGAATGATCAATGCCTCCTCTTATAGCCAAGAACAAAAACTTCTTTACCACACAAAGAATAGGTCTTTTATTTATTTTTATTAAAATGAGTAAAAGAAGTTCCCTCTTTCTAAAAGAATTACTGATGTAAATGTTAGGGTGAGTAAAGTTCTTACGTATCAAATGAGGAATTCTCAAAGCTGAGAAAAGATCACAGTACACACCAAGGGTGGCAGTACAGGAAATCACTGTCAGTGCCATTTTTCACAACATGCACAGCATAAGTTAAACACTTGCAAAGCACAAAGTTGCATTAGTACCACCAAAGCCAAATGAATTTGTGAGTGCTATACGCCGTTTTTCAGTTTTCCACTCCTGAGCTGTTAATGGAACATAATTGAGATCAAACTCTGCCTCTGTTTTCTGTAAGTTTAGAGTAGGTGGCAAAATTCCATGGTAACAGGACAGTGCAGTAAAAGCTGCTTCAATAGCTCCTGCAGCCCCCAAGAGATGTCCCGTTGCTCCTTTTGTTGAAGAAACTGCAATATTACGTGAGTGATCTTTAAAAAGTCTCTTGATTGCTTGATTCTCAGCAGCATCTCCTAGAGGTGTCGAAGTTGCATGTGCATTGACATATGTTATGTCTTCAGGTTTGATCCCAGAATCTTTTATTGCTGCAGACATACACCTAAGGAAAAAAGGAAGACAGAATGCTGAATCTCCCATTATATTTTTGTCACTAACACACATGTACGAACAAAAAGCAAAAGTATAGCACGTTTTAAAATGTTTATCAAATGTGAAAATCTGCATGACATACTTTACCAGAGATGTAAATGACAAGAGATGGATTCATCTAACTAAACACACTAGCATCTACATTTAGCCACCCGAGAAAGACAGTAGTCGTGAGGCCCACTATAAAATCAAACTTGCTGCTAAAAATTCCAGAGTTGGGAAAAATACAAAAAGAAAGAAGATATAACAATCTCTACAGACTACATTAATATATCAAAGACCCTTTTCAATGCAAAATTTGAAAACATTTGAAGGAGAAATACCTGAAATTATTACAAAAATTTAGGTTCCCTCCACTGAAGTTTCTCTACTGTAGCGACGCATTAATGTAACATTCAGTACAATGGTCCAGGAAATCCCCCTTCCCACTGTAAGTGAAAAGAAGATTCCCTAGTTTTTACATTTTATTTCCCCTATTTACATTATTAGGGAATTAGGAAAAAAAAATTGCTCTATCAAACAAAAATATTGGGAAATGAAAGAAAAAAATCTGCAGTCATCCTCCTCGCGAGCTTCTTTTGCATGCTTTCCAGAGGCTAGAAGATGTCAAGGAGATAGCACCAATTTCTATGTATAAAATGAAAATTACTGAAAGTCACTCTCTTCTACCTTGACACCGTATGTTCCATTCTGATCCTGATGACCTGTGGACTGTGACTGCCTCTATAAAACACACTTTTTTATGAAAACTGCAGAAGGATCGGTACAGCTCCATTTTTTCACGGATTGCCCACAGAAAGAAGGAGATGAATCACACATCTCTCCTTGCACACACAGCTTAACAAAGTATCTCTGAGCAAAACACCACTGACTCTTTTGAAATTTATGAAAAATAAGTAAATAAAAGGAAGCTCAAAAAGAAGATAGCACAGGCTGCTGGACAAATTTAAATGTCTCCAGCACAGCTTTCTACCCTCAGAAGCATCCAGCTTACCTTAGGTTGGAGGCGACTGATGATCACTGTCTCTAGACAGTGAGCCAACATTCAGGCAAAAAAGATTACTGATCAACCATGAGGGAAACGGATACATAAGTTTAGTTAAATATGTCAGCTGCAAGCAACATATTTACTTAAGGAGAAAACAGATTAGTTGTGTAGAACACGCTTTATATCCACACTCGTGAGTTTGGCTTTGCCTCTCCGTTCCTGCAGGTTTATTGCAACATATGTATTAGTAACCAACGGAAGTAGTTATTAGAAGATGACAAAAAATATGTTCCTCTGAAATTTTTTGACATGGCAAATAAAATTCCTACAGAAAAGTAAGAAAAGCATATACATTCCAGATTTAATCCATACACCACTGCAGTAACGAAATACTGGTTTGAAGACTGTATTTAAATGTATTATCTCATCTCAAGGGTGGAAAGGCTTAACATTTTGGAGCTACCAAGATTAACTTTCAACTACTTCCCACTGTGAATTCAATTTATATGCTACTGCAATCATAAAATATACAAAAATTCTGTTACAATATATTGCTGTATCATCTCAAGGGTAAACAAGTCTGAAAATTCGAGATAAGACACTCCTGATTACTCAACTCACACCTAAGTCTGCAGAACAATTAAATATGAATCAAATAACATAGAGGGAAACCTGGTATATTACACTTCTTGAAAAAATCTGTTAACTCAATAAAGATGCAAACATAGCTGTATAATACCATGCACAAGTTTGATCTATTTGTGCAGTGATACATTGAATTTTGTATTAAATATTCACATACATTCAGAATAATGCAAACTAAATCTTTACTAAAGATTCCAGTGTCAGCAATAGCATTCAGCCTACGCAAAGCTCACAAACTTACATATGTAATTTAACCGACAATTTAATTAGGTCAATGATAAAGATTAGATTAATATAATCTACTTGTGAACCGTTTTTTATGAGATTAACAATGATGAAGATTTACGATCTCACTAAACAGTGCTAAAGTGTATTTCTGCTATACAGAACCAACACTCTTAGCTGCATCAGAATGAAGTATTTAAACGTGATTGTAGCACCGGCATATGACCTAAATACTTTTCCTATGAAGAGCTGAAGTCTATTCTAAATAAAAATAGCCACAATTAATGCTCATTACATGTACGGTAATTATTCTAACAAACTAGATCCTCCAAGTGCTCTACAGCTTTCATCACTTGGGATTTCTTTAGGAATGCTATTCCCCTTTCAGATGACATGACCTGCTTTTGCAGTGGGGGTCTCTCTTCTCTATGGACAAAGGGTGAAAAAGAACCTCAAAAGGTTCTATCATACCACAAAAATCTTAAAAAAGAGGTTTCCATTGAGACTTATTTGTGTG
This sequence comes from Calonectris borealis, assembly GCF_964195595.1. Lineage (NCBI taxonomy): Eukaryota > Metazoa > Chordata > Aves > Procellariiformes > Procellariidae > Calonectris > Calonectris borealis. Next base: position 127,939,734 of record NC_134313.1, read on the forward strand.
AACAGCTGTAGGCACCAAGCACAAAATATTTTCACATAGAGTTTTCGCAACTCTATGCAAAAAGGCTGATTCTAGCAAGAACTGTCCTTCACCTTGTTACTAAAAAAAGAAAATTGGGGCAAAATCTTACGAGAAGCTCTTTCATTTTTCAGATTAAGTTTTCAGGCTTTTGGAATATTAATTCAAGATTGAACAAGATTGAGCATTTCTCTAGGAAAAGCATACAATAACAGAAACAAATGTACCCACTACAATTAACATACGAAGCAGCCATAATAATCAACATATAGTTCTTACCTGAATGCACCATCTCCCTCTGGATTAGGTGCTGTTATGTGGCAAGCATCACCAGACAGTCCATAACCTAAAACTTCTGCATAGATCCTAGCACCTCTTTGTACAGCATGTCCATACTCTTCCAAGACCAGCACAGCAGCACCCTCTCCCATTACAAACCCTTCTCTCTGCGAATCAAACGGTCGACATGCCATTTTAGGGCTGGAGTTAAAACTCGTGCTGAGGGCCCGAGCTCTTGCAAATCCAGCCAAGGACAAAGGACTAACGCAAGCCTCGGTCCCTCCAGCCAACATGACATCAGCATCACCAGCAGCAATAAATCTAAAGGAGTCTCCTACAGCATGTGCGCCTGTGGTACAAGCAGTTGACACAGCATGATTCGGCCCTTTCAGTTGGTATTTAATGCTGATATGGCCCGCTGCCATGTTGACTAAAATCTTTGGGACAAAGAACGGGCTGACCTTGTTATAACCCTTTGTTTTAAATAAAGCGGCTGTATCAGAAATCTCTTCCAGCGGAACCATTCCCATCCCAATTGCCACACCGGCACTTAAGCGATCCTGTTCAGACTGGGGAGACCAGCCAGAGTCCTTCATTGCTAGCTCTGCTGCACCGATGGCCATCACAGTGGCAGAACTCATGGATTTGATCTCTGACTTCGACACAAAGCTTTCTTCGCTGAAGTGACCCTCCTCATTTCCCCTTGGCACACAAGCAGCCACTTTACACGGGATGCCTGCATATTCTTCCCCATCTAGTGATGCAATCCCACTGTCTCCTTGGAGAAGGCGCTTCCACACAAACTGAGTCCCCACACCAAGAGGGGACACTAAGCCAATACCTGTAACAACTACTTTCCTTCGACATGCAGGCAATGACTTGCTGAAAGCTCTTCTGTGGTTTCGTAAACGCAGATTTAAATTCAGACTCCGGAGATGAAGATTTGCAATCTTTAATAGATCCCGCGAGCACTGTGAGAACATGGTGGAAATCAATCACTTCAAGCACATTCCTGTACCTGGGAGGAAAAAAAGAGACAAAGACAACAATAAAGCAGCCAATGTGAAAAACATTCCAATGCTAAATTAGTAACCTGCTTTTTACATGAAAGCCTATTTTCAACCCTGCAGAAATGGATGTAGTTTCCATGTCTGTAATCAGGAATAGTGTGTGTTATGGCAGATAGAGCATAGAAACACATTCACTTTGTGAATGCCTCTAGTGGGCTCTTCTAGCTTAAGCTGCTAATGAACATGACTTTGCACCACCATGAGGCACTCTGGTTTTGCTGCAAAACTCCCCCCGGGGCTTTAACCACCAGCTGGCTGGAGGTATCAACAACGAGCATTAACAGCTTCATTCTTCTAAGGGAGAAAGTGTGTGTTCACCTGTATGTCCTACCATTATCATGTTAAGGATGTTGTCACCTCAACCTTTATGTCAGGCAGAACCGTCTAGAAAACTCAGAACAGGAGGAGTCAGGAAACTCTTCCTGGTTTTGTCACCAAGGCGACTACATACCTTGGACAAGACTCCTCATCTTTCTACCTCCACCTACCCTTTACCAGCCTTGGGGTATTTAGACTGTCAGGGGACAGTACCTCAAGTGCGTTTGAGCAAGATGTACCACAATGGCACCTTCAAAGGCTTGTAAAATAAACAAAAAAGCGTTTCAGATTGCAATCATTTCACACTTATGGGTAGAACATCACTTATTGTGATGTTTAATTTTGTAATCGAATAGAAATAACCATAAAAATAAATTATGTACTAAACAATCTTCTGACAGAAAACACTTTTCCCAACAAAGCTGGTCGGGAGCTGGTCTGATCGCACGTGTCCGGCACACTGGAGCAGGGCAGAGGCTGCAGCACAGCTCTGTCAACGCCTACAATACAGGCTTCGACAGGTCTTTGCGCGGCTTTTTGCCTCACAAAAGGGGCACCGTGGCACTGCCTGGCCTTTGGTAAAACACAGGGAGCTGTTCGGGGATTGTGTGCGGCCGGCGGGCTAACGCATGCCTGCTAAAACACACAGACCTGCTCTTCCTGTGGCAGCACAAGCACACAGCAGCATTATTAAAAAATATAAAGCTAAACATAGCGCTTACCAATGCACATCTTTTTTTTAAAGGAAGCTGCTTTAAATTCTGACCCAAATTAGTCGTTTTAATTGTTTTGAGCCAGTTACCCTGCATTTTATGAGGAGAGTGCAGAGTTAAACGCAGAGGCCTTTAAAGCAGTGCATGCCTAATATCACACACAGCTTTTAACCAAATGCCATTAACCGGGTTAAGACAATTAGGAGGCCTAGTCTGGCCCAAGCAACGTGTCACCTACTACACGCGCCGAAGACAAAAACACCCGGAGGACAATTTCTCCTCGGGAACAAGAGCTTGTTGGACGTCACCGGGTGTTTAAAGGGCTTTAGCTACTTTTAACGTTTAAACCAGGAGTTAAACCCGCAGAGAAGGGCCCTGACGCCACGGGACTCCCGCGCACCACCCCGCCCGGCGCCGCCATTGCCGTCCCGCCCAGCTCCGCTGGAGGCAGCCTCTCCCGCGGCCCCGCCGGCGCCAGCGGGGGGATCCCTGCCCTCCCCTCGCGGCAGGGGCTGGAGCGCCCCCGCCTCCCCCCGTCCCAGCCCTCAGCGGTACCTCCGCCGGCCGCGCTCCCCGCCCCCCCCGCTCCGCGGTGGTTGGCTCTGCCTCCCGCTCCCGTTCCGACGGCGCGGGGCCGCACCACCGGGGGCAGAGGGGGGGCGAGCACGCGACGGCTTTGTAGCCGATCCCCGATGTCCCGATTGGTCAGGAGCGGCGCGAGAATCGGTAACTCGGCGGTGGACTGCACGGCCGGGCGTCGCTTCCCGCTCCCGGCGCGCGGAGGAGGGCGGCCGCGGCGCTGTGGGGAGGAGGCGGAGACGCGGCGTGGCCCCGCGTTCGCCGGTGGAGGCGGGCAGGGAGTGCGGCCCCTAGGTAGCACTGAGAGCTGGGAAAGGCAAGGAAATCACTTCCTTCCCCAAACCACGCATTTAAAACCGCAAAGGAAGAGTAAAAAAACCTAAAAACCCCCAAACAGACCCACGCTCTCAGTGGAATAATACGCAAGAGGGTGACGCTGCGGTCATGAGGGAAACCTTGTCGTTTCCCATCGGTTTCCTCAATGCTGCATGTGTACTGCACTGAGCAGGTAGGAAATGGCAAAACCTCTGCGGTAAAAAAGGCGCGATCATGTAATTCAAGGCCATCGCACAGAGATGCGGACGGAGCTCTGCAGGACCTTACAGTCTCTTCCAGGCCCATTTTGTATTCCACCTTAAGTAATTCCTGGGCACGGTTTTCGTGCCTGCACTTTGTTCCATTGCTCTAGTCCCAATCCCCATCCGATCCCTGTTCTGCTATCTGCATGCCTGAGACCACCATCCTTCTTCAGCTCTCAACTTTGCTGGATAAAGTGTGCTCCTGCACACAGGCTGAGATGCTGGTAGAGAAGACAGAGGTGAAGAAAGACAAGCTGATCACTGACTTTACAGGAGTGTCTTGAAAATACAAGTACAAATACACCAACAGCACAAATATACAAAAGTAAACTATTTGTTGCTGCTTCCAGATGCAGAAACCGTAGTGCATGATGGGAACTGAGACCAAGCTGCTAGCTATGCCTGAGATGACATGTAGGAACAATTAAGTTTTTACTTAAGACGGGCAGTGGCACCATACTTCACATACTTGAAGTCCAGGAGCTATCATAGCAGAGCATAAAATGCATGCCAAAGTCTCATCAACAAAGACTTGAAGCACCTACTGCAGGAAAAAGAAAAAAAAACCACACAGATGCCAAAAGGAGGGAAATGCAGTATTAAATGAAAAAAAAAAACCACTTGTATAGATTTTTTTTTAATGAAGGAGCTGTATTTAATTTCCCTTTAGAAATAACGTTCCTCGAACATTTAAGGTGTTAGTAATTTGTTGGAAGTTGGCACTTGGTTTTCTAAATTTTTTACACTGCTTTGCTATGAGCAGCTCCAAAGCATTACTTACATGCATTATGTGCTTACATTACACGTATAGCAGTATCTTTAATCTTTACATTTGAGAGAGCGGCCAACATTAACAGTCACGTGCCTATATGAAAAGCATGGAAGCTAAAAGCTGTAGCAGCAGCCAAGGAACATGGCATCATCTAAATTAAAATTTTATTACTTTGGTACCCATTCCATGATTTTGAGGGCTGAATTACTGACTTTTAAACTATGCTAGTGGGAGTAATAACTGTAATCTCAACAAAAGCGAATTACCTTGGGTTAAATGTCAGCTTTTTTAAAGGATAGGTACCATCTTCTTAAAAATCATAGAAGCTGAGCAGAGTGACCTGTCAGAAGCAGACAGCAGAGCTAGCGCATAATGTCAACTAATAATCACAAGCCAGACTGCATTTTAAAGACCTCTTTTACTTGGAACTGTTTAAATCTTGCATTCTTAAGAAAGCAACGCCCCGCGGACCTTTTTGTCCAAGATTCTTCATGGCAGTTCTTTCACTGATAGCACAAACCAGACGTCTAGAAAAAGCAGGGACGGAGCTACGTTTTTTTCTTCGTTATGTGGACAGACTTTGGGCAGGGCCGGACGAGGTGCCAAGGCGGGGGCGAGTAGCTGCACTAGCCTTCCCATCCTTGCAACCCAGGGGAGGCCGAACGCGCCGCACCGAGACCGAGCGCAAGCAAGCGGCGCTGGTGTAAAAGGGGATTTATCTACTTTTACGACATTACCGCCCGCCGAGGCAGCTCCCCAGAGCCCCGTGTAAACCGGAGGCCCAGCTGCGCAAGCGGATCAGGGTATCGATTGCAACGTGGTTAAAATCGTCACGATGAAGTAGTTTGTCAGCTCTTGTAACGTCACCGACCTCGGACCGCTCGGGGACAAGGCCCCGCTCTGGGTCCCCGCCGGGGGAGCGGGGTCTGAGGGCAGTGACCTCACCGCTCCCACTGCGCATGCGCGCTGCGGCGCGCTCCCGGCGCAGCACTGGTGGTGCTGGCGGCGCTGCCCGGCTGGGGCGGGCGGCGCGATGGCGGCCGCCGTGGGCCTCTCTTCCTCGCCGGGCTCCCCCGCCGTGAGCGAGCTTTGCCAGAACGGGCGAGAGATCTTCCTGGAGGCCTCGCGGCTGCTCCTCACCTACGCCGACAACATCCTCCGGTGAGCGGGGCACGGCGGGAGGCGCCCCGGCAGCCGCGTCCCCTGGGTCGCCGCCCTGTCGCCGCCGGGCCGGGTTCGGTTGGCGGGCCGGCGGCTGGGCGGCGGGCGGTGCCGCGGGGTGACTAGCTGTCGGGAGCCTGCCGCCTCAGCCCCCGCGGCATCGGCGCTTCGCCTGCCCTTCTCGTGGGGAGCAGCTGGCGGGGCTCTTCGCCGCTGTGTCCCGAAAGCGGCCCTGAGGGCAGCGGCGGTGGGTGCCCCTCACCCGCCCCGGGCGGTGGGGCCGGGGTCCGAGGGGCTCGGCTGTCCCGCCATACGGCCAGCGCCCCGTTCACGGCCGTGACTCGCTGCTCTCGACTGTGCGTGGGTGCCGAAGGGGCCTCCGGGCACGGCGGGCAGAGGGCGGGCGGCAGCGGCTTGGCGAGTCCGGCGCTTTGTCTGGCGTCTTTCAGAAACAGCAATTCCTGCTGGGTTACTAACGCAGCTTGAGAAGCAATTTATCATAGAATACTCACATGCAGCAGTTTATTTCTGGGCTTACAGACAGGGCCATCTCAAAGATGAGCCATGTGAGTCAATTTTGTTATGTAATATAGAAGCTCAAAAACATCTCGCTTCTTTTTGTCATTATTTAAAACTAAGATTACTTTTCACATAAGTGTGTAGTGGCTCGGATTTTTATTTATTTATTGCTGGTTGGTTTGTTTTGAGGGCTTGTTTTTTGAGTTGAACATAAAAGCCTGCATTGGCCCTGATTCTGCTAGCATTTAAGCACCTAAAAATTAGTGGATGCATAACAAGTAATGCTAAAATAGTAACTTGGTTTTTCTGTTGCCTTTCTCTTCTAACTCAGTAAGATTGGTATCAAGACTTAATTATAGTTGAATTTTTGCGAAGTGGCTCCGTAGAGTGTATAAACACACCAATATGTATGACTGACCTTGATGTCTTCGAGCAACTCAAGATGTACGAGCAGCCCCTCCCTGTCTATATCTGGTTTGTCAACCACCTGCAAAAACTGTGCCATGTAACAGAGAACAGTGGGTCCTGGGCTAACTCCTTTTAAAGCAAGAAGCAGGAGAAAAAGGTTTAGAAGAGCTGAAAGAGGAAAGGGAAACTGAGAGGTAGCCCTTCAAGAAGTAAAGAGACCACAGTAGTTTCACCCATGTACCAGGGAATTTAGCATAGCTTCTGTGGCAGGCCTAAAACCATCCAGCATCGAGCTGAGGAGTTCAATCAGAGTGCTGGGGGGGGGGGGGGGGGCGTGAAGTTGTCTGTAAGTGTCACTGCAGACTAAGCCCTCCTGGCTAGGACTACAAAACACATATTTATGAACTTTGTTGCAAACTAAATTTTAGAACCAATTTTGTAACTCTCAAAGTTAAATGCAGAAGGACGTGAATTAAGTCAAAGCTGTAGATAGGTTGAAACTAAACTTTTAAAAAATCTCTTATGAATGACTAATGCTGCTTAGTACAGTTACCCAGCTTTTAAGTGTTTACTTAATTTGCAAACATAATTAAAATTTTCAATTTCTTCAGGAATCCTTATGAAGAAAAATATAGATTAATTCGGATTGGAAATCCAGCATTTTCCACGAGGCTGTTGCCTGTCAGAGGAGCAGTTGAATGTTTATTTGAGATGGGGTTTCAAGAGGTGAGTATAATTTAGTCATTTCTGATATCTTCTTCAGTTTACACACTAAAATTTAAAATTGGATTTTTTTTTCTCCTTTGCCTTCTCCAGTTGCAAGGCACTAGTTTTTAAGTCGATTGCTATTTTCATTAATTTTCTTTCAATCCTTGTTTGCAATTATCTGCAGTTAACCAACAGAAAATGTCGATGAGGCTACTTCAGAAATCTGGTGGAGCTAGAGCTAAGCTGATCTGTGATAAGATTGGTTTTCTGCTGTTCAGGCGCAGTACTAGTTCGCTTAATGGCCAGATACATATCCATGCTGGCACAAAGAAAATGGTGGGAAACAGGGAGAAAACCCTTTCTCTTAGTAGCAGCTCACTGTTAGGTGGACATCAGGCTGCATCATCAGACAGTAGTTTCCATAGTGTAAATCTGTGTGTTGAAACTGTCATTTGGAAGGGGAAAAAAAAAAAGTCCTGCTTTTCTGCTGCTTGTTCCTACCGTCAGTAGGACTTGTGTGGCCCCATAGTGAGTTAGATAAGGGAAGCTGATCTGATTAAAAATTAATCCCCCAAAACAAAAAAAAGAAATATTTTTCAGCCAATTCACAGTGCAGGTGCAGAAGCACTGGTGTTGTTATGACAGCCGTGGAGGGCAACAGACTATTGAAATTAGTGGGAGGGTGGGACTTTTACCCATTTAAAACAGTGATGAAACTGTATCCTAAAATAGTCTTGAGTGAATCTTGATTCTGTTGCAGTCAAAAAGATGTATTTCAAAGAATCCTTTGAGTCCTGAAATGGACACAAGGTTCTACCCTGTCTTGGTAGAATTTAAACTGCCAAAGCTTGTTAAAGTAGAAGCAGCCTTTGTAATTACAGGAGAGCTGGGGAGAAAACCCAACTCCTGTTTAATGGTGCAAAGCTCTTGCTCTAGCTTTGCTTTAATTTGTCTATTTGATGCTGCACTTCTGTATGGATACATACATTATGTTATTTAGGTCCAGCTGTCCTGAGACCTCTGCCTTCTCTTCGGGTAAAGTTAATTAGTGTAATTGTCCTAATTAAAAAAAAAAGTAGTATGCTGAAAGAAATGGTGACTGCAGAGGGAGAAATGGTCTGCGAATTTATTCTCATGCTGGTGCTCAGGAAATGACTTTTAATTATGTGTTTTAGCCAAGAGGTAGTCAGTGTAGCTAATGAAGCACTCAAGCAGTAATAACAGTCATTTTAAGCGTGTTACAAAGTGCTACTCCGACTTCTGTCAGATCTTTAAGAGCATGTTGGCTCAGTCCTATGGTTATTGTGTCAATTGGGGCTGGAGCTCACAAACTTCTCTTCAACTGCGATAACTAAAATTGTTCCTTCTTTTGCCTTTGCTTGGTAAGCCAACTTTTTCAATTAAAAAATGAGGACTCTTCTGCTGGATTAATACATTCCATTTAGTTTTGGGGTGATTGTAACTGTTAAAGTGAAGCACTGCCTTGGCAATGACAGGTGACCTAAGGTAACTGTGGATAAACAAATTATTCAGTTTAATAAATATTAGAAGTGCAGTGGTAGAAACTGAAACTCTTAAAGTATGAATGCTTTAGGATATTCATGTTTTTAGTAACCTATTTCTTCACGTTAAATACACTGATATTTGCTTCTGTGATAATTACTAATCTTTTGTTACGCAACCAGTAATCATGTAACAATCAAAAATAAGAACCCGGAAATCAAGCTGAGTACGAGTCTCAATAAGAATAATATTTCCTATCTGAAAACTTATAAAACCTAAAAGATACCGGTATAGAAGAATTCTCAGCAGATGCCATTCTAGAGGCTTCTTCCCCCAACATTGACTACCTTCCTGTGTTGCCTAGCGTTTCACTGCTGTACTGTGAGAACTGAGCATTTGTTGTTCATTTCTGTTGTTGCTGCTTTCTCTGCCAAACCATAATTGCATTGTCCATGTGTGGCCCTGCAAAATAAGTTACTGACAAAAGCATGTTGTTATGAGCCCTTTTTCTCTAGACTGACTGTAGGTTCTTGATCTAATAGCTTCTGCTCTGAGGGACCTATAAGCTTCTGCTGTAAGGGACCTACTCTGAAGGCTGAATTCTCCCAAGCCTTAGCGTGCTAACTTCCAGTAAATGATATAGCTGTTAACTATAGATACAAACCACTGACTAGCTTAAACCTGCATTAACTGCTGAATTAATTTGTCTAAATTTCAGGGAGAAACTCACCTGGTTTTCCCTAAGGAAGCTTCGATTGAGCAGCTACGTAAAATCAGAGACTTAATTGCTGGAGAGAGGAGTAGCAGACTGAATGAGACAAATCAAATCCACAGATCAGGATCCTCTGAAACTGTGGGCAGCACTCAGACAGTTGCATATCAGCCTTCAAGACCTGCTGACTCTGTTCTTGCCCCTGCCCGTCAGCAACCAGAAACATCACTCGTGCAATCTCTTGAAATGGTAATTATAACCTGAAAACTTTGTCGGCACACTAATCTTGAATATAAAGATTGAAGAAGAGTTAACTGTTGGGACAGGTTGCCCAGAGAGGCTGTGAGGTCTCCAAATGTGAGCATTTTCAAGACCTGACTGGATAAAGCCCAGAATAACTTGGTCTGACCTCATAGCTAACCCTGCTTTGAGCAGGAGGTTGGACTAGAGGAATTTTTTATTTTTCTAATGGTTTCTGAAGTTTTTGGATGTTTTCTTCAGTCTCCATGCAACTTCAACATGAAATATGCCATAAGTAGAATATTAGCAAAAGATTTTCTTGAAGTTGTCCGTAAATGTTTTATTGATCAGCATGTCGTGGAAGAAAAATTTTGGTTTGTATTGTAAGGGAGCAGCAAGGTGGGGGAACAGAGGGAGGGGTGGGAGGGCTGTATACTGTGTTTGGTATTTGAGAGCCAGCAAAGGAACAGGAGCACAACCGTAATGTTTATAATTGTTGGCGTCTCAGTTCATGCATTATGACCTCTATGTGTAGCCTGTGAGGAGGACTTTCTTTTTTCACATGTGACTGTTGTGAGAGACAGGAATTCAGCCAGACAAGGACAAATCTGTAGTTATTTAGGCTGTGTTTCCCTTCTCCAAGAGGTTGAGATGAAGTTCCCTGTCAAGGCAGAGAGGCAGAGTCCTTTCATCTGATGTTGCCTGATGGGAGGAGACTCTTAATACCTCATACAACTTTGAACAATGAAGTTATGCCTTTTGATAGAAGGTTTGAAGGATGCTTTGGTTTAACTTTCTAAAGAGTTTTTCCCCCTAGAACCAGTGTCACTTCGATCTCAAAGTTGGTATAAGATGAGTCCTTCCCAAAGCTCGTTTCTCATATATCCTTAAACAGAGTTTGCCTCTTTTAAATGATATTATCAGTATATTGTTGGATACTGAACTATGACATACTATTTCTTCCCAATACTTACCCAAGATGAGTGGAAGAGAAATAGCAAAGCATAGATTGAAGTGATGGCTTTTGGGGAGAGAGAGCACTTAGTGACCCATCATCACCCATAATGTCCTTTGGGAAAGGAACTGTTGTGGGCATTTGAATATTGAGCCGTTTAATCTAATTACGTTAGCATGCTAGTAGTTGCCTCTAAAATATACTGACTGGGTTTATTTGAATTTGTTTGAGGTTTGGGGTTTTTTTTTTTGATCTGCTTCTTGATTTTTACTGTTTCAGCCGCTTCTGCAATGGTGGTTGGAAGTGATTGTGAAACCTCTAGAGTGACTTGCTGCAGTACTGGTTAGTACTGGAAGCTGTAAAGCTTTAAAAGTTGCATTGATCTTGCAATGAGAAAAATGTTGCAAATTTCAAGTTGACACAGTGTATTCTGAGGTTAATCCTTCTCATGTGTGGCTAGTCTGCCCTGACTTATGCTAGCCATCAGAGTTGTGGATCCATTTCTCTGCAATTATTATTTTTCCATGCTTCTGGAGATTCAACATGGGTGGTGGGACCAAACTTACTACAATTTAGAGACATTGCTAATGTAATGTTGGCACTCTATTAGAATGCTGTATTTCAGCTGATCTCTTCAGGGAATTCTACTGATAGCTCTCTGAGCCGTTGAATTTGGTCTGTATAGTCTGGGTTGATTGGAAGGAAGTCCATAAAATACCTTCTGGCTATGACTTGGCCATTTTGCTTGCACAGCAGTACGTGTTTTGTTTTTCAGTGAGTATACCGCAGAGGTATAGTTGTATTATTGTTGTATGCACTGCTGTCAGATGTCAGAGAGATTTAGAGTGGTTTTTGTAGTGCAAGCATTTTTATTTCTTGCTTGTGCATTACACCTGTGATTCATGGGAGTCCTGGTGAGCACAGGGAAAAGTGGCTTACTTGAGGCAGCCCAGGAATGTTCTTAAATGGTACAGTTCTAGGGACCAAACCTATCGTTATTTTGCCTCATCTGTGTCTTTTCTGCGTTTCTTACTGTAAGGCCTTCTTGAGACTTGGAGAAAGGAAAGCTCTGGCTAGTCATTATTCTCGTGGATGGATTCTGATCCCTTCTTGGATGACATAGTGATTATAGGAAAGAGGTATCCAAATTTAGATTTGCAGTGAGGTTCACCACATTCTAGATGTTTGCATAAGACTTCATTGGTATACGGTGGCTTCCATGAAACCAGTTAAGCACTGCTGTAACACTGATGGTGTTTGCAAGTGGGAAAATCTGAATTGTCAAAGAATCTGGGAGACTTTCTGCTGTGCTGAGCAGTATCTCTGAACACTCTTTCAGGAAGCTGACAGAACATGAAGATCTATAAGCCATTGGCAGTCCCTAAGTTCCCTTATTTCTTTCAACTTGCATTAAAGTGAATCTGAACACAATTGGGTTTATGATGTTAAACCAGTTACCTACAGCTGATGAACTCCAGGAAGAGTGAAACCAGTTCTGTTCTAGCAGTTATGAAAAGTAAGGACTGGTCCAGTAGTACTGTCCAGCATCAAAATAATCTCTCCTAAATTAAATGCTCCTTTGAAAGAAGTTATCTTCTGAAGAGTTCTAACACCTTTGTACTATGTTGCGTTTGCTGCTAGCATCTCAGGAAAGTGTGGGATTTTTGATGAAACAAAGATGGTAGTTAACAAGGCTAAAGACTGAAGCATGATCTAGCAGTAGAGAAAAGGTAATTTAGCAGCGCCACAGGCTTCCCCCCAAAATATGCCAGACTCTTAATTTTAAAATCCCATTTCACTTTCTGTGTTGTCCCCCTTTAAATGGGAGTAAATAGTTTGCTTAGCTACTAACTCCACTATTATTAACTTCAGCTATTTATTTTAGTAGATATGGGTGTATCTTATTGGGTACAACATGTAGTTGCCACTAAGCGACACTTAGGATAACTGCCTGAAGAAGCCTAGTTCTTACATTCGATTTCTAGTGAAATGCACTGTTCAGTATATGGTCACAGGGCTATCTATTCAAATCTGTACCAGAGCTGATCTGTGAGAGAAGGAAGTAGAAGTAGACAAGCAGCATTCATGAATAAGAAATAGAAAAGCAGCATTCATCAATAACAGACTTCTGTGAACTGGCGCAGCAGTGGAATTAATGGAAATGGAATTAATTGCAGGTTCTTTCGTGGATTTCAGGTAAAAGGTATCCAAAAGAAAAGCGGGGGGAGGAGTAAGTAAAAACTTTGCCATCAGAGGTGTCTTTAAAAACAGTTTTCTCTTCTCCCTGAATCAGTACACTTTTCACTCAGGACACCATTCAGAATGCTCAAAGATGACAAGGCTGGCTTTACAGCTTGGGTGGTGGTGTCTGCAATTTTTGTTGATATCTTCACAAATAAACATTTCACCTGTAAAGAAATATGTAATGTAACTATGAGTATAGAATTATGACTGCCTTAAACTAAAATAGGAGAGCTTGGTTATTCTGGCTTAAGGTGAAAGTTCATAAATCATCTTGTGACTGAAAATCCTTTTGCAGGCTGCAAATATCCTGAAAACACTTCAAACAAAATTTGAGCATCTTGTATTGATGTATGAGAATCCTTCTATCCAGCAGAAAGCACTAGCTTCAATTCCCCTCCAGCAATTGAAAGGGAAGGCTCAGAAAAAGCTAGCACAAGCTACAAGACTGGACAAAGGTAATGCTACCAAGTTATACTGTATATGAAACTAGAAATATTCTTTCAAACATCTGGATGATGCATATGTCTACTATGCTTTAGGTGTATGGATTTGGTCATATGTCTGCAGGTTCCAAATGCTGTCTCTAAATTAAAATTACCTTCTTTCTAATTTTCCAATTTTCTACTTTTCTCTCTCCTTACTTCTGTTATATTTTTTTATTTCATTTTTGTCATCCATCCTTTACTGCTTTCACGTAGAAATCTTGAACTCTTAATTTCTGAATTAGTAGTTAACAATGCTGGGGAAACAAATGGGGTGAGCATGTACTGTTATATTCTTTGCATCTAGAGTGAAATATATACAACAAGAGGAGAGGCGCTTCTTGTTTGAGTAGTCATTGTTTTGACATTGTCAGAGTGCAATTTTCCCGTACGTACTACAATTCCAAATTCAGAATAAAATTTCAAAATACTGCTTCTCTTTTTAAAGTGATATTATTGATGAGATTTTGCATGAGACCTTTCCAAGACACAGCCTGATATAAAGAATCACCTTTCTTGCTAATGCTTAAATGGATAGGGTTGTTCACATGCCATCCTCTTGGAGCTAGAAGTGAAATGCAGGCATAAATATTTGTGGCATCAGTGGCTAAAATTTATTTTTCTTCATAAATGCGAATTTGTTTTGAATGTACAAAGTCTTTGTCAGTTAAAAATGACATATTTCTATTTTCAAGTGACAGATTTGTTTCAGCAATATAGTGACATTTTACTTGTATGAGGTAAATATAAAAAAAAAAAAACGATCCCAAAACCATATTTAAACCAAAAAATCCTTTTCACTGTGAATCTTTGATAGAAGACTCTGTTTGAAGCAATTCTGCTAACTTGATGGGAGTGCTGTCGATTTGCAAACCAAAAATAAGCTCTTTTAATCTTTTTTATAAATGACTTTGTGATGTCTCACACAGCCACACACTAATATGTAATTGTGCCTTTGGCATTAGGGAACTTTTTGACAATGGATTTTCTTAGTAATTTTTCTCTTTTTATAAAGCTATACTGGGAAGTAGGAAACCACATAAACAAGTACAGAGCGTTCTCATTCAGCAGCATAGGACAATGCAATGGGGAAAAGAGACTTAGCAGTAATAAATGAAAAATATTTCTGTAAAAAGTCCTGTAAAAAGGAAAATAAAGACAAGCATATACCTCTTAGACTCTGCTCTAATTCTGCTCTGCACATTATTAAAAAGGAGAAGGAAGGAGGAGGGTGGTGTTTCCAGGTGCTTCTTCCCAAGCCATCAAGCTGATCTATTCAAAATGGCTTCCAGACCTTAATTTAGATACAAATAAAGCGGAAGGGATGGAACTCCACTGTTCTGGACTGTGCCAGTTTGAAAGCATTTTTGAAGAGCGTTATAGAAACATTCCTTTGGAAAGGGACTGTGTATGAGATGTATGGGTAATTGGCCCTTTCAGCTTCTTTGGTTTATCTGTATTGCTGTATTAAGACTCACCTGTGGGAATAACTGCTTGGTGCTGGGGGACACTTGTTGTTAGGACTTCCCTTAGAATGCATAATAGGCATTTTTGGCTCATAAAGGCTAGGAAGATTATGGTCTTTTGATCAGAAGTACAGACTTTCTTTTACTGTTTCCCTTTACGCCACTTTCCATTAGAAAGATGGATTGTGCAGTCAAAAATAGCTGCATGTCACAGCCAACTGTTTTCTGTTCAAATAAATCACATTCGTCATTCTTTCCATGCAATGTTTTCATGAAGGATTTATTTTACAAACCAAGAGAAGAACATTCATATGATAGCAGTCATATTTTCATAGATGGGTTTGGTTTGTATGTTGTATCCAGGAAAAGAAAAAATGGCATGTACTTGAAATCTTCTCATTTCAGTTTTTAGCAGAAAGTTTGAATATAAAAGCATATCCATTTTGTAAGCAATAACACCTTGTCTCAGTGTTTCAGCACAAATGTTTTTCACATATAATAAGTAAAAATGGAAATTTTACTACAATTAAAAGTCAGGTTTTCTTGCTTTGATTAACAGATGATATTTTCTCATGCGCTTCATGGTCTTGGCAAAGGGTGTTTAATAGAGTTAGGGCCC
This sequence comes from Calonectris borealis, assembly GCF_964195595.1. Classification (NCBI taxonomy): domain Eukaryota; kingdom Metazoa; phylum Chordata; class Aves; order Procellariiformes; family Procellariidae; genus Calonectris; species Calonectris borealis. The sequence continues at coordinate 127,955,078 of NC_134313.1, forward strand.
CCACAGACTCTTTCATACCAAAGACTACTTCAGCTTCAGAGGAAGATGTGAATTGAGCTTAAATAAGTAAAACATACATCTTACCTAGTGTTTCTTCACCATCCTGAAAAAGGAGCGAGTGCACAAATTTGGTGCAACTTCCTTCAACTTCCTTTAAACAGCATTTTTATAAGTTGTTTTTGTATCTTCATATTCACTAGTCAGACCTGTCTGCACTGTGACTACAAGCAAGCTGTGGTACATAAAATAACCAGGTATTAATATCTATAATTGCAGTGTGGCCTAGATGATGGAGTTAATAGGAGGACTTACTTGAATGTTTATGAATCTGAGAAGGAAGACTATCTCTCTGGGCATTGGAGCATAACAGACATTTAAAGACTTTAAGGAGTTAGAAAGGATGGATCTCTTTTGGAAGACTGTATTTTTAAATTTGTTAATTAGGTAAAGTGGGATTGTTTCCAGGTGGTGGAATAGTGACAGTGTGTGAGTAGATTCTAACACCTGTTGTGAACACAGGAAAATGGGCCAGAAGAGTCTGGTGGTCTAGTGTGGTGGAATTGGCTAGAGCAGAAAAATAAAGACATCCTGTGTCTAGCTTGGGTAAGCTGACAAAGGTGTTTATTTGTGGAATTTATAAACAAACTCAACTTTGTTCACATGGTATATGTACATGTTCTATAGTAATTAAGTCATGTTTGTAGAAAGTCTGTTCATATTACACCCGGTTGTCTAGTCTGCTGGTGGTGTCTGGTTCTTTGGGATTATGAAATCAAAGCAATTGTTATTGCTAATTTAATATCTAAGAATAGGAAAAGAATATTTAGGAGCAGAAAAAGAATTAACACACTCTCTCTGAAGCCCTGGAAGAATATGAGGGGCATGAGGAACTTTGCGGGGCCTTACTGTGTATCTAACTTGTTTTCCTGAGCAATTCCTTCTTCTCACTCTAGCTGTAGTGTTTAGGAGTGCATTTTTTTGTTCTTTATATATACAGTTTGATGTTATTCAGTCTTGAGAATTTAGATTTTCTTTTTTGTGTGTGCTTAAGTAACATATGAAGCTTTTTTTATAATGAGACTTAAAAAATGTAATAAAGGCCCAGAGATGGTGATTTATGTAGATACTGGAAAGTTCAACTGAATTATTTTTTCATTTGACCTAACTGTGTTGTGTAAATTTCACAGGTGCACATGTGAATGAAGAGGACTTCTTGTTGTTGGAGCTCTTGGACTGGTTTAAGAATGATTTTTTTCATTGGGTAAATAATCTTCCTTGCAGCAGGTGTGGTGGTCAGACAGAGCCTAAAAGTGACTACCTGTTGCCTACTGATGATGATCTAAGGTGGAATGTCAGTCGAGTGGAAAATCATTACTGCAACCAGTGTCAGTTCTGTAATAGATTCCCAAGGTGAGCATTCAAAGATTTGCGTTGTCTTTTTTCTTGTCTTTCCAGAAACAGCTTTGCATTTGTGTGTTTTGTGAATAAGTGATAAGTTGTTGGTTGAAAGATTAGAGAAGCCGTTTCAAGCAACATGATAGGATGGTTGATGAACCAGCAATTGCTCTATAAAATTAGAGATCTTTAAAAACAAAATATTGCTTTCTTTTACATGGCTTTGTTCTGAATACTTGTCTGATATTCTTCTTATTTTATTTTACTGTTACTTTGATAAAGTACAATTTCTAAATAAAATACATGAATATTGGCATACTATGTAGGTAGGTTTTTGTTATTTCAAGGAAAACTTTCACTTCGATGGGAAATCACAAAGGGTAATGCACATCTTTTGCTGAGTCTATAGCAAAAGGGCAAATATCCAATTTTTTTATAATTCTGCTAACTATCAAAAGGACCATGGTACAAAAATCATATTTTAAAATGAAGTCTAAGTCAATTTTGAAAACTGAAAAAAACAGATTCATTTCAGTGCTGTGGTAAACGTGATGGAGTCATGTGAGTCAAAGTAAAAGTAGCATTCTGCTCGCACTTGTTTTGTGCACTACAGCAATCATTTCCATTGTCTTCTGTGGACTGAGTGGCACTGGAATCTGTTCAAATCATCACAAGGACAGGCGTGATGTAAAGATTTTGAAAGGTGAAATGTATTTTCAAATATTCTGGTTTGGTTTTGTTTTTCTCCTGTAGGTATAACAATCCTGAAAAACTTCTGGAAACCAGATGTGGACGCTGTGGCGAGTGGGCTAACTGTTTTACGCTGTGTTGCAGAGCTGTAGGATTTGAAGCTAGATATGTCTGGGACTGTACAGGTATCAGTATTCTAGAATATCATAATGTTAATACAAACCTATGCAAAATGATATATTTTATGGTTCTCAGATTATATTAGCCATCAGGCAGCATATGAAGTTATGCAGTTCAGCAAACAAAGACAATATAAATTCAATTCCTTGTCTTGCCTGATGAGATGAAATATAGTTCTGCAAGTAAGGTTAGATGATTGACTTCAGAATGTTAGTCTTTAGTTGAATCTAAGGGAACATGATCCTAAGATAGAAAGAGAAAGCTCTGGTAACTTTTCTGAATGTAGATGAACGGAAAACATGTTCTTTCACCCGTTCCTTCATTTAATAAATCGGGAACGGTTACAATATTCTGCAATATTAGAAGAGAGGATCTATCCTTATAATTCATTGTTTATTCTTGGCCTTTGTTATATAGATCATGTGTGGACTGAAGTATATTCTTCATCTCAGAAAAGATGGCTTCATTGTGATCCCTGTGAAAATGTCTGTGATAAACCTCTTCTCTATGAAACTGGGTGGGGAAAGAAGCTCTCCTACATAATTGCATTCTCCAAAGATGAGGTAGGAGCAATTATGTTAATTAAAAACAAACTTGCCCTGAGGCAAGTGTGTGATGGATTTCATCTTAGTGTGATTTCCAGAATTATTATAGAAAAACACACTTGGAGCTAGCCTCTTTAAATGAAGCAAGATACATGGGAATTTTTGGTTGCTTTATTTTCTTCTTCAACTTGTGCTTGAGGTTGTTGATGTCACCTGGAGATACAGCTGTAAGCATGAAGAAGTACTGTCTAGAAGGACAGCACTCAGTGAAGCTACACTACGTGAAACAATTAACGCATTAAATAAAACGGTATGTAACTTTTCTTAAATGGGTTTCTTTAAGTGAAACGTAAGTGTCTTTCCAGAATATGAAGTCCTTGAACAAAGGAATGCATTTGGTAACCTGAGAGGAATGTCCATGCGCTATGGAATGTAAAATGCTGCTAACTATACAGACCTCATTTTACACTGAATATATAAGAATCAGTCACAGTGCTGAACTTAAGGGAAATAAGATAAAGAATGGTATGTAAAAGGATTATCATATTATCTCTTACATAGTCAAATGTGTTTGTATATGCAGTTTTTATATATAATATATATACTGTGTGTATATATGCTTTCTTGATGGCTTTGGAATAGACTTGCGCATCAGCAGATGTTGGGGCTAAACTACAACTGCTGTGTAACTATGTGGACTCCTTGAGGGCGGCTGAGCATTTTCCACATCAATAATGCTATAACTTGAAAACAATAGTATTTATAGTTGTAAAAATGTAGGCCTAACTTGTTTCCTGTGACTTTTTACAAGCTCTAGGAAGTGGGAGGAATGATTCGCAGGCTGTTTCTAAGACTTTCAAGAAGTGTTGATATCAGTAGAGCTTTGGCTCAGAGCCACATGTACTGTTCATGCCTAACGTCCCCAAAACACATGGAGCCATCTGTACCTGCATGTCATAGTCATAGAACCCGAGTGCACTCGGAACTCTCTGCTAAGCTTCTTCCACTCCCTACTTGGGACAGGATGAACTTTTCTTGACTCAATATACGAGAATACCACAAAACCTTGAACCACCTGTAAGGTTCCATTTTGTCCCCACTTCCTTCCAGGGCTAATTCCTGTGCATAGAAACTTTAGTTCCTGTGATAGTATGTAGCTGATGGCTTAATAAACAGATTATGCCTTTTAGAGGCCTGCTGGCTTGAGGGTTACAGCCACACACTAAGAGTGTGAAGAATTGAGCTGGACTTATGATTTGAAGCCCTGGCCTCAAATGTTATATCAGTAATGAAAAATCAGAGTCACATAGCAGAGTGGAGCACTGAGAAGGCTGACCACAGAGTAGCAAAATAAAAGGAGGTAAAGGATCAGAAATTCAAGTTGAGGAATGCATGCGCTTTGTGCAGGGTTGCAGGAATTTAATGGTGTCCGAGCATTGAATCCTTACTGACTACAGAACTGGTCTGAGGGGCCTTTCTTCTGACCTACTGGCAATAGAAACCAGTCACCAGACTCTTCTCTTCCACCAGTTGTCTGTAGGGAGAGATAACCTTGGAAATGAGGCGCTAGTAAGTTGAAAAATTACTCTGTCAAGATTGATGGAATCAGGAAAGTACAGGCAACTGACGCATGGGCTGGCTTGCCTGACCTCCTTCTCGCCTCAATGGTGTTACCATAGGATCATGCTCTGTTTCACTTACAGAAGTCTAGAGATCTCCAGTAAAAAAGTGCATTGCCATCTCCAACAGATGGTGCTGCATGTTGGTCTATTGGCCTGTTTCTTATTTTTTTTCCACCTACTTTATAGGACTGTGGAGCTCATGAGCTGACATGAGCACTTTTCAAACAGAAAGAACAGGCATTCTGGTCATGTTTTAAATGAAAATTTCATTAAAAGCCGAATACAGGGAAGAAAGCTATACACGCACTTCCAAGACGCTCTTGTATTTCTCCTATCTTCCTTTCTCTACACGTGGAAAATCCCAGCCCTTTCTTCTCTATGCTGCACACTTCCCCTACTGCTTTCCAGTATTATTAAAGCTGTCTTGTGATTCTGTTAAAACACCTTTGTCAGTCTTTTTGATGGTATCTTATTCTGAGGAACAACTTACTCTCCCTTTCTACAAGCTGAATGATACTCACACTGCCCTCTTCCCACACACACTTCCTTTTGCCCAGCAGCTGTTCAGAATATGTTTGATTAATTTACTAAGTTGATAATAAATTTAATCCCTGTAAGTAATTGCTCTTACTCCTTTTTTCTTTTGTCTGTTATAGTTGGAATTGGATTTCAGGGACTTAGAGGCAGTTTGCCATCGGATTGCTAAAAGAACAGTTTTTCTTTCTTACATTTGTCCTAGTCAAAGGGCCTTTCCTAAAGTTCACACTAAGGTGACAATGCAGTGGGAATCAAGGGGCATTAAAAAGTTGCTGTCTGAGGATCTCCATGTCGAATTCAGCAGCTTCTGCGGTCAGTAGAGGGGTAAGGCAGCTCACCCCTAGAATGATCAACACATTTTATAGCAGGTTTCCATTACGCTGCTCAATCATAAGTCTCCATTTCAGCTAGTATGCTGTTTCCTTCACTGCAACCTATTCAGCAGCTAACTGATGTAGGCAGAGGCCTCCGCTAACTTTACTAGGAGGGATTATAATCTTGGTATCTTTTGATGCAGAGCTCCAACACTGCATCTTTCAAGTTCAATTCTTCTAAGTTACAACTAAAGAGAAGCACAGTATGCAGTATACATTATCACCTAGACTGCAATGTTAGTGAAAATGGAACCTAAGAGATCAGTATCATGCTTTCCTGCATAAAGAGCAACAGCTCTGGTAATTATTTCTCTGCGTGTCTGTCTGTTTAGTGGCCAAGCAGAGACAACTCAACAGTTCAAAGGATGTTGAGTGACTGTCACTGTTAAATGGAAAAGAGGCAAGGATAACTTAATCTATTCAGTACACTATTTTACTTCTCAGAAATACCATGTGTTTTATTTGGGCCAGGCATTCCTAAATGGGTGTGTAGCCTGCGGATTACCAACCATCTGATATTATTCTATAGTACCATATCACACCCTGACTACAAACTTTTTCTTCACCCACTTTGTATGGGCACTGCCCTATTCCAGTCCATTGTATGTTACCTACAATAGGCAGTGCCCCATTTCAGTCCATTGTATGTTACCCCTGTAGAAAGTGAGGAGAGGACCCTGAACTTTCACTGTCTTCATTGGAAATTGGATGGTGGGGCAGGGAGACAAATTACTTTTTATTTGCTCGAGGCCCCATTTTTTGGTAGTGATTGTGAATGATTATAGCTACAGCCAGGTCAGCTCTTAAAAGGAAAACTAGTAATTTGGGTTGAATTGCGACCATCTCATGGTGATTGATGTGAGCTGAACCAGTATTCCTTGTTTAAAGGTTTGAAATCCAATTTCTACCCTCAAATCTGTTGCTTACCCAGCAGTGGGTCCACTTAAATCACAGGTTATCCATCTCCCAAAACACAGTCCTTCAGGAAGCATCAACAACATAACTTGCATGTGATGCAGAACTGATTTTAAACATACAGTTCTCAACCCCTCTTCCTTCCTATTCCCTTTGTCTGCCAAAGAAAGGCGCGGCCTGAGCATGTATGTAGAGGGTAATACCTTAAGAAAGAACAAAAGCAGGAAGTTTGAGCCATGACAGTTGATAATGGAGTTCTTGGAATCCATTTCAGTACATGAATGCTATTGATGACAATGTCATTTGTAGGAAATGTAGTTACAGGTTTTCCCACTGCAGGCAGTGTTGATCTCTGCAGAGTCTGAGCATTATCCATGTCTTACAGGCTGCTAGCATTGATATGTAAGAGTCTGCTGGGTAGGGGGACATGGCAAGAATTAGCATACTTTACAGTTGAGGAACTTACTAATTTCTTGTATCATACATAGAACAGGCCTGTCTTCTGAAACACCCCTTTTGTGTTGAAGCACTGTTCTTTAACAGTTTTTTTTTTTCAGATACTATTACAACAGCTGCAGAGCAAGGGCAACCAATTCTCAGTGTGGCATCACTAATTTCAGTGGTGATGATCCCTGACACTGGCTTTCCTACATCAAAATGGCTCGAAGAAAATTGTAGATTAGTATTGCTAACTTAGGGTAAGCCATATCAAACTTCCTTTGAGCTGGAGTGAGATCTGTAGTACGGCATATGGATACCCAAAGCGCCCAGGCAAGCGTTGGATTCAGGAAGGCCTGGTGTTTCATGAGGAACTGCTGGAGTCACTGCTTGTCATCCATCAACACAAGCAGAGGTGTATTTCCCCCTTGCTGTGGGAGAGCTGGTATTTGGCAGCTGGAATTTGTTCAGCTGGAGCTGTTTCTCATCATTTCTCTGTATCTACTTTCTTTATCCAGTTCCACATTGTTGTCTGGGACAAAAACCCTTCAAATGCCTTTTTATGATCCCTAATAGCAAAACTTTCTGGGGTCAGGACTGTTTTTGAGATACTTTGGAATACTTATTGGCCTGAAGTTTCAGGTCCTAGTGGGCTGAGTGTGCATGCCTTGGGTGATCACCAAAGTGGGAAAAAAAAGATGATGTGTAATCATTTGCATCAATGTTGAACTTAATTTTCCAACGCTGTGTGGGTGTATCCACAGTTAAGGAAGAAGGCTTCGCATATCAGCTCTGTATATTTGATGTGAAAATCATGGAGACAAAACCCCAGCCTCTCAATGATTTTTTTGTAAATTGTGTACCAAAAAAATGTCCGTAGTTTTATTGATGTGAGCAAAAAAAGCGTGTTATATAATTCTTTCTCTTTTCCACTAATTTACCTGGAAGCGTAGGTGATATGTTTTTCTCAGTTTTCTGATATCTGCAAAAATCTGAATGTCATAGTTTGTTTATGATAGAGTCAGTCACTGTGAAATAACTCTTTCAGAGACTGAATCTTTTGTTTGGGCTTAATCACAAGACCAAGACTGTTGCCAGCCAAATCACTCCACCTTAGAGAAGAAAAATTTGACACAATAATTATGCTTGCTTTCTCTTTCCCCCAAATAATATCAAGAACCGCTACAGTACAGAATACATATGAATAGCTATAAAATATGCTATGAAAGTATTTTATCATGCAAGCAAATGTATTATAAACATAGCTTAAACCTCATTTTAAAAGAAATCCACATAGTTAGTGTATGCAAGTTCACAGAAAAAACATTGCTGTCGAATAACTGTGCAGTTATGACTGATTTATATTTGCACATGTGGTATAAGATTAATGTTTCTAACAGTCAGTCTAGACTTTAAATGTTTGTCTGTTTTTTCAATTCTTTTTTTCCCCATTGGTGTCACTCTAGAGCAGAATTGCAAATACCATTTTTCTGAATTTTTTACTTTGTTTCTTAAATGTATTTTCAGAGACAACAATCTTTGTCAGAAAATAGAAAAAGAGAGCTCTTGGAAAGAACAATTGTGGAGCTTGTTGAATTCATTTCTCCTAAAACGCCTAAACCTGGAGAATACGGTGGAAGGACATCTGGTTCAATGGCTTGGCGAATAGCCAGAGGTGAAATTGGTCCAGAGGTATTTAAATTTTGCACTGGTGACCATCTTAGAGGTAGCTAACTAGAGGTTCTATGATTATGGTCTGCAGAGGAATAGCACTTATGGTAGGTAGCCTACAGATTTAGTTCAAACAGTGAAATGCAAAAACATTAGGTGCAAGTTTGATGTGAATTCAGTAGAGGCCCATAAGAAATTTTTGAGGATTATGGTGGTCTTTTGATTCTAAAAATGTTTGGGAATCCTTGATCTAAAGTGTGTGTGCTCTAAAGTGCTCTTACAAGTTAATAAAAAATACTTCTTTTCCTTCTAATTAGTTACAGTGTGACAGAACTAGAAAGTTTAAGGCAGTTGAAAGCAGTTGGGAAAACTTTAAAAAATGTTTATTTATATTATTAGTTACTATTGGTTAAAGCCTAGAAGCAGGCTTCTACCAACTATTTTTGTTAATAAAACAATGTGGGAACAATTAAGATTGTGTAAATGGAACAATCTCTTAAATAATAAGCTCAATTGATTTTCATACCAATGTTTTTGACTATGTCCGAAAGCAAGATTTTATTTTTAATTATTTTATGCTAAAATACAGTTTCCCAGAACCATAGCCATAGTTAGCTTGAGCAAGCATGCAAAGGTGTGACTTAGCCCATCACTCATTACATCAGTTTTGTAGTGATCCTGTCATATAGAATGACGGACAATCCTAAACAGAACCAGTTAGGTGAAATTAATGAGCTTTGTGGGATTGTTTAAATTTGAGAAACTAAGAGTTTATTTCAGTTCTCCACAGTTCAGAAGATTTAATTTCTGCTTTGCTGAAACTCGTAAGAACAATGACAAATCTTTAAAAAAAAAAAAAATACTGTGAAGTTACGAAGTTTGTACCTTCCGTTTTTTGAAGTTGATTTGTAAACTGTCATATACAAGCTCCTGTATATGATAATCACAGAATTACATTTGCTATTCAAAATAACCATTTACTTATTGATTGTACAACGAATATACTCAACATATAAGTTTTCTATTCCTAGCATGCTAACATCTTACTTAAATTTGCTAATTTTATGTTATTTTGTTAATAATTTACTTCTAAAAGTAATTATGTGAAAATTTTAAAAATAAAATTACTGCTCCCCTCTGGAAAAGGTGCAGGTCTATTGTAGGAAACTGGTTTAAAACTTTTGTTTTGCAGAAACACTTTTGTCCATGACTGCTCTTAAAAATTACATGTTTTTCAGTTGGCAGCAAAACTGAATTAGGAAACCATGGCATGCTGTTTAAAAGTAACATAGTCTTACTGAAATGTATTGGGGAATGAAGGTGCTTGTGTTTTTTGCCTTTTTCAGAAAAGAAAAGAAGTAATTTTTATTCCCTCTGAAAAAGAGAAGACAACTAAACACTTCCACCTCATCTACAATATAGTAGAAGATAGTTATACACGGATTTCCAATAATAATGAAAAAATAAGTGGCTGGGAAACAGGTGTTTGGAAGGCAGAGTCTATTTGGAGAAAGGTTGAAACAGATTGGAAAATGGTAAGGATAACAATTATTAACAGCGTAAAATCTACCATAAAAGTATGACAACTCCAATAAAATAGAAAACTCTTGCCAGTGTTTGGCATCAAAACCTCTCTTGGTGCCTGCAGAATTTAGCTGATATTGGTAAATGTTACTGTTAAGCTTCACATAAGATTATCAGATGATTTAAGAAATTGGAAATAAATTTAGCTTGCCTTTCAGAAAGGATGACCGAATTATCTGCAGTTAGGTAAAATCCTTGCTAAAGCACCAAATTTAAAAAAATGGCCTCCTCCTTCTGCTTTTGGGCAAACGCACAATACTGTTTTATTGAGAAGCAGTACTTCTCTCCAAAAAACGTTTGTGTTGTTGTTTTAGAGAATACCTTTATTAGTGTATCATATCTCTTTGATACACAGCCAAAGGAAGAAATTGTCATCCTAAATATTACAGTTCCATCTGCAAGAAGGCAAAAACCTGTCAGTTATCCAGATTATTGTATACCCTGCCCAGACTCCTTCCCATCTGTCAGGACACTGAGCAGCAGCAGAGTCATATGCTCTAAATCTAAGAAGAGAACTGATGCCTGTAAGATGGGAAGGGATCATTTACTAGCAAAGAGCTTTTCCCGCAACAGCTACCAACTGTGGAATTGAGCATTCCTGTCAGGGACTGTAGCACGTTATTGCGCTCTTCCCCTGATGTTTTACTAGTCTGAAAGGTCTCTGGCCAAATGTTCTTCTAGCTTAGGCAATGGTTTGCTTCCCATTGATGAAAAATGGAGCTAAGTGTATAACTGTCTTCTGAGGTTTTCTGTGCTGGGTCTACACATAACTGACTTGCAAAATGCAATGGGGGAATAGCTTGAAGAGGTTATTCTACATAAAAGAGAAGGAATAAGGGAAGAAACTGGAGAATAATATAAAAGATTTTACAACAGGGTAGGCTAATAGGAAAAGAGAAGTAACAAAAACTGAGAATGAGGGACAACTGTTTTCTGCTTCCCTAGGATCTGCTAAAAGTCTGAGCACTTGTATCTTGAAGTCTCCAATGATCAGTCATCCTCACTTTTGCAAGAAACATATTGTCTTTGCACTGAAACCTATTACGAGTCTGCTGTTCTGCTCAGCTCTACTAATCAGATAAAACAGGCAGGGACCAATCCATAAGACCAGGCAGAAAGACTTTACCCTTGTATTCAACAGCACCTCAATTTTTCTAGATAAAGGATGAGAGGATGGCCTTGAGAAATTAGGAACTACAGATCCAGGTATATCTCAGGCTTCTGGGTAAGGCATGTTAGTTCTAGAGGGATAGCATCCTGCAGAATGTCTGTGTATGAATCTAAAATGACATTTCATTGGGGATTGTTTGTATTATGGGAGACAGCAGAAGGAAAGGTTGTCTGGGGTTTGCATGTTCTTTTTGTAACGCCTCTAGTAGATCTGCAAGATACAGATTTGGAGTTTGATTCAGCAGCTGTCTGAGAAACTTACTGGCCAAAGGAGCCTTCACAGAAATATTTTGTTTATCATTTACTATGTGATGAATGGAAAGGAATGGAAATGTAAAAGCCACAGTAAAGGTAACTATAGGTATTAGTCCAGGAGTAACAGAAAAGAACCATCAGTTACGTATTCTGTCTTAGCAATGTTGTTGATCAAAATGATTCAGATAAATGATCATCTTGGCCAATCTGATAGTAGCCATCTCCGTCGCATTTTCTTGCTATTCAGTGTCACTTGACGTTATGGTGCAAAACTCTTAACAGGTACAAAACACAAATTTAATCAGGTTACCCAGAGATAACTTGGCATCCAGGGTTCAAACAAGTAGACCACAGCAGGTGATAATAAGAATGTAAGAACTTGTAGATCTGAAATCCATGGGTTTCTGAAAGCTTTTCCAGAAGAATTGCTCCAGTGGAAGAGAATTTGAATGAGTCCTTTTTTTTTTTTTTTCCTTTCTCTTTTTCCCTGAATTCAGACTTTTTTCAAATAATACTGGAAAAAGAGTAGCCGGATGTGGAAGTTAGAGGACAGTCAAAAAGACACAAAAGGAAACTTTAACTTCTGCTTTTCTGATTGAATGCTTGGATATTATAATGGAAGATGAGACAGGCTAATGTTTTAGTTTTTATCCCTAAAAGCCTATGTTTAGTGCACCTCAACCAAGTGGTAATTAATGGAGTATGGTGGCTGCCTTACCTCAAGTATGGCAATTCAGTAGGATTTGATCAAGGGAAACCTCTTACTAGAACTAGCTGAGGTACTTAAAAAAATTGTGTGGAGATCAGCACTTTCATGAACATTAAGATTATATTCACATGAAAGCAGGTTAAATTGTTACATTTTCATAGGTAATCTTCAGTGTAACACCTCACATCTTTGGGGGTTTTTAGCTTTCTTAAACATGAGAATTAACATTTTTATGCCTGATGCATACTAACACTAAAATTCTGTTTTATAGTCTGTCAATGATATTTCTATATTCGGGTGGGATCTTTAATAAAACATACTACTGTGTTTTATTATCATTTTATTCAGGGTTGGTCTTTCTAGATTAAAAACTAAAGAGCTATCGAGGTCCATTCAGTATGACATTAATCAGAAGCCTGGACATGACAGAATTTTGATAACTTTTCTTAACTAACGATTCTAAAAGGATCATGGCAGTTTTGACTCTTTGATCTGTAATGTCCGTTATCTTGGATTGCTGATAATAGATGCTAGACTTGAAAGGATCATCGGACGCTTATTACAAAATTCTTATGAGGATTCATAGTAGCTTTAATGGATGTTAACGTATGAGCTTGACTGTTCAGCCAGGTGAAGTTTAGAACAGCATTGGGACTACATTAAGTTATGCAAATGTCTAACAGTTCATATAATGTTAATACAGGATTTATATATGGCTAGCATGTATGATTTGCTTTAGCCAAGACATGTCAAGTCCTAGGAGAAGTGGTGTGCAGCCAGCAGCCACATCTGAATAATCCAAAATATTGATTACACAGTTTTCTTCATCAGCACTACTGAACAATGAAAATGAAACCATGTGTGGGCCTGTGCGTTTATACAAAAAAACAGAAGTCTGCTTTTTCTAAAATAATAATCTTAGGTATTTTTGTGGCTTAAACTTTACCAAGCATGTTGAGATAGATTAGTGTTCCCTAGTGAAGGACTATGAACATGTACAATTACCTAACTGTGGAATAGACTTAAGGATTCAGAACGAGATTATATACAAAATTGTACTATGTACAGTTTTAAAGGTTCGGAGTCTTCATAAAGAATGAAAGTGTGTTATCTTAAGATTTTATGTCCTTGTTACAGTGATTAATTAGATGTGTGTTCATCATGTCAGTTTTTGACATGCTGACTATGTCTTCTTTCCATTCAGGTTTATTTAGCCCGAAAAGAGGGGTCATCCTCTGCTTCCATCAGCTGGAAGTTTGAGTGCAAGTCAGTTGGTCTAAAAATAGATAACATTTCAATTAGGACAAGCAGTCAGACATTTCAGAGTGGAAGAATAAAGTGGAGACTTTGCTCTCCAACAGCAGAAATTGCTCTGATAGGAGGTAAGTGTGGAATTTAAATAATCGTAGTAAATCTATCATGCAGCAAAGGTGTAACTGGAAATAAATAGTTTATGTGGAGAGAGCACTGTGCAAATACTAAAAATTAAATGCAAATGCATTTTGACTTTTCCAACTCAGTCTTTCTTAGCAAGGTCAAGAAAATACTGTGCATTTAATCAAAATTGGTACAAAGAACTGGTACAAAGCCCAGTTTTATTAATACACACAGCCCTACCTGCAACAGAGCAGGGTTAGCAAGAACACAGAGTGGATTCAAGATACTTCTGTGTTTTACTAGGAAGGATAGATGCTTCTGTGTGCGGTGGCTTCAATCCTGACTAGGTCCTCTGAGCACGAGCACTAAACAAATATTAACTAAAAATTTGCTGCTGTTTTTTTTGTTTTCCTGCCACTGATTGACAGGTGAATTTGAGTAGTTGCAACTGAGATCCTTAAACATTCATTGCAAGTTACCCTTTTTAACATGCATTCTAGCATTATATGCTGTCTGGAGCAGTGGCTTACTGAATTGTTTATCATTTCCTCCAATAGATAAAAATCTTTGCTCCTATTCAGATTTTTCTGGTGCGACGGAAGTTATGTTGGGAGCAATTCTACATGGAGGGGATGGTGAAGCTGCATGGCAACACACACAGCTGTTTAGAGACAGCTTAACAGGATGTGGGGAAAATTGCTTGGAGATAATTATCAAACTCAGTGACCTCTGAGAACCTGAACTAAAGACATGTTCTTTGGATTCCTTGAAGATGTTATACCATGGATACAACATGAAGATTTGGTTGGCAGTTCCTGTTCATCCTGCTGGCAGCTTATTTCCTGTTTCACTGCTTCGATTTAGCCAACTTGAAACTGCACGTGTATTGAATAGGTAAACGTCACAATGAAAACCTCTTCGCTTTAAAAACAAACACCAAAATTAAGGGATTGAACCATTAAATACCCTCTTCTTAAACTTTATGATGAAAAGAAAACAGTTTTTAGGAAGCAAAACATGATCGTAAAAGCACAGAGCAATTGTAAGCTATTTTAATTTGGAGTTTTGGGGTTGGCGTGCTGGGTTTTTTTTTTTACTCCTTGGAAAAACAGTTTGAATTCCATTTTCCTATTACAACAGAAGCTTGTGATGATTTTAAAAGATTTTAAAGAATAATTGAAGACAGACATTTTAAGAGAAAAATATGATTTTATGTAATAACTAGAAGAGCTGAAATTAAGATAAATATGGAAGCAATCTTAAAATGATCTTGTTATATATCTAAGTATTAAACTTGCATTTAATACCTAGAAATGTTTGGAAATATGATGGTGTGCTAGGAAAATAAACTAATTTTGAAAGAAATGTTCATTATGTACCTAAAATTGTCATGGCCTGTGATATGAAATTGAGACTTAAAACTGAGTAAGAATATCAGATTTTTTTTCTATGAAAAAATAGATTATTCATTATAAATACTTCTTAATTATATAAATTCAAATTTGCCCACTTCTAAAAAGATTTATTAAATGTGTAGGTTGAAATTACTTTTTAAGCTCTTGTCTTGAGTGGCTTTGAATGCTTTTCCCAAATTTGATGTAAAAGTGTATACAGCTTTTCTGTTCCTTAATGCAGCACTTAAATTTCTTTGCATTGAGTATAATAAAAACTGCCACCCAGAAGATGTCAGATGTAGTAGTGCTGTGAATAAAGTGAATGTTCAGATTAGATAGTCTTTATCAGAGAATTTGAAGAGGGCTATGGCTGGATTGTACAAGAAATTTTCTATTATAGGACTATAATGCAAAGTTCAAATTATAGTTTTATTTTAAAATAAGTTAAAATTAGAGGTGACGTTATCAAGATCAGTGTTTTTAAAGCTTTTTGTTCCTTTTTTTTGACCCTTCCAACCACTATATTGTTTTGAAATTATTGTCAAAAATAACTTACATTGAAATAAATGTTTGCTGACTGTCCAACAAATCTAAGCAAATATAAGACTATTCAGATTTTGTTAGGAAACTGCATATGCACAGTGAGCGTAGGCATCAAAATTATACCGCAGACATCTTAAAAAGTAGTAGATCATGGCAGATCAGGCGTGACAGAATGATGTATGATAGATTATATACTTTGCTTCAGAACGTAAATTGACATTTTGAGGGGGATTAGAAAGAGATAGTCTCACTCCCTTAATACAGAACAACACCGTGACAGGGAACTGTATGGAAGGGTGTTCGTCTACACTTGACTAATGCAAAGTGAATTTGCCAGTGTCCATTCAAAACTCTTCCTGTATTTAGTTTCAGCTAAATGCTAGTTCTGAGATTTTGAGTGGGAACCTAACAGAAAAGTATTTTAGACTAATCTGCACTATGTTGGAAGAAACTAGGCAAAAAAAGAAGACATGGTGACACCAATTAACAAAAATGTTTCCACTTCATGATTTTGATAGCTGAAAAAGATACTGCTTTAAAACAGAAATTATTTCTTGCATCGTATTACTTAAAATGGAGGACTATGAGGAATTGCTGAACAGCTTAACTGCATTTGATAATTTGAAAGCAGAAGGCAGAATAAATTTAAAGATAGTAAGATAAAAGTAATTTTCTCACAATTTTGGTCAGAATCTCTGGGGGCAGAGTAAAAGCTGCAGATTACAGTTTGAGTGGATGATTTTAAGTTGAGTAGTTGAAGTCCATTATTAAAATGTTTGAATGAATTAAAAAGATTGAAAAATGCCTCGCCAATCTAATTAATCAAGAAGTACTTCTTTAATGTAAGATTACATGTAATGAATGAAAGTGCTTATTTTAGGAAAGAATTAATGAGTAAAAACTTCAGACTGAATAGACCTAATCTGAAAAAGTTAAATGGAACTCCTTCGGGTGTCTTTTGGAGTACCCTATCATGCATAAGCTGTTTTAAAGGCACTAATTTTCTTTGTTGATCTCTATTTCAGTGCAACTCTTAATAAATTTTTAGTTATTTTTTGAAACCAGAGGTGATTCCTCATCAATAGTTGCTTAATAATAACTTACCGTATCCTGAATTTGCAATATTATATGGTGGAAAGATCTGTTCTGCAATGTGCTCTAAAAGTATGGGTATTAAGTTATGCTGGCAATGATACGATACTGGTTGAGTTGTAGGAGATCTTGATCAGGGCATATGTAGCTAAAAGTCAGTGCTTACTCAGCTTCTTAGAAGTTTGAGGAGGGGAAGGTTAAATGGGGAAAGAAAAAATACTGTTGATGAGAAATGTATGACTTAATGTCAATATAGGTAAAACCAGCAATGTTTTCTAGAATTCAGTTTAGTTTGGTGCGTTTTAAAGAATTACTAGCTGTCCAGTGTGCTATGGGTGCCTTCCAAAGCTGCACTGAGATGTAACAGTGAAATCGTTTCAATCAAATTTTATATAAATACTGTACTATCCCATTAATGGTTGCAAACTAATTTTGGAGTGCATGGTTTCTAACAGAACTGTGTGGGAGCCTGTGCACAGAATTCCTCCTTTCAAACAAATATTTGTTGTAGTGTACTGTTGTCTCTCTACAGTTGATCATACAGCTGTTTATTTCTTCATATCCTGTTTTGACTCTGAATGCTGCATGCAGAATAGCAACCGCTCATGGCAACCCACAAAATTGTAGTAGTAATTTCCTACACCCCAGGAAGTTGCTGGGAAAATGTATCTTTAAAACATATGAAGGAAGCCCCTTGTAGGCAGTGTAGAGAGAAAGCACAGGTATACAGGAATCAAGCAAACTTCAGTATAAGTTATATACTTGCACTGAGAAATAGAGTAATGAAAATTATCTCATCTGATCCTGTGTGATAATCTGTCGCCTTTACTCATCAGTTATCCACAGAAGATTTTTCACATATAGTGGCTTAGATGTGAGATGTAATCCCTATTACGTGCAACATCAGGAAATGTAGAACACTAAAAATAAAGTATGTTGGTCTCCATAGCACAGTGGAATGAAAACAGATGGTAGGCAGCACATATGGCTGCCAGAAGCTGGGAACACCCATTTGCAGAGTTCTTGCAGCTCAAAACAAAACAAGCCAAAACAAAGGAACTCCGAGGGGGGCAGAGATTGTTCCGGGCAGATATCAGGATATCCGTCCTCTTCTCCACGCCCACACTCCCCATCTCTTTACCTTTGGTTGCTTAAGCTAGGAATCGAAGTATACTACCAGTTAAGAATTTGATGTGCCTTCTTAGTATTTGGCAAAATTTAGCATTTGTGAAGTACAGGCACTATTTAAAATAAATCTCTAATTTCCACCATAGGTTCGAACCTCTGGTTTTGGACAAAATTTAAGATTTTGCCAGTGTTCTGTAAGCAATTCAACAGCTTTAAAAATGTGTCAATGTTCAAAGAAGCTCTGTATCACTTCTTCATATCATATGGAGGGTCAAGAAGCAAATTACAGACAGGTGACTTCCTTAAATGCAGTTGATGGAATAGACCTAGGTCCTATCTATACTTTGAATATTTTTTAAAAGCTATTCAACATTATTGGCAGTAGTTCAGCTTACTTTGTGCTAGCTCTTAAGGTTCTTCTATGGGGTACTATCATTGCCAGCAGTGCATTCCCTTGCAGCTTATGGCCTCTCTAAACAATAATCAGTGATACTATGTTTGGTCACATAGTGTTGTCAGTGTGGGTAGAATGAAAGAGTAATAGCACTAATATCTGGGATAAGCTTATGCTTTATGCTAATCTTGAAATCTTGAATATTTAACCCAAGCTATAGGACAGTAAAGAGACCAAAAAAAAAAAAAAAAAGGTCTTTAGTAGGTTGATATGGTTTCTTCTTCCCTGAAGTAATTAATTTCAGGAGCAGAATTTTGAGACCTTCTATGCTATAATAATGGCACTTAGGAATGGCCAAGTAACAAGCCAAAGTCAAACAGCCTCAAGTATCTGTATTTTAATTGTACAGATATTGTGCAATGTGTAAGGGTCTAAATATGACTGTCTGCCTGTCTGAATAAGAGAACAGCTCTTTTTCCTTTGTTTAGATTTTTATGTTTATTCTTGGGCTTTGTTTTTTTATGGTAAGCTTTGTAATTAGGCTATTAGCTTCGTTTATGATTAGCCTGCTTCAGTTTCTGCAGCTTTATCTTTTTCTACACATTTCCATCTAATTTAAAATACATTTTAATTTGCTTTTAATTTATATAGAGGTTTGCAACTGTATGGTAAATATACTATGACAAAAATTAAGTTAGTTTCTTTACTTTTATTTGGTAAGAGGAGACAAAAGGGATAGATTAAAAATATTCAAACTCAGCATAAAAAAAATAAAAAGCAATAGTAATTAAAACTGATGACACCCAGAAACCAACAAAAATACCAGGACTTAATAAAATTTAATGGGGAAAGAAAATGTACTACATGGACTACATCAGCTAGTGCTGGCAAAAGTAACTTTCACGATTGACCCTGTTTTTGAGATGTTTTTCTATGCGCTCATTTATATTTAGGTCACTGAAATTTTCAGTAGACGAAAAATGCTCAGAATAGTGAACAGCATTTTTGAAAAGCAGTCTAAGATTTAAGGAATATCCGTTTTTAAACGTATTTTATTTTTACTAGTCTAAGCTATAGAAATAATCTTAAAATTAAGAACAGCCTCCTACTACTTAATATAGATTCATTCCTTTCTTTGTTCACTGAATAATCTGGGTCTTTCATTTTGAAAAAAATGTGTTTAGTGACATAGTAACCAAGACTTTTAAGAGCACGCTATCTGTAATGATTGTGAGATTTCAGTGTGGCATTGAGCACCTACTTGAGAGACTTGAAGGACTGAGTCTTAAGTACTGGCTAGCTATGACCTTCTGTTAGAGATCTTATAAGTGGGGGGAAAAGATGATTTCATTATGCATTTTGATTGTAATGTTTCAGTTTTATGTTCTGTTAATTTGATCCTTTTATTACATAATGCTGTGTGTTATTTCCTATCCTTGGAACTTCAGTAATATAATGTGTGTCTCCCATATCCTTGAAGTCCCAGGGGAACATATTTTCCTCCCAGAAAATCAACTAGCAGCTTACCTCTCTCACAATCAGGAGGAAGTACTGGACTTATTTTAGATAAGCACTTCGGATAACAATATACAGACTCCCTTGTGAAACAGTCATAAGGAAACCAGCTGATATAAGAAAATGAAGACATCCAAAAGCAATGTTTAAGCAAACTCTTAGTAAAGTAGGTGGAAGAGTTGATCACGGCCTCTTAGAGCAGATGGAAACAGCAGCAAAGTACAGAATGGAAAGAAAGTGACTCTCTTCTTCCCTCTGCATTACCATTGTGATGAGAAGAATAGAAGGTAATGTAATATATGTGTGTCCATGCTTGCATTACATCAAAACTCAAAATAACGTAGTTAAACTGCAGCAGTTTTTGCTTTTAGCTGAAGCATCAAGGAAATATATGGTACATTAAATAAAAGTTCCCCACTGGCAAAAAGATGTAAAACTTTATTGGCCAGAAGGGAAGTGCCTGTTTGTGGACTGCATTAAGAATTCTGGAGCTGTTCTGGTTTGGTTTAGTAAGAAGCATGCCCCAAACTGTTTTTGATTTGGATGTTTGCTTTTGTTCGGTTGTTCGGGTAGGAGTTTCTGCCTAAGTACACTTACTGATTTCCATCATGTTAGCAATGATAGTTTCAAAGAAAATAGGCCAAAAAAAAATTAAAATAACAGATTGGAATTAAAAAACCCTCCACAATGGAGGTAGCAGCGCAAACAGGAGGTGTTAGAGGCTGCAGTTTTATTTTAACACTCAAGAAAAGAGTAAGGTCAGGTTAATGCTGGTAAATGAATGTCAAATTTGCATCATTTGGGTGTTTGTTTAGCAAACTAACTTTCATTTTTTTATAAATCAAATATTATTTGAAAGGAAGTATTATCATCATGGAGCCTTACAAAGGCAAACAGTGCCCTAAGCAAGTTCTTGCTCAAGTGTCAGAACTATGTATGAACTACCTTTATAAGAAGTTGTCTCAGCCCCTGACAGTACTGTTAGTAGTGTCAGTTATTTCTCTACTTCAAAGTCAGTATTTGATAATTTTTTTTTTTAAATATAAATCCATTTCATTTTTTTTAACAAAGGAGTGAAAACCCAGGGTTCACCTTCAGTGCAACAGACATTGCAATTTTTCTTGACTATGCACTGTGACTAGCTATATTCTGCAACTTTATTTTAAAGTTTTGTTTCAGATTTTTAAGGCTTGCCGGTAATTCATATTTGCACACTAGTTTATTGCTGAAAAAGAATTAATGAATGACAAAAAGATACGAAGAAATGGGCGTTCGTCCAATCCCAATACATAAATAACCTTCTGAAGACACAAGAAGATTTACATGCATTTCTGGCCCACAGAAACAAAATCCATGGTAGGAAACAGACATTAAAGAGAAACAAGCACTCGCCAGAGTACATTTACCTTTTTTTTTAAACTTTTTATTACATTTACTTCACATACAGGACTGATTACTGGTCATGTGAGGAAATTCAGCCCTTTGCAAATATTCAGTGAAAAATACAGCGTCCATCTGTGAACAGAGCGTGGAGGCAACATGTATGCTAGTGAAAGAGTGGTTGAAAGATCGGGTATGTGGAAAAAGAGAAAAGGAAATAAAAATTCATTTTTAAAGAACAGGAGATTTACTGGGATGTGATAGCAAATTCAGTGGAAATCAACTAGAACCTACTATACTCCAAGAACTGAACATTAAATCCATAACTGGGGAATATTTTATTGAAAAAGTTGTATGGAAGAGGCACTCCAGTCATGTAGTGTTACTGGTGAGTCACGCAGGAGTCACCACTAGCAGTACTGATCAGTGGATTTTGTATTTAATACATATTAGAATGAGAAAAACAGCACTGTAACATAGGATTAGTTATATTAGTTATAAGATGGACGTATTCTACAGTGCAGCATAATCAGATGCTTTGGCCATCTTTTGGAAGATTCCCTTGATTAACGTGTGATATCAGTTACCTCCTGGGGTAACCTTTTGTCTTCACTGTTAAAAGCCCTTCCAAGTTTCCCTTCTTCTAAACTAATGGTTTTCATCCTTTGAAGCAGCCTCTGCAGTGGAGATCAAGGCAACTTTCAAATGAGTCACAGGTAAGATATGGAGGCTTCCACACCATGCCTGGATTCTGTCCTTTTCTTGCTTCCCGTGTATCGCAGGCTGTTACTCCAGCCCCATACAGCCTCCATGCATTCCCCAGCTCGTGATAGCTGCTGTTGCTTCTTCGCTGGCGGGCAGTGGGAGAAAGCAAGCCGTGAGGATGACAGTAACATATTCTGCTGAGTGAGTTCCTTGAATGTGGTCCTCTGAATCTGCCATGGCCATCATTGCTGCGACATTTTGTCCACCTACTTTTATCATTTTAGTTCCTATTTGCTTTTTGTGTCCGTCCCCCCGCTTCACACCCATGGTATATTCACAGGACAACTGACTCCTCGTCCCTTATCATTCCAATATTGTGTCCCTCAGTAATCATCCTTTGCTCTGGTATCCTCCTATGTTCCCAGCATCATTGCAGTTCCCAGCAGGTCTACTGGCCATCAACCTCAGCCTGCTGCAGGCCTGGTAACATAGGCCTTTCCTCACATGTTTTTGAGACTCATTGTCATCCAGGCGCCTGGGAGGTGAGGGATGTGGTGTAAGGTGCCCTCAAAGCAGGGGAAAGAGAAGCAGCAGTCATTCTAAAAGACACATGTTAGGGCCATCATTAGAACCTCATCCTTTAGTATGTTTATGCGTATAGTTCAAAAGGGCAATGATGCTCCCGACCAAATTAAATCAGCAGATTTTACTTGGGAAAATTGTTCCTCACACCTCGTAGAAACATTACAGAAGAACAGCTGTAGAAATTGCACCGGAAACCCAAAGAACTGTTGTACATTATGTTTGCATGCTGCGCTATGGATATCTGTTGTAAGGATATGAATGCTGTTAAACTTTCAATTTAACTCCAGAGGATGACCCAAACAAAAACTGAGTTGAGAATAATATTTTTATTTCATGTCTTTCTGAAGGATTAACTATTGCTTTTTATAATCTGCAAAGACCTGTAAGAGTGAAAATGCAAAGCATAGCATCCAACCCATTAACATGCTAATTCATTTAGAGGGAATTTTAAAAGTAGTTTCACCTATTATAATATTTGCATCTTCATGCTACTCTGTTAAGAACCTGTTAAGCAAGCCGTGTCCCTAGCATAGTTAACAAGCCTGGAGGGAGCACCAACCTTACGGATCATAGGATGTCCTGTCATGAACAGCATGGGAGTAGCGCAGATCAAGGGCGGAATGATGGGCGCTGCCATCCTCGTTCTGCTCATGAAATGCAGTATTTGATAACTGATCATAAATTAGCAGGGAAGATTTAAACATTAAATGGAAGCTGGAGAGAGGCTTGGGAGTGCTATGTTCTGCGTGTGCGCTCCCTGGGAGTATATCTGTTGTAATGGGCGGCCTGGGAACATTGCGTGCTGTGCTGCGCTACGGAGCCGTTCGGCTTTGTGCTTAAAAGCAGTCGTGCTGGTTTGGTGAAGCAGCTTAGAGCTGGAGCGTGTGCCTTGGGTTATGTTGGATTGTTGTAGCTTGTGCTGCGTTCCCGTGGGTCGGTTAATGTGCCTGCATATATGGCCTGTAACTGTGCTCTGCCTTTATGGTAACCTGAGAGTGGGCACGGTTCCTGCTTTGCTGTACTTTAACAACAACTGTCAAAAAAGAAGGGATTGTTGTTTGCTTTGACTTCAGTTCTGCAAGCCACTCAAAATTAGTAGCTTTCAGTATTTGGGAAAACGGATGTTCTGATTAGAAAGCTGAGGAAAACTTTACATTTTATTTTGAGAATTAAATGTCACAACGAACAATACATATGTAATTGACCTCTTAAAATTTAGCGATTCTGTGACTTCAAGAAATTTCATTGTGTTGTCAGTCTTTATGCTAGTGTGCTCTTTCATCATTATTGCTCATGTCCCAGAGAACTGAGTCCAGAATATTTTGAGAGAAGTTACAGGAAATAATGAGCAACTGAAAAAAAACAGGTTAGCAAACCTGACGAATTCACATGCATGCCCTTGGAACTAGCAGATGCCTTTTCAATAAATTAAGGGTAAGATGTAAAGTAAAAAAGGAGCTTCCGTGCTTCCCTATCATGAGTCACAACAGAGAAGAGAACTTGGCAGAAAAATGTCATGTTCAGTAGAGTGTCCAATATGTCTCAAAAGGTACGTGAACATAGAAGAACCTGTAAAAATATCTGTGTCTTTGGGTAAAGAGCTAACTTCACTACTTTTTAGAACTCGCTACAAGATAAATGGGATTCTGATACTTAGTGTCAAAAAAGTTTCCAAAAATACTAGGAAAGATACTGATACATAAATGGCATTTTCTAAGAGCAAGTTAAATGTTGAATGGGGCAGAGATTGATACTGTGTTGCAAATTGCTGGATAATGTGTATTGCTTTTCCATGAAAACCTGACAAATTCATAGCACTTACTACCTGGAAATAAAAGAATATGAGCAGCAGTAACAGCCAAGGTAAAAGAAACCACACTACTTCCAGATAAATTTAAAGAACTACTCCCGCTCTTCAAAGGCTTTCTGGTATAAAAGCTTCCAGCAGAAGAGCATATGTGGAATAACAAAGCTCAGTAAAAATCAACTAACTAAAAAAAGGTGTGCTATTATTACAACAGTTCTATAGCAGAACAGCAACAACGTTGGCATGAGTTTACTATGAGACAGTACAAGAAAATGTATTCTTTCTAGCTGTTATATAAGAACACAGTGTATCACTAAGTTGTTCTTTGCAAAATTAGTTTTAAAAGAATGTATAGTATGATTATTGTATAACAGTTGATGGATTTGTTGCAAAAATAGATACGCTGGCTTTTTTCATATGTAGGTCTGTCAGTAAGCAGTACTATGAAACATACAGTGCCTTTTCTTAAGGTTCTTTGCTTCATAGTTTCCAAGGAATGTTAGGAATATTCTAAAAGAACTGCATCG
Organism: Calonectris borealis; assembly: GCF_964195595.1. Classification (NCBI taxonomy): domain Eukaryota; kingdom Metazoa; phylum Chordata; class Aves; order Procellariiformes; family Procellariidae; genus Calonectris; species Calonectris borealis. The sequence goes on from NC_134313.1 coordinate 127,979,610, forward strand.
ATGAAGAACAGTTTACTGTACTAGAAGTTAAATACACAGTAGATTTCAAAAAGAAATGTATAAAATAATGAGGGCTACAGCTTCCATGTTCTTTGGGTGAAAAAAAAACCCGCAGGTATACATATATCAAACCAAGTTACTTTTAACACATCATGTAGATGAAAAACTTATTTCTAGAACATTAAAATGAATTCACTAAGTATTAAAGCACATATGTTCAAAGTCATTCAAAAGTCATTGTTTTCCTCCCTCACAGGTGACAGCCAGGAATCCTAAATCTAAGAAAGGAATGCTGTGATCAGCATTCAGCTTTCTGAGGTGCTCAGAAAAGGAGACACGCTCTTCATGGCTGTGCTGGACTGAAGATGACCTAGACTGAGATTCCCAAAATGCTAATACACATGTGCCATAGCAAAGTGCTGCCTAAATAATTCCTGAGTAGTCAAACACATTGTCCTGGCCAATACCAAAAGCTGTTGCTACTGCAACTTCTGCTACCTCTAGTGAGCAAGATTCGTGTAAGAACCACTGATCTGGATGTTTTTACTTCACCTAAAGACTGAGGTAATTTGTTCTTACTTTTCTTTAAGAAAAACAGGAGGGCACTAAGGAGCATGAAGAATCTACAGAGGTAAATGGGAGCAATATGAAGTAGGTAGTGGAAGGAGAAGATATAGTTGGGTAAAAATAGAACAGAAGACCATAACCTAGACATAAAAACATATTTAATTTGTTGCATTTAGTACTTTATTTACCCATTCTCCTAATAAATACAGCAAGAATAAAATGCTAAGCAGAAACACCACTATTGAAACAAATAACTAAGGACAGCTGCGTTATCTTGGAGAGAAACATTCAAGACCCAGAAATACCAAAACGTTAAAGGATCTAAAGGGATAACAAAAGATTTTTAATGCATTTCTGATCTTCTTTGCTTAATATTAATATCTAATGAAAACAGAAAAGTGCATGAAGCAGCTAACAGTGATCACTTTTAAACACTGCTTGTCTAATCTTCCAAGCTGTTGAATTACACAACTCCCACTGAAATAAATAGGAACTGCTGCTGCTGAGCTTTGTTACAAATTAGGCCACGTGAGAAACTATTGGATAGCTGATCTGAAACAAGTAATTGTTAGGGAGTTGTAAGGTCAGATAATGCTTACATTTAAGACTAAGTAGGTGGCTGAGTCTTGTGTACATTTTACCTGTTCAGCTGTACAACCCTCTTTCCTTTTTGTTAATTTTTTTTTAATTCAAGTATACATCTGATTTGTGTAATCACTTTCTCAAAGACTTCTCAAAAATTTGTTCTCAAAAGCCTAAGAATTGTCTACTGACATAGACAATCTGAAACAATGCATTGGAGCAAATGGCATTTTTAGTAAACAGGTTGCTGGAAAGATAAACAACTTAAGTCAGCCAGAAAAGAATATTCAAAAATACAATATTATTGTATAAACTTCCTCTTCTAAACTGCTTTGTAATTGTCAGAAGCACACAGTAAGCACATTCCCTGTGCTGTGGGCTATAAAAAGGTAATTCAAATTTTAGGGCATCTAGTACCAAATCAAAAACATCGTGGTCTAGTGATTCAAAGCACTGAGCCATTATAGACTCAAGCTGCTGGTACAAATTTGCTCAGAGGGGTTGTTCAGTAATTTGTTGGATAGGTAGCTTCAAACTGTCTGACTGACTGTGGTTCTGCTATTCTGTGTCTGACTGGACCCTTCATAGTTAGCCCAGATTTTTCTTTTTGGTAGTTCCTTCTTTTTGTCTTCCCCACTTTCTGGGCTCAGATGTATTGCTCACTGATGTCCTCACACATGCCTACCCCCAGCCCTCTTTCAGTTGGATGTTCACAGGACATTCACTCAACTCTTTTTGTTGATCTTTGCCTCAGATCTTCAGTTATCCAAATATTCCAAAACTCGTGGCCTCCTCTTTTTCCCTTTGACCTCAGCATAAGCTATGTGGGTGCACTGGCCACATCCTAATGACATGCTCTACCTCAGTGACTCTAAGTGGAGGCTGTACCATCTGCCTCTCTTGGGTCTTCCGTGAGACTTTCCTCTTCTTGAGTTACCACAAGAACACACAACTCAATTTTGAGAAAGGAAATGCAAATGCACATCCTGACATAGTCATCATCGATTCCAGTCAAAACTGGTGGTAAAATGAAGCTATGCAGGAAAGCTTGCCCTTTCTATTTTCCCCCAGTAGTTACTAATCATATATCAAAACAGAGGTAATGTGTCAGAGGTGATTGAATTTTAGCTCAAAAGAGGAAAGTACTATCTCTTTAGACATTTCCCAGAATAGTGGGCTTCTCTGTTGGCTACATCAGTCATCACTTTTCTCCACAGATACAACATGTCCACACATGCCTTGTATGATAATAACTCCTTCACCTTCCTGTCATCCCAGGAATGAGTAGACGTGACTTTCTGCTATTAGGAAGCAGTCTTGATACTCACTCTGGATCCATCATGGATTTCTGTCTGGAAGGCTGGAGAAATACACTGGTAATGGGGATTTTCAATGAACAAAAAGAGTCTTGCTGGGTAAAAATGAATCACCGCTCACATTTTCTTGCCCAAACAGTCTTGGGTGAACTGCTAGGAACAAAACTACATGGCTTAGCCAGAAAGATATTCCCCTTTGGAAAGAGAGAGCTCCTTTTCAGAGGGACAGGAAGAAGGCATATGTGTTTAACACACAGAAAAGCTACCCAAGTGAGGAAAGCCTACCATGCTTCACTGTGTTCATTACCCTGAGCTCAAGGGAGGCAGGGAGTTTCTGAATGGCATGTCATCTCCAAAACCTTGCTGGCTGTTTGCATTCTCCACATTAATTAACAATGCCATAATGTGGTTGATGATTTCCAGCCTCCAAATGATTGCAGCAATCTGCCTCTCAGCTCAGTATAACTCTGCTGATGGCCATTTTTATGCCATGTATGTTCAGCACAGATCTCCAAAACCATTGCCTTCTCTATGTGTCTTTCTGTTGTCTTTGCCCCCTGAGCATTTGCAGCTCTTTGCACTGCCACCAACTCTTTTAAAAAATTCAGAAGTTAATAGCACGGATGTTCATTTCATTCATATTCAGAATTCCTCCCAGCAGGGCCAGCTCAACCTCCTTTGCTTCATCTGTGCATGCACCTTCTCTTGCTGTATGTGGTCGCTGCACAAGAAAGCTTTCTTCTAGACAAGGAATTTCAGTACAAATATATTTCATTTCTATGACCATCTCCTGCCTTAGCAACAACTCTGCTAATGCTGCTCAGCAAAAGCGTATCACTCTTTAAGCCTGAATTGACAGTGAGGAGACAAGATGGACTTGGATACTAAAGCACTTCTAGTCACAGATAAATATTTGATGTTAACAAGTGACACGAGTTCCCTGTTCTGCAGGAGAGACAGTGCACTCCAGGAGAGAGGCCAAGCGAGTCGGCGGGACTGTCTCTGGCATGACCTGCCTCTCCTGCAGTGGGGGGAGCTGGTGCGGTCCGGAAGAAAGTCGGGTGGGTCAGTACAGTGGTGCCAGCTGTGGGGTGGGCAGTCCAGGTGTCGGGCCCTGGGGTCCCCACTGCTAATTCTGGGGCTTCTGCTGGACCTCTTCCCCAACATCCCATCAGCAGCGCTCACAGCCTGCACTGCTGGAAAGTTCTCCACACCTCGGCAATGGCGCAGCAATTAATAGGTTAGTTACAGGTGAGTAACTGGAGGGTAAACAGAGTTTAACCAGTCCAAACCCTATGCCAAACTCTCACAAGGTGGCATTCTTGGAGGATTAAGGTGGAAAAGGCAACCTGACAATCACTTGGTGTTTTTCAAGAGACTGGTTGTCGAGCAGTCTGACCCCAGGAACAACTACTGACAAACATGCCAAGGATACGTCAGGCAGATGCAGTTCAGATGAGAGTGTCAGGCAGTGCACTGTGTACACCCACAGAAAACCACCAACGTGTGCTCTTGCTAGTTCAGCAACGTTGTTTGTAAATATGCATGACCTGGCTAAATTTATATCATTAGATGATCCAGCAATGGGTAGACTTTTCTTAATTGCCTTGCAACCATGGCCTGAAATTCATTCAGAATCAAGGCAGTACAGATATGTTGATAACTCTCATATTGTACTACCATAATCCTACTCAATAATTTGATCAGTTATTTCACAATTATGTTAATGAATCATGGTGAAATTTTAAAGTGTGGTAGAATATGGAAATTACTTTCTTGCAAATGTAAATATTTGTTATTAAAATATGCAATGTTTGTTTATACCTTATTACAGCTATATAAGATGTAGAACGTATAGTGTAATGGGTATCAACATTGTTTCATAAATATTTTAGATCAAAATTGCAAATTATGCTTTTTCCTGTGTAGTTTGCAGAAAACTGAGAGCTGCGATCACTCATTTAGGTAAGTGATTGTATCTGAGTATGTTCTCAGAGTAGATAAATGTACATAGTTTCACAAATAGGCAAGTTTTATGCCCTTTTAAGTCTGATTCCAGAAAAGCCACAGAGAAAGAGAATGTTTTATTAAACAGCAAGTAAACTAGAATAGAACCACCAAATAACTTACAATAGATGGGAAGTTTGTACATACTATGTATAGAAATATTTAAAGATCATACATACTTACTGCTCATCAGACTTAAAGATCATCAGACTTACTGCTAAAATAATTAAACACAAAGTAATGTTACAGTAAATATTTTGCTTACTAAAAACAATTAAACACTGAAACCAGTAGACAATTGTTTTGAAAATCTGTAGGGTACTTCTATTTATATTATGATCTCCAACTATGAGAACAAGCAAGTCTCCAATGAAATAAAATAGGAATTTTGTGTATATCGTCTCAAGGGGATTATTAATTTAAAATGTCACACAATAAGTGTAAAGTATTTGGCATAAAGTGATAGTACATGATTGGGGCAGGTGGCATCCAGCAGAGAAATCCCACTCCTATCAAAATGTTGTGGTGCTTAAATTCGATTCATGCTTAAATCTAATTCTGTGTTTGTTTTAGCAGGAATCACTTGAAACGTGATGAACAGTCTAGTTTTACTTCTTCACCTCTGAACTCCATGGAGGCAGCTTCTTGTAGTTTCATAAGAACTTTGTCACACAATCCTACATGGCTAGGAATGCAATCACTCAACATACACATATAAGTATTAAGGATAAAACCAATATAAACAGTAAGCCAGTAACATGCCGTGCAGGTAGCATAGTATATGATGAGAATTGAATGAAAAGCAACTTGGACAAAGTAATTTCAAAGAAGACTAAAGAAAATGCTTGGAGGAACGTCAGACTTTCCTCCTGTATTTACTCCAGCATGACGCATAGACTGAACATGTCTGACCATGCACATGCAAAGATCAGCAACTGCCAAGAAGAAAGAAACTCCCTCTGTCTTTCTGTAATGTATATAGAATTGGCTGTCTTCAAGCTAGATCGCTATCTACTACTTGGCTCAGGATAAATGAGTGCAAAAGGCATACTTCCCACAGCCTAAGAACAGCCTATTTACTAAACAGCTGGAGCTAATGAGAACGTAGTACACTAATGTTTGTGACTTGTTCTCTGTCTGCTGTATGTATTAATGGTTCTCTGCCAATGCAAAAAGCTTTGAGCAGATGCACTCAGGCTGTTTTCTCTGGTCCTCCCAATATCCGTTGTAGGAGCCCTGGTTCACTACACATGATTCATTTTACAGGTCCTACATACAAATTTGAGAGTTGGAAGAAAAACCCTATTCTAATCAGCAAGCCCAAAACTCTGAAGCACTAGGCAGAGCGCTCCAAGTGTTACAACCTTCTTGTTCTGCAAGAAACACTCTTTCTTATCTTGCCCAAAGTGGAAGAAAACACAGCCCACAGCTCAGAGGTACATGCAGCTGCAATAGAATTGGGCTGGAACAGATAACTTACTGTCCCTTCTAGGCAGACGCCATTACTTTCCGTAATCCCTGTGCAGCACTTAGATATTAGTTTAATAGGTTCCTTAGAAACTGGGAGAGCAAAATTATGCTAAATAAGCAATATTTACTAGAAATTCTTCTTGAGGCATAATTGAACATTACAACTGACTCCTCAAAGGCGGCTGCTCCATTTCCAATCGCTTTACTTCTTAGGAAAAGCATTTTGCAACAGGAAAAACCTTTAAATTATTACTATTCAGTTGAAATTATTCTCTTCAGATACCAATTTGTCTACCAACTCAGATGCAGTGCTCCTACTAATCCCTTCTTTTGTGACTTTACATTGGGAATAATTCAAGGAGTGGAACAGGCTGGACTAGGTAGGTCTTTTGCATTTCACACCACAAAATGAAAATCACTAATTCAGAAGCTGCATGTCGTGAAACATTTTTTTTAACTTGTCAAAAATCTATTACCATAATATTTATGGTCATATATATTTTACTTTTGGTGGGAAGTACCTTAAACTCTAAATATTTTTCATGCTTATACCTAAAATAACATTAATTTTAAGCTTCATACACACACCATTTAGGCCTAGGAAGTAGATGCTAAGTTACACCACAGGATTTTTTTTCAGAACAGCAAATATTTTAGAACAGCGTCGTGTACTCTGTACAGAACAGGGTGCTTTATTATGTGACCCTATAATAAGGCAACTTATCACTGACCAAAATAAGACTTAACACGGTGATGCTCAAAAGCATTCATAGTAGTAGCAGAATAAAGTTATGCGAGGTATCTGAGCTAACAAACCCCTCAGGCTGGTTACCACGGTCCAGAAGAGGGCAGTGGTTTATAAAGACTCTCCTGCCCGGAGCATCAGGACTTTAATTCTGTTCAAACTGCTGCAGGGCGCAGCGGTAGCAGTGCGGCAGGCATCAGGTATGGAGCCGGTGGAAAGGGGGTAGCTGGGTTTAGGTACCCCCAAAACGCCTATCCTACCCACTGCTTCACCTCTCCTCCACCCGCGTATGGCAGCATCCACTTTAAAGACAAGGAAAAGGGGACAGCCGTGCCCCGCCAAGCCCGCGCGCTTCCCTCCCAAAACATGTCCCTGTGTGGGCACGGTCCTCGCGGGAAAGCGAGGCCTCTCCTTCCCCGCGGACGCGGAGTGGGAAGGTGGGCCCAGGGAGGGCGCAGTCCCTGCCCCGCGGAGCCCGCAGCGCGGGCACTGGCCCGGCGGGCCGCTTCCTCCCACCGCCGCTCCCCTCCCGCCCTGCTCCAACCGTTACGCCTTCCCTCGCGCCGCCCCTCGCCCGCGGCGCGCGGCAGCGCCCCCGCGCGGAGGCACGGCTCCCTCCCTGTTGCCACCCGCAGTGACGTCTCACGCGGCCTCAGCCGCTGCTTCCGCTTCTCCGATTGGCCGGCGCCCCTCGCAGCCTGCCCGCCTCCGGCGCGTGATTGGCGGGTCGGCTGGGGGACAGGGCGCGGGGGGAGGGGAGGGCAGCCCGGGCCGGCTGCATTCGTGAGGCGGCCGCGACGCGGATGCCGGACGGGGGCAGCGCACTTATTGTCTGAGCGCCGGGTCCCGGCGATAGCGGTTCAGGGGGTGGGGAGGAGGCGGGGGAGCGGCACCGGGCACCGGGGACGGGGCGGAAAGAGGAGGGGAAGGAGGGCCGGGCCAGCTCCGGGTGTCGGCGGGCGGCGTGTGCGTGCGTGCGTGTGTGCGTGAAGGGGGGGGCGGGGGCTGCGCGGGCACTCGCGTGCGGGTGCGCGCGCGCGCGGGGAGGGAAGGCGCGGGCGGGGGAGGGGAGGAGGGGGAGATTTTATTATTAATCTTTTTTCCGGGCCTTTGTGGCTGCGGGGGGGAGGGCCCGGGGGTGAGGAGGAGAAGAAGAGGAGGGAGGCAGCGCTAAGGCGGCGATAGCGGCGGCTGTTGTTGCCGCCGCCGGTGCCGCGAGGTGAAGGGACCGGCAGTCCCTTTAAACTAGCGAGAGCCGCAGGCCCGGCTGGGCCCGCCTGCCCGCTCGTTGCCTCCCGGCCTCGAGTTTGAGCGCGGGCGGCGGAAAGGCGCTTTTGTGGCGGCGGCGCGGCCCCTTGGCTGCCCTTCCTTCCTCGGCCCTTCTCTGCCGGGCGCTTTCCTTCCCTCGCGGGGCTGCGGGCGGCCACGGTAGCCCTCGCCGCCCCTCGCCCACCCCGGCGTATTATTTTCCTTCGCCTCAGCTGCGCTCCCCAGCATGAACTAGAAGCCGGGCCGAAGGGAGTGGGGAGCTCTCGGTGTCGGGGTGCCTCTGCGTGTGTGTGCGTGTGAGGGCGGGCGAGGGGCTGCGGGGCTCCCGGGCCCGCGCGGCACCGGAGGGGCCGGGGCGAAGCGCGAAGGGCGGGCGCGCCGTGCTGTGCTGCGAGGCTCGGTGTCGGTGCCGGCCCTCTCGGTTGCCTCCTTGCTCCCTTCTCCTTGCTGAGGAGAAACGGGCAGAAAATGGCAAAGTCTGGAGGAGGTGGTGGCGGTGGCGGCGGCGGCAGCGGGGGACTGACTTGGGTGGTAAGTTGTGGGGTTGTGTTTTGCTGTTTGTGGGTTTTGCTTTTTTTTTTAATTATTATTTCTTTTTGCGTCCCTTGTGTGTGTGGAAAGAGGGCGGGCTGGCTTTTAAACGAGGAAAAAACTGACGGATGGCGTGAAAGGGGAAGCGCTGTAGAGCCGCTCGGTGGAGAGGTCCGGGGCGCGGGGAGAGGGAGAAGACAGCCTGGGCTTGGGCTTGGGGTGGGCGTTAGCAGGAGAGGAGCTTGCAGCCGTGGGGGGCTCGGCGCTGTAGGGAAAAGGCTAGTTAGTCTGTGAGCAAAGAAGGAGGAAGGAGCCTCCTGCCTTGGGGGGACTGGGTGGGTTAGTAGGGCTGTTTTGAACTCACTGTCCTCCGAAGTGAGGTGTGGGCTGTCTGTCGTCCCGTAAAAGTCGCAGTTACTGCCTCTTGGTGCTAGAGCAAAGTCTTTGCGGGCTACCAAAGGGGCTATGTATTTATCCCAGCTTCTTTCCCAACTGTCTGAAAAGGCAATACCTGAAGTTCATAAGTTTCAGAGATGGGTAACGAGGAGGCTTTCAGAGACATACGGGGGGCTGGAGCTGTGTGCTTTCTATTGTATCTTGGAATTAAACTTCATTATCTTCCAAAAGTTATAACTCTGTAACAGGGCCCAGGGCCAAGAAGGGTTTGTTTTTTTTTTTACTGCTTTTCATGGATTGGTCAGAAGTATTAGGATTTGAGAGGGTGCAGGTGATAACTGACTCTAGAACTGGTGAATCATTTTGAGCCGTTTTAATGTCCTTTGAGAGTGTTAGCCCTGACTCACAGTGCAGAGGGATGCTCTCCTCGGCTGTAGTAGTAGTGGATGCTCTCTGGTTTTGGTAAGACTTGAGGAAGGAGGAGCAAAGATGACATGAAGGGGTCTGGTTCAGCCAATCAATAACTTCCCTGCCTTTCTCTTGTTCAGTGTAGGGTTCAAAAGGGGGTAACTTTAATGTTTAAGCAGAAGATGGTATATCTTGATAGATAGATGGTGAGGTAGCTGCATCTTTCATCAGATACATATGCTTTACAGAGTTAGGAACTTTTAAGAAGTCTTGTTAAAGAGAATAATAGCAAACTTGTTCTTCTGTTGTGTCTTTCTACATCTTTGAGCTGTTGGAAAAGAATGTGAATAGCATTATTGAGGTGAACAAATCCTGTATATTCTGATGGTGGACTGTTTCTGTGGCTCTAATTACTGTATTTTATGTTGGTGGTTCTCTTTTTCATTTTAAGAAGCTGGCAGCATGAAAAGGTATATAAAAATGAGTAAGTTTCTGGGTGTGCCACTTGAAATTAGGGGCAGTTTAGATATGGGAACAGCCTAAGTAGAGAAACTGAAATTATTCTCCTTTCTTTCCTGCAATACTATGTGATCTTTATCAACTGTGGTCTTTGGATAGCTCTTCAGAATTAAGATTTTTATAGGCTAGGTTGGACCAAGTAATTGAAAGTTTCACAGCTCATATAGAAAACTGCAGAATGAAGTGTGAAAATCACCGAGTAGGCATTTTTAATGAAACATGTTCTTAAATGTAATGGGAATGAAAGTATGGTGAGTCAACAGTTTCCTACAACTGGAAGTAATCAAACTTTTCCTTCTCTAAAAGTAGTAAAAATTAAAAGTGTGTTTGTCATCTCAGAGTAGTTGTAGGGAAATAATTACATTTTAGTTAAAACTGTGTTCGCATTTTTTCAGAAAACAGTAGGACATTGTTTCTTTCTTTCACAGGCATTTTAAATACTGAAGATAGGACTTATGAGCCAGTTCCTAAAGCCAAACCTGCTCAATGTCAGCTGTAGAACACTGGCATACAAAACAGCAATATTGTTGTGGCACCAAAATGGATGGGGCAGTGGCTAGCGATCGGTTTAGTGTACCAGGCCAAAAAAAATGTTGGTTCAGGCGATGGTTCATGAGTAGATGGCACATGCTGGACTTGAGGATGAGAGGTAGAGAGCTAGGGACAGTAATAGTTTCAGCTGTCTGGTTTTAATCTGCTTGCCATGTATCTGCTGGATATGCAACTACTTGCTGTTTGGTTGTAAGTTGTTTTGAAACTACCTTGATTTTTTTAGACTTTTTAGTAGTGTGTTGAAACCACTAGGATGCTTACTTTCTGAGTAATGTATTTTGTATTGTTAGTGGTTTCTTTTTAAGACCATGAGTTAAACGATTGAAGGGTAACAGAAGTAAGTCTAGTTCTAAAGATGAGGAAACATTTAAAACTTAGTGGGATGTTAATTTATGTTTCAAACTAGCAAATCCTATATGCATAACCTGGTGCTCACATTTTAGTAGAGTTGCATGTATAACTAGCTTTGGTTGTGATTTAAATAGTGTGCTTGTTCATTGCTTCAACTAACTAGGAAAAAATTACATGCAGTTATGAAAAAGGAAGGGTACTTCATGCGGTAGAGAATTTACCTTAGAGTGAATTTCATAATGAGAACATCATACAAGCATCAGGTGATGCCTACTTTTACTTTTAAAAGCAAGATGAATTAAACGTTCATGGAAACAAACAGCAAGTCATCTGTGTTTTTAGCTACCTATAACAGAACTTAAAGAAATGTAACTAGCAATGGTAGGCAGTTATCAGTGATGGGGACGCATGAGAGTATATCAATTGAAAATGTTTCTTGGGAGAACCATCCAGCATGTATAACTGAAAATAAACCAAGATAACCTCTGATTTATCAAATGTGCTAGTTATTTTTTGAGGAGTGGGGTGTTTTTTTTTTTTGTGGTGGTGTTTTGTTTTGGGGTTTTTTTTGTCTGGTGTTTTTTTTTTTGTCTGGTGGGTTTTTTTTTGTCTGGTTGCTGATTTTTTTGAATCAACTTGCAGCTCTCCACTCTAATAGTTGATAGGAGTTTTGACCAACAGATTGATACTAATTACTTTTGGTGGGTGATTTCCAAGGATCACCCACAAAAGTGTTAAGTTGTATTAAGAGTTAGTTACAAAAACATGGATTTGTAACTAGAGAAGTTTTCATTGGTGAAACATAATGGCATTTTCTAATGCTAGAAAAACTTACTTTGAACAAAAGAAGTAATTCTTATCTTCAGCCTTTCTGTGTGTTTAGGAACTACAGAAAACGAACTGTCATAGTAGTACGGTAATAGTATTTTATGATTTTTTTATAAATATGCCCCGTATAGTGAAAATGAAGTCATTGCAAATAACACCGTGAAGTGTGTTGGTTCTGATGCAATGGTCATGCCCACAAAGCTATTGAAGAGTGTTTCAGACAAGCAGTACCTCATCCACTAATTCTGTCAATGTTTTCAAGGCTTTCTCCTCAACCCTAAGAGCTACACAAGCCTGAAAAATGAAAGCTGAGACTATTGATAATAATTTAAAATTTTGGACACCACTTCCATTTTCTTGCCCTTTGTGAAAGGGATAGGTTTCAGTTCTAGGAAATGCTAGCTTAAAGTGAATATATGCTGAGTGTTAGTGTGACTTTTATTTAAAAAAAATATAATTAGTATCAGATCTGTATGCTCCTTGAATGGAGCAGAATGGAAATAATGTATATATTTGGGTTATACTGGTTCATCCTTGGTTTAAATAAATACTGTAGCTGTATATTAATAAGTGAAAAGACAGCAACCTTTCAAATAATCTAAATTCAGCTATTAGCACTTCTCAGCAGTTTCAAAGTTTACCTTGAAAATAACTTTTAACTTAATGTTGTCATTTAAAAAAAAAAAAGAATATATATGTAGTAAAGAAGATAGGACAGTAGACTCAAAAGAAAACAAAATGAAACAAAAAACCCCCAACAAATAAAGCCCCCCCCATCCTCTGTTGTTTTTATTGTTTCCTTTGAAAACAAATACTATTAAAGGTGTTCAGTTTTACTTCACTTTTAGTAATTTGTTTTGAGAGGATTAAAACAAATCTTTATTTTGAATAGTGTCTGATATGTTTCCAGTGATATGCCATAACTCACTTGTAATGGATTCTGCACTAGGTGGTTTCTAACTTTATGGGAAAGTTTTTTGCATCTGAAATCTGAACAGGGTCCCTCCTGCACCAAGTATCTGCCTACCGTTGCTCTATACTGAGCATCATCCATTACTCTGATTTGGGAGCAGGGGCTTTTGGACAGGAGCAAGACAGGAGTTCCCTTCTTCTGTCAGTATAGTGCTTGGGGAAGAGTGTCGGGATATGACAGGGTGCCCAAGAATTGTAGTATGTTACTATCATGAGTCTATTCCTGTAAGCTGGCTGGATTCTGCCTGCCTGAAGTACGTCACCAAATCCTAATCAAATCTTCACTTTTTAAAAATAAGCATGCTGTCCTAGAGGTGAACCAAATGTAAATAGTTCTTCTTTATTCTTTTTATTACTGTTTATTACCACTTTATTCATTTCAAAAGCAGGAGTAAGTGGTTGAAGTTCCTACCATTGAATCCTCTAGAACTCTTTAGTTGCCTTTCTAGACCCAGGTTAAAGCTCAGATTAAGCTTTCTGTTCTTTCCATTTCTTCATCTGGATCAGGCCTTCTCTTTCTAGGCTGAAGCTAGGCCTAGAACACAGTTGTCATGTATATGACAGTTGTTACATATACTGTTAGTTACTGTCTTATCTTTCCTCTGCTATATTGTAGTGTCTGCGGGGGGGGGGACGGGGGAGGAAGGTCTTACATTGTTGCCAAGTCTTGTTTCAGTGCTCCTCTCTCACTTTTTATAGGCATCTATCTTTTCTTTGCTATTATGTTGAGCAGAGAACTGAGGGTTTTTTTGTGCCCTGTGTGCTCTCCCCTCCCTCCCCCCCCCCCTTTTTTTTTTATTTTACTGTTGTACAATGGAAGGTAGGTCAGACGTGAAATAGGTGCCCTGATATGTTACTATTTACTTTTATTAAACATAACACATTTTGTAGGCTTTGGAGCTATGTAGTATATCAACAGTCAAGGGGGATCAGCATTCCCTCTTGCTCTTGTTGAATTTCTGATTCTGGTGCCCTTAAGGAAGCAGTGTTGCAAAGAGATGTGTGACTCTCCTGAATATTCTAGCACTAGAGGGAAATGTTTGTGGCTCAATTTGGTGAGTCAGACACAATAATTCTGAAGAGGGATTCATTAGATGTTATGGCTTGCCTGCCAAAAGTAAGTTGTTATCTCTTATCCTCTATCCTCCATGCCACCATCCAGTGAAATACTTTTGTCATCATCTTACTGGTCCAATCTTCTCCTTGTTAGAGAGCTGAATAATGCAGGGTCAAAGAAGTGATAGAGATGATATCAAGTAGAGGCTTGGTGATGGAACAAGATCGGGGCTACCTTTTGACTGCAAATGAGCCAATCTTACAGCTTAATAACATGCATCTTCGCCCTGTGTATTCTGAGCTGGGAGGAAAACTTGTTCTAGTGAAGGTGAAAGAATGCTGGATGCGTAGAAGTGGGGAACTAAATTGTAATGAACTCTAGGAAGGAATGTATATCTTGGGGGAGGGGGAGAAAATTGATTTTAAAAAATACATGGGGGATTACTTTAAGTGTTTGGTGGGGAAGGTGTACATTCAAGCACGTGTACTCTGTTAATGTTCTATCTGTCTAGATTTGTGTGTGTATACGTTTAATTTCTAAGTTACCAGTGCTGTATTAGAGGTTAAATAAGGAATTACTTTATTTGGACAGATAGTAACCTTTCCAAATAAAAGAGTATATAAGTAGTCTAAGGTAGGCAGTTTAGGTTTTAAAAAATTTGTGTTTAAATCTAGGATTTTGTTTTCATAGACTTCGTTTTCCAGAAGTAGATTTTTACCTTGCATGTAAACTGTCTTGTGTGTCTACGTGCAAAAGCAGTCTTCCAATGCATGTTTATATTTCAATTAATTGAAAGCAGCACATGTGATTCATAGCTGATGGATATGAGTGATTCCATCCCTGGGAGTGGGTTTTATATATATTATAGGTTATACAGAGAGAATCTGGAAATGAAAACTGGTACAGAAAACTTAATTTTCCTCATCTAAAATAGTAGATTTCTTGCAAGTTGCCCACAAAGAAAACATTATTCTGCACTATATAGGCGGTTTGAAAGTTTTCAAAAGCAGATTGAGCAAAAATATGTAGTTCTAAACTGTGTGAAGAAGGCTGTTTTGAAAATTGTGTGCTTGGAGACCTAGCGGTGTCCTCTCAAGTATATGTACTGAAACCCAGGTATTTTGGAAGAATGTATTTTAATACTAATATCCCAAATTTAAAGTGAATATTAAGTCAAGGCATGTAAAATGTTTTTACAGAACTTTGAAAATAAATACTAAAATTTAAAATATAATTTAAGTTCTAGCAACCAATGAAGGTGTCAAGATTGAACATACCAAGTGTTTGTTGTTTTTATAAACATAGGAAAAAAGTATTCCTCAGAAGCAGCAATAGACCAGCTCTTAGTAATAGTAATTTTTGTTCAAAAAATGTTTCCTTGCCATTCTCTTGTTATGAGTACTCAGAAGGTTGATGTGAAAAGCAGGGAAAGATTCCTCTCCTCCCCAATAAGTGAGGATCAGATCTGCTAGTTTTAAGACTTCAGTGTGATTGCAAATGCTTTCACTCTTATGAACTGAGTCCTTTTAAGTTATGTTTTGAAGTGCGCGTTGTTAAACTTTTTCTATGATATCAGCTCATCTCGTTTCATTTAATAAAGCTATTTTAAAATGCTGTCTGCATCTTAATGCAATTCCAATTTACATATAAATAGTTTGCCACTGAAAGTAAAGTACTACTTTTAATTTTTTATTTTGTTAAAATGATAACTCTGTGTATTTGTTACACTATACACATCTAAGCAATTCTGTTTTCTTTTCCCCAAGTAAAAAAAGGGCATTAGCAAAGTTAGCGTAAAGGCTGCTTGAGTTAGAACACGTTTGAAAGGTTCAGATCTAAACATCAGATCTATATTTTCCTTTGTTGGACATCTTTTTAAAAGCTACCTTAAAGGAAAAAAAAAAAAGGCAAGGATTAAATTACTTAATTTGATTAAGATTAAATTGCTTAATCTACTATGTGTGTTTTTCCTGATTTGTGAGGTGGAATTTCAGTTGAGATATTAAGGAGTCCTCCTTTCATGGAAGCTGTGTGTCTTCAAGAGGTACTGATTTCTTTTACTCTTTTTTTAGTGAATGAGTGGGCCTCGTTAGACTGAGGCTTCCTGTTCCTTCTTTAAGACATTGAACAGTTGTGAGAAGAACAGGTGTATGAAAAACTGGACAAATGTCTGCCTTAGTGAGGTGCCAAAAACTCACACACCAGCTTTCTCGATCTGTGGAGGAATCTTCAAGGAGAGAGAAAAGAACAATATTTTCTTGTCATGACAAAATCACAGGAGCTATAAGATAACATTGAAAAGTTATTTTCTTGTAAATCAAAAGAAGCTGAGATAAAGTACAGAAAAAACCCAATTTCTTGCAACCAGATAACTTGATATGTAATTTTTCTATAAGAGCAGTTAGAATTCTGGGGTCAGCCCCTAACCAGAGCATCTTTACCTGTGAGAAATTGATAGTGTGCGCTTCACTGGAGATACTGGAAAGCAGCTGTCCAGTCTCTGGTAGCTCTGGGGTATTTTGACTTTTTAGGGAAGATAGTGTAGTAACATATGAACATTTCAGTCTTGTGATTATTCCCTTGGTAGTTGTGTACCATGATATAAAGATACAAGAATGGCAAAGTGACTGGGGAAGAATAACACCATCTTAGACCAGCCGATATAGAGAGAGTTCTAGTGCGTGCAGTCATTCAGACTATTGCCTCCATGCATCAACACAGAGCTCTGTGTTGGCTGAGGTAGTGTTTTTCATCATACACTGTTTAGTGATCCTAACTTAAAGTCTTTTCCACCACTGTTATATTACAGTATTGCCATGAAAACTTTGAAATATTACGTCACAATCTTGGAGTGAAATGGAAGCAAGTTGCTTGGAGGAGATAGTTGCAAGAAGTGAGGCAGTTATTCTGTTATTAAGCAGACCTGGGAGAGGATTTTTCTTAAACACACAAATAAGACACTGTATAAGCACGTGAGGAATCAGCTGGGGGGGAAGTTCCTTACCTGGGTTTACTGGTGGAGAGGGAGGGAGGTGGTCCAGATAGTTTAGAGAAAGCAAACCTGAAGTTGTATCATGTTAACCTCCCCTTCCTGATACTAGTTAAATCTTTCAGAATATGCCATGTAGACTTTCTTCTTTGCCAGTGGAGTGATATACATGTATGTCAGGTAACAAACATGATGAAAACACTGAACGATTTAAAAATTAATCTCAAAATATATTTGAAATTATTTTATGAGTCTTTTATATGGTACCTTTTATGGAGGGGTGAATTCTTCTGCCTGCCAAGATGCAATTCTTCAATTGCAAATTAAAGCATAGAGTTTTGATGATCTTCAACATTGTCAGTGTTTTTAATGAGCAATCCTGAAAAGCTTTTCATAATAACTTCTGTAGGAATTTTGCTGTGGGAGGATGAATGGCTGAGGAAGGGGGAGTGCTCAGGCTTTTTTGACTTGTTGCTACCTCTGTTTTTCTCCTTCTGAATTGCTGTAAATGTCTGAACGCCAAACCTGTGTTCCTTTCTCATGGAATTTACTACAGCATTGAGACTATGATATGTAGTATATTTATGGGACTTGTAAAACATTTCAAGATTTGTAAAAATGCCAGAGGAACAGTAGATGTTGCATAGTAGGAGTTGAGCAATTAAACTCAAGCTACTTTTTTAAAGAACACTGGATTCATATTTACTTTAATGTGGCGGAAAAGAATAGATTTTGAAAATACAGAATGCCAGAAAATGTGGCTGCGTTAGCATAGGCATTTCTAATAATAAAAAAGCAGATGCATATGTTATTGTGGAGCAAACTGTGGTATTTGAGAGAAAGCAATGTGATCATTATTCGTAAACTTGTAGAGTTTGTTCTATGTTTGGGACAGTTTTTGAAAAGAAAAAACCTCATTAATTTCCATTTACGTGGTACTTTGTGTTAAGTAAATATGTTACTATTGCTTTTCTGTTGAAGATTCTAGGGAGTAGACTTTTAGTGATTACTACTAATCATACTGTGTTCCTTTTTAGACCACCATATACGTTAGAAGTACAAAAACCTCAAGGATCACAGTTAAGGTATTTAGTATTTCACTGCAAGGTATACATGCAAGTAACATAAAGGTATACCAATCCTAATATACTGAGAGCTGTTACATTCATGAGAGTTCAAAAATTTTATTCGGTTGTACAGTGGAGAATTGCTTCCTACTGAAGAGTGCGATTGGATAAGTAACCTCTAAGTGATGTTTGGGCTCTCCTCTATCACTAATGTAACATGACTAGTAATCCTGGAGCTGACTAGAAAAGACTGGGCTTTGGATTTTGTGTAGAATAAAATCTTCATGTGTGGGTTCAGTCACTTCTTCCAATGTATCGCAACTTGACTCCTGTTCTGTGTTACTATGCCAGTTAACATGAGCTGAAAAACTAGCCTGTTTGATTTGCTCCCCCTGTGTATTCTCTTGCAGCATGAATGTCTTGAATGTTGTCTTACTTATGCCTGAAGCTTTTTCTACAGCTGTTTTTCTACAGTTAGTTTATTAATCCGAAGATAGTTCAGCGAAGTAAAAATACCTTGCGGTACAATATGGGTTCAGCTGGCTGTAGAACCTAAGGAAAGATCACAGTGCTGTTCTAGGAATGTGATATTTGACATACAGCCTGAATGGGTTTTAAAGATTTTCGTTGTCAGAAGGATCTATCAGGTTGTGTTGTTCTCTTTCAAAGTAATCTTTGCAATTGGGAAATTAAATGTGCTGAGAGTCTAGAATACTTTCACAGCACTCAAACTGGTGATGCCGTAAAGCATTAAAAAGGGCAAGGATATGGGAACTGCTGAGTTATAAAGGGGTGCTGCCAGATGCTGATAACCTAAAGTTCTGATGTCAGTACCTCTAACTTTTTGATTTCTTGGCTAGCGGAGGGCTTGTGTGTGAGTTGAATGATGAAACAGTGGACCAAACAGATTTAGTCATTCAGTGACCAAACTGCTTCATGCAGTGGTTCCAAGGATCACAGTTCTAAAAATCTGTAGGAAAACTGTCTTAAGTTGTCTTAAATTTTAACGTGAATAAATTACTTCTCCGTGAGAGTCAGTTTTTTTTTTCCTTCCTTGTTTCTGAATTTTAGCTGGTAAAACAAATTCTTAAAAGGTTAATTTGTAAAAGCATCCATAAATGTACTTTTTGATACTGGGTAAACAGTATCAAAATTTAGTATTGGAGTAGAACTTTTCAGTGGATAGACAACTAAAAAATTTCAGACCCTTAAAAAATTTAACAGTAAAATTCAGTTAAACTGTCATCATACATGGGCAGATGTTAGACACTTGCTTTTAAAGAAAATAATAAAGGTCAGGATCTGAATGTACTGCTGATTGTATCCAAACCTGGGCCAAATAAAGCAGAACTGTTGCTGTAGTAACTTAATATATGTGTAAGTGAATTCATATTTAAAACAATATACGTAATTTTCTGGTCAGAAGTAATTATAGAGAGCGTACATATTTGCACAGAAGTGGTATTCTTCACTTTTCAAAAGTCTTGTGGAGAAAGCAAATCCCTAAATTTTCATTTAAATCTAGTTATATTTTGCATTAATAATCCTAAAATAAAAATTATGATGCTTTTATTTAGCTATTTAATGGGAAGATGAAGCTATGTAATTCTAAGAATGTCGTTTCATGGTGCAACTAAGCAATCTAGCGATACGTGCTGAAAAGTATGGGGGTTTTTAACCTTATCCTCCTAGCTGTATGTTTCTGTTCTTTTTGTTGCACCAGTACTTGTCTGATTCTCTAGCAAGCTTGTTCAGGAAAATGAGCCAGCAGCCAGCTGATCGCTTCTAGTTGATGAAAAATGGGGGGAAGGCTCCATTTGCTCCTTGAACTGCCTTATTGTGAAGTCAGTTTGATTCCACTATATGGAATGGAGAAGCAGGGGAGGAGGGAAGAAAGAAGGAATTTTTTCATTTCGGCAGCAATTAACCATTGTGTTTTTCTGTAATGGGGAAATCTGACCATCCTCAAGCTATTCTATAACTGAATCATCATAACAAAACTCTATGTAATGTGATCCTTTTCGGAGTCCAGAGTGAATTCTCCAAATCAGGAGATAAAAAATTCAGGAATTCAAAATAAACACACACGTTAGTCTCACTGGAGTGAGACTAGTGCTGGATGATTTTACTGGGCACTCCTTCCTACGATCAGCTTTGGGGAGGATATGATAGAGAGATTTAGTTCATGCCACTAATGGTATGCAATGGTCTATGGAAATTTGCTGTGGTAACAGGGAACTGTTACTTTTGTGTGTTTTCATCTTGGCAGGAGAGCCAAACCATTTGTTAAACACAGCAGGAGAGTGGTTTATTTTGAAACTCCCTCCAGTTTTGTTTTCATGGTGGGAGGTATTCTCAGCCAGAGTTTTCTTTGGGAAAATTGCAAAATGTTTAGGTAACAATGTACTCATCTATTTTTCTAAGGCAAAAAGAGGCCATTATGATCCAGTATATAACACCACACTACAGTCAAGTGCATGTTATCCATAGAACTACCTAGTAATTACCATATTGCGCCTATAAACTTTTTCTGAGGTATAGCATATCTTCCTCAAAGAGGTAGTTTTGTTTTGAACTGAAAGTGGTAGAAAATCTACCGCATCCCTGGATTTCATTACTTACTTAACCTCCCTAGGTTTTACAGCTTAATTACACTCAAAATTTACCATGCTGTCCCACTAAATGTGCTTATCCTACATTTTATTTAAGGGAATGTAGGACACATGGCATGTGCTTTTCTAAATTCTTATGTCCCAGGGCTGCATTTGCCTTTCAGGAGAACAATCGTTGCATGTAGTAGTTTTAGGAGTTTAAGGCAGAAAAGGCAAAGCCGAAGTGAAGGTAACTCCTTGTTCACATACTAATGCCTCTTCTCTGTTCATTTATATTTGTCTGCCAATCTAGAAAATGAGCCCTTTTTTGCCACCTAATATGGGAATGAAAGAATAGGCAGACTAAAGAAAAACGGATTTTTGGGTTTTTTGTTTCGTTGGGTTTTTTGTTGTTGTTGTTTGGAGATAGTTTACAGTGTGGAGGAGAAGGTGACAGTGGCCAATACAGGATTAAGTCTGTGTAAGTGGGGAGACATTAACTTTTTTCAGGATTTTCAACTTCTTGCGACAGTGTGAAATTCAGCTACTTAAATAAAGGTAAAGCTTTCACTTAAAGTGAGGAGTCAAACTAAAGATGTATATTCCAGTTACGGTGACATTGAAACTGATGATGAAACCTATGTTCTTTGCTGTAGCTTTACGTTTTATTATCTATTTAGATAGGAATAGCTTTTCTGTGGGGCTGCCGCACTGTCCAGATCAAATGTGTATTAAGATTTAACATGTTGAAGTACAGCTATTTGCAGCATAAGTAACCAAACTCAGCATGGTGACTCAACGTGATTTCGAAAAGCAAGGGAAGATGACATAATCCAGTTTTCATCAAAAAAGGAAATAAAAATCTCTGACATAATATGGATGTCACGCATGCTCTGTTATATGCAGAAATTTCAATGGAAGAGACTGTAAGAAGAAAAAAAAAACACAAAATGTGAAGAAAGAAGATGCCAAAACCAAATACGTGAGTTCTTAGGTTGAAGGTAGGCAGTAAAAGTCTTGTTGCCAAACTGTTGTCTATTAAAGGCTACTTAGGTTCTGACTCTTGAGATCGCAAAAGGAAAGAATGACTATAGCTTTCACACAGTACTAGATAAATTTATAGCAAAAACAACTCCAAAAGAGAAACTCTGCAATCATTGCAATCATACTGGGAACGCAGTTACCGTAATAAAACATGGTTATGATAGCATGCACAATAGTCTTGATGTAGTAAACTGAGCAGCAACTGCTATCAACTGAGAATCAGTATGTTTTTCTGTCCAGTTACCACTATGCGGTGTTTGTTAAGAGTGTCTAAGATGCTTGTTATACCTCAGATCACAGTATGAAGTGTACTGCGTGTCTCTAAAGAAGGATGCACAGTGCAGTAGATTATAGCATTCCAAACTGCTTAAATATGGTCATCTTGCTGACTTACATGTATGTGGATGTGTATGTTCGTCATCAGGCTGGAGAGTTATAAAGTCTGAAAGACTATCAAGAATCTGCAAAATCTTGAACGTTACAAGAATATTGGGAAAGTCAAACAGTGTCTAAAAAAAAAAAAGTGTATTAAAAATTGGCAACATTAAGATTGCAAAGCAGACCCTGAAAATTGGATAACCTGTTAACAAACAAAAAACAGACTTACTGTGAAGCAGAGTACTTAAGCCCTTTGTGACACTTGGTTAATTCTCTTTGGGGGTTTTCTCATGAAACAACAGCTGGTGCTGTTTTGAGAAGTGTTATTGGAGCTCTAACAATATGAAGATCTTTCATACATGACAGAATACAAAAAGGCATTCTTGAGACAATTCCAAAATATACAGAAGAGATTGTCAGTTTAACAACACTGCAGTTTAGTGCTTGCTCAGTTTTAAAAAAAAAAAAAGAAAAAAAAAAAGAAGAAAAAAGGCTTTCCTGCTATATTTGCTTGCATTTTAAGTAGTAGAAGCTCAGCAGATGAAAGCACTTTTAATTTTTTTTTTTTTTTTTTTAAAGTTATCAAGGAAAACATAATAGGAAGATCCTGTGGAGGATGTTTGTGTCCGTAGATTTATGTCATGGTTTTGGTGATGAAGATTTTTCTCTTCTTTGGGATGAGTTCTAAACATCATTTGAACCATATAAGACAGAGATACAGTGATGCAGAGTTGGTCTTCTGTTTCAGAGTACAGCACAGCCCAAAAGGCTTGATCTGGGAAACTGCAGTTCTGTGGACTTCTGATGCTTGCATGCCTGCATAATAACATTAGTTTATGTAGTTGAATACTTTCTGGCTTTTGTTTTTATGCTTATGTTTCAATAGTGTGTAAGTTAAATAAGTTCTGAGTGTTTATAACATGAGTATTTTTTGCATACAGAAGATATAGTATACTTGGAGGATTGTACAAATACAATCTATCCTGCTCTGACAATGAAACTTAAACATTTAAGTAGAGCATACTGAAAAGGTGTTTGTGATGTCTTAGTAAAAACTATAGAATTAAAGAACTTTAAGACTACTTTCTTTTTTAATAATAACTGGCCAGGAAGAAAAATGTTATGCTGATTCTTTGTGTGTTTTTTTTCCCCTCTTAAATCATACATAATCATGTTCTAATTAGTATGTTATAAAAGGTAATAGACATAGTTGTCACAGGGAGTGGAGTAACAGAAGATCCTTACTACTGCTGAGTTAAAGCAAACTCACTGTTCCCCAAGGAGTTACACTTCTGCAGGACTAGCTCTTTTTCGGCAGCAAAGTTTGTCTGGGTGTGACCTCTATTCTCTGTCAACATGACAACAATCTGGCAGTATAATCTCAACAGAAATAGTTTTGATACTCTGTACATTTCTTACTGATAAGTTGGAAAGTATAAGTGCCTCCAAGTTGTCAGTAAGGCTTTCACTGGAAAACAGAAATGCATTTCCTAGTGTTGTATTAAAGGCAATGGCTTGTAGGAATCCCTTACCGATAATTCTATTCTGTAGTAATTTTTCACGATCTAGAGGTACTCATTCAGTCACAATAAAAGGGACTTTTCCTAATCTACTGACTTTTGCAAACATGTTGTGGGACAAGTAGAGCTATTGGAG
The DNA here is from genome assembly GCF_964195595.1 of Calonectris borealis. Classification (NCBI taxonomy): domain Eukaryota; kingdom Metazoa; phylum Chordata; class Aves; order Procellariiformes; family Procellariidae; genus Calonectris; species Calonectris borealis. The sequence goes on from NC_134313.1 coordinate 128,002,905, forward strand.
ACAGGAAAATTGTAGCCTAAATTGATTAGGCTAAGGTTTGAGTCCTTATTGTGTGTTAATGTGTTACTGAGTTGTGATGCATGGTTAGACCCTAGTCCTCAGATGCTGTACAAGTAGAAGCATTTTAGAGAGCTGTCTCAGATCAATCATAAGAATACAATACTGATGTACACGACAACTGAAAAATTGGCATGTGATAACTGCCCATTGTGTACTTCACCAACTGTAAAAACCTCTCGAAGCCTAAGAATTGGGAGCAAATAGAAGAGTTTCATTTGAACAAGATTCTGGTGGTCTTTACACCTGTAATTCTTGCTTTCTGTATGAATTGCATTTCCTCTCTTCCCTTCTTTCAACACTTGCTTCTACTTCGTCTGAGAAATATTATTTTATTTTCCTGCTAATCACTAGTCCCTTTAGAACAAGTGAACTTGTTAGCAGAACAGTGCTAACAGAGCTATGGAACCAGTAAGTAATCTGAGGGTGACTCCTATGAGGTATGATAGGAGTAAGGTCAGAGAGAGAGAAAGAGAGAGAGAGAGAGATGTATTAAAAAAAAATTATATATTCATACAGTGAAGCTCATTGGAAGCCTGGACATCATTCACAGAACTACTTCAATGAAATAAAATTTACGTTGCAACTATTGGCACTGCTTCTTTAGTAACAATTCCCGTTCCTTCTCTTCCATATATCAGTGTAATGTATCTATCTTGTGCAGTCCTGTTTCTTTTCTGCTTGTTTAGCTGATCCATGGCTAATCTTTTAAGGGTGGTGGTGGTGAGATTATTGCAGTTTAAGACCGAATGACAGTGTGGAGAATAAATTAACTCAGATACAAAAACACTTTAATCACACATGCATGCGATTTTGCAGCTTCCCTGTTTGGCAGGAGATGTGATGTGCTCCAGAAGAAAAGTCATGAAAGTTAGTGTTGAGGTTCCAACTCTGCTGCATGTAATCCTGATGCAGGATTGTGGAGTCCCCTGGATTCTTTCCCCCTCTTATTTTGGATGCTGTCAGTTACAGGACTGGGTACTAGAGAATTTTTGATTCTCATTTGGCCTGTTCAAGTTTACTCAGGGCCAAACAATTGGCTGTTGTCATCACTGGTGTACACAGTCTGCTTGTCTCAAAGGTTCTCAAAATACGTGTTTTGTAGCATTTCTGTAAATAAATTAGAAAAATGTGATCTCTAAATCTGGAAGAGAAAGGTAATTTCTCATGTTGTGAATAGAATGAAATGCTTTATTCCTGTGCCTGCTAAGAGGAAAGAAGAAAAAAAAGAGCATCAGAGCTTAAATAGTAGAAGCTGGAGAAGACCAACTGGAATAATAGGGAGAATTGTCCTTGTTAATTGTATGCTATAGGTTGGTGTTTGGCCTTTTTGAGTCTGGTGAAGTTGTTTGGGTGAGTTCAGTATCCTCTGTTCGGTATTCTTATGTGCTTATATACTTTCTTACCGTTACTTTCAGTGCTATCTGAGGCTGCAGCAAAGGCTAGATTGAGAGAGAACTGATGATACTTTCTTCAGGCTGAGAAATTTACGTGGGGACTGGTTAATCCAGGATTGAAGTTTAGCCTACATTTACTTTATACAGAGATTTACTGGGAACAGCTAAATGGGAGTAAAATATTTACCTGAGTGGCAAGTGGGTTTTGTCCTTATTATTTATCTGTTGATGGCTTTTACTGGTCACATAACACCTGCTTCAAAGTTTGTAAACCCCCTGTAAGAGAAGGAGGCTATTTCAGGTATTGGGCAGGTGGTGACAGAATTTTTTTCTGTTATGTCTGCTAGCCAGGCAAATAAATCACGTGAGTTCAAGTTATGTTTATTGGTATTTTTAAGATAATTCCAATTTACAGGTAGAAACGTATACTGTAAAATGTCATACCTAGTCTCTTGGTAGATAGACTCTTTCTGTCTCAGAACAGGGCTTTTCTACATTTGGTTGCCCTGAGAGATTTAAACTTTTCGTTTGTGTGGTTTTAGTTCAATGGGAGAGATATTTATTAGGAAAAATTCACTGAAAGATGCACCAAATCCCTGTATCCTCCCCCCAAAAGTGCCTTAGTTTTCTGTAACACTGGTTGCTCTTCCAATCGAGACATTTTTCATCATCTCCAGCCATGTTAGGCTTGAATTCTCTTTAAATTATGACATTATCCTGTGTGAGTCTCTTTTTTTTTGTCCTTTTTTTTAAGTCCTTGGCTTATTTCATCAGAAAGCATTCTAAACTGGGATTGTACCAGGTTTAATTACTTCAATTAAATAGAGAATGTAAATTATAGCAATTGAGAAGCCATAGGAGAGGCATTACAGTGTTTCTTAAGTCCCACTGAATGAATTGTCCGAATTAAAATGTAAAGGAGTAGTTTTACTGTTATTATTCAGAACAGTATTCAGTGTTTCGGATTCAAATGCTTAAGCACAAAATGGATGTTATAAATACTTAACCTGAGGAAGTGGGTGTCTTTTGTAATATACTGTTGTTTCCTTATTTTGGTTTATCATGATTAGTAAATCACTAAAGTTTGAATATGTGACAATTTGTTAAGAAACTGTCACATAATCTGTTGAATTTTTTCTGTTGAGAGGATAGCTTGATCTTAATACATCTGAAAATTTAAATTACATGGCAAGTTTTGATTGTAATTTAAATCTCTGTCAGGTTTTGTTCGTATCTTGAGAGTGACAGATTGAATGAATGAGGTTGATTGTTGGTGTCTTTTTGGTTTTAGACATTATTTGATAATCAGATCAGTGCTTCAAAAAAGGAAGACTCGGAAAGCATTAATAAAAATGACACTTCAAAGAAGATGTCTGTTGAGAGAGTTTATCAGAAAAAGACTCAGCTTGAGCACATCCTCCTCCGTCCGGATACCTACATTGGGTCAGTTGAACCGTTAACTCAGGTAGGTATCACTAAGTTTACAGTCTAAATAGTTTTTGTTGTTTTAATGAGGAAATTACTGTCCTGGTTAATAAATAGGCAAATCTCTACTTTTCTGAGTATTCTGAATTATCATGCTAAAAAATGTGGTCATGTTTATGTATGCATGTGTAGGAAGGGGTCAAGGGAAGACTTTTTAAAGCAGTGCTTGGTTCACCTGAAAAAACTTGCTCAGAAAATGTTGAGGTTCAGTCAAAACATAAACACACATCTATGTGTGTAAACACACAGTAAAGTGTGTGTATGTGTGTGTTTAGAACCATGCCTATATGCACACAAATATGTATACATATTTGTAAGTAGCATTTGCTCGAGGTCCAAAAATGCTTTGGTCTGTTTGTTTAGGTAGAGAACAGAGAATTTAAGCCTCCTGCTGGCACTTTTTTCAGCTGTTTTTGTGAAGTTGCAAATTGCTTTGAACTTCACTGTCTGTACTGTTGGAGTTCCCCACCAAGTAGAAAATAATGCATTTTCATTATGGAAGTCTTTGTGAGTACAGTTGTAATTTTTGCCAGACTTCTGCTTCTGTCTCATATGACAGCAGAAATCAGATTGGAAGAGTAAAGTTCCTGAAGTAATTAGATCTTATAGAATCATAGACTGGTTTACCAAGACAGTATAAATATTTCTATTTTATTTTGTTTACATGTAGTTAATGTGGGTTTATGATGAAGATGTAGGAATGAATTGCCGAGAAGTTACCTTTGTTCCAGGCTTGTACAAGATCTTTGATGAAATCCTTGGTAAGTATTTTTAACAATAATATTGCTTTAGCATTATGGAGTACACACTTTTCTGAGAGCTCTCAAAGCATATTAATTTGTTTCTAAATTTAAATCACAGAGTCCCACTAAACTGCAGTGCATGAAAATTTTAGTGTATTGCAGTGCTACAGAACAGTTTAAAGAGGGAAGAGTGTTTTCAGTTGAACTTGTGAGACAGTGTAAATATTTGTTACTGGATGTCTAAACTAGATCATTCTTTATGATCAATATTGTTACAAGATTTTTAATCTGCAAAGTTTATCAGGGCCACAGTTTTAAATAACATTTGAAAGAAGATTATTCTCCTGAAAGAAGACAACTGAAAGTTGTCTAAGTGTTAACTTAGATAATCATCTTATGAATCACTAAAACTACCTCCTTCTGTAGAGGATGATAGTTGTGGTGATGGTGATTCTTACATGGATCATTTCTAGACTTCAGACAGTTTTAAAATGAATAAGTATCATATTGCCATTTAAAAGCATGGTGTCCGAGACACAAACAAATGATTTTTAGAAAATTCTGTCCTAAGTCACTATGACTTACTAGTTTAGGACATTCTCTTGGTGACAGGCACGCACTGAAGACTAACCAGCAGTAGAGATGTGCAACATCTGAACAGTGTGCTGTCTGCTGAACTGATATTATGTGTTAATTGACATGAATTCTTGGGCTAATCAGTTTTTATGAAGTTATGTTGTAAGGATTGGCGGGATTACATAGTAAACTAAATTATGGTCTATTGAGGTCAATGGAAATTTTGTCATGACCTTCATTGGGTTCAGCACTTATCCACACCTCTAAAACTATGCTTTACAGCATTGCTGTCTTGGAGACAATAAAGACTATGTCTTGGCCAGGTGGAAAAGAAGGATTTCTTATTTTTGCTTTTTACTCATTACTTGATTTGAGAAATATGGGAATGAAAATTTTTTGACACTTCTTTTTTGAGTGCTGCCTCACAGATGAAATTCACGGGCCTTTCACAGGAGGGAGTTACTTCCATCTTGTCCCATTCAGAAGGAAAACCGTTATCATATCATTATCGTAGTACTGTATGGCTTATTGCTTCTTTATGTAGCACTGATAAGTGCTCCAGAGTGTGGTTTGAGAGCTAGGGGTCAGTGTAATAACATTACAAAAACAGGACATTGTAGCTGTGCATACTTTTTAATGAAACTGCACTTAATAATTTTAGCAAAAGCACCTTGAAATATCTGATCTTATATTGAGATCCTTATAATCTATTAAGATATTAAGATATTTTAATTTTAATGGATTTATCTTCATGTCCTTTGGTGGTTTTGGGTTTTATTTTTATCTATTTCATGGGTGATGAGACAAATGCTGAAAATGATTGTAATGTGTTTTCATGGTTAATGGCCATAGTCACATTTCTGATTTCCGTTGTTTGTAGTTAATGTACATTGGAGTGCAGTTTAATTAAATTCTGATCAAATGTTAACTTCTGGTTATCCTTCTTTTGATCCTAAACTGTGTAAACTGTTTAGGAACTAACTTACAAATGTTAGTTATAAGTCTCACAGGCTCTTTAGAGATAACTTTCGCTGCAATCAAAACACTCCTTAATGGATGTGACTATTTCAGTTTCAGTTGACAAAAGGATGTGTAAACCGATCTGGTGATGCATATAATTTCCTAGGGTTTTTAACATACATGGTGTAATATGTGTAATAAATATGCAAACAAGTGCAGCAACAGAATAATGAAGTCTTCAGTATGTTAAGAACAGTTATGAGAACAGACTTACAAAATACACTTTTATATTTACTTCTAAGATAGTCTAACTGCTAGAAATAGAGTCAGTAATTATAAGAAGGTTGAAAATTATCTTCTTGCAGTTACTGGGTCATATTTATAGACTTCAGTAATAAGATACAGAACATACAAAAAGATACCAGATTAATACCCGGACTATTGAAACTTGTGGTGGAATATGTATTTAATCAGTTTTACAGATCAAGTAATTAATTATTGCCCCTAGAAAGTGTTAATTTGTGCTACTCTGTTTCATAGTAAATGCTGCTGACAATAAGCAGAGGGACAAGAATATGACTTGTATTAAAATATCCATTGATCCGTAAGTAAACGCATGTTTTCATTTACTTTCCCTGCCAGTGCTATTGTAGTTCAGATTTGTACAAATTATTTTACTAAATGAAATTGTTTTTTTAAAAAACAAAATAATGTTTTTTGATTATTTCCATTAGCTTCATATTTTAAGATGAAAAGGTGAATTAAAAGTGGTTAACATTAAGTACTATCATTCTGAATTTATAATAATTTACTTTCCTAAATCAGTCATTAATGTTTGATTGAATGAAAGAAGATTATAAAATTCATAATTAGATGAAAGCTTGGCAGTACATAAATATAACCAGTCAGGTTACTTACAAATCATAAATACCAGCCTTGAGGTTTTGTAACATAATTTTGCACCTCTTGAACTTCTATGTTAACTCCTTTAACATTAGGATAAGGTTATGTTTGAATTAGTCAGCTATATCGCACTTAAACTGCAGATTGCAAATATGTCATTACCACTGTTTTTCAAAATTGAGTACTTAAAGAGATATTTCCTAATGAGAAGTACTATAGTTAAATAGATGTTGATTGGGTTCCTTTAGTAGTACCTTTTCAGTGACGTTTAACTGAATAATAAATGTTTAAGACCTAATTTCCACGCCTAATCTTTAGGACAAATATACTGAGAAATAATTTTTCTGCAAGTTTTCAGTGCATTATGAGTTTCTGTAGACCAAATTGTTTTTATTATGGAGTGGGAGGGAAATGGTAGTGTAAATCTGCCTGACCTGTCATGATTTTGAACTCTGTAATAGCCCGAAATGAAAATTCTATGAGAGCTACAAGTATTAACGATGCCAGATGTTGATGGATTTTGGCATTGATGCATAAAATAAGCTACAATGTTTATCATAACTGGGAAATAACAGTTTTAAACAGATGATAACTTGGCTGTGTGGGTGGACTTCAATGAAACCTAAAAAGCTACATCCCTAACTTAAGTATAATTCTGTCACTAAACTTCAGGATTTTGTTGCAGAGCATGTTGATAGTGAAAGCTCTTCAAACAGATTTTTGGGGATTGTTTTTATGATACGAAATACTGTCATGTATGGGCAATTATGCTCCTTCTTCTAAGACATTTAATAAGCACAAAGAAGTGTTTTTTTGTAATTAAAATTGATAGAGCTGTGAATAAACATGGTAAGAATATGGTCTTTTATTGTATTTTATGTGGTTATTTAAACAGGTAAAATGTATGCAGGAGTCTGTTTTCAAGATTACATTAATTGGCTTAATGTCTTCACTATTTTATAGGGAATCAAACATTATCAGCATATGGAATAATGGAAAGGGTATACCGGTTGTGGAACACAAAGTAGAAAAAGTATACGTACCTGCTTTAATCTTTGGGCAGCTGCTAACATCCAGCAACTATGATGATGATGAGAAAAAAGTTACAGGCAAGACTATTTAACATGTTTTGTTTTATTCAATCAAGCCATTGTTTGTTTTTCCGTATGCTTTCTCTTCTTACTTTTTCTCTTTCTATTCTGTTTCATAACAGATGATCACTTAGTCACCGTTACTATAGCTCTGTTAGAGTAAAAGGACTTAAAGACAAAAAAATCTTACTTTTTCTTTTTTAATATCAATGTTTACAGAGAACTTTACATGTACATCTTTAATGTCAGTACTCATTATTCAGTAACAAAAAACATATTTTCGTATTTTAACGCATGCAAGCATTTAAACATTTATGCTCTTGAAATGAAGGGAAAAAAAAATTAATAAATTAGGGTATGATTTATTATCCTAAATGTGAAGTAACCCTAATTTAGATCATGAATGAAAGTTAGTTCTGTTCTATCCTACACCATATATTTTGCCCATATTATGATGTGTGGTTGCAGAGTGATTTGGATCTGATCGTGACCTAGTTTTTAGCTGATCAGGGTGTTGAGGTCACTTGCCTTTCAGCACGCAACTGGTAGATCAACTGAAGGGAAGCAATGGGAGCATCCTGGCCTTGGGGGGAGGAGCAAACTGCTCATTTTTGAGGCAGAAGCAGTTGCACCAGATTGGAGGTAGTGTGAAACTCCATCTCTGGCATCCTTTGATAGCTGTTGACATGTGGCCCAACTTTTGTCTTATATAGGAACATTTTACTTCATTGGCATACTCTCTGAATATCATAAATATGGTTCTGCTGTAAAAAACTTACTATATGTGGTTTTTTTAGGTGGACGCAATGGCTATGGTGCAAAACTTTGTAACATATTTAGTACAAAGTTTACAGTTGAAACTGCTTGCAAGGAATACAAACACAGCTTTAAGCAGGTATAGACATGATATCAACTTTTTTCCTTTTCTTTGCTGTAATTATAAATTTAAAATTTAACACATTTTCTATATTTCATGAATAGTTCATGAAATGAATCATTTAACATCCAAATAGATGTGTAGAGTTTGCAGGGTAGGTAGTTCAGTCAGTAAAATTGGTACTTCTGTATATTAGAATTCGGGTGGTTTTGTTAAGTAATATTTTTCTTGGGAGTGTTAAGTGACTAAAAATGAAAAAAATTCTTCTGTTAAAACTAAAGTATATTCATGTGCACGTGAAAAAAGATATTTAATTGAAACATTTTGTAATTGCTGTTATATAATTTGTCAAAAAATCTTTCTACTTAGCTGTGCAATTCTCTAGATAATTTTTTAGTGTAAGAAGAAGATTTTTCAGTGTTTGTCATGAATTTCATTAGCCTAGCTGGACTTCAGTGCAAACCCCGCTTCCTCCCCATTTGTACCCATTGCTCATTGTTATCGTTGTTAGCACACAGACCAAGGATTGAATGCAATCTGATCTACTGTATATAGCTTTAAGATGGCCACCTTTCTAAAAGTTTGAAGAACTTTGTTAGAGTATTAGATACCAAATGGCTTTGGAGTCTTTCCCAGTTGGTGGCTTCCTTCTCTTTTTTTCTGGACAAGTAATTCATTTCTGGTTATGCTGTCATGTCACTACATAAACAATACATTTCAATGGTTTTACCTGTCTCTTCAAAAATGTAATATTTTCTGCTGACTGCCAAAAAGAAAATTAATATTGGTTTGAGCGTACTTTTTGAAAATGACATGCTTTACGACTTAGATGAAGTGCTATGTTTCCCAGTATTTTCAAAAATTGTGAAAATTTAATACAACTGAACTTTGATGTATGCTGTGAGTAGGCGTTCTGCTTAGTCTTATAAATGTGCCCATGTTCTTAAACAGGGAACAATACCAAGACTCCTGAGTCAAGTTTGAGCAAGTTGGTTTGTCAAGAAGCATGCTTTGGTACACTGCACAGCCACTAAGATGCTATCTCAGAGACAACTGAGTCTCTGTACAGGGACTAAAAGCTTCTTTATAGAAGTGTGTCATAGATTGAAAGTGTTAAACTGATGGGCAATAAGGACTGTTTAGCTACCTCACTTGTATTTAATTTAGTCAGTTCTGCGGTGGGCTCTGTTTGCGTTAGAATCATGTCCATCAATGTAATGATACCTGCATATTTACAGAAACCACAAATCTGCTGTCACAGATGCATGTGCAAATCTTGGTAAAGCAATTAATTTTATGTGTAGTGTTTTACCAAAGGAAACTTGTAAAAGAAGTCTGTGAGCTTTTTGTTGTGTAGCTGTTGCAATCCTAGCATAGCTGGAAAATGGAACAAAGGAGGAGGACAACATGTATTGTAAACTAACATCTAAAACGTTTTTTCCCCAAAGACTTGGATGAACAATATGATGAAGACCTCTGAACCCAAGATTAAGCATTTTGATGGTGATGACTACACATGCATTACATTCCAGCCAGATCTATCTAAATTTAAAATGGAAAAACTTGATAAGGATATTGTGGCCCTCATGACAAGAAGAGCATATGATTTGGCTGGGTCATGCAAAGGAGTCAAAGTCATGTTGAATGGGAAGAAATTACCTGTAAGAGCCTCATTTAAAATATTTTAAGTGTACTGAGTATTTTATGCAAAGAATAGTAATTGTTATCTGTATTACTCATAGGTAAATGGATTTCGCAGTTATGTAGATCTTTACGTAAAAGACAAGCTGGATGAAACTGGAGTTGCACTCAAAGTTATTCATGAAGTTGTGAATGAACGATGGGATGTGTGCCTCACTTTGAGTGAAAAAGGGTTTCAGCAGATCAGCTTTGTAAATAGTATAGCTACCACAAAGGTGAGTAGTTATACTAAATGATAAAAAATTTAAATGATAAAAATGTGTGCTAAGGTTATGCCCAGTCAAATATTTGATAAAAAAATACATCTGGGTTACTAAAAATAAATAGGTGAGGTAATCTTTTGCATGAGAGGATCGGGCAGAGCAATTGAATGCGATCAAAATACATTCGCAGTATTTCTGAATATGCACTAGTTTTTAAAACACTAGTAATCATTATCAGTGATACTGATGTCTTATGTGAGCGTACGTGGTATTGATTAAATACAAACCAAATGCAACTATTTTATTCCTTCCTTTTTAACACATTGTAATAAAATAATTCTGAAATTAAGTTAAAAAAATGTACAAACCCCTTTAAAGCTAGTAGTGGCAAGTTTTGGAGGGCAAAAATGGCTTTTGGTTCTTGAAAGATGGCTTTCCATTTATTGCTTTATGATGTATAAAACTGGCCTGAAATGTTGAGATTAATTTTCTTTTATTTGTGTTTCTATGTAAGGGGATCTAGGTGTTCTCTGTACTTATTAGCAACTATAGTAGTAGTGAAATGATATCATAGCAAATCTTCAGTTATGATGAAGCAGCAATGTGCTCAGCATACTAAAGTACAATCTTTGTGCTTCTCAAATTGCTGGGGTGGTCAGGCACCAAGGCAATCAACTGAAATCAACTAGTGTAACTCTCATTTATGACAGTTTGGTGCGGCCCAGTTTTAGGGATCTGGGATTCACCATGGTGAAAGAAAGTCTTTGTCATTTCTACTCTTCATAGATGGCACCAGATGAGTGATCTAACAACAGTCAAGCAATTCTAGTGATTGGTGAGGCTAGTTTTGGGGAATCTTAACCATGAGCTTCCCCAAAAGATGAGAAAGATAAGAATTTGTAATCAGGCACTTAAAAAACCCTCCTTGCTCAGATCTTTTCTAAAAGAGTCAAACAGAAGAAAATTCTAATGGTAGCATAAAAGTGGGGTCCCTAGTCTAGGCAGAAGCCCAGAGATACCAGTGTTAATCTTGGTGGTAGGTGATGTGTAGCCAGTGTTTTGGTGGTATATAATTTTTACTACATAACTGCTTCCAATGTCATTTTCAGTGTAGCTGAACCAGTGTTCAGCGATAAGGGGTGTAGTTTATTTCATTGTACAATACTTACTTTCTAAGTGTTCATTTTAATTAAATGCTTATCTGATACTTGTCAAAACTAGGGATAACAAACATATCTGGTAGTTGAAAGGTTAAAAGTCAGTTTTAATTCAGGCCTCTTTATGCAACATAAAGAAGAAAAATAGCATGACCTTAAAGATCTATACAATACCTTTATGAAGAAGCTGGCAATGTAGAAACACTTAATAATGTTTGATAATCAGGTGAAGAAAATGTATTTGAAAAAAATGAACACTTATTGACTCCTAAGCTAAATATATTGCATACACTTACTCAAATGATTTTGAATTTGACTCTTTTGGATCAATTTTCACCCATCATGCAGTTACACATACATTGTTATCATATATTCTTTAAGAAAATTCATAGAAAAAGTACTGTGTATTCTTCAAAGGTAAGTGTTGTAATTTCTAGTTTTTCCCACTCTCCCGATCCATGCCTTATGTGTGTGACTGGATGTGGAATGTTCGGGGCCGGTGAACCACCTCACCAGCAATTGATGTGCAACTACCCACTGATGAGACATAATGGCTAGTAACTAACTGCGTCAACTGCCTGTCCCCTTATCTGCTAACAGGTGAGGAGCTCATTTCAGCTGTTTTTTGGTTATTTATCGCTGTTTGCTGAAAGCTTTTCATTTCTGTTTCTGGATAAATTTCACCCAGTCGTAACTTCCCTTCCACCTTTTTTAAACTTGCTTTAAATTCCAAACAAGTTTTTTTTAGGTTCATGGGGGTTTTTTTTGAGGGGTGTGTGGAAGGTCAGGCAGTATGTTGAGGCACAACTCCCTTGTTTTGTTCTTGTAAGTTTGTTAACCTTGGTCAGGTCCCCATTTATTCACAATTTTGCCACAGAAGACCACCACAGAATTCGCCTTCAGGCTCTGAGGCAGCATTTGGAAGAATATTTGTAGCTATTATGGTTATGCAGATAACCTTTTGTTGAGACTTGTAGATAAACTGATTAAACATGGTCTTCTCAAGTTCTCAATTTCAAATAGTAGCTGTAGTAGAAATTGTAGTAAAACTTCAGTTATTAACACAACAATCTAATGATATTTTTAATATGGTGGCACTGCTAACTGTAACACTACTAATCATTTTAGCAGAAATGCTCAGCTAGTGCAGATGCAATGTCAGATAGTAGACTAGGGTGGAGGGAGCATCCCAACCTGTTAAAATTTGCTGGAGTTCAGCAAGAAATTCGGGACCATTCCAGAGCTGGATGTTTTCAGATTTATTCTAATAAAATAAACATAAGAGAAAACAAATGCAAAATAAAATAGGATTTTATTTGTATAGCTAATTCAATGAAAATTTCAAATTTATGATTAGCTTCTGAATTTGTTTGCCATATGAACCACCTATCTGTCCATAGAATTCAAATATGGCTTGCCTCAGAATTAATTGAGGCTGTTGGCTATTGATGACAATATGAGTAGAATGTATATAGGAGCCAGTCTAAGCTTCATTTTTATGGTTTTAGTTGTTACCATTTCTTTAGACGTCTTTGCATCCTGAAGTTTGCAAGACTGGGATTCAATCATAATCGTTACACAGAAGGTTATGCAGTTTCAGTGCTCTTTCTCATAATACAGTAGCCATAATAGTCATTGACAGCCCTCTAGGTTTAGAGGGTATTTTTCTTTTTCTGTCTTGTATTAAAATGTACTGACAGTTGGGGCAGTTATAGGCTGTTATGCTTCTATAGTGGGTAAATGTGCCACCTACTGGTGAGATGGTTGAAAGGTTCCCAACTTTGAGCTCTGAACATCCCTCACTCAATGCTACACACTAAGAATGGACACAGGAATGGGGAACTGTTATAGTAACTAATATCTTCCAAGAACAAGAATTACTGGTAAGTAGCTAATTTTTGATGTGTCGGATGTTAGTTTGAGCAAAATATTTGTAGTGCTAAAAATTGAAAAAAGAAAAATTGCTAAAGTTGTAAACACAAAAATATACTGAGATATTCCCATAAGCATAAGTTTTCAGTAATGTGATGAGTAAAAGTAAAGCACTTTCCACATTTGAATGGCAATTTTAATGGTTTTTTAAAACATGTAATTTGATATTTTCCTGTAGTAGCTTTTCTTTACAGTTTGGAAATGGTTTTATTTTTCTTTAAAGTGGCAGGATGTTGATGTATCAGCTTTCACTTGAACTCTCCTATGCTGAAACTCTGCCATCCATATGTGAATAAAAACTGTTGTGTTTTAATTTTGGTGTTTTGGGGGCTTGGTTTTTTTGTTTGTTTGTTGTGGTGTTTTTTGGGGGGGGGTTGTGGGTTTTTTTGGTTTTGGGTTTTTTTTAAGAAGAAATGCCATGAAAAAAATTCTTCTATGTATGGTGCTTCTAAAACACACTAATGGTTTGTGTTAGTGTTTAGTAGGTGACTCTAGAGACTGACAGAAACCATAGATGGTTTCTTTGAAGTGCAAGTACTGGTTTTGGTTATGACTAATAATATTTACCATTTTAAGCTATTTTGTTTACCTCCTCTCTCTTTTTTCTTTTCATCTTGACTTTCTATATGAAGTTGAGAACACAGCTACTACCTCCTGTCAATTCAACCACTTTACATCATCTTCAGTCTTTTCAGATGCATACTCTGCCTTAAAATGTAGAATCCTAACTTTTGGTTTTTGCTTGCTAGTTCTTTCTTTTCCTCTGTCTTTTTGGTTGCTGTTGTTTCTTGGGTTTGTTGTTTTCCATTTCTTATCTATCCTATACTTCCTCATATCCATCAAAAGCTTTTTTTTTCTCCTCAGTTCTGTTTTTAAAACAGCTTTAAAGGAGGAGGGTTTTTTCGTTTGTTACCTCATGATGAATGTGTCCATAGATGTGTTTTCTTTATTTCGTCTGTGCTACTGCAAATTGGTCTTAACGGGAACCATTATTTAGTCTGTATTTTTGTAAGGCACTAATTGATACTAAACAAAGCTGATCTTCTGTATAAAATATTGATTGTTGAGTTAGGTACGTTTTTATTGTATAGGATATGCCTGCATCACTCCATTCTTCGTTACAAGATAATAGATTTCAGTCAAAACATTATGAACTTTCTATAACAGCCACTGGCATTTAGCATTTTATTATTATTTGTACCTTTTTGTCTATAAATTTAAAGGAAGGCATTTGAATAATCAGAAATGTAAACAGCTTTCAGATAGCCAGGGCTTTAGGACCGTTTATATTTTTGACATCTTTCTGAAGAAATCCTGCTATTTTACCTATAAGGGAAGTTGTGTCACCTTGGGTTTGTAAATATTTAAACATATTTATCACCATTGGTTTAGGCAATTTCAGTAGTCATTGTTCCATAGAATTAAAGACTACAGGATACATGCCTTCAAATACTAGTTGTTCTTCCTAATCTGGAATGTTATATCTATGATACAAGTTAGTGCTGTTTTAATGTGTTCCCTTAGGGTTCAATTCTAGGGCCAGTCACGTTCAATGTATTTATCAACGATCTGGGTGCAGGAGTTGAATGCACCATTAGCAAGTTCGCTGATGATACCAAACTGGGAGGTGCTGCTGACTCTCTTGAGGGGCAGGAGGCCTCGCAGAGGGATCTAGATAGATTGGAGCATTGGGCTATGATTAACGGGATGAAATTTAACAAGTCGAAATGCCGGATTCTGCACCTAGGATAGAGTAATGCCAGGCACAAGTATAAATTGAGAGAGGAGTGGCTGGAAAGCAGCCCTGCGGAAAGGGGTCTGGAGGTGCTGGTCGACAGCAGGCTCAACAGGAGCCAGCAGCGTGCCCTGGCAGCCAAGAGGGCAAACTGCATCCTGGGGTGCATCAAACACAGCATAACCAGCGGGTCAAAAGAGATGATTATCCCGCTGTATTCAGCGTTGTTGTGGCCCCACCTTGATTACTGTGTGCAGTTCTGGGCCCCACAATTTAAGGATGTGAAGGTCCTTGAATGTATCCAGAGGAGGGCAACAAAGCTGGTGAAAGGGCTGGAAGGCATGTCCTGTGAGGAGCAACTGAGGACTTTGGGTTTGTCTAGTTTGGAGAAAAGGAGGCTGAGGGGCGACCTCATTGCTCTCTACAGCTTCCTGAGGAAGGGATGTGGAGGGGGAGGTGCTAAGCTCTTCTCCCCAGGATCCAGTGATAGGACGCGTGGGAATGGTTCAAAGCTGTGCCGGCGAGGACATTAGGAAGCACTTCTTTATCGAGAGGGTGGTCAAACACTGGAACAGGCTTCCTGGAGAAGTGGTCGATGCCCCAAGCCTGTCAGTGTTTAAGAGGCATTTGGACAATACCCTTAATACCATGCTTTAACTTTTGGTCAGCCCTGAAGTGGTCAGGCAGTTGGACTAGATGATCGTTGTAGGTCCCTTCCAACTGAAATATTCTATTCTATTCTAGTCTTTATTAGTGGTTCTGATTCAGATTTCTTTTGCATTGTAGAATATACCCCATAATTGTTAGGTTTCTTTTACACATGTAAATCGGTAGTCATTGTTAGGATGTAATAGATCTATAGTAGACCTTTTTTTCCCAGAAAGCTTATATGAGATGCCTTTATTTTCCAAGCAATTTAATCTCAAAATTACTTGTCTTCTAAAAGTATGTTTTTGGGTTTTTTTTTTTGGTAGCTGGTTTAAAGTTTAAATCCAAAGAGAATTGCAGCTAGAGAAGGTGATAGAAGCTTTGGGGCATCTTCTGAAGGTGTTCAAATGCTTAGTGCTTCCTTATTTAGACTGAATTGTAAAACCACTATTACTGAATTGTAAAACCACTATTTCAACATTGAAAATAATACGTATTTTCATCACCCTGCCGTACTGCAAAGCATGAGTTATATATGGCTTCACAAAGGTAACTTTTCTGACTTATTACTTCCAAAGTTTAAGTACATAAGTAAGTATTTCTTCTTCAGGGTTCTGTTGTGCTAGGGATTGTAGTTGGGACGCGAATACATTACCTCCACCAAAAGTTTTTTTGCAATAATGGCTTCACTTGAAATATCTAGTTGGAAAGGCCTTAAACAAGGATAACCAGACTCAGAGTCCCTCTTTTTCTAGGGTAAATGGAAGAATTGTGACAGGCACTGTGAATGTTTCACTTTCAGCTGTTATGGTGCAACGGAGGAAAAAAATCCTATATATTCTTTCCTTTTTTTTTTGCACTGTGATGGTGGAAGAAATTGCTTATAAGCCATTTTTTTTTCTTCTGCATTTGGGCAGTAACTGTAAGGGAGTCCAGCTGACTGGTCTCGTTTGCTACAAGACAGGTGGCAACATAATGATGTAGTTACAAGTTATTGCTCTGTGGTGTCCTAAGTGGTCGGTTTGCCAGCTTATGGTTAACTGCATGCTCTGTTATGTAGCTCTTGTTGCTACATCAGGTATGACTTTGCAGCAGGTTTAGCCTCTGGTGCGTTTTATGGAGAACTGCTCATCACTTTAAGGTTATCTTGCTCAGTTCTTTTAGAGTTTTCTGGATCTTGTGATTGGCTATTTGCAGTTTGCTCTCCATTTGCCCTCGCTTAAGCCCAAGGCTAGTAAAGAATGCTAATAGCATTTTTTCAAAGAGTTCTGTAAATAAAGCTAAGAAAAGGTGAAATGACTTTTGGGAAGGAATAGGCATGGGTGCTATATATCTGAGGGTGAGCTCTTGAAAAATTTTTTTTTTATGAACCAAATGTGTGGTGTTTTCAGTCCAAGGTTATTTGTGTGCCTGTTAAAAAGATACCCCTTGATGGCCATGTGGTGTTGCAGGTACCATCCCAGTGCTACAGAGTAATTTTCAGATCGGCCATACTCTTAAGGTGTAAGCAGCTACATTTGAAGTCCACCACTGTGCAGTGAATGAAACATCTCCTGCTGCTTCTCCATGTAACATCCATCATCCTCACTTGTATGAAGGCTGAATTACATGAAAGAGAAGCTTTAAAACAAATTTTCCTTTGTTATGCTGCAACTTAATGTGCATGGATTTTCAAATTTAAGTATGAGTACAGGAACTTTGTTAATACAGCTAAAAGCTATTAGGAAATTCAATGGTTTTGTTCTTTTTTTTTTTTTCCCTCTTCCCTCATTAAGGGTGGTAGGCATGTTGATTACGTGGTGGATCAGGTTGTGGGCAAACTGATAGAAGTGGTGAAAAAGAAGAATAAAGCTGGAGTTTCAGTGAAACCATTCCAGGCAAGTAACTTTATACAAAAATATTGAAAAAGATGAATGTGGTAATTTTGTTGAGTAAATTGGTTTCTGTGTTTTCAACAGGTGAAGAATCATATATGGGTTTTTGTTAATTGCTTGATTGAAAACCCATCATTTGATTCCCAGACAAAGGAAAACATGACATTGCAGCCTAAAAGTTTTGGGTCCAAGTGCCAGCTATCTGAGAAATTTTTTAAAGCAGTAAGTAAAGCACATTCCTTTTTTTCTGTGAAGCAGGAATTGACGTACTGGATCGACTGTGTGTATGCTATGTAGCAGAAGATTAATTAGTGCATTACGGTACTCTAGTGACATTAGCATACTATGAAAATGGGATGGAGGAACTTTGGTTCATTCTCTGACCTTAATAATGGAAGCAATGACTGTGTTTTGGCAGTTGCCCTGGATTTAAAAGCGAGTTTCACCTGATCAGCTCATTTGTTGGCGGTTCTGGTATTTATATTGGTGAAATGAATTTGACTCTTAAAGCCTAAACATAGGCCTTGACCATTTTTTTGTGTTAAAATATTTTTCTGAAGTTGAGAATATTGTCTATCTTATTATTTGATATCAGTCTTATTCTCTTTCACCGAAGTGAAAAGAGAGGGAGGGAACATGTCACATTTACTTATTCTTCCAGTAATCAAAGAAATGCAAGATTGTGGCTGTAGTATTCAAAGTGATCATTATTCTCAGGCAACAAGTTTAGAAATTTTGGCTGTAGACAGGTTAAGAATTGCTACTATAAATTAATGTATTAGTAGAAATACATGGTAGAGGTTTTTCCTCTACTACGTTTTTATGCAAGGAAGGAAAAGTAGAATTCTGCTAGCCAGAACTCAGTATACTAAGTCCTGTTTAGTGCCAGCAGCATAACTAGAACTCCAGTAGAAAGGAGGATGGTGCTGCTGCTAATACTCTTGGCATCAAAACTTAACTTATAGTACAGTGTTTTATTCTTCTAATTCTGTGTTACTGGTGACATTCTTATAGAACTTACAGGAAAAAATAACACAACAGTCTTGTATTCATTCTTCAGATTTTGTTTTATGCATTGTATTTCTATCAGTAGGTTTGATTTACAGTGTTTCTAATATTCCCAGAAGTGAGCACTGATCTCCAGAGTTGTTAAATATGCAGCAGAATCTCTAACCAATGAGTGCTGTATTATGGGGGGTAATGAAAAGCCAAAGCTCACAGTATTTTGCTTCACCTGCATTTTCTTTTGATGTGAAACCAAACCTAACGCAGTTTTAGTTTAGAAAATATGTTATATGTTATTTTTTGCTGCAGATGTGTTTCTTAAAATGTTATCAGTTTCTCAAATTGTTGATGTAGAGTCTTATTCTTAGATGTTTTTGGTTGTTTTTCAGCCATTTTCAGTTATTTCCAAAGAAACTTTAAATGGTCATAAATATCCCATAAGCTTACTTTTTGCTGTAAAAGTCCAGGAAGCAGGTGCTTAGTACCTAAAATGTCTCAGCACATCAACCACACAACATAAGACAACCTCTTATTAGGTCTCAGTCCTCTTTTCCTCCTTCCACCAATTATACAAGGAGTGGAAAAGAAGCTGTGTGAGTGTTGTGTTTTGGATTTGTGTGCATAAAATGCTAGACAGTAAGGTTTGTGTTAATTCCTTGACCTTTTATATGTTGCAGTTTTTTAAATTTAGAGGGCTTTGAGAAACAGTGTTAGATCAGTGACTTAAAATTGAGAGAGAAGAATCTGCTGTGTGAAGCTTTACTTTTCTTATCCACAATTCTGATCTATTGCTTATAGGCCTCTAACTGTGGTATCATAGAGAGTATTTTGAATTGGGTCAAATTTAAGGCACAAACTCAGCTGAACAAAAAATGTTCATCGGTGAAACACAGTAAAATCAAGGGCATTCCGAAACTGGACGATGCTAATGATGCTGGTAAGAGCACTTATTTTTAATCTCTTTAATGTTTCATAGATTTTTCACAGACGACATAATTTTAAACCTGACTTTATTTCACATCCTTATGTATATTTTTTAATAAAAATATTTCTAGTTTTCTAAACTTTCTAAAGCTAGAATTAAAGCATGATAGTGAGTTTGATATTAGGAACACCGTCCTCTCTAGGGTAGAGAATTAATAACGCTGAACAAAAGTGGCAGTCAAGTTCCATATTGAAAGAGCGTGTGTTTTCTAATTGTGGTTTCCAGCTAAATAGTGTTACCAATATTCTGTTTTGGAGGTGACTAGTCTTCTTGACCTTTCTAATATAAAAAGATCAGAATCTTTTATAGGGTCATAAACCATAGGAAGTAGATCATGTAGTGTGCAGACTTGAGGGAATGGTTCAAGAGACTTCTTTCATGAGATTTTAAATGCCATTAGGTTCCTGTCTGGGGATATAGGGCAAACTGGCAATCTCTGCTGGCTTGCTTCCTAGCACAGATAGGAATCAGGATCAACTGGCAATCTTTGTGCCAATAGCTGTGGGATGGGAGTTGTCCTTGAATTATTTGAGGGGCACATATGACTAAAGAGCTTGAAATGTTGGCAGTCTGTGTTAATGTTAGTTGATTTTTAATACATCCTTATATTAAGCAAAGATAGAGAATAGCAATGAAGTAGGTGGGTGGGTTAAGTAGGTAAAAGCATGTAAGACTGGTAAAGAGGCTTTTTTTTTTTTTTTGAGCTCCAGTGTTCAAGTCAAAGATGGCTTGATGAGATGATGAGTTCTGTTTAATTTTCCTCCCTTTCTTTTTGATTCCTTGGGCTTAGGTTATTAATTTTTTTTATTGAGTTTTCTTCAGTATTTTACTACTTTTACAGTTATTCAGATGTCATAGCCTCAAAAGTTGATAATCATATTTCCTTTAAACACTAGCTTGTGGAATTTGTATTCCTTAGTCAGATGCATGTTCCTGGTATTTTTCTTGCCTAGAAGATCGTGTGCGTGGAGAAGTGCTGTGTTTTTGTGGATATCAAGGTGTTGCTCATAAATAACATCATGAATGATTTTTGGATACACTTTCTTCATAGGTTTTTTTAGTTCTGCTTTGGAGACCAGGCTTCAAAATCACTTCTTACTCAGTTTTTTCACTGAGGGTGAGGGGAAGGAAGAACCTCTAACAGGGGAGCTAATAAAATATTACATTGCCTTTCACCCTGAAACTTCCTCAACTAAGAAGGCATGTAGAGACTCATTTGGGCTCAACACTGATGCTTAAAGTTTTGCATGGCTTGGATCCCTGTTACCGAGGTATTTCTCTGTTGCCTAGTTATTCTTACATGGGGAGCAGGAACCCTGCATCTCCCAAGGAGGCTTACCCAGATATTGGTTAATTGAAGATCTGGAACATACTAGATTTCTCACACTGAAGACATTGCACATTTGGGGTGAACACACAGGAAGGCAGCAGCATGCAGTTTCTGAATACAACATGTGTTGTCATATTCACACTAGGCCTGACTTTCTGAAGTGTTATATATACTGGCAGAGATGTTTTAAGTTGGAGGATCATAAATAATACATCTAGTAAAAAGTTCTTTAGTCCTTTCTTTTTAAAGACTGAAGGTACCATATGGATCATCTGTTCGCTCTTGAAAATCAATAGGAATTTTTTGTTCTTTTTGCACAAGAACTAAGCTAGTACTATAATCAGGATCTCTGACCTCAATAAAAAGCTGCTTTCATTGAGAAAGGGAGGGCAGAAGATGATACAGAAGAGTGACTCCTTCAGTGCATTGGTTGCTCTGCTCTTGAGAACTTGTCTCAATGAAATTCAGTTGGTAACTGCATCTGACTGAAAGCTTGATGTTTCTTAACATAAGAGGGAAATAAAGTCCTGGTGCCATGGAAATTCTTTAATGAGTACACAGACAAAACACTGTAGAACTATCAATCTTTCTTTCTGTCTTCGGGATCTTAATAGAAAGGATTGGGGATTCTCAGGATCAGGTGAAGTAAGCACTGTACGTGCTCCTTCTGTGTGTGAGAGGTGATGATCATTTCTAGGTCCAAAAAATTCAACTCTTTGCTGTATGAATGTTTGCTATGAATGTGCACATGACTAAGCATATCGTGAAGAGTAATAAATAATCTTCTCAAAGTTATAAATAATCTTCTCAAAAGAATTTCAGACCTCCATATAAGCTGGAGAAAAGATTTAACTGATGCATGAAGATACAGTTTCAGGGAGATTACTTCAGGACATTCATACATGTCACACAGAGGTTATCTGTAATCTGGCAGCAAAATACAGTAGTCTTATTTGAGGTAGTTATGTTTCAGGACAAATAAATATTTGTAAGGATCCCAGGAATTACACTTTCAGAAGCACACCAATCAGATGAGGGAACAGGGTTGGCTTTGGTTTCTAATAGCAGGTGCCAGTAGTTGTTGGACTGAAGTAGTCCAGTGCAGCTGGGAGAGAATAGTGTCTGGCCACGACCCCTCTGGCTTTAATTCTTCCTGTGGTTTTTAGATTTTATTTTTAGTTCAAGAGTGAATTTGTAGCTGAGGTCCAGCATCCACAGGTTTCTTGGGTGCCAGGTACCACTGACTTTTTGAGTCAATACTTAGGAATAGGAGAGAGATGTATCTGTACAGTGATGCACTTGCTGCAGATTTCCTCTCCTGCTGAAAAGAATGAGGTACTGAGTCCTATGCCTGGTCATTCTTGCTTTATTGAGATCTTGATGAGGTATACATAGTTCTATGGCTTGTTGGAGGAGAAGAGGTAGAAATGAAAGGAAAAATAAAGAACCAGGAATAGGAATATAGGATTGTAAGGGAGCAGCTAGATTACTAAATCTGGTGAAGCATAAAAGCATTCTTTGAACCTGCCAGTTCATGTAGTTTTCTCTTTAAGTTCTTTAGAGCTGTGTTCAGGAAAATACCTGGCACATTGTGTTTCCATGAAATTAATTGCTAATGATTGCATCCATTCCAGAAGAAAGTGCACCTGGATGATATTCAGACGTGTTTTCTGCAGTTCCTTCAGGAAAAAAAATTGGCTGTCATATATTCTAAAACAGCAGACTAGCATTTTTCTTGGTATTTGGATTCCACCTTGCTGATAGCATGGTAGCTATTGATACCTTTTGATACAGTGTGAATAGCTGCCTAATTTAGATTGTATTAAGCCACATGTCTGATTCAGAAGACCAAAGATGTTGAATGTGAGTTCTGTGTAATAGGAAGTGAGGGGTTGTTTTTACCTACCAGGTAAAGGCAGATCAAAATACCTATTTTAAATGCCAATATATTCAAAACTATCTTATTAACAGTAGGTGAGACTCAACCAGCTTGAAGGTTTTTTGCAGTCTTTCCTACCACTTGGCCTTGATAAAATAGCACAACTGCTTAATGAGCATTTGCACCTTTTGGAAAAGGGTAGGTTCCTTTTTTGAGCCTGCTTATTATTTAGAACATCTATTCAACTATTGCACTTGCAATAAATAAAATATACATCTCATACCAGTTTTAAGCACACTGGGCACACAGGCACCAAAATGCAGTGTGTCTTGTAGAATCAAAATTACACTATTAGTAAAGATTTGTTTCTTCTGTTTGAGAAATTTCTGAGAACGTATAATAAGTGCAAATGTTCTCATCTTTTGAGCTTTTCTGTCAAGTTTTTCTTACCGTTGCCTGGCTTCAGCTGATGGACAATAAAAAAAGAAACCCCCAAAAATGTAATTTAATAAATTACTTCCGAAAATATGCTGTGAGGAAAGGGGAAATGCAGAATGGGAAATAACTCCTGTATATAACTCAGACATGCATAATGCATGTGTGTAAGAAATTTGCAGCTAGAAAAATGAAACAGTAAAGGTACAGAAGCAATCTGTCTTTTTTTTTTTTTTGTGCAGACGTGTGGGGCCCATTACATAAGATATGCCACCATTGCATCCAATTTTGTCTATTTTGCTCCTTGTTCATAGCAATCCATAACATATTGCTAAGGGCAAGGATACTCATTCTTGTTGTGTAGTTTTAGTGGTATGGAAGGCCATGCCTAAAAACAGAAATTCAGCCTGTTTAAATTACCTGATGTAGAGTAGGAGGAATATTCATGACTGATTCAATTGTATTTGTATTGTTTGAGTTTAAAAGTTACACTTTCTGGTTTTTTGCCTTGCTTCTACATCTTCCTGGACTGCAGGTGGTAAACATTCCTTGGACTGCACGCTAATATTAACAGAAGGAGACTCTGCCAAATCTTTAGCTGTCTCTGGCCTAGGTGTTATTGGTAGAGACAGATATGGAGTATTTCCACTCAGGGGTAAAATTCTCAATGTTCGAGAAGCTTCTCACAAACAGGTAGGTAGTCCTGTCATCTCCTTTTAGCTGACAAATGGATGTCTCCTGTTTATTTTTGATTTCTAGGGTTACATCTTCATATTTTAATTTTTTTTTAATGAAAATTTTGTGGCTGGGATTTCATAAAGTACCAGCTACTTTAAAGCCTGGGATAAGCCTGGAAATATTAAGTATAGTAGTACAGTACTGGGATATTAAAGTTCATTTCTTCACAAGTGCAAGGAAATTCTGCTATGACTCATATCAACATTTTACCTGAATACTTAAAAACCCTAAAATTTTATATTCTCTTCATTGCCATGTGATTTCATTGACTCCCAATGTGAGGCAGTAGCAGCAGCATTACCCCATTGCATTACTTCTGCTGCCCTCCATACTTTGCCTATAATAAGAGTTGTGTTGCAGATGCCCATAGAAATAGTGGAAAGAGAAGGCAGCTTTGTGAGATGACGGTTTGTTACATGCACTTTTCGCCCTGCCTTCTGGACCCAAACTGCTCTGGCTGTAGAGGAGAAAGGGAGTGATGCAGTCTTGAGAATTTGCATGTACAGAAGAAATATTTACAAGTGTGAAGGCTGCAAGGGGGCTGGGGATAAAAAGGTTATGAAGTTGAGGTAGGGGTGCATTGAAAAAGTAGCCATAAAGCCCACCTAAAAAAGATAGGGATATTTCTGAATTTCTGCTTTTTACACTGACTGCAAAGATAACTTTTTAAAATACAGATTATGGAAAATGCAGAAATCAACAACATCATCAAAATAGTTGGACTACAATACAAGAAAAGCTATGAAGATCCAGAATCTCTGAAAAGTTTGAGATATGGAAAAATTATGATCATGACAGATCAGGTTAGTCTGAAATTCACAAGTTTTAATATACAGAGCTTCTTAAAATGTGTTTTGCTGCAATTTGGTAGGTTACATTTTTGTGCGTTATAACTTGCCTCTGTGTTATGACAATATGGATTTATTCGGAGGGAGTACCTAATGTATGAGGTTTCTTTATGGGAATAATTTATCTATATGTTTTGGTTACTCCAAATGAACAACTGAACTTTACACAGTAGCAGAGATGCCGAAGTAATAATAAAAACATGTATAAATAAGAATGCTTTTGATAACTCAAAAATATGTTGCAAATAAGGACAAAAGGCAACAGTAGATGAGGTAGTAATGCTAAAAAGTCTGGAAGAGACGAGAATGTAGGCAATTATTTTTGGATAATCTCATTAAGTGTGTGTCTATTGTTCAGATTTTAGAAGTCTAGGCATCCTATGCTTTGGATATATCTGAAGCTTTGTTATTTTTTCCCGGAGAGATTGAACTATCAAGCATCTTAACACCAATGAGAACTGTGGGCCAGGCTTGGCTTTCTTGCACAGAGATTCAGCCCCATGGTGTCTGGGAGAGCTGTCTAGCTCTCAGAGAAAACATGCTACAGGCAAAGAAACCTTTGAGCGGCAACTGTGCACTTGGGTTGGAAGAGCTTATTATTAGCTCAGGGATAGTGCCATTCACAGGTGGCTATTTTATACCCAGGTCCACTTTGGAATCCAAATTAAAACTAACTGTTCCCTTCTATGTTTTCTGTCAACAGACATTGTTTTGATGTATCCAGGCCAGTGAGTGGGTTTTTTGGTGGTTTTGGGGGATATGACATTTTATAAGATTGCATCATGTTTTCATGTTCTGATTTAGGATCAAGATGGATCTCACATAAAAGGCTTGTTGATCAATTTTATTCATCACAATTGGCCATCGCTGTTGAAACATGGTTTTCTTGAGGAATTCATCACTCCTATTGTAAAGGTATGGGTTCTATTAATGAGATTCTATTTATTACTTACAGTGCCACAGAAAGGTTGATTAGGTTTTTTTGTTTTTTGTTTTTTAAAGGCAAGCAAAAATAAGCAAGAACTTTCATTCTATAGTATTCCTGAATTTGATGAGTGGAAGAAACATATGGAGAATCATAAAGCATGGAAGATAAAATACTACAAAGGTTTGTTTAAAAACAAATAAGTGAATCTCATGGATCTAAAAATACATAATAAATGGGTGCTATGAACTTCTATTTGGAGCTGTTTTCATGATAGTATCTTCTGTAACGATTTTATAATATTCCCAGTAAAATAAAAGGGGTAAAATAATAAAACTTAAATTTTGAATATGGAGTAAGTATTTCTTTTTATTGTACAGGTTTGGGTACCAGCACTGCTAAAGAAGCAAAAGAATATTTTGCTGACATGGAAAGACATCGGATCTTATTTCGATACGCTGGTCCTGAAGATGATGCTGCCATTACACTGGTAAGAACTTATAGAAGTGCTGCTATATGATATGTTTTAGTTTCCATTATTTACTGAAATGGCAAATGAGGAGGTCCTAAGAGAGTTGTTTTTTTTTTTTTTTGAGTAACTGAAAAAAATACTTCTGGGAGAGAAAACACCTTTTGGAGAAGATTTTAAATTTTGGAATAAGAGCTTTATCCATGCTACAAAATCAGCTCTACCTTCTGCTGAGTAGCTTTGATCAATTTTGTGTGGTGTAGATATCAAGAAACATTACATTCAGACTTGCTTTTAAAGACAGAACATGCAAAAGAGCATTCTGAGTAAGGCAACAGAGCCCAAACAAATGATGTTTCACATCTACTTAGGGATCTGGATTTTATTTCTGAGCAAGTAAGATCAGATGAATTATTTATTCATTGAAGATATATCAGTGTGGCATACGTGTATTCATGCATGTGTTCTACATATTTGAATTTGAAATCTTTTAGATGTGTGCAGGGGATTACTTGTGTTTCAAGTGGAAACTTGTGGGAAGTTTCCTTGTGGAAGGACAAAGGATGGAGTGTCTGGAACGAAGCTGTTTTCTCAAAAGTTTCACCTTTTATCTACTTTAATTCTATTTTAATTGTAGGTGATATTAGAAAAAGAGGTAGGAGAGAAAAAATAAAAATGGGAAAATACTCATCTTAGACAAAACAACTTCTTCCTTATATAACAAATTTTTCTTTATACTGTGAATCTAGTAAAATGGTGTGTTTTTACTAACAGAAAGGTATAGTAGGTATCTGTTCTGCTGAAGAAAAGCAGCCTCATGTGTCAGAAGTTATTTGTACCACTCATTTTACTTCTGCTCAAAATGCACTCAAATATAATCCATGGTTCCCCATCCCAGAGAAGTGTGTTCATCTAGATGGAAAAGGAGTCTGTATATTTGCATATACATTAAACAAATTGGTGGAGAGACCCTGAACTCCCTCATTAAAATTCTGAGCTCTATTTCTGCAAGTAGACCTAGGCTGATATCTCAGGCCATATAACCTGTTAGGGCTGATCCTCACTGTCGTCTAAAATGATATTCTGTCAATTCGGGATGAAACTAGTCATCTCTATTACACTGGGAACAACTACTGACTAGTACTGAAGCTGTTAACAGAAGCTTCACTTACACTCCTACACATTTTCTCTGCTGATAGCTATAATCCCAGCCCCAAGTTTACCTCAAGGCATAGGTGGTGTAAGATTAGAGGCCCTACCAGGCCTCATGATAGCCTTAATCTAGGAAAGCAAAAATTATTCCATATAGCAAATTCTTCAGCATTCTGAAGAACTCTTTTGCTAGTAAATGAAGTCTTAGAATGGCAGTTTTAAGTGGAGAAAGAAAAACATCTTTTTATTCTATTCAAGAATAAATATTTGAGAATAATTTTTATTCAAACTTTTTATTCTATTAATTCTGTTTTTATTCTATTAAAATAATTTTTATGTTGATCCAGCTCTTGGTCATTTGTCACTTCAGTGGTCTAGAAAAAGTATTGATACACTGAAAGGAGCCAGAAGAAAACTGTAAGAATTTAGTCATGTTTTCACAAAAGCCTAATCTTAAGCTTTCAGATGTCTGACATTGTGAATTGCCGAGCTTTATTCACAAAGGAAGTCAATCTGATGCAGAACAGGGTGATATCACTTAGTCCCTTTCTCAGAGAGTAAGTTACTAAGGTTTACTATTTATTATGTAATACCATGGTCTCCAAGGAAATGAAACCACTCATTGAGCTCCTTTAGAGTGCTCCAGTTAGAGTCCTTTAAAAAAGATAGTGCTGATGACTGTTGTCTTATGCAGGAGAGTGGTTGAAATCAGGACATGATGAAGTCTCTATGTGTTATTCCCTGAGAAAAAAAGGCAGTACTTCAACAACTCACAAGATTTTCCCAAATTTTGCTTAAACCACATATTCAGTTTTTTATGTATTCTTCTCTTAGTCTTAGTCTTCTGGAGAAGAAACTCACTGAAGGGGAACTCTGTTTCTGTAACAGGACAAAGTCTTTCAGAACATTCCTGTGTCTTTTTGTAGTGATAAGTGATTACTTTAAAGTGACACCTCGTCATCATGAAGACGAAGGCCCTCAGTCAGCTGGCCTAAATTCTGACTTAGTCTTTTAATGAAGTGTCAATTTTGTCAAGTTATCTATTTTCTTAAGAGGACTAGGGTCAACCACTGGGGAATAGCTACAAATTAGTGACATTCTGTGGCTGACAGAGCAAGCAGGGCATGGAGAGGACAAGAAGAGGGTGGTATTTTTTCTAATACCTTCAGTTAATTTTCTTGATGACAGCTGGTTATAGTTCAGTCTAAATAATGAACCCAACCTTAAAATTATTTGGGGAAGGATCCCAACACCTTTAAATTTGTGTATCCAAGGACAACTCTGATGTGAAGAGAGGAATAAGAATGATAAGATTTGTCTAAATGTGTACAGATTTCGGGAGAGTAATACAAATTTAAATTACGATCAGTGAGATAGATATGTCAGTTCGAAAAACCTTGTGCAACAATGTCCAAAAGGTCATATGCTTGTACTGCTCCTTAAACGTAAACATTAGTTATATGGATTATCTTGTCCTAATAAGTACTATTGAAGACCTGATCAGGTAGTGCAGTACACTTAAAATTCTGATTAAAGTAACATACATTCACACAAACATATATATGCTGATAATTTAGTGTACTTGGAATCTTTTCAGGCCTTCAGTAAGAAGAAGATTGATGACCGAAAAGAGTGGTTAACAAACTTCATGGAGGACAGGCGACAGCGTCGGCTACATGGCCTTCCTGAGGTGAGTCCTAAATAATAGTAATAAATCTGGTGGGTGAGATTTAAATGTAATGTAGTTTTTGTATTGAATGAATAATGTATGTGGTTTTTTTCAGCAATTTTTATATGGTACAGCAACAAAACATTTGACTTACAATGACTTCATTAACAAGGAGTTGATCCTTTTCTCAAATTCAGACAATGAGAGATCTATTCCTTCCCTTGTTGATGGTAAGCTGATAATTCATTATGATTTGTTGGAATGTTCCTCTTTATTGCTGGTTTTTAAACCTGTGATTTGTATTGGAAATCAATGCATTCAAGTAGCATATATAAGAACTTCTATATTTTTGTTTGTTATCATTCATATGCTAAGAAATTGCCATGTTCCTTCTGTGAGGAAGTTTAAGCTGTTGCTGTACAGCCTTTTTACTTAACCAGACCTATTCCCTACACCATAGAAGTGCTTTGTTTCTAGTCAAACCGTCAGAGAAAACAAGTCTTTTAAGTGCTTATAATAATTAAAATTCAAGTTGGCAGCTGAGTGCAGATGAAGACGCAAATGTTTTCTCCCTTTAGTCTTATACCACAGGCAGTGTTTTAGGCGTTACTAACTTTTCCTCTAATCTTGCTAGGGTTCTGTCAATCAGGTTTGCTAACTCTCCCCTTGCAATAGCATGAACATTAAAAGAAGCAGCTTACTACACTACAGCTTCATTTGTAAAACTGTATGCAGACAGCATGAGCAGGAATTTCTGCTTATATTATTGTCAGTATGCATGTGCTTACTAAGATATGGAAAAAAGGCCTTGAGGTTTCATGGAGGTGAGGGGGAAAGCCCATATATCTCCACTTTCCAGTACATTTTTTACAGAGGAAGTGGTCAGCCTTCTTGACACTGCAGACCGATACCATATTCATGCAGCAAGAGCTTTTTATAGTTTAGATGAGAAAGTGGAATAGTTCACAGGTGGATAGGGGTAGTAGCTTTCTGGTAGGGTGGATCTCCAGCTCTGCTGCAGAATGAGGCTGGGTTAGGTACACAGATACATCTCTAGGGAATCAAAGATGTCAGTCTTTGTTTCAGCTTCTCCAGATTTACTTCCTCCCATATTTGGGTACTTGGATTAACTGGTAGTGTCTATGCAAGCATTTCGTAGTTTACTGCTTTGGAGGAAGATTCACTCCATGTTTCAAGAGGTCATTGTTCCTTATAATGTAGTCTACGCTGTCTGCTTTCTCAGAAACAGCAGAATGATTTTGCTGAAACTTAAAATAAAGAACGAACTTGCAGTAGTTAACTGTTTATTTGAACTGAAATTCTCCAAGATACCTATGTAGTATACACTATACATATGTAGTATGTACAGTATTATACATATAATATTTTACATATTTTATATATAATTGCTATCAGTGTTTCTGCCAACTTTGGCTATAATTCCACATTCTGGGTATGGGTATGTGAACTGTTCAGCAGGTAGTACTCTAGCAATGGTTTTTGTTCTTCAGTATCATCAGGTGATATATAACAGACTAGTCTGGTGGCAAATCTCAGAAAAAATGAAGAGGAAGAACATTTTGATTATCTCTTCACAGTTACTAGTTACCACTCTTACTCCTTGGTGATTCTCCTGTGTAAAGGAAATCCTTTAAGTCTGTTACATTCAATAGATCGTTGGTAGGAAAACATGACACAGGCCCATTATAAAAAAACCTGGATGTTAGATATTTAAATGATATGGAGATTGGAGTTAGTGTTGTCTTTTTCAGTTTTTGCTCTTACATTTGACCCAGGTTACTAATGGTAACACATAGCAATATTTTAGTGCATTTCAGAAATGTATGGGAATTATAACTCTGAATAGATCAACAAGCATGATCTAGAACTGGTTATCAGTTCTAGATAACATGCAGAAAAAATTATGCAATCCCTTTCACACAGATGTTGTACTTAAAGTGTGCCTAAACAATAAAAATAAATCAGGAGATCAAAGAGACTGTTGTCTTTATTAGAAGTTTAAAAGATCTAAAAGAGAGACAAATAACATATCTTTTTGTTGAATTTTAATGAGTCTTTGAGAATTTCACACAAAAAGTAAAATTTCAGTGTCCTTTAACATACGTGTAAGCTACAGTTACATTTGTCACTGCTGAATTTGTGTTGATATTCTTAGGAAAAAGATTTTGCTGAGTAGACTGGAAAGAAAACTCTTGACTTGTGGAAGCTGTACGTTTAGGATAAAGTTGCTGTTTATTAGAATGATGTACTGTATGCTGCATAGTAATGATTGGCTGAAAGGGTTACACTTCCACTTTTCTGGCAACTTTTTCAGTTTGGTAAAATATTTTTTAATATTTTAAAAAGAACTGAGATGTTAATTTGTTATTTGGTTAATATTACAGTGTGAATTTGTTTCCATTTAATGTTTAGGCTTCTTTTGAGAGATTAGAAATTATAATAAGGCAAAACAGGTTTCTTACTTAAAGACATGCTTGTGTATGTGTTGAAAATGGGATATTCTTCTTAATAGGTTTAAAACCAGGGCAACGCAAAGTTTTATTCACTTGCTTTAAGAGAAATGATAAACGTGAAGTAAAGGTTGCTCAGCTGGCTGGTTCTGTTGCTGAAATGTCAGCTTATCACCATGGGGAGGTGAGTATGAAGGATGGTAAAGTTGTGAGGATTTTTAGCCTATGTAAAATATTAGGTAAATGTTTACTGTATTGAAATTGCAAACCTATTGACTATGTAAGTCTACTAATCACAGATTTACTTTTAAAGAAAATGAACCAAACAATCTTTGTTGGAACAAAGACTATTTCTATCTCCTGTTTTGTTTGTATTTATCTGAAATATTAGCAAGAGTTGCCATATTGACAGTCTCTCTCCATCCCTTCTTCTCTCCCTTTAAAAGCAACGAGTAGTAGTTTGTGCAGTAGTAAGTGCAGTCAGTCTGTGCCCCTTTCATTACTCCAGAGAAGTGCTTTAGAAAAAATGGAGAAGCCCAGGGGTTTTCTTAAGCATAGAATGTAAGGACACTTAAATCAGGGAGGCAATGTGGCTGTGGAAGAGGAAGCATTATGTTTTGCCAGCAGCTCTTATAATACATTTACAACATTCCTTTCTCAGGGAGACTACTTTTTTGAAATTGAATTCAGGTTAGTCACACAATTTTGGGGCATTAAAAATATATTTTATTTGCTGATTAGGAAAGACTATCTCTTCTTATACTTATTACTATGAATATGTATTTTCTTGCAGCAAGCGTTAATGATGACTATCGTCAACTTGGCTCAGAACTTTGTTGGCAGTAACAATGTTAATCTGCTACAACCTATTGGTCAGTTTGGTACCAGGCTTCATGGTGGAAAGGATGCTGCCAGCCCTCGCTATATTTTCACCATGTTAAGGTAAACACAAATGTAAAGCTAAATGCATGCTTTTAAAAAGTCTTGTTATCAAACTAATCCTTTCACAACACTATATTTTTTTGTGGGAGAGGAATGGGGAAGGATAGGAATATTTTGATAGAAGCTAAAATTCCGCTTTACATCTGTAAGTGTGTTTTTGTACATGGATTTTTTTGATGATTTTCCATGCATAGAAGTGTTGTGGGGATTGTAGCTTTTAAGGAATTGAACTTTGAATCATAAGGCTGAAGACTGAAAATGTAGATCACTCAGATTAGTTACTGATCTTAAATTGTGACTTCTTGCAGAAGTAGCTTTCAGTTTCCCTGTTCAGTGTGAAATCTATTCAGTTTCACAATAGAAAGTGTATTGCTACCTGGTGATAAGTCCTGCAACTCAGCATAGACTTGAAAGTTGAGACGGATTCTTTTCCTTTCAGATGAGTTTCTTCATATCAAGCTAAATTACACGTACATAATTAATAATGAAGACGTAATTTAATGATGCTGATTTTTCACAGCTAATGCCTTGAAATTCAATTTGGCATGCAGAGTGTTAGAATGTGTTCCTTAATGTGAATTATAGTATTTTTATAAGTTATGTTGCTGCTTTTATTTCCTAATTTGTGATATTTTGCCTAAAATTCCTTGTAGTTTCTTCTTTTCCTCTAGTTGTAAACTTCGTACATAAGTATCAGGTTTTATTCCCTTTCCCATATATGTTCTTTCTGTAGCAACCCAGTTTTGTACGTTTTCCTTTTTGTATGAGGTGCCGGAAATCATATTCACCCAGGACAATGTTCTAGATGATCAAAAGGAGTCACCAGTAAAACTTCTGTAGAATTTTCAGAGACTGCTAGGCCTACAATTAAGCAATGAAGTTTTGCGACTATTTGCATGCTGTGTTGCTTTATTACTGGGTGACCTACTGTCACATTGAACTGTGTGTTCTGAATGCTTCAAAGAACAATATTTTTATAGATGTTAAATGTCATTAATTACTAGTGTATCGTGTACATGTGTTATTGTGAAGGAAACAAACATAATCTGTTATGAACGCACTCTTCCATTGGGAAGAACTTCCTTTTCTCAGGAGGTATGTACATTGTATTTTCAGCTTGAGAATGGCAAAGATAAAGGAATACATGAGAAATATCTACAAATAGATCATATCTGGTCCCATGGACTCTTGAGGCAGTATGTACTTTACTTACTGGACTTCAGATAAACAGTTTTCTTCATTTTCTTTTTTAAAGCCCTTTAGCAAGGCTGCTTTTTCCATCAGTGGATGACAACTTGCTTAAATTCCTTTATGATGACAACCAGCGTGTAGAGCCTGAATGGTATATTCCCATCATTCCTATGGTTTTAGTAAACGGAGCTGAAGGAATTGGTACCGGATGGGCTTGCAAACTTCCAAACTACGATACCAGAGAGATTGTAAACAATGTCAGACGAATGCTGGATGGCTTAGATCCCCACCCAATGGTAAAAATAGTAGTATATACTGGTATTTTATATGTTTGCTGTACTTACAAAGTTAATTCACATCACTCTAGAAATCCTTGATTATTGGAACATCTGAGTTGGATTGTCCCAGTAATTTTGTCTAGGAGCTTTACTTGACTGTTGGGATGAGGCTGGGGAAGTTCACCTTGAAGCAAAAACAATGCAATTTGTATTTTTCCAATTACTTCAGAGAACTTTTTCTTCAGTCTGCTGACTGTAAGCCTTCACAGTTGCAAGTCTTACATGGTAGTTATGACATGGCAGTAGAGTAAAAAGTTGAGGTACTACTACTTATCTTCAGCCAAACTTAACATTTTCTCTGTCTTGCCTGAATTGTACTTTCTTTTGTGTATCTGTAAGGATAGGAGAAGATATTGTCACTGTTCAAGAAAATCAGCAGCTTCTGAACTGCATCTAGCTTCTGTTCTTTTATTTAAAATTTTATACAAGTTTTGGAAGTGGTGCGTACTTGAAAAAAATTGCACAGGAAGGATACTTGGGTGAACCCAGAATATCTGTAACCAACAGATGAAATACAGATAATGTAACCTTTACTTTACAACTGATGGATATTGCTACTTTGCTGTGTTTACCAAGTCATAGAAGCAGAAACATCTTTTCTTCTCTTCTTAGATCACAGTTCACTGAGTGTGCAGTATCAATTTTCATGACATAGTGAATTTCCTTTTGCAAATTCTTGGGAACAATGAATAGATTTTTTTTTTTTTTAATTAATGCAATCCATTGCCCTTCCTTTAGGATTCCTAGGCCTTCTGTGTAGTCTCACAGTCAATTGAAGCTTCATTGTGGTTGAAAGAGGCAGTTCTGCCTCCATCTAGCTCCTTTCTGTATGCTGGTATGTGTTTGTGGCTGCATGGTAAGCTGGATAAGGGAATCAATTCAGTTAAAAAAAATTCCCCACCCTGGTAGTTACTTTTTAAACTGGATGGGTTCCACTATCTTTGCCAAACAGCACAAGAATGAAAAAATGGTTAGGGGAGGTAGCACAACTTCTGTAAAGTTACTGTGAAACTGGGGTGTTAATCTGCTTTCTGTCATGCTTTATCTGTGGTTGCAGTTTTCTTTAAAAAAGAAAAAAACCCAAAAAACCCCACAAACAAAACCCCACCACCTCACTGGGTTCAGCTGCATCTTCTTAATCATGTGTCTACTCTGTAGATATTAAGATACTTGCTCCTGTCGCTTGCATGTGTGTATTCAGTTTTTTAGGTAGTATTTTTCCTATGACTTAAGTTTTTCACAGGCATGAGAGGCTGGTTGATGGATTAGTGCAATATAAAGTGATAGCTGTATGGTGTATGGGAAACAAATACTTTTCCGACGTTTTATTGTAAAGATTGTTACCACTTTGCTATTTGTTTTCAATTCCAGCTCCCAAACTACAAAAACTTCAAAGGAACCATTCAGGAACTTGGTCAAAACCAGTATGTAGTCAGTGGTGAAATATTTGTGGTGGACAGGAACACAGTAGAAATTACAGAGCTTCCTGTAAGGACATGGACCCAGGTAAGTAACAGTAAAATACATTTACATAAAAACAAAAAAACCCCAAAAAGCTCCTTATTAAATTATTTAATCCTACATCCGGATGAACTTTTAATACAATTTCTGATGATTATACATACATGGAAGGGAACGTGGTTTCATTCTTTTGTGTGCCTTTGTAGAAGATGGTTTTCTACTTGTGCCATCTACTGTCCATACTACAAAGAATACCTGCTTCTCCTGTGGAATTAATATTTAATTTCCTTTTTCTTTTGAGTAGACTTTTCTGTCCATGTTAGATGCCTCTTTTATACTGGTTCTGTAAATTATAACTGGTATCAGATGTAATGCACAAAGCTTTGAAATCTTATGTTGTTCATTTGGCTTAAGTAATTAGGGATTTTAAGAAGTGTTTCTGGTTTTTGCTACCCCATTTTTAATAGGTGTACAAAGAACAGGTTCTAGAACCTATGTTGAATGGGACTGAAAAAACTCCAGCATTAATTTCTGACTATAAGGAATACCACACTGATACGACTGTGAAATTTGTTGTGAAGATGACAGAAGAAAAACTTGCACAGGCAGAAGCTGCTGGATTGCACAAAGTTTTTAAGCTTCAAACAAGTCTTACTTGTAATTCTATGGTAACTTTTTCATGTTTGGCTATCAGAATCCTTACAGTTGCTTGTTATAAATTCAAATGTTTTTTTAGTGTACTTTGGTACTTGGTATTGAACAGTGTATTGTGTATATGAAATTGTTTGAATCGTAGAAAATAGTAGTGATGACAAATATTAAGTCAATATGGATCAGCAAATCCATTTTAGTCCTGATGAATCTTTCAAATCAAATTAGACAGGCTCAGGGTGGTTGGTTTCCTGTAACTGAAAATTTCCTGTGTAGCTAACCAAAAATGGTTAATGTAAAGTAGATCATACAAATAACTTTCTGCCATATTATAATTAGATTTGAGTTTTAAACTTGAGACAAGTTACATTTTCAAAATTGCATTTTACGCAGGACTATTACTCCTCTATTAGGAGTTAAATGATCCAATGCTTCCACCAACATAAATCCCATTTTACGTTGTAAGGTATAGAAAACACTATCCTTAAGCTGCTGAAGACATAATAGTGATGTAAATTACTTATATGGTTTATTCTGCTTCTAGCAAGATGGGAGTAAGAATGCGAATAAATGTATGTCTGTCTATTGCGAGTGGGATTTGAATTGTAAGATAATTTCTGCCAGAATATTTCCAAACAACCTGTTTTTACAGAGACTGAAAAAACAGTTCTATTTTTTTTATGGCAGATACTACTTTCGGATATTATCACAAAGCAAAAATACCATTACTGTTGCTATTATCGTATAAATCAAAAGCTATGTGAAAATAGATTAAAAATAAATTAAAGCATGGAATTGGAAGACGAAAAAGGCCTTGCTCAACCCATTTTGTAGATTGTGCTTGAAAAGCGAATCTACCAAATCAAGGTGATAGTATTTCTCACAGGTTTAACCAACCGTCTGAACTACTGTGAAAATCTGTCTTCAAATTAATGTTTAATAGAGTACAAAAAGTTTTGCAGCTTAATACTGCATTTTCTGCCTACTGAAATAAATGGTAAGGGCTGCTTTCTGTGTATGTGTAGGAATTAATCTGCCCTAGTGTAAGCATCTTGAAGTTATGTGAGCTAGTTGTTGTTCACGCAACTCTCAAATAGGTACTTCAGGTGGATGAATTGCCTCTAGAGGGGCTTATTTCTTTCAGTTGACGGTAGAGGGCGCCTAGGGTGATCAGATCACCTATAAATGTCTAAACTGGAGATACCAGAAGTCAGGCAGGATTGATTCCACCTATGATGTAAAAATGATTTCTTACTTTGTTAGTGCTTGAACTTGAAGGGTGTCAGTTTTCACAGATGAAAAGTGGCAGATTTCACAGCTGAACGGAAAGATTATTAAAGATGCTTTTCAACTGTGAATCATCAGGTGCTACGGAACTTGTGCTTTAATATTTAGATAAAATTAGTCATTCAACTGAATTCAGGCATATTTCTCTATATAGCTGTCTTCCTGTTCGAACGTGTTACCATAAATCTCATCTTAAATCTACTTGTGAATAAAAATAAAATCTATCCAGCTATGTGCTGTGTAGTTCCATAGTAAGTTTTGAGTTCACAGTCTTCAAAATACTGCTTTTTGTGTGGTGCATGTATATGTGCAATAGAAATAAACTCATACACAAAGGTTAACAAAGTTTGAGTTATGCAATCTCTCTCAAGCAGTATATTATGTATTTTATAGGTGCTATTTGATCACATGGGATGTTTAAAGAAGTATGAAACTGTGCAAGACATCTTGAAGGAGTTCTTCGATTTGCGATTACATTATTATAGTTTACGCAAGGAATGGCTTGTGGGAATGTTGGGTGCAGAATCTACTAAGCTTAACAATCAAGCTCGTTTCATTCTAGAGAAGATACAAGGAAAAATTACCATAGGTGAGTAAATGCAAGTTAGAATTGGTAACAATGGGGGAAAATCTGGAAATTATTTAATAGTAGAATGTACTTGCATGTAAGACATTTATTCTCATGACGCTGATTTTTTTTTTCTTCCCCCTCATCCCCCCTTGGGTTGTGTGTGTGTGTCTTGTAGAGAACAGATCAAAAAGAGATTTGATTCAGATGTTGGTTCAGAGAGGTTATGAATCCGATCCAGTAAAAGCCTGGAAAGAAGCACAAGAAAAGGTAATAATCTGAAATCTCTGGATATATTTGATGTTGTTAATGTTATAAATTATATTCGTTTATTCAGATGCTTGTTTTCTAGTAGTCTAACTTAATTTATAACACACATAACACTTTAAAAAGGTTGTTCATTACTCCTTATGGGCTTCCATTTTTAAAAATACATTAAACTTGTACAAAAATATTGTCACATAGTATTGGTATTATATATGGATAATTCTTAGAAGAAAACTAGATAATACAAGTCTGAAAATGAGAATGCAGAGGATTGAATTTCTTAACATACCCAAATCAAAACTAGCAACTTGATTTCTGACTGGCTGATACATAAAATGCTGCATCAGTTACCCCACACATATAACTGATTTTCCCCTTATTATTTATTTGTCACATGATTGCAAAAATGTAATTATTTATTTTCTGTAATGAAACATGAATATTATAAAGCTATGACTTTTGAACTTACTTTAATAAATTTGACCTTGACCTATATTTATTTCTGCTTTTTTAAAACCCGAGAGTTTTTTTTATTGTTCCAAAAGAGATACGTGACAAGCTTAATTTCATGCTTTACCATGGAAGGATGAAACTAATGATTAAATAATCCAGCTATAGAAGGTCACAGGAACACGGCCTTTAGGAAAGGTCCAGAAAAATGTTAAGGTTATTGAATCTATGGGGGCACACCTTGCTACTCTATGATGGTGCTTTGGAACAGTGTTACAGTTCATGCATAGAGCTAAGATTATTAATACTTGTAATTGTAAATATTTCACTTTAGGCAGCAGAAGAGGAGGACCCACAGAACCCAAATGATGATGCGTCCTCTGCTTCTGGCTCAACTTCTGGCCCTGACTTTAACTATATCTTAAACATGTCTCTGTGGTCACTCACGAAAGAGAAAGTAGAAGAGTTAATTAAGCAGAGAGATTCAAAGGTTGGTACACCATGGAAGGCTTGTTCTGAAATGATACAGTAATTACTGATGTGTCGAATTGTCAATGTCCATTTTCAATAGTATTTACTTTTAATTGTAACTTAGTAACTTACATTCTATATACTACTTTCATGTTTTAGGAGAGAGAACTAAATGATCTTAAAAGGAAATCTTCTTCAGATCTCTGGAAAGAAGATTTAGCAGCCTTTGTTGAAGAGCTTGAAGTATGTTTTATTTTACGTATCTTTCAAAAAATATTAAATTTAAATTAATTAAAAGCATTAATTAATTAATAAGTATTAAAATTTAAGCAAAAAATAATAAAAAATACCACATTTTGGATTAAAAGCAGAGAGACCCCCCAAATAAGTGGGAGATCAATATTGGGTATTTGTGTTCCTAGTTGTGTTCCTCAGGAATTGTCTCTTGCATCTATACAATTCAATGTTTTTTCCAAGTCAGTGATGATAGAAGAAAAATGACAAGGAGGAAATTTGTTTTCAGATGACAAAAAAATGGAGTAGTAACTGGTAATAGTAATAATTATAGTAGTTCTACATGATCTAATTGGTTGTGAGGCAGTAAGTATTGTCAAATGCAAAGCTGTTGATGTAGGAACAAAGCGTGTAGATGATAAGTACTAATGAGGGGCTCTCACTTTGCCTCATCAGTAACTGTGGAAAAAGGTGAAGTCCTATTGGTGGGTAACTTGCTGAGCCTCAGCTTTAAATGTTGACTGAAAAGGGCTGATGTAATCTTTTGAAGTGACACAGGATAATAGAAATAAGACGTTTGTTTTATTTCTCTGTGTGTTCGTGGTACAGCTGCAATTGGAAGTGTTTTGTTCGGATGTCTGTATTTCAGCTATATGTTCATACTGTGAAAAAAGTTGATTAAAGGACTGGAAAATGTACCTTAAAAATGACGCTAGAAACCAGCTGCTTAAATTAAATGCTGAAATACTGAAAAGTTACATCAGTACCCAGACACATATATGAGAAGTAGAAACTTGATAAAAGAAAGATTTTCAGTGTCCAAAAGTTTGTGTTCATTTAATCTTAAATAAAAGTGTAGTTTTTAACTGTACAGGGTAATGAAGAATTTACCAAGATTAAGTGGTTGGTTTTCCGTTACTGGAAGGTCTGTTACAATTCAAGTGAGAATTAAGGGAAGTCTTATGCTCCATGTTAAGAGGAGATGAATCTTAAATAATCACCATGTTGCACTTTGTCCTCATTAAAAAAGAATGTGTTCCCCCCACCCCGCCCCGCTTGTTTGTTAGAAAGTAGAAGCACAGGAAAGAGAAGATGTTTTGGCTGGCATGGTGGGCAAACCAATAAAGGGCAAAGTTGGTAAACCCAAGATGAAGAAACTTCAGTTGGAAGAGACCATGCCGTCACCATTTGGCAGAAGAATAGTTCCACAGATTACATCTGCCATGAAAGCTGATGCCAGTAGGAAATTGCTGAAAAAGAAAAAGGTAAATCAAAACTATTGCTATAGTTATTTATTATTTAACTGCTGTAGTTTTCTAATCTGGTAGCATAAATTCAAACGGCTAGACCTCATTAATTCTGTATTTATATTGTTTTGCTGGCCTAATGCATGAAGGAGTTAATACTGGATTTCTTTTACATTTGCAAGCCTCTTGTGACTACTTATTGTTCAAGTGTTTTTATTGAGATTTCTTCTTTCCAAGAGTGTTCAACAAATGACAATATACTAGTCTATTTTCATTTATTATCTTCTACAAAACTATTCCAGTTCTATCTTGAAATATAGAGGTGTAATTTATTTTGTTTTGCCCAACTTTTTTATATTTTTAGGGTGAAACTGATTCTTTAGCAATAAAAATGGAATTTGATGAAGAATTTGGTGGTGTGCCAGCTGAAGGTGGTGGGGATGACTCACTGAATACATCAGCCACAGCAACTAAAACCCCTAAACCTAAGAGAGAGAAGAAGGAGCCTGGTAAGATCCTTACACAGTCATAGTTAACCTTAGCTGTGTATACTAATTGGACATTAAATATATTTTTAACACATAGTGAGAAGGAAAATATACCACAATAATCACTATTTCATATGATTTTCTTCCCTAAAGAGATATGTGGAAAGTACTTGAAAGTACTCTGCTGAAATTTCAGCAATGTTAGCTGCTTTTCTGGGGTGGTGGATCTTAACATTTTCTACATTCGATTTTTTGGGAGGTCTAAATCTTTGAATTTGTGAGTAGAAAAATAGATTATTTTTACATAATTAGACTAATTCTGTGCAAACTGGAATTTCTAGTTTGCATGCTCTCTGACGTTGAAGGACATGGCACTCACCTTCAGTCTGAGTAATAGTATAGATGGTAAAACTTGATTAAATAAATATATTTTCCTATTGACATACTTAGTTATTCTGACTTTTAAAAAGTTATGCATGTTATGGCTTGGCAGACTAACCAATGTCTATGCTAACTTTCTTTTTTCCTCTCTTAGAAGGAATTTATTATTACTGTTTGAGAAATACATAGTAATGGGGGTGCATGTGGTGGGTTGACCCAGGCTGGACGCCAGGTGCCCACTAAAGCCACTCTATCACTCCCCTCCTCAGCTGGACAGGAGAGAGAAAGTACAACGAAACGCTTGTGGGTCGAGATAAGGACAGGGAGAGATCGCTCACCAATTACTGTCATGGGCAAAACAGACTTGACTTGGGGAAACTAGTTTAATTTATTACCAATCAAATCAGAGTAGGATAATGAGAAAATAAAACCAAATCTTAAAACACCTTCCCCCACCCCTCCCTTCTTCCTGGGCTCAACTTCACTCCCGAATTCTCTATCTCCTCTCCCCAAGTGGCGCAGGAGGACGGGGAATGGGGGTTGTGGTCAATTCATCACATGTTGTCTCTGCTGCTCCTTCCTCCTCAAGGGGGGACTCCTCACACTCTTCCCCTGCTCCAGCATGAGGTCCCTCCCACGGGAGACAGTCCTCCACAAACTTCTCCATCATGAGTCCTTCCCATGGCTGCAGTTCTTCACGAACTGCTCCAGCGTGGGTCCTTTCCACGGGGTGCAGTCCTTTAGGAACAGACTGCTCCAGCGTGGGTCCCCCACGGGGTCACAAGTCCTGCTAGCAAACCTGCTGCAGCGTGGGCTCCTTTCTCTCTACGGGTCCACAGGTCCTGCCAGGAGCCTGCTCCAGCGTGGGCTTCCCACGGGGTCAAAGCCTCCTTTGGGTGCATCCACCTGCTCCGGTATGGGGTCCTCCACGGGCTGCAGGTGGATATCTGCTCCACCATTAACCTCCATGGGCTGCAGGGGGACAGCCTGCCTCACCATGGTCTTCACCACGGGCTGCAGGGAATCTCTGCTCTGGCACCTGGAGCACCTCCTCCCCCTCCTTCTTCACTGACCTTGGTGTCTGCAGGGCTGTTTCTCTCTCAGATTCTCACTCCTCTCTCTGGCTGCGGTTGCTGTTGTGCAGCAGTTTTTTTCCCCTTCTTCAATATGTTATCCCAGAGGTGCTACCACCGTTGCTGATGGGCTCGGCCTTGGCCAGCGATGGGTCCATCTTGGAGCCGGCTGGCATTGGCTCTATTGGACACAGGGGAAGTTTCTAGCAGCTTCTCACAGAAGCCACCCGTGTAGCTCCCCTGCTACCGAAACCTTGCCGTACAAACCCAATACAGGGCAGCAACAAAAAAGAAAGCTAAAGACAGAAGAGAAGGTTTAAGTGTGAGGTTTTTTTTTTAAAAAAAAAGGCATAAAAAGTGGTTACTCAAATACCTCTTCTGAGATAAGATCTGGTTTTAATTATTCAGGGGATTATCCAACCTGAATAGATTAACTGAGTACAGTTATGACTGTGGTGTCTACATGCAGCTCAAATCTACCCTAGCTGCTGTTTAGCCAGAGCCAATTAGCCCAGCTTGACCTGAGCTTGCTCTGCAACTGACTGACCGCATTGTTACCCCCCAAGAGGGTATCCTCTGCTTCCCATGTTAAGTGGATTTTTCCAATAACTGTTTCTGATCATGTTTTCTCAATAATGGAAAACTGCTTGTTCTTTTCTTGGAAAACCCCAGCAACCTTTAAAAAAAGGGAAGTTTGACTGCAGAGCACCTAAAACTTCAAATTAGAGACTTTTGTGTTTTTCAGTCATAAAACAAATTTGTTTGGCAGCAGCAGGTGAGGTTCTGTGTGAAATCACTTTATCAAGTTAAACTTTTCTTCAGGAAGGAGAAGAAAATTTACAACATTTAAAGGACAACTTTTTAAGATAAAAATTTATGCTAAATTTATGATCATAAATGATTAGAAAAGATGAAAATATTTTTTTACCCTGACTGTAGTAAATTTTTT
Source organism: Calonectris borealis (assembly GCF_964195595.1). NCBI lineage: Eukaryota > Metazoa > Chordata > Aves > Procellariiformes > Procellariidae > Calonectris > Calonectris borealis. The sequence continues at coordinate 128,046,148 of NC_134313.1, forward strand.
AACTTGTGGCAGGTACTAGGGTAAGAAGAACACCATCATCTACAAAGTCCAGTGCAAAAAAAGTGAAGAAACGAAACCCATGGTCAGATGATGAATCCAAGTCTGAAAGTGACTTAGAAGAGAATGAGCCCGTGATTATTCCAAGGGACTCTCTGCTTAGGAGAGCTGCAGGTACCCAAGCTTTTGTGAATTGCACGTTGTGACTGAAAGTTTAAATTACAAACCTACATTTTCCTTTGACCATAGCCTTCCTTTAGAAGTTCATCTCCTACAGATAGCTTGCATTACATTTTCTTCACTGTGCGGTTAATGAAAAAATTCTTAATGTCAAGACCAGGAACTTAAGAGTTGACATGAAAGATTTTGTAACTTGGTCCAGAAATCTTTTCCCTTATTCTAAACACTAGAGGAGAAATTACTCACAAAACTAGTGAATTATACAAGAAATAGACAAGATAATACCATTACAAACAAAAAAATTACTCTAATGCAATTATACTGTTAAATAAGGCCCAAAAGCCCAAATGGCTAGTAAAAATTTATCAAAAAAATTCTGAACAGTCCATGAAAAGCAAAAATATCAGAGACTGAAAGTTTGGAAAATATATAAATATTTGATAGTTTAAGAAAAACACACAGATTTTTCTGGAAAATTGTTGATCAATTTTTCAGGCACTTGATTAGGAAGAATGTTCAAATGATAGATTCAAGAAAACCTCGATTTTAAGTGAAGGATTCTCATTCCTTAAAAGTACTTATACAGCGGTGTCATTATAATGCCGTTAGCTGAAGGTATCTGAGCAAGCCACAAGTAGTGTTAGATGTTTGGTAACACTTTAAATTATGTCCCTTTATTCTTCCAGGCTCAAACAAGTTTCTTTTTCCCCAGCCTTTTGTCTTGTATACTCTGAGGCAGGGATTGTTTAGTGACTTCCACTTTAATTTATTTATGTGTTAACATAATCAACTATCTTGAAATGTGTATATATGTGATTTTTTTTTTAGCTGAGAGGCCCAAGTACACTTTTGATTTCTCAGAAGAAGAAGATGATGCTGATGATGATGATGATGCCAACAATAACAATGATTTGGATGAGCTCAAAGTAAAAGCCTCTCCAGTTACAAATGACAGAGAGGATGAGTTTGTTCCCTCAGACAGTTTAGAAAAGGATGAATATGATTTCTCCCCAGCCAAATCAAAGCCATCTCCAGAGTAAGTACTGTAACTCAGCAGTATTTCTTTACTAATAATTTTCTTGAATGCAGAACTCTCTGGACAAAACTGAGAAACGTCAACCTGTTACTACTCTTACATATACCACGTAAAGTAAAATTTATACATTTCTGGGGAGGAATTCAAGCATATGTTATCTCAGCCTTGCAATTGACCTATGCAGAGGTAAACACGACTTCCAAAATTATGGTACGCTGTCAGTAATACATCTGTTAAACTGCATTTTGTAAGATTCTCCGTTTTCCATCTTGTGCCAGTCTGGTATACAGAACTATTGAAAAAAAAGCAATTCCGTTAATTTTAAATGCCTGAAGTTCGTGACTGAATGGTGATGTTAAGGGTTTGACTGCTGCAAGCATATACAAAAATGCTAGAAATGCTTTGTAGTACTAAAACAGGAATTTAATCTCATAGGGATATTATAATGTCTACATACTTCAGTATGTAGTTAATGCAATTCATACAATTTCTTTTTCCTGTTTGGAAGTAGAAAAATGTCTCAAGACAAGAAGAATCAAGATTTTGGGAATATCTTCTCTTTTCCGTCTTACTCACAGAAGACAGATGATGGTGAGCTTGTTTTCACTGATCTATTTAATCTTATAGCAACTGTTATGGAACATATTAGGGAGTGTGGTATACACAAACTTCACACAGTTAGTGTGTGTCTATAACAGTAGTTATAGAAGGATGCCCAGATTTCTAAAGGGAAAAGGGGAAGGAGGTTCTGATCCTCAGAGGAACAAAGCCTGTATCATAGATAAGAAAGTCACAGTACATCCATAGCCTAGTTGTAGTATCAGAAGCACTTTTTTGAGCTTAATTTTGACTGTAATTAATACTGATGATTTAAAATATGGAGTGAATCTTATTCTAAACATACTCTGTGGTTGTAGATACAACAAAATTGGACAGTGATGAAGAGGATTCTGCTCCTGTCTTCTCATCATCTTTTGCCCCAAAACAAACAGAGAAAATTCCAAGTAAAACAGTAGCTGCTAAAAAGGGTACGTATAGGATTGTCCTGTAAGCCAATCCATTTATTTAAAACTCATCTCCTCCACCTTTGCATTGTCTCTTCACATCTTCAGAGTGGAAACTGCATTCGTTTATTTTGAACTCAGTGAAATTCAGCGTAAGTGTGAACTTCTTCCAGCTCCTTATTGATACTAATTTCTTTCTTTCCCCTGGCTACTGTAGTGTCAAAACTTAATACTTTCCACGTATGGAGTTGGTGTTCAGCCTTTGATTTGTTTAACTAATGGGAGGTTTTCACCCTCAGGGAATAAGTGAAACATGATGACTTTGGGGTTGAAGATAGTCTTCTATAATGGATCTAACTAACTTACTTTAAAAGGAAGGAGAGCAAGGGCAAAGGAGGAATCCCCAAGAAATATTTATGTCCTAAGTAGGCTATCACAGTAAGTTCCACTTGGCACAGTTGTTTTTCTTCTTGAAATGGAGGATGAAAGGCTCTCCTCAAACTTCACAAGTGTAAATTCTTTCAATTATTAGTCAGGCCTTTAGAACTGGCATCTTGCAGGATCCTACATTGTGGAATTAAGGACAATTCCAAGAAGAGCGTGTTTATTATTTAGATTTGTTTCTGTGGCCGTGCTTGGGTATTTGTAGGAATAAGTTTTTTTTGCTCTGTCTACCTTGGGGAATATTGGTTTATCAGTTGTTAGTGTTTCTTCTAAGGAAAGGCTTTCACTCGTTTCTAAATGTGTTTTAAAGATCATACTAGATACTTGCCATAGTTAGTGGTGAAAATTATGTTTATTCTTACCTAATAGTAGTTTAAATAGGTTGTAAAATACAGTTCTTAGGACATGATAGGCTGGGAATTTTGTTGCTTTCAGATCTTTCTTCCTGTATGTCTTTCAGATAATTTCCTTTTTTCTTGCTCAATCCTCTGTCCTCTGAAAGCATTTTTTTTCCTGTGATACCATGACCTCTGTTTTTTACAACTTTTTTTGACCAACTTGCAGCTGAACTTAATGTATTAATTCTTTCCAAGAAAGATATCTCAAGGAAATCTGCAAGAAAGCAGACAGTTACAATAGTTAACTTACTCTTTTAAAAATGAGAAAAAAAAAATCTTGCGATATATATTAGGTACCAGTGAATTGGAGCATCTTTTCATCCTCTCCCCCATTGCTTCCCTATTTCTAAGCTCTTTCTTGCTGCATTGTGTCTAATCTAATTTGTAAACTGTTTGAATCGGTGAATGTCTGCTTCTCAAACACCTTCAGCTAGTAAAGTTCTATAATACAATAAGTGAAGATTGTTTACAGAAATAGCTGCTCTCTAATAGAATAGTCTTTTATGTTAAACTTCTGTACTGCAGTAAATACAAGAGAGAACTGTGTATGCAGTAGCTAGGCATGGATGCAATTTAACATTCAATCTCTTTTTCCCTCTCTGTTTTTTGAAGGCCTGGATGTGACGAGTTGTCATTAACCTAACTTGAAACCCTAAAATACAGCTGTGATCTGTTTCTGAGTTTCTAATCAGCCTTTACACTCACAAAATAGGTATAAACAGGCCAGGCCCTCTTTCAAGCAAAAATTAAATTTTTGCCTTCAGAGTAGGGACACAGTCTCCCTCTCAGCGTGTGACAATATGACAGGTTGCTTTCACCAGTTTTCATCTTTTCTCCTTTGCCCAGATTAGACATGACCACAGTTTCAGGATCACAGTTTGACAGTGCAGTGATGACCTAATATGCTTAGTTCGCTGGTCATCTGGTATCCTGTTAGTAGTCTCCTTGATTCTAATCTTCATGCCTTGTATCAGCAGCCCCTTCAAAACGCATTTTCTGGTATTGTAATATTCCATCCACTCATCCTCACACTGGGAATGCCTATTGTGTGGCTGAAACAATTGTTCCAGAGTTGTTGTCCATGACTTCAGAGCTTGAATTTCTAAGGATAGAAAGCTGAAACGGAAGAACCATTTGTTCTGCCTTGCTATCTGTACAGCCACATACCCTTCTCAGTGAGAAGAACTAAAGGAATATGTATGAGTTCACCTTCTTTTCAGACTTCAATCAATTTGAGATGAAATCTCTTGACCTCTGGTGTTCACTACAGAGGATCAAGAAACTGCTGAGGTTGCTTCCCATGCACTATTCGAGAGGTCTGTGGTTCTAGTGCTTTATAGTAAGCCTAAGGGAAATTTGAAAAGCAGTCTTACTCTTTGATTATAAGCAGCTGCTCACCTTGATTAGCACAGCCAGCTGTTTTGATTCTAGCAGTGAAACATACCCTTCGCATCAGCTGTAGGACTGATACCATGCCTGAACTTCCTACCAAAAACTTGGGCTTCTTGAGAGCCGGTGTACATTGACCCCACTGCAGACTTCCATTTCATGTCATGATACCTAGCGGAGAGCTTGACTGAGCTGATTGCAGTCTAGTTGCTGTCAGAGATCTTCCCACTTGTGGAGGCATTAGGCATATAATCTAAGGTAGCGGTTCAGAATCCCACTAGAGTTAGTACAGAGGGAGATGCATGTTCTGGAAGCCATGGACACTATTACTTTAGCCACCAGATAACAATTAAGAGCTTTGCTGTCCTTTGGACTTGGTGTTCTGCAGGCAGACTTCACAGGAGTTGACCAGTGATGACAGGCTCTGTTTCAAGGGAAGAACAAGTCTAGTGTTTGTGGCAGTGTGTCATACCTCTGTTTCATTCCCCAGTTATTTCCTTCTCCCCAATTCCTTGTTTGTCAGTGAGAAGTCTGCCCCTTTTCTAACATCAGTTAACAAACTTGAGGAGTCAGGGCCAGCTGAAGATAGTTGCATCTCAAGGTGTATGTGCTGGGTAGTATTTGTCAATGGAGCATACCTGGAGCATGGCTTCGGTCTGGTATGCAAATTTCACATTAACAGCATGAGGAACTGCGCAAGGCACAATTACCTGGCCAAAACATACAGAGTGCTGTAGGAGGATATCTAAACCTCAGCTCCTGGTCTTGAATGTCACCTAGATCTAAAATGGATCCATTCTACTAAGATTCTCCTGGTCACAATTTCTGCTTGTCATCTTCAAGTTGATGAAACTTCTGAATCTTTCCCTTCCCTGCCCCCTAGTCTACGTTTCTTATGCTGGAAAAGCTATTTCCTGTATGAAGGACTTCGTTGCCTTATGGGACCTAAAATCGTGTACCTTCAGGTAACACTGCCCCCTCCTTTACTGATAACTAGCTACTTACTTTTGGTGATGCTTATAGAAAGTATTCCTTCTGCTTTCAGTTGCTGTGTACTTTTTCCTGCTTACTGGTAGGTCTTTGTGGCTTACTTAGTTTTACTTTATGCTAATACAGCTGGTTTTTCCCCGTTGAGATACCTAAAGAGACCTATTTCAAGTTGCTTTCACATACGGTTCCTGACTTCCATACTAGGCATTGTTGCTTCTCTCCCCAAGTCTTATCTGAAATGCTGCCATAGCCAACACCATTTTTTTCCCATCCGTGATGCCAAACAAGGCTTTATTTTTTGTATTGTCAGGACCTGATACTTGGACTACCTAGTAGGTATTATCACAAAAAGCTGGAAAGGCATAACTGTCTTTGTGCAGTGACTCTCCAGTGGGTAGCAGTTTAAGGCATCATAGCTAAACAGTTTGTGGAGACACTCTCTTCTTGTCTGAACACATTCCCCTAGTGATACCATACATGAAAGCTTGAGTTCTCATAAATGTCCACATTCCTGGTAGCTGGAGTGTTTTCACATGCATCTCATCATCTTTGAGGTATTCGTGGCTGATTGATAGAGTGTAGGTCAGTAGTGTATCTGAGGGTTCTGCAAAAGACTGACTTGTCTGTAAGCATATAGAACAGGTTATCCGATGATCTTGAGGGTCTTTTCCAACCTCAATGATTCTGTGATTCTATCCCTTATCACCCATTGTGTGAACATACCAATGACTGTCTTTTAAAGATGGCAAAACTAGTTGCATGGCAGTAATTAAAATTCTTTAAGAAATCCACAGATATATCCCCTTCCTGTCCTTTCTGCTTTTTCTGAGGTTCCTTTTCACTGAGGTTTACAGAAAACAATGTCACGGAGTCAGATGCACTGTCTCTCAAACTCCTGCAGTAATCATGGGGAAGGTTGTCCTGCAGTTGTACCACTGTGAAGGCAAAAATGTCACAAGCAGCAAGCTGTATCTGTAAACACTGTAATGTATCCAAATGTATTTAAGGTATCCAACTTGGAGAACTTCTGTTGTTGCTGTAGTTACTGGCAACCTGTTTTGTGCTCAAAATATGAAAAAGTATTTAATCAAAAACACTGGAACTTACTGAATGCACTGATATATCTCAAAGTATGACAAAGGAAACCTTCTGTTTATTCCATGCAGTTTTAACATAAAAGTTGAAGTATGTTTTTCCCAAGTGCAGAAACCTCTCATCTTGTTTTAATATCTGCCATTTATGCTGTAATTGGAGTATCTAATAAAATTTAATACTTCTAACCAATATGTGAATTTAACATATTTAGTATCTCTAACTTCTAACAGCAAAACTAGATGTGCCCCCTAAACCTAAAAGAGCTCCCAAGGCCAAGAAGGTGGAAACTGTAAACTCTGACTCGGATTCAGAATTCGGCATTCCAAAGAAGACTGCAGCACCCAAAGGTAAGAGGTGTTGGTGCTGTGCTGCTCAACACTCACGTCTGTACTCTCTGTAACACAGGTTCACAATCACTTTTATGAGGAAGCAGAACTAGCGTCTCTAAAATTAGAATCACACTGATTTATTAGTAAATTAATCACTAGTAGATTACTCAGCCGTCAGCCTTTTCTGTGACAAATACAGCGTACTGACTTTTCTTGACAAACAATGCGTGAACTTTTTTAGCTGCCCTTCACTGTTGGGAATGTATTGAATAGCTCCAACCCAGCCCTTTTTTGTTCATCAGTTCTACTGGATACTGCTTATTTACTTTGATGTCAGCTTTTTACAAGACAGTAAAATTCTAGTAAGTGGTGTTTTCTTTTTTTTTAAACCAATTCTTTGGTATCCCAGTTTGCCGTTGTCAGAGTCCTCACAACACAGCACACCGAGTGGTGTAGTCAGAGGAGTCGGTAAAGGACGTGCCAGTGTTAATAGTTGAGGTTAACAGTAAATTTACTAAATAGTAGAGCTGAATTGATGCTGTGTAATCGGTACAGAAGGTGACTGAGGACTTGTAGTACTTCGGAAGTCTAGAAGTCATTGATCTAATGAAGTTTGTCCCTGTCTTGAACCAACAGCGCGAATTGCTAGGGTGAATGGTAACTTTGGAAGAAGTACAAAAGATTTAAAACTGAGAAGATATATTGTATTTTACTGTTATTGTGAAGAAGCCTGAGTTGAAGCTAAATTTGAACTTTAACATGTAGACATACTAAAGTAATTTCACTAGGTTTTTTAGAGGGGAAAAAAAAAAGAAAAAAAAAAGAAAAAAAAAAGAAAAAGAAAACAAAGTTAAATCACATTCTCTCACCCAGGAAAAGGTAGAGGGGCAAAGAAAAGGAAAGCATCCAGTTCCGAAAATGAAGGTGAATACAACCCTGGGAAGAAAACACCGAAATCAACACCAGGCAAGGTCAGTTCCATCTATGTTCTTTTCTCCTTGTAAAAAGAACCTAATGGAGTACTTTACATAAAAGGTACATGTTCTTATTATAGGATGCTAAAATGACAATGGGGTTTAGGTGTGGTTGGAAAGTAGATGTTAGAGACGGTTTCCTTCAGTTCTGAATGTTAAAAGGGAAAACGTACACAGCATCACAACTGATTTGTCTTTTCTTTTCTAAAGAAATCCAAGAAGGCCGCTTTTGACCAGGATTCTGATGTGGAAATCTTTCAGTCAGGCTTTGCCTCCGAAACTGCCCCAAAACCACGGACAGGCCGGGCTAGAAAAGAAGTTAAATATTTTGCAGAGTCTGATGAAGATGATGATTTTGATATGTTTAGTTAAGTGCCCAAAGAGCACACAAATGTTTTCCAACAAATATCTTGTGTTGTCCTTTTGTCCCTTCTGTCGCAAACTTTTGTACATTTGACTTATTTTATGTGATAATGTAATTGATGGTTTTTATTATTGTGTGTAGGCATTTTAACATTTTGTTCTTACACCTACAGTTTTATGCTCTTTTTTACTCATTGAAATGTCATGTATTTGTCTGGCTTGTAGAGATGTTCTAGACAGCTGTGCTAAAGCACATTTTAATTGTCATGGTTGCAAACAGCAAACCTGCTTTTTGAAATGAAGTTTAAACATTAAAAAAAAAGGAAAACTACTCTGTGTGTGTGTAACTTTTGGACTAGAGGGACTACTTCTACACAGCTGTTTTTTTTTTTTTTAAATAAATATATTTTATTCTTTGCCAGGAGACTCCATGGAAAAAGGTAAACAGTATATGAACATAGAAAGCATTGTTAAACAATCTCAATGTACAAACAGAGCCAGTGAAAGTACATCACAGACTTGCTAGAATATATAAAAAAAAAAAAATCCACTAGTGCTTTAAATGAAACCTAAGAAACTGACACTTTAAATCTGTTAACCATTCTACCACAGTTTTCACTCTGCTTCATGGTGATTTAACAAGGCCAAGAAGGCAGATTCTCTCCTTGTGTTTCTGGAATTCCTAGCTGTACTTCCCTAGCACCTGGAAGGCTGGATAACCCAGCTAATTCCTGGCAGTCGATCCTTAAGGAAATACCCTAGACTCCCCGATTCGAAAGCTGTAAATGAGTCTGCTGGTTATCATCCCATGAAGTTTCCCTAATGGCTTGTGAACAAGTAAACAAAAACATGGTAACACTGAAAAGTGTTTCTGCCTTGGAGGCTATCATTACTGTAGAAATGTAGCAGTTGATTGTGTAGCTAGGTCACCAGCCCGGTAAGAAACCACTTCTTTAAATTTTAAAGTGACATTAACAGTGGAACAACTGACATCTGAGTAACTGATCTGGCAGTTAATGCTGACACGGATGTCTTTTCTGCTAGTGCAGTGAATTTTTGTATACTTTTTACAAGGAAGGAGATGCAAACTGAGGGCATCAAAGACAAGTTTTCATATTAAACTAAAGCAGATGGTCCTTTAAACTTCCTTTTCTGGATGTGTACAGTAGTCCATTTCATATGGTTGGTGTCTTGATCAGTTTAGGTATGAGAGACAAAAGGAAAGCACCAAACATCCAGTATAGAAAGTACAGCCATACATTTGTATGTACAAAGTCATCAGAAATGCAACCAGAATTTAAAGTTTGAGATCTGTCTTGTCACCATGCGGTCTTGAATGTTCAGAGGAGAAAACAGAAGCTTAACTATTTTTTTGCATGAAATGGCTGATTTAGAGTTTCAAAAGTTTGCATTTTCTAGTTTTAAGAGTTTAAACAGCAAGGAGTATATATCGATACATATGAAAATTTCTTGGTCCTTGTTGAGTTTTTATCTATATCTATATACATATATAGATATATATTAAGTCCAGAAACTAAGCAGCAGTAAAAATGTTTTTCTTGCTTTTCATCCCTGTACATAAGGTATTAGGAATGTCTGAAGTAGCTGGAAAATGTCTTATTGCACCATAGGGGATTGACTGACACTGCTGTTATCCACTGAACTAGGTGAGATACTAGGACTGTGTTCTGCGGTATTTCCATTTGAGGTTGGTGTCAGCGGTTCATGTCCTTCAGAGTTCTCCAACATTTCCTGAATAAGAGGTGGCATGGATCCAGGAATTTCCATTTTCAATGTAATGACACGTTCTGCACCTTTAAAAAGAAAACAGAAAGGCCTTTCCATTAGTAAGAGTCGTACAATTTCCTTTTTGTTAGCATCATCAGTAGTAATTTCAGGGTATGTTATTTTAACGGTGTCTCCTTCTATAGTTCTTGCATACAAAATTATGTAAGTTAACTGCTTCATTCATTACAAGAAAAAGGAGTTAGATGAATACTCCTTAACAAATTAATTTAAAATGATGACATAACAACTGATATTACAATACAGGTAAATTGGATGAACTGCTGCTTTTCATAGAAGGAACAAAAACGGCATTAAGTGATACTGAAAAAATAAATTCAACTGTGATCACAGAGATGCCTTCATAAATTGGAATATACTTTACAGTTTTTAATCTGTACTGGATCTGCAAAGACTACAGAATGACAAAAATTCTGTCTGATTTGTGTTACATAGGTGAGGTGAATCCTGTAAGAGAACTGCAGCGATGTAAGTCAGAACATTTCTTTCCCATATAGAAAACTGTGAAGTAAAGAATCAGAGTTTAACAAACCATTGTTTTATAAGAGAACAAATTCAGGCAAATGGATACTTTTTTTTTGTAAAGCTGCCGTCTGTAGTTTTCAGGCATCTCTTCTTGTGCTAATTAACCACAAAAGTACACAGAAACACTATTACTGTTTACATCTGACTTAACTGTAGCTAACTGTTCAGTGTTTCGCCTTGTCAAGGATAACAACGGGTATTTTTATATAGAGATGGCTTTGCAGGCTAGTGTGTGTAGGATTAAACAAAATTACTCCATAAATCCTGACTACTCAGACTGTGAGCCAACAACTACTACTAGTTTTGGGGGGAAAAAAACCCACAACGCCACAGTAGTGCCCGATGCTCCTAAGATGCGTTAAGGCCGCTTGAACAGGGCAGGCACCCAGGGGAGACGGTACGAACGGGCAGGCACCTCACAGTTCACTCCTACCTTGCACACGACATCAGCTGGGTGCGCGCAGGAAGGGCGGTGCTTGGCTGGTATGCAGCCGCACAGCATGAGGGCAAGCCTGCATTTAAAAAAAGGCCAGGACCCTGCCTGACACGGGGCAGTTAACTGAGGGAACGGCTCCGGGATTGGTAAGTTACTACAGGCATAGGAACCCTTACATGCGGGATGGACAAAACTCGGTGAAAAGAAGCGCTACTACTGGGAAAAGCAGGACAGTTCAGCTGCTGCTGTTGCTCCACGCTGCTGCTGCTTAGTGATCGGCAAGCAATGTTCAGAAAGCCCTAAACCAGTCAGCAGTAACACTAACACAGCTTAACTTAAGCTGTATTAGTTAAGTTAAGCTTAAGTAAGTACGCCTTTCTGTTGTAAACAAGTGATATAGCTGCAGGACTGAAAGTAAGTTAATAAACATTCAGCTACTGAGTGGTGAGGACCATAAAGAGACAGGCGTATTTTGGACTTACACCTCAAATAAAGTGAGGATGTAGAGCAAAGATTCTGTTCCACACTGAGGCATGAATGTCCTTTACATATTTTGCTGCTGATGGGAAAAAGATTTTTCTTGTCAGGAGAATGTCAGACAATTTATAGCCATAAACCTCCGAGTTCAAATATCTGGTCTAACGTGTTGCACAGGATTCCTGATCATCTTAAAATTTGCGTCTAATGGAATAGGAATCTGGGCTTTTTAAAAGTGAAGGAAGGCAAGAAGAGCCAACAAAATTAAAGAGAAAATAGTCTGGTTATTGAAGAAACATTCCAGAGGAGAGAACCTTTGGATATATTCTGCTTATCCGCGCTGCTGCAATGTCCATGCTGGAGAGAGCGCGCTGTCAGTACCAGTGGTAACTCCAGAGTGGAAGGGCGCGCTTATTTATGTTCATGCCGTAACTAAATCATCTGCTCTGGCAATGACCAACTTTCGAAGAGAACGCTGATTAAAAGGTCTCTGAAATAGCTGTTAGGAACAAAGGGCAAGCGCTACCATTGGAAAGAAATTAATGCAGAATTACCCTGAGAGCTTCTCTGAAAACCGTCTGTAGTCAGAGCAGCGTTGGTGAACTGAATTTGGCCACACAAATACCTACTTCCTGCTGTTACGGAGTAGGTCAGCTGCAGTACCAAGTGCTTGTGTGGTTATTCCAGTGTAGAGCCACAGTGGTTTTTCAGGTCTTGCAAACTTCCAATTTAATACTGGGATAAGAGAACTCGGAAGATGGTCTCTTGCTGCAGGCCCTCGAACGCTTACTGCTTTTGTTACAAAACTTCTAATGCCACAGAGGAATGGAGCTGTATGAGGAACTCCAGCGTAAGGAGTCATTCTCAGTCTCTTCAGTTCGTGCTTACTTTGGTAACTGCTTTCAGGGACCATGTACCATCAAGAGTCAGTATCCTCTAATGTACATCTTTTCAAATGAAACTCAAGACACACCCACCCCTCCAGGACATCACCAGTCCTTCGGTATGAGTTAGTTTTACTATAAAACATTAATGATATAATTAAAGTTAAATACTTATGTCAGAATGGAAAGAAGAATCCTTTCTTGTGCATTGAACATAAAGAGACAGAGCCGTGCTCTTGAGCAGCCGGAGGGCTCTGGCAAAGCAGCAGGAAAGCGGAAACAGATTTCCCACAAGCCAGAACAGTAGAACGAAAGGGCTCCCCTAAATATTTTTATAGCTCAGTACTGCTGTAAGTTTATTTTGCAGATTCAGTTGGATGGAGCTTGCTTTTCTTGAGGGTAAACTGCAAGCTTTAGATAACCTGGTAACGGGTTCCTTTTTAGGATACTTTTGCTTCCAGCTCTGGTGTTTCCCTTCTAAGTTAGTCTTCTGGTACTAATCAATCCAATTAAATTGCTCACTTCTTCTTATAAACATGGCTATAGCTTAATCTTTTAACTTAGATATATATTGTTTAAAATGTAACAGTTTAGGTTTTAATGTAAAACAAGTGTATTTGAGTGATTTAACTGCTATTTTTTTTTCCCTGAAATCTTCTCAAAAACCACGTCAAATGAAATTAGTAATTTTTCCAAAAGCATAAACCCAGTCTATAGCTACATCGGTACCTGTACATACAAACTCATGTGCTTGCTTATCATCTATTGGGGGTAGCAAATCTGTAGTTGAGTAAGCATAGTAAGAAAGTGGAACTGTATTATCAACCACGGTAAAAAACAAGAACTGTAGCACTTCAGACTCTCTGTATTCAGGCTGGTACATCTCCGATATAGCTCCCCACAAGTCTGGAGGCGAACATATATGAAACAGCTGGACACGTCTGAAATGGGGTCTTGGGGAGATAGAGGGGTGCACAAACGAGAGGAGCACAGCCACCTTCGAGGCCACAGCACAGGGCAGAACAGGCGTGCAGAGAGGCTGCTAACGAGCTGACAGACCGCTGATGGTACACTGCTACTTTCAGAACAGCCGCCCGGGCTCCCCTCTCGGGCTGTACACGTCGAGGGGCAAAGCGCTAAGCGGGGAACCCCTCTGATGAAATGAAAGCATTCAACTATACCTGTGCTTCAGAGAATTTAGGTGATAGCACTTAGACTGTGTGTATTTGACATGATCAATCAATCACATGCAAGACTACACAAAATGTTAAAATAAAACTGATCCATGTGTAAGCATGGTTAGTTTGGATTAGAGGTGCCGAATCTCAAAAATCCTGGATCAAATCAGTTCTAAACCTTCAGTACGTCAGACCACAGTTTAGGGGAATTTTGAATGCTCAAGTGTTTTCTGCTGTCTGTAAACAGACTTTGTTTTTTTGAAAGCCATTAGTGATACAAAGTACATGTTGACCCGCCCCCCCCTTGTAAACATCAACCAAGGTTTAATTCAGGGTTTTCTCTTTTCTTAAAATGACTAACAAAGAGTTCATGCTAAGGATTTGCTAACCCTCTTACACCCAAGACGTCATTTTCACTGTAAATTGCATGAAGAATGTAGCACCATGTATGTTTAAAGCAGAACCCACTGAAACACGGGAGTTACGTAAAGAAGAAGGGAAGAGAAGGGTCACAAGGACCTTTCTTAGATACATTAAAAAAACCAACCACCCAGGTCTCTAGGCCAGTTTCCTCTAAAACGTAACACTGACGCTACTGCTGAATTACGCTGAATTATTGGGAGACACTGTACCTTTTGCACTGATGCTACGAAGATCTGTGATTTTCATTAAGATCTTTGGGAACATATGAGGCTTGTTGGGTCGTCTCTTTCGGATATAAATTTTCAGTGCTTCAAGCAATGGTTCCTGAAGCTTATCCACTTTCATTGGCTCTTCAAGGTCCTGGCGATCTGTAGAAAAGTATCATATCACTCGTATGCTTTTAAATTTTTTCTTTTTTTTTTACAAACTCCAAATCACAGAAGCTCCTCCATGTTCTTGATTAGAACTCTGTGAATTTCATCTTTCCCTCCACTTATGACCCACAATCTGTAGTGAGTAGTCCATAGGAAGAGGATAAACCATGGCTTTCTGAAACTTAGATTCATTTTTCCTCGGTGACTGGAAAGTTTGTCATTTGAGTGGTCCAGAATTACCAGTTTGCTCTTGTACCTCCCTCTCCAATGGGAAAACACCTTGCTGCAAACAATATTTCAGAATTAATTTTGTGTGCGTCATTGATAAGCTACCTATGTACACAAAGAGATTACAGCTAATTTATTTTTGGTATCAATACTAAAATAAAGTGAGTTACCATCAGGTATCAGCAGATGGCAGTGCTAGCTTGAGTGACAACAAACCATAAACCAGGATGTACCAGTCACATATTAATGACATCTCAGAACCCATCAATGCTTTTGATGGGTTATGGTTAGAGACACACAGAATCGGAATGATTTTGTACTGAAGAGCCATTGTCAACAAAGACTGACTCTTGTTTTTTAAACATTCTCTAGTAGCACCCAGTTTGTATTTCAACAAAATGGCCCAACTGAACACAGTGTGTTTCTATTGCTAGTCCAGATTTTGCGGAGGAGGAGACTAGGTGACTAAAATAACAGAAATTTACAGAGGATTTTGGAAATTATCTGAGACTTGGCTTTTTGTATTTTAAAATCATGATTTTACCTGATTTTACTTGACAATGTCCCTTTCAAGTTGTAATCACTCCCCCCCAATCATGTCATCAGTGCCACTATGCTAATTTCGAAGTATAATCTATTTTTCTTCTAAAGAAAGTTATCACCTTCTGCGAAAGTATTCACACTTCTGTGTGAATGTAACTATATGCATATGCATGCAATTATATTTACGAGTAAAAGCTGCGTAATGGGCATCTTTCCATAGCAAAGGTCATTCATAGGTACCCATATACTGTTTATAAAAAAATACAGCAGGATTAGTAGTAGTCCTTTATCAGGCAAATAACAGGACCGGTTGAGGGACAGAATGATTTGATTCATTTAAAAACGTATCAATAGTAAAACCAATAACTATCACCAGTGGAAAACAAACCTTTAGTGTTAAGTGGTTTATAGGACATATATAATAATATTAGGTATATATATTCTATATATACGTTTTAGTACAGGAAAGCAAATCAAGTAAAACGTAAATGAAGATCTTATCGTGTCTGTCCTTTTCAAACACCCGAGTTCATGCTGTACGATACCTCCACAGATTAAGCAGATGGCACTAAGGAGACCTGTTTCTGTATCATCCATTTCCAAAGGCAGGAGCTGGTTGGCAAACGTGAACACGAGATCAGTCAGTGGGCCAAATCCGGCGTTGTGCATCTGAGTTCGGTTTAGGGTAAGGCCATCTGAAAAGGTCATGGTGTCTTGTTCTGGTGTGTATCTTGTGCAAATTCTAAGGATCTGTGGAAGGATTAAAAAAAAAAGAAATCTGAAGAATTCAATCCATGAGAGGTTTGTTGCATTTTCTCGATGCAGCAAATGACCCACGGAACTGCAGTACACGGTCACGTCAAAACAATCCGAAATCAAACTCCAGTTTGTTCAGTTCTAGTAGCACAAAAATTCTCTGGTACAATATAAATATGCTCAGTTGACTATGGGTATTTCTTATAACAGAAATTTAAGAACAGAAATTTTCCCCCTAGTTATGAAATAATTAAAACTTCTATGTAATTCTCACCACTTAGGTCACCAACGTTACCATAATATTCACATAAACCGCTCCTTAATTAGTGCGCTATACGCACCTAACAATAAAACGCTATTGCACTGCTGATCTGATCCGGCAAGATCATAAACATATCTCACCTCTTCGAACATACACATATTTCATTGATTTTAGGGATCAATTTTGCATGACAGTGCTTCTCCGGGTAAGGACAAAGCGTCTCTGCGGTATCTGGCGTGAGTGAGGGGGGACAGTTGTGCGTTGGTGAAGGAGGCAGAACACGACTCGTGCTTTGGGGTGCCGTCCTTTCTTCTGCGGCAGCAGACAGGCAACACCACTGGGTGACCGCGACCCCCGCGCGAGCGCTCCCTAGAGCAGCGCAAAGCCCGACGCCGCCGGGCCGCCCCCGTCGGTCTCCCCCCAGCGCTGCCTGTCTTGCCAGCCTGGCAGCTCGCACCCCAGCGGACTGTCAAACTTTGGACCTCCACACGGCAGCGCGCGGGGCTGCCAGCAGCCCGGCCAGCAGCCTGAGGAGTTGGCCCAGCTTTTCTTCTTTTACGGTTGTTGTTACTTCCACGTGCCGTAACACCGCACCTCCTCGCCAGCCGGTTGGCCTCCAGACGTCCCTGAGGCTCTGGCGCTGCCCCCATCCCGAGCCCCGGGCTGGGAAGGGTGCCCACCCTGCCTGCCTGCTGCAAAGCGCACCGTCCCGCTGCCGACGGTGTCGCTTACTCCTGTGCAAGCCCAGGCAGCGCTGGTTTTGGCAAGCTAACTTGCGTGACGGCAGCCACCCAGCGCTGACCCCAGATGAAAGAGCGTTGGGGGAGAGGATGGGGATTCACACCTCCAACTGGACAGGGAGGAATGCAAAACGCAGGAATAAAACACTGAGGGTGCCCTGCCTTTTGTTAGTAAATGCCTCGGGGGTAACCGCAGAGTCAAGAGCGCTGTCACAGCGGAGGTGCAGGGGCAGCACGGCCGGAGAGAGCGAGCGCGTGAACGCTTTCGCCTCTCAGAGCAAACCCGGGATGTGTCCTGCAACAGACTCTGTACGGCACGGGCTCATTTGTACAGCTGCTATTAATGAACACTGCCTTAAGGATCAAATAAAAGAGATGTCCATCATGTTGACATAGTTCTGTTATATATATCAATGCTTAATGTTTAAAATAATCAGAGGTGGGAGAAGGCTTATCCCTAAACTAAAATAAAATAAAACCTTGCAGAAGTCTAGCTGATTAGCTGAGCGAAGACTACAGCCGTATTTTTTCAGGGCTTGACTCTATTTTTTTCCCATACAGCCATCCTACTTTGTTTTAAAGATTCCACAAAAAAGATTTACACGAATGTAAGTGAGCACAGGGTGAATTTTAATTATTCCTATAGCTGCCGAAGCTCTGAGTCAGAGGCCCCAGCACTTGGCAGCTGACCAGTCTGGGCTTGGTTCTCCCACTTTCATCTTTCCCTGGCAACACTGCTCCAAATAAGCAGGGAGGAGAACGAGGAGGACATGGCATGTAAGAGACCTACAGGGAAGCTTTTATTTCTCTTCTTAAATCCCTTGGTAAGAGACTTAATAGGGTGTATTTCTGCAGAAGGCTCTTCCAACTATTTTCTATCTCAGCAATAATCTTATCTCACACTGTGGTATACATTGAAGCACTGAGCCTCTATGTGGTTGGACAGGCATGTTTCACATCGTTCCCCTACCCCTGAATTAGAATAAGCTCTTGAAATTACTTGAATCAATGATGAAGAGAGGCACAAATACAAATGCATAGCACTCAAATTCTTCACTGACCACAAATTCCCCACCAATATAAGTGATCTTAAAAGGCTGTTAGTAACTCCAAAGGTTTTGTGTAATAGCCAAAGTGTATTTCAGGATTATTAGCAGAAATTAACATTATAAAGCATGGCACCCTGTCAATAAAAGACAGCATGTTTACCTTATTCTGCGCTGCCAGTAACCACCGGCAGTTCTCTCTCCTGAAGTTCGCTGTAGGTTATCCTTTTAAATCATTAAAAGGATTGTATAGAAAGGAGAAGAAACATGCAGAGTTTGTTGTTTTCAAGAAAAGCAAGGTTTGAAAACGTTGCATATTTATTGAGAAACCCAAGAGCTACTTGGTTTACTTCTCTAATGGGACGCAAGAGAAAGCGGAGTGCAGCTCTTCCCACCTGAAGCCTGCACACAGAGTAGCTGCCTTCCAGTACGGGTGCGTGGCCTGTGACGATCAGGTATCCCACTTTTGGAGGAACAAGGCTCTGCACTTCTTAAGCGGTACTGATTTTCCCTTAGCTCAGCTGGGAAGAAAGGCAGCCCCTTTTATTCTGGTGCTATTTTAATTGCTAAGTCTTAGCAACGAGAGTTCCTCGCTCCACACCCTCAGGACTCCCAGCCCAAGAAATTAGCGGAGCAGGACTTGGAGCTAAATTGGGCAACGCCGTGGTGTTTCCCGAAGGCTGCCTGCAGCCTCCCCGGCAGCTGCCCAAGCAGGGCCGGCAGATACGGTTCCTCCGTATCCTCCCTCCGAGGGCAAGTCTGGATACCAGCTGCCAGCGCCGCCCGCCCAGAGACTCCCGGCCCAGAGGGTGCCTCGGAGCGGTTATCCCAAACAACCCGGGGGCCGAATGCGTGCCCCCTGCCATACAACAGGCTGCTGCCTCCCTCGCTGCGAAGCTCTCCGTGCTCACCCCCCGGTGCTGTAAGCCCCACTCCGTTTGGGGCTGCGTGCTGGGGGTGCTCAGCAAAGACCTACCAGATCACCGCCCCCCAGGGCTAACGCAGAGGAAGACTTCCAGGCTGCATCCTCATCGGGAATGAATTTGGGGTGAGGTTACTCAGTCTAGAGCCCCTGTGGGCATGCACAGAAAGAGACTTCCAGGGGCCTTGCAAAATTTATAATTGAAACATAAAGGTCCTGTGGAATTTAGCTACTTGCAGGGTTAGGCAGCAGGTAGGACGACGTTTTGCAAAAGGCAGACTGCAGGCTTTCATACCTAAACGCCGCGCCAGCCGTTAACTGGAGGAGCCTGCAGTGGCTCTGCTGGGGCACTGGCACAGCTGAAGCTCAGCTATGTGTTTTCTGCAATGCACTTAGCCTGACTGCAGCAATCGGGTCTCAGGTTTCTCCTGCATTCCTTTGACATTATCCCACAACACGCTGTTATTAAACTCCGAGACAGATCATTTGAAATGGTTTGGGTTTTTTTGTTTTGTTTTTTTTTTTTTTTTTTTAAATTTGTGTCCTTCATCGAGATCTGCGAAACGCCATGGATATTGCTAAACCTTTCTTGGGCAAACTTCCAGTGTCAAAGAGAAGCTGATTTCAAGCTCATATTCACTGAAGAACATATGGGAAATGTCAGCACTTCAAAATAAGAAATCACGGTATCTTTCTCCATTTTAAACTGAACCGCTGTCTAGAAGACATCCTCCTAACGTCCTCAATGTTGTTTAGATTTTGTAACCAAGCCAAGTATTTTAGTTGTCACTCTGCTCTTAAATGGCACTTGCAGCCACAAATAAGGTTCTTGACCATGATTAAAGGACCCTTTGTTTTAAGGAATATTTATATCTTAAAGTGTCTGGGGTTCCTATGAGCCAGTTACAAATTGCAAAGCAAAAACCCTACAAAACCAAAACCATCCAGAAAGTTGCATTTACAAAATTGTTGCTACCATAGAATTGTTACTCATTTTAAACAGATTTGTTAAGGCAAGCTGGGCTTTTTTTAAGAAATGCTGTTGTTACACATTAGCTGCCTTAGCCGGCTGGGACGGTTTCCTGAGAGGAGAAACCCAAGCAGGTGACTCTGAAACAATGAACAAGCCTCCACGGCGCTGCCATACCCCATCAGCACGGGTTATTCCGCACACACCAAAGCCTTCCCAGCACCAACGCGCAGGGTTTTACAACAGAAAGCAAAAATGACATTATTAAGGATTAGCGTTCAAGGACTTCTCAGGTTTTTATCCGTCGGATTTAAGACAGCTGGACTCTGGGGTCTTTCTACATCCGTTTTGCCAGAGCTCGGTGAGCCTGGGGATGCTCGACCGCTGCTGGACCAGCGTACCAGCAGACAGAAGGATCGGCTTTTACGAAGGTTACTGACTGTATTTTAGTAGTATTTATCCCTAAAACTTTTGGCACCAGAGCAGATATAAATTCCACCATCCTCGATCGGTGCCTTCAGCTGCCTTGCGGGGCTTGATGTTATTTCCCTTCCAGAGATTTTGTTTGTTTGTATATAAAACAATTCTCTGGCCCATACCCAGTGGAGTTTACTGAGCTCCTGGCACCGTTTCCTTTGTCAGCCTGTCGGGGGGTTCAAGCATCCACGGCCGCAGGAACCAACTGAGCAGAGCCCTTGGCAGGGTCTATAAATGCTTAAGACTCCCCATAGCCCAGAGACAGCGCTGCTGGGTGGGCAGTGAACCAGGGTCCTGCTGGTGGGGGGAGCCCGGCCACCCCACCTGGCTGGGCTGGGAGCCCCACACCGCTCCTCCCGCGTGCCACGGCTCTGGGGACACGTCCAGGGGATTGCACAGCGGTGGGGTCGTGCGTGCACACCGGCGAGGCTCACGCCCACCCTGAGCAGTGCTCACACAGCAGACCACAGGCAGGCACCGGCAGCGGGTGCTCGCGCAGCAGGAGGGGGAACGGTGCTCCCTCCGCGTCTCAAATGCACAAAATAAAACGTTCGAAACGCTCGTCATAATTAGGAGAACTAGCTTGCTGGGAGGGGAAACGCGCGCTATTAAAACACTGCTCCAAGTACTGAAATTTAGCTTAAATAAAGATACAGAGTTGCACTGCAATTCCGATGATGTGCAGGTGATGCGGGTTTAATGGATATGGGCTTTTCACAGAGACCACGTGCACTGTGCGTTACTGTGCTCGTGGTAATTATCCCTTTTTCTTTTTAAGCAGCACATAAAATAGTCACATAAAGCTTGTGTAAATGTCGCGCAGGAAAGTTAGGACTCTTCGCAGCAACCATGTCTTATCTGCTCCTGTTTTTGGAAAAGCCTCAGCTCCTCCCTGCTACGGGTAGCTATGGCGCGTGCTACGCCCTGCTCGCTCGGATGTGTCAGCTTCTCCGGCTTCGTGAAAAATAAAAAAGAGAAAAAGTAGGCAGTCGGGAATGACAGGTCTCAATAAAGTTTGTAACTAGAGCTTGAAGGTTGCCACATGGCCACAAAGTGGAAGTAGTGAATTGTATTAAAGAATCAAGCCTTTCTATCCATTAATTAGTTGAAATAAAGTCACCATTTACCACCTGCTTCATTGTTCTTTTTCTCATCTGGCAAGTAGGCTTTTATTTAGTCACTTTGATCAAAGGCTGTGAAGTGCCTTTATCTAGGCACTTCAGATAAAACCCACTAGCAGAAAGGTTACCCCTAAATACTTGATATTGTCCAGCCAGTGCTGGCGACGCAAGCAGCGAGCGGAGCTGCCGGGGGACCCTGTGCATGCTCCCGGGGTAAGCTCCCACTACCCACCCCAACAAAGGGCACCAGGAGCTCGCGGGATCCTGAGCAATTACAGAATTAGGGTATGGTTTTTACCAGCAGCTACAGAGCCAGCACACAGCAGCAACAAATAGGGGGTGGCAGCTTAAGGGCTGAAGGTTTAGGGGCAAAGAGTTTGGATGCGGAGATTCTTGCTATATCCTGCCTCTTCCCCACCATTTTTGGGTAGTTTCTGTATTAACCATTTGTTACTGGTTACAACAGCAAAGCACAAAGCAGTTCCCATCCCATACCTCTGGCAGAATACACTCGAGGCAACGCCACAGTTTATCGATTACTGTATGCCTTTCGGTGTAAGGGGAACGTAACTGTGTCTTATCAGGACAGAGCTGGTGACGACAGGCGTGCAATTGGTAACGAATGGCCCTGCCCCGTGGAGGGACCACACACAGTAACGATGAGATGGTCAAGTCTGAAGGAGTGCCTGGACAAAGGGGACAACGAGAAGCGAATCTTGAGGGCAACCTCAACCTTCCCTTTTTTTATAGGCCAGAGAACGATATCCCTTCCCCTCTCCCACCCCTTTTCCTCCTTCATTAATGTCCTCTAGATGCAATTCTTAAAAACAGCTTTTGACAAAACAAGAGGAAAAGGTCACAGCAGTTAACATCCTCCTCAATATGATCCTGTTTGAAGCAATGCACTTTTAGAAATTCCAAGATTAATTACTTCAAATTCCCTAGCTTTAACTCCTGGGTCATGCCAAAAAATGTATCTACAGCAGCCATCCTACAATGGGCTTCTTGGCCGTGCTTGACTCAATGAAGACCTGAAGGTTTGTGCTCAGAAGAAAACATTTAAAATGTTTAAAACATGTTGAAAATACTAACTGTTTTACTGAAAGTTATTCCTACGGCCAAGAATAAGAAGCATATTTGCAACTAAAAGCCTGAAGACCTCTAAGGTCTTGATAAAGAAATGCTGAGATCCCAGAGGGTTCCTCTGAAGGTCAGCATGACAGAAACAACCGGAGACAAAGGGAAGGAAGACAGCTTGCCTTGACGTAGTGGTAAGGTCTGGAGAAGAACTCCAAGCCCATCTGCACAGTTCCCTGCTGCAGGTTGTATGCTTGCCTACTTAAAATCAAATGACATTTAGCTAAAATCTGTACAGAGTCCATTACAGTGTCCACTTCCACGGGTGCCTGCAACACTGGTGAAAGTAGGGGTTCTACATCCTGGAGGCTTGTGCCTGCTGGGCTCCAGGCGCACCAGGTTCCCTTCTACAACCAGCAAAAACCTCACTCTGAAGATTTGTATCTTGTTCCTCAAATTACCTCATGACCACAGGTACAGTACGTTCCTAAAACATTATACAAAGGACTCTCTTTCTAGGTATCCTTTATCCAGAGCATTACGTTTTGGAGGGAGGAGGAAGGAAAGAGAATCAGATCTCTCTTCAGTGTTAACAATAACAAAGTTGCACATATTTCAAGTTAGTGCCACAATACCAAAATGTGCCCTTCTTGCAACTATACTGAAATTCACAAACTATAAGGACTTCCTACATATTTTGAAAAGTATGCTCATCCCATATAACACACGTCTGTAGATGTGCTGGAGTCCACTCGTGACCGTACCAGACTACCCGATAAGTTCAATTTTGCAACCATAAGGCTGGGACAGTATTTGATGCCCTCTCCCTGTCGATTACAGTAAAAAAAGCAATAGAAAACACATTAGTGGTATAACAATGATGTTGAAAATACATACCAGTATATCCAGGCAGGCTGCTTTAAGTAGAGTTATCTGGTCTGCAATGGTCAAACTTGTAAAGCCTGGCAATCGCTTTGCAAATTCCACTATTTTAATAATGCACTTTGTTGCAAGTTCACTGAATTTGTCCCAAAGCCCGAGGTCCAGTCGAACCCGATGATCTGCGCTGGAGTTCTGGAAAGACAGACAGAAAGCACCATAAATCACAACGTCCCTTTCAGTAAATGGTTTTCAAGGGAAAGAAACAACAACCAAGTATTCCTTCCAGAAGTACTTTCTATTAACATTCCAGGCATTTTCTGCAGCTTGCTGTTGGGATGATGCTGGTTTTAAACTTGGATTAATCGCCTGAAAATTCCTTGGATATTTCTCTGTTACTTACGATTGCAGAGGCCATCTGTACAAGGAATACAAATGAACTTAAACATTTCCAAATGCCACTATCATTATTCTTCCTTGCCATTATATAATAAGTGCATTGAGAGAGACAATTTACAGTTGTACCCCAGAAAATATAAATGAACAGTGGAACAAGAATATCGGGTCCTCATCTGGAAAAAGCAGCACAATATTTGGAACATAGTTTCACATACTTAAGGTCTTAGCAAATTAGTTCTACTTAATTTATCTGCTTTGTGGCTCTGCAAGAGTTTTACAGCTTTCTCAAGCTACAGTCTCCCATGAATTAAAGAGCATTTCTTTACACGATGTTAGGAAAAACACCATGTGCGCTGATGAATGCTATGTGCTCATTTGACGGTGCATCCAACATATACCCTACTGTTTGAAGTGTTACAAAGACATTCCAGCTGCATCTTTCAGAGACTGCTTCCATATATTCGTGTGTCTTAATCTAAAAGTCCGTAATTTGCTAGGATGCATAGCAAGTTTGTGTTAAGTTTGTGATTAAACTCATGTCTTCATATATTCAGAATAACCACTTAACCCTTGAAAAAGTTAAACGTGTCAGCCAAGAACCAGCTGACTCTGAAGTTACTGTGAACTATGTGATGCTAGTCCAGCAAAAGATGGGGGCATGGGGAGACCTGGTGAGTTGTTTCCAACCCACCCGTGATTCCCGTGGGGTGACAAGAAACGGGAGGCCCCTCTCCTCCTTCCCCAGCATGCAGCATATTCCCATTTTGCCAGCATTTCATCCAATGCTGTTTGGGATGCAGCCAGCATGATGGTCCCCCCCATTATCTCGTGAACCACCAGGTTTAGTGTGCGTTCAGGGTCTGGGTGATCTCCTCTTCATTGCGAGAGGAATTTTACCTGTAAAAATATTCTGGTAATGAATTTGCAAAAGGTGCTGAGCTGCAACTCCAGAAACACAAAGGGAGAGTTTCTCTCTTCCACATCTCATCTGAGCTTGTTGACTAACCAAGAGAGAGGCACCTCCAAAAAAAGGCCCACCCACTCCAGATAGGTACTTAAGGCAGGTAAGGGAAAATCCCCTCAGATGGCGGCTTTCTCCCCAGCTGCAGAGGAAGCCAATGTGATTAGCTACCTTAGTCTTAGCTTGTTGAAGTTAAAATGTTAAATTAACTTTAAAATTAAAGTTAAATAAGAGGAGTCTCAACCCAAAAGTCCAACAGACATGGCAAATAGCCATCAAAAAGCATTCAGTTTACAGAGATTGTGCTTTCTCGGAAGAAACATCTCCAGTGACCCTGCCACCATCACTGCTGGTGGTGAGGACGTCCACCTCCTTGGAAACCTTTGAAGCCATCAGCTTTCTTCGGTTCACAGGAAGGACAGAGGGCCTGAAGAGGCTTACGAGGGGATGTGGGGTGAGCTCAGCTTGGCTGTGATGCTCTGTCACCCCCTCCCGGGGCTGCCTGCGCAGACGCCATGACCACTGTCAGTCATGAAGGGGAAAGTCCTGAGGGGTCCCAAGGGTGCTGCCAGCCCGACATTCACCCTCACTTGCAACAGGATGGAGATTTGAGCTGGTAACATTTATACAAGGCCCTTATTGCAAAAAATAAATGCTAACCATGCTGAACGGTTTGAAGGTGCATAGGTGCTCTTCCCACTCCCTCTCTTTTTAAGGGATAAGAAATTCACTTCATCATTTCTATTTGCATTTTTATTCTGGGAACTTCCTCTATTTTGTTTTGGTTTTTTAGATGACAGAAGAAAAGATAGGAAAAAATGTCTTTATAATCCTAAACCTAAAGAATTGCCTTCAAAATGGTCCAAAACTAATGGGTTAACAGTCATTGTAATGCCCTTTGAAACATTTCTTTCAGCTACTGGAGTATGCATCCTTCAGATTTATTTTATTTCATCCTCAAGGACCTTGGTGAAATACAGTACATTGGAGGAAAAATAAGATCAAGATGTGCAGTCATTCAGGCTGTAATTAAATTTAATAGGCAGTTTATCCAGTTCATAGAAAGATGGCATAGCGGAGAGCTACACAAAGCAGAGCCTAAAGCAGGAAATCATTTTACAATAGGGTATCCATCTGGAAAAAAAGACGTTGCATGAAACCAGCAAGTGTGAACGAAATCTTCATCAGTATCATATGAGGTTACTTTATCATGCTGCAGTACCGGCAACGGGAAGTTTGACATGTCTTCTATTAAGAGTAATGCATGGCCGTCTTAACAAATGTAAATCTAACTCACTATTATGCAAACTGAAGAGAAGGGGCAGTTAATAAAATACAAAATAACCGGGTGTTTTATTATGCCGGGTGCCAGATTCCTCAGTGTTTGAGCTAATGTGGTTTACACGTTATCTTCGAACAAATGGGAAGACTTTTAACATTTTATTTAGTAATGAATGTAGTTGCAAGCGTCACGGAAAATAGCTAGATTTTTAGCAGCATTTCTGAATACGTAAAACCAAAACTGACTCAACATCAATGTATAGGTTGAACAGTAAAATACAGGGTTAATAAAATGCACGTTAGAAACAGAAACTCTGATTAAATTTGCCTGGGGATCTCCTCTAACCATGCTGTGAAAAAGATGCAGACGCTATGACTTTTCCTGAATATTTTACTGAAGCAGTTTTTTGGGTGTCTTTTCCAGGAGCAGCCTTGCATGTTTTTCAGGCCTTTGCACCAGCGCACATATGGTGGAACAATACTGTAATACACCCTAGTGGCATCTTTATCAGTGGAAAAGCCCAACCTTGCTATGAAATCCAATTAAACAGCCATTTTTGCCACATAAATTGATCCCATTTTTTCCATCATTTTTGTTTTTTCATTGCAGGCTGCTCTATCTCCACATTAACGATACGAGATGAGGTACTCGCAGAAACATACACAGTAGCAGAATCCCCACCGTCTTTAAAATCCACTTTACAAAGGAAACAAGGCTCACAGGGGCACTCTGCCCTAATCAGGAACACTTGCTATGCCTCTTTAGTAAAAGCAGCAATGCGCTCCAGCGAGTTCACCGAGGACCACAGCACATGTCTCTGCTCATTCCCGGCATCAGGAGATATATATAAAACCATATATACATATATATATTTTTTCCTCTGCAGTGACACAGAACAATAGCTGTGTAACTCCTAAGCCCAGCACTTACAAAGGACAAAATGTCGCCACGATGCAAAACCTCTCCACTTCCAGCCAGCCAAGAGCAACCTGGGAGAACCCGCAGCAAGGGTCCGCAGAGTCAAAATTATTTTCTGTTTTATCCTCCCTTTATCACGAGGCTGGATGTAACACAGCTGTAGACTTACAAATAATACCAGTCTCGAGGGACAAGCAGTATAGTTACACTCAATTATACCATAAAGTATGACATCTCCAGAGAAATTACTAAGGCACTCTCTCTTACCTGGATGACAGTAATAAAACAGATCTATTTATGATGGACTTTTGAAATCCATTACGTTTAAACAGCTTGCTGATTCTCATCATCGGCAGAACTATACTTGCCACTGCCCACCAAATGCAACCGTTAAGTCAAATGACCCAGGGAATTTAATTCGAGTGCTATTCTCCCATTATTTTAAGTAGACTTTTATTAACTATGCCAAGTACAGTAATTATTACAGATAGGGACACTTTTTCTTTTTAAAGAGCAGATGGATATAAAAAAACATATTTGAAAATGCTTCTCCAAAACCATTCTTGAACAGGTAAAAATACACAATGGGGGAAAAAAATCACCATGTAACCTTTCCCTCTGGGAAATGCAGGCTGCAGTGCTCAAGAGCGAGAGGAGCCAGATATGCAAGCCAAATGTCTGAACAGATTTTTTTTTAATGACTGTATCTCTGCAAGGTCTTTTTTACGCCACTCTCTTATACTTAAAATTCTTTGCTCTTTTTAGTAACAAACAAAATCATGTTTTAAATCGGTCTGAACGATCACGTAACCAAAGGCACACAGAGGCCACGCTTGCAGAACAGTTTTTTCCATCCACCATTTCTATCAGTACGCAAGTGCAAAGCTCATGAAATTCAAGTGAATCCACATCGATTCAATACACTCACTTCTCACCTCTTGTGTAAAGAATTAAATAAAAAACTCTAAGGTTACAAAAGCAATCTGTGTGCTCTGCAGT
The DNA here is from genome assembly GCF_964195595.1 of Calonectris borealis. Lineage (NCBI taxonomy): Eukaryota > Metazoa > Chordata > Aves > Procellariiformes > Procellariidae > Calonectris > Calonectris borealis. The sequence continues at coordinate 128,074,030 of NC_134313.1, forward strand.
GTGAGCGCGCCATGCTTCATGACTGCTAGCCTGTAGAACCGGGCATAAAAGCAGGACTGGTGGCAATCTTCTACCTGTACTAGCTTGTTACTATCAAGAAAAGTAGAGCGGCGTAGGCTTCTAGCTCCCCTTGGACTCAGCATTTAGAAAAAGGCCTGTGTGCTCCTTTTTTTTTTGACTTCTGGTCTCTATTTCAAGTGTCTCAAAAGGAAAGATTATGCCTGAGCCCTACTGTTTGATCAGCAGCTGGTGGTGTTGTCCAAGCACCGAAGCTGTGCTCCTCCGACCAGCACACACACCTTCTGCCTCCTGGATCCTCCTGGATCCTCTGCCGCTGCAGAAAGGCTTCTCCCCCGCTCCTGGGCTGACGGGCAGCTGGAGAAGAAGATGACGTGTAGTCCAGTCCCAGTGGTACTGAGGAATATTCTTAATCCCCGAGGTTTCCACCAGGTGCAAGCAATGGGGGGAGTGCTGTACTCTGTCCCTTCCAAAGCCGGGCAGAGACACCATTCACAAAAATGAGCTCTTATACTGAATTCCTACCTAAAAAGCCGGAGTGGTCACCAGACCTTAACTAGATGAGAGATTTAAATACTCCGCATTTCACACAGAGACTATGGGAATGCAGCAAGAAGACAGTTGGTATTTAGCACTGCTTCTATTAGTTGTGACACAGCTGTTGAAGGAAGCTGTATCGCTCTCAAAGATTCAAGGTAAGCCAAAAATAATTCTTTCAGTATAATTTTGTTATTGCAATTTGTATACTACCAAACCACGACAAAGCGGCAGGGACTTCAGCCGCGTGCAGCTAACTGCTGTGAACATCCAACAGACCAACAATAAAACCAAGAAACCTCTTTCCCCAAGCTGTCCGATCTGGCCTGAGACACGAATGACCAATATCCAGCCCCGGAGAGAGTGTGGTCAGGTCATGGTTACTCGGGACCCACAGACAGATCAGATTTGTCCGTTCATTACTTAGATCCAGGTGCTCTCAGTAAGGGCTCTGAAATTCCAACAGGGACATAAACTCCCCATGGGGGTCAGCAGGAACCCAAGGACAAAGGCATCAGTGGTGGGTGTGATATGCAACAAGACCCTCTGCAATTTCATCCACTTGTATTGTTTCAAGAGCTAAAATATTAATGATATTTAGGCATCCAATACATAATGCAAGCATATAGATGCCTGGGTTTATCTTTCAACCCTCCAGGATCTTTGGCAATTACCACTACGAAGTACGATCACACCAGCTGCAGTGCACTCTTCAAACTCAGAGGTAACACAAAGGTACGTACCAACACGTTCACGTTGGGAGGTATACCGATATATTGTTATTCTGGGATAGCCAGGCCATTTGCAAGGCAGCCTGTGAGCAATAAACTCTGGCATGCATACCAGCAGCCTGGCCACACGTCCCAGCTGCGGACATGCGATCACCTCTTCTGCAAAGCATAAACTCATTGTTTTGAACTGGGAAGATTTTTTCACACTCGTTCAGAAGTGCTCTCGTGTTTACAGAAGTGTGAGAGCCTGTTTGGAAGATTTTATTCACTCCAAGATGAGGACGCAACCGCACGTGCTGCGGGGAGGAGTGGAGGGCATTAACCCAGGAATTTCCTTGAAAAGACACACCATGGATCCCACCGTCTCCAGCTTTGCCTTCGGTTATGTCACCAGCTGGCTGGTTTTGAGCTTCCAGCCTCGCACGCTGCGCTAGTCCCTGGGGGTCTGCCTGCACTTGCCTGCTACAGCAGTACTTACCAGCACGCCTACGCTGACTGTTTTGACTACATCTCACCCGAGCAGGGATAGCACCAGAGAAGCGTGCAGAGGACAGCCACCTTCCCCAGTACTAACCATTTTACGCGAGCCTCAAAATTAAATGTGAAAAATGCTTGTGAAAATACTTTCAGCAACATGAAAAACATGTTTTTTTCTAACATCACACCATGTATGCTTGCTTTTCTTGCACTTAAATACAAAGGCTTACACCTAGACCTGAGAGTTTTGAACCTTGAACTTTGTAAATAGATGAGTACACCATAAAACAGTGAATATTGATGCCACACAGGGATTTGCCTAGATTACTCTTGAGAAATTTAACGTTTGTTTCAGTAGCAGAGCATTTACACAAAACAGAGAGCGATCCAGTGAGAGAGGTATTTTACCTGGCCTCTAGGGCTTGGTCCCAGCTCTCCAGCTGGGGAACCATGGAGGACAAGGACCATGGAGGCAGGTGCCTCCTTGCCCCAGCTACGCCGCTCCTGAACTCCCAGCTTCGGCAGCGAGAGCACACACCTGACTACTTCAGGACCTTCTGCACACCCCTCTGTAGCAGCCAGTGCTGCTACAACCGACAGCAAGACCAGACCAGCAAAGTCATTCCTCTACCAACAGGACTATAAACATCACCTAACATTTATTTTTAAGCATCTGTTTTATTACTGTATTTGCAAACTTGACATTGAATTTTCTCTCTGAAATCAATATATATCACTGACCTTCCCTGTATTTAGCAACATATATATGTATAGAAAAGATTTATTTCCCTGACTCATCCTCTGAAGAAATTCCCACAGTATCGAACTTCTTGACGGGGGGCTGATTTTTCACTTCTAAAAGCAGCAGAAGTGTTTGCTGCTTTGTGGTATTTTGGTAGACTGGGAGAGGAATAAACTGCAAACGAGCATTTTGGAAACCAGTTTATTTAGACATTTCATATTTTCCTTGACCTTGGTAGCTTTGGGACTGTCACCAGTAATCCAGCAGCATTTAAGAACTCTCTACACCTGCAAAGTTGTAATCCGCTGACGCACAAGCAGAGATCACGTCTTTGGGAGCCAACAAATTTCTAATGAATGATGGCATGTAATTGACTCATGGACTCCAAGCTTGTCTCTTGGCTGGATTAATCCTTCAGTCTCTCACAATACCGCTAAGTAATGCGGTAAGTGCAATGTCTCTCCTTCAGCATGTACTTGCATGCATACCTGCATTTTTTCATGACTAAGGAGGTGCAAGGAGTGCATCTACTTATGCTTCTATTTAAAATGCCTGAAGCCTCCAATGCAAAACTCGCATCATCCAGGCGTACGTGTCACAAACCATACTTACTGTAGTATATTTTCCCAGCTGGCAGAGTGAGGGAAAGGTTTCCTGGTGAGCTTTTCGGATCTTCTCAGTGAGATCATCCAACTCTGCTGTCATTTCATAGTTTTCTGTGGACTCCTGCTTTGAAGGTTCCTTCTTCTTTTTGTTCCTATCATTTCTGACAGCTACAGAAAAAGCAGAGACACAGATCACATGTAGTTATTCAGATCACCCCATGTTGCTCTTACTGCTCTACTTCAAAACACTGCAAAATGCTTTTATTTTAAACATAAATTAATTTAAGTGGAGATAAAAATGTTACATGCAGAGAAAACCAATGCAAGCTTAATTACTCAACTGTAAGAATTAAATTTAATGGAATAATGATGATACCAAACTTCCATAGGTGCTTGCTGTGGATGTACCATCACACTCCTTGCAGGATCTATCTTCCAAGAAAGTCTACTGCAACTTCACATGCATTGTGTCTCAGTGTGTCTCCGTAACTTTGTGAGGTGGGATTTTTTCATTGTATCGTTACAGCTGTGCATGGTGAATGGCGAAGTCCTTTGCAGTGATGCAGTCAGTATTTTATTGGATGTGAACAACAGCAAAGAAAGATAGCAACTGTCTCTCAAATTTCATGGTATGGAAGATAACAAAACCCATACTAATACAAACTCTACCAAGCAAAAGTTATTTAAAGGGAAAGTTAAATTTGAAAACAGTAAATGAAAGAAGATGAAACACATTAAACTCAAGATCTGAAGATCAAAGGAGAAGCACAAACACTTGAAAGAGTAAAAATGGCAGTGAAGCTATCTAAAGTTGCTTGCCATCTGCTCCTGCGCTCAGATCAGCCTTCTACCTTCCCCCGGCCGTGGGGGATTACTGGAAATATGCATTGTGCAGCACCCGTGCTGTAATTGATTTCCCACATATTTGTGTTTTGTAATAAAATATGACAGCTGCTCCATCACCATGCTACTCTTTGTTCTTTTAATGAAAATAGCTTAATTTTACAAAACGTGCCCAGGAGATAAGTCTATGTCCACAGTATTGCCAGTACTTGTGAATTTTATCAAGAGGCTTGTTGTTTGCTAAAGCTAACGTCTTAAGCATAACCAGATGCGTAAGGCTTTACAACAAAGCCAAACAAAATCAATCCCTCTCCCCAAAGACTCCATGTCAATATTAAACACCCCAAAGACTAAACGCTGCTGGACAAATAAAAACCAATTCTAATGTTCACCGGTGTTCAAAACCTCATGTTATTTAAACCAGTGGCCTAAACTCTGCGGGTGCGGCTGGTGGGTTTGGCACACGTGAGGATGGCTGGGGGTTTTGGATGGCCAAAGATCTGCCCATTCTCATTTGTACTGTCCTGCCCCAGAAAGCGTATCTATCTGTGCCGTAGGGAGGGACGCACAGCAAAACGGGCAGATGCCCAGAGCCACCTCCATGCTAGCTCTTTTCCCCCATGGGCTCCCCAGGTCCATCTCCACGTCTTCTGCGGTTGCTTCTTACATGCCCGTGAACCACAAATGATCGCAAAGAGCAGACAAATGGTGAATGTTTCAGGAGGAAGAGGAGCTTTCGATCCAGTCTCACCTACGGCATCTGTTCAAGAACGAATGACGCGCAGTTGGATTCATTTTCCTCTGGGTGTCATTTCTGAGAGAAAATGAAGAGTGACATGGGAAAATGGTGGGGTGGGAAAGCAGCAGAGTCAGGGGCTTCTACAGAAATAATGTAATATGTGTAACAGAAAACAAGGGGTAGATGCAGTATTGTTGCTCCTTTACGAGGCCATCAGGCACATACTCCATGTGATGAACGGCTCTGGTTTTCTCACTAAAGGTTTGACTTTGCAACTGAGAGAACTCTGACCCCGATCCAGCAGGTATTTTAAGGATGACCTTGACTTTAGCTGTGTGAACAGACCGCACTGAAGTCAATGATGTGCTTTGCTGGATCAGGGCTGGGACGCTGAGCACCCCACTGGATTAAAGCCTTACTTCGAACACCATCAATTCTGGTGTCTGGAGTAACAGAGACTCAAAGAAGGCCAAGAAAGGTAGACAGAAAAGGTACCTTCTTGTGAAGGTTCAGTGCTACCATTGCAGTCAGGTTTAGGGGGGGGTTGGATCCCCCCCTTCCTTTTACAAATATTCCCCTAAAGCCAATGCCCCTATTTGTTCTCTGGACCTCAGGCAGAGCGCAAGTACCGTCTCTTGCACTGAAAAAACATCCAGGACCAACACGTACATCTCGAGTGCTCCAAACTGCCACCAGAAGTAAATTCTAATCACTGCTGTACTTGGGTGATAAAAGAGCTCCTTAGAAAATTATGTAAACTCCTACACAACCACAAAGAGCAATAAGCCTTTGTAATAAAGCCCCGTTTACTTATAGCTCTACGAGCTAATTGACAAATTTGCCAAACAGGTGGCCTCAGCAACTACTTATCTCAATAGCTTTGAACTCCTCCTGGAAGACAAATACATTATTTAGGCCAGGCTTCGGAGCAGCTGCCAAGAGCTCCCAGAGTCCAGGAGATAACTCCGGCAGGAACCGTGCCACCGTTCCCGTGCTACCCCGGCACAGCTCCCTCTGCAGCTGTACCTGAAGTCCCTTCCCCTCCAAAGGCCACCAAAGACACAGCTGCTGGTCAATCCACATCACCAAACTGGCCCAGCTCTGTCCTCTTTCTTTTTGGGCACAAATCACCGAAGGGTAGGAAGGGGAGACCTAACACATCCTGAAAACTAAGAACAGTTTTTGTTCATCTTTTTTTCTACGATTCCGACAGCGTTTGTAATAATGATAAAACCTGAATAACATTCATCTTCTTGCTTTATGTATACTTTTTATATTTCCTACATTTGCCTTCACTAAGACTGCATATATTCCTTGTAAGATAACACAATACAGTGCTGACATATAACACCCCGGCTCCAAAAATATAAAGAATTTCAATAACGTTGAACTATTACGCAGATTCAACTACAACTATAATTCAATGCAAAAAAAAGAGAGAAAAAGATTAAGACAACACTATGTTTAAAAGAGTTAAATAAAAATATATAAACACACGCATTTACCCAGTAAATTTAAAAGCCATCACTGCTCTGGGAACAGGAACTGTCACACCGCGTGTAGGAAGGGTTTTGGATTACAGCTTATGCTTATATTACATAAATCACACCTTTTTGTATCTTGATCTTTACATGCATATGATCACATCAATCCCCGATGCAATTCCACTGCCTTTTAATGATGATACGCTGGTGATGAATCTGTGTCACAGTTAATGCTACCGTAGAAAACTCAGGTTATGAATTTCATTACTTGTCCACTAAATTCTGACTCGATGGCTGCATTATTTAAGAGCTCCCGACAGGGGACAGTATGGAAGCTCTCTTGCCCTGTGAGAAATACTAGAAGTTAAAAAACTAAAAAAACAAATAAGGTGTTGGTGGTGGGGGAAGAGGCTGAAAAGAGGTGTGTCTTGGTATGTGAGGAAGCCACGTCCGCGCGAGTCTCGGCGCTGCTCGGACGGCTGAGCGACGCACGCCCACGCCTGAGCACGTCTGCTCCGATCCATCTTCCCGTGACAGCTTCCTTGTCCCCTCGACACACACGCCAGGACTTGCACTTCCACACCCAGAAACCTCCAGGCAGCCGCGGCAGGGTTCGTAAGCAAACGCAGGCACTTTCTTTTGCCTTAGCTTTAAGGACCAGCCCCTACCCTCAAACGTTCGTCCCCCTAATCCGATGGTAGAGGGGCTGAACATCATCTCTTGCACCATCCAGTCTGTTCTCCTCACCCCAGGTTTGCCACTGCTGTCCTTAGCCTCAGACACATTTTCCCTCTTCTGCTTGAGGTGATGGGCAGGGCACGAAAGCTGCAGGAGGGAAGGATGCTTTTTTCAAGAAAAGCAGGGCCTGCTCTGGATGAAACTAAGTATAGGAAAGACAGGACCTCCGAGATGGGTCTCGGAGGACCCCAGCGCTCTCGTTTAGCAACCACGCAGTGATTCTCCTGCTTGAAAGGGATCATTTCAAGCATGTCGTAATGCTGGGAATCGTCCAGTCTTAAACGCAAGCCCCTCAGGTCCACCAAACTTAGTCACCGCTTGGCCTAAGAAGAGTCTGGGATCCAGCCCAAGAGGTTTAGGCAGTTTCTAGATAATCAGGTAAAATTATGGAATAGTGAATGTTCGTACTTCCCTTTGTCAAAGGTGACACAAACCTGTCCAGGGGAGAACCACCTGCAACTCGCAACATGCTATTTCCAATTACTTGCATAACCTTTGCTTCCCCAGATGCCCAGAAGATAGTTAGACAGCACCTTTCATATGTTATAATGATTAATCAGCTATAAATTCATGACTTGAAATGCTATCATTGCAGTTTTGCCTCTTGGAGATCCCCCTGACCTTTGAAGAGCTTTGTGTACTCGTTAACTGGTTTTGTTCCTGCAGCGACAACTACTAGTGTTTCCAGTTAGTTCGCATTCCTGTAAAACCACACTTCTCTTGTCATTAAATATTTTGGAAGTTACTCGTTAAACTAACAAATCTCAAAAGCACCATAAAGCACACAGAGCAAGTCAGTAATTGCACAGCGCTGGGTGCAAGGTAGGCTTTCAAAAAGACTCCTTTTGTTTGCGAACGCTGATGAGAAGAGAAATCAGAGGTGAGCTGAGGCAGGACCGCCGCAGACCTGCCAGCTCTCCCCTCCGGGCAGAGGCTCGCCCTCCCGCCTGCTCTCCTGCACCTCGGGAACCCATCTATCCCTTGCGGAACACCAGGCAGCCTGGGCTGCCCAACACCACGGGCAAATGGTGCCACACGCGGGCGGTGGGGTCAATGCTCAGCACTGCACCCAGGGCTTCCAGGAGCTAGGGTGGAAACCCGCAAGTCTGGCACAGCCCCTTTACACTCTGACTTCTCCAATTCCAGTGGCAGCTGCTAAAAATTTCTCATTCTGGCAGAAGTCAGCAGCTGTGGAAAATTTCAGTCAAACATGCAAAATGTTTACCTATTGCCACTGCCAAGTTTGATCCATCAGGATAAATGCCCCACACACATCACGCGTCGCCCTTCTCCCCATCATCCTTCAATAAACTGTGCTCTCGGTAATGAATGGCAGTCCGTAAGGACAACTTTCACAACAGTCACCTTGGAAAATCTCAAACCAAGGGACCAGCACCCCCGATGCTGCTGCTGCTGAACCAGGCTCTCTGATCCCATGGACAGAGCCAGCACCCAGCTGCACATCACCCAGGAGCTGGTGGAAACAGGTAGAGAGATGAGGGACATCAAGGAGGTTGGTTTTCCCATCTCCAGAGTAAGAAAAGGATGAAAATAACCATCTTGAAAGCAACACGATCACTCTGGACAAACTGACACACCACCAATTCAGAATGGTAGGACTCCTGTTCACGTTCTAACAGCAATGCAATCGCAAGCCAAACATAGCATTAAAATATGCAGAACACCAGGTAGTTATAAATAAAATTGGTTTTCCTAGGTCAGGATTTCGAGATGCAATAATGCTTTCTTTTAGGCAAAACTGCTCAGTCTTTAAAAAGAAGACGAAACTATCTTAAAACAAATTCCCATGCCAAAACTGAGCTTTGACATATGAATAACGATTGGAGGCAAAGCACGTTTCAAATACAAACCTGTCGTTTCTACTGGACAAGGCCAGTGACAAGTACACAGTCATGTGAGGGGCTTCAAGCACAAAACCAAAACGCATGAAAACTGTGTATTTTGTAGCTGATTCAGCGAAATCAACCATGTCAGCTGTCGGGTAAAATTGCCACAAGAAAACATCTCAAATAAAGTGAGATAGTATGTCTCTACAGACACGTATCAAAATTAACAGGGAGCACAGAGAAACAATCATGGAAGAAATTTCATAAGCACCTGGCACGCTATCATTTTTCCCCAGGCACAGAGCGAGCACATACATTGCAGAATTCAAGCCCGCCCCTGGTTTCCTATTGAGAAATAATGTTGAGCTATGGCAAACGCGCCCTGACCAACGCTCCAGGAGCCTCAGTTCAACAGCGGGGGAAAACACCACAAATCCAGAGGACACCGTCCTGTGGGCTGCCTTCACGTACGCTGACTCTTCCAGCCACCGGTGGTATTTTTTTTTTTTGACGAAGGTGAATCTGAACTCTGTCTCGCAGCTTTGTATTATTCATTACATAATTGCTATGTTTTATTAGAAATATGATCTATTATAACCTTGAATACGGTAACTTAAATGACATTGAAAATTAGATTATTCTGATTATTAGAGAAGTGAGAAAGGTACTAAACATTTGTAAGGCTGATAATCAATCAGTGTATCCATCTGAGTGCAATAAAAATCAATCAGGAGGTAGTGCGTTTAAATCTAATTTTTTAAGCATGACATTTTCTTCTGAGTTTCTTTTTTAAATGTCACCCTCTTCTACAACAGTGATTGATTCTATCCCCAGGGACAGTTAACTCCAACTGTTTTATTCATTGCACCAAGCTCTTGTATCCACAGTCTTTTCTCAATATCAAATTAATGACAACAATAATATTTTCACCAAAATGTGAAATTCAGAAATACACATTCATGGAATCAAAACAGCAAGAAGCATGATAGTACATTTAAATTGGTTCAAATACCAGGGACCTTTTAAGTAGCAAGCAGCGTACTTTATTGATGAAAATGGTGGAATTTTGTGTCCCTCCAGTTCTCTTTTGTCCCCCCATAAAAGAGAAGGCCAAGGATTTGCTTGTTTAAAACATAATTCATTTAGAAATGTTTCAGTAGTGAACAATGAATCACTAGCTATAGGGAGTCGATGAGTAATTACCTATGCCTCCAAAATAACCTTATTAGGCTATTGTAAGTATAGGGGAGACCTTTGATACCTATAGCCTAAGGGCCTCTATTTTTCCATTCATGCACAGGGGATTTATATGATTATATCCTATTATAACCAACGAAAGCAACACATCTCCCATTTATGTATAAGGATAACTGCAGGGTTAATACATCAAGAACTGAGTTATAAGAACAGGTTTCATTATATGAATGAATGATACAAATGGATGCTCTACAGCTTTATTTAACTGGCCTGAAACTTGATCTGTGGTTTCAAGGATTCCATCAGCCTGAAAATTTTATTTTTGACATGAAATTTGGCTCCTGCTATTGTCACATCCCTGAAATATTAGTAGATGGAATGAGCAAAAAGGAGTTTCTAGTCCCTTGAAGAAAAACAATACTAACTGAACTCAGACGTAGGACCAAAATTGGCAAGCCAATGCAGAACAACAGGCTGAGAAAAATACCCCTTGAAGACAGCTGAAAGGTATGGCTTTGGTATTCTTTTTTAAAATTTATTTTTATTATTTCACTTCACCATCATTTCAGAGAAATTTTTTTTTTCTCTTTTTGATTTTAAGACATCCAGAAGCAAAACCAACAGCTATTATACTTTGGATATCTAGAACTGCCAATCCAGGACCCAAAACCACAGCCGAAGGAAAAAAACTAGTTCTAAAGGCGGATTTGGCTTGAATGTTGTAGAAGGCTCCATAAAGTGCTTCAGCAGGAAAAAAAAAAACAACAACAAAAGCCCATAAACTGTTTCCAGGTCTATGACTACACCGTTAATGCCCGCCTTTATATTGACTGCAGTATTTCACGACTGGTTCAAGTTCTGCAGAACATAGAATCATAGAATCATACAGGTTGGAAAAGACCTCTAAGATCATCAAGTCCAACCGTCAATCCAACACACCATGCCCACTAAACCATGTCCCTAAGGGCCTCATCTACACGTCTTTTAAATACCTCCAGGGATGGTGACTCAACCACTTCCCTGGGCAGCCTGTTCCAAGGCCTGACCACTCTTTCAGTAAAGAAATTTCTCCTAACGTCCAATCTAAACCTCCCTTGGCGCAACTTGAGGCCATTTCCTCTTGTCCTATCGCTAGTTACTTGGCAGAAGAGACCAACACCCACCTCACTACAACCTCCTTTCAGGTAGTTGTAGAGCGCGATGAGGTCTCCCCTCAGCCTCCCCTTCTCCAGACTAAACAATCCCAGTTCCCTCAGCCGCTCCTCATAAGACTTGTGCTCCAGGCCCTTCACCAGCTTCGTTGCCCTCCTCTGGACACGCTCCAGCACCTCCATGTCCTTCTTGTAGTGAGGGGCCCAGAACTGAACACAGGATTCGAGGTGCGGCCTCACCAGTGCCGAGTACAGGGGCACGATCACCTCCCTGCTCCTGCTGGCCACACTACTTCTGATACAGGCCAGGATGCCGTTGGCCTTCTTGGCCACCTGGGCACACTGCTGCTCATGTTCAGCCGGCTGTCAACCAGCACCCCCAGGTCCTTTTCCTCTGGGCAGCTTTCCAGCCACTCTTCCCCAAGCCTGTAGCGTTGCATGGGGTGGTTGTGACCCAAGTGCAGGACCCGGCACTTGGCCTTGTTGAACCTCATACAGTTGGCCTCAGCCCATCGATCCAGCCTGTCCAGGTCCCTCTGCAGAGCCTTCCTACCCTCCAGCAGATCAACACTCCCGCCCAGCTTGGTGTCATCTGCAAACTTACTGAGGGAGCACTCGATCCCCTCGTCCAGATCATTGATAAAGATATTGAACAGGACCGGCCCCAGTACTGAGCCCTGGGGAACACCGCTCGTGACCGGCCGCCAACTGGATTTAACTCCGTTGACCACAACTCTCTGGGCTCGGCCGTCCAGCCAGTTTTTTACCCAGCGAAGAGTGCACCTGTCTAGGCCGTGAGCTGCCAGCTTCTCTAGGAGAATGCTGTGGGAGACAGTGTCAAAGGCCTTACTGAAGTCCAGGCAGACCACATCCACAGCCTTTCCCTCATCCACCAGGCGGGTCACCTGGTCATAGAAGGAGATCAGGTTGGTCAAGCAGGACCTGCCTTCCATGAACCCGTGCTGGCTGGGCCTGATCCCCTGGTTGTCCCGGACATGGCTCGTGAGCACCCTCAAAACCAACCGCTCCATGATCTTCCCCGGCACCGAGGTCAGGCTGACCGGCCTGTAGTTCCCCGGATCCTCCTTCCGGCCCTTCTTATAGATCGGCGTCACATTGGTGAGCCTCCAGTCGTCCGGGACCTCCCCAGTTAACCAGGACATGCCAAACACAATAACAACTGCCCAGAGAATAAAAATCAGGACTCCAGAAATACAAATGAAAACAATCCCCACTAAAACAGGTCCCAGGAACAAATGAGAAATTAAGAAGTTGCAAAAACAGAAAGACAGCAAACAAGTGGAACAAAACTAGAAAAAAAAGTGTTTTGCAGCGTGCGGGTGTGGGCAGGCAGGAAAGACAACGAGAGGAGCAGCTGAGTCGGTGCCAGGATGTACAGGGCACAGTATCTGCACCAGGGGCTGCACCTAAAGCAGACTCCTTGGTCTCCCTTACCATCTCCCTACATAGTGCAATCAAAGTAGGCGGAGAGACGCGATTATACATTTAATGATAAACTGCTTAAATAGCATTTGCCCTGCGATTTCCATTTTCAAAGTGCTTTAATATCAACTAATTGCCAGTGTGAAATAGGATAATCCACATACTCTTAGAAGCTGACGCTTAAAGAGCTACTAAAGGTTGTTAGCATTAACAACTGCAGGCAGAATAAATCACTAGTATTTCCCATGAAAGCCCACCAACACATCTGCAATGGAAATAACCTAGCCATACCCATTGACTAAGACTAAATTTACTCACTGATATACTTCCATCTGTATTTCACATAGGCATCACCTCAAGTTACGTAAAATAGCCAGAAATTCCCAGTAGTGAGATGCAGCGTCTGCACAGGCAGGTCCCACAATGTCCCTGTGCATCTTGTGCTGCTGTTCAGTTAATCTACACATCCGTCATTCCCTCCTCGTTCATGCCCTGCACCATCCTTCTCTCAGTATTCTGCATGAAATCAGTCACTTCCTTACTCTAAATGTAAACCCCACAATTTTTATTAAGATCTACCATGCCACCTGCAACAGGTTTGCAGAGTAATAGCATCACCCAGCGGATATTGCCAACTGTCCTTTTCCCTGCTCAGTGCAGGAATGGGAAGGAGCTTTGGGAATCAATCACTCCATCCAGGGAGGTTTCCCAAACTCACAGGGCTTCTGCGGGTCACCCACTGTGAAGTGCTAGCCTATGGCAGAATCCCCGTGAAATGAAAACCATTAGGGAAATGAAGTATTGTGCTTACTATCTATTGGTTTGGCTGCCAAAATCCCAGTGGATTTACTAGTAATTTCTGTGGCAGTCTAGATAAAATTCTGCATATAGCCGGTTAAACTGAAATACTCTGGGGAACAGGAGGACGGCTCTTCTGGAATTGCAGTGTCTTAACACATTAGCAAAAAATATACAAGTCCACAAACACAATGTGATTATTCTTTCTCTTCCTTACAGTCGTGACCAAGTGCATATACAGCTGTTGAAAAACACTTCTCAATACTCAGCCTGAAACTAAATTTCTATTAAGCTATAACACATTTGTTTTACCATAGGCTGGGTAAAGAAAACATCCCTAAATTTCAAACTCTGAACTTTCAGTCAGAAATCACTGAGAGACCATTAAATCTGTCTCATCTGATTTCGGCTGTTCAAGTGCCCTTTCGAGCTACCTTCTCAAAGCAACTGCCCTTTTGAGCTACAGTCTTGAAGCCTGGTACACTAACTCTTTATGGATAACCGATTACAAGTAAAAATACCCTGAACCTGACCTTTTTCTCCAGGGTCACCAAAAGGTAAATCAGTCTACTCATCTACAGATATTACATTAATTTCTCTTAGGAGACAGTCATGATAGCACGATGCCTCACAACCGGGAGAAGCTGGGGTTATCCAAAGTCATCAGTTCAATTTGCTGGGCATTATCCAGAACCGCTGATGGCCAGGGAAGTGCACGGCTGTAAACTAAGACCAGACACTGCACTCTATTCCTGCCCGCTGCCTGGTCTGAAGTAGCCTGTAGCACTGTAGCACTTCGTACCGCTGCAGCTATTTTATTTCTCATCCTAACACGCACAGAGGAAAAGAACATGACTTGCTTTTTACTCAACTGGAAAGCTACCTACCATGACAAATTGCAACCTCTTTCCTGACAATGCCATTAACAGACTCCTTCAACAAAACAACTTTCCATAATAAGCATATTAATTCAATGTAATGAATGACTCTCAGATACAGGACAAATTCTGATTACGTATGATAAAACTGACTTGATGGGACAGCAAATGGAAAGGCTACAAAAAAAAGGAGGTGAGCTAGAAGACCCCTCCCCTTTGCTCGCACATGGCCGCCCAGTACCCAGGGCAATGGCTCCCCAGAAGGAAGAGCAGAAGTTCAGGAGCAGTACCAAAACAGCATGCCACCTGCATTTCTCCCTTTTATTATGGTTGGTTGCACGCAGTGAATGCAGTTTGGCTTTCCCCAAACAGGGTTCAATCCTACGTTATTTACCAGAATTAAAAATAACAGCCCCAACTTATCACCACTGTTGTTTTTGTCTTGCAGTGGTGCTACTCCACCGATTGCAGCAGAGTCCTATTAGTGTAAAACTACAGTAGCGTAGTGGGAGATCAGGTCTAATATCTGTATGTGCAGATGGATAACACCGCATTCATACCTAAGTTTCATTTCTTTGTTTTGCCCCCAAGGCTAAATTTCACATTTGTACCTCCTGGTGCCTTGTGCAATTGTGTAAAGGTGCATCTAGCAAGAGAGCTGCCAACTGACAACACATCTGAGGAGACTTGCGTGCGCGGTGTACTTCATCAAATACGGAGAACACATTGCCTCCCACAACCGTAAACTGAGCTCATGAAGGCGGAGGAACAGTTGTTCCCAGTGCGTTTTAAGAAAGGGAGCCGTAGTCTTGAATCACAGCATTAGCCTGCGTTACAGCCTCGGCAGCTTGCAGCGCTGGCCTCCCACTAGGCCAGGGATAATAAAAGCAAAGAAATAGCTCAGCTACTATTTACCTATTCCTCTGAAGCTAACGAGGAAAACACGCCATTATGAACTTGCACAAATTCCTTCCTAAGGACGAAGGCTTGTTGATACTCCTACTACTAAAAAAACAAACAAAAAAATAAAATTAAGATCAGAAGGTTATTTCCAGCTCTCAAGGTGCCAGGGCTGGCCCCTGAAGCGGTGGTCATGGGGGACACAGAGTGTGTGGCTCCACAGCCGTGCTCAATCTCCCCGCCCAGCCGGCTGGAGCTGCCGCCGAATGACCTGCTCTGCCAGGGAGAGGCAGCCCGGGAGCATGAGAAGGGAAGAACTGTATTACTTAACCAGGTGGACCTAAAAGCACCAGAAGATCAGCCAAAAAATTTACTGTTTAAGCCTCACATCCATGTGCGGTCCAACGCAGCTGGTGGGCATGCACCTGCACCTGCCGGTGGGCTTGGTCTGCAGCTGGGTCAGATTTTTTTAATTAACAGTGCCTGTCATTAAAACTGTTGTGCCACAATACTAAAAGAAAGGTTTCATCAAATGGTAAAATAACGTGCTCAAACAATACTAATGCATCTCACTGCATTTAGCATGTTGTTTACTTCCTCTCCCTTCCCAAAATCTGAGCAATTGGAATAAACAATCTGCAAATTTGTTGCTGGGGTGGGGTGCTTTTTTTTTTTTTAAGATTACATTGTCCTTTTTTCACAAACTGTAACCTAAGGAGAAAGAAAGGAGTGAGGTCAGGGGACTTCTTTTTCTTTCCATCCGCAGGATTTTGGGAAGGCCAAGCTGAGCCAGCCAGCAGGCTCTGGGAGTGCTGGGCCGGCAACGTCACCAGATTCCCGTAAAAGCCCTGCTGAAGCTGGCTGCTGACACAGGTAAACAAGTTTATTCACTTTCAGCTTTAGCGTCTCACTGCCCACCCCTAATCGCTACACTGGCAAGCTGAGGCACTTGAAATGCCTCTGCCTCCCAGGTTTTTCTTGCGGCAGGACATCCCTTTCTGCCCGTGCACGGCATAATTCGGCACTGAGCCCCAGAGGGGCTTAATCTGCAGCAATCGAAGTCCCAGCTCGTGCCTGGGACCTCTGTGCCTGGGATAGCAGCAGGCTTTAACGTGACTCTTCAAAGCAAAAAGTGCTTGGGAGACAAAGGCTGTTGCTTGTGTGTTTAATAAATACTGCTCCATCCATAATTCACACGCAGAAATACTGCTTTTCATCTATTAATGCAAGCTCTCCGAACATCTGTACTCCTGCTTTATGTAGCGGCAGAAGCATCATGGCATTACGGGGTCGAATTCCCTTAACACACCTGCAGCAACCTCAGCTGTTTCAGCACTCACGTTATGACATGAATCACTCCACAAGCCTGCACCTAATTATCAGACTGTCTATTTTGATATATTTTATCTTTAATGTACAATGCCAAAGAAGTTCTTTAAAATACGTTCCAACTATTATTTAATTTTAAAATAAATTGCTTTCTTGTCTGGGACTTAAGTTCTGAAATAGCAGGAGTAAGCGGACCAAATTATTTAAAAAAGAAGGCATGCTAGTAACTACAGGGCTGGCTTAAAGAGCTTAATTCTGCTAGACAGGGTCAAGCAGCATCAAATCTTGATTTCTCCATAAGATCTTTTAAATATCCCCAGTAAAGCCAGCACATAACCTTTTTACATTAAGCGCTTTCACAGTACACCAGACCAGCCTGATGTGGTGATCATACAAAGAGCAAAGCAGACAGACACTTGTTTCCAGGAAGCAGCAAGATACTAAAAAAAGCAGCCTTTTTATTGTTGGTTTGAAATCAAAGTCATTACTGAGGCCTCTGCAACTTCCAGCGTAAGACTTACTGCACACAAGGGAGTTCATTTTGAGAAGGCAAACAGGCAGCAGGTCATCACAGAGTTAACTCAATAAAATAATAATTTCTACTTGGATAAACTGACCTAGTTCTCCCAGACTTCTCTGTGAAAACAAAGGATGCAACTTGGACGTGAGATGACGTCTGAAAGGGAAGACAAGGGCTGGGCAAGGAGTTTGAATTCAGCACACAGCTGGTCCTTAACTAAATGAGAGTGGTGGTCCCCAGTTGACATGACAAACAACGACCTGGCATAGGCTTAACTGGCATTACTAGTGGTTTCTACCCCCATCTTATCTCATTGATGCTGATAACAAATCTTTCATGTCCTTCAACAGTGTGGGATTGGGCCCTGAACTCATCATACACAGGTTTGGCACCTCCTTCCAGCTAGGATGGTCTTCTCCAAGACTGTGGCAAGTGCCTGATGCAAGATGCACTTACAGAAGGCTTTTCATGAGATCCTCAGGATATTTTTCCTGAGCTACAACCCCCATGGGAAGCACCGGCTGAAGACTCGGATTTCCAAAAGCAGAGCTTTATTCAGTTCCTGAAAGAGCCGATGGACGTCCACCTCCCCAGCCAGCTGCAGGGCTGCCCCAGAGCCCCAGGCCGCGTGGCAGACACGGCGCAGGCAAGTCTGCCAGGGCCTCGGACGCACCGCTTGGAGGACAGGAACCGACAAGGATCCTTCCCGGCCCCCCTCATAATTCATCCCGAGATTTTGCAAATCTGAACGCAACATGATGCTGACAACTCTGCATTTTGGGATTCAACCCAGTGTTATCTTTCAGCGAAGCTCTGTTGTGCTGGAACACCTCCAACCAGCTCAAGTTAAACAATTTGCCCAGAGAAAATGTTCAATGAAGGGGAAACATAAAAGTATGCACAGAAAGAGGCCTGACTCCCCCTCTTTTCTAATCCATCACCCAGCATTAGAGATTAAATACTCATTAAAAAAAAATATAATAAACTGTTAAGACATGATATCTAGTGATTCCTCTTAATTGCCTTATTCTTCCCACACTCTGGTTTCTAGGGAATATTTTTAAATGTTTCTCCTCCATTACTGCAGGGCCCATTTACCATAGGGTCCCCCAGCCAAGAAAGAAGACCCCAAAACTCACGGGGTTTAATACTGCCCTGTGGGAGGCAGCTGATGTGTCTGTATGGTTTTATGTATGTTCACGCCTTGCCATGCTTAAATTCTAGTAGGAAAAATGTTTCTAATAAATGTGTGAAATAGCTGTAACTGACTTAACAACAGGAAAAGTTTCCAAGAAAAGGCTTTGACTCTCTCTTTAGGATAAGCAGGATTTAAGCCTTCTGCAAAATGAAAGGAATAAAATATTTCTGCTTATTCTCTTCTCTCCCTGTGTACTTTTCACTTTGTTATGGGAGAGGGTTGAACATAAGGGGGCTTCTTTTTCTTAATAACAACTATCCTCTTTCTTTCATTTGTTCTCTTTTTTTATTATTTGCACTCCTTTTCAATTTAAAATTATTTTCTGGATGTTCTGATTTAGTAGCAGCGTTCACCTGAAGAGGCATCCAAAGAGAAAAAAAAAAGTATGCATTGAGATTCTCTTCCAAATTACAGAAAGGGGCAAATCGAGCATCCTTCTTGTAGAAAAATGTTGTCAAAAGGTTCTTAGGAACTAACAGTTCTACATGTCACTTGTTACACGGATCTGGACTTTATGGGTTTGATCCCTGAGCTCCTCAATGGGATAACCAGACAGTGTAGCACTGTACAATGTGGACTATGAGACCAAACACACACTGAGCTCTGGACTTCCTCACCCATCTTCATGAGACATCTAATTTGAAACACAAGAGCCCCGGCTTGCTCCCTGCTCAACAGAGGCAGACCAATATTGTCAGAGAGCAACTCAAGCTTCACTAAATCTCATGCTCCATCTTCCAGTATCAACGATTCTTCTGTATCAGTAAAAACCCACCTTGATGAAATTTCAGAAGTGACACTTTTTTGAGTGGCTCTTCCCTGTTGTCTCTCCACTAGAATCGAAACAAACTGTGTCATGGATCACCTAGAAGAAGCCCTATGGCAAGAAAAATAGGGGGAAGACAGTCCTTGTACGCAAGGAGCAGCTCACACAGCTACGGTGCAGTCAGGGATGCTGAACACGCAAGGTGCAGCAGCTGATCACATGAGGACGTTCATTTACTGCTGATTTGTCTTCCTGGGCTGATGCCTCTAGGTTACAAAATGGCTAAAATCCATGCAATGCCAATTTCAGTCTTCGAGAGATACAGAAAAAACACTCATATGTTAGCCAAAATAAACATCTTACACTTCATTTTTAAAACGATAAAAAAGAAATTTCAATCTATACTCTGCCACTGGGATGTCCTCTAAAAGTACACAACATATGAAAGCAAGTAAAAGTACTACGCTCTGTAAGAGCGCATGTAACTTGTGGATTCTTTGAAATGTAATACTGCTCCCCATAAAATCCTGCAATTCCTGGCAATTTCCATTTTTTTGACCTCTCTTACATTGTGTTACTATTTCCATAACGCAAACTGTAATCAGCTAGTTGGGAGTTAAAATGAAGACAAGGAAACCAGAATTTTTTTTCAGGGGAGATGGGAAGAAGCAAAGGATTTGCAGCAGCACCCATTGCACCAGGGCTGACTGACAACGGGAAACCTGCTGATGGAAATAGGAGGAGACAGAGCAGGTGAAAACAGCGTCTCTGGATCGACCAGTGAGTCAAGGAACGATGACCTCTCCCGCTCCTTCAACCGCGCGGTGATCTCTTCACCAAAACTATCTGTTGCTGCCACGGGAATAAAGCACATCTCTGTGCCAGAGAGGCAGCAACCTGGCACCCCGGAGTCACTTGATGAATTGCACGTGTGCCCGCTGCTAAAGGAGAGAGTGCAGCGATGCCTGCAGCGTTTTTAAAAAGCTTTCACCTTATCTTCCAGTATCATTCCATTTAGTATTTGTTTGTGATGTTTTGATCCACCCTCATTGCTATGTTTTCCTATTTAATTTAATGCTTTCTTTTCAGGCTCTCAAGTTTTATGGTAAGAGTTTCCCAGGTTTAAATACACCGGGTTCTGCCTCCAAGAAAACAGTGACGGTGGAGTATCGACCTACTTGACATGGGAAAAAACAATCTCAAATGCAAAATGTGCGATGCTATCTGCCAGTAATCCTTCTTCTCACAAGTTTAAAGACAAAAAACGTTTAAAAATATAATGCGTTGAAAATGATACAAATGTAATATGCTTTGTTAGTCTGTCATTTTAAATGGTTTGTAAAGTCCTCCCTCAGAGGACTGGACTTAAATCATTCATTAACTTGAAGCCGATTGCTTTGTCCTAGAAAGGGGGAAGAACATGGATTTCTCAGATGTAACCCAATTTCCTAACAGAAACAAAAACAACCTGATGAAATTCAGTTACCAAAACCATCTCTCGTACCCCAAGCAAAAATGTAAATAAATTAATTACAAAATGAGCTACTTCAGCAAAATCTAACTTTATGGGGAGTTTTAAAATTAACATTTCACTTGCTTAGAAGTTTAGAAAAAGAAAGAAAGAAAGAAAGAAAGAAA
Source organism: Calonectris borealis (assembly GCF_964195595.1). Classification (NCBI taxonomy): domain Eukaryota; kingdom Metazoa; phylum Chordata; class Aves; order Procellariiformes; family Procellariidae; genus Calonectris; species Calonectris borealis. The sequence continues at coordinate 128,094,609 of NC_134313.1, forward strand.
GAAAGTAGGTCAGCGTGTTTCCCCAGCATGTCTTTCTGACTCCATTAAAACTGTCTGTCAGATGACTAACCATGCCTGTAATCCCACTAAAAGCATGTTTGCTTTCTGTTGCACTTTTTGCCAGGGGAAAGGAAGAATTCCACTTAGCTTTAACTCTGAAATTCAGGTAAATGTCTCCAAAAGTCAGATAATTTCCTCACATTTACTTATCAAATCCATTTATATCGACAATAAGCAACTGGTTATGGATACACGGCACTGAGAAATGATCCCACAGCTGATTAAAGGCCTATCAGCCACAGGCACTGCCTGTAGGGCTTTAAGCTACAACTTGTTAAAGTCAGTTTTCACAGCTGTAGTCCGACTGACAGACTTTTCATAAGACCTAGATTTAAAAATTTAAGAGCTTTCGGAAACACGCGAGCATGCAAACAAGTACTGGAGTAAGGTGAGACGGGGCAAAACCGTTTCTGTTCACTTTGGGCCAAAGGAAATTAAAAATCCCAACGCCTTTCGATCTTTCTTTTTCCTTTCATAGTATTAGCAGCTGAGTGTTATTTAAGTTAGGATAGAAAGGGTGTTATTTCTACTGCTTGTATGCCATCTAACTTCAAAAAATCCTGTACACTTTCCACGCGAGCACTGAGGAACTGCAGATTAACTGTTCCGATGTATTTTAAATTGAGCATGTGATACCAAGTCAACCTAAAAACAAATCGAGGCTATTTTTAGAGCACAGTCCTAGGGCCAGCATCCCAGCAGGAGGAGCTGCAACGTGTCAGCTGGCTTATCGCAGGCACAGCAATGGAAAACTCCCTCTGCTATAACAATTCATACAGCGGATGAAAGCAAGCCGTAAGAGCCTGACAGCAGCAGAGGGAAATCCATGGCCTCATCTACTTATGTAGAGATCTTCCTAAACCGTCTTTAAGAGCTTACTGGTTTCCAAGCACCTGCTTTCTATCTTCCACACCATCAGCACAGGAGTTGCTCTCCACAGAGAGGCCAGCGTGAGCTTTGTTTCTTTGCCTTCTGCAGAGGCACCTATCCCATGCAAGACCATCTCCAGTAAAGCGATCACCAGGAAAACAAAGAAGTAAGTTTGCAGATATAAACCATCAGGAAGATGTACGAATTCTCACATGTGTTTCTTCTAAGGGGAAGGACCAAATACGCATCTCCTCTGATACCGAGTCCTTCAGGCACATTCGGGTTGCTGCAGTTCAGACTTCCCAGAACTCTTGGGAACAATTTACTGCATTTCTCATGAACCTTGGCTACTGTAGATAACATTTTCAGGTTGGCCTGACAACGAAATAAGCCATGTTTAGCTTCAAGGCTCAGGACACTGGCAATTTGCTCGTTCCCAGACTGATATTTATTTCATCGACATTTCTCCATCTTTCAGATTCAACATCCCAAAATAAAAAAAAGCTTTCAATGGGAGAAAAAAGACAGCAGAGAAACCACAAGGTGCCAGTATAGAAAGCACGACCCGCATGCACAATGGCAATTAGGACAAAGAGATGCATCAAAGATGCCCCATGCCCCCGAACAAGAAAATGATCCGAATGAGGAATACGAAGCAGTGAACTGAGTGCATAAAGGAAGAATGGAAGCTCTGAAACAAAGCTTTTGAGGTCATGGGATTGGGGTCTCAGCAGTTATGTCTGCATGACCAAGCAAGCGTGGCCTCAGCCCTGTGCTTCAGAGCGCATGGACCGGGCAGGGACAGGCTACCTCCAGACTCCCCATCTGCTCTTACAGCAGCATTGCCCAGCACACCACAAGGCAGAAAGGATAACCCAGGGTTTCGCCTGCCGTGAAAGTAGTTGGGACATTAAACTCAAGAAGAGGCAAAGGCTACCTGCAATGGCAACACGAATACATAGAGCCAGTGTCTTTATATGTACGATCTGGAATAATGCTGTAACTCCCCCATGCACGCCCCAAAATCAAAGTGGGGGGACAAGAAATAACAGGAAAAAGGCCACAGCAACAATCAGATCCATGTTAAGACGCAGCTTTGTAAGAGACATCTGCACAAAACGCCTTTTACTGGGACATTGATTGAAGATTGGACTCGATGATCTTGGAGGTCTTTTCCAACCTTAATGATTCTAAGAAAGCACATGATGATCCTTAAAAAACCCCAAAGGTGTGAAATGAAAAAATGGGAAGTTCCACCTGCGTCAGTGCCACTAACTATCCTCTCGGAAGAGCCAGACCTGCGGAGGAGGTGGCATGTGGCTGGACCGCCACGGAAACCTAAGCTCCTAGCATCAACAGACAGGTGTTAGCCACTCCATGGGCTCTGATGAAATGTGCTCCCTTAAAATAAGAAAGGGTTCAATCAAGCCTGAGGACTGCTAGAGCCACTGAACAGTAACACGTACTTCTCCGGAGTGTGCTGCAGATGTACGTAGACTGTATGCATGTTACACTTTTCACTGGCTCTAGTTACCTCCGAGTTTCACATATATTGAAAGAAAAGTTACTTGTACAAGGACTCTGTGCCATTCAGCTGAATTTCTTCCACAGGACAAGATCAAGAGGCGTTCAGAAAGTCCACTAATATCTAATTGACACTTTTTCCTTTCTTAAAGCACATCTCTTTCAGAGCATGGCTGAGTACCGCAGTACAAATGATTAGCATAGTAACTTATGAAGTGTCACAACTTTAATAAAACACCTTGTTAAGCAAAAACGTAAGAAAGGCACACATTTACGGTCACCGAGGACTAGGATTGATGGATGCAGACAAAGGCTGCAGAGAGCACACGAGCCCTGGTAACTTCTGCCAGGATCCGTGTTGTCATAGAGACAGCAGAGAGCGATGAAAAGTTCACCACGGTAGCTATACCTTAGTGAATAAGTCTTAATGTAACTTCCAGCTGAGGACATGTAATCAATCTCTGTATGAGCTTATTGAAGGAATTCCCTTTATGCTTACTCAGTCCTCAAGAGCCCAAAATGAGGGAAAAGGTTTTAAAATATATATATTTTACTACTTTTAAAGACAAGCCAAGGCCTAGTGCTTCTTTTGGATGGTGGGGGAGAGAGAACTGTTTCTTTTGAAAAAGAAATGATGTAAAACATGAAAAACTTGATAAAGACATTCAATTACCAAAAAAAAAAAAAAAGCGTGGAAAGAGTAATTTTAGGGCAGCCTGGCAAGATTGGCCACATGCAACGGTGTCTCCCCCTTTCCCCAGACGCTTCTTCCCCCACAGAGGTGGCCACAGTCCTGGCATCTCACCGCTGCTCTTCTCACATCGGGTTCAATCGCCTCATTCCCATTTACGCCGCAAAACACAGGACTTTCCCTGCTCTCTCTTCCCTCTCCGTGCCTTTCTCTTGGCATCTCCCTCCCCAGTGGCACTCGAACCCTGGTTTATCTTCCCGCGGGGCAGCAGCACCCCCTGACCCTCGCCGGGTCCCTGCTCCGGGCCCAGTCCCACCACTTGGGAGGTACGGGACGCTGGAGCTGACAACAAGCAGCGCAGAAACGATGCCAGGGGTTGTTTATTGGCCGGAGTCTTCAATTCTTAGCTTACACAATTACGGGTTTTCTATGCAAGAAAGGGGGGAAAAAAAAAATTGCAGCACTAGTGTGTTACGGTCTAAAGTTACAGCTATTTGCGTAATGCCTGAAAGGCAATGAACAGAAGAAAAAGAGAACCTTAGGACGCTATTCATACTTTTCCCTAACATTTTAGGATATAAAGATCAGACTAATTACCAAACAGTCTTGAGTTGAGCAGGGTTCACTAATCATGCTCTGCTTGAGGAACTAGGAGAGAATTTACTTAGCCGCATCATGAAAGGTGCCAATAAATTGTTCAGCTGGAGAGTTAACATAATAAAAAAAATCATTTTTTATGTTATTTTCTTTAGCAGTTTATTAATTGCTGCCTGAAATACTTTTCTGAAACACAACGAGCTGCAAATGAATTCATGGGCTATTAATCTGCTCTACATGGCACTGGAGGGAAAGCTCATTAGGTGAGTTGATGCAATTACTGCTATTACATAACCATCTTCACAGAACATAGAGTAAATTATGAATAATAACATTCAATCTAAGTTGCTCCTTTAAACATTAAAGCTGGCAAGTGAAAGCTATGCAAAATCAGGGGAAAGGCTAAAACACAAAACAGGCGGACCCCAAAAGGAGAAAAGAAAAGCAGATCTGCTTCTTTGAAGACACCAAACTGATGCGAAAAGCAAGAGATGTTTGTTTAACCATGAGAAACAATGTGCAACAAGTAGAACCCAGTTCTCTACAAGTGAATTTTAATTCTATATAAATCATTTTCAGCCATCCAGCATAACAAAATGTGCATTATCTCTGGCAGAGGACAGACTGACACTAGAGCACTGTGGTTTTTGTAGCAGGAAGGCCCTTCATGTTGGCTTTGCTCTAATCTTAAAAAATCTCCTCATCAGTGATATTGAGCGTTTGGTGTTAACTTTTAAAAGTTCCCAATTTCTCAGCCTGAAAAAATAAATACAAGCATTCCTATCTGATCAGTAACTGGAAAAAACCTCCAATCCAACCTTAATGAACAAAATGGAAAAACTGTGATCTGTATGGCACGGTTTCCCCACTATCTATACACTCAAATTCTTAATTTCATTGGTATTTTCACAGTTTACATCTTTTACCTTCAAAGCACTTACAACACAAGGTCTCCCAGCCCCTATAAGAAGACTCATCATTTTCACCTCTCAAGATAGGAAAGCTAGTCTAATCAGCTTGTAGTGTTTAGAGAGAGGAAGTAGTCCCAGAACAGAATTCAGGGGTTTGTGATTTCCACTCTGATATTTAGCTTGTGCCTCTGGAGAAAGCCAGCAGGCGAGGCAACTATGCTGGAATTTTTGAAAAAGCCCCCAGCCACTGTGTGGTAGTTAGGCATCTAGTTAAAAATCTAGCCCATAGCAAAGCAGAAACAATTCTTAAATCCAGTGCTTTCTGCTGGCTAAAAAGAATAAAAACCCAGTTCAGTTCTGAGTAAAAGCATCTAAACAAAGATTTCATGCATTCTGATTATTCACTTTAAAATTACATCAGTGGAATCTGCATGAACTTCTCAAATACAACTACGCAGACTAGCCCTCCACTTAGCCACTCATTGGAGGTGGAATCGCACTTCACTAAGGAGTCTGAAAGAAAATGAAACAGAAATATAAAATAAAAAATACAAACATGACAGTTCTTCAAGTTGATATTTGCTGGTTGCCCATTTAAACCAGAATTAAAATAAGTAAATTAATTCATTCTATTGTTCAGTAGCAGAATGTAATCCTATGTTCCGAGAAGCATGGACATTTAAATATTATAAGACTTTGAAGCCTGTGACAAAGAGTAACAGACATTTCTGTGCAAGTTTAAAAAAAAACAAATACGGAGCACAAAAACTGGATTCTCTCCACTTCATGGTAATTCCCCTGCATTCCCTCCCTTCTTCCTTCCCTCCCTCCAGAGAGGTTAATTGTAAGCAGATTTACAAATCTGAACATTCTTCAGTGCACTGAAGCAATCTGGAGCAATAATTCTGTGCCTTTATAAACATAATTTTGCTCTATTAGAGCTCACTGCAGATGACATTTATGCCAGTATGGAGGGCTTCTCTGCATCACACCCTGGTATGTGAGCTGGGTGTGTGTCTGAGAGGGACCCCAAAGATCATCAAGCACAGTGACAGTCCTTGCAGCCCGCAAATTTTGTAAAAGAGGATAGAAGTGGAAGAGCTGCTGGGCTAAACTGAGCAGTTGTCGCAGAGGGAAGCTCCATTTTCTTCCCCCTTGTACCCTGCAATAAATCCAGTTTAGGTTTTCTTTAAGGGCAGGCTTCACCTTACAAAGCATATGTTCCAGCATCCTACTTGAAAAAGTCCATTATTGTTCGAGAGTTTTGCCCAGCTTCCCGCGTGCTCCCTTAATTGCGGGAGGCAGCGCCGTACGCGTGACCCCTCGCCAGCTCCCGAGGACTGAGGTCCGTGCATCCAGGCAACAGTGTGCTTCTTGCTGACACCTGGGGTCAGGCCAAGGATGGTGCTTCAACATCAGCTTAGAGATCACGTAATAGAAGGGCAAAGGTTAGTTTCCTAAGGCTCTCCATCACATAATGAGCCACTGTCAGCCTTAGTAGCCTTCTCGCTTCAGCAGCAGCAAAAAAAAAGAATCCTGTGTGATCACCATTTGCCTCTACATGTTAACTAAAAAAATTAACAGGCTGGAAGGGTAGGAAGGGTAGAAATGGTTTGGAGCGGGGATCAGAGCCTCAGCTGCACCTACACACTCCTGAGCGCCCACGCATGAAGTGATGTGGGACAGCCATACAATAAACCCAAAACCTGATGCACTGCTGGTGGAGGGGCTGGCTCCGGGCTGTTACACTGAGAGCTGCAGCTCAGGTTGCAGGGACACAAGCTCAGGAGTTTCTGAAGGAGGGGGATCTGATGAAAGACAGCAGGGCTTTATTTCAAGCTGTGTTTTGCCCTGTTGTAGGATGATAAGACAGTCATCACTAAGTCGTTTCCCCTCACACCCTTTGTCTTGTCTATTTGGAGCACAAACTTTTTGCAACAGTGACTGCACAATGGAAGACAGTCCCTACACTAGTGAGATCCAGTTTCAGCGGGTCCTGCAGATATTATCACAAGGCAAATAGCTCCACTCCTGCCCTGGAGGCAGTCTTGTTATCGACCTCTCTTGATCAGATCTGGGGACTAACACGGGTCGGGGTCGCAGATAACGTTTTTTCCCTACACGAACAAAACAACCTATAAAGAAATGCAAATTTGGTGCATTCCTTCATCATCTCACTTCATTCTCTAAAACAAGATAAAAGCATAGAAGAAATGCTCAGCACCTCTTCTCTTACAAAACACTGTACCTCCATTCTTAAATCCTGACTTATCACACTGGCCGGGCAGCCAGTTCTCATCTCTGATGTTTGTGTGTAATGCTCATTAAGCTCAAAAGGAGTCGCATATGCAAGTACTTTTGCATGCCTTTAAAGGCAGAACAAATAAACACAGGACTGTAGCGTTTAAGCACAGATTATTCTGTATACTGAAATTCTACATTTACTCCTCCTTAGCTCCTGGCCACAGACCTTGGGGTTCCTATTTGCAGCTGCCCACCATGATTATTTCCCCCATTTGGGACTGGTTTGAGCATTGTAGGCTTGTTTCCCTATGAGATTTCTCTGAAACTTTTTTCTGTCCTTTGTTCATGGCTTTCACGTTACAAGGTAACAGAACTGTAAGAAGACAGAAAAACAAAATGTGAATAAGGTACCGGGGGAAAAGAAAAACCTCTGTCTGCTAAGAAAAAGCCCACTGACAAATGTGCCTTTGTTTACACAAACTTCTAAAGAAATGGAGTTGAAACCTGGAGACCTGTATGAAAGAAGGTCAGATAAGAAAATAGTTTTTCAAACCTCTTAAGAGATGAAAAGCTCCTGTTTATGAAGGGATAACACGGAATCACTTCAGACTTAATTCTTAAACCCAGAAGACAAGACACACTGCATTCAAACTGATGACATTTAAAATAATTTCTCTATTCCTTTGCAAATGCCTCCTACAGAAATGCAGCCAGAGGACATCCCTCACTTCTCCCCAGTATCCTCTGTCCCCCCTCCAACCTGCTATACCCCTTTCAGTGCCTGTAGTGGTTTGAGATAAAGGCAATTGCCAAAGGGCAATTTCACTCAGTTCACCCAAGGAAACAGGCAAAGCAAAACCTTAATTCTTGCTGGCAAAGCTCCAGCCACCTTATGGGAGAAAACAAACCATCACCTAAAAGGCAGTAAGTGTTCATACTTTACCCTAAGTAACTTTGATTAACATGTTAGAAATACTGCTAGTATTTCCAAAACTTACTCTGATGTGACGTTACTGCATTTAATAAGATTACTACTTCACGTCAGCAATAAAATCCTTAAGAATTCAAGACCAACAAGCCCTCAGGTGAGGAAAGTGTTTTGTCTTCTCTTCCAAACTGCATCATACTGTTTTTATCAAGGAAAAAAGCTTAATGTGCACAGATATATATGCAGTCAAATACCTATCAATAAAATCCTCCTCATTCAATCTTACATCTTTGTGCATCTTTGTATTTAGTCTACCTTCTCCTTTACTCCCATCATGGTCTCCACTCCAGTAGATCTATACATAAGTATAGATAAGTGCAGTTCAGGCACATGACAAAACTAGAAAACCCAACAAGAACAGTGAAATCATGGAAATCCTAAGACATCTTAGCTCCCCCCAGTTGCCTGAAACTTGGTATCGGTCCTTTTCAATAACGACAATTTCAGATTTCCATGAAAAGGAGTTGGAAACATTGCAAAGTGGTCCTAAAGATGTATCCGGTTCCTTCTCTGCTCCTCGACACTCTTCCTCTGAAAGGAGAGGAAGGAGAGGGTGGGAGAAAAAAAAAGGGATGCAATGAGGAGAGACCAGTGTGACTTTGGGACCTCTTCGGCTCCTGCCCAAGTATAGAGAAGAGAGCTACTGGGAAGTTCCATGCAATTCAGGAAGGAGAAAAGCAGAAGATGAGAACTGATTTAAATCAAAGTTCCGTCGTAAATGTCTCATCAGTGTTAATTTTTTTTTTAATCTGGTCTTAAAGTCTCTCTAAGGAACTCCTGTGGGTGAATTAAAGTAAAGAAGAGGTGTTGGGCAATTTTTTTCCCCTCTCTTACGCGCACACTGCAAATTTCTGTGGTGTTTATTATTGGAATTGACCTACTGAAATCAGGAACATCACTGACAGAGGTAAAAACCCTCAACAATCAAATAAATCACTACACCAAAGACTTTTTTGTTACTGCAATCACTCCAATCAAAAATGAGAAAGTTTCGGAAGCATTACCCCATAGGGATTTGAGAATGGCTTTTTTAGCTAAATTTTCATGCTTGAGAGGGACATCAATAAACTGGAAAAAGAGAAAACGGATTTCTACCTAAATATTTTAAAATGTTAATTTAAAGGGCAAACCAGAGATTTCTAGAACAGAAGGGAGAGGAAAATCCTTTGGGTTTTTTCTGCACTTGGCAGCACTTGTACATAGTCAGGTTTACTGGCTTTGCTGGTTTAGAAGAGGATTCGCCTCACCTTTCGGAGAGGCTCCAACCGGTAAGAACAGAAGACTCAAAGCCATTGTACTGTCAACTTTGTAAAATGGCATAAACCGGCACTACCACCAAAAGAAGGACCCCTGGCACAAGCACCTGCGCTGGCGCGAGGGAGAAGGTGCAAGGCTGAAGAAGGCTGCTGCCTGCTGCACGACAGCCAGCGGGAAGCCCTCGTGAAATGATACCCTGGGTTGACACCAAGCCCAGCAAAGACACGAGCCGGTCTGCAGGCCAGAGGGAGGACTGAAACCGCGTTTAAGAAGCCAGCGCTGTTCCCTTTACGCCCTTGCCCCAAGAAGCCATTTCTAAAGCAGAGGGGAGATAATCCAGTCTTAAAGGAAGTAGCTGTGGGTTTGTTCTTTTAGAAAAGCTGGGGAAATTACCCACTTGGGCGTTCTCACAAGGGTGGCCATGTCGCACAGGCAGCGTGTTGCGCTAAAAGTTCTTAACTGATGGCATTTAGGCTTCAAAGTTAAGGACTCAGAAGCTTCTAAAGTACAGGTCTGAAGTTGTGTGTAAGATTCATACTCCTTTCTCCGCATATGAATGCGGATACTGGCTTCAGTCACATCATCGCATAATGTTTTTCTTCCCTTGGGACTGCCACATATATGTAAGGATATGACAAACAATAAATTGTTTCTGAAGACAACTTACATTCTTTGGACATTCCCACTTCAAAGCACTTCTGTAGTCTGCAGTACTGGCAGCGATTTCTGGTAACTTTATTGATAACACAGTTTTTATCTCTATGACATGTGTAAACCATGTTCTTCTGGATACTCCTGCGGAAAAAGCCCTGAAATCAAGAAAAAAAGAAATTGAATAAACTTTTGAGCTTCCCATAACCCTTCGAGACAGGCACTAACATTGCTTTAAAATAACAAAATAAATTCAAAGTAGTGGCTGGAGTATGGCATCTTTAAGGACTCAGTCTTATTATAATTTAGTATTGTTTCTTGCAACATAAGACTCATCTCTTAAATAAAAACTAACTAAATAATGCAACCTAAGGCCAAAATAAACAAAACTGGAACTAGTAACAGCATTCAGCAAATGAAGCCCTAGATTTTACAAAAAAGCTGAAATAGAAATGATTTGGGCTTATGGATGTAGTAATGAGATGGGTAAACAACAGCCTTCCCAACAGATCCACTTGGAAGTCAAACACTCATCCAACAACCAACAGCCTCTCTCAGCCTAAAGGTCCCGTCTGTTTTTGTTACTGCAGAGATTCTCTAGTTCGAAGGCTGCACGTAAGAAGAGAAATAATTTGAAACCCAGGTCTCTTAGCTGCTGGAACTCCTACAGCAATTAATGAGGCTTCTGCAGGTGGAAGAGTTCCAGCATCAGGTTATTGAGTTGTGAACTTGTAAAATTGCAGCATTTTTTTCTTATTCAGATACAGCTGTGAAAATAATCAAGTAATTACAATGATCTTGAACAGAAATTAAAGAGAACTAGAGGTCTGGTTTGTACTTAAGGAACACCATTTGACTGGATTCCTCCTTTAGCAAGTAAAAGAGAGAAAACCAGCCATAAATGGCAAGGTTAGCTGGCACAGAAAAAAAGGCAAAACCCAGTTAATTTCTTTATCTGCACTAAAAACCAAGCTTTAGATAATATCATATAATAATGAAGAAAAAAAAAGAGGATTACTTTAAGTATTTTAGAGCTCAACCCACAGATATTCAGCGAAAGCATTTCTGCAACAGACATTTGGAAATTTGACAGCACTATTTAACCTTCTCACTCAGATTTTGAAAATCGTTTCAGCAAGCACCAGGGTCAAATTTCAGTCAACATCACAGCATTATGGAAGCATAGTTAGCAATTTAGTATTTGTTGGAGGGCTTGAGAGGTTAAAACTCTTCAACCAGCCACATGTTTACACCCTACAGGGAAGCGGTAAACTTGATGCCGCAGACGATAGCTCTGAGCCCACAATGCATTTGTCTAAAGATGCAATCACGGTAAGCTATAAAATTGGCTCTCCTAGAAGCACTCACCGAGATACGCGAGTAGTTCAAAAGCCAAAAAGCCCTATCATTCAGAGTTAACTGGGAGAGTTTCGGGCCATATGGTCAGGGAGTGGTAGGGCAGGCACAGTCAGTAAGGGCTGGTCATAAATTCCTTGCACACCCAACATGCTATAGATGCTAATGTTATGAAAATACCTCAAATTCACTCAGAACTGAAAAATGCCTCCTTAATCACGTAACCCCTGGCAACAGTTTTCTGCAGCTCTTGCACAGGCAAGCCTCATCCTGAGGTTAACTCCTCTGACTTAGAAGATACTTAATGCTACCATCAAAGAGGTAAATAAAAACCCTTCACTTCTTTCTTTTCCTTAACTAGACACAGAAGAAGAATTTAAAGCTATTTGTTTAGACAATTAAAACCTTTTAAGTTATCAATTACACTGCTATTTTATATTCCACACTTTTGAGCATTAACACTGCTTGAATCTTTGCAATGGAAAGTATGGCAAGCTTGTGCATATTTGTTTACTTGCTGAGAAGAAAATGTATGGTAATATTCACTTACTACTTTCCTGCTTTGATATTCCCCTAATTGCGATGCCCGGCTCTGCAGTAATTGCTGAGGACGCTAACCAGAACTCTGAGAAGTCTATGGCATCTATTTTGGGTTAATTCAACAGACAGAAAGTGTGAGCTGTGCTGGTTCAAGGGTCTGTATACAGCTTATTAGGTCACCACTTTTTAGTTGGAAAGAGGTAGGGGAAGCCAAGACTGGTAGCTTCTCCTGCAGCCACCCTGGCTTAATCCAGTGCTGCATGTAAATCAACACCCACAGTCACCGATGGAATAACTCTCCTACCACCAGCCCGACAGGGCAGGAAACAAAATGGCCCAAACCAACAAAAATGACCCTCTCGTGCAGCAACTGTCTCACCACGCTGAACAACTAGAGTAATTAAAAAAAAAAAAACAGCCCCCAAAGCCTCCTCTTTGCCTGCACATGCTTTGGGGCAGAGACTGCCGTGCATCCATGCTTGAGAGACTTCTGGTTTACTGACACAGGCATTACTTGAAACGAAACACGAGCTTCAAAAGCGTCACCCAATACAGAGAAAAGAGTAAACAGCCTCCTCCAAATATACCTGTACTTCACCAAAATATGACCGGTAGCTAACGACGCCCCGTGATTGATCGGTTCTGATATTTAGACGCAGCTTCCTGATCCTTTAACCTAGGGTTTAATTACAGCCCATTGGGACGGAAAGCAGAGGAGGCTGTCTCAGTCCTTACCATACGAAGTTGACCATGCAGCCCAACAGAAAAAGGTGATCCAACTTCTGCAGACAGCAAGTATAAAGCATTCATGAACTGATTACTAATTATAAAAGGCTTAAGAACAAACTCAGAAAAAGCAGATCTCCAGGTCAAAATGAAAACAGTTTCTTCAACAGCCTAACCTCCCCAGGCAATGTCCTACACAGAGTGAAAGATATAGATGAGGATATTAATTGTGGAAGTTTAGACTGTTGTTTTACAAATTACTTTTTAACACCTGTATTTGATGTTCTTCCTGGAATTACTCACAAAACAGAAAGAAAAATGAACTTATTTCCATAAAATATTCAGGTGAAAAAAGGTATAATGTGGTCCTGCTCAAAACTAAGGACCTGTTTCTCAACAGCATGTTAGGGCCCACTCCCCAAGCACTCTTCCCTAAGACAACACCGGAATACTACTTCTAGTAAGATTTGTGGCAAGCTCATTTTAAAACCTCAGCAATACGTTACTGGAAGGATTTGACCTTTAAAATTTCCTCTGGACAGGCACTAAGAATGCCCAGATTATAAATATTATTTAATTTCTTTGCCTACAAACCCCAAAGCCATTACAGGGGGAGTGACAGGACTTCAAGCACCGGCGGGCGAGGAGCACTTGCTGGGCGCTGGGGCTCGGTTTCCCCACCTGCCTCCCCAAGCCTGGCCTCTGTGCAAGTTTTGGGTGGCAGTGCAAAATAGGGTCATGCCCAGAAACATTTCCTGAATCTGATACTGGGCTAAAAAACCAGACAGCGCCCCGTCTATGCCTCTGTGGGGGTTTGCACCTCACCTGCTTTGGTTACCAGCAGCTCTGCAGCAAAAGAAAACTCTGCAGGACACGGGGATGGGCAGGGCGGGCGCTTGCTGCCCAGTTTATAAGAAAAGCACATTTAAGCCACTTCAAGGCTGGGTTCCAGATAGCACTGGCCTGTTCACTAAAAATAGCAAAGCTAGAAGCAGGCCCAAGTTTTCCTCCAAGTGTTTTTTGTCAAATGACTTCCATCTGATCTCACAACCCTAGCAGTTTCTTCAAACACTAAGAAAATCTGAATGCAACCTAACCTTAAGAAGTTGTCAGAAACTTCAGAGATGGCAAAACCACCACTGCTTATAAATTAATCAACTTCAAGTACCTACTGGCTCTTGGAAAACAAGCTACTACTTACTGTAATACATTCACCTCGCAAGGAATCTGTTTGGCAGAATATTTACATGAGCAATTTTTATGCAAATATTTTAGCATCCCGTCCAAATCCTGTGATGGGAGATGAGACACTCCTGTGCCAAAAACAAGCACAAATGATTCTTTCTTTGTAATTTAAAATGCCTTATGAATATAAAAAAAAAACATTCTGTGAGACATAAAGCATTACTGTCATACATAATTGTTTTCGATAGCACCTACAAAGTACTTCACTTTAAAGTAGAGTAAGCTACTGAAGACCTATCAGGAACAGTGATTTGTTCTAATATTCCTTTTATCCACAACTGTTTAAAGGAACACGGATCTTGTGTTTTTATTTTAGTGAAGACAAACAAAGCTTTGCAGAAATCACACTTATTAATTAATTCCGTCCTTCTGAGCTGCTTTTATTGGCATCCTTTACAGAAAGCATTTCGGACAAACGATTCAATTTTTAATATCATCTTTTCGGCGCACTAGGCCACACTCCTCCCAGGCCCACCAATCTTGTTATCTTAATGGAAGACAGATAGAGTATCACTCTGACCATGCCACATTAGGCGTCCTCATTTACCGAGTGCAAGGAAAAAATGCTGAGTATAAATTATTCAGAAATCTATTGTATCAGCGTGTGTTCTCTGAGCATCCACCACTGGCAGTACAGACAGATTATTTTTCACTTTTAATTGTGTTGATATCTTATCTGCTGCACTGAAAGCAGAGTGTGATACGTGAAACCATATGTATTAAGCAGCAAATAAACCCAGTTTACTAGGTCTATTGCTTAGAACTAAATAACCTATTTAGTCAATCTAACTTCAACACAATGCCAAAAAACCACACCTCATTCCACTCACCACTTACTTTTGCAGTATTCGCCTGGTAGCGTGTCAAAATTAGAGAGCTCAGTACAGAGCAGCGGTGCCTACAGAGAATATTAACTATTTCAGCAATATTTTGAATGCCATTATGCCACTGGTTAGCTGAATACAAAGGTGGTCATTAAGGATGAGCCCTCAAGATAACGTTAAGTGTTTAAGCTTACAAAGTCTTACAGAATTGTTAGCATGAACTGCTACCCTTACGTATCTGATAGGGAATCTATACAACTCCCTCTCCTTCACTGTGCGGTTGATTTTGGCAAGTCAGATGATTTAGAGCTCAAGTTATGCACATCGCATGAAGAGATGGATCATTTGATCTCAAAAATGACTCAAAAATATTTTGCCAGCATAGGGCATGCCAAATCTTACTTGCAGATGTAGTGGGCTTACAAGCTGAAAACTTGTGCTGCAAGCCAGGGACAGGGTAATCAGCAGAGAAGGGCTATTGCGAGCTCAATCTGTTTGAACAGCCTGCTCGGTTCATCTGGTTCAGCTTTGATTACCCCCAAATACAGTCAGCCAGCTATGACTCCTGCAGATTTAGAGGCCATTCTTTGGTAAATTTGCAAAATAAGCTTCTGAGTGAAATGTATTGTTACTTTATCATAAAAGAAACAAAGGAGTAAGGAAGACTTTTCTATGGTACAGTTTATCAGTCATTTATAAACTCCGACTGACTGAGCTCTGAAGGGAAAGATAAAACCAGTAACAACCAAAAAGAAAATCCAGCCCACAACATACCTGAAACCTCTGCCGTTAGCTTTATTCTGAAATAGAGGCTGTACAAATCTGTACCTTTTTTACAAAACAAATTTGTTTGTAATGCATAGCCTCTTTTCAATCTATTTATTTTAATCATTCAAGTTACCCTCTATCCTTGCTAACCCTGTAAATCGTACGCAGGCAAAGTAAGGACCCCACTCCTGCTCTCTCTGGAGCATCAACAGAGACATTTGAGGTCTCTCTCAGTGATGGGATCTGCACAAAACTAGTTTGCTCCGTGTCCTGGGAATTGCCCAGGTATGTTCACGAACTGAATGTGGTTTCCAGCATTTTTATTATAGGTGGCAGCAGTCAAGGGATAAAAAACCCTTCCTCACAAAGTTCTGATAGGATCAGCGGTCAGGCTAGGGCAGACACACACAATTTTTAGTTGTTAACTAGGAATATTTGCTCTGAAAGGCCTGGATAACATGCAATCCCACAACTGGAAGGTTTAGGAACTGCATAGGAAGGTTTATAAAAGACCTAAAAGCCACGGCATATGCTGTGAAGTGATTCTGTATAGTATAAAAGACACTGCAAAATGGCTGCAGCCAGAAAGTAAGACCCCACAAGTAACGAAAGCTGCCAAAGCAGCTATCTAAAAGGAAGCTAAAATGAGCGTATTCCCAGTTGCACAGCACTTTTCCAGGATGTCTGCACTGTCTATCACGCTTTGGAAGTCACGGCTTGCAGAATAAACAAATTAATTGTCTGACATTGTGGCTGGAAACCACCGCCAGCACAAAATGGAAGCAGCTACAACAATAAGTAGAGGAAGGCTCGCTGCCAGGAAGCAGGGAAATTGTGCTGATGATGTATGTCAGGGCAGGACAGGCAGATTTTTGCAAAAACAAATGAATAAACGTTGTTAAATGTCAATAGCTTGTAACGAGCACCTAGAGGTGCCAGCCGCCCGGCAGCAGAGGGGCTGGGCACCAGCCCACCCTGGGAAGTGCTCTGGGTTTGTCCGTCGTTGCTGTTATTTCCAGCAGAACCTCTCTGCTTGCCATCCACCTTTCATCTCGTCTAGCCTTTTCATCTTCATCTGCAGATGAAGAGTAGCCGCAACCTTCCACGGCTGAAGAAAACCACATTTGCTATTGAAACCAGGGTGTTTGGGTGTTGTGTTTTGTTTTTTTTTTTAAATTGACAGAACTCAAAACACTTCATAAAAATAAGGTGTTATCCCATGTCTTGCATATGGGAATACAGACCAGTGGACCTATGAGCAACCCACTAAGGGGAAAAAAAGGCCTATTCTCTTTTCATTATTTTTACACAAATGGAAAAGCTTGAGGGTTTCAGGGTTTTCTCATTTCTTAAAAAGAGAAAAAGGCCCAGGGGACAGGGACAGGCAAATGAGGAAGGTGTCCCCTCCCTAAACTACCAAAATAGGAATGCTTATCTGCAACTGCAAGAAAGTCTCCAGCAAAGACAGGGCAGGCCACACATGATAAATCCTAAGTTTCTAAGGTGAAAAAAGTCTTGTGGGCCTCAGAGGGCAAGGAGAAAACCAAACAATTTTGACGACAGAGCTTGAAGGAAATTATTCATGGGGCTACTAATGCCAATTACCCGTTAGCCACTGGTGAGGCTGGAAGCGAACCCCATTTTTCATGGTGCCCCACACCAACACATCTTCTGATTTCACAAACCTTGGCCTAACCTTAAAAACATACCCCAAACTGTCAAAACATTGATTCCCCACCCCCACCCCCCCGGGGAGTTTAAAACACTTCCTCTGGCCAGCCGGCAGAGAGGCAGCTACTGATGAAAGGGGGGAGTTGCATTCATTTGGCTACAAATCTGCAGCAAGTGGGTTTCTCCAGCCAGGGTACCACAGCATCCCTAAAACTGTGCAAGGATTTCTCCACAATTTCAATTTTCACTGAACTCCTGACCTTTTTAGCAAACATGTCAAAGTCTCCAGACAGAACAGTCATCACCTTGAAACAATATGTGAGGGGAAAGAACGGCTGAGATTTTCTGCTTCTCCACTTCTGTAATTTAAACAGAGAGGAAGGCACTGGTATGCACTTCCATCTGCTCTCTTCAAATTAAAAAAAAAAAGGAGATGAAATGTATACAATTAAAAAGTTACAGTTAACTTCCTTTCAGTGATGTCTGTAGGATGATTTTTGGCCTGCTAGGAAACTCCAGATGGGAAGACTAATGAATATAATTTAATACGAATAACAGGAGATCAAAGAAACGCTTTTCTGAGTTGCAGCGCACTGAGTTATTTCACACAGTTTAATGGAGAACTCAGGAATGAATTATTCCTTTTTGCTATTTTCTTCTATTTTTGTTTATGCAAATCAATTCCCTTTAACCTAATTTGTGGAAGACCAGACCTATAACCCAATAAAACCATAAAATGTCACTAGGATGGTCATACAACTGGCTAGCACTTATCCAAAAGGCTGTATGTTGTTAACTGCTCACTGTTTTTTTCCTCTCTTCCCCTCCAGTGCCTCAGGATTTATACCACCAATTAAGACAATAATGAGTGCCCCAGGTTGACCTCCCAGGAGCAAGAATTAATTAAGCGCAGTATTTCTTCCTAAAGAATGACACTTTTCCAAACCATTTATGTAGGTGCTCTCTTGCAAGGAAGCACAGTATCAGGAAAGACTTTCCAAATTGTTATCCCCCAAATGTACGACTGATTTTGGTTTACACCCTTAATTTGGGTCTCTGGTTTTATCCACTGGGTTTTTGGGTGGCGGGAGCAGGGGGACCATCTACCAAGGACAATGTCACAATTTTAACAGACACACATGGGATTTTTTTGCACAGAGCTACAAAGGAAAGACACTAAGCAACAGCTACTCTGACAAAGTAGTAGACGTCCTAGTAAAAACAAATAAAAAACACCCGCCAAGCTATACCCATGCAGTGACAAGCAGATTCCTGCAGCAGGCAGGACAAGGAAAAGACTCGTGTTAGCTATGCAATTACTATGCTGCAATTACTCGTAGGAGTCTCTCAAATTAGCCTCTCTATTTAGCTGCTGGCAGAGATGGAAACACGTGAAGAGGAAAGGGCAAGCTCAAACACAAACCTACATGGGAGAAAGAAGGTATGTGCATGCTCCAAGGAAATTCCCTGCACGGGCAGGCTTTGCATCCTCCTCCTCCTCCCCTCCCAGCCTTCACCACAACGGCTTGCAGAGTTCCCGCACATATTTGGCACCACAGTTATTTATCAGAAGAGGCATGGGGACTTTCATTAATTGTCAGCCAATAAAAAAACCCCTGCAACTTCTACACCATCTGAAATTTATAGAGGCGCTAGTTTCTAACCCACTATCAGCAACCGAATGTTTACAGCTCAGCTGAAATAATACTGCAAACTATGCCACAAATATTTATATATGCCTGCAAGCTGGCTGAAGTGCAATTCCCCTTGCTCTAGCAGAGAGATTCGCACAGCTTGCGTGCACAGCCAGCTGTTCCCTGCTCTCTCCCCAACCCACCCGGAGCCAACGCAGCGCCCCAGCCTGAGCCCGGCCAGCCGGGTGGGTGCCTATGGGTGCTGGCGCAGCACCCACCTGCCAGGATGGCCGGCAAAGAGCTCGCTCTGGTTGTGCCACGGCACAGCTCCCGCTTGTTTTCAAGACCAGCATGTTTCTATTCTCTTTGTCCGACCTGAGAGGAGTTTTAAAATGTGCCTGACCCGCAGCAGAGAAGAAGTTTCTGAGAAGGGATGAAGTGATGTACGAAAACAATGCAGGAAGCTACCCAAAATATCCAGAAGAAATAACACGGACATAAACATGCCAAAATAAACCAGATGTCTTGAGCATTATACTTCCTGGTACGTTTTTCAGGCATCCATCTGAATGGCTCATCAATACACGTTCATTATCTCCCCATAATTGTTTTTTTGCTCTTACTTTTGACAATTGATCTCTAAACAAATATGTTGTATCAAGTCTCTTGAAATCTGGCAAGTAGTATCCTGTACTTACTACTTTATGCTACACTCTCATTCCCCCACATTCAGCGACAAAGAAACTCTGCTAATCAGAACTACCCACTAAAACCTTGTAAAACGTAGGGTTTAGTGAAAATCGGATGCCTGGAGACTAGGAAAACAGAGTTCAAGTAAACACCCAGAAATATGCAAGTCTGGCTCTCTAGTACTGGCAGTAGTCAAGGAAAATTACCTTTCCACACTGCAGCTGAAACTCATTACTGGAGGCGACAGCAGAGGGATGAGTTGGAGCTGGACCAGCTTGGCAAAACCACCATTTTTAAGAGCGAGATGGTGGCCATACCCCTCTGCCCGCTTCCCGTACACAGTCAAAGTACACGCAGTCAAAACGGTCTCGACAACATGGAAAAACAGGCTGAGGAAGGTGGTTGAAATGCAGTCTGTGCCAGTGCAGGGGATTAGCAACTGCACAAACAGATCCAGAGGAATCAACTGACCAGTTCCTCCAAGAAATAAGGACCCTTAAGGTAACACTAATCAGAGATATGTATCTTGTTGCAAAACCTGACACAAATCACGCTGAGATGCTGAAAAAGCAGTGTAGCTCTCAGGACAAATGCAGCACTGCCTCCACCTTGCCCGGCGTTGGGCACCACTGTTCACTCAGCCAAGCCGTAGGGAAGCAAGGGAGAGTCTGGGACTGGGCAACTTTGACGACGAGAAAACATGACCTTTCAGAGACGAGTGAATGAACTGGGGCTGATTAATCTAACACAGGAAAATCTTAGCAAGATGTTTTCCTGTTTTCTCCCTCCCCTGCCAGACTTTAATCAATGGCCAGATTCAAGCACAGAGCTCATATAATCACAAGACGATCATTCTTTCAGTTTACAGAAATCACATGGACTTGGGGTAAGATAAAAGATCTTTTTAGTTAGCTCATGCACTTGGCTCCTGGGTGCTGTGCTTGTATCTCTCCTGTTCACCTAACGCTCCCTTTCTTCTTTCCTTTAAAAAAATACATAGTTTTCACCTCTGTTTCTGTACACGTAGCAGTCGCTGTGTATCCCTAAGGATAAATGTGGACTGGTTAAGACCATTTGCAGCAGCATCTGAGCAATGCCTTGATCCCCTGATCCAAAAAAAAAAAAAAAAAAAAAAGGAAAAAAGGAAAACCAAAAGGTAAAAAAGTGGTAGTGCCCATTCATTTCAAAAATGATGCGCTGCAGAGCTTTCTCTGAAATGCTTCGCTTAATCTTCCTAAATGTGGAGCACTGCCACTCTTTTGGACCAGCAGAAAGCACACGAGGATCACAGTGCACTCTGAAGCGAGGACCTAATAATTTCCATGTATTTATCATAGGTGCACAGGGCTCCAAAGCAAGCCAAGCACCCCGGAGACGGGGAAGACCTCTCCCCTCTTGGGAAGATTCATGTGGAGAGCAGCCAGCCGGGACACTCGTGGTAGGAGTGAACAGTAGCCCATCAGAATGGCTGCACCACGGCTATAAATCTCTGCTTTCCCTGGTAAGCGCCTGGGAGGAAGGAGAGGGAACCAACCACAGCTGACAGTAATGGGTCCCATTAAACTGTCACTTTTAAAGAGACTCTGAAACGGGAACAAACTTGCTCCGTAAGCATTTGATCAGTCTCCCTGCTGCCAGGCGACGGCAGACCCTGCTCACATGCTGTGGCGGGGGGCTGCTGGCTCTCCCCTCCAGCGCTGGAAGGGTCCCCAGCAGTCGCTGAGGTTTGCTATAGCTGGAGTCAAATCGCCCACTGCATTTACAGCCAACCAAATCTACATTTTTTGGCACTACTTGCGACTGCTGTCTCACCTTGTAATTTATGTATCCGTTATTCTAGACAGGGGATCCAGAAACAATATACCTTTTCCCCTTTAAACATAGGTATTATGACACAGTTTTTATTCCATAGTAACTTTTCCCACTAAAATATATTAAATGAGAAATTTTAAGCGTGGCGTAAAATTGTAAGGGTCTTTGTACACAAAAATGTCTTTCTACTTCTCAGCTGTCTCCTGAATTGAGCTGTGGAAACTGTGGGGACTCCTGCATATTATCAAAGGGAAGAACAATTTGTGAGTAGGGACCCTGAATATTTGGCAAACCAGCTGCAGTAGTATACCAGTTAAACAGTTACTATACCAATATACCAAAACTACCAATTACAGAATTGGATGCATGACTTCTTTAACACTACAAGAAGTTTTTATAACCGGAGTACTGAGCTGCACATATCCATACTCAGAACTCAAGAAACAACATATCCATACTTAAAGACTATAGCAAAATCCAGATACAAAGAGGAAAAGACAGGCAGTTTCTGATTTTTTGAATGGCTACTCAAAAATGGAAGAGTTTTCAGTAAGGCATTTGTTTTCTTTTACAGGGGAAGAAAAAGAAGAATGTATACAATAAACAAATTGAAGAAAGAATCTGTAAAGCTGACTTTATTGGAAATACTGAATCTTAGAAAATTACATCCAATTGTCTTTCCTGCTATAGCACAAGACTGAAATTTCTTGAAGAGCAGCTCTGCAAAGCTGAACAGCTCTGGGATCCATGCTGCAAATTCAATTGCACTCCATTTCCAGAAGAAGCTAAAGAAAATACCCCTTTAGGAAATTTCCTCAAAGGAACACTTCATTCGGGATTAGAAAGAACCTCTGTTTCCATTAGCAGGTCGGTCAGTAAGCGCAGAGAGTAATGGAAGGTCACTTGCCGAGGCCAATCAGAGTATTTCTGCAAGCTGGGAAGCTGACTGCTTATGGATTGGGTGATGGTTTACAATAACCAGAAAATACAGATAGGTGTATCTTTCAAAACAAATTCAAAATAAGTAGCAAGCAAAGAGCATCTGAATATCTACTTAACGTATAAGTGAACAGAATTAGATAATGGATAATTCCATTTTGTACACTTATGAAACCCCTTAATTTTGGATTTACTTCTCTAAGATGTGCCAATCAGAAAATCTTTAAGATCTTGCTAAGAAAAACGCAAACTACAATTTAAAAAGATACCCAAAGCAAGCAGAACAGTGACCCCAACCATCTCACGAGCACCAAAGTCAACGCCCAGCCAGAACTACACCCAGCAAACTATTCTACTCTCCCCCTTTCTTCCAATGAAAATGGTGCACTTTGTTGTGAGGTCTAGCAAGCTATCCTAAATCTAAATTTAACAAATCAATTGCTTGTATATCCTTCTCTATCAGTCTCATTACCCAGTTTCTTTTTAAAAAGAAGAGTTAGAAAATGAAAGCTAGTTCATTGTAATTTTACACTTCTGTAATTGCTGTTCAGTAAGTATAAATAAATATGGCATAGTGTAAAAAAAAAAAAAAGGTAGGCTATTATTATTAATAGGAAATCTGAGAGTTTAATTTCTGAGATGTTTGCTCAGATATCCATATTTCCTTATTTGCTGAATTACCTCTACAGACAAAGATCATATTATAAAATGTTGTATTAAACATAGTGGAAAGCTGCATTTTTTCCTACACTGTAACAACTTTCTGGGTGCACACAGGACAGCCTGTACTCCACATCTGTAATTAAAGGCCACACGTGGTCCTTAAACTAATGGAGAGCTATGAAATAGATTGACAAGATGAGACCAAATGAAAAGGTTTTCCCCCCTCTCTAGTGAAGAAAATTGAAAAAGTAAAATCCGTTAGAACCTACTCACAAGAAAATAAAAACACACTCCACATCCATTGCATGCAAACCAGGGGACTTCTCAGCAGGCAAGCATACCAGCCTGATTCGCAGCCCACCTGCTTCTGGCATCTCTTCTCGGTACGTCACGATGTGATTTGCATAGACAGCGCTTTTACACGTACATATAATTTACTTAATTCTGTTGAAGCTGTTGCAAATTGTGCACACATTACTGATCTGGTGAGAACCTCAGCTTTCACCCATCTGCTAATAAGCCAAACAGCTATGGGCAGGTGAAAGTTGGATAGAAATGTACCTACCTTGGTGAAAGAAACCATGATTCAACTCCAATAACAACAGGTACACACACAATTAAATCTGAAGTTTCTTCTTTTTATGGTGTGTATTCTCAGGTATAGAAAAGAATAGACACTGCCAGAAGAATAAGACTCAACAATTTTAGTTTAATAATAATAATGGACAAACCATAGCTGTTATGGACTGGTTACTGGCCAAAGACCCTGAGAAGATACGCCAAGGTCAGCAAGCATGAAGGCTACATCTATATTCGGAAATGCTCTTGGGGATGTCATGGGCACTATGGCTGGCTGACGTACAATGGGAAAGTCCACATCTACGTTAGTTAATGCCTTCAGCCTCTGAAATGGAATGGCTGCATCAAAACCACAGGAGGTGGCTGCACGCAGGAGGAGCGCTAGTTGGTACAGCCAGAAACACCTTCCAGGTACGCAGCACGGCAAAGCAGTGCCCCAAAACGTGGCTGGTCACCAATACACCATAGTTTGAGAGTTTGATGCTACTGTTCTTTTTTGAGAAAGCCTTCACTGACGGTATCGGGAATTTTGCACGAGAAGGGAGTGCAAGATTTAAGCCAAACGATTATATGTCCTTATTTGATAGTTTATGCAAAATAAGAGAGTAGTTTCCAATTCCTGTTTCCACAGGACATTAGCCCTTGTGCTCACAAATAACTGGAGCAGCGTGTTAGCACAGTTAGAAAATAATCTGGGATAATCTATGCACTTCCATAGTACCGGCATCACTGCCAGAAAAAAATTAAAATAATTAGTAAAAACAACTATTCTCACAGCTTAAGATGAACCCCTGGTCTATGTCTGAGGGCAACAGGCAGGATAAGAGGGTGATTAGCTATGGACGTATGCACTATATCCCCCTACAGACACTGCTGCCCCAGAAGCCCAGCGCAGGGGAGCCGCAGAGGTATAATCCAGAACTTGAGCCCAAAGCACTGGAAATCAAATATGGCATTCAAACACGCAACACAATTTTCATTTTTGTTATCTGTCATGGTTGGCAATTTTTTTTTCTTCATTCCATGTCATTCACACAACCCAGAAAGAGATTTTAAAACATATGGTTACACAAAATTTTTGTTCCTGATCCCATCTATTTCATCATGCTTCCTTGCTCTCAGTGGACTTCCAATAAATATATGCTTCCCCTTCCTTCAAAAATTTGAAATAAATTCAGTACCTGGTGAAAGTTTTATCTTCCAATCAAACAGAAAAATTAATTAAGAACTTACTGAAACACAGATACCAGCTTTTCAAAGGACACCTGGCTTCCCTGGTTTTGTTATTTTAAAAACTAAAATCTCAAAGACAGCATTAAAACAATCAGGTCTCCTCTGATAGTATGAAATATGTAAAAATTCCAGGTTTTCAGTACTACATTTAAATTAGTTGCAACTTATCTAGTGTCTTTCTGCATATGGCACTGCTTTCTGCAAACAAATGGCTTTGAATGTTGCTATACTGCAAAGTGCTTACAGTTTAAGATCAGATTATATTAATAGTATGCAGAAATGTATCTCAAAATACATTTTTCACCTTCTAGAAAATGATTGTTGATTTAGCTAAAACTAGGAGCAATTTTCTATGATTTGAGGAATTTTTCATAGCTGTGCATGAACGACAGCACGCATCTCTACTGCTGGCACTGTCACTTACTAATAGAGCTTAAATGGAGATGAATACAGCTTGATCATTCAAGCTGATCTGTATTTTTCTTTCAACTGATAGAAGCTTTTACAATTGCATTGCTGCAAACAATATTACTTCTTTCCCTGATACAAATCATACTGTAACCAAATATTTAAAGCTCAGGAAAAAAAGCATTTTCAACTTTACATTTCTTACTTTTTGTTTCAGTTGTAGGTGATTAAAACATGCCAGAAAAAAAAAGCCAAACAAATATATGGAATATTAGTGAGCTGGTTTTATGAGGCTTGCTTTTATTTTTATTTTTAGTGTTAAGTAACTTTGAGAAAATTCTATGTCTGGATCCTTAATTCCCAGTAAAGGGGCATAAATAAGGCTTAAATATAATTAAATCATAGCTAGAAGCTAACATGTGCAAGAGTAGTGTTATCAAAAAGAACTGCTGCTTAGATCGTAGAGATCCCTCTACGATCCCAGAACTGCCTAAGAAAATGCAAATCTGTCCTCACATGATGTAAGAGGCATTATTAAAAGAAAAAGGCATCTGTCCTGAAGGACACTGTTCCATAAACTGAACTTTGCTATGACAATCCCTAAAATATTATAGGTCACTCATCAACATTTCTTGCAGACGAAAGCATAATACCCCTGCCATCAAACTTCAAATAAATAAATAAAATCAAAACCAGTTCCACTCTCTATCAGTAACATTCTGTGAATCCATTGTTGACTGATGCTGATCGCGGATTCACGTACTGCAACGGGGCAACCCCAACCCTCTGAGTGTCCAGAGGGACATAACCATGGGGGACATCATGGAGAATATTAACACAGCTGTGCTTTGGGCACCTAACCCAATGGCTCGTGGGGACAGGCTGCTCGGGAGGGTGACCCAGAGTAGATCTAGTTTAGATGCTCTGAATCAGCCATCAGAGGAGCTCCCCTTTCTCCACTGACTGCAGAGAGCGCCCAGTCTTCAACATCAGGCAACTAATTTTGGGCCTCAAGTTGAGTGGTAGGACTACCTCCCACTGCATCTGTAAGCAAATAAGATAAAGCTGTAACAAAATGACAGCTTTTCTCCCAAGCTAAACATCCACGTGGATCAGCAAATCTGGACAAAGCAAAAATGGTTTAATTTTCTCTCTTTTTTTCCTTTTCTTCTCCTACAGGTATCTCTCATTTTTTTTTGTGGGAGTCAGTCCTACAGAATTATAGACCTAAATTTCAAGGTTTATATCAATGGCTATTTTCCATACTGCTTACGGTCTTTGCAATTAAAAAAAATATATATATATTTGAGTCAGGAAGGTGTCAAGCAAATGGACATACTTTCATAGCTGAAGACCTTTGAAAATATATTAAACGTGGCTACCCTTTTAATTTAATGATCCCATATTAGATGTGATTTTATATGAAAACTCTGATGGAAGGAAAGTATTCTTCTTTCATGATAAAAGCCGACCTGGGATCACTCGGTATTGAAGTAATTTATCTACGTTTTTGTCCGTTAGCACCAACAACAGGCAGAGAGGCACCTTGATCATTCAGACAAAACTGCTGGACCGTAAACCTATCCTCTTATATGCTGCGCCGTCTTCTCTCCTGAAGCTGCTCTAGACATCTTTGCTGCCCACCAAATTCAAGCCAGGAATCCGGGCAGGATTGCCAGCAGAGGAATGCCATCTTTTAAACACCCTGAACAAGGGACAAGGCTTTCAGAGACAGCTGAAGCTGCCAGAACACCAGCTTCTCCTCCTCGCCCACACAATGATGGCATTGTGTGGGGTATCCAGCCCACTACACTCAGTCTCCCTTTCTGCAAACCCGGCTACACTGACGAGTCAAGTCAGGACCAAAGAGCTGAGCTTTCGGTGACAGCCAGCCCTATAACCACTTGGACCAGCTGGATAAATCCAAGTTGCTCATTTTGTATTGAATTTGTTTGCGTGCTAGCTAGCAACACTCAGAGACCGGGGGGGCGAGGGGGGGGAAAGATTTCAGAAGTCTTTAACTGAGGTCATGAAACACACAAGTAGATTCCAAAACCCGCCTCTGAAATGCCACGCAGTTTACAAAATGGAAAAGTTGTAAATAAGCTGAATATTGTCAATGTATTGTATTTTACACGTAAAAAGGTGGACTGGCTCTGGATTTTTTCTTACAAAATACAAGTGCACTGTGAAGATCAGTTCGGTTTTGAGATTCTAATACATACACAAAGTCATTGACAGGCTAAGATGCACATAAGCCTTTTGTAGCATAACACCCAGAAATAAACACAAAGCCAAGATTTTTTTTTTTAAACCAGTTTAAAACATCAAAAAAATCCTGACTGCTGAATTCGACTGACCAAACTGAGAAGAAGCTGGGGATATCAGCCTTCTGAAAGCTCCCTGATTTCAAGTTTGGAAGGCAAGAAGTCAGGTACTCTAAATCTATAATCACAAATAAAATTTTCAGCATGAACACACTAAAATTAGAAAACAAGATAGCTTAAAATTATTTAGACGGCTCCTAAACTTTCATTGTGGTTCATAAGTGCGTATTATGAAATACTCCAGCCCGTAAAAACCTTAAAAGACTCGTATATTAAAACAAGCCACAGAACAGCCTTTCTAGTGGGGCACAGTACTGAAGACTCTAGTAATGAGTAAGACAGAAGGATCACTTAAAAAAGGGGCGCTTAGAATACCGAGAAAGTGTTTGGCAAAAGAGGTCAGGAGGTTGTTCCCAGGTACCTGAAAGAATAAGGTCCAAGGATGACAGTGAGGGGAAAAAGGGGAAGGAAGGACAAGAGAAGGGACCAATCTAATCACCACACGAGAAGACCACAGCAATGGATTGACAATGAAGGCAGCCGAAGGCAGATTCTGGAGGAAAAAGGACAACAAATCATGAGAATTACAATGCTGCAGATCAGAAATGACGTCATTACGGCATGATGTCTGAAAAAACTGCACGCCATGAGATTACAGTTGGTGATGTCACAAAGAGAGAGGATGGAAAGTTCTGTCTTCATGAACTCTGTGTCCAAGGTAGCAGTGAGGTGAGCAAGAGGACACACCAGGGAAAGACAGCAGGGGAGAAGTCAGAGATGGGGTAACTTTGGAAATCATCCATGGGTTTGTGACAATTTAGGGAAGATAAAATCTCCAGCACAGTGTTTCCCAAACTGAGCATCAGAAAGTCATAATCACCACCCACAGCTCTCCAAGGACTCCTGGCTGGAAGGGTCCCCATTAAAAATGCACCCTTTATGAGCAGAATATTGCCATGACCTTCCCCGTTGATCTACCATAAAACAGTTCACTAGGTGATGCTTTTGAGACAGAAAACCAAAGAACTGACCCTCAGGCAACAGCATCAGGAAGTGGATAAGGAGCCATTTCAGGAGACATTGAATAAACAGTAAGCAAGGAGGAGAATCTAAAGAGCCCGGAAAGGCAGGAAAAAGAAAGCCTGCTGAATCAAAGGCAGTCGTCAACCCAAAACCTTGAGGACAGAAAGCTGTCCCTTTGCACTAGAGAGAGACTGCTAAAGATCACTGGGATGGCAGTTTCACTGGAGCTCAAAGCGGAAAGGAAAAGGAGAAGGAAACAGAGAGAGAACTAGAAGAAAACCATGGGAGAGCCAGCACAGAAAAACAAAAGGAATGGGGCCCTAATCAGATAAATACGATGTGAGCAGAGTTTTCCATTTGTGTTTCCCTTGAGAAACAAGACTGCCAGGACTTCGAAGGGAAAGGTAAATGAGTCGGAAAGGAAAAAGGAAAAGACTTGAGAAAAGGACCTCAGAGCAGAGGGAGGTGCAACGCAGGAGAAAAAGAGTGACTTTAACATCACAGAACAGAGATTGCAAATCAGGTGAAGAAAGAAATGGTGGAAGTAAGAGTGAAGAAAGAGAAAATGGCAACAAGGTCACAGGGAAAGAGAAAAAAAAGATAATTAATACTTGATTCGGCTGATATTTTAGTCTAGCTTTTTATGGAATGAGCTTTGTGTAACCCAGCTGTCCCTAAGCGAGGTTGCCTCTCCCCATCCCAACAGCTTTTCAAAATGCTGGTCAGCTTTAGTGAAACTGCAAATCCCAAACAAAATAAAGTTCTTTGAAATTGCATGGAGATATGTGTTGAGGTAAAGGAGAAATAAATTTGTGTTTCCTAACTAGACAAAAAGCTGTAACATGAATTCTTCCTTGTTATTGCTCCCTGATTCACCAGAGAATCAGCATGAAACTCCAGCTCCATATCCAGGCAGAAGCCTTCAATGAAACACAGGCTCTCTAATAAAGCTGGGTTAACCGACTGAAAGGCAGAGATCCACAGGAGACAAGGCTTCCCTAGCAGCAGTGCTCAATGCTCAGTGCTTATTTAAAGTCACAAAGAAACTAGCTAAATTTTTGTATGAAGGAGGCTGGAGAGAAAGAGAAGCATGAAAAACTGATATTGGGAACCGAGGGTGAAGGTAGACTTGAGTACAGGCAGGAGCCCGAGTGGTTAGAAATAAGAAGTACAAGGTGGCAGCTTTCTTACGGTACAGGACCAAGAAATGAATGTGTGAAAGCAAGTGTATAGTAAAGATGAAGGAAAAGAAAAATAAACCAAAGAGTCCAAAAGGGCTCAAGAGAAAAGGGTAACATTCTTCAGAGAAAAAGTAGAAACTGGCAACGTAGAGGTTTCTGAGGCTGTCTCTGGTGTTGTGGTCACGTACTGCTGTCTGCTGTCATCCAGCACATCACTTCTGTTGACCTGAAAGCTCAGACAACTTTCAACAGCAAATGTAGTAAATGACTGTCCACCAAAGGGACCACTAGTTGACTCAATCTTTGCCAGTTCCTGGCACTCACTAAGGAAGTTGATTCAATAAGTGGAAGAGATTCATAAAATCCTAGTCCAACCTGTTGAACAGCTAGTGTCAACTAACCCAAATATTACCAGTCTCAAGCAGCCAAGTGACTGCTTTGGAATCTTGTTATTTCTCATAGACTGACAGGTTTTGTACGTAACTAATCTTTTTTTTTTTTTTTCTTTTAACAGCAGCTATTGCCAAGTGCTGAATTACTGCATTTTGCAAATTAGCAAATAGGTGAACATGATTTTTTTTGTTGTTGTTGAATAATGGCTAACACATTACAAGATGGATTTCTTCATGTATTTTGACAAGTGTGGTCTTGCTTTAATTATTTATGAAAATGCTTTGCAGTATGCCAATAAAAGCCCTACAGTATATTTTTGCATATTTTTGAAAAATAATGAAGTCTTAGGGACATGGGACCTTTCTGCCACAGTCTGCGATTACATCTGTGCTTAGAGGGAACACGTGGGTGAGCAAATGACACCACCATTTGTGTGTTAGTGTCTGAGTACGATGAGATTTCCTATTTAATGAAATCAGCTACAGCATATTCTTACCATAGTTCTTCCTAACAGACACTTAAATTTTGATGGTTTTGTGGCATCTAAAAGAAAAAAATACAGACATGATATCCAAGGGAAACCTCAATACCAGAAAAAGATTCTAAAACTGAGGTGAGCTTAAATAGTTACTTTCACTACTTCAGTATCCACAGCTATAAAACAGGGAGGAAACCAGACTCCCATCCTTTAGTTTTTTGCCTAATGGCACAAACCCAGAACTATGATATGTCACTACAAAAGGCCAGTAGCATGGAAGAAGTTGCAGGTTCAAAGGATAAAGTAAAAATGGCTAACACTACAGTATCTGAAAAATATTATAACATTTCACAAAAATAAACCCGAAAAATACCTTTTATTCATTTATTCTAATAACTTTATTTATATAGATATAGCACCTGTCACATTTTCGGCATGCATTAGTATCTTCACTGTACTAAGCACTACACAACTATTTTAATTTGAAGGATGACAATCATACGTCTTTTCTTTAATTGTTAAAAAAGAACATTGCACTAGGGTATCATAACTAATAAAGTTAACTATGAGAGCGTATGTCCTATGGTATCTTTTCTTTAGCATTTTTTGCACTACCTTCTTCCTTGCTTGCCTAACATTCACTGCACGTACAGCTCTAATTATTGCCATACACACATGGTTTAGCTGACATTGCTTCTCTGATGTGTATCTTGTCTTTAGACATTCTCTACTTTAGAACGGTGTATCGTATTACCACATCCTATGGGTAGTCAATTCAAGCTCTGACAACCACAGCACTGCAAAGTAGCAGACGTGCCAGCCCTGTAGTCCGCCAGATTAAATTTTGTGAAGACCAACCTGCTAATCCTTAAATTCCCAATTTGATTTGGGATTTGTTAGACAGATAGAGACTATGCCAAAAATTTCCAGATGATCAGATCGTTTTCCCAAATTCCACCCCCTGGATACACAAAGGTAGCAGCTCACAGAAAAAGCCAGGCTGAGAGCAGACAATGGCCATATGAGTTCTCAGGGTATACCTGACCTACAGATGGACAGTGAAGAGTTTTAATGTGTCTTCACTTTATTCTTTGATTATCTCTCCATCCACGATCACATTCTCATGTTAGTCAATACTTACGGAAGTCCCTTAAAGACATACTTTGGCAGCAGTTATGAAGGGAAGTAATTCCACGATGGTCATTTACTTGGCTTTACTCATGAACCAGAATTAATTCACACAAGAAAGGTACGGGCATCTTTGGAGACAATCAAGTCACATCAAATTTTATTGCTTTGCCCCTCTCTAAAATGAAATGCAGTCCTACAAAAGGAAAGGGAGATGATGGCACTCACCTTACATCCCTCACAAGCACTGACACCATAGTGATATCCGGATGACTTGTCTTGACAGACAAAACAGGGCTTGTAAACACGAGGGGGTGGAAGTGGTGAAGGAGGGCTCGGAACAAGTTCCTCAGAACTGGTGCTCTGAGTTTCAACTGCTACAAAAGAAAAAAGAAATATAATTGAATGGTTCATGAATGAATTTTAAATTACTAATTATTTACTGTATTATAACTATTAAACTGGCCCATATTTATCTTTGTATAATAAACATTCATTTGTCTTTCCTAGCAAAATTTCAGGGGAACTAAAGTAAGGCAAGTAGTGACAGGACTATATGCTATAGCCTCAAAAGCTCATTTTTAAGTACCTGATCATTTTTCATGATCCAGCTACTCAACATCACAAAAGCTTCAGCTCACATCAGATACATGGCTTGAATCTCTTACCAGGCTCCAAAAATGGAGAACCTTGGGCTCACACTCTGGTTTTAGCCTATTGAATTGCGTGGGATCCCTGTGCGCACACTCGTTATCAACCTTCAAAGGGTAACAGTTGGTGGCATGTACCCTTCCGATCGGTACCTGATTTGGGGAGAGCTCTTGTATCTCTTGCCTTTGTCTACAACAGGGAACACTTCCAATGTGCAATTCTGCCACAGCAGGATAGGGGCATGCATCAGGACATATGTAAAGAGACAAACGACTAAGTATAAGACCCGAAGTGAAAATTACCTGAACAAGTCTTCTTTTGTTTCATCTGTAAAACTACCACAACCCAGCAACACATCCTTACCTACCTTCAGATTTGTAACATCAGGAAACCTCTCCGAGAAAAAGCTACTTACACATTATGACCCCACATCCCTTTATTGCCTTAATATTTCTAGATGGTCATTTGTTTTGAACCTGCTGAAAAGCCAGTTATCCCTTTCAGGGAAAGGACGTGAAAGCTCTACAATGCGAGATAAGACATGCGAACTACATCTTTCCAAAACATCTGCATTAGTTTTCTGTGATATGCTGTCATCATTCCTCACATTTATTGTAGATGTGCAATACATTTTCATGTTTCACCTAGCCGTTCTGCTGCTTCTCAGATAAATCCCTCTAACTTTTCAACAGATATACAGAAATGACAGGATCTGTGAACTCAGATCTATCCAGAAATATTAGGCACTATCAGCAGAGCTAAATCTCAAGAGTACTAACAGCAGGCCCTAAAGAATATTACTCAATGGAAAATCTTAGACAAGATTTACTGTACATGATATTTTTCAGATTACAAAGATGATACATTTGTATTAAACTCATGATTCATTGTCAGCTCATGCTCTGCAGAATTCACAGAGGGCATCACGGGGCACGATGCAACTTCTGATTACTTGCGAGACAAGGACCCCTTTCTGCCATTTTTACTTGGGTTAAGCTACTATCAACTTCAAGGACGGACATTTCTTGAGAAGAAAATGAATGCTGCAGTGATGTGTTAAAGGCTCTGATTCTAAGCAAAGAAATATCTTTCCAACGGGAACAATTTATTTATATATCTAACAATAATGAGGCTGTGAAAAAAAGAAAAGTAAAATAACATGTGGCTCCATAAACTGTGACGTTAAGACAATGTCCAGAACTATACTTATCTTTTTCAGCATTAAATACACTGAACCTTGGCAAACCAAAAAGCTAGATGTTCCTACGGCACCAAGCAAACTTTAAAGAAGTTTTTTTCTTAATGAAAACACAGATGAGAATGATCATTTCTTTTCAACAGTAATTTCTGGTATTTAAGAGAGACAGAGAGTGCTCTGTTATTGATCTCTGCACAGCCATCCTCCTTGAATCAATAATCTATTAGTACTTTTAAATTAAAGTTAGATTCGTCAAATGCCCTTGAGAGGCCTCAAACATTCTGTGCCTTATTTCATGCTCGTACATGAATTATGGTGGCTTCCAATCAGTCTGTGGAATGATAAAATTTTAGCTTTAAAACTCTAATACCAGCAGACAATGTGTTTCGTATTAGCTCATTCAACTCTCCCAGTCCATCTAAAAGGCAGTTTTTAGGCTCCCCGTGGGAAAACAAGGTTGTGTCATTCAATAAAACAACTGCACTCCTGCAATCCTTCTGTGATTTCAGTTTGGGGAAAGCAATCTTTGAGGAATAATACTGATACACTTCTGCTTTTTTTATGATTTCATCCTAAACAAGCACCAGCATCCAATAGCAGTGTTCAAACCACGAACCATATGTACAACAGAGGTCCGTCAGGCAGCGGCCAAGCACCAGGAACTTGCGATACCCAGCTCAGTTCATAAATACACAACATAGTCAGCAACTGAAGAGCTGAAGGTGCTGCTAGAGAATTTTTTTCTGGAAAATTTGAAAAGGCATATGAGAAGGAAAGAGCCAGTGTAAACTAGGAGACCCTCCCTAAAATACCCATATATATATATATATATATGCCACTAAAAGGGCTCAATCTATTCAATATAATACTTGCATCAGCTGAACCACCATCTAGAGAGTTTGATTTTGTTTTTTGGTAAGAAAACCCAGTTTGGGAACATTCACTTTTGATCACAGGCAAGATGTACAGCTTTCTGGAGAAGGCTTCAACTCAGGTTACACACGCTCGACTCTTACTCTGGCTTCTCACTTACCATTCTTCCTTGGACTTAGCCTTTCTTTATTTGAAAATGTATGTACTGCCAGCATGGAAATGCAGAAATGCAGTGCAGGCATCTGTAGCAATTCATGCTCAGCAGGTATAAAGCGTTACTTCTGTATCATGTCGGTGGCTAGTGGACGTGTGACAGCAGAACCCGCTGTCTTCTATGCATGTCTGCACGTGCCAGGTGGAAAAAAGAAAGGATGGGAGGCGGAGAGCTGACATTTCCAGAAATGGCATTTTTAAAGCAGTCTCACAATTTTAGGAAGAATTCAAAGAAATAAAAAATAAAGCAAACTACTTCTTTCCATGCCCTGCTGTCTTGTCCTGGGGGATGTGACACTTCAGGGTCCCTACTCACCTGAGAAAACAGAGCCTCAGTGCCGTCACCCAACACCTGAATGCCGCTTAAAGCACACAGGGACTCTCAAACAATCGGTCACTTCACAATTCCTAAGATGTCTGAAATATTTCTAAAGGTTAGATAAAGCAGCAGATAAGATCTTTTTTAAAAGCACAGTGTGCTTTGTGAGAGCTAATTTACTGCCGGCTAAACCATGTTGACAGATGGAGGAGGTATTTTACTTTGTGACCAACTAGAAGCAGGCAGGCATTATGAAATGCTTTGCGTTTCGCTAGAAACTTAGATTATTAAGCTTGTATGTTAATGCACACTTTGGACAGTTGAGTCTTAAAAGAATAAGAAGTTGTAAAGCAAATGGCATTTCCTGGATAGCCTCAAGGGAATTTTGAATACTGAGCTAAGGGTCCCTGGTGGGAAGCAGCAATTTCAGCTAATTAGGGTGAATAGCAAAGTGTTGCATTTGGTCAAAACATTCTGTTAACCCTCATTTTTGTTGGCACCAACAAGAGTCTGGATTTTTTGCCTCTCTTTTTTTTTTTTTTTGTGAATTCACTGCAGGAGTGCAAGGCACACAGCTCACATACATTAGGCAGAAAGTCAAAGGAAACGCCAAAGTTCAACTAAAGTACAAGTAATTAGAACCAGATTCTCTGCTGCTTGTATGTGTGCATTTGATTGTAGAAGTTATTTATAAGCCTCCAAACATTTGAAAAAATAACTATATACTGTAGATCATTTAATTTTTATGTCTCGTCTGGAAAAAAAAGTCTGCTTTTAATCATCTTCCAGGAAAGAGCCAGGAACTGGGAAAGTGGGTCTCAATTGTTTCAATACAAATTTCTCTCTTTCATGTGCCACATAAAACTATACTATAAAATTAAATCCAAAATATCATTGACTCAACCCCCCCATGCAATTTTTTTTTAATAAAAAACTTCTTTGAATTTGTCATGCTTAAATAGTTTGCATTGTTACGAGGGGTTTTATTTTTTTAAACTGTTGTTTGGAAGACAGACAAGGGGGAGAAGAAAAAAAAAGAGTGAGAGAGAAAGAAAACATTATCGTGGAGACTTGCCAGCCTTGACTTAGTAACCTGGCCATGACCCTCCAGCGAGTGTGTGTTTGACCCGGTCACACATGACTCTGGCTGCATACTGTTGCTGGGTTATAAGTCCCAGATATTTTTACCATATATACAACAGGTGGGGATCACAGACAACAGAAAGAGGAAAACAAAGTCTTCCCTTGTGTGAAGACTCCCATTTTCTCCCTTGCAAAGAAAACAACACAAAGCAAAGAAGGCGTGCTACTATTTCACGTATCGGCACTCGCTGTGCTGGATCATTGTTTTACCCGGGGGCTGACGGCACGGAGGTGGAGTGGGCTGAGGGCAGGAGGAAGCCATGTGCAAATGTTAGTCAGTGAAGAACGAATTACCAAACTGTAACATCGGAACGACAATCAAAAGTCTTTCCTCATAGGCCTGGGTATGCATCGAGGTTCAGGAGGTTTATTACGAGTGAACCCAACATATCTGGATTAAAACATAGGCTGCCACAACAACTCCACACTGAGATACTATTATCAGGATTTTCAGAAGTACTTAAGAAAGTGTGTCTTCCACATTTGAGGGTTTCTTTTTTATTATTTGCATCCTGCTAGCTGCACAAATCTGCCTTAAAGCCATGATGTTAAATAGAAGTTATTCTATTTTAATTCTTGATTACAATTTTTCCAGCATTAATTTTAATCAAGTCATAGTTCATCTCTGTAAGGCAAAAAAAGGTGTTATTTGGGCTGAAAGACCAAAAAAACCCTCTGTGTCTTCAGTTTTGCTTTTAGTCTGAAAAGGGGCATTCCATTTTCAACAGGGACATCAGAAGATGAAACTTTATGACCTGGTTTCTGCTTGAGGGTGCCCAATCCAAAATGATCCCTTTCTGTTATTTTAAAAGCTAAAAGAGTATCCCACAGGTTTTCACTACGTGCTGCTCAGGATTCCTACGGTATGATTAAAATAACAAAAAAACTAGCAAGAAGTAGAGGTTATGGAGCTCAGAAGCCCCATCTGCAGGATCTTACTAATGGACAAACTGCACACAAGGTCACCTAAAAGGTGCCTCAGACCAGGTCATTTTAAGAGCCATGCCTGGGGCACAGGCTGCTGCTGCCAATAGCTATCTCAGACAAGGTGCAAGCCCCGATAGGCGCAGCTGAGTTGGCAGAAGCCTCGAAAGCCGAAGTGCTTTTGCTCTTACGACTCTTGTCAGTGAAAGAGCGATACGGACAGCTGGCTTCTGTCCCGGCGCATCTGGGAGAAGAGGGGTCCTGCTGAACTCTGCCCTCCGCCTTGTGAGTACAAGAAGCAGTTGAGCACACTCTCTGCTCCGAAATCCTTACCCTAATGAAGTTCCAAGTACAAATTTGGCCATTGCTCCAACTGCAGGCAGACATACCATCAGGACAGTATTTTCCTCCCTCACCCTTCTGCATCTCTTGTATTTAGACAGTACGCTATTTTGGGCAGGGTCTCAAAATATGCTGTACGGTAATTGGCGCTGCAGGACCTTCAAGCGCTACTCCAATGCAAATAATAGTAATGATCGTGATCCTGCCAAGTCAAAAGGTGTTTAAAAGAACGAACCTCGAAAGGCCTCTATAACCTTGAGGGGAGCCATTACTTGCAAAGCAGGTCCTCGGAGCACTTTCATTTTAACTACTTTAACATTTCAGTGTTAAAACGCAGACTAACTTCAAAGGATGAGTCAAGGAAAAAAGGCTTCTTCGTATTCAGCAAATGCCTTTGCTGTGTGTATACCAAGTTGTATTTGCCAACCGGAATGGCATAAAAGAAGTGTTTACACTCATCTGCTGCATCTCCCCCAGTTTAGAACTGGGAGAGAGTGACCTGCATCATATTCCTTTGTGCCTTTCATCAACAAAATTGCCAAGTTTCAATTGCAAATCTGTAATGTTAACCAGCAGAGTCATGTAACGTAAGTCAGCAGAGTCAGTGGATACTGATCTTGGCCATACAACAGAAGTATAGCCCTTTGAAACCTTTATTCATATCAGGTGATTAGGGCCAGGAAATAAAGTTCAGCATCCTACTACCAGCATAGCAGAGCTATCCAGATTTGTTTGCAGTAAATCAGAAGACAACAGCATCTATCTTTTGGTTATCCTTCTGTTCTAGTCTCATAATACAATTTCTGTTCCTTAGCAGCTAACTTCTTCATTTGTAGTGCAGATTTTATTATTCCCACAAATATCCTCTATCGGTTGCCCAGTGAAAGGTGGGGATTTTTTTGTAACATACTTTTCCGTTATGCCACAATCTGGCCTCTTA
Source organism: Calonectris borealis (assembly GCF_964195595.1). NCBI lineage: Eukaryota > Metazoa > Chordata > Aves > Procellariiformes > Procellariidae > Calonectris > Calonectris borealis. The sequence goes on from NC_134313.1 coordinate 128,132,623, forward strand.
ATTGATCCATTTGTAAAGCATGCAGATTCAGTTACCTGACTCTACAGTGCCATTTATTAAGGCACTCCAGGAGCCTCACCTGCCAGCGCACCTTCCCAGATGACATTCCTGCACAGATCACAGACACCCTGAGTGACTCTCCCCGGGCCCCGCTGTCCCTGCCACGCAGGAGAGCTGGCAGTGCTTCTGGTCCTGCCACGTTTACCAGCGTGAAAAATCCTACTCTCTTCTACCTATCTGATCTACAAGCGTGGTCCCTGCCACTCCAGTATGTGAATATCCCATGAGCATTCGTATTTTTACCTTTGTAACACCTAAGTGAGATAAGGGAAGAACTATTCTTTTTACTTTAGAGATGGGAAACAAAAGCACTGACAACCTAAGAGCTTGATTTGCTTGGCTCTTAAATTCCTAGAAAAATGCAAGCAGTACCGAATTGGGATTTTCAACAGCAACCGAGAACCTAGCTATAGCCCTAGCAGTGTCTTCAAAACATAGCCTTACATGTCTTGGCCCAAGCTACACATGGGACACATGACAGAGCAGGGAACTCGGTTAAGTCTGTGCTCAGTCCCTCTAATGTGGGGGCTCTGAAGCACCCCCAAGTCTGCGTGTGCACCCCGCTCGCCTGCCGACTGCAAGGCAGGCCAGGGCTGGGTGCCTTCTGCCCCGAAAGCCACCACTGCTGCTGGCAGAGAACTCAGAGGAGAGATGATGAAAGGCTCGTCTTCATTTTCTGTGCTCCACAGCCAGCTAAGAATCAACTTTCTATAAGACTACTCTACCATATATACAATTACACAGGAATGTCCCGGCAGACAACAGACCTGCCCTGAGAGAAATCCCGAATCCTCTCCTGAAGGCAGCACCTGTGCACGCGGGCCCTGTGTCCCACACAAGCATAAGCAACACCAGAAACTGCCACAAAAACCTCTACTCTTGACCATACTGTCCAAGCCAACACCAGCCCCATACGCCGCCAAGACGTATGCCTGAATCTACCAGGCTAGTCTTACATATTGAGCATATATGATCTGGAAATGTGCCCAATGTGCCCCAACCCTGTATTTCCCAATGAAAACACCCTGAAACCTTTTTCTGAAGTTGCTGCATCGTTTTGTTGTGTCCCACAGGTATTCTGGAGGGGTGCCGTCATTGCAACCACCTCTGGTGCTTCTCCCAGTAAAGCCAGGACTTCTGGCAACTACAGACTCTGCACACATATTTACTACAGCTAGCAGTAAAGGACAACGAGGAGGCTGCAGCCGCTCTGTAAGAGCACATTCATATTCTGTAGGTTTGCTCAGGAGGGTGTTTTCAAACAGGAGCAAGGTTTACCCCAGTTTGCAATGCCTGGTTCTCAAGCACCAGCTCCACTGACCCGGGGGAAGTATGTATAACTAACGTAGGAGATCTGTGTTCACATCACCTTTTCAAAGAAAATGATACTGTTTTTCAGGCTGGGTTTGGGGTTTTTTTACAGTTTTATCAGCAAAGCAGTTCTACATTTGGGTTTATGTGTCCGTGTAGCCAGAGAGACGCGTTTACACCTCAACAAACGTAGAAGGCGGAAAGCTTGTCAGGATTAATTATAGCAGGGACAAGAACTGCGTCTGGTTATACCTGTGTTACTCTCAGGACAGCGAGACTTAATGACGCGCTAGTAACTGAGAATAGGAGCGTCTTTCGCTAAATAAATGGCCAGGCAGACAGCACGAGGGAGCCAGGGTGAAAGTAAGTGTACAGACAGGATGGCCGGAGGGTTTGGCAGGCACAGCGGAGTTTACGGGGCAGCAGCTCATCAGTTTGTATTAGGAGCCTACCTTCAAAATGAAAAAGAAAACATGTTAAATGAAAAAAATAAATCGTACGGAAAACTGAAGAAAAACATCCGAAAGATGCTAGCTCTGTAGTTTTTTCAGGTCGGTGATTTTCTGCCTGGCCACTACCATGCAAAATTGCATCAGTCTCAAGTGTAAATTCTGCATTACTGCAAAACTGAAAAATAGGGGCTTCTTTAAAAAATATATATATAATTGTGCTATCATTTGTGTGAAGTTAGATTTCCCTTTGAAAATGAACTTTTCCTACAATTCAGGCCCTGTTTGCTTTACTAGTGAATTCCCAAGGTCAGATCCTCATCTGGAGTAAACTGGCGTAGGCAAAGAAGTGACACAAATTTAGAGAGGATGAGAACTCTGGCCTCTTTATTTATGAAAACAGAGTCTATTTCTGTGGCCTATTGATACAATTGTGGTGTCACAAATTCAGCATGTTTTCCCTACAGGATCCAAAATAAGAAAAAAGGCACATTGTGAGGGACAAAACACTTAAAAATAAGAGAGGTCTGATTCTTTTTTCAGATCTGTTTTACAGTGTTGTCACCCCACCAATTCCAAGAAAGACTCTTCACTTGTAAACATAAATGGGAGAAAACTCAGATCCAGTATCTTCAATAATAAATAAAAATTGCAAGGGAAATGAAATAGTTACTGTAATCTCTATACACATCCAGATATTTTACTAAGTCATAAAGTCTCCATTTATAGTTATTAAATGTTTTATAGTGTTTTGAGGACTTTTCTTTTATCTTCAAATCTTTTCAAGCATCCAAACAGAATAATTCAGAGTATTATACTAATGGAATGATGTTATTCTTCAAAACTTGCCTCCTATCCAAGTTGGTATTAGTTTTCGGTATTACTATGTTTGCCAAATAAATTTTTTATTTTCTATATATTCAACATGTTCTTATGACACCATTCATCACGACTTTTTGCTGTGGCTTGAATCCAGCAAGAAAATGATTGTTTTAATATCTTTAATCACATAATACTATTACACAGTTGTTCAGTACCACATGGACAAAATAAAACTGTTGTGCTCTATTTGGAAATGCAGTAAAACTGACTTGCTGTGCAATATTTTACATATCAATTTTTTTCTCAAACTTTAGGACCATTAATTCAGAACATTTTGATCTTTAGGTGTTTTTAAATCTTAAAGTGACTCAACAAGAGCCAATTCAGTGATCAAGACTACTTCAAGTTAAGTATAGTAGCAGTTAAAATGCTTATCATCCCAATTAATTTGTATTACAGCCACGCTGCTGGATATCACTAATTGATTTATATACCCTCCTTTCTATACCCATTTACAAGGGCAATTATGAACTCCATCACACATGTTTAAATGGGTTACATTAGAATAATATCTAGAAACCAGACTGCTGAGCTTAAAATCTTTAAGAACAGGTAAATTCCTCATTAATGGGTATGCTATCACTCCACTACAAATGACCTATAACCTTTAAGGCGGTACACGGTACTAATATGTCACTTTTCATGGGCAGTTTGGAGTTGACTCCAATGATGAGCTCCACCGCTATTTTTAATTGTTTTTGAAATTGCATATTATAGGCAGCAATAAACACTTACAAATTAGTATTATACCATCCACAGCTTTCTGCAAAGCATGGTTTCTATAAACAAGTTAAAACGCATACATCTGTAAATAATAAGTATAAGTATGCTGAATTTAATGAATAAGGGCACTAAAAGAAATTGAACAGTAGGGGTTCAGCAATTAGAGTAACTGCCCATTTTATTAAAAATGTATTGTTTCCAGCTTTCGCTTTAGAAGGCTTTTATTGCTCTGCTAATTCTAAGTTTTGATTTCCTTAGAGAAGGAGGTCTAACTCCTTATTTTCTTTGACAGCCCCCCGTCACACAGCCACTCGCCTTTTTTACAAGGCAACGGACAACTGTGAAGCTTTGTATCTCATCTCAGCTCGGGATCTCACTCTCGGGCCCTGGCTGCAGACCTTTTTTTGGCGTTATGCCACCCAGAGGTACGATTCTTTATTGAGTAAGGTTTCATCCCACAACAGAGCTGGGATGAAACCTGCTGAACCAGCAAAACCCCAGGCAGCCACCCCCCGTCCCTCTCCCAGAGGTTACCAACCCTCCGGCGGCGCGGGCGGAAGAGCACACGTCCAACCTCCCAGCCATGCCGCTGCGAAACAGGGCCATTTGCTGAAGCTGGCAAGGCTCGGGGCCGTGAAATGGAGCTGTGCGTTTCCTCCTGCCGCAGAGCAGCAGCCTCCCGCAGAGGACAGGGCAGTGCGTAGACTGGGAGCGGCAAAGGTAGCTTCTTAAACCAAGCAGATATCCCCGTACACATCTCCCATGCCCCTAACATTATTGCAGTGAACCTCTGGGGTACCTCTGCTTATATATAGATGTTTTACATCCACGTAGCTTACTTCCCTAGTAAGTGTTAAGACTATTTTTTACACTAGCCTAACTGCACCCATATTGCTGCACTGCTGCAACTGGGGGGGTATAATTAAAGCAATACATTATTTCCCTTTAGACACGACATAGTAACAGGAAAAAATGGCTTTCATCACTCCGGCTTATCTGCAACTAGAAGGGCAGTCAGACCAAAACTTAACCTTTCTGACATCCTCCAGCACATACACATTTGCAACATCTGAGACCAAAACAGGGACGAACTCTGTCCTCCTCCATCCCCTCAGCAGGCCAGACCAGGACAGTGCATTACTAAGAGCAGCTCACCTCAACATTTCTGATGCTAATGTAAGAAATTCAAGTTTATGGAATATTTAAGAACTAAGCATTGCCAATGTCTTTTGAGGGGGCAAATAAAATATACAGTTTATCAAGCCGTAATGCTTGCCTGAGCGGAATTTCAGTATTTCTGAAAGGAATACCTGCCAGACAAAAGACGATAACACAGTGGGGAAGGTACCATGAAAAACTAAGACACTACCAGATTTCCTCTCCTTGCAATTCAGAGTCCTTGTCATTGAGTTTACATAATATTTTATATCTATTTTTTAAAATTTGTATAGGTGCAATTTACTTTCCACTGGTGCGGTTAACCTGGCAAACATCCCTCTGCCCCTTTCACAGTAGGTGCAGCAGAAGCTGAAAGCTGGGAAGGAGCTCGGCGTCCTAGAGCGAAGCGGTAGCAACACTGCGACTGTGGCTCAGAGCATACCTCTACTCTCTGCCTAGAAGACCAAAGATCAATAAAATAAGACATTCACAAGAGACTAGAGACAAGATGAGTACCGCGACTGGAGAGCACGTTTTCCAATATTCTGTTCTGCTATTCTCTACCTGCGGTGGATTTTCCTATTAAACCCTTGGAGTGAGGAATGCTCATAATTTTACCTGTATGTCGTCTTTCAGTACCATTCCCACTCGGAAGAAAAAAAATATGCACACGCTGTACTGTAGGCAAACATATACGTGCTGGCAGTATTTCCTAGTCACCTGGTCTTTCTTATTCAATACCTACCTTCAACAGTGACTTGGGTTTTTTTTTGCTAGCTAAGCCGCTCACAATTGACTGCAGTATCCTAGCCTTACAGAGAAAATGTCAACCGCACTTTATATAGAATATGACAAAAAGGAAATACTTTATTTCCAGAGAGCTGGACAAGCAACATTCTGTCCTGACACCTGATGTTCCAAGAAACTTAAGGCGAAGCTTATGCTTTGAAAAAGGGAAGTTACTTTTTTCAAGTGAGATTCAACTCCAAAAGATCTCTGGCTACTGTGCTTTAATAATTCAAAAATGTCTATATTATGATTATCCAATATTACACATATGCATATAAGTAGGTTTCATAAAACATACTTTTTTTAGGGAAAAAAACCACTTTTCCTGCCATGTTTGAGAGATTTGGGCCATCATTTTCTGTAGAAATTAAGCTCATTTTTACAAATGCTTTTCAAGTTGTCACGGTTGGAAAGATATGTTATTAAACATAAATTCACTCAGTGCCATCTTCCCAAATTTGCTGAAGGACAGCCTTAGTGCCTCAGCTGATACCACGGGGATTCTGAAGCCACAGCAAAGTAAAATTGACAACACACCGAGACTATTAGAAAAACTGTGGGTAATAGTGAAACTGCCTAAAAGACTATCCATTTCACTTTAAGGCCCAGAAAACCTCCAGCCTGTGGCACTAGGACTTCATGGAGTGACTGTGACAAGGCAGAACAGCCATTTTAAGGAATTAGTAAAATATAATGGCATGAGGTTGTTAGTCAGAAATCATCGTTTTTAATGTCTTAGTATTTGCACAAGTCTGACAACTTTACAGCAGCATATAATTGCCCAAAACTGTAACATACCTAGGTAAGCTTTCCACAGAGTAAGTTTAGTATGCTTTCCTTTTCTTCCTTTTCTAAGGTCTGATCTTGTTTTGTCTCTCATTACGCGGACCCCTTGGAAATTTTGGGAAATCTTTTAGTTCCTTTTCCACACTTTAACCCACCAGATATGACACGTTTGTCATCCAAAGAGATTGCTATAAAAATAACAATTAAAAAAATGAGTAACCTGTGAACCCAAGAGATGCTCTTTGAGAAAACTCACCTCTGACCAATCTACCCTGGGATCAACCCCCACGGGCCATCCCAGTGCACGGGCCATCCCAGTGGGACAGGGGCACATTTTGGAAAGCTCTCACACCACCCAGGCACAGGGGAGACCCCGCTGTTTCACAGCACCCCTGGCATTTGCAAACCAGTTTGCCTGATCGCTGCCTTCTATTGTTTCCTGAGATAAGCCGGGCCCCAGTGAACAATTAAAGCTTTCAATAAATAATCTGTAAGCACATTCATTTGATTTACTGTTATTTGATACAGCAGTTAGTTTCAATGGGGCAGTTACTATTGATCACATAAAGTACTACAGACAAACATGAAACACTTCCAGAACTCCATGGATTATTACTCTTTATCTGCCACTCATCTGGGTTACTTGTAATGGTTGTGAAATTTAAAATCAATAACAACAATTAGCGTTCTGTATACTCTCAGGAATGAATCATGTGAAATATGTTTTGTTACAAAAATGAAAGGCCAGAGAGCTTGCAAACAGGAAAGACTCTTGCAAGTAGCAAAACTCTAAAATAATTTCTCCCGGTATTATAAAATATCCGATAAAGGGGGTAAAGAAAAGAAAAAATACAGTATTTTAAGTGCACCTGCAAGCATACACACAGTTATAAAAGGGTATTGGTAAGATTTTCAAAGTAAATCAAAGAGATTTAGGAATACAACTTTCAACTAAGCTGGTGAGAAGGAGGCACCAAATCTTTCCTTAGAAAATTCCACTACAAGCCCTACACTTTCATACTCACTCCTTGACCTCTAAAGGAGTTTTGGGTTGTTAACAATGGCAGGACTTGCTCCTATGTAGGGAATTGAAGGTGTAGGAAAAGGTCTGACTCTTCCCATTAGCTTTTACTGCGTTACTTACACGCACACAAAAAAAGGTATCTATGTGTAAGAAATGAAAGCAAAATGAAATTAATAAAGCTGGAAACTGATTGTAAGGGATATACGTTGAAAAACACCTTTTCTCTTAGCTTCAGATTCATATAAATTAGTTGTGAATCTAATGAAATGCATGGAAATCACAGTATTTTGTGATCTCTGCTAGAGTAATAACTCTAGATAATTAAAATGCAAAGCAATAAGAGATATGTTTTATCATTAAACTGTAACCAGAGCTCTGTGTGAAATCATCCATTCAGAAGACTTGTTTTTCATCAATTATTTGTTATTTATCTGATGTAAATATAAGAAGGTCTAATTAAAATGTATGACTCCTTATGCAGCTTCTTGTCATTAAGACCAATGAAAGCATTCTGAAGACCATAATGAAATAATTATATTTGCCTTTAAGAATCCTCTTCAACAACACATGGCAGTGCTACACTAAATTAAAACATCAGGAACTAAATTTCTCTTGCATCTATTTCCATTTTCACTAATTATACCCCCAAGCTTTCCAATAGACCAGGCCCTAAAATTCTTTTGAAGCTGAAACAGCCTAAGGAACAGCAGCCTTTTCATAGTAATGGACTTTGATGAAGAAACAAAGGTAATGCAGCCCTGGAAGCATTAATATTTCAAATAGAGTTATCATGTGAAAATATGTGTTTATTTGAAAAATGGGGAAAAGATTGCTGGTAAAGCGCCAAATACATGTTCCAGGGAAACCGATACTCTGATTTAATCTCATTTAATTGCGTCATTCCTTCCTCACCTCTTTTCGTCAGAGTATTTTCTTGTTCTGCACAGAAATTAAGGTTAGCGAAAGCATAACAAACATGGTATTACTGGGCAGTGTCCGTGCATCATGCTGTAACTAAGCTCTGCTTTCACATTTTAGGAGGCGGCAACAGCCCCTGTGAACAATTGCAGCGTTCATACTGGACTCCATTTCAGGGAGAGGGGAACAGCTATTTTCCCAAACTGTGTCCGGACATGCAGTGCTTCCCAACACATAGCTCGTGCTTCAACCATGAAGTCTTGCAGGACCTCTCCAAAACACAGAGAAAGGAAAGGATTCGGATAAGGAAAAAAAACTACAGAAGGATGTGAGTCAGCTCTGACTTCTTGCAGGCAGCCGAAGGCTTCGTTTCAAAACTTTGGAGAGATAATGGATCCTTGTTGGCGTGGTCTCAGAGAAGTGAATGTGGCAAAACATGCAAAGCGTAGAAAGACGAGCGGTCCACATACCTAACCTGCATAGCATGTGACGATATGCGCAACTAGAAAAACACAGCCGGAATGTGCTCCCTGAACTGAGAGAGGAAGGCTGAGGTTCACTGGGGGACGAGGACTTGGGAAAAGTATATTCTTCTGTTAGCCCCCCTCATCAAAGACACTTTGCACCAGTATCTGAAAGACACAGGTGATTTGCCATTTGTTCTGCTTTTTACGTCTTGGTGTTCAAAGTGTGGGTGAAAACAGAAGGATCTTTAAGACAGACAGGTCTCCGAGACCTTCCAGCCAGCCACTAAGGAGGATCTGACATATACCCTGATCCAGTAACTAATAAAATTTCTTCCTCAAATGAATGAAAAGAGCAAGCCAAACAACAAAGCAATGCAAAGGAATACTCTGAAATACAGAGGGGAAAAGGAAAAACCTCCTCAGACCAAAAGTTGAGAGGCAGAAATATGAACAACTGCTTAAAAACAAACAAACCAACCCTCCCCTCAGGACCTGATCTTAACAATAAAAAAGCTCACACATGTGTGACTTTTTTAGCCAGTCCTTTGACTTTCGCCCCAAGCCAAAAACGCAGATTGGTGGATCAGTGTCTCTGCTAGGAAGGGAAGGTTTGCAGAGAAGATAAGATCTTTGATTAGAGCAACCCAGAGAGTTGTGCAAAAAAACCCCAGAGACACGAGCTTTGGGGCGCACAGGCATTTCCCTGTGCCTGAACCAGGGTCCTGGGGAAAGCATCCGCCTGCGGATCCACTGCCTGGGCGGCCGCAGCCCCTGCCACCGGTCCGGTTTGGGCAGGTATCGCCAGATGGCACTGTAACACAGTTTTCCAACTCCTTTTTCTTCATGTGCGAGTGAATGTTCAGTCTTGGAAAGACAGGCAATGCTGGTCTTCGTTGTGGGTTTTGGGGTACAAGATGAGGAATAAACGAGGCGCTCGGGAGATGGAGCGAGGTGAGCGGCAGAGGAGCCTGCTCCCTGCCCTGGTCTCTGCCCACGGCCAGTCCCTGAGCAACAGTGCTGGGGGCAGGAGGCTCCGAGACCCCTGAGTACAGCTGCGCCGTGCCTGAACACCTCTATCCCAGATCAGTATTTGTGAACAAGTGCAATATTTAAATCAACTCAGATGCTGTTACATCCACTTATCATGCAGGAACCTGGGAATCCTCTTGGTATTGGTCACCAGCTGGCAGAGGAGTAATTCTGGTACAAGGCTGGAAGATGACAAGGAAGTCTCGTAGGAAAAGAGATACACATCTCTATATGATGTGCTGCTGTGCCACCAGCCAGCTTGGCAGGGAAGACCACTGGAGTGGTGTAATGGCCATTTCAGGGACTCACCACAAGTTGCATTCAGATAAAAAAATCACAGGATTAGAGATTTTTTTGTTGTTGTTGACTGCCTTTTTTTTTTTTTTTTAATTGAACCATTCCTTCTACTGTTCGTATCTTACAGGCACAAATGGCTTTCCAGCATTGAAGCATCCACCGAAGGAAATCTGAGTTAAATCAAACTGTGGCAGTTGTCTCTGGTTGGTGCAACACCGGGTAACTTGTTTAATTGCGCCACACCTCTGCTATATATCTTTAAAAGGAGAATGATCCTTCTTTCTTTCTATGAAGAAAAGAAATGTTGGATGTTCATTGTGCTGAACATCCACCGCAATGGCATGAGTTTTTACTGGTATTTTGTAAAAGCAGTGGTACATAAATACATTAATGGCTCACTCATACGACCACTCTGTGTCTGAAACTCTTATTAAAATCAAGGATGAGGGTTGAGTGCATTTAAGTGCTTCACTAGACACGGCTCTAAAAGACAAAAATATACTTAATTTGTCATTTTATTGTTCAAAGACTCTTGCTAAAAAGACAATGTGAGCCTAGAGAAAAATATTATGGTTCAATGGAAAGAGATCCTCCAAACCATTAAAAGAAACTACGCGGTGCTAAAAAACCTCCTTGTTGCGAGAAATTTCTCTGCTCTTTTTCTTAGGGGATGCACTTAGAGGGTGAAACGTAAGTCGCTGAAAGTACATAAAACGGAAATCCCTCCAAACTATGGATGGACTTTAACATCATGTCCTTAGCAGTGAAGATCCAGAGCACTCTGAGAATTTATAAATACTCATTCAAGCTTTAACCTATTAAACCTATACAAGTGTCACTTGCATGTGCATATTTAACTTACATAGTTTTATAATATTCAGTTTATATATGGTGTAAGCAGGGGAAAGAAAAATCACCTTGTCCAAGGGGAACAGAAGGTATATTATATACTCTGTGTCTAGAATTCTTTACACAGTTGCTGGATTATATTTCCATCTCTCTTAACAAAAGTATTTGAAGAAGCTGTAAGGCTCAAACAGAACACTCAAAGAAAGTGGGGTCAGTTCTATAAGGGCTGGCATTAGTTTGTTAAAAGTTTTTTTCCTATCCACTCCCAAATAAAGGGACAAAGAAGTGAACATTGTGGGAATGTGTTTCTAAACCACATGATATCCTTATCAGATTGTCATGTACAAGGGAGGTTCTCACACAGGGACCCCATGCTGGTGAGCTGCCGTGAGCTGCCCCGTCACATGATGCAAGTTCTCCGCTCCTATTCACATTACTAAAATGAGCTGAAGGAAGCTAGATTCTCCCTCCCTCCCCCCCAAAACAAGCAAAATGCACGGTGACCACAGTCATATTGATTCGCTGCCGCTGGGAAAACAATCCAGAGCAGCTGCTAATGATGAGTGAGTATATGAAGAAGATAATCTAGCTATCAAAATCCATACCACAAGTTTTAAACTGTCTCAGATTAATACCTGATGAGGGGACTTTAATGCAAGGAAGCAAACAGAGAATCGGAGAAATCAGAGAGTCAGAAAAAATACGGTTTGTGGGTTAAATGTGGAATTCTGCAAACTTGACTTGTAAATTTATAGAAAGAGAGTAATATGCTCTTATAAACAAGTCCTACTTTGTTTTATAAGTGTCTCTATTTCCACTGTTAGTGTTGTGACCTCTTCCATTGAATTACTTTTTCATATAGTTTGGGGGAAGTGGGAAAGTCCTTTAAAAATTTTTAATATTAAATGAAGGTTCTAAATAGTATTTGGTCATTTAAATACGTGGCCTGTTTTTAAAACTCTGAGGGAGCTCTTAGATGCTCAGCATATTTGGAAATGAAGCCATGAAATGTGGATTTAGGATGCTAACTTTAGGCTACTGTTTCTGACATTCTTAACTTTTGATACACATTTGCTCATGCAATGATGGATTAACAAAATCCCAGACCTTAGATTATTTTTTAAAAGACAGTTTAAAATCCACATTTTTGGATGAACGTTGTTTACTGATCACAATTAGGAGGAACAGCTAAAATTACTGTGACCAAAAGACTGCACAGAAGAATCATTCCCACATGATACCAGTTTGTTTATTTTGTACCTAGAATATGGTTCTCATAAAAAGGCAGCAACAGACGAAAGACATTATGCTTGGTTTGCCTCCTACAAAATCCAGCTTTGCTACCCTCCTGCCTATACTTTTTCTTGCAGTACAGAGAAAATGATTATTCTGTTATTTTAGAATAGTTTTGAGCATTTCATGGCTTGCATTTTCGTGGTTCCATTTGGTTTGAAAGGGCTTGGATTTCAGCAAGAAGTGGCATGGGTCACACTGCATGGGGACAGACTTCATGCACGTGAGCAAAGGTCAAAATCAATCATAGCTTTGTATTTCCAGGCCTATTACTTTTGGCAGTTTACCCTGCCAGAAGGGGCTAAAATATTTGCTTCCCAAAAGGAGTAAACATCAATAGGGGGCAGGAATATAATCAGCTTCTCAACCATGCAACAATGAGAAATGAGGGAAAAGGATCTGCTCCTCGCCGTAGCCACTAAGCCATCTAAACGTTAGATGCAACATTTTCAGCAAAAAGTTGAAAGATTTCACAGCACAGTGACTTGAAAAGGACAATAGGCCTATTTAGGCAATTATATTATGCAGGCTTTGTTATTAGGCAGCCCTGCTCAGTCCCAGAAAGTCTGGATAATCAAAAGTGTCCAAGTACAGGAAGGGGAAAAGTACAACCCCACCCTCCCGCACAGCCGCTGCCAGGACCTCTGAATTTGAAGGGTAAAGTCTATTTACCGAAGCTCCTTGGCCGTTTCATACATCAACTGATATCCTTCCTCATGGGGCTGCGCGCTACAGCCCAGCGAAGCTCTGGAAGGCCCTCCGAAACCACAACTAATTTGGCCCTAGCTGCCCGCCCCTGTAAATTCGCTGCTCGGAGGCTGCTGCCAGCCCCCCGGGGAAGAAACTGCGAGGGGGAGAGGGATGCTCCCCCCCGGCTCGCACGCATACCAGCACCGCTCCCCAGGGCCAAACAGATCTGGAAACTCATCGCAGCTGTGCTCTGCTTTTGAGGTCTCAATAGGATGGGGCACGGCGCGGCCGACCGCGGCAGACAGCAGTCCTTCTGAGCACAATGTCCCTTTCACAACCCCGCTCCCAAATCTAAATGCTGGCTGGGTAACACAGCAGCAGTTCATCGGCTGCGCAAAGAGCGGTGTATAAATTAGACCTGAGCAAAAACAGTCACTTGGGGCGCGCAGGGGAGGCTGGAGCATAATCCGCCGAGCGGGTCGCCTCGCTCCCCGCGCGCCCCCGACCAAAGCCCCTTAGCTGGGCCGGGCTGCGGTGCGGGCGTGACGCACACATGGTTAACGAAGACGGCTCAGCAGTGAGTGAGGATTTAACTGGATGTGAGGATGACTAACTTCGCTGTCTGAAACATTATCTCTCTCTTTCAACTCCTTAACTTCACCGTAACCCTCTTCGAGGCAGCCCCGCGCCAGCCTGGCTTTGTTCTGACAAGTTGCACCTTTGCTGCACAGACTCATTAGGCAAGCGGGGAGTCACTCAAAGATACATTGCTTTTCCTCCAAGCTTATCCCACCCTGACTTCACCAGCGAACGCCTCTCATCATTTTTGTCTACAGGAGTTTCTGACAGTGGTGCGTGTCCATTAGAGTTTTCCTGTGCCAGCAGCTGAATCGGGCTAGCTCAATCAGAGCCCACGTAGAGAATTAGTTGTTCTCCTTTCAATTAATTTGGAAGAAAAATATCCCCGTGCAACTTTTTTTTTTTTTTTTGAATGAAGGGGATCAGAAACAAACACTTTTCATCACATATTTCAGGGCATTAAGCTACAAGTATAAAAATTTAAACAAAGACTGTGTCTCTAAGCAAATCAGTCCTAGTGATTTAGTTGTAAAGTTTATAGATGAACTTTAAAGAAAATAACCTGGTTCAAACAGATCTTGCCTTCTGGGCACTAGCAAACACACCTGCAGCAATTTGATACTTGGGAATGCAGATTACAAGTCCCTCACTTCAAAATGTTTGTTTTTAAATTCAGAAAGATGAAAGAAAATAAAGTACTGAGCTTTTTTCTGCTGAGCACAGATGTTTCCAGTATTTCCAGTGCTTGCAGGGAATGAGAACCTGACCCAAACATCGCAATAATCTGGAATTCAGGAGGAAAACGTATGCCTTCTGGAGTCCGATCTTCACAAACTTTCTGAAAGTTAATACCTGCTAGATCCTCTCTGGGCAAACACCTCCCACCAAACCAAAATAAGAACTGTATACTACAAGAGCCTCGACATCCTATTACATTCTGCTGCCATATCCATAACTTTTGCCTTCATCACATTTCTTATTCTTCTAAACCTAACAAAATGCGGTAGGCAGTAGTCTTCTACTTGATATAATTAGCTGAAACACTACATACTGCCAAACAAACTTACTCTTGTTTCAGGCCTGCTCATTCGGTTTTTTGCCTGTTTAATTAATGAAGACTAATGAAGACTTTTTTTAATAGGCTTTTCCAAGACCAAAGGAAAATTACCACTCCTTGCAGCTCTTTCTCTCTCAGGGCTTGTCCCGTTCCCACTTCCGCAGTATTTAGTTAGCTCACATTTCACCAAAAGTTACTCGTTTTCTCTCAATATTTGTGCATTACAAGAGAGCAGAAAATTCTACCTTACTTAAAAAAGTATAACTTACTCATTCTTGCAATTTTAACTCTTTTGTCCTCTTAAGAACTATTCTCATCTAATTTGATTATACTGACCTGATTTTTATCTTATGAGAAAAGGAGTGAGAATGACCTATGATTAAAAGCGCAGTCGGTTCTGCTCTCATTTCTGAGTCTGTAATTTTCTTTGCAAATAGATACTTTCTTTTTAAACCTATAACAATATAACTAATATCACACAAAACATAAACACGTATGAGCGCAAAATTAGGTATTTTTTTGTGTGCTCGTAACACATCTTGCAATATACAGTGGCTAATGTTTGGGTTGCAACCCATAGCAGGTTTTTCCTCCCACAGGGGGGAGGAAAAAGATACCACGCAAGTTAAGGTCATGTTTGGGTTGCGCCTTACCCTCTATTTTTACTTTGCAGACCCTCGTAGACTAGAAAATTCGTGATGCTGTAGGAGTGCACTTGCTTAGTGGATCGTAACGGGATTAACATACTGAAGATGTGCTGAAGTTGGAGACCTACAGCATTCTGCCCTAACCCCTGCCGTGGCCAATTTTGCCAGCGTTTCAGTCGAAACCCTGATGCTGTCTGGGATTGTTACTGGCCTGTTCAGAGTCTGCACTATCCATGTATTAGTCCCTCAACAACCATTTACCTTTTACTCTACAATCACGTCTCTATCAGAGCAATATTTCTAAGGCCTAAAGCAATGGCTGCAGGTGTACTGCTTTTATGGCAGAGACAAAAATAAAACAACAAACTAGACCAAAAAATCCTAGCTATTACACATCTAATAATGTCAAAATTTGGCTACGATTACATTCCATTAAATCACAGAGGTCTTCATAAAAATAGAGAATCAGGAAACACTTGAGCTAGAATTAAACATTGCTATCTTCGTATTTATAAGCACTAGAGCAACATTTAAACCATCAAAAGCTTTCTGGACCACTAAAATTCTGGTTTTGTCATTATTTTCATGAGATGCAAGATAAAATCTTCAATGTTCAGAGAATTTTAGTATTTTATAATCCGTTTACATATATTTACCGACACACATAAAGTGCTTACACTTTCTTCAAAATTAAAACCAAAACTTGCTCTAGAAATCAAACAGAATTCTTCATTTGGACCCTAACTAAATTGCTTTTCCACACTTCTGTACCATTAACTTTCACAGTTCAAATTACAGCCACCATATTATGATTCAGGTTTCGGCCTGATGTTAAATTCCCATGCAGTGAAGATTAATCCTATTGCTTACAAAGTTACAAGACTGGATTCCTGAATGCATTTTCCTGTATTTTTTATTTACTCTTGTTAATATGAGTTTCTTTGATTAGGGAAACTTTGCTTTTATCAACACTTGTCTCTTATCACAGGCCCTAGGCAAATGACATATTTACCACTCATTCCATTCTGATAAGGGTAATCCTGTGTTTAACTTGCCCAAGAACAAACACCATATATTTTGTTTTTAAGAATCTTGCTTCTAGGTATTAACAACATACAAGAGAATGAGCAGGACATTTTTAAACCAGAAGCTATTTAAAGAATATTTTGCAAATGTAAGCTTTTAACGACAGCATATGCCTCCTACTCCAGGAAAGTTTATTTAATTCCAAGTTTCCGCAGTATCACC
Source organism: Calonectris borealis (assembly GCF_964195595.1). Lineage (NCBI taxonomy): Eukaryota > Metazoa > Chordata > Aves > Procellariiformes > Procellariidae > Calonectris > Calonectris borealis. Next base: position 128,148,879 of record NC_134313.1, read on the forward strand.
GCTGAAGTTACACTAAAGTTTAAACCATGGAAAGAGGAAAACACATTTTTTGTAAAACATCTGCTTTGGGTTTTTTGCTCCCCTTAAATGAAGCTCTCCTATAGCTAGTAACATTATTTTGAAGTAAAAGCTTTCTTTGAAGCATTTTGAAAACATCCCATGCTGAACTTCACAGTCTAATTTTAATTGTAAAGACATCAAAACATTTGCAGTGTTGTAGGCTGGTAGTCACTGATTTTTACAATTCTGTTTTCATTACTCAACCCACACAAATGTCATATGGTGACTGAAAACTTTTGAGCAGAGTAAAAAACACACTATTTCACCAAACATTCTTAAATTTATTTTTCAATTCCCCCCTCCACCCCTTTCAGATAAACTGTATAGAAGGAAGAACTATTCTAATTCCTAGGTAACTTTTTAAGATACCGCAAAACAAAAATTCAAACAGAATTATACGGTTAATGGTGTACTGAAGTGCCCGAGAGCGTGCTAAAAACATTTTGATAGATAGCCAAGTCATTTATCTAAATCACCGTCAGAGCAGTGAAGCATCCTGCAAGCTTTTATGCAGAGTATAAGGTGATGCTTTCTGGCACTTTTTGTCGTTTCTCAAACTTGAAACTGCGGTGTTAAAATACTGCCATTGTTTACCATCTATGTATTTCAGCAACAAATCAAGACCCTATAACATAATAACACATTTTCAGATGTGTCCTACCACTAACTCTCCCTCCTCTGTTACCAGTGCAACGCTGCCTGAATCTCAAGGTATAGAAATAATTGATGGTTAAACTCAAAGGGTGTTCACAGTAAGTAGTTTTCTAGCAAAACAGCAACTTCTTAGAGCAACAAAGTGAAGAAGAAAGGTGGCAGCAAGGTCAGTACAAAGAAATATTGCCTTTTCTTAGGAAACTTAAAACTACTGTCTGATTTTTGGAATGGCACCTACCCACTACAATTCCACGTCTTCGCAAGAACTGTACAGAGCAGCATTTTAATTGCTTGGCTGCTGTGCTAAAATGCACTTCGAGACAACATGCATCCAGATTATCAAACGTGCTACAAAATTAGATTAAGGACGCAAAGAAAAAAACTACCACAGAGATGTTACGTAAATTCGTCCTTCACTGGTTAGAGTTTTGGAAGTATTTGCTCTATTAGATTATAATTTTATGTGTTCCTGCTTGGCTCCACAACTGTTGTTAGGATCAATATGCTACATGAGAAGGGATAAACAGAAAGCAGCCTGGTGCTTCTTTCCTTTTTCCTTTCTTGCCAAAAGGAGAAAAATAGCTTGCAAACCACATTTTGCACAAAAACTCCCCCCACCCCTCATTACCCCTGCGCTTAATTACAAGTATTTCTTTTTCAAATACATGCAAATAATAATAATAATAATAATAATAATAATAATAATAATAATAATAATAATAATAATAATAATAGCTTTAAAGTGGAAAAATAACAGTTGGGACCTACATTGAGCACTGTGCCGGTGTTGCCACTCTGTTTGTGCCAATCCACTGAAGCATGCTTTGAGAGCCTTCTCCTGGAGCATGCAGGAAGACGGACTCGCAGTGTAGAAATCCAGCATCTGAGCAGGGCTCACTGCTAGAACATCCATACAGTCAAACATGATTCCCCCTGCACAGAATGCCTGCAAAAGTGCTTTCCTCTAGGTGTGGAGGAAAATGGCACATAAAAGTACACCCAACTCCATCAAACTCTGCCCCTTTTTTGGCACGTAGGCTGTTGGTCTTTTTCCCAGACCAGAATCATGAATTATGACAGACAACACAGCTAAAAGCCTGTAATTGATCCAAATGATCATTTACCATTTTCCAGGCTGCCCAGCCAAGCCAGCAAGATGGGGGGAAGCGAGCCGCATTCCAAGTTTTAGCTCCCATCAATTCCCCCCCCAAATTTCCTTAGAGTCAGTCCCGTTCCTCGGGCGCTCGCCGGGTGGGTGCCGCCTCCCGCGCCGCGCCGCCCGCCCGCCGCCCCGCGGTAAAACGGCTCCGGTAGGGACGCGGGATCCCCCTCGGCCGCGAATAGATCCTTCTGCCTCCGAACAGCTCACTTCCTACTACTTGTGTCACAGGGAATGAAAGATTGAATTGCCTAATATATGCGAGTGAACTTTCCGTGAACCCTTCCCAGGCTGCTAACCTTCAAATGACCCAAGCGGTCTGACATCACCAGCTCCCAGGATTCTCACACGCCTTCACAACTCCCAGCAGCCCTGCAAAAAGGCAGCCGGGCGGGCGGGCAGGCGAACGCTCGCCCCAGCCCTGCCGGAGTCGCCCGCTGCCGCGGAGCGGCGGGTGCGGACGGGGAGGCCGATTTGCAAAAAGACCCAAAGTAATAAAGTTAAAAAAAAAAAAAAAACACCAACAAAAAACAAGGAGGAGGAGGAGGGGAAGGGGGGAGGGAGTTGAGACGGGGATGTTTCTGGCGGTCGCAAAGAATGGAGGATTTTTAAATTCCAGCTCAATTTGCTAAAACTTCTGTGCCCCCCGTCCCTCGTCTCTCCGGAGAGGCCACGAGCGAGGCGCAGGTGTCAGCCGCCGTACCGGCGCCGTGGCCACGGGCTTCGCCCCAACTTCTGGGAGCCTCACCCTAACCCAGCCCTGCGCACGCTAGCGGGGACCCCCGTTTGACGCCACCAGCAGAGACGATGGACCTCACGGGCCCGACCCTGCCGGGGCGGGGGGGTCAGGTCCCGTCTCTCCCCACCACCCCCTACCGTCGCTCCTAAATCACGGCTGAGGTGAGTCACGGCTGCAGCAGAGCCCGGCCACGCCGCCCACTGCTCCCAGGCCTCCCCGCCGGGCTGGATTTGGCAGGCACCATCGCCTGGGAGGGCCGGTCCCCACCACCCAGCCCGGGGCAGGAGGCAGCCACACGACCCCTCTTCTCCCTGGCCCGGGGGCCACCGGGTCCTGCCTGTCCCTGATTAGCAGAGAGAGGCCGGGGCTACTCGCGTGGCCCCGTAGGGGCTGTATCAGCTTTCAGTGGGCTAATGAGCCCCAGCTCCTTGCCGGGGAGAAAGGCCACGAGCAGGTCCGTGAGGAACGGGACCCACCCCAGGATGCCAGGAGGGGAGACCGCGGCCACCCCCCTCCCCGGGGCAGGCAGCCCTGGCTGCCCCCTCACAGCCATTTTGAAGGCATAGGGCTGCTCCCACCAAAACACTCGCAGAGGTCTCGGCGAAACTGCACTCCCAGCAGCCCTCCCTCGAGGCAGGAGTAGGTGTCAAGGCCTTCCCAGGTCTGTGACCAGGATGCCACAGCCAGCACCGTGCTGGCCCACCATTTGCATCAAGCCAGCAGGGAGCCCTGTGCTTTTCAGGTAAATAACCACCTTCTGCAAAGTCTGGCTCACAGAGAGAGACTCCATTGAGGCCTCTGCCAGTTCTTATTCCTACGGACGCTTTAAAAATGAAAAACAGCCTGGAAACACTCCTTCTAGCCCCACTGGAAAGGACATGAGCTCAGCGACCATGTGCACGCTTCCATTTTAAAGTAAGTGAGCCAAGTCACCTCAGCCCTGGCGGGACCGAGCACCGGCCTGGAGTGAGGCTTCCTGAGGCACGGAGGAGCCCCGCTTCCCGCCCCAAAGCTAGCTTGGGTTCAGAAACTGGAAAATGAAACCCTTGATTACTGCCCGTTTCTTGAAAAGCCCAAGATGGGAGTTGGACGGAGCGGGGGACGCTGGGCGCAGACATGGCACACAACTGGCAACAGTAAAGAAACGCTGGGGAGAGACTCGCTCTGGGACCTGCGCAGCCACTTTAATGGATGCGGTGTCCCCTCTCCACAAAAAGTCCTTTGATGAACCGAAAGCTCTCTGACAATGCCTACAGATTGTATTAACAAAACTTTTCACAGAGGTTCAAGAATTTAAAAAAAAAAAAGACAAAACAGCCCCCCACACACAGCACACGCACTTGTTCCCTGAAACTGATATACCCACGTTGAAAACCAGCGGCCAGCAAAAAGACCTGCTGCAATCTGGAAGCGAATCCGTTTGAAGATATAAAAACAAAAGCTTTTCTCAGCCTCTTTCCCCTCCGACAGGAGAGCTCTGGCTGTCCCTGCAGCGGGCAGCCTCTCTTCCCGTCTTCCCTCCAGGCAGAAGAGTTACGCTGGAGTTTAACAGCAGCTTTTTAAGGACTTTCTCAGTCCGTCGGGGTGTCCTCCCCCAGCCCGGACTCCTCCAGCTGAAGAAGCCCCTGACACTGTGTAATCCAAAAATTATGCACAGCGCACGTTTATCGAAAAAGCCATCCTTCAGGGAAGGCTTGTTTAAACCATGTCAGCACAGCAAGCAGCGTTCGCTGTATTAAAAAGGCAAGTGGAAAAGTGGCTAATTTTTTGTTAAAATGTCAGCTGGTTGCGTTGCTACAATTTTGTTTTGAGTAGCAAAGCTAAATTAAAAGTATTTTCTAACCAGATGACACAGAACGCACGAGAAGTTTGTAATATGTAACGCCTCACCACAAAAATAGCTGGAAAGGATGATACAAAACACAGTGTGTTTTCTCAGTGTCCGATTTAGGGAGAAAACGGCATTTTGTGTGGACCAAGGCTCTAGGAACAATTTAAGCTTCTGCCAAGAAAAACATATTGCCCATGTGAGCTAAAATAAACAAAATTGGATAAACAGAAATACAGTTATGTTTATTCCATTAGCAGTCTTATAATACCATATTTAAAAATAAAACCTGCCCGTTGTACCTCAAAATGTGGATTGGCAACTTCTGAAAGTAAATGTCAGGAAGTCACGCTTAACTGGATAAGAATTGAAAAAGATTGCATTTTCTCACTGTATCTAAATGAGCCAGGTAGCTCATCATGTTTTATTACGAATAATAGTTGTGCTAATGCTTATACTTATTACTAAAACCACATGTAATTAACAAATTCTTCAAATAGCCTAATGGTTTGCTCGCATACTATTTCTACGATACAGTAATTTATGTATCTCATATTTCACTCTGAAATAGCATGATACTTGTTTTTCGTAAACAGAGTATCAGGAAAAGCTACATTCATAAATTGGTGGGTATTTTCTAATTTAGATCGGGACTAACCATAATTATCATGATAACTAATAGCCCTCATTCAAATGTAATGAAACTTTTAAGTATTGCCACATATTTTAAATGCCTACCCAGCTCCCACAGAGGTGCAAGTAGGCAACAACTCTCCAGTATCTTCCACTTTATCCGTGCAAAGAAATTGTAATTTCACATCACCTCTTTGATCTGTTTTCTCTCAGACTGTGATGGCAAAAACTTTACAATAAACATATTCCTAGCCACAAGTGAAATAAAAAGCAAAAGTTCAAGTCAGAAATCTATTTCCTTTGGTGTTACTGTATATTTGTCAGTGTGACATAGCACATTTGAAACCCATAATCATAAAACAAAAATTTATAGCCGAGGTTTAGGGTCTACATCTGTTTCTCTGGTTTTTGTACTGCAATTACCCACTGGACAATTCAGAAAGCAGCACTATGAATCATGTACTGCACACATGTTTGTGCTGGTCACTTTTTTGTTAGTACAAGAGGTTGAGGATGCCATAATATGCTTCACCGAGAGAGAAAGCATTAACTAGAATTAGGATGAGTACACTGGGCGCTCTCATAAAAATGACTTTACTAGAAGCAACAGAGTACTCCTGGAATATTACAGGCTTATTTATAGAATGGAAAAATTAAGAAGTACATGCAAAAATTCTCCAAAACGTACTCAGGGGAAGCAGACTTTTTTTTTTCTTTTGCATGCATGCATGCATTTTGCTATTAATCAAATGTAGCACTCTCTTGAAACAGTTTTGACAGCAGAGTAAATGGTTACTAGTGAATGATGTGTGTGTTTAAGCAGTGAAAGCAGAGACAAAGTGATGTTTTCTTCTACTCCCTAGGCAAGAGCTGACACTAAGCTTGCTGCCTCAGCTTTGATACTCACAGATTCCTTTGTGTCAGTTGCTGGGAGAATCACTGGCAGTTCACTAACCCTGCCTCACACACAGGGGCTTTGATTTTTACCTCTTCATTGAGAATAGATGTTAATATGAAACAGTACTTGTCTGCCTTGGCGCTTTTTTTCTCCTCCCCCCCTGCCACAACTGGTGATACAGGGTTTCAAATCTGAAAACCTGAATCCCCCTTCACTACGTGTATTTTTCAGTGTTGTTGGATGTTTTCCTCGTGTCTCAAGCACAAGAATAATGTCAAAAGATTATGGGGAAAAAAATCAGTGGGTCACAAGAGAATGGCTGAATATTTAAAGCTCCAAGGTAGTCCTGAGGAAATGGGTATCAATCCTGAGCAAGAATGGCCCTGAAGAAAATAAAACAGTAAAATTACTGGCACAAAATGGCACAAATGGCATGGAAAAACATGAAGTGAAATTCTCTCAAAAAGGGGTTTCTTCTGACTGCTATATGCTACTACGCACAACTCACAATGACTGAAACAGGAATTTGCACGTAACAGGAAGAATTACTTCAGGCCTGAAATATAACAGCAACTGGCGAAAGACTATTCAGTGCAGAGCAGTATTTTATTTTAGATGGGAAAAGCAAAGTTAGTCAGCTCCAGACCCAGAACTTGGGCATGCAACCAGTCTGCAAGTCACTTACCGATAAAGGCTTTTTGTCTGTTTTAATCAGTGGATATGTATTCGTAAAGATGCCTTTAAAGCTGATTGCTTAACTTAAAGGCTATAAAACTAATTCATCTCCACAAACTTGAGCACACGACCACGTTTCTTAGAATCCATACTGCATTTTACACTCCTTTGGCCCGGAGCCAGGGGAAGAGAACTGCCCTGTAAGATAAAACTGGAAGCGTATCTGGTTCAGCAATCCATTTCTAAGAGTGACTGCTACTAGACCTTTCTAAGGAAAATATAGGAATCCCTGGTGATTGGCAAAGTATAACTCACCCATAGGTCCTCTGATAGCCTGTTCTCTAACAGCAAATCACTTAAGCATTAAAGCATGAGATTTAATATCCTTTCCGAATTTGGTTTTGGTAATAGCCCCGATATTCTAGATATTCATATACAGACAATGTCTATTTGGATTGTGATAAATTTGTAGCTCTGTGACACAGAAGGAGATAGTAAGTTATTAGGCTTTGAGACAAAGAAGGATAAATATTTTTTTAAAAACACTGTAAAACTCTTCCACGTTGCAAATAAAGGAAAACACAGACCAAGCCGCACCTCTCTGAGGCCCCAAAGGCTGACTGCTGTAGGCTCCAGAAAGGTTGGCAAAGAGGCAATGACATCATGTGCCTTAAGAGGGGATGACATGCATTTTTGAAGGATATAAAAAGCATTATTACATTAAAAATTGGCTACATACTAAATCTACACTTGCTGTTTAGGAGGATCCTGCAGTGCGAACACCACTGCTAAATGGCTGCCAGAAAAAAACAGAAGTGAGGGAAAAAAAGTTTGTTTCATTTTGTTTTCTTTTTAAGTGACCAAAACTGCCGTTTCAAGGTTTAGCCAAGAAATAGATTTTTACTGCTAGCCTATAAATCCCTCAAACATAGAGTTATAATGGAAATGCTGAGGTAACTGGAGTGCCATGCATGGCACTGACACATTGCATTATATAATCCAGGGAGAATGAGGGCTGGGAGATCTATAAAACCTAAGCAGAAGCAAGACGTAGGAAAGAGCAGAAGAGCAAGTAGAAATACTGAATATTAAACTGCAGAGAATACTTCTTCTAACAATAAAGTTTCCTATATGCTGAATACGTTCATGGTTGGCTGAAGGTGAAAGAGCACAGAGCTCCATTAAAAACCAAATAGAGATTCCAAAAGACTATTGGAGTAACTGTTTTGTTTCTGCCTTTTTTTTAGGGAGGGAAAGAAAAAGAAAGTTACCTAACAAAAGGGTAGTATTTCCTGATGTTCTGATATCCTGAGAGGTGTCTCACAATGTGTAAATAAGTAACATTAGAAAATGCAGAACAAATGGAGTTCCAAACACAGACAACTTACAACCCTACTTGTAACCAGAATCAGAATAGAAACTGGGACAACAGTATTTCTAGAGGTTCACTAATGGCAGCTTAAACTCAGCAAAAAGTTAGCCCTAGTGACTTTCCTCCAACAAAAGACCAAAATTACTGAGCAATAACTGGAACTACAGCTCAGTGCAGACATATATCCTACCAAAGAGTAAACCTTACCCTATTTAACTTAAGACAAACTTAAGCAGCACTTAGGGCTTGCGCTCCTGCACTGCTGCAGGGACAACCCATACAGAGAGATCTCAGAGGCCAGCGATAGCTGAAGCACACTTGCGCAGAGCTCTGGTCACATAAAGCCCGATGCAAGATTGGATTGGATTATGCCATTAGTGTAAACTGCAGTAGACCCACAGCTCAGCAGCTTGAGACATGTATTCACGATAATCCAATTTCTGCTTAGCTAGTTCCCAAACCTACATCAAACACTGAAAGAACAGTCCAATATCCTATCTGTGGGCATCTTAAAAAGCAAAATGACGGAGTGACTAGAAAACGTGCTGGCATAGCTACCTGGCTAGCAGAGGTAACGACAGCAATGACAACGTGGTGACACCACCTGAAATCCGCTGGTAATGATGGCCATCATGCCAACACCTCTACTCCGCCTGTTGCCCTAGCGTACAATCACACCTTCGTTTTATCATGCAGAGGTACTTTCTGTTTGGGGAACAGTCTGCATGAATTTTTGCTGTAAATGAGGTAGGATTACCCAGAAACTGAGGTATGTATTTGGCAAACTGGTGTCCCTTTTCTTTTGTAGGATATGTGCCACCGATACTGTGTGAATTAACTGAGGGCACATGTCCTCTCAGGAACATTGTTATCATTGTAACTTTATTGATGTATCCTGAAAAGTAAACTTTGCTAACAGGGTCATTTTTACAAGCATACAGGTTATCATAGCGTAACTATTGCTGAGCAGGTAAGGTAAGTGTTTTATACTACAATAACTGTCCACGATTGGGCTGTGGCAGGTACAACTCCTTCAAAAAGGAAAGATCACTTTCTCACCCTATGTTGTTATACCAATGTAACATTCAAACGTAGACAAGATCTCAGCGAAAATCAGGCTGGACTGGACTCCGCTTGCATTCAGAACAAGCAGTGGCAGCATGAATGATGTCCACTCTGAAACGCTTGCACTATGTTTTCTGATTTTCAAACTCTACTAGAATACACCTATTAAATTGTTCTTTGGTGCATTCCTTAAATTCTACTTCTGCAATTTAAGTCTACAAAGAAAAATCTGCATGGTCTCAACCTGCTTGCTAGATTAAGCTAGTCCCATATGATTAAATAGATCTGCAAATTCCCATACCCTTCATCTGCAAGACTCCCATATCGGGCCACGGAAGAGACTGAATGTCCAGTCATATTATAGTCATGCCCAGGGAATCATGACTGACACACATGCTTTAATTGAAGAGGACTTTCAGAGCTGTGGTGCAGTTGAGATTGTGGTGAACAGCATATTGCCCCAGGCATTGTGTAGTATCATGAATTTTTTGCCCTTCTGGGATCTTTTGTGCCGCATGTAGTGGAGAACGTGTAAGGTGGTCTCTAAGCATATAATGCAGCATATCAGGCTTGACAGGTCTATAAAATCAAATTTGTTTTGCATAAACCAGACCAAACCTCTTCATTTTGATATCTTGAGCCTTCTTCTGACTGAACAATTCTGCATAGACCTTGCCACCACACTGAAAAAAACATTCCTTTTAATCCATCCACAGTTTTGGGCAAACATCTTCAAGAACAGGCTTCTCATTCATGGGACACTAATCTTCCATGTATTCTTATCAGGCTATCAGAAGGACAGATTTCACCCGTCTTTATATGGAGACACACAAAGAAGAATGTGTGGAAGGAACCTCTTTCCTTCGCAAAAATGGCTCCAAGTTCTTGCCCTTGCTGCATCTATCCATTCTGTCTTTGGCATGAAGTATCCCAAAGGATATGCCAGAAGACAGGGTTGTGGCCCAACTTCTTCAAGGAATTATCAAAACTGATGGATAGGGAAAGTAAGCCTCAACCCAAAGAAGGTTTAGTAACAAGAATGAGGCATGTGCACACTCTCAATTCTGAGAAACGTGTTGGAATTCTCCTTAAAAAGTATAGCATCATGTTATCTTCAACCAGATTCTGAATGACTAAATGACAAGTTAGTGAATACATGTTATTTAATGACTTTTAAAAGTTAAAGTTCCACCTGCTGGATTCCTAAATTTGTCTAAAACTTGTTAATTTATTTTATTTTATTAAAAACAGACTTGCTAAGAGTGCAAGCGCACACCACTGATACTCAAGCCTATTCTGCTAGCTGAACAATGCAGGAACATTATGTCACTTGGAGGCAGGACTGCGCAAGCATGTAAGAAAGGCTAAAGCTTTGCCAACACAAATTATCAGGCAGAGCCTCACTGGAAAAAATGAGGCACAAAGATCTAAGTGAAGTGTAAAACTTACTGAGAATTGAACGACATGTTGACAAATACCACTCCACTCTCTTGCTTCCTATCAGAACCCAACAGCCGAAGCAGAGACTCCAAAGTAGTGTTTTTACAGGCCGAGCTTAGTCTGTCCCTCATCTTATCGGTAGCCTTCAAAGGGCCTGTGGGTGGATCTCCTCCAGGAAAAAAGAAAAAACAACAAAAAAAAAACCCTCAGAAGTGCCACCTCTTCCATACAAATACATTGGGGCAACCACAGAGGCTTTGCTTGAGCTGCAAGACTTTAAGAAAACACACCTGGCTCTTCTAAAGGAGAAATTAAAGAATTCATGCTTCAGCCCTCAAGCCTTGAGTGGCCTTAAGAAGAGGAATAGCTAAAGAGAGAGTCTAATCAGGACGCAGGGAAAATCAATACTGGCTTCTTGAAATATCTTAGGCAGGAAGGAACAGCTTAAGGTTGAGACATTTAGCCACTCTTTCTACACAAGCAAATGGGCTGAAGGCTACGTGAGCAGGTGAGAACAGAAAAGCAGGAGAAGGCTTATCTGGAGGACTGAAAGCGAACCAAGGCATGTGCTGAAGTTCTTTGGGCAATCTCATCTTTTAAAAGTTTTCTAGTTTTGGTGCAAGAGAGATCTTTCTACACACTAGTCAAAGTTGTCAAAAGTAACATTTTCAGGGATAAATGCACACCATTGTACTGTTATTTTCTGACTTTGGTGTGGAATACAATTATTTAAGACTCGGTAGGAGAGTATGAAAGGAGCAGGAGTGCAATTCCAGTTCAGAAAAACTCCAATAACTGACAACACGTAAGAAACACAAGATAGATGCATTGTATTGTCGGGCTGAGTCTCATTGGCTGGAAACCCCGACTCTCCCAGCAGGACTCAGTCACATAGCAACTCCTAAGGGCACATTAACCCTTTCCCAGTTAACGTATCTGGCATGATTTAAGAGACCTTTTCCTCCTCCTGCTTCAGAATAATTTCTGGTTTGCAAAAAACATTTGGAAAAAATGAGTTGAGTGCTACTAGGGTAAAAGCAAAGCTATCTGACTCACCACGGGATGCTGATGGTACAATGAACAGAGAATGCAGGGAGTTCAGGTCGGTCTAAATTATATTTTATATCATCAGGTGTGGTGACATACGCAAAACATTCAATTTATTTTTCGTAAAACGGTTCATGCGTAGTCTGTGGGGATCCTATCTGGACTGCATTTATGAAGTACCAATGGTCTCTTTCACCCAAATTCTGCCCACCCATTGACTTCTGTCTAGATAATTACTGAAGCATTAAAAAGTCCTCAACTGGTAGAGGTGGTACTTAGTTAATCTATAAGAGAATTTTTCACCATCAGAGAATGTGTTGCTTTCATCCAAAATGGTACAGGCTGACTACTGTAAACTCTTAAAAAAACTCCTGCAAATCTTATGATGCTAGTTTTTTTCCAATAGTCCTTTCTAATTACTGGCATCAAGTAATTACGTGAGAATCTCAAATTATTTCATTACAGCAATTTCCCTATTTTATTTTTAGAACTGCATTACATTTATGTGTATATATGTTATAAGCACAAATATGTATGTACAATTAGCATAATAATATTCCTGCTCTCCTGGTTAGCAGGAATAACAAAGTTTTGAATCTAAAAATCTCAACATCCAGGACAACAGACTCCTAAAGCTCTCTATTTTTAAAATGTTATAATTCAGCCCCGTTAGTTTCCCCCCTTGTGAGAAAGCGAGACGGACCCTGGGGACCAGGAGGGGCACACGTCCTCACTCAGGGCGTACCTCGTGCGGTCACACTTCACTTCACACTGCGAGCCACAGCTGCGTACTATTAGGAAAAAGGAGCTACTAGGTTTCCAGTGGAGAAAATAAGAGATCAGACTGGTGTGACACACACTTATTTCTGACCGTCTTCTGGTCACATTAAGTGAGAACCATCTATCTCATTTCTTCTTTTCCTTATTTTTACACCCCAAAACTGGACTCACGGTACTACGGATACTAACCGAGGCTAAGAAAGGCAGGCACCATTGACACTGCCCCATTTCAGACATGTAGGGTAAGCCTATACCTTTTCTTTCCTCTGGAAGACCCAGGGACATTCTCAGCTGAAGGTTCAGAAGAGAAAGCCTTGAGCCAAGTCGTCTTCTGCTTCTCTTCCCTCACCCACCATCCTCACACATGGACACAGCTAGTTCTGTAACACACACCTCCCACCAACATCTCCTCTTTATAGAGGATATTCACTGCTCAGTAGCAGCTCCTAACCTCCTAGGCCAGGACTAGTCAGAAGAAACCAGAAATTAATTTGGTCTAATAACACAGAGAATGTTAAAGTTTCTTCTTTTCTTAATTGCTTTTTAAAAAATAGGTAACCTTTGTATGTTTGTAAAAGGACTACATACATGTTTAAGACATGCCTCCCTTTTCTAAACCTATCACGCTCTAGAAGTTCATCTGTATTTTCTTTGTATGGTCCTCATAGACCACTTGTAAACCCAGATGGGATAGAAAGATACCATTTTAAATTACATTTATTATTTAATTTGGCTTCCTGTATATCTTGAAAGCTCTTCTTGAATAACTTAGCTGCTGACCTCATAAAACTAAGAGTATCAATATAGTGGATGAGAGATTAGTCCAAAAAGAGGTACTTCAAAAATATTTTGTGATCTGAAAATCAATTAGCGAGAATCAATTTCATTTCTTACTGTGGATTTTTTTAAAAAAAGTTCATGTTTTGCTATCATTATTCATCTAAAACTATCACTGACGCCCTTGGAAACTTAGCCTCTAAAAGGGTAAAACCTGAAGGACTAGGTTCAATGTGCTTATGCCCTGTTGAAAGTACCTTTTCATACAAATGCCAACATGCACCTATCAAATATTTGTGTTCTTCATTAAACTAATGCTTTCCTGCATAATAAACAAGATGGTACAAAATATAGGTGTATTCCCATGTCCTGTTGCTAAGGTAGGCGATATCAAAATAAATTTGCAACCATATCATTATATCAATCTCCAGTATTACTGCATCAGTACTATAACCATAATTAACTAGCTGCAGGTCAAATTTCTAATAAATCTTTAGAAATTAAATGTATAATTTGTCAAAACCATATGCCTTCATAAATTGATTATTCAGAATTTAGAAGCTTTTTAATTAGGAAGAAATTTATGCAATACCATGTGTAATAATTACGAATCAGCTCTTCTGTGATATTTTTGTACATCAGCAAAAATTAAAACATTGGAAAACATTACCAGGTCATTGCAGTATTTCAATGTCAAAAGAAACACATAGTTTAAATGTAGAGGTTAAAGATATTTTCCCGTATCTTTTACATCTTACATAGCTTTATGATCTCAGGACTGGAATCATTAACCAAATACAAAATCAATGAGAAAAAGATCTAATCTGACCATTTTCAAGCGCAGAGTCACTAAAAATGATTTATGCCACTGTAAAACTTTTTTACCATGGTTCTATAGTTTTACCAAACAGCATATATTCTAAGTCAAACTTCCATTTTATGCTACACTAAACAGTATTTTGCTTCTCTCGTCTCTTCCAGCTAACATTCTGAAACACTTTAAAAAACGTTGCCTTTGTAACGAGCATCAGGATGAGGGGTACGACCCTGGTTGCCAAACGGAAAACTAGAGGAAAAGAAAGTTAAGCGATATTCGTTCACGGCACGCAAGAAGCAAAAATTGTCCCCCAGCTCCCCTGCCCTCCCCTCCTGTGCTTTCACCATGGGCCTATTCAGACTCTGCACCCCCACAAGGGCTCTGGGTACTTCTATCAACATTTCATAGGAGAAGATTTTTTTTGACAGAGAACACAAAAGCTGCTTTGTTGGAAGTCTGGACACTTTTTTTCTACCTAATAAAAACATGAATAGAAGTGGGACCTCAGCAAGCATATGGCAGAAAGTCTGGACTAACTGAAAAAAGGGGCCTAGAAGAGTTTGCTCTCTGTCATTCCCCAACGTGTTTACTGCCGAATGTATATGGTGTAAATAAGGAGTATGCAGAGCGGGCCATAATGGAACATTGTTTATGTGCACATCCTGGCAAATGCATATACAGCACAGAGACTATTTCCAAGCAGAACATAAACACAAAGGGGGAGTGATGACAAACAAGTATTCCAAGGCAAGAAAAATGTTATTCCATATACAAACCAAACAAACTAAAGTGGTTTCTCCCCTGCTAGGACCCAACTGGCAGCTCTCAGCTGCACACACTATGTAGCTGTTAAAGAAATGGGAGACGTCCCAGGCTTACTGGTTGGCTTTCTTTTTCTTAAGCGACCTTATTATGCTCCCAATATTAAAAAGAAAAACACAGTCAAGATTTTATTTTACTCTCTTGCAAAAACACAACACAACAAAACAGCCCTTTCTTTCAGCCTAAATAAGAGCTGGGGAGATAGAGCTGATGGCAAGAAAACACCGTAAGGAATTAAGCCACAGCTTTCCTATTCCGAGTTCCCACTGAAAGATACAGAGACGGTTCTTTCTTCTGAAGGTCTCTCCCACAAACCTATTACACGGCTTTAGCAAATGACACCAGTGTGACAATAACTTGCAGGTTTTGTGCTCCTGGCAGAATTTTTTTTCCTCTTAAATCATTACTCATAAAAAGGAGGAGGGTTTAGAAAACCCAAGTCCCTGCAATTTCAAGATAGCAAACCGGGGGATGAACTTTTTTTTGTGTGCTTACTTCTGGAGAACAGAATATCGTGCTTTGACAGCTGCTATGTAAATAAATGGGTGTAATTTTATTCCTTTAAAACTAACTTAAAACACATACACAACTAAAGGAGGAAGAAAAGATGACAAGTAGGAAAACAGACAGTAGAGTGACAAGAAGAACCATAGAAAGTCAACTGATAAAGCAGAGCTTTTTATGTAATTAATAGGCCTCTCTAGGATATTAGACAGTGGAAGCAAGAGGGTTTTGTAAAAGATCACATGGGGAACAAAAATATTTTGTGATGTCCTTCACAGAAATGCAGAGCCAGCCTGTGATTTGAAACTATTTTAAGATACTCAGAGCGTGCCATACTTTCTCCAAAGCTCTAGATCCGGACTCAAGAAAGCATGAAATATAAGTTCAGAACAGGGACCTGCACGCAAGATTTCTGCTAGTCTGTCAAAACCCGGATCTAAATGTCCCATGCTCAGACTTTATGAAGTCTTGGGGCTTGGGTGCATCACTCATTGGGAAGAGATAAAGCCCACGCTGGGAACATTTGTAGCACCTTTACAATATATACACAGTCCTTTAATGGAACCGCATTGCTGCGTTCTTCGATTTTCCTTTTTTCCAAAAACGTATCAGTTCCGAAATACAAGACCAAAACAACCCTCACAAAGCCTCTCGCTGGCCACCATTTTAACGTTAATACTTTTGAGTTAACATCACACTTTAGAATCCAAAGGAGGCTTATTTAATTTATTTTTTTTAAATTCCCCTTGAACGCACAAACACCCACTCATCCCAACATGACCTTACGCATGCCTGCTGCTTGGGTTTATACTCAGCCACTTGCAGAGCTGTACAGAGTCTGCACACTGCGCTTCAGGAAACCACACATTTCTAATAATTACTCTTGACTACATGGACCACTTACAGCACAGTGACAGTGAGCGTGCAGACAAATGCCAAGTACAAGCTCACATGCTCTTTCCTCATTACAGAAGGTATTTTTGGAGGCTGAAGGCCTTCTGTGTATTAGCGTTGTTGACTGTATAAAGGGAAGTTTTGTAAAGCGTGCTACACTGGGCAGCAAAGCAGGACTCCACCTCCATCGTGGAACGGTCTTCAGCTTCACAGCAGCTCCTGCCATGGGCAACCGTATGGCAAAGAGGAAGATCTGTGATGGCTGTTGCAAAGCCGAGTCACAGTGGATGCTGTGATGGTTTTAAATAAAAGGGTTTTTATTAAGACCCCACATCTTATCCCTCACCCTTAAAGAAAGGTATTAAAGTATAGGAAGAATCTTAAATGATTTTGCCAAATCTCTCAATTTCATAGTGAGATTTAAAAAACCTTTTTCTTCTTTTTATCCAAGTTTCAGCAGTCAAGTGAGCAACTCAGTTTTCATTTAAGGAGAAGTCTTCAGCTTTAAGGACTCAGAAGAATGGCCTACAAACATGACCAGACTGGCATGTTGAAAGGCTAGAAAACTAAAGGATAAGGAAGAAATACTTTAAATTACTATTACTAAGCCTTTTAATTTGTATGTCAGTATTATGATTTATTTTACATTTGGGGCTGGTAACACTGAGTAATTTGGAAATACTCAAGTGAATTCGGGACCTGCAAAAGAGGCAACAGAAAGGTACTGAAAGCACTCGGAGACAAGCTTTGTATTCCTTACTAAATGTTGTCCAAGCTGTGCAATCTTGCACATTGTTGTTTACTAGATAACTACATAAAAAATAGTATATACTTTTAAAGTATATTATTTATATATTCCCCCATCTCCCCTTTAAATTAAAATTGAGTTGTTATTTTAACCCTACTCAAGTATGTAATATAGTGATCATTGTAAATCTTGATGATCACAAAATCCCTTTGATTTATCCCTCAGTTTACTATCCTTAACAAACATAATCCTAAAAACAATACAGGGGAAGATCTTACAGGCCTTCAAATGGTGGAGGGGGAGCAGGGAATGACTATATATGTAAAGCTACAGCTTCAGGGCTCATGACTTTCCTGCTGGGAAGCTTTCTGAATGCTGCTAATAAGGTCCTGCCAATGGGACCAGAAGCATATCTTCATAAAAAAAGGCCTTCAGTGTGGGAAGATAAAATTTTCCAGAAAAATTTTAATAAAAAGCTTATAGATGTGGGATCTGAATCTAACAATAGACATAAGTATCTCTAAATGCATAGGAAAACATGAATATTATTAAAGGTGGCATGCCCATCCTGCCTGCCCCCCATGTCAAGATCTGTAGTCACGATCACGACAGCATGTTCAAAGCTTATGTGAAGATACCAGACCTAGCTCTCAACTACTAGCAACCATATGGCAATAGCCAATTCAGCATAGGAAAAAAAAAAGGTTTTGTTTTGTTTTTTTTTTTTCCAGCTCAGTATTCCACACTGTCACAGCCGCAAGAAAATACATGGATATTTATGTCTGCATTTTAGCAAAGCACACCTGCCTTGTCTATCAGCCTCGGCCTTAGCCAAGATGCAGCCACCACCCTGCATCACAACTGAGCCTCCGACCATTTCGGGAATCTGGCTCCAAACATTTTAGCACAAACTCTCTCTCATGAATTCCAGAGGGTCTATGCACAGGCATAGCAATTCCTCTTGACTGTACCTACATTCATAAATACAATGGGCCAGAGATCATTTCCAGCCCTGACGCACAGCTTGCACTCAACGCATCTCCCATTACATTAGAGCACTGGCTTAGGGATACTACGGGGCTAGTTCCTCGCTTGGCTGACTCCTGAACCACGCTTGGTACCGCTGGGGAGAAGAGGCCTGTGTGCTAACTGTCAGTATGGACAACTCACAGGACACCACCTCAGTGCATGCCCTGACCCTGCTTGTTTTTCTGATAGCCTTTGAACCCCTGCAGCACCCAAGCTCTAACCAGCAACACGGGTAGGAACCATGTAAGTCAAAGAGCTTCCCACAGCTTTTGCTGACGCTCAGGACCGTTCATCACACTGTAGTGGAGAAAGAGCTTGTGTGACCAGGTGTGAGACTCCAAGCCCATGAGAAGTGCTGAAAGCAGGAACTACGACAGGCACTGTCTTTCCAAGCAGCATTCCTAGCAGAGGGCTGGAGTCCTCGCATGAGTGCTCTTTGCTATCTCTGGAACTGCCCAGTTTGGGGAAGAACTGGCTCCACTTGGCTAGCAACACGTACGCAACATTTTGATCTCTTCATTGGACCCACCCAAGGAATCTGATCAACTACCTTCAGGACCCATCAAAAATTTTTGGAAGTTTCCAGTTGTCTCACCTGCTTGTCCGTTCTTAGGTACTCACACATCTTATAACATCCTCTTACTAAAACCACAAAATTTTTGTGTTGTTTTGTACTGCCTAATATTTAAGCATATATGCAAGAAGTCAGTGCCTTCAGTGACATCATCCTCTTCTTCAGCCGAGATATGGAGAGGTATCTAATGAAAGGGGAAAAAGAGAGAGCTCTGTTTTTCTTTCCTGCTTGTATCTCCCAAATGGGCTCGGCTTAGGTAGCAGTGATGCAATGCTTCTTTTGATGACATTCTTGGAGAGTAAAAAATTAGGAGAATATCCTTCGAGCACACCAAGAGGACAGTTTATCACACGGGAATTCCGGTCACCTACTTGGAGTTTAACTGCAACCACAGGATGTCTCTTAATGTCCCCACTGGCACATTAAACTGGAGCAGAGCTTACTGGTCACTTACACTTCACCAGGTTTCTTAAAAAGTAATATGAGTACAGCAAAGCTTTTGCTGCTTTCTCATCAGGGAGAAGAAAAAGTGCCACCCTGGTTCGCAAAAATTGCTAGGTTTCCCCTAAGAGTAAAGTTTGGTGTTGAGACAACCCAGATGCCCAAGCTTATCACACCAATAACAAATTCCCTTCTGGGAGGGTCCTACCCTATCTTCTCTCATTAGTTCGGTCCCAATTCTGGGGACCGAATCATTAGGTAGTCATCATAGTCATCATTAACCTTGCCCCTATCTAGGTAAAAGAAGAACTTTAGCTAAAAAGGCAACCTTTTTAATGTGTCTAGTATGCACTCCTTACCCTCCCCTGGATGTACTCTGTCAAGATGGATACAGGACTTCTTCCAGGATGAGGATGTTGGTCACCTAGCCAAGATGCCAGAAGGGAAGGGCTACATTCCTTAGCAGGTGTCATGAAGGCCTACCTCCCAGCACCGGCAGAGAGAGCCAAGGAGCCAAGGCCAGCCGGTCCCCGCACTTACCCTTCACCCCCAGGGACCACGCGAGGTACAGCGCAGCACAACGGACTGGCGTAGAGCTGAGCGCTACAGCCAAGGGAAAGAAATCCCTTCAGTGGTCTCACCCAACAGTAGGAACCGCTGCAAAGTCAACTTCAGCGCATACCTGATATTCAGAGAGCAAAAAGCTGGCATAACGAGGCATGACCATGTAGCTCTCAGTAGAGGGGACTTTTAACGGTACAATCTCTAGACCTAAACCTGTCAGAGGCACCGTGCTTTTGTAGCTTCCTTATCTTCAACAGGATTTGCTCATGTTCAGCACATTAAAATGAGACCACCTGTTAGTGAACAGGGCTGATGGCAAATACTTTATCACTAAATACAACCATTCAAAATAAGAGAGCTCTGGAGGTTGACAATCTAGGCTTAAACACCCTCCTGAGCTAATCATGCTGCTCCGAGGGCAAAAACTATGAAAGAAATATGAAACTTCAGCACAAAAATGTCATACTTTGCAGAGGAGTAAGATGGAGTTACTGAGCAGAGCTTTTCTCAAATAATGTTTTTTAACCATTTTTGTGAATTTGATTCTAATCTGTCAGGTCTACGTGACATTTTCATTGCTGATAAATTATGTTCAAATATATCAGGTAGAGGATGGCCTGCTTGTTTAAAGTACTAATTGTCAATTTTAACGGATAGCTAGTAAGAAAATTTGCAATCCTGTGTTAGTGGAAAATAGCACGGACAGAATTATATGGGCAAAATGTCTTCACTCTTTTCTAAAGCATTTTCCATAGTTATTTATGTTTTAAATTCATATGCTTTCAAAGCCAAGTGCATGCCCCAGGAGTGAAGGATTTAAGAGTTGTGGGGTTTCTGTTGTTGTTGTTTTTAAGAGTTAGGGATGCTGGGATTGCTCAGTCTATAGGGAAGTCGGTGTAGTTTGAAAAGTGGATGGATAAACATCTTTATTGCCACAGCAAATGAAACCTGATACTGATTTTTCTTATCCATACTGTAGATGTCATGTCAAGTTACATAGATGTAAATCCACTGGAAAGAATAGTTACTCTGAATTACTGCTGGTCAGATATAGCAGAATTTGGCCTGACGTGAAGGCAGAAAAACAACTATGCAACTGCATATGTGAAAGAAAATAGTAACATAATATATTCTTTACTTAAGAACCCTATGAAATATTTAAACACTGACATAAAATAGTTTTCCAATGAAAAATTTGCTGCTGAATTCCCAGGGCCACAAGCATTCTGAGAGTAGGTTTTCAGACGGTACGATGAAGTATTAGTGTGAATTTAGGCCAGCGTTTTCAAACCAAGCATTTAAAGCTAAGATAAATACCTTTTTAGGTGCCAAGTATTCATGGTTCGTAGATGCACTGATAACCACTAAGTTGGGCAGGACAGATGACACTTCAGCAGTGGATTTTATAGAGATGCAACCCCTGCCTTTGTCAAATTAAGACAACTATGCTGCTGATCCACAATCACAACAAACAACCAGAAAAGCTGAGGGTCTCTGGAAATACTCGGCCTCATAAATGTGGAAACAGAGCAGCAAAGTTTGGTTAGTAACTTGGGCTATACTGATCATATAATTGGCATAATTTTTTTCATGAGACCTAAACACTAAGAAAAAGTCATCTCAACTCACAAAATACACAGAAGCCCTAGAAATTAAGAAAAAGCAGCACAGCAATCACATCTGAGCCAGAGGAGAATAAGTACTGTAAGAAGTAATGCTTTTTAGTTGTTTTAGTTTTTCTTTTTAGACAGCTTTATTTATACACAGGATGAAAAAACACTGCAGCAAGCTTTACCACAAATGTTTTTTTAAGGTCTCTATCTACTACAAAAGTAATTTACCTTTCCATTATCGGTCTTCAATCTTTGGGGAGAGTTTGAAGGACCAAATAAGTTTTTAATCTCGACCACTGTCTACGCGACGCATTCAAAAAGAAAGCCTCAAAGCTCAGACTCCTTAAATCAATTACATTCAGTGCAAGGCTGGATTTCCTGCTTGTTTGCTTTCAGCCTTGCTGCATATTGGTTCAGGACTTAGGGCCGAACTCAGCTGCAAAGATAATGCCAAACCAGAACGTTTCTTTTCCTCTGGCTGCCGAGGAAATCCCTGCTTTAGATTAGAAAATAACTAATGATTGTGTGTCCCTGTATGCTTTGGAGTAGGGCCCCTTATTTTATCTACGTGGCAGCTACCTGTCAACGTGTGGTGCTTGGAGTAGCGCACTGGGAGTTCATACACACCAAGACTATCTAAACAGACCATTAAGTGCTAGTAAAGTAACACATGTGAACGACAGGTCAATAAATTTTAAACAACTTACGTTCACTGCAAAGACCTGGCTGTTTTAGAACAAGCTGTGTTTACATAAAATCAATTTTTACAAGCATCTAAATAATTAGGGAATATACCGCAATAATAATTATATTCTAAGTTCAATATAATAGTTCCAAAGGAATTCAACGAATCCCTTGTTTGTTAATGCATTTTTCTTTCTCTTCCACAGGTCTAGCTTCCTAAATAACACCTCCTCTTTACAGAAGATGTTCAAATTCCAACTTTTGTCCAAATGAGAAGGAACTGTTACTTTTTATACTAATGTGCCCTGACGCTCATCCCACTGCATATGTATATACAAAATGACTGAGAGGTCAGTAATTCGCACTTCTAACCTATGTTGTTATTTTACCCCTTCTAACAATATTTGTCAATATTTGTTTAAAGTCAATCAATTTACCCAGAGCAATCTATGTATGCACGAAAAATTGGGATTATCTGAATTCAATTTCTGGTAAAAAATTCAAAAGCTTTGGATGAAATGATGGTTGAGATCTCAACTTCCTGGTCTTTACACAATGTCAGTCTATTAATTTAAAAGCTGCATAAATGTACACACATGCCGCATGCACTCACACCCAGTTGCAAGTAGATCACAAATAAAAAAACCCAAATTTCACAATGAAGACTAAACTAAATGTTATCCATAGCTACAATGGCAAAGGCACTGGCAAACTGATTTACAGGGCTGCGTTTCCACTTCATTTTTGTTGCTTTTCAGCTACAGGCAAAAGACTTCAGCATGTTGTGAGTGCTATAAATTCACATTTGCCACAAGAACCCATGATGCCATCTGTTCCCTAGAGCGTTTACATAAAGTATGCCAATGCAAACCATCTGCAAACTGTTCTTGCATGCGAATTCTTGAGATAATGCAATGTGGTACATTTGCAATTTCAAGCGAAGACCACTTGAGCTTCTTTGTAATTGCCATGCTTAACTCAGATGTTCTATAGAAACCTCTTTAGAGCACGAATGTGAGGTATTTTGTCGGTGGTTTTGCTGAAGTCCTTGATGTTAACTCTCTACCATTGTTTTCAGGCTTCATTACTGCAAGATAATGGTGTACCTTAAGGTAAGGGTGAGAGGAGGGAACACAGAAAGCAGGATATCTTCCATCCCCTTGAGCTAAGGACTTTGAAAAAGACCCTCAGCCTTTTGGAAACAAAAAGAGAACAAGACCTTGGCTACTTCTATTAAGTATTGGATTGTATGAACTATAGCAGACAACTGTAGGGTTGCAAAGCACTGTAATTCTTTCTATCCATTGTAGAATTACATCTCAGTTTCTCCTTTCCTCTTCATGAGTAACATTTTTTTCTTCTTGTTATTTTAGAAAGTTGATTTGAAATAAAATGCTTAGGAACTACATGCTGATACGCACTGATATTCTGAGTGGCAGTGGAAAGTTTCAGAAATAGTAATGGTGGAAAAGGTACACACACACCCCCAACAGCAGAAATCCCTGTAGATCCTACAGCAGTTGGGTCCCTGGTTAACTCTTTGCTAAACAGATAAATTATTGAGCCTTTAGATTATTTTCTAGGTTTCTCTAGTTGGTACCTAAATTTTCAATAACCACCTCTCTCCCCACCCAGTGAATTTAAATGCAGAATTTCCTATCTTGGGTCAAACCAACTACTATGAGTAACTTGCGTCATGTTTGTTCTGCTTCCTTTGCCAAGTTACTATAAAAAAAGAGTGGCCAGTACTACCACTTAATCATATTTCTTTACGTAGTACAATTTCATGCTTCTGCCACTACCGAATATAATACAAATAACTTCGCTCTTCCCTACTACTCCAACATGCCTTTAGTAGAAGCCACTCAGGAAAACAAAGATCTGGCAGAGCGCTTGGGTGACACCCTCAATTAGCCAGCGTGACACATGCCAGCGCTCAGTGCCACACACCAGGGCTGCCTGCTCTCTCCAGCTACGAGCCCAGCTGACTCCAGTGCGTTAGCTGATGGTTGAAGTGCGTGTTATAGACTGATTGTAGAAACGATTAGCAATTCTTAAAAGATTCAATCAGCTTGTAATTTGGTTCAGTGTGCCCTTGTGCTTTATGGAAACGACTGTCAGTCTTCTGAATCTTCCCCACTCTGCGAGCGTTACTACTGGGAAATTTCTCTTGCCAGCTATCCCCATACAGCAGCCTCCTAACTAAATCCTAATAAAACTAGCTCTGAGATTTTGATTTCCATCACTCACTCACTCCAGACAATGTTAAACATTATGAAGGGTGACATGCGTGATATAATTAACTATGACTGAGAGTTTTCATTTAAGTGGATATTTTCCATTACTTCCTTTTTAGTAGAGACAAAAGCAAGCACTGACATACATGGTACACCTCACGTACCTCCTCTGCATTTCTACAGCCAGCAAATGCTAATTTTTAGCGCTAATTCTGTCTGTCTTCAGCAAACCTGTTTCCTAGCTCCCTCCTGAGCCTGCGGGACTGGTACTCACCCCAGGCTGTTTTCCAGAGTGGATTATGTCACGCTTTGTTGGAGTTTTCAGCATGCTCAAAATTTATGCAAAAGAAAAAAAAAAATGATCAAAGTAGCAGGAATACCTGAGCTTCTCTCCCTGCGACAGCTCACTTTCACTGAGCAAGCCCCAACAGCATCTGTCATTAACGCAATGGATTGCTTTGCTCAAGACATCTGTGGGTCACATTATTTCACGACAAGGCTGCAGCAAGAGGGGAAAGTAAAACTGAGGCAGGTTATTAATCACTTACTCACCATTTCCTGTACAACATAGAGGAAATAATCAAGCAGTATAGTGGGTTATAAAGGGAGATTCCTGAGAAACAAAAATATGCAGTTCATTTAAGGCATTGCAGGAGGCCGTGTGATAGAAGCGGATTCAGTTTGTGGAAATTTGGCTTTATTTTATTTATGAGATTAAGTAACTGACAACAGCTGCCACATCTAAATGAGGGTATGATGGCATTCGCCCAGCCTCTGAGAAAAGCAGCGCTTCAGATTTATAAGTCTTCTCCATTCATATCCAAAAAGCACATGGTTTGATCCAGAGCGGGTGGAACGAGCCCAAAACTACACTCAGTGATATTACACTACCAGGAACGGAGATCTGGAGGGAATTTGCCACATATAAATTAATGCCAGCCTTAACTGGAGTAACTTTGACTCATCGATACATGCAGCTGTGTCCTCGCTAGGGAGTTTTCTGGCTACATATGATTTTATACATCTGTCAGCTTTAAATCAGGGATCCAAATATAGACTGCAGCGCGCCAGAACGCTCTGTCAATTTGCCCCTTTCCCTTGGGCCTATAAAGCCCTAAATGGGCAGAGACTCATCAGCGAGGAATCAAGTCCTGATCCTACCTGTACCCCATAATCCTGTCAACCTCAGCAGTGCAGAATGGGAGTCAATGAACAAAGTCGCACACGAGTTCTTAAACCGTCCCCCCCGCCACTGTCAGTCTGCAGCAGGCTGAATTTTTATCCATTTTTTCCCTGCCATGCAAATTGAAAACTGTAGGCAGTTTCCTGCCAGCTAGCCATGTGGAAAGTCAAAGGGTACACAGCATCCGGGACAATGAGTAGCGAAACGAACAAGACCGTTTTCTGAATCGTCAGTTCGGTGATGAATAATGGAGATAAAACTTCCTTGGAAGAATGTTCTAAAGCTACATTGAAGTAATCACCCAAAACACAACAGAGGCGGCTTGCACAGGAGGAGGGATATGGGGCCAGCATTTTGTGGTTTTCTGTGGTTTTTAGCTACACTAAGAGAACAAGGCTTAGGACTGCTAGCTTTGGTAATTTATATGAGGTATTTCTAATACTGACCTACTGTTCTGTTAGGTTTGCAGGACAACGAAGGCTCGTCCCTGTTTCTGCTCCTCCCATGAATTTCCGAGGGAAAAAGACAGTACTCAAAAACAGGGACAGGACTGGCGATGCCGGCAGATGAAGAAGCTGTTATAGCAGCTTTGCACTTCAATAGCAAGTTAGTTAAAAAAAAAGAAAAAAAAATTAGCCAATTTAAGCAGTACCAACCTACAGGCAATGGTGATTATCACAGAAAAAAAAGCCTCACATTTCACTAATATTATTGTTATTAGGATTGATGGAGTAAACTTCTAGTAGATGCTAAAACCTCTAACAAGAAACACCGCGATGCACAAAAAAAATCAGTTTGGGGTTTGCTTTTTTTTGGATATTACTGAGTTTTATATTTCAATCTTTAGAAATAGCCCAGTCATCAAAGACTGTGACCTCTGCGAGGGCACAAATTGAGGAATGGATAGAGTTTCCCAGAGGCTAACAGCCCAGGGTAGCGAGGCTGCGCTGCCCTGCTACAGCGCTGCTGCGAGGAATACGTATATGACAAGACCTTTGGTCCGTAACTGTGATGGATACCAAGTTGCTACAGCAAATATTGCCCTGGATGACTGCCAAGGATTAATCTTTTGACAATTAGGAACTTGTTTCATTTTCCAGCATAAGCGAGGGTATGCCTTCGCTAACCTAATCTCAGTTTGAAAGATGTCAAGCATATTCTTCAATACAAAATTAAAAGACAGGCTGTTTTATCTTCAAAAGAAGTGACTGGAACATAGAAAATCACACTTAAATCTATCCTTGGATACAGGATTAGACAAAGACTCGCTGTGTTTTACTGATGTGTACAGCTTTCAATACCCTCTTAAAAATCACAGTTCTAAAAAAATCAAATGACAGAATCTGGTAGACATTGTATTACTTTGTAGTGATCAAATTCTGTCCTTAGATGTATACACATGGGGCTCCATTTGACAGCAAGCCTGCATAACCAGAAAGCCTTCATCTGAGCACAGAATCTGACCCACAGATGCAGAAGAACATACATGTTTGATGTAGCAGATTTCTATCCTTTCAGAAGAGTAGCATCTGGCCCTGAAAGTATTTTAACACACTGAGACTGATGCATTTGACATATTGTAGTCTTGCTGAGTTCCTTCCTTTATTTGGAGATGATGAACTTGATAGCAGTCCGCATTACCAAGTGATTAATCAGTCACTTTTGTAAAGGTTATCTGTTAAAAATACATCTGATTAATTTGGTCCAATGACAGAAGAGGAGCTATAGATCCCTTACGGCTGACCCGGAGGCCACCACTGTATAACAATGGACAGGTTTCATTTATAACATGGTGAACACACCTGGAAATCTGCTTGTAATTAGAAAGTGATAATGAATCCATCTATCAAAAGGAGGCTGGTTTGTCAGCAGTTCTGGATGCAAACCCTGGTATTTACTGTAAATCCCTCTGGCTTTCCCTGGGGGGTGTAATTGTAAATATGAGTCTTTGGCACCTCAAACTAGGGCCTTTCCAGGCTCCGGTTTTAGGGAAGAGGTTTTTCCTATTGGTGAATTCATGGTCTTGCTCTAACAGTGAATAAAAGTCACAAGTGATGAGTTACAGACATGAATCTTTTTCTTCAAACATTGTGTCTGTTTCAGCAGAGGAGAAAGATGCTTAGAGACTCTGATGAGCCAAAAGACAAATGAGACCTATACAAACGGAAAATGCTTGAATGAAGCAGAAGTAAGGGAGCCTGTGGATAACAAATGACGATTAAAGAGAGTTGTGTACCTAGCATAAGTTCCTGACAAAGGGTAAAGGTCATTCAATACCTATGAACATTACTGGGGTGATACTAAGGCTGTTTCACAAATAATGTGATTAACACGAGCTTCTGAAGAAGGCTCGGACTCAAACAAGACTTTGAGATTATGAGCTTTGGGAACTGGAAAAACAGAATTACCATCAAAGGAAACTGTCAGGAAGGATGAAAGGGAATGGAAGGAGTTTGGAAGAGCCCTGACCACAGCTGCTAGTCTTTTTCTTTTTTATCAGCATTCAGGTGGAGATATCTGCAGATACCAAAAACCCAGTTCCAAAAAGTAACCGTAACAGGAACAGAGCCATTACTCAAGGCACCTGAACACCTCTATCACCCTGGGCAACTGGCACTGATGATCAAATATAAGTAATGTCCCTGAAGGAAAGCCACAGCAAAAGGGTTCAATACATTTCTGAATATTGATTCCTTCCAGAAACCAGAGCAATCCAGATAGGACCGAAAGAAAACTGGACATCAGTCTTTAGTGTAAAATCAGTTACAATCCAATTAAGTGTCTACCAGAAAGCCAACATAAACACTCACATGCAGCAACAAAAGAGAAAACCACGTAAGATCAGTGCTCTAAAATCTAACAGCGTAAGATGAAGAGACCTGGCCTGTTTCACAGCTACAGACAGATGATTAAAGCATAAAACACACATGTCAGAATAAAACTGTTAAATAAATCATTTTACAAGGAGGAATTTTAAAGTTTATTTCCACCATCTTCTTGACAACTAGCTAATTACCTGCTTATATCTTCTTAAGATGAGGAGGAAGCTGAAAAGCGGCCATTAATAAATCAGATGTTTCCCAGCAGCCCCAAGCCTTTAAACACAGTGGACAGCGGTTTTTACTACAGGAGGGTATAGCCAAGCTCATAACAACATTACTCAAAAAGTCCAAACAGCCCTTCAGCCGCCAGTCTTCTCAAGTGTTTGTGGGGAAAAGGTCCATTAAGGAAACTCTAGAATATACACACAAGGAGGAAAGTGAAGAAATGAAGCACAACGGAGAGCAAACGTTACTCCTGGGCAACCACAGCAAGGATGCTGCAGCTGTGGTGGATACTCGTGCTTAAGAACAGCAGGACAATCCCGGATAGTTTATGACTGTGGAGAGAAAGAAAACGCTCCTCATGGCCCTGCAGATACCACTGACCATTCCCAGGGCCATTGTCGTGGCTTTGCCATGAGCACCAAATACCTGCAGGGTACAGCCAGGCTGGAGGCTGGGGTGGTTGGAGTCAGAGCTGTGCGAGATCTTCTCGGGAACCCTCCCGTGGTTGGGCACGGCAACATGGAGAAAGGCCAGCATAGCAAGGAGAGGCAACGACTGAGAACAGTCTTCAAACAATACGCTAAAATGTGAAGATTAATGTAGGTAAAAGATTTGAGAAGAAAAACAACAGCCAGAAGAATCACCTGGTCAAAGCAACAGTTCTGGAGTAAGAATTTAACTTTTAACCATAATCTCTAATTCAAATTAAATTTAACACGAAGAAGCCAGATAAACAAACACAACCACACCACCATCCCCAATGTGTAAGGAATGAGCAACAAGCTGTATTAACACCAAATTCAGCAAGAATGTAGACTCTCTCTCACTCGATCAGCCACAGGCAAACGAACCAATTAAGAAAATATGATGAGTTTTTCTGCAGTTGATAAATGCTCAGAAGAGTGTTTGGAGAAAAGGATGATGAGGGAAAAGGAGATGGCAGAAGAAATAAAGAAGGGCAGCTATCTCCAGCCAACAGAGAAGACACCATGCCCTCTTCAGCACCCCAGAAGAATTGCCCAGAACAGCTGAGGCTGGAAGGACAGCAGAGTGCCCTCAGACACCAACAGCCATCCCGTGATACGACATGCCCACAGCCCTTGGGATAAACACCAGCAAGGTTTCAAAAGGGAGTTTATTTCAGGGGGGCAACCATTCAGATCAGAAGCTCTCACGCCGTTGCAGCCCTACCAGGACCAGGAAGAACTACAGCATTAAAGACCCCACTTGTCCTCTGTAATTCCAGCTGTTACTACAGAAATAGAAGGGTTTTTTCCTGGCACTTGCCAAACGCAGCCAAGAGCTGCTGCAAAGGCAACCGTGCAGCTATACTGACATAAGGCAGATAGACCCAACCACCAGTGGCAGTGGAGCTGTCACTGGAAGACAGAGGTCCTGGAAAAAGAGAATAAGGTAATCGAAGCAGTGCCATAGGAAAGATCAAGCAATAGAAAGGCGTGAATGGGTAAGGGACCACAGACTGGAGAAGGATAGGGGAGGTGGGGGCAGTGGAAAGCACAATAGAAGAGATGGAAGAGAAGGATGACATGGGAAAAGGCACAGCATGTGTCACAACTCAACAACTGCCACAGCAAATGCTACCCGACCAGTAACGCCAGCCCCCTCCCAGCACGCCATCTAGCAACCTGCAGAAGGCAGCCTTCATTTTAGCGTTTTGGCGCCAAGGAGATGAGTGCAAAACAGTTGTTTGGCAAGCACTGAGGCTTCAAATTCCACATGGTTGAATGTGTTTCCCCTAATAAAACGTATTTATTAACACAGTGCTATTTTTAAATGTGATTTTTAGAAACTGTGTCATCCAAGAGGTACATTGCGGGGTGGAAGGGTGGAGAGGCAGAGGGTGGGAATAGAGGCCCTCTGAGTGTTGCTCACAGAGATGAAGCTATTGGGAAAGCAGCACTGGGAGAGCAGTAGATACAGAGCAGACACCAAAATCGTGGGTGATGATGTTAGTGAGGATGCTGGTTACGCAGGTGTGTGCAGCAGGGCCACACAGTTCTATCGGTTACCAAGAGGTCCCAAAACACAGCTGGACCAAGCCTGAGTTAAGTGCCAGATGAAGGCAAAACCCAACACTAAAATTACTGCAAAGCTGGGCATGGTCAGTGAGTTAATGTTTGTGAAGTGCCACAGAAGCTCTACATTTTTCAGACACCTAATGATATTGTGGCACAAAAAGAAAGCTAAACAAAGAGCCACATTCACTTCAGCTCCATTAAAAACACAGAGAACAAAATCAGTTCCAGACGTGTGAGAAAGAACCAACAATTGCTAACAACGACAGTAATGCCAGCATTAGTTTTCCAATAAAAAGAAAAAACCACTATGAAATAAAAAAAATAGTCACACGAATCATAAAAGAAGATGTTTTCAACAACCATTTTAAAGCCTGGTACATAGAATTATTAAAAGAAATCAAAACTAGTTTACTGAATCTAAAATTTACATGTCTGAAAGATTGACACTGTTTTGAAGATATTCTTGTATAAATGGTCAGTAATAACAGCCTGTGTAATGAGTACACGGTAATTAAGAAATATAGATAGCAATAACTTAATGAGCACATCATATTTTCCCCTAAGGAAGGGCATTAGCACTGATAGATCATCTGCGTTCTTCACACCCAGAGACTTGTCCTGGTGGCACGCTCCTCACACGCCTCCCCCCATACTATTTTGCAAGAAGCATTGGTCAATGCAAGTAAATGTTCTTGCACTTTTATGTTGACTTACAAATACAAAAATATTAGTTCATTGACATCTGACCTAGTAAAAAGAGATTTATACCTAGTCATCCTACTTATTTCATCCTTGTCTGGCAAAGCTAGCTGAGAATCTCTTCTCTACTATCGAGTGATCTTACTGCCCCGTCAGACTGCTCACTCCCCACTCTCCCCCTCACTCAGGAAAACAGTCTTGTTCATAGCCAGAAAAAGCAGTAATAATCCTTCATCATATACCCCAGAGCAGCTCCTTAATTCCCCGTTTTCTTTTATTTTACCTTCTCAACAACTAGTCACTTTCCCTTCTTAGAGAAACCCGTCTCTCATTCCTCTTAGGGAAATGGCATCCTAGACTTCAAACACAACTGCCTATACTGCCAACGTTTTTCTGGCATCCCCTAAAGCCATCAGGGCTTTTGAGGGCAGAGCGCTTCCCAAGTCAGCCTCTTGCACAGATTTGATGGATCAAGTATGCCCAATACTTGTTCCTCTCAAATGTATCATACAGATACTGCCCTGACAGTGTTTTTATGAGTAGTGCAGGAACAGATCTGGAAACAAACAGATCTTATCCTCGAGACCAGAGAGAAGGATATTAAGGAAAGAACATTTTGGTGGATGTGAGTGTATGTTTTCCTACTTACTGCCCAGTAGGGAGGAAGGTGAATTGCTACTTACTTTCTCAGACTGCAGTAAGATTTCTGATTCACCCTGCCAGGCTCAGACAGTATTATCACCTGCATCAATTAAGGTACCTCAGCAAGGGTATTTGCAAAAAATTTACAGTAATGGCTTTATCAAAGCATGAAAACATAAATGTGCCCTGATTTATATGGAAGAAACAAATGATTAGAGTATGAACACATCCTTTAGCGTCATCTGCAAAACAAGAGGGTATGTGCTGTAGGCACTTTTGTTGGTAGGTGAAAAATTGTTAGTCACAAGAGGAAAAAAAAAAAGCACCACTGGATTTCCTCCCCTCCTGGCCATTGTCCTCCTTCCCTTTTTCATTTGACATTTCATTGATAAACTTTGCTACTTTATTTTCTCTAAAATGAAATTCTAGACACTGTTTCTATGATTCTCTAGGGTTTGTATAAGGTCCCTTATAGCAGCTGCAACCTTAATCTGGGTTCTGACAGCTTGTCCTCTAAATTTCTTCAAACCAGCTCCACCCAGACTGTCTACAAAGCCTCTCAAATAAGCACAACAAGGATTTTCATGGTAAGAGCAGTCCTTTCTCTAGATATCTCTCTCTGCCGCGGTGCAGTTTTGCCCATGATCCTCCTGGCTCAAAGCCAGAGTCAGGACAATATAACCTGCATAAATACATCTGGTCAGCCTGCTTTTTCTTACTGATAAAGAAAGAATAAGTTACATACTTTTTAAATGGGTTTTTGAAGTTTTTCACCTGTTTCTACTTTTCCAAAGTTCCCAGACCAACCAGCTCCTGAGACTGCTACCCCTGGCCTTTATTCTCCATTACTGGAGACCCTAAGACAGCAATGCTGTCCCCTCTGATGGCAAAGCAAAGGGAGCAAAATCTGACCATGAATTTCTAGCTGAGGATACTGTTTGACATGGTATATGCCCCCAGAAAGCAAAGACATAGGCACTGTATTACAGATAATTTCCAGGGAATAGTACAGAAAGTGATTTCAGAGGGAGGTAGGATGCTGCAGGAAAGCATTTCCATCCCATATAAGAGAGACCCCATGCACTAGTCGAACATCTTCAAACTGGGGTGTTTCTTTAGAATGAAGAAACACTGAGAAGCAGCAGTTTCTTCCTCGTATTTCTGAAGCAGCTAAAAAGTGAGGTCTGACCACCAAAGTCTCCACTGAAAGAAATTTCTGACAAGGGCTGAGGAAAAGGGCTAGATATAATGTAAGTGGACGGAGTGACCATGATGATTGTCCATAGCACTCATTTCTTTGATGTCAAGGTAAACCCCATCCCACAGGAGAAAGTAAGGAACTCTGCAATAGTTCCTCCCTACAGGATCAAAGTCTCACGGAGTTCGCATGACACAGGAGATTGTAAAACCGTTTCAAATCATTCACTGGTGGTTCTCATGCAGAAAATAATTCTTCGTTCAAAGACAATCAAAACAGATCTTTAGGATCATATCCTTTGTACAAAGGATCACGTACTTCTTGATTTTCCACTTTCAGTGGTCCAAGTGAAGAACTGGATGGAGAGGGGAATTTGTTCTGGTAGACACTAGTTTCCTGAAGCATGTGAATATACGTCTCCATCTCTGGAAGTAGGACCACAGTGACATCCACTGTGTGTGTGTGGCTCCTGTGTTGCTCAGTCAACCTGACCAATCTCAGCACTCAAGACTGCACTCTGTGGTAGTTCAAGGGTTTCTTGGTTGCGTCATTCACAGATCTCAGAGGCAATGACTGCCATAAGGCAATGGGGAGAAGGTGAGATTTGAAGAATATAAATGAGAGCAGACAACCTCC
Organism: Calonectris borealis; assembly: GCF_964195595.1. Lineage (NCBI taxonomy): Eukaryota > Metazoa > Chordata > Aves > Procellariiformes > Procellariidae > Calonectris > Calonectris borealis. The sequence continues at coordinate 128,182,377 of NC_134313.1, forward strand.
AGCAATGGGTTTAACATATAATGTGCTTTCAGCAGTGAGGCTGGACTACTGTTGGGAATCATCTGGTTCCGTCCAGGTCTCTTCTCTCAAGGCCAGCACCAATGCCAATAGCCTTTGAAAATGATAGTGTTTAAGCCAGCAGGGCGTGTCACAGTCTATTTGCAGGTCTTTGTCACTGACACATGGAAGCTATCTTAATGCCTGCCTGAGCCTCACCAGAGCCCCTATGGGAGGACTGTGGCAGTCCTTCTGAGCTTCTACCTTGAAACTGAGAATATACCTCAACTTGCTGCCCCGAAGGGCTGGCACTGCTTTTGACATCGGAGGTGATATTGGCTTTGGTTCTGCTAACAACACTGATATCAAAGCCAAGGGGGATATTGGGTTGATCCTCTGTGCCAACTTTTGTGGTAAGGTTGTTTCAGAAGTCGAGTGCCTATTTCTTTCCTTCAGGCACTGAAAGATATTATAAAATTATTCCCGTTTTGGTACCACGAATTGAGAGTCTCAGAAAATTGCAGAGTATCTACTGGGTATATGGGATTTCCTGAGGCAGAAGAGACATTTTTTGCCGTCTAGAACAATTACCGCACACCAGGATGGGTGAAGCTTAAGGACAGAGTATTTTGTGTCCCCGTTTCACAAGGGTCCTTTGCCAGTCTGTCCAGCTGTTTGTTACTTCAATAGTTAATGGCATTCAAACCAGAAGAACAGAGGATTGTAAATGAATCTACGGATTGTACAGTTCTTGAAGATTTCAAAGGAGTTTAGCCTGAGCTAAAAGCTAGCAAGTTGGAAACCATTTAGACATCTTACTGTGACGGTCAGTAAGAGGAAACCAAAGTTTCAGCCTACCTCCTGCCTTAAGTAAACAAGATACATGTGTAGCCCTGTCAGAATCAACTAGTCAAGAACAAGTCTCAAGCACATTTAAAACCAAACCTGTACTGACACTGACTTGAAAGAGAAGTGTATTTTTGGCGAGCATATATAAAACTCATCTCTCATTTACAGAAAGGGAAAAGAAAGACCAATTCTGATACCAGCTTGCAGGTCGTCTTAGTACTTGAGCCTTCTAAATGTAGAAAGGGGTTTGCTAAGAAAGGAAAACATGCTGGGGATTTGATCTATATTCCAAAAGGTCTTTGCAGTCATATAAAATGACCCAGACTTATTACAGCTTCAAAAAACACACATAGTTAAAACTGATTTTATCGAGTATCATAATACTACACAGGCTAGCATTGCTTTTGAAAGTATCTGCATAATGAGTAACATGTCAAGCTGTGTAAACCTTTACATTTTTGGTTTCTCCTCTAGATAGATTTTAAACAAGGTCAAAAGCAAAGCTATATGTTTGTTTTGTTTTATTTTTTTTTACTTTTAAGCACTTTTACTTTTAAGCAGAAATAAGGTTTGTTATTTTTCAAGCATTCATGGCCCCTCCTTCATTTTAAGCAAGGAGAAACGGTCCTGACATATTACATATGACATATGACATAATGGATTTTTGGAAGAATCTTTTGCTGATTAACCATGCAGTGAAATGAAATGCTTAATAGAAAACACTTGGCACAAGCTCCCTGATCAAAATGTCACCTTGAAAATGGCGCTAAGTCATTTGTCACTGTAGAGTTTACCCACATTGCACAATACTGGCATCCCATACTAACCCACTGCAACTGTGACTAGACAGCCCAGGGCAATAAGGAAATTACAGGTACTATCTTTCTGGCTATCCACAGATAATCAGCAGCTCCCATAGGTTGCAATGATCTAGGAAATACCATGTCAAAGGCAATCCTTGTGCAAGTACTGACTCTAACAGTGCTTTACCATCTTTGGGTCACTGTACATGTAAATGTATGGGATCACGCATATGATGCCAAACAAGCTTCGTTCAGGGTTTGACCTTTACAGAGTATGTTTTTCTTGTAGTATCTAGAAATTATTTGTAAAAACTGGCATCCAAAGTGTGACTAGGGTTGAGAGGTTATAAACGGAACTAGGTATTTTCACTTGCTCTGCTGCTATAAAGATGTCTGGGCCCTGATATTTTAGACAGAACAAGCTTCAGCCGAGAAATGACATCAACATTAGTCCGCACAGTGCCCCTTCTGATTGCAGGCAAAATGAAGATTCCTCAGACAGGCGACTCAATGCCCTCGTAAAGGGTAAAAGTCAAATTCTGCCCTTTCGAAGAAAAATGTTGGTAGCTGTCCGCCTGCTTTGAAAATTGCCATACACTCTCCACAGATATGGCTGAGAACAAATACGATTAGTGTTTTACCCCTACACGTCTTTGCTTATTATTTTTATGTCATTCAGATTGCCTCAGTGTTATTGTGCATTTAAAAACCTATTTATTACCCCTGCCTTTTAGGAAATGATACAAATACCTGAAACGTAGGAAACATTTGGGTAGAAATGCCACGGCCTACATTTTTTATCCAGTATTTGTGGCATATGCAACAGAAATCAATACATCACAACGTCCCCTAATTCCCATATTCTCATCACATACACAGTAAACACGGCCCCACAGTAAAACACGGCACAGCAAGCGCAGCGGTACCTGGCACGTTGCATCCCTTTCGCTCTGCAGGATTTCACACCTCCTTCCTTTCTGCCTCTGTTCTCTGTAGCCCATCTCTAGGTGTCCACCCTACGTCTGAAAGAAGTAGCTCCAGTTCCCTCTAAAAACCCAGCGTTACTCGTCTGGTCAAGGGAATAGAGACATTTCTCAGCCCACGGTGGTGAAGCCAAATGCCCTGCAGCACTTTCTGCTGACAGAAACATGCACCAGAAATGGGATTTACTGCATAGCCTGAACATTACACCACAGCGCAACACAGAAGGATCCTTAATGGCTTCTTTAGTAAAAACAAAGACTGTATTTCTATGTGCGTGAGTGGCCTGGTTCCATAACCAATATTATTGGGCATAATTTTATTTTTTAAAGTGAGATTTTTATACCTAAAAACTGAGAACCTCTGGTGCTACAACATCTGTCAAAATGCTTCTTTCATTTTCCATGCGTCCCTGCATTTGCAGTTTGAGTCAGACCATTTGGACAGTACTTTATGGTGCTTTCTCCTACCTACAGCCCCGGGAACACTGCGATACACAGGGGCCTCTTGGCGAGACATGCTAACACCAGGTCCACAAGTGATTTAATAAGGCCTGAGTGGTCTTTTTCTCTCTCCCTGAACAGCCTATGGTACAGAGGGGAAAAAACCAAATACTTCTACCATCACAGTACTAACATTAACCTTTAGGTAATGGATACCATAATTCAGGCCGTTCAGTTTAGTTCAGTTCAGAAAAATCACATGGAGATGTGAAGAGGAGGATACCAACGAGTACGCCTGGAGGCACCCACATGTCACTGGGAAACACAAGCGTGCTGCAATAGACCAGTCAAACCTTTGTGAATGGCGACTGTGCCACAGGAACAGTTAGGTGCATTTTCACTCTTACCAGCTTTATGAATGTTTCTGTGCTGTGTGTAACCCACTGGAGAAAAAAAACAGTCCAAAGCCATGAAGCGGCACAATCTTTCAGCAGAAATATGGTAGCAATAGGAAATGTCCATGCACACAACACGCAGATGCCTTTACCTAGGCTGCTTTGTTATTTGCAATGAGCAGAAGGCATCTCCCCCCGCCATCTGCACCTCTGCCTCCCAAAAGGCTAAAACTACTTGTGGAGGAAAGACTAGCATATTCCTCAAAAATAGCACATGCCAATGACTTGGCTCCTTTCCCTGAACTTTAAGTCTTAAGAGAAGATAACCTACACCTCTGTGTGTGTCATAATCCAATGAATCTGCAAAGGACACATGGATTTGCAGGATAACAGAGGACATGCCAGACAATAGACTCCAATCACATCTTTGCAAGAAATCATGTTATTAAAGCCCGTTCACAAAACACAAGGGACACCACCTTATGTCCCTGCAACTGATTTCGGGAGGCTGTTCTGGAACCTCCCTCCTCTGCTGGCCAGGAAGGCTTCCCATTCTTTCCTCTACAAACTGCATTCGTTTTGTGACCTGTGCATTCCCAGTTGCTCTTGTGCAAACACTGTCCTCTAGGTTTAACTAATTCCTTTCGCCTCCAGCAGCCTTCCCCTCTGGTGTACTTAGCGCACAGCGTATCACTGCTCAGCCTGCGCTTTGCTAGACTAAACACGCCAGGCTCTTTCAGTCTCCCCTCTCCATGTCTGCTTCCAGCTGACACTCATTCTCCTAGTGCGCAACACACTTCCAGCCCTGTTCCACATAAAAATTTTGGTTGTTCCAGTTTTAACATGTAGAAAGTGGTGAGCACTCACAACTTCTCATTTTTGTTTTAAAAAAAATTACTACCTCTAGATCGTGCATTTACAAAACACTCTGCTACCAAGTTATACTTATAAAATAACCTAACCCAGTGAAGATACAGTATGTATCTATAAAAAAAAAAATTGCTTCTATGGACCATCTACTTCTATGGTGAAATGTAAAGCATTTGCTGTTCTGGAATAGGAGCTAATATTCACCACGAGCTTTTTGATTAAGGCTTCTGATTAAGACAGCGTGTTTTACTGTATAATACAGCAAAATCAAAAGTTCATATTATGTTGCCTCTGTACATCAAAGTTTGTCTCACACATCCTGTGCGATTCATTAATTTTATTTTTATGCATCTAGAATAGTTCATGTCACTACCAGGATGTACAAAACTAAAAAAAGACAGAGGGGGTAGCTTAGAACTCCACTTTTTCTGCCATTGCCTTGAAATCCATATTAAGTTTAATGTGGAAGAGACGATCACACCGAACATAACTCACTTTTTCTGTCAGTGTAAGCAGTATATTGGTCTGGTTAAAGAGACAGCATAAAAAGCCCTTAGCTGCAGAACAGCAGTGAAATGCATGGGATAACACTACATGTGATACACAAAGCTCTGAAGAAAGACTTCCTGCGTTCCTTTTTAAGTTTATTTAAGCTTATTTCCTTCAAAGAGTTTACTTATTTCAGGAGGTCAAGACAACTCTCCTGTACTTATCCTGAGCAGAAAAGGAGATGAGACATCTACAAAGCACCTGTCTTGCCTAGATGAGCTTGGAAATGGGCTCCCTGGCCCAGAGCTGTTGTCATCTTTGCCATCCCTGGCAGAGGACAGCATACCATTTCTTACACGAGTTCTGAGTAGCCCCTGGCTCACAAATATTGCTGCTGTTTCTTTGTCCTGTTCTACTCTTCTCACCTCCCTCTTGTCCAGCAATCCTGTCCAAAAGGAGAAAGGCCTCCTATGGGTGATCCAAGCCACCTGAACTGGAGCTGGTACTACTAACATATCTCCAGCTTCTTTCACCAAGGGACGTGACGTCTTTCTGAGGGACCACCCATCCCCTGACATCAGTGGCACGCATCAGATTAATACCCTCTCTGAGCACATGCCGACCGACATGTTGGTACCTCAACACAACTACATGAACCATTTACCTGGGAGAAAAGGTTACCCCGCATCAGCTGCTTTTTAGCATCTGTGTGTACCCGATGGTATGGATGAGGCCGATTACTCCTCCCATGTAATGACTGCAAAAGGTGCTGCAAGATAAAGCCAGTCCCTGCAGCTTGAGTGGTGCACAGCAAGCAGGGGGACCCCACAGGAGCGTGTCTGTGTGTTGAAGCCCAGGAGCTGTAAGTGATTTCTGCCCATGGACGAGCACACGAACCTACCGCTGGGACCCACAGGGAGCCTGGAGAACTCATCTGAGGGCAAAACTCGATCCTACCCATACAGCTCAAATGAAAAGATAATAAAAGTCCCCTCCGTGTTCAGCCACCTGACACGCAGCTAATGTTGCATGATGGAATAGTACAATTTGCTCCGTTTCCTTGGCCTCGCTGCCAGAATAGCAACAAAATTAATATTTAGCTTCATGTAATGCTTTTCGTCCTATTTTAAAATCCCAAATAAACCTTGTTTGGAAAAATCCCCAAAAAACCTCAGTGACACAGAGTCTCTTCACTGGCAGAGCCCCAGTGAGAGCAGCATTTGGTCAGAGATGTGCCCTGGGCTCCTCTCCTGGTGGGCAGTCAATAGGTTTTGTCCCCAATACACATACACGCTCACGAGACCCCAAAAGCAACACTGATACAGGGAAAAATGATTAACCAAGGTCAGAATCATTCTACTTCAACTGCTAGTTGCAAGACACAACGTAAAATGTGTCTTGCAACCCCTGAAAGGAAAAGCAGCACACTCCCCGCTCTGCCGGAACTGCTGCGCAGCCGCTCGCCCCACGCAGCATCATCGCTCACCGCTCCTCTGCTCCGCGTTCACCAGGAAATACCTACGGTAAATGCCTGAAAGCAACTGGCACATGGCACAACTGGGTGGGCTTACCGTAACTAACCCTACGCACAGAAATAAGAAGGAGAAAATACAGCAAGATGTTTGCTACTGTCCCTCCTCAATAGCCAATAGATTTTTTAACCTGAATTTTCCCAATCAAGCTTTAATAACACCACCGTTAGTTACTACAGTAGGTATTTTCATGGCATATCATCTCCTCTTTAGAAAAACAAGCAAACAAAAAAAACTGTCCAAGGAGTTCATCCTGAAAAAATAAACTCCTGTAATTCACACAGAGCAGATTGCACTGTGAAAACATTCCTGTTCTCTTCAGGAATGCAAAACTGTTTAACTCCATCTACACACAGGCTCCACAGCCTGGAAAAGACCCAGCCCGGTTTTGCATTTGTAAACCGAGGTGAACAACCCCACCATCCTCAAATAAGGCCACACAGAAAAGGGAAGTAATAAAGAGTGACGAAGCTCTCATTTGCGCTGTGAACCTGTGAGGGATTTTTAACTATGCATGCTACCTTACGCTGGTTTTCCTTGCCTCATCTGAACATGGTGGGAAATGCATTGGTCTGAGAGGAAACCTTCACAAATGCAAAGGCAAAAAGTGTAGCAAACACCGAGTGGGAGGATTTGGGAAATTGCTGTGTACAACTCACAAAATCTTGTTGATATTGTGAAGTTGTCACTTACATAATTACAGTATCAGCAAGTCCCTGAAAGCAGGAGGGAGTCTGACTTTGGCCAGCTGAGCTTGGGTCAGCAACGTGGCCGTGCGGCTCCCCACCAGTCTGTCCCTCCGCAGCCGACGGGCGCTGGAGCAGGAGCACTACTGGGACAAGGTATTGGGACAGGTGTCATCCCTTTCCATAAAAATTAGAGAGGGAAGGTGGCTCTTGGCACCATGTGGACGGTGCTGGAGGAGAGGGGAGGCCGGGGTGGGCTCCGGCAGCAGCCCATGTACCTGCAGCACCAGCTGCGGCCAGAAAAGACAAACCACGAGGTGTCCGAGGGGCACTGCACTCTAGATGTTTTACAAATAACCTTTAATAATGTCTTCAGCAGGACTCTGGAAGACATTGGCAACTGAGCTATAGGTGCACCGGGGAAGGGGCAGAAATGAAAAACGCAAGCGTGTGCATACAGACGCCAAGGCAGGACGGTCCCTGGGCTGTGTTCAGACCTGACCGGCACGAGCAGTCCCTCTCCTGAGAGCGTGCGGGCGAGCAGGCAGGAGCCCCGCTGCACCCGATCCCCCGCAGCAATCGCACTGCTCAGCACCCGTAAGGCTGGCAGCACCGTGCCTGATGAACACCCACGCCCACTCAGTGACACTACTCCATTTTGCAAAGAAAGATGGTTTCTACATGTTCAGAGGAACAAAAACAACCTGAAAATAAGAAAATAATCTTCACATTTATATATGTTGTGCACATACAGATGGGTGTGCACATGTATACTATACATGGTTTTAAATAGTAAAGAGCATGTAACTCACACATATCATTGCACATACACACATAAACCATCCAAGTATATTAAGAAAAACTGAGCACTTGGCTAGAATATTCTATACCATTGCAGGCAGTCAAATGCATGTTTTGTAACAGAAAAATTTCTGTAAAACACCATGGAAATCTGTGGATAAATCTTGCTCCATTTCAGAAAGTCTGGCTGTACACACAACTGTTTCACAAGGATCCATCATTTCTTAAAGAAATGATCTTACATTTAATGCAAACAAAAAGATTTGCATTTAATGCAAACGCTACATTTATTTTCATTATTTTATGCTGATTCCACATGGTATAAAAGTCTTTCTGTTATGGGGAATTCTAAATTTAAGTACTGTATCCATGTTCAGATACAGGAGAATGTTCCTCATCCTTTTACAAATCTTGGGGCCCTAAAATTTTTCTTGCATCAGAAAAGAAAATGCCTATTTTATTTCTTTATGTATATTTTTTTCAGTATACTCATCTAGAAGAGTAAATGTAGAATGCATTCAACAAATCATGCTAACAGGAAAAATTTGTCACAAAGATGTAAAGACGGTATTTTTTATAGATAGATATGCATATATATATGTATCTCTATACATATATATATATGCTTAGGCTGTCACCGATCTTCACTAAGCAGGGATTTAACAGAATTTTCCTATGGCAGGATCTCGTTACAATTTTAAAATCATAAATATGTACAGAGGCAGCTACAGACCTTTTAATTTATTCTGTATGCATTTACCAAAGTTTGAAAGATACACACAAATAAGCAACAAAGAGAGCTAAAAGGAGAGAAGCTATCTGGCCTAATCTGAGCATCTAGAAGTTAGATGTCTAGTTCTGAGCTAGTCAGTCAAAGCTCTTTTTACATCAAGTAGATATTTGTAAGGGTACCTCGGTATCATCCTGCCTAGACAAGCACCTAAGGTGGATCAGGTCAAGCACCCTGGAAGTGCTGGTTCACTGCCTGTAAAGGGGGCTTACAGTAACAAGTCAGTGTACAACCCCTAGAGATGTCTAAAACGGTGTGAGGTAAATCCAGACGCCCACATATGCCTTTGCAGAGGTGTGGGAAAAGCTATGTTCAACCCACCAAGACCTGCATGCCATGCCTGAGGTCCACCCCCACCTTCCTGCAATGTGATGCCCACAGCTCCCAGGAGCTTGGCCCATCTCCTACTCCTGAAATGCTACGGCCAAGGCCTGAATATACATCAGATGTGCACCATTAGCAATGATGTTTCCTGCATTTGCAGCGCATAAACTACTTCTTGTAACAGCTCTCGCTATTCTCCGTCATTTGGCTGGTGCTCAGTGATGTAACCCACTGTGAATGAAAGAAACCCCTTTTTCTCCGGCCTCAACAATGTGCCCATTTGTGAGCAAGGCCGCTGCTTTCCCCTGCGGAGCTGGTTAGTAGTGATATTTTATTTAAAATTCTTGTGGAAGCTTATGGGCTGAAGTAACCGTGATGTGAAAACCAGATGTCCAAAGCAGAGGAAAGATTCAAAGGGCTTTCAGGAACAGGGAAAGTCATAATTTGGCTTTAGAGCCCGAGCTATTCCTTCCCATGATGGGTCCTGGCGATGGGCAGGGTGCCACGGGCTTGCGTGTGGGGGTACGCGATAAAGCACGTCTGCGCTCTCGCCACAGGATGGGCCTGTGCTCAAACACGGGGGGAAAAAGGGATGAGCCAGGGCTTGCGGTCAGGCCCCACTTTCCCTGCAGTCAGCCACGTCCCAGCACCACCACCTCACTCGTGCTCATGAGCCTCATCCCAGGAATGAGTAGGGGCACAGCAAGCGTGGCAGCAGCTCTGGGCAGCATCCTGCGACCAGCGGACGTGGCCTCAGTCACCACATTGTGGATGTCACTGTGCAGTAACAGCAGCTGTAACAGACTGCAAGGCTGGTGAGCGGGGTGCCTCGTCACGTCGTTGGGGTCTGAGCCGCGACACAACTACGCATGAGCAGGCAGTGGGATGCTGCTCCAATATGCTTAGTTTTAAGAGCTGTTAGGTATCTCTACTCAAGCCTACCTAGGCCACTAAAATAGAGCCCCACACGTTACCGTCCTGCTCTGGTACTGAGAAGACCTTAAGCTTGGAGTCAGCAAGGAGTCAACATGCTCTCCAACTACTTTTCTGATTCAAACCATATACCTCACGACCTGTAAGTTTAAGGCAGCAAGGAAACTTTGATGGCAGTAAAAAGCCAGTAAAAAGCAGCACCACTTCTAACTTTGTTACCACTAAAACCATAAGAATAACTGAAAGCCCAAAAGACGAGAGGGAGCCAGGTCCTTCAAACCCTCCTGCACCAAAGCAGGAGAGCAGCCCACTGCAGCCATTGATGCAATTTGTGCTTCCATAAGAAGCACAACTGCAGCTGGTTTAGGATTTTCTGAGTGTGCTGGTATGACTGATCTCTTATAAAACTGACGGAGATGCAAGAAATGAGAAACTTGAAATGGCTCGGCTATAAAAGAGTATACAATTACATGTCAAAGCCAGCCTGAACGTTTTTGGATACATAAAAACTTTGAATATGTGTTTTCGCAACTGTAGGTGTTTCAGGTTTTGCCAAAATAATTTTGAGTTGTTTTAAAAGTCTCCCTGCATGTCTGCCAAAGGATGTGCTCACTGACAGGAGAAGCTAGTAATAGATGGCAAAATAGCATCAAACACCTTCCCACTCAAAATGCTGGTGAGATCTTGTTTAAATGGGGAGATGATTTGTCTGCAAGTGCTGTAACACAGAACTATTGTACTTTGATCATGTTTATTTTAATACTTTAAGCTGTAAATATATCAAGAGGAGTTCTTAATTCACTTTTACCATGCGTATAATGAATGCAAATATGCCTTTTTAATAGTTTCTGTCTTTCAGCTTTATCCAAGCACTATTAAGAAAATGGATGCAGAGTTATTCCAGGACAACATCCCCAAAATGTATTATTTTTTCCCTCTCTCCAATACATAACAAAATGTATTGTTTACTACAAATGATTTTTACTATAAATTATTATAAGTAAACTGCTGGAAGCTGGTCTTTTATAATCTGCTGTCCTATTTTAATTGTAGGAAAATGTGTTGTCATCCCTGTGAAAATACTTAGATATACAATCACCTATGTTCCTTTAACAGTTTCCTTTGAATATGTATTTTAAAATATCATCTCTGTTCTTTGTATTTTATTTTCTTCATATTTTTAGCTTTGTTTCCTTATTTTTAGAGACATGCTTTAATCAGATAAAATTGGAAGTATTATGTCCATGTTATGACTCCTATTAATTTCCCCTCTTGACTTATAAAACCTTCTTCCTTTTCGAGGTCAAAGACTTAAAGAGTTGAGGCTAAACCCCAGGAAGTCAAGGGTTTAAGTCAGGACACTGCTGGCTGTGACTGTCCAAAAGCGAGCATTGCTGGTGACACCGAGGCAAGCCGAACACCCACTCACAGTAATACTCCCAGCGGTATCGCCCCTTATGACGTTCATCAATCTTCTTGACATTTAGTAGGAGATGACACTACTAAACCTGGATGTAAACAGAAGCAAGGTGCATGCAAAGGTGTAATTTATATTGGCCTTCCAATGAGATAAAAATGAAGAGCTGAAAAATGTATCTTATAGGTACATGCAGTAATAACGACCGGCAAAGATGCACTTCGGTATGAGCCTATGCAAACCACAGCCCAGCGACATTGCTTTCCATCTTTAAAACCACCCTATAACCCCCACCCCCAAATTACCTTCAAATACACGGATACTTTTAAATTCAGCGACACTACATACCGCTTTAACTGCTGTAACAAAAATAGAAACAAACACACGCAGCCTCCCACAGGCAGGGAAGTGCTCTGTATTTCCCTGTAAGGAGGGCCCTTCTTTAATAAGAGCTTCATCCGATCACTGTCATTGTTCTAGATAATGGATTACCTACACATACATTTTCAAGTGTAATGACACTCTTGCTTATTAAAGACCTCTCAGCTGAAGGGGCAGAATATTATGAACTGGCCAATCCATTCATTTCCTTGAATATGTTATTCAGTATTTTATGCTAAACCAGCAATACACCATCCATTTTAGTACAATGATCCTTATGTTCAATAAAACTGAAGTGCTGGATCATAAATCATTATAGTCATTTATTTTACATTAGACACATTAGCCACTATATTCCATAATCTATTACAATAAGGTGGATTTAAATGTACCCCAAGGAACTGCAATAATAACTTGAGAACCAAATATAGCAATTATGGATAAAATATGCTTAACCTAAAACTGCACTAGCTGCATAGACTGCTGTGAACTTTAAATAAAATTTAGGGAGGATGATAACTGTCCTGGAATAAACAAGCAACAGAGGAAAACCGGAACCTCCTCTCTATATTTCAGATAGTTTAATATGCTCTAGCTATGGGGGAGGGGATGTTATGCTTACAAACCAGTGTTTACTAAAATATTATTATTCCATTATTATTCTATTATTACTGGTTATATTATCTTCCCATCACGTGAAAATTTCCTATATTTTCCTGGTGTTTACATCCTACTCATGTTTTTAAATAGCTTTCTCCCTTGCTAGCTCTCTGGTTAACCTGTTTGGATCCACTGAATGCTCTTCAAAATCCCTCCAACCATTTTAAACATTTTTGGAAAATTGTCCAGATAACATGTCCAGACCTTTCTGGTGCTATTTCAGCTTCAGGCTCACCAACGATGAAGGGGAAAGCCTGTTTGTCTCCTCCAGACGCAATGTCTCCGCACAGTCTTAAAGGCCATTGGCAACTTTTTGGCCCCAGACCAAGAAGCAATCTCAAATGTTTGTGAACACAGTTTAGCATTTTTCAGAATTAGTGCTCTGCCAAGTATTAAAAACAACCACATGCTGAAGTAAGTGATTGGTTTTTTTTACAGGGAGGACCTGGCACTTCAGACCACTGGGATTCCTGAAGATGCCTGCCACCAGCCCAATGCGGAGGAGAAAGGGCACCGAGGGCCATCAGGCATCGTCTGCATGAAGAACTGATGTACGTCATGCCCAAATTTCACACGTGCTGTTTTGTATTTATAAAACTGTGTTGCTTCCTGCATAAATTCCGTTATCCCTCAGATATTTTCCTGGTTTTATTGCCTGTTTCTTTTTTTCTTCCCAGGAACAGAAATTACACTTAAGAACTAAATGCTCACTGCCAGCAGAGTAGCTGCTCTTACCTATTAATTCTCTATTACCCCCAATTTCTCTGTGATGTTTCCAAAATAATTAGTATTAACTTACATTTCTTAATTTCCTAAGGGGCGTATTAGCTGGCTCTGCAGATATGTACACTGAGTGTTCCCTTTTCCAATTATTCTGTTATATCAGCTTTATCTAGAGGTCTATTTACATCACTTTCTTTACTTCCTTAGTGCCTTTTTTTTTTTTCCCCATGGAGGCCAAACATTAAGGCTGGACATTGAGTGTAGCTCCTTGAACAGTTTCTAAAAGTAATCCCACAGGTCCAGCTGGAGGCTGACAGGCAAACCCAAGGTGCACTGCCAAGGTGCACTGCTGCCTGCCCTGCATCTACAGACTTCAGTCTCCAACTGCCGTCCTAGCACCTTTCACAAGCAAGAGAAGGTGTCCAAATTATTCATGACAAATTCAAAACAAAATTTTGCTTTGGCTCAAAACCATGAAATACATTCAGGCAAATAAAGGGCATCTGAACCAAGGTAAGGCAGAAGCTTGCTTTTCCAATGATGTGTCCATATTTTACTTTGTATCACAAGAGCCGTAGCCATGAAGGGCGTGCTGAATACAAGAAACCTCAGCTCTGGGTTAAGTGTTCTTCCTAATTCCTATCGGACGAGAGATGCTCCACACGACCTATTTGTTTTTATTCCGGAGTCTCTGACCGAGGAGAGCTGCTGTGGTGCCACCGAGAAGGGAACAATGCACCCAGTTCTGTATGTTTTGGAAGAGAAAGTAAATATTTTGTACAACATCCATTGTTGAACAAATAACTTTCTTTTTGATAAACAAGCACTGAAAATCTGTATATATCATGAAAAGAATTCAACCCCCTGCGATAACCTTACAGCACGTGTGTCCGGCAGAGCTCTGTAACAAGCAGCTGAGAAAGGCAGACGCTCTCCCAGCCTGCTTTGGCCTTGCATTGCTCCTTATGACTCTCTCACGTTCACCTACACGTGCCATATAGGAACAGAAAGGAGAAACGAGAGGTGTGTATCTAACCAAATAACTGTAAATTTTTGTCTGAAGCAGGACGGAGCCTCAGAGTCAAGCTGCAGATGAACCTGAATTCCTGCTCACTTCACGACCTGGGCTGTGCTCTGCTCCTCTGCCAGTTGTACAGCCAGCGAGCCACAGCGCCGAGTAACCTGTACCTGGCATCTCCAAGAGGGAATCTTTTTTCCGAAGTACAGTATCAAAATGGAGAGCGATGTGCAGCAAGGACCTCTGATCGCTTGGGAGTTATGGCAGCCACCGAAGAGTCCTGCCAAGAAAAACCTTGCTCTGTTACTGGGTACGTTCACAGAGCGCAAACTGATCAAGCGGCGCGCTCCCTCCTTCTCGGTCCTTCCCAAGAGAACAAATGGAAGAGGGCGATGAAGGCAACAGCGACAAAACCAGGTCGTATGGCACGCATTGACCGAAGTGCGTGTTTACTCAGGGGCGAGCGCTGCCCATGCTGTCTGGGGACGGGATGGCTCAGCTACTGGCGGCCACCGCGGCAGGCGAGATGGGAGCGCGCCGCTGAGGCATGCCTTTGCCCCTCCGGTACGGGCCAGCCCCATGCCCCACCAGCTGCACCTCACGTGCCACGCAGGCACCATCCCAGCTGCTGCCGCGGATCTCCAGCGTAATGCCGACTGCAAATCGGAGAGGAGCCTGCCCACGGCGAGGCACGTGAAGGCAGCCACGCTGTCCCGCAGGCAGTACGGCACGGGTGGCACCAGGAAAAGGTTCCCAGTTTCAACTGCGTAAGAACATATCTAACTGTTTCCTGAGAGAGTGTGCTCGCTAGTGGCAAGTACTCATCTTGTTTATGCGTGAGATGTTGCGTATTTTTAAAAGAAGACAGAAGCTTTTGGGGTATTAAGCTCTCTTGAAAGTCAGGCCTGGAGGTTGCGACACCTGAACAGCCCTGCATACACCCAGGGCACCCCGGCGCTGCCCCTTCCCTGCACGGGGAGAAGGCTTCCCCGCTGGAGTGAATTATCCACAGCGAACAGGCCAGCCTGCTCTTCCCTGGCAGGCCCCCGCGGGGACTCTCCCCGTGGTGCCAGCCTGTGAAGGAGGCTGGGGCGAGGCGGCGAGCGGGGCGGCTCGCCCAGGGGACGCCTCCCACGGCACTGAGGCCCTCCCCGCCGCCTCCCCAGTGAAGCCGCCGGCCGGTTGAATTCCAACAGCCACTTCCTGCCAGCCCGGCTGGCAAACAAACCTGTGGAAAAGTAAATACGTTTATCACAGAGATTTCCTCTGCCCCTTTTTAAATAAGGAAGGGCTCGATGGCTTTCCCAAGTCAAACCTATACCGCACTGAAGCCATGATGATAAATACATGCTCCCATGCCCACTCCAGTGACTGCAGCCACAGGCGATACAGGTTTGCATGGTTTCAGGACAAAATGCAAAAGAAAGAACCCCCCTGTGAAGGAGCATTCCCACCCAGAAGCAAACATTAAGACCGGCCCGCGTGAGCCGAAATGCCGGGGCAGCACAGCGAGATGAACGGGTCCCTCACGCAGTCTTGATGAAGCCAGCAGATACGCAGCACCTTCCTATTGCCATGTCTCCCCCTCGCCAAATATGAAGGTCCTCTCGAAAGAAACTGAAGTGAAATTTAGTCCTGTTAGCAGCAGGAAATAACCGGCGGCTTGAAATCACCTGAGCCAGGAATTTGGCTTTAAATTTTCCAATCTGATGCTAGCACGGCATCAGTACCTTTAAAGTCTCTATTAAGAAGGGGTAAAACAGTTGGAGAAGTCAGGGTCATCTCTGGGAATTTATACCAGAAATGTTTGCTGTACTGCAGATCAAAATAGCATTTTGACTCATTGATCCCCTGAATGCCATAAAATCTGAAGCGAGATCCTTGTGCTTAGCGGTGGGAAAAATGAGTTTCTTTGGCCACCTATCGTAACATAAAGAACGAATAAAATAAAGAAAAACAAAGGAAAAGAAAGGAGATATAAAGCTTGAGATGAGGGTAAAGACAAGCGAGCAATTAAAAAAGATAAATGGACTTCAATTTACAAAAAACCCCCTAAACCTCCGCCTCGGTAGCATGTTTAGCTCTTAATCAAGTCTTATTACAATCGCATGCAAATGCCAGGATGGCAGGACATTCCTTCAAACTATGTTTTCATTAAAGATTCTGCTTTTTCCAGAATAATAGTAAATGACACGTGAACTTCATATGAACTATAGGTCATGAAAGGATTTAGTATTGGCATTTTTAATCTAAAAAGTCTGTGCCAGAAAATCAATATGTTTCAGTCGCAGCATTCGAATGCAATTTTCTTCACGTAACAGGGTTCTTTCTTTCACTCCTCCTTCCTCTCCCTCTCCCTTTCTCTCTCCCTCTTCTTTAAAAATAATGAATAATTCCCAGTTTTTCTATGAAACAAGCAGGCGCATTAGAAGGCAACGACATCAATAACGCGTTACATGTAAACAGAAAATGAACAAAAAAATCATTCAAGGCCCCTTTCAAACCGGCGTGCTTTTCATCAGCGCTATTACAGGTTCCATTCACATTATCGGATTGAACCACGCTGCATAACCAAGGTGCTGACAAGCCTTGATTACCCAATAACTCCTGTATTCCTTTCAGGCAGGTTCACCGAGAGGACAGGAATGCGCGGCCTTCCTGTGGGGCAGGCTGCTTTCCAGCCAGACCAAGTCAATGAAACCCAACGCCCTCCCGCTCCTGCGCGCCGAAACAGCCCCTGCATTTCCTGAGAGGCAATTATGACTTTTCCCTTCTTTATTCTCAATTGTTTCGGATAACAATTTATTGTACATCGGAGGGGCCAATATAAACATTTTAAACTCTTTTCATAACACTTAGAGGGGGCTGCTAAGTCATCTCCGTAGTAAATCTGTTGTCGGCTCTTTCCCATGCTGCAGAGTCAACAAATCCCTCTCTCACCCAGGGCAGGCCCAGCCAGGCACTGCAAAAACAGGGGAAAATGAACACAGCACCTCGTACGTCGCGCCTCTACTTGCTCTGACTTTCCCTGCTCGCTTGTTAGCCGCCCACCTTTCGGTTTTCCCTTTGCACGACACACCTCTCAAAAGAGAGATTGCTCAAAGGAAAAAAAAAAAAAGAGAGGGGGAAAAAAAAAAAGCCGTTTCAGACAGCCATAAGTGTTTTTCGCGTTTGGATTAAACCCCGCTCCAGCCCGAGGAAGGGCAGAGGATGCATTATGCACTCACTCTTTCTAGCAACTTAGGCTGGAGCACTAATGAAAAGCAGGAGACAGAGTTGGCGGCCAGATGTGGGGCGAGGGCTTCTACCAAAAGGGAGCTGGAGCCATTACGGCTGGGATCTAACAGAGGCTAATTCCTTCGCCATGTCACTTGCCTAATTCCTTGCAGACAACTCTTTCTCCATTCCCTAACAAGTATGCATGCATCAAAGGCAATCAAGCAAAATAAACATTTGCAACAAATTTATTTTTGGTAGCAATTTATACTAAACTTACTGTTATTTCTCCTTAACTAATCAGTTCTTAGTCCTCTTCTATGTGTCCCCCGAGTGAAACAGCTGCTTTAGTATCACTTAGCATCCAGAGCTGTGGGTGTAATATTACCCACATTTCTCTAATTAACTTCTAATGACACGATTTATCTGCACATTTTTCTTATTATTTTTATTATTTTAAAGTCAGAGCAGAATTCAACTTTTACCTGTATCTGCTGCACATGTGGCAAGACTTGTAGCGTTGCTTACAAAGCTCCAACCCAGCTCTGGCTCCATGCAGCCCCAGCCGCCCACCAGCTGTAGGACCACGGGGATCTCCTGCATGGGGCTGCACCCTGGCATGGCTCAGTTTTCTGATCAAGTCCTGTGGGATCAGAGGAAGGATGATGTGTGGTCCTCCCACCTCTGCTCAATGTACCAAGCCTGTACCTCCTCCCAACGGGGACTTTAGAGGGACAAGAAGGAAGAGGTGGCTTCTGCAAGCCCTGGAAAGACACCAGAGCAGTCGGTGAGGAGGAAGGGGAAAGCTGCGGGATGGGGCCAGAGGACCAAATCCTTGCTGAAGGTGCGAGGCTTGGCCACGCCAACTTGTGGCAGAGACCTCCGACAAGCCAATGCCATGTAAGCCAAGCACATGTATTACATTCTGCTTTAAGGCCTTAATATTCCGTTCCCCTGGACAAACAAACGCATGGGTGCGTGGAGCCCACAAAGCCATACTTCAGAATTGGTGTCCAAATACCAGGTCTCTGAAGCGGCTTAATGCTGCAACCGTTTTGCACCTTACGCGCGCAGAGAAAAACGCACATGCAAGTCTGCAAATACACACACTGATATGCTGGGAACTTTCCTGCTTTAAATATCCACTGCCTAGTTCTCAGCTTTAATATTTTGTCGTCTTTTTCCTTGCCCACACACGGCTGTTATGTTCAGCTCATCACTATGGTCTATTTATTGTCACAAGCCTTTTAAATGGCAAGTATTTTGAACTATCTGTGGTTGTGCCAGTTTACTTTTCAACACAGCGAATTAAGGGCTTTCTACCTGGTATCTCCTAAAACTGGCACAGAAAGTCATTTCCTACTCAAGTACAAACAAACAAAAGTTTGACCATTTTCCTTTCAACCAGAGGAGTTACTCGTGCCCAAGGAAGCATGCTTGATACATTTCAGCAGAAAACATGCTGCTTTGGGGATTTTCTCACACGCTTCCGATAGCAAGCTTTACTTTAAACTTTTCTGCATCCACGATCAAGCAAATGGTGTCACACATGAACAATTAAAAAACTGTACAAATCTAACCTCAATTTTCCTTACATGACCATGGCTCTAACAATGCAACCACTAGAAATACTTATGTATTTTACAGGCAGTTGCATCTGCAGCTGCAGATGCAGCATAACATAGATTATAGAAATAATTCTTGGTATTATAAGCAGAAAAAAGGAAGATGAACAAGATGTATACACAACCTCCAAAAATAATCTTCAAAAATATATTTCAGGATAGGGCATTTATAAAAAAAAGCTTTCTATTTTACCTGTATCTACAGTAATTTGTTACATTAAAAAAAAAAAAAAAAAGAAAGATTAACTGAACTACTGGAAACCATAATAGCAACGGCAATGGATTACTCGCCTGTTGAGTACAGAATAGACTTGAAATCTGTGTTACGGATTTGCTGATATTTGGCTGAATGAATAACCTATGGAAACCTTAGGGCCAAAATTCAGTAAATACATAAGTCTTCACTTCATTGTTAATTTAGTCATGGATTTTTATTTTAGTTGCTGCTAGATTATATGAAGAAAAGAAATCAAAATTGCACCTTGTCATATTTGTCTGGTATCATGCTCCCAGCTTAACAGTAATTGTTACCGAGCAAATGCTCCAAGGAATATTTACTAAACATGACTCTGAATTGCAGTCTGTCTCCGAATAAAATCACAGTTGCAAACTGCAGCTTTACAAAATCTCAGCATATGACAAAAAGAGACTAAAAGTGAACTGCCAGATTTCTGCAGTTCAGTCTCATTCTCTCAGGCTGAGACATAACTATCATATCTTCAGCTTACACACGTTTTAAAATCTCCCCTTCAAAATTACCTGCATTCTTCAGCTCTACAGCAGTCCCTGTTCCAATGCCTATCAGAATGGAGACTTTATATAGCAATTTTCTTCCATCAATCTAAATGAAAAGACATGTCGTCATCCCCCTCCATCCATCACTTTGTTTGTTGCATGTTAAACTGTAACTGCTGTGGCCTTACAATCACTGAACAGTACATTTTTTTAATTTCTGCGAAAGCTTCTTCCTTAATTGCGCTGAACAAATCGTAATGACTTTTTTTAATAGACACTCAGGGACAGTTCATAAAAACTCTACGCACCATTCAAATAAAGGTTTTATAGAACTTAACCAGATAAAGGTGAAATTAATCTTTTTTCAAAAAGCTATTATCCTATACACTGAGATATCCTTTCTGCAGTCTGACTAAACATCACTAATCTGTTATACCACCTCCTGGGATGATAAGCACAGAGAAAGGAGAAAAAGCAAGCTGGAGTGTGAAGTCAGCCCTATACCACACAAGCATAAACCATCATCAGCCCATATCCAAACTTCTGAATAAAGTCCATGAATGCTGCAATCCCAAGAACCTTAATGGGACAGGTTGCGGTGCTGAATTTGTTTTCCAATTTATGTGTTATTTTTATTGCTACCATTTGATAATAAGTCTCTACATCAGGAGAGTCTTTACTAAGAAGATTTTGTTAAGAAGTATTGTTGCTTCGTTAGATCTTGAGCAGCCTTTCAGTCAATGCAATGCCTTCGTCACTCCGCCATACCAGCAGTAGATGTAACATCAGCCAGACAACCTGCGCTCTTTTCAATAAATATTGGCATCAGACATCAGCGATACCAATTACTGTGCTCTCGAAAACGAAGATTGCTTCCCTTCATCAGCAATAAAAGATGACTAAACTGTATTGCAACATGGTCAAAACACCTGGAAGTCTCCCCTGAAAAAAGGGGACAACGGCTCTCTGCATCCAGGGGCTTAACGCACCACCCTGCAAAAGCTCTTGTGATACACAAACTCATGTCCTTCAAATTCCTATCACTTGGAAAAAAAACCCAAAACAACCAAACTGCCCAGAGAAACCCAGTCCAAAACAAGTTTCAAAGGGAAAAGTTCAAAATCCACCCTAGACAGAAAGGGGAATTTGGGTCCGAGCCACCAAAGAGATTCCACATTAAGTTAGCACAGGACCACTGTCAACAGCAGGGCAGGTGACAGCTCTCTCTAAGCTCTCTCCACATCTATTCAGATGGATTCAGACCGATCTTGCTACGTAAACATTCCTAAATCTGTATCTCTTTCTCATATGCCACTGCAGGTCCAGCGACGATGAGCCACATTACTAGCTAGACAGCTAGCCTTTTCCCAAACGCAAAAGGTAGCCATCAAGGTCAGCATTGCCTTTTGAAGCAATGGCGACGCGTACAATGCGCAGCTGTCTGCAGGACCAAACAGGGCTGCAAAAGGCTTTTTTTCATGAATTAGTCCCTTAGGAAAGTCTTTACCCCAAAGCAAACTGCTGGCAGCATGAGATGGATGGAATCTGTAATATTCACTGTGCAACAACACGCAGAGGGCAGCAGCACTGGAACCGTGCACTGAAATCCTTTGTCACTGCACACCAAAACTTTTCTTTTTAAACATGGGAATAAAATATTTAGTAGACTGTGTGACAAACAAAGTCAGGCGAGTGTTTACATAGGAAAACCAGCCCTCTTGTAGCTGCACAAATAAATAATATTCATTCTTCTTTGAAGAAAGAGCATATGCTCAACACTCCTTTGTCCTGTATCACAATAGAAAAACCCTTTGCACTGGAATATCTGAATCACTTCTTGGCAGTCTCTCAAGGTAAACAGAGTAAATTAAAAATGAGTGTTTATCGTAGGCGCACACATACACACACACTAGCAAAGTGGAGTGCTGTATTTGCCTATCAAACATAAGAAGCGATTGAGTCCATCAGTCATTCAAACAAGCAACTGAAAAGTGGAAATAATGGGATGACAACATCAGAAAACAACCTCCCAGAAAGAGATGAGTTTCCTCATAGCCATTTGTCTTGTCTAATTAATCCCACATGTGGGACTAGACTAGAACATTAAAAAAAAATTAGGTACAAAATATTACTTTCACTGGGAAGCTTCAGAAGTACAAAAGAAACAGAAATGCTTTATGGTTGTGCTTTGCTTTCAAACCCCGTTTTTCACGTCATCTTCTTAATCTGGGACTCTGCCCCTGTGCCTAGATGAGACTAAGATAATGCTAGCAGCACAGAAGAAAGCAGTTGGAAAAGCTGGGGAAAATTATGTCGTTACCACTAATAAAACAAGATGTCAGTTCCTAATAGATTAAAAACCTGTGTATTAGGTTGCAGACTATTCCTGGGCACCCATGGAGCGGTCATGCCCAAGAGCGCTTCCCTCTGCTCAAGACCGGTGAAAAGGGCACGACCTATTCCCTTCCACGCAAACCTTGTCACAGTTTATCCGCATTTTTGTCAACTTGGAATTAGACTGCTGTAACACACTCTCCACAGGGCAAAACAAAATGCAGAAACAAATGCAGAATGTGTCAACTGCTGATTTAATGGAATTTCATGCCAGGAGCTTGTTGCCCTAATGCGTATGGGTCTGCGGTATCTGTCCTCACAGGAGGCTGTGTAGGTATAGCAAGGTGGTGGGTTTGTAAAATGCTAAACCCAACAATTTTTGCAAGGGATTTCTGATCCTGAGTATGGGGACAGACACACTTTACCAGGTTCTCAAAACTGTGGCCATTTCTGAAAAACGTGGTTTTGGTTTTGCTGGGTTTTTTTTGAAGTACACAGCAGACACCTCCTCCACCACAGTGTGCACCAGGTAGGCTACCAGAGCTGAAATGAAAGCAGAGCTGAACTGAAAGCTCCCTCAACGTGCCAGGAAACATCCTCCATATGCCTACGACTCTGAAGCGGACTACGTATGTTCCCATTTTGAACACAACACAACGTGAGCAGTGTTCCTCTATTTTTACAGGAGGAGCAGGGACTGTAGGTTGCAGCGTTTCACGACTGTAGTCTGAGGGGTGTGTGACGGTGTCTGCTACGATATTACTGATGAAGTTAATAATGTAAGGACATCCAGGGCATATATTGGATTCCATTCTTTTAATGCAATGAAGTAAACATATATCATCTTTTTGCACATTAATAAGAGGGACGAAAGCTATTCTGGCACTTCTTGGCATGGTGACAAGGACGTGCCTGCTGGCACCATTTGCCCCAGAAACCCCCAAATAACATCCCGCACTAACTCCCCACAGGGAAAGTGGCGCTGAACAAAGTGCCGACAAGCTGACAGCTTCACACACAACTTGGCATGCATTGGCAAACTTTTTAGAAGAAAAGTAAAACGAGGATTCAAATTCTTTGTTGGACCTCCATCTAAAGTAGGCAGCAGTGAGCTTGTTTTAGGCACGCAAACACGTGTATGTGTGTGTGCGCTGTGCGTATGCATAGGCATCTGTATATATATGTACATACACAGATCCCTTGGTGTCCATACGTGAATCATTGGTACACTTTTGAGGCAAAGAATATTTAAAAATCTTTTTTTCTCTCAGGAGAATCGTAAGGGCCGCTTTCAAGATTTTACTGAAGAAAGTTCCCACTTTGCTCTCGCAGAGTACTTCCCCCCCCCCCCCCCCCCCCCAAAACTCTCTTCAGTTTGCTTTCAGAAGAAGGAGGCGCCACTCGATCCCTCCCGCTTTGGCCAGGGCTGAAGTGCCTGAAGCGCTCCACTCCGCTCCCCTCTCTGCCTCCGCCCGGGGAGGATGCCCCCCGCGCCCGGGGACACGCACCACGCTGCCGGGACGTTGCTCTGCGGGAGCGTCCTGCTGCAGCGCTTCTGCTGCGATTGCCCACGCCGAGCTGAATGCATTTAATTTATCCGCTCCCTGAAAACCGCTTCAACTGACTTCTCCCATGCTTGATCTCTTAACTGAAGGAAAACGGGTTAATTCCTGTTGCAATATATCTGAACCAGATGTACTTTTTTTTTTTCCCCCCACAGCCAGAAAGAAAGGGGGAATTGCAAAGCTTTCCTTCTCCTTTGAAGGAAAATCTACCTTTTGGTTATTGAGTCAACTCCAGACCTTACATAAAAACACCTTGGCGTCTAATTCCTTCTCTACTGTATAGCACTTGCATGTTTTCCTTTGGCATTTATAGGGGTATGAACGCGATGTGTCTGTTACAAATATTCCCAGCACATAACTGCCCTAAATGAAGTAGGAAGAAGATTACTAGAACACCCCAGTTAACACACCAAAATTTTACGTCAGACACGCTAGCAGCCAAAACGCCTGCCTTTGCCATCAGAAACCTCTTCAGGAGAAGAATCAGCTCGCAGAACTGGCGGAAGAGCCTGAGGAATGTATCAATACACATCGAGATTTAGGAAAAACAACAGCAGAGAGATCTGTTCTCCCACCACCGCTAATAAATAAGGTATTAAATCGTTAAGATTTCAATTACAAGGGAAGAATGTGGCTAACCAAATAAAAGCAGGGGGAGTTGAAATAAGTAGTAGGTTAAAGATTAATATTCTGGGTTCAGAACAAAAGGATGCTCTTTTGTGGCACTGTGCTTATGCCTCTGAATGTAAACATTGTTCTGAGAACCATTTTTTCTTTGCCCAATCTTTAAAGGGTAATAAATTAGACCTTGGACAGCCATACAAGCTGCTACTAGATGTGAATGTGAATGTGTCTGTAGAAAAGGCTGACTTTCAATCAAAGTCTATTGAAAGAATAGTTGGATTTTCTAAAGAAGCATGTTGTGCCTATTAACCAACTTACAAAAGGGGCCATTTTCTTGATTTATGTTTGGTTGCTATAGAGATCTTGCAGTACAGACTGGCAGGTGAAGCTCCCATTTAACAATCTCACAGGTTTTTTCTTGGCTGTACTCAGAGGACACGGAGCTACAGTAGGTAAAATCCACCACACAAACATACCACATCTGTCAAACTTAAAGATCAGATTTAAGGCTTTCCAAGAATTTATCGGGAATACGGTAGAGTTATTACACAATCTTTGCCCACAAACATTTTATACCTTGAAAAATCTTATCGCAGCGAGCTGCTTCAGCTCTGTTAGGTTTTGTCACTGATTATCTTCTTATTCAGCAGGTAATTACTGGTGAGCAGGATTCCAGCACATCACGGCACCGCAGGGTTGTTGTCTGTTCGGGGTTTTTTTTGCAAAGCACACAACATATTCAAGAGGAAGAACCCTGGTTCTGCAACAGCAACACTGATGCTAACATGTGCAAGGGGGTGTTAATGAAAAAAATAATAAAAATCCCTTTGCCATGAGCCACAAAATACCCCGGAGAGTGTGCAACTGAGAAACAACGCAAGTCGTGCTGGAGTCCGAAGGAAAACTTTTAAATGTCAGTAGGTCACAGGCAATTCAAGACCTGGACTGAGAAATGCTATTATCTAAGACCAGGCCTTCTGCCTAAACTCTTATGAAAGGTAACTGTATGAAAACTAGAGTCTTGGAAGAGGAAAAGACAATGCAATTAGCAACGTATGTGATGCTCCAAACAGTAACTTGGGGCGGGAGAACAGCCCATCTGCATGGCAGTACATGCTTCAATCCAAAACCAAACCAAAACAGTATCTAGGATGCCAGCCTTACCTTAGTTGGTTCCTTGCATTAGCAGATAAAATATCAAATATACGGAACAGAAAAAGATTTTAAAAAAAGAAAATCAAAACTAGAAATATGATTCTTTCTGTATTTAACATGAGAAAAAAATTCAATTATTCCTATGAGACTCCATGATTCAACAAGAAATCTCCATTGGCCTACCTTATCAGAAAGGAATCTGCATTTCATAAACCAGTGAAGTCATTTGATTAAAGTAACACATTTTGACAGAAGGCAGTGCCTTAGAGCTGCCTTACTTATCAATATCTTCTACATTACTAGCACTGTACTAATAAAAGTTTTACATAAATAGACAGCAGGGGCCAAGTAAAACAAGAAATTAAAGCATTACGGCTCCCTCCCCATTTTACAGAAGTCATAAGAGGGGGTGGGGTGCTTGGGAAGGGCCAGTCCCACAGCCCCCCCGGAGGGGTGCACCCTACGCACCCGTCTTACCAGGATCTCTCCATGCACAGCCCGTGCTCCTTCACAAACAACTCCTGCTCCGTGCCAGGAGCAGCGACCAGCTTGACTGCTCAGCCCCACGCAAACCCAGCACGTTCGCCATGCTCACCCAGACAAAAATCAAACTGCACATGACACCAATTCAAAAAAAAAAACCACCCCATATTTTTTTTTTAATTACTGCACGAAGTTGCTACCAAGGAGGTCTGATTTCAGTTCCTGAGATGTATTTAGTGTCTGCAGAACGAAGAGGTTGTTGGGGGGAGATAAACAGCCACCACAGGGAAGGCACCAGCATGGCACAAGATGGCTCTAGGTGGAGTAACTTCCATGTGCAAAGGCAGCTTAATCCAATGCTTATCAACACACAGAGGTGAGAGTCACATCAAAAGGTGTAAGAGAATAAAAGCTTATCTCCTCCTAAGGCCAATACAGATGTCTCTCCAGAGGCAGACGGCTTGGGGGTTGAAGTTGGTCTGATCCTGTACAGCTGAAATTAATGAAGAGGAGCTTTGCCACCGAGTTCAAGGGAGCAGGAGTGAGGCTTGGGCAGGAGGAGGTCTGAAGTCAGGCACCCACAATTCCGTCTCTCCAGAAATGATCTTCCCTTTCTGCCCCTCTCTGAGAGGAGAAAGCTGCAAAAACTTGCTTATGTTTAAAAGGGGGAGGAGGAGGGTAATTGCAGTAATCTTCAAAGGATTTGTTTTAATTTCTGCTGAAAGGACAGCAAGTCTTTCCTTGTTTGAACATACGGCTTTTGGGGAGAGGGCTCTGAGTTATTTCATTACTGGTCTTTTGGAATTTTGCTGATTATCGGGAACAAATACGGCCTTAACACCAGAACTGTGATGAAGAAAGATGACTTCCTTGTAAAGCTCTCCGTTGTTTGCATCCTAGTAATTATTCAGCAAATGGATTCCACCTGTTGCACATCACCCAGCACATACAGATGGGACTGAAATATATCCTGGATTTATATTTTATTTGGACTAACAAAGCCAGGATTTGAATTCAAGGGGCAGTGAAGGAACTAAGAATGTTCTGCATCAGAAACTTGGAAAAAGAAATACAGGGCTTTGGCTGTGGCCCTGCTGCTCAGATTATCTCCAAATACTTTACATGCAGTGACTCCTCCTAGGGAAAGTAGGAGCGATCAAATCCGTTACGCTCTGCTGTTGAACCCTGTCTCAGGCCTCCTATTGACACGTTTCTTTTACTTCCTGTTATTTATTTCTTACATTAAAAGCACTGGCAATATTTTGACCATCTCCTGCTTTAACTCCAAATCATGATGAAGGCAGATTTGACCGTTAAAACAGTATTACACAGAATCTGTCATCCAGATTGGACAGTAACTTATTAAACCCTGTTTTATTGAAAGTCTGCATGTCGGCATTTTGTTTTTAGTGTTGAACTTGGCTTTTCCATTAATCTTATAAACAGAAAAAGCACAAAGACTGAAATCCTGTCCCCACTGAAGTAATAGGATTTTTGTCACTGATGTCCACGGGGTAGGATTTCAACCCAGATTACTAACAGATTTAAAAAAAAAAATCCTCAATTTCTGCCTCTCCAATGTACACCTTTTGACTGGAGAGGTCAGTGCGGAGGAAAAAAATTCAGGCAGAAATGCTACTATTAAAAACACGTTCTAGACAACATCCCTGTGCATGTGCATGCACACCCACATCTCCTGAAGAGCTGCTGAGAGCACGTGGCGTCACACGAGGTATTAGACCTGCAGTCTCTAAATCCCTGAGGATATGTCCAATAACAGAAAGATCCTAAATAGTGCAGACAAGTAACACTTAATGCAGATCCCTTAACTATATAAAAACATATGGCGTCTACCTTCTGTCATTCTACAGGATGTAGCGTCTTAGATTTTGGTCTTCAATATTCATATACATGGTATGTATGCATGCAAACACAACAGCGTGGTAATATCCATGTGGAAAGCTGCTGCATCATATAGTAAATGAGTTTACTGTACACATCCCCTCCCTTTTGCCTGGTAACTTTGGGTCCTTTTCCGTTTCAATGCAGTTAAGACTCTTTCAATGGCTGCGCATGGTATTCCATAAAAAGCAATGAGGGTGGGAAAAGAGGCCATCTTCTCCCTGCTCTGTGCAGAAAGGGCCAACTTTGGGAGTCTAGATTCTTCGTTGCCCTGAAAGTTTAACAACAGACTTCAGCTCCACAAGTGAGCACCAAGGGCTCAGTGCACCCACCAGTTAAAACTTGCAAGTTTTAACATCAACCCTTGCAAGAGAAAAGTTCTTAGGTCATTTCTAAAGGTGTTTTGCTGTTTAATAAGCATACCTCCTCAGTTTGCAGGAGGAGGATCTTGAAAAAAAAGTTACAATAAAACTTAAAACCCTCCAAAATATTCTTAAATAGCTTTCCTATAACCCATATGGCATATAAATGAATATAGGATAGTGTTGTATAACAAGTTTATTGGCATACAGTTGGTATGGCCAGATTACTTGTCTTTTTAGTGAGTAACCTTAGACTGTAGCCATCTTAAATGCATGCTGATAAATCTTAAACATACCAGTCCACTGTGCTTTATTTGTTCTTCATACATACACTTCTCCTAAAGTATGTAAGTAGATATTTGCATATAAAATTCTGATGGCACACAAAGGATTCGATTTATGCATTCCTTTGTAAACCCACCAAAAACATTACATTTTCCATCATTGATAAAACCTCTAGGCTTTTAAACTCACACATGTATTTTTACAATTGTTAAGCTGCTGTTACGGCCTGTGAAGGTTCCTGGTCTGGTAACAATGGAAAACTGGAGTCTTATGTTTATCTTCAGGCCAGGACGGATGGAGGCAGCAATAGTATATGCTTTCCTAAACTGACCCGCTAATGACCTGAATCCTGCCCTGAGGGGTTAGTATCCCTTGCAGTAAGAGGATATTTAGCTCTGATGCCAGTTCAACCTACTACTCATTTAAAAGAAATTGCCTCATCCAAGTTAAGGGGTTTAGATCCTATTCTCCAAAATTAATCATTCATACAGCCTGTGTTTTTTCAGATGTATTAGCTTAGAATCATAGATATTAGTTATGAAAAATATCTGTATTAAAACCTGAGTAGTCTTGTACTGCAAAAATTAGTATGGCCAGTGCCAAAGGTAGAAGAAAACTTCAGTACCACAAAGATTTAAGAATGGGTTTGATTGCTTATTACTTTCAATAGCCTAACTTCAGCACGTCTGGTTTGTGCATCAAGCCAGCCATTCTTGCGTCTCTGCCGAACCAAGGCCTTCCAGTGATACCAAGTCCTTTACTGACCAGGTTCCTTCCTTAAAAGGATGGAGAGAGCATTAAAAGGATGAAGCAAGCAGTTTGGATTAAACAGAGTAACTTCACCCACTCTTTCGATAAAACTGATTTGTCCTGAGGTTACAATAAATTCAGCTACACGAAGTAACTATTTTCCTTTATCATAAGCATGTGCATTTTACGTGTTTCTGATCAAGATCAGAGATGGAAAATGGCACAGGATGGCTATTTCCATGATATCCTCTCGCACATCTGGAGATGAATGACGCAGCGTTCCAAAAGGGTTGTATAGTTTGGAAAACACCCAGACGTTTAAGTGCTTACTCACAAACCCAAATGTGCAGCCTCGCCAAGCACTACCAAAATACCATACTCTCTAATTTTCTTCATTATCACAGGGCAATGATATGACCAGAACTCATATTTCCTGGAGACCACGCTCTCTTCTTTATCTCTGTGTACATCTGCCACTCGGTGTTGTCCAAATTCAGAGCAGGACTTGCTATTATTCTATTACAGGTTTTCCTTGCATGCTAATCCCCCGGGAATCTGGCATCCCAGTTCACAGCAAACCCTATTCATGCACACACGCAAAACAACAACCCAATTTACCATTTTGCAGAAACATCAACAACGAGAATTAAAGCTACAATAAAATTGCACGTTTATTTAAGTTTCTCGGCACAATTCCCATCCAGATAAAATCACCGTTTATGCCAGCCTGAAGAAGTCCACAAAAAAGTTTGCTGAAATTTTGCTCCTAAGTCATTTCAATGCCTTGGAAAATGTTCTCCCTTTCCAATTCCCCCCAAAATGGAACAAAATAGGTTTGGTGTAAAGCTGATATGTTTTAAACATTAACTTTTAGGCAAATTCTGCTCTGCACCTCTGAATGTTACTGCGTTGGGAGATTCCACATCTCCGGAGGCAACATTTGCATTCTGCAGCATGTCACAAAAAAAAAAAAAAAAAAGAAAATTTAGTACCACACATGGCAACATGTAAATCTACCTGCCACCATATTTATCACATATATGTATTTAAAAGTATTTAGCAGCCAAGCCTTTCTTGAAGATTTTACAGTAATCTCCTTACCCCTCAAAAACTTTTCAAACTTACAGCCTTAAGTGCCTTTGAAACCAAATTCAATGACTCCTAGAAAGTTCATTTAAAAAATTATTTCCTACTACAAATGAAAAGCATGCTACATACCAACTGCCCTATGCCAGTATGCAGGACGAGTACTAATAAATCATAATATTCAAGGATATCAACGCGAGTTCTTTGACAACTTTGACCACTTGCGCGCAACACCGTGCCTGCAGCTAGGTTATCCCAGCAGGCAGGATGAAGGTTAGACCAGAGCGCTCCAGGCTTTCCAACTGGATGCACCTAACGCTCCTGCACCAGCCGAGGAAACACCTCCTCATCTCCCAAAAGACGGACGACGTTTCTGCCCGCTGCCTCCTACCAGCCACTATGTCTGCTCCTGCCCATGTGGGAGCGGGTGCAGCCTGGGCTCACCAGGGCTGCCCAGCACCGTGACCCGGAGTCTCGGGTGCTGAGCAGGGACGGGAACACACCTCGGCACCCCGACAGCACCGCAGGCAACAAAAACTCGCAACCTGTTACTCAAAGCCCCCACCAGCCAAAGGCCTGCAGGCAGCACTTCTGAAAACGCGCCCAGGCAGGCAGCCCGTGCCCCTCGGCGCGAGGTTGGGGGTCCCCAAGGCGGTTCGTGACCTTTATGCCGGCAGCTCCAGCCCGGGCAGGTGGCAGGGCACGAGCCACGCCGGTACATATGCTCCCCTGGATCCAGGTACGCTGTTAATAAAACTGTCTATCCCACAGAGCCTGCAGAATAATACATTTTGTATTCTAATGAAGTAATTATTAAAATAGGTAATTATTGAAATAACCACATCAACTCCCAGTCATTAAAATCCTCCTAAACAGAACGGCATGATGACTTAGGCTATTAGAAAGCTTGGCAGCCACCCAACGCCTACAATAGCTTCTAATTAATTGATCTCACCTCTAATCTGCTATTGTTAGCCTAGCGCTGATCATTTGTTTGGCCTACAGATCCTATTGCCCCTTTCATTTGATTGTATTTGTTACTGTACCCTCTCTATCTCTTTCAATTAAGCACAGGTTAAGTGGTTCAACCGCAAGAGAATAGGAGATAATGGCACCAATCAAAGTAATCTCTTTAATTTGCTAAATGGATTACAGGGAAACCCCAGCCAAAGTGAAGTCATAGCTGGTGGCCTTCACTTGAACTATACACAAAGAGTATCTAATTATTAACCCACCACATGCCAAACTTTACAGATACCCAGTAAAACAACACAGCATTCGGGTACTAGCAGGGTTGCTCTCATTACAGAGTTTTCCACTGCAAAATTACTTTGACTGCAAAATCTTTATGTCAGTGTCTTTCCAAGTACGCCATACGCTGTACTTTCAAGTGCAACGTATCTAGATATAACAATCAAAACACTGCACTGTACAGCAGTCATGAGCGTGGATTTATAATCTCTTTAAGGACATGCTCGTAGTAGGGTTCATTTTTCATATTTGTACTATAAATGCAAATTCAGCTTTGCAGTCAGTATTGCTTTTGCTTTTGCTGACTGTGGAAGTTTTAATAGTAAACAAGCTTTGTCCTTAAACTGGCAAGTGGGTTTCTTCCCCCTCTCCTCTTTCTTCTGAAGTGTTTTTGAGCAAGCTGTCTGGCAAGATTGCTTCACGACCAGTACTTTGGCTGAGCGTCTCCTTGGCTAATCAGTCAGGCAGTGAATTCAAGAATGTGAGCTGCATGAGACAGAGGGTCTTTTCCTTGCAATGACAGGGAGAGCGGGACATTAGAAAGAAAAAAAGTAGGAGGGGACAACAGGGTTTCATGCAGAAGGAAACTCAAGCTTGTTGGAGAGGCAGAACCTCTTATGAGCGATTGGATCTCTGCCTTTTCAGAACAAAATGTTTTTATTAGTGGCAAAACAGAGGTTACCAAGTATAAATCTATTGTTCCTGGCAGAATTCAACTTGCATCAGATGATGGGATGGTAACACAGAATACGGTATCATTTTGCCCTTCCATTTTGCCTTTGGTTGGTTGATTTCGAACAGAATGATTACATTAGCCTCAAGCAGAACATATAAGAAGTGAAATCTCCATTTTAACTTAAAGGAAAGTGAGGTATATGGAGAAAGAATAGTCTATATTCCAAGCTGGATGACTTCAGATCCTACAAAAAGTCCATTAAAAATGGAACAGGACTCCTAGTTTCCAGACTAGGACACCGAGCCCACAAGAAAGCACTTACTTCGAGCATTAGCTAAAGTTGTCTTGTAAGGTCAAGAGCTACAGTTTTAATTTTTGACTTAGCTTTTTGCATCCTCACTTGTTTGTGCACCAAAGCTTTTGCACTGGGATTGTCAACTTTTCAGAGTCACTTTTGCGATGCTTGTGGTTACAGGTCATTTCCATGCAATACAGGCACGAACGAAGAAATTATATATACATCTCCAAATTTCCAGTAATGCTGCTAACACAGCCTGCCTCTGTTCCAACGAGATGTCAGCTTTATATTTCATAACATGTTTTTGTTTGCATGGTAACTGGCCAGTAACTTGGCATTCTTCTGCCGTTCTGCGTTTCGACACCAGTTCAGCACTAACTGCTTAAAGCTGAGCACATACTTCCTGCATTATTGAATTAGCAACTACATATACACACTATACCCTTCAGCAAAGTCTGTCCAACAACTGCTTGTATAGCAGGTATGGTTCTACAGGAAAATCACAACCCACGGTCACACAGAGGCACATGCAATCTTCCCATCAAACTAACTGCACACGGAAATTGCTTACTCTGAACATGTCGTGCATTTTGTAAAAAAAGTACTTTACGGGTGCAGTCCGGGGAACAGGGTGAGATGCTCTTCTCATTTTCCACCCACCAGACCTTCACCTCACTATACACAGTCCTGCTTACTAATGCCCTGTCCTGACGCACCTGGGACATCTCCATGGCCTGACTCCACTCATCCAGCCGGCGAAACCAGGGGCTGTTCTCCATGGGGTGAGGGACCTGGACTGGCTCACAGCACCAGCAGCTGCAACCAGCAGGGACTGGGAACCGGGCTCAGGAAAGGGATCCCTCAGCCACCCCACCACCTGCTGGGTATACTTGTCCTCCTCCTCTTTTACACACAGCATGCAAACACATCAGCAAGATCTGAAGCGTGACCTGCAGCTCATTCCCATTTTTACGTCCAGCAAGCCCTCTTATGGAGATGCACTTTCTGCCCACAGCGATCCACTGTGCCTGCATATGCACACCTGACTTAAAAATACATGACTGCCTGATACCTTCAAGTATGGAGGAAATCAAACGCCTAAATTTCCAAACTCCTTTGCCATTTGAGAGCACACACAAGGCTAACATTCTGCTTTCCAGCTGTCGCAGCTCTAACAACCTTAATGGATTTAACAGCACAGATAGAAATGGCCTTCCAGACTTTAGTCCGAAAAAAAATATTTTGGAACTTTAACTTATTCTATTTTTCAGGTAATTCATAAAGATTAAACTGGGCAAAAGGGAAGGTGGAAGCTTACCCAGTAGTATTGTCGGGTTGGACGTTATTCAGAAAGCACAAGCTTTGGGGATCTGCGGTGCTGATTCAGCCCGTTCACAGAGCCAGGGGTCAACCCACAGCTCCACTTCTCTGGAATGCAGAAATATTTATCCACATCTGGAAATGGCTCATCTGCACTAGAAACTTTTCTAATATTTTCTGTTCTATTATGATACAAAAGCTACCAAGCGATCCTTTTTTTCATTGTTGTTCTATTTATCCAGCGGTCTTCCCCTCCATTTATATACACCTACCTTAAATAAGCAAGCCATGCCTGTTACGAAGTAAATCAAAATGCTTTGAAATCTGCCAGGGTCGGCACCAATAATACAAATTGGCCCATAAATATTGAGGGCCTAGTAATCCTCCCTCAACAAGCGAGCCAAATAAGAAACCAGGCGAAGCTCTCTCATTTTAATTCCGCTGAACTATTGCGTTTAGCATGGAGGCACCCCAGCATACACGAGTCCCTGGCTCGAGTGACGGTTTTCAACACCACCTTAATTAAACCCGCTCCAAGCAAATTTAATCAGCATGGTGAACAAAATGGCTTCTGAAAGCAGGGAGCAGTTTACATTAGCGTTTCCAACACAACTGTCAACAGTCCTGCGAAAACATTTTGCTAAGCATCAGTGGGGATTTCTGGTTAAAAAAAAATTTTTTTCCTATTGCAACTATTTGAGCAAACCACTTTAGAAAGATCTTGAGGAGAGTGAATGCAGGGAAGACACCCACCCTGCACCCCGTCCCTTCCAGTCCCAAGAAGGACTTCGAGCATCTGAAATCCTCCCCTATGTTTAATGTCAGTGGTAATTTTCCAGGACTTAAATTCGGATCGCAGACAAACCCATTTCTCTTTTTCTTGTTCTTTCCTAGGTGTTTGCTTGCGGTCAGGGTGGAAGACAGATTGCGGGGCCAGACGGACCCTCGGTCTGAGCCGGCACAGCCTTTCTTACACTCTCATATTGCAATATGTTTCCCATACGACCCCGTCACAGGCAGAGCAGAAAGTATTTGCTCTTTCTTTCTTCTGGCTGTATGAAGTCTATTATTTAGGTAATTACGCTAGGAACTGTACCAAGTAAATGTTTTCCTCCTCTCTCTACTGATGTGATACAAGGTGCTCAAGACTGATGATAATTCTATAGCCTTGCTATACAAGTAATGTAAATCTCACTGATGGATATTTTGCACGATCTCCGATTCAAAACAGCCTTGATAAAGACAACTCTCTTTAAGTCCTTTCTTCCCTAAAGCCCAACTACTGTGGAAGCAAATGAGAAGCAATTCTTTCGTTGAGCAAACTTCCACCATAGGTGGCAGCCATAAGGTGCGCTGGGCAAAAGGCACCAGATTCCCCCTAGTAACCCACCCACCATGTAAAAATAGCTGGTTGTGGCAACGACGACAGGAGGATGAAGAGGAGGAGATGTAGGGCAGTGGTACAAACTCTGATGTCCTACTCCCAGAGACCATAAGGAGAACGGGGACACCAACCTCCTCCAGGCTTGGAGTAAAAGCACGCTCTTTATGCACCACATCGTTGGAGCTGATAAGCATTTCCATCGTATCGCTGTAGGACTTTTCTGCCATGTACCCTATTAAAATGGATGTTCTTAGGGACTACAGACCTGTGCCTTTTCGCAGTAGGGACATGCCTTCTGCAGTCACTATATACAGATCTCTTTTGATCAAAAAGA
This sequence comes from Calonectris borealis, assembly GCF_964195595.1. Taxonomy (NCBI): domain Eukaryota; kingdom Metazoa; phylum Chordata; class Aves; order Procellariiformes; family Procellariidae; genus Calonectris; species Calonectris borealis. Next base: position 128,217,854 of record NC_134313.1, read on the forward strand.
TACAGATCTTTTTGAATGCACAGTGTTGAAGAGAACCTCAAAAGGCACAGTTACATCCAGATATTAAAGTTTCATCTTGTACAGTGTAGTTCACCTACAAAGACAAACATACACGAAGATCATTGTAGGAAAGGCCCTCTACAAGGACTACTTTTAGCAGCCAGGCATAAAACAACAGGAAATTTGTAAAAAATAGTAAAAAAAAAATTCATTAAAAAATAAATTGTTTTTTCATTTCTGTGGGTAAGTCAAATATCCCATCTCCGTGTCAATAAGCACAGACTTCTTAGGCTCGATACCAATTCCTATGCTTTTTAGCCAATGAATATTTAAAAGTTTAATACAACTTCAGTAGGAGTTAAACACAAATGAAAATACCTTATGCCTAGAGCACTCTGCCAGAAAACATCTGCTAAAAATTCCCAATTTAAACTTAGGCCTATGACATGCCAGGTTACTACTGCAATCACAAAGTAATGGGGAATGTAGGAGAAAATGGCAAGCTTTGGTGCCTTTCCTACTAACCCTCCAATAAATCTGTGAAAAATACCTCCTTCTCAAGGGGTGTAGCCTTCCCTCCTAACATTCAATTTTAATCGCAGAGGAAAATAATTTTTTCCTAACTCAGAAAAAAACAAGCTCTTTGTCTTTCTCCAAGTGAAAGTATTCTCTAAATATGACCCAAATTACCAAGTAATTTTGCTTCAATCAAAACTGAATTTTTCAGCAAATCAACCCTTTGCAATTTGCAGTCATCTTAATGCCACTATGCTGTCTGAAGGACCAGTTTGCACATATAGATATATATGCTGCGGACAACACAGTAGCAAATACAATGCGGTCAAAACCTGGTCAGAGTTTTTAGACTCAGGATTTACAGAAAAGCATTCCCGCTGCAGTCCCATACGGCTCTCCGGGCTGCCTGGTTTGGCTTGAAGTGAAGCAGCTCCTAGTGCTAGCCAAGGAAATACTGTCACTCAAAGACACCGAAATAGCCACGGAAAGACGACACCACGCAACAACACAGCCCTCCGATAATTGTACTGAAGAAAAGTACCTCTCTTTGAAACTGTTAAAGAAAAATCAGAATTGCTCAATAAAATATTTTGTACTACTAATGAGAGAGAAAACCAATCAAACACTAAATGTTTTACAACTTCAGGAGAGCATGTAATGTAACTTAAAAAAAAGCCAAACAATTTCAATCCTCAGGCTTTAAACACAGTATTCACATGATTTCCTATACAAAATTTAAATCCATCAGTATTTCAACATTTCCCTAAATTGATAAGGTATACTATTCTAGCAAAGTCTGTTCAAACAATAGAAAAACAGAAAGCAAGTGGTGTCAATTAGATAGTAGCTGAAAGTACAGATGAGTATTAAAATCTAAAAAGTATCTAGATGTTAAAACTTTAGAAAAATATTCATATAAAATACCTATGACTACAATCTTTGAGGAAAAATAATGTGTTAAGCCAAGTACATATGGAAGCATCTAAAATTACAAGCTCTTATTCCAACTCCTGGTTATTCAGTAGCTAATCTGCACTGGAAGAAGGTAACTAAATACAAATGAATTGTTAAGAAAAACACCCAGTATTTGCTTGAATATTTAACAGCTGGAACAGCTGGACTGCATTACTGAACAATGAGATTCAGTGTGCAGTCAGGTAGCGAGGAGAGAAAGCTCCCTGAACAAAGCCATAACAGAAGGAAATAAAATAATAAGTATTTATAACAATAATTCTTTTTCTTATTCTTAACCGGCTATTAAATCTCACACTGAATGTCCCTTTTCACAAATATAAATGAATCAAATACACGTTCCTAGAAGCCAGGTTCTTTAAGCCTGCTTTTTAAAGGTGAATGGCTTCTTAATTTCATTTTAGAGTGACAAGATAAAATGGGATTTCTTTGGTTTGTTTTTTTTTAATTGTAATTGAATATGTTAGATTCCCAGTGCTGGAAGGATGCTTAAGTTTCTGTATGCCTCTATTTATTTATTTAGAAGTATATGAAACCTCAGGAACTTTTTCAATCACTCCTTATCTATACTGGCTGCTGTTACTGTAAGCGAGAGGCTTATCTTGGATATTGACCCAGCACACTTTTATTGAAACGGTGCGAACCTGCTCTGACGCTTTCTGAAATATATGAAAGTGCAGCATAAGCACAGAGGCCCGGACCAACTCCCGAGGGACGCGGGACTGCAATATGCAAAGGTGTCTCTAGATGAGGAGTTGTTGGCTCAGCGGTGGAGAGCAGTGGGAACAAGGCAAACCATTTTTCATTTTTCTGTTTCTGGTCTCCACAAGCTCGTGGATCATCTCCCCATCAGATAACAGCAAGTGAGATCCAATCCACCTAATTTAGACAGACTCTCTTGCATGGGAATATTACACACAAGTATTATCCTTTAACTCTTGCTTAAACGTTAGCAGCCTAATGGCAATTCCATTTGCAAACTTTCAAAAGCACCTTTTTCTTTCCAGCACAGGGAACTTGAGTGCTTATTTTACAAGGGCTGCACCACTGGTATCTAAAATATAGGTACAAGTTAGGTGGCCTGGGCCCCATCTGTTCTCTCCTCTTGGCTTGACTTGGATTCTCTTCTGATCTGCAGTGCTATTTTTCCCTGAACCTCCTGCTCCTGGGAGATGGCCTGGATGGTCCTTCCACCTCCAACTCCTGCCTCCAGCTGCTACGTTTCTCTGATTCACTGAAACGTTTGCGGTGTTGAATGGCTCTTCTGGTATTGATATCATTGCAATGGCCAGGCGCCCCAACACCAGGGCGGTGAGTACAGGGTAAATATCCCGATAGACTGATCGCCAATCAATCAATCAGACCGACCAGGTACAACCCCAACAGACCTTTCTTAGAAGGAGCCAACGTTTCATCAGGACAACTGAAATCTTGGAAAACACAGCGATATGGAAGACACTGTCGAGTTCAGGCGGCCGATGCCCCGCCAAAACACCCATCAGAGCTGCTCCAGCTCCTCAGGTGGAATTCCTTTATGTTCAGGCACTGACTTGCCTTGCCAAATATTTCGAATGTGATTTACATACCTCAGAAAAGATCCCAAACTTTGCAAGTTAAGCCAAACCACAAGCCCAGCCAAAGCTTCCACCTGCGCAAAATGTTTATTTTTAGCAGCTGCAGACTTAGGGGAGCCCAGCAACAAATCTGACCTGCAGCTGCTCATCATACCAACGCTGTGTCAACAAATGGCAGGCTGGCAGCGAAAACATTAAACATTGCACTATCTGATTTATTCAATGCGTTCCTAATCAGAAAGGAAACAAACACTGGCACACGCCAGAGACCCAGATTTGAAGGAGACTCCCGTTCATCCCTTTGGGAAAGGCCTGGCTCACACAGCCTTAGCTGCGGCAACGATTTTCTTGTTGGCCGACTCCATCCGTGCCTATTCTTGGATTAAGTTGTTTGTTTACTATTTTTCAAAGGAAGCAGGCGCTTAACAACAGCTACCTCATTACACTTTTTTCACTGGAGTTCACAGGGGGCGAGGGAAAATGAAGCAAAACACTGCAAAAGCGTGGATGCAACTCTCACCCACAAACCTCTCTCCTTACTCCAGCCTCGGATGCAGTGAAACGCGCTGGGTGCACCGCTGAGGTGCCGTGACCCAGCAGCGCGTGCAGCTGAACGGCTGAGCCAGGCCCCAGCTGGCGCAGCTTTCTGCTCCTGCTAACGATGCCGAAGGAGGAGGTGAGGACCAAGCGCGCCGGGGAGTTGAGGAGCACCCAGCGTCCCTCTCTGGCCGTGCAATGGCCTGGGGAGATCTCTGCTGCGGCAGGGCAAGGCAGGAGGGAGGCAACGGCGTTTCTCTGTGGGAACGCAGCAGCGACATGCGAGGAAGGAAAAGATGGGGAACGGGAGAGTCCCTGTGCTCAGGTCAAGGCAAAGGGGCAAAAGAAGACAAGACCCCGCAGCTCTGATCCATTCCGTTTCTCTACAGCTGAGACACCCTGAGCCAGCACTAGTCTCATCTTTTCTTGGGCCAGAGGTTGGAAGACACAAATTTGCATGGAAACAAGTCCTTGGGTTGAGCCCGTCTTGCACGCAGGACCCTGCGCTACACCTAACCCAAATGCAGCAGTACTGACGTAGCCCAAACCCCAGTACGGTCTGGAAAGCCCCCCATCGACCCCACGGGCTGAGTCAGCTCAGCTCAGCTCTCGGAGAGGCTCGGGGATCGTCACCTCCTGTTCCCGGAGCAAGAGTGTGACAGAGAGGTGAAATATTTGATTTCAGGTAGTGGAGAGGCTGTCAGCTGCTCTTTTTTTTTTTTTCCCCCCCAACATCCTTGCCAGATTATTCACAGCTAAATTTAAATGGCAAACAGTTTCACAGGTGAAACAAATACGAGGCCAGGCTGCATGCCACCTCATGCGTTGGCTAAATGATTTTTTTTTTAATTCTGCTGTGCTGACTGACGATAAATGTGCAACCCTGGCAGCGTGCGACTGGCGGGGAGGCACCACTCGTGGCACTCATGTCGGACGCACGCTTGCCCGAATGCCAAGAGGACTCGCGGTCTGAGGGTTAAATGCCAGCTTTTCTCCTGGCTGAGAAAAACCTCGCTGCACCGAGAGCAGGGATGACACGCAACCTCCGCATAACCCGACCCCTCTGGGCACATACCTTCAACAGACAGCTAAAAAAAAAAATAATAATTTTAAAGCTCTTTATCTGATAGACAAGTTATTATATATCGAAAGAAGGGAAACATCAGAGCCAAAATCGCGAACAGCGCTGACTACCCACAAATCCCATTAAAAAAAAAAAAGCAGCCAAGAGAACAATGGGACTCTTCACCCTTAATCCTGGATTTATACATGTGTTGTAATTAAAGATAAATTGAATTTCAAAGCCATTTGGAATAAAAGGGCAGCTCAAGAAGGAGAACGATATAGAGATCTATATATAAAACCAGAGCTATATATAAATGTCAGTTATATTAATACCTACTCTGCTTAATGCCAGCATAACATAACCACCAACAGGTGAATAGCATGTTACACAATACTGAACAAGTTTTTGTAAATTTGGTAAAGAAATGGTACTTCAGAGGAAACATAAGATAACAATGGCCTGGCAGGGGGAAAAAGCATCCATCCTCCAAGCATTAATTCCAAAAGGAAATTGGGAAGAGCCTTCCCTGGAAAACAAGAGAGCTCTTTGAAATCCACTGTTATGTTTTGTTTTCCAAACACCTGGCGAAGGTATTTTTGGCCACCAGACCACAGGTCTGATTTTGGCCACCCACTGTTAGCAGCCTATGAAATAATCGGTATGTTTTATCATCCTTTCTTTGCAGGATTAGAGGAGGGAGAGGTGGCAAGAAGAGGTGCTCTGGCTGGACACAGGGGAAGACGTTTCCAGCCGGAGGCCAGGCAGGCAGCGGAGCAGGTCTCCCGACAGCAGCCATGCAAGCCTCCCCCCTGTTCAGGGCCAGACTGGAAAAAGCTGGGAGCGACCTGGGCTGATCTCGGAGCTGGCCCTGCTTCCAGCAGGGCACCCAACCAGAGCCCTCCCAAGGTCCCATCCCACCCAAGATACGGGGTTACGCCATGTCCTGCATGGGGTTGGCGGCCCCAGAGCAGAGCTCGGGACGCCTGGGTTTAGTTTCCAGCTCTGCCACAAATTCCACACGTTACCCTGGGCAGGGAAACCTAATCCCCACGCTTCCCTTCTCCATTACCTCCGCTCTTCCTGTTTGTCCGTCTCCTCCGATTAAATGTTGAACTCTAAAAGCAGGGGCTGTATGTTCTATGGTATTTCAAGCAGTGTGGCTTGATAGGATTTGGCACATTCATGTGCAGTGAAATAAATCAATCAATAGTCAGAAGAGTTGTGTTACAGCATAGCGTGGGCAGAGACGTCTACTACAGGGTCTACCTTTAGTTTCTTCTTGATTTGTTTCCAAGAACCTTAAGGATAATTTTGCTTAAGTACATACTGAAAGATGAGGGCTAAATCTGTAATAAACATGAAAATGAAGTTATGCCACACAATGAATAGTTGTTATTGTCCCACTCCTAGTAAAAGTTTGTTATGCACAAAAGCCTTCTGGAGGCACGGGTAGCTATTAAAATGCCTACGCACCTAATTCTGGTTTCACTGCTGCACAAAGCAGTGGGCTCCGGAATCCCTCTGCAAGACCGCAAAAATAAATGTCAATTGTTTACTGAAAAGAAAAGAAATGGGAAACGTAGGAATTTATTTATGCACCGAAACAACTGCTCCCATTTGTTTCAGTGGAGTTACTGTACAGTGAGAATGAACTGTACGTGCTGCCTTTTTCGGTTGCCAGTGGCTCACCGACACCACGCTGCGCCTCTCCTGACTGCCTGCTGCTGAGCCCTACCCTGGGGTCCTTCTAAATAACCATGGGCATCGTTTTGGGTAAACCCTCTGCCGCCCTGTCGGTGGGGGACACCGGCGTGGCAGGAAACCTGCTAGAATCGACAGTGAAAAATGTTCCAGCACTGAACAGCAAAAGCCATAGACTCTCTTAAACTAGCCGTTACAGCGTCTATATTTTAATTTTAATGGCGAATCTTATGGAACAGACATGTTGGAAGAGCAATAAATAATAAGTTATTGTACCTGATCTTTCATTTCTGAATAGTTAAGGAGATTAATGTACTCTTCTGCATTACTACTCTGAGCTATTCTGAAACGAAACCCCAGGCAGAGTGCCTTCTCCACTACCGTTGACGTACCAAGCCGTGGGCATGCTTTGCCATATGCCTCCACAATGTATTGTGCAGCTTCTTGTTTGGATTGTCTTCTCTAAATAAAAGGTAGATCAATAAATAAATTTAATTAGCACATTAGAATAGTCATTACTGGGTCTTACACGTAACGGGGGAAATCAAACAACTTCGAAAGAGATTTACTCAATTAACACAAGTCTTTATAACAGCACTGGAATAAGACGGTATCACTGATCTCAATAGCCTAGACTGCAATTTCTTTCCGGATCGTATTGGCTCGCTCCTGACAGCCGTACTATCATTAGAGGGATCTATCTGCACTGCCATGATATCCCTAATCCCCTGTTTTGAATACTTAATGACTACAGTGGCTGGGAATCTGTGCATCATACTTCAGAGATAATTCCTGGAACAAGGATGGAGTGGCGGTATCGCTGCAGCCTATTGTAGTTCCTGTTCCCACTCAAACTTCTCAGGATCTTCCCTGTGGAAACTTGGCTTTGTCATGGAGAGACCTGGCTTTGTCATGGAGTTACCCATAGCCGCAGACCCTGAAATGCAGTTCGTCAGCACAGAGCAAACTTCACGCCGGGTTACGCACTTCCCCTTTGTGCCTACAGCTGAACCAGTAGCCCTGCCTGGCCACACGGTACATGTATGTACCGCATGGAGAACAACTCTCAAATTAAGGAAATTCAGCACAAAAATGATTAACCTCTTCAGTATACTTTAAAAAAAAAAAAAACTCTAACAGAATATTTCACAAGAGAAAATCAACACAGTTGTTCTTCAGAGCAGTCACCTCCACTAGGTCTCAAACCAAATTCCAGAAAAAAAACATCAACAAAACCACAAACCAGAGTTTTACTTCTGGCAAAAACACTGAGATTTTCCTTTAAAAGACAAGCAACGTTACCTACACATGACCAAGATGCTGCAAGTCTTTCTCATTAGGATACTAGCTGAAAAACAGTCAATAAAAAATTCTCACATCTTCGATTTGTCTTGTCTTTTTTGAGAAGGAAAACCTCTCTGCCAAAAAGGAGGAAAATCCAACAGCAGCATTTTCCCAGGCTTGCAACAAAGTAGAATTTTAAAATTGTTGGGGGTGGGGGGGTGGAGCTTTATTGGAGTTTTCGACACCCATGACCTCATTCATAAGCAAAGGCAGAAGTCTGCAACGACAGCAATTCTGTGCAACGCACTGGTTCTTCTTTTAATATACGAATCAAATGCCTAATGACAGTGCTCACTAGGGGTTGTGTTCAGCAAAAACCAGGCAGCTCTACTAGCTGGTAGTTTTCGATATACATAGATATCTATGAAAAAAATGGTGTAACTTTAAGAGAAAAACAACATGCATCTTTCATCTTAACTTACTGTTAATTAAGCCACTCATATAATTTATTTCTTGGTAATTTTACAAAGTACATAAGCAACTGTGAACTAGGTTCAAACGTGAAAAAAAAAAACCTTTCTTTGAAGGTTTCTGTGAAATTCTACTGCACGTGCACAGAAAAAATAACCTTGTCAGTACAGAATGCCTTAAAGGAATCTCCCATCAAAACCGCAGCGAAGATGTAGACTGTTGACTGAAAAGAAGAGATCAGTGCAGCCTCTGGAGACGGTATCAAAGGCAGAGACTCTAAGCAACAGCAGATTTCACAGATCTCCCACTTCCATCTCTTCACTCCAGGATGCCAGCCATCTCGAGAGACTAGCTCACATCAAACAGAAGGAACGATCAGCGATAGGCTCGAAACTAAGCTTACGTGATTTCACAAAAGACCAGGGTGTTTCTGAGAGATAAATACGCAGCTGAATTTTGAACAAGGAGCACGCCGAACGCTGATGGCATCCTGCTCGTCTCCATCAGCAGCTTCGACGGGAGCGACGGCAGAGCTCCACGCACGCGGTGCTGAGGATGCTCACCGGGGCCGACTGACTCCTGCTTACACAAACACCCTCGCTTAGTATTTCTCCAGGTAAATATGCAAACCAAGAGGGTTTGACATCATTTATAAAGAATGAGGAAAACACAAATTCAGGAGACATTACTGAGAAAGGCCTGGATGGCTGGACAGAAAGCAATACGGAGTTTGGGCAGCGAAGGAAGGGATGCCAAGAGATCACGGGAATGCTAAAATAGGGAGCTGCGGTTCCTTCTGAAGACGGACCATGCCGTTACAGCAACTCTGGCCTCACTGGGGATGTAGATTCCTGATAACATTAAAGACTATCTTCTACTTCTAAAAGACAATCGACATGCCATCATTTGGCAGACATTAAACTTAAAATCTTTAAAGTTACAAATTAGTGGTTTTAAACACTTACTCAAAATACGGCTTGTTTTAAGGCAAAACCGCTCTCACACAGCGCAGAGGTGCTGTGCTCCAGCAATTGGAAATTTGTTCTTTTTTCCCCCCCCCCCCCCCTGTAGGACTAGCAGCATTGTCCTAGCTCTAGGTCACAACCAGCAATACATATTTTCTAAGAAAAAAATGCTAGCTTTCCTCTTCCATCATTGCATGAGGCACTGATTAAACATTTGTTCTCTAAAACTGGAAATGTTATTTTGCATCAGGAAATCATAGAGGTTTTGATTTGTTTTGGCTTTCGTTTGCAGTTTGCCTCTCTGAAAAATGATACAGGAAGAACCAAAACGTACCGTACTTACATGTACATGAAGATAAGGTCTATCAAAAATCTCTTCAGTTGTGATAGATAACCTTACACAGCAAGAACAAATACATAAATAGCAATACTCTGAAGCTGCCTCCTATTCATTCACATATTCAAATCCCTGTAACTTAGACATGTTTATGCTGTCTGGAACAGCACAGAATGAAAATGGCAACAGAACCCACGCCAATCCCACTGGGAAATTCTGGGTCAGCTGCTGGAGAACGGTCCTGTGCCACCAGACAGTGCTTGGCAATGCTTCCCTCCCATGCAGGGAGTGCTACCTTATTGACTGGGTGGAAGAAAAGAGAAAGAAAGAAAAAAGGAAAAAAAGAAATAAATAATAAAGAAAAAGAGAAAGCCTGTTCCTTCACAAGACTGGAAATCTCAGTGTTGCTGGAAGACCCTCATAAAGCTCCCAACTTCTCTCCTGCTGAGAAGCTCCGCACAACCGGGAACGCCTTCCAAACATAACGTGAATAGCAATGTTTTTTAAACGTAAGCCTCTTTTTGCCTCACTTACTCAGCTGTAACATGGAGACAATTGTAGTCCTCACTACACTGAAGCATTCTGCAAATAAAAACATGTATATTTGAGGCTACCAGACAAGATACGCTAGGATTGACTGTCCCACAGAAGTCTCAGGAAAATTAGTATTATCGCAGAGAAAATTTTCAATAACATGCAATAAATACTTTTCATCTTATGACACAGGGAGTTAACTCCTAATTATTCACTTTGCTCAGAAGTATTTTTTATCACTCCTTTGATTCCTGGCTTTTCAAATACGCCTCGTTTCTCAATTGTTTCCTCCAGGCAAAAATACTCCCCAGGTAAAGTAAAAACACGACATCAAATAGAAACCAAAATAGCAGGGAACGCTGGTGTACAGAGTAGTTATTGTGCTAGCTGTAACAGCCTGATGCAAGAGCTGCACAAAAGTCCTGTGATAACATAAATATAAAATCCTAGCGCAGACAAAGATACGCGCCGAGGCATGATACAAATGAATGCCTGCTACTGAGTTACAGCAAGGCTGAATTTTCCCCTGGAGTCCATGATTGATTAATTCCTGTAACTTTGGTACCTGAAAGACAGGAGATTTTTCTTGGTAGTAAAGAGCCTTATAAGACATACTTAAACGGATTATGTTGATACCTTTCATGATGTAACCCTAATGATAATTTAATTGAAAAAGTGCTTTAAGCCATAATAGCAGAGACGAGAGGATTTCCTTTTTTCACTTTGACAATTATGGGCCAGTTCAGAACTGCTCTCAAAATAAGGAGGACAAATTTCCAACCAACTTAAAAGAATGTGTCAAATTCTGCCTTAGTTTTCCTCAAGCCAAATACAGAAATGTACTGGCATCAAAGTCTACAGATTTTCTCGTCTCTGTTCCCAGATCCTTCCTTTTCCATCATGGGAAACACTGTACCCTTATCCATGTGCAAGTGTGCTCATTACTGTACCACCTTGCACATACTAGTTTTGCTGTCTGCTCCTCGGCACGAACAGCTCCCCAGCGATTGAGAAGCCAGTGAGCAAGGCTACCTGACTCTTTACCTGTGGTCCTCTAGACTTTCTCCAATCCTATATATTTAGTCCTTCACATACATTTTTTGAGATGCCATCGGGTTTATAAGATTGAAAGCATGATGCCACTAACGAACGTATGGATCATTATCATCACGTGTATTGGTACCACCGCTCCACAGACCTACTGCTGCTAGAGACGGAGTAAAATGGTTTTTTGTTTGTTTGTTTTTTTTTTAATACCATCATTTTCTTTTCCATAGCTGTCCTGCTGATTTACATACTTCTCACAGCCAGTCTGCAAGGTGTGCATGAACCAGGACATGTGCTAAAACTGCCTCCGCAGGGACGGTGCGGTTGGGAGGGTGCAGCTGGACGCGATAGGAATTTGTCCGTAATCCCATCCTGTTTCCCAGGCTTGGGGGGGAAGTTGCAGCGAGCTGAAAAAGCTGATTTTCTGCCAATATTTTAAGAGGGCAAGCAGGATGAGCTAGGTATGTATAGATCAGCTAACCTGGTATTGATTTCAGGCAAAATAATGTAAAAGCTGTTACAAATGCAATCAGTAAAGAATTAAGGGATGGTAGCATAACTAATGGAAATCAACACATTATTATGGAAAAGAAGTCTTATCACATCAGCTTGGTGTCATTACAAGTACCGTTGGCAACACTATTGGGGAAATAACACACTTAGACTACTGTCAGGCATTTAAATTAGTTTTACATGACATTCCAATTAAAAATTATCAGTGGACACAATCAATGGAGAAGAAAATAGATTAAAAGCTGGCTGATCTGTCCCAAAAAGTAATTGTAAATGGGAAACTATCAGCAATTACAGACATTTCTGAGGCAATTTTATATGGATTTGGTCTCAATCTTGGATTCTGTCAGTACTGACAGATTCTGTCAGTAACTGGGGGATAAATTGACTAATACACTAACAATATTATACAATATTACTGTATTTTTATATAATAGTAATACACTAACTAACAGTATCACTGACAAAGGTTTCTGAAAGAACAGTATTAGATAAGTAAACACCAGACCAGATCAGTTCCAGAGACTAAGCCACAATAATTGATAAAGTAGGCTCAACTTCAAATAACCATCCTCCCAGTACCATCTCATTTCAAATTCACACATGTAAAAATAAAAATATAGCTCACCCACAAAGGACACAGGATGCACCTGAAAAGCTGTGACTTAAAGGAATTTACAGTTACTGTGGCTGACCAGTTCAATGTGCAATTATCACCCAATCCAGTCACAGAGAAAACCATCTTTCACATATGGAAACTGGAGTAGAAAGTTGATACTAGTGACTGTAAATAATGCTATCAAAGCATTTATTGCATACTGCAACTTCTGGCACCGACTTTTTCAAAAGGAGGTTGATCAGTTGGAAATGACTCAGAAAAGTGCGAACACAATGATTTGTGCCCTGTGTACTCTGTCATATTCTGAAACAAAAAACAAACAAAAAAAAACCAAAAAAGAAAACAAACAAACAAAATGCAACCAACCAAAAAAACCTGAGACCTAAGCCTAGGTCTCAATTTGTTGAGGAGAAGGAGAAACTGGAAACACCTCACACCATCCGGAGGAAGAATCCCAGACATGCGCAGCAATGAAAGTTCAAGTGGATGAACTCACCAATGAAGGAAAAGGAAACACAAATAGATAAATTGTATTTCTCACCCCTTCTCCTCTAATATTGGTCTTTTTATCCAACCACTTTCCATGGCTCAGAACCTGAAGAATAGAAGGAGTGAAGAGGAGGAGGAAGAGGCACTTGGAAGTGTACAAAGCAACGTGTACTAAGATATGATGCAGCTAACCAGGCATAAGCGCTGATCCTACAAACAGCAGGGCATTGACGGCACCCCTCCGATAAACAGGAAAGCCTTCTTTCCCAGCTATTCGACAATCCTTTGCCTAAGGCATCAACATACTCTTCAGCCACAGAATTCAATCCCTATCCATAATGAAGACAAAAACTATGTACGTGCGTGCGCTGACTGACGAGGAAGCTCAGAGCAGTCTGTACCCTCAACTTTCTTTTCCAGAAAATTTATTTGTAGTATCAAGCAATCCTTTTGATGAAAACCCTGTAATTTATTTTGCCTTCCAAGGCAGAGACGTCAGCATCCCCTAGGCAGGAAGGGTCCAGAGATTCAGGGGAGTTATCATCTAGCCACGGCCATATAATGAGGTTTTGGTTACTTCACACCTGATTCAAGCACAAGGACCTTGATCTTGACCACCTTTCACTATGCTGCTCCAAACCCATGACTGATCATCCACTACCCTCAACCACCATGGTAGTAGCACTTTCTCCCTTTGCTTCACAAATATTCTGTGAAGCAAAATACATGGCAAAAATAATACAAAGTATTATTTAGTCTTTTAATAACTAGATAGCTCCAAAGGATATCCAAAAGCATAGATATCCTGTATCACCTAAACATTTAATGGGTACCATTGACTTGCTCAGATAATTGTTCAATCTTTCTTTGCGGTCCCTTGCAGGTGCTCCACATCTGATTTTGCGAGACAAGGAAGGAAAGGATGAGTTAAGCCCAAGAGAATCACAACTGGCATTACAAAGCCGTAACATAAATGGGCCGGCCCCGAATTCAGCTTTTCAAACAGTTCTGCATTCCTCAAGACATCCTGAAGATGTGAGCATTGTATGAGTCTTCTGTTCTTTTTATGCACCCAGAATGTCTTCCCATGGCATGAATTTAATTGGCAAATACTTGCATTCTCAGGCCTTTTCATTCATTGGCCTTTCATGCACCCCTCCTGTATTTCCTCATTTTCATTGCTGCACACCCCCTTTGTGGATATGCAGCACTCTTCCACAGATACGGAAAAACAAGTTACTTCATCTCTTAACACACCGCTGATCTGCTTATCACCCATGCTTCTGACAGTGAAATCATGGAGGCACAGAAAATCAGCATGAAGAGTAGCATATTAGGGGATGAAAGAGAAGCATTTAGAAAAACTTAACCAGAAAAAGACAAGGTTAGATCTAGACATGATGTGAACAGAACGAATATGCCCACAGGGCACCTGAGGATGCAAGCAGTAGGTGGTCTTTAAAGCTCTTGTCTTCATTCCCAACAAACTAGAGGTGGCAGCTGGAGGATGCAGAAAGCCTATGTATGGATAACCACACCACCGTTAACTTTGCGTGTCCCACCACCGCAAGCTGGAATTCAGCTTGCAGATCTATTGGCCGTTTACTACTGAACAACATGTCCCACCTTCCTCCTCCCTGACCTCATGGCTGCAAGATCCCATCCCTTCATGTCAGCCTTGGTGTTCATCTGACCTTGGCAATCAATACGGCAATTCAGGGATCTAAACTGGCAGAAAACGTTTCACTTTTAATCTTTCTTATTTTTGGTAGCCTAGCTTTCCACCGGTTTGGCTCTCTGAACTGGCTCCCCAAGGACGAGAGGGGCACCAAAGGCAGGGACGGGGCTGGAGCAACACCAGCGCTGCCAGCAGCTGCCAGCCCGGCCACGAGCAGAGCCACAGCACGAAACCTTGCCCTTGCTAAGCACGAGACCCTGTTTTCTAACAGTATCACATTCATTACCTTACAGAGCATCTTCTGAATGAGGACACGCTACATTTTTGAGTGATCAGTCAAACCCAAACAATCAATTACATCTTTTGTCAAAACTGTTTACTCTTTCACACTGTGCCGGAGTCATTAAGAACGAACACCGAGCAGGACCAGTTATTTATCCTCCTCCTCTTGCCCTGAAAGGGAATTAATCTTAAACTTTCCGTTTAATGATCTCAGTAAAGGCTCACTGTAAATGACAGCAGGCTGCACTGGCAAATATTTAAAAACAGAAGGGCCTCGGAACAACAGAGTTTAGCGACACACAACTGTTCCTCAACACGCGCATCAAGTGACGCCGAACCTCTATGGAAGGCAAGGTTAAAAATGTGCTGCCCACCGCTCCAGCGCTACAGAAAACGTGCTGCAATTAGCAACCTCCAGAGATTTATTCAAGCTGAGAAAGAAGGATGAAAGTGAAAGGAGCGGATTCAAAGGCGATTCTTAAAACTGCTGGCTGATCCACTTTACATTCTCTCAGCATCTACAAAGAAAACGCAACCCTTCTGTCAAAGAAAAGTAATTAATGAACGCACTGTAAATAACCTGCCTTACCCACCGTAGCCCCTCTCAGGGGCTCTGGCCCGCACAGCGAGGTGGGCGACCACGCCGCAGCCCCGTGCAGCTGCACGGGCTCTAGTCGAAGACGTGTACGGCACCCTCGCGGCGAGGAATGACGCTTCAGCTGAGGGGACGCAATTTATTAAAACATGTGGTCCAGGGTGGGACAAGCACATCCCGTGGCTTGGCCTGGCCGTGGTCCTCAGCGAATCCCTCCCTCTCACTACCCTGTACCACGCTGACCTTTCCACGCGCACCAAAACAAGCAAACACGTTTTGCCAGAGCACAATAAACCAGGATGTTTCGAACTCCGTTCAGGGTGATCTTTACCGAAACGCAAGAGGGAGATGGGGCTTAGGCATTCAGAGAGGCCTCTATGCATGGTGACCCCCCCAAATATTTAGAAGACTTTAAGCTGTGCTGCTTGCCTCTGTGGGGTGTTTCGTTCCTTCTCTTCCCCCCCAGAGGAAAAAGAGAGTCTGCTTTCACGTACTTGAAAAATTTTTAAATCCCATTTTAAAACCGATGCAATTTTTATCATTATTTTCCCTTCATTTCCATGCTCCCCTCCATGGATCTCCTTCCACCCGAGCAAAGCTGACAGTTCCCCACAGCAGCAAGCCATGTTGACGGCCATCATCTCATTCGTATGCACACTCAGAGCACTATAAATCTGCTCAAATATCATCCCTCCCCCGGGGCAATGTTTTTTTTCTCCAGAATATCTACGTTGCTAGCTGCAGAAATTTCTCCTTCTAATTAACTTACAGGTTCCAAATACCACCAGCTGGAACCACAGCGCACAGCCCGGGCACTGAATGCAGGGGAACCCAGCGGAAGGGCGAGGGTCTTCGCTATTGTTTCTTTGCTTTGGTGCTTTCGTTTTTCCCTTTCATTTAACAGCCAGCAAGTTGAGAACTGCTAGACCCTTTATCAACACGTGAATGGACAGTGAATAATCCATGAATTGAACGAACTGAAGCTATCCACACAATTCTTAACTGATATTTTTGTTGGCCGTGTCACATCACTTTATAGTTCTGACGTGTCACATTTGTGCCTGAGTCATGGTGTAACCTGACAGAAGAACAAAGCACGATGCAATGCAACAGGACGTACCGGTAAGGTCAAAAAAACCTGAACGACTGTTGATTGATGGCCCACCGCTAATTTGGATTTAGTCAATTCCTTCTAAAAGACAAGAACAAAGTTCAGAGAAGGTTAAAGTGCACATGCAGAGTTTAATAATCTATTAACACAATAACCTGCCATATATGACTATGCAATAAGCTTAGGGAATTTGCCAGAAACACTTCACTTTGCAAACAATATTTACAGCAATGCTTGATTCATTACACGCTCTGTATACACAGAGAAGGGCAGTGTTGCTCTAACGAGAAGGCTCCAAGGCATGAACTGAGCAGTCCTAAGGTAGAAAAAAAAAACCAAACCCTTAGCAGCAGCCAAATCAGAAAATTAAGGTTATCATATTTTAATTTTTGTTGATGAAAACTATTTGCTGTTGGGGCTGAGTTCAGGCACGCTGGGAAAGAGAACCTGATTTCAAAGTGGCGTCAAACAACAGCACGGAAATGAAGTGGTAATTTTAATCTTAAAACTTTAAAAACTTTAAAAAAGATCAACTCATTAAATGATCTCTGCCTTTAAACTCCTGCTTTCTTGACAGACAGTTTTTGGTTTCGTTGCATTTTATTTATTCAATGCAGACAACAAAGCTGATCTTCCTTTTAATTTAAAACCAAAAGCAATTATCAGACAGCCATGGTGCTGTCACCGGGAAGAGAGCCACCAGGCTTCGCTCTTCTACCCGACGTACAGGCAAAGGCTTACTCCTCCAGCTGCTTATGCGTTAACACAAAGGAGCCGTGCTGCGCCGGCAGCCACGCCATCCTCCTGGAGAGCGAGCTGGGACCTCTGCGAGCTTCAACCAGTCTCGAGGAGGAACTTTAAAAGAGCAGGTTTGTATTCCTTACAGCAGTAAGGGAGACACTAACGTTGAAGATGGTGTGATTTGTGATGATGATCTTAACCCAGCACCACTTCAAGAAATAAATTAGTTACTGTCTTGTAGGGCCATTCATACTTTGCCCAAATAAGGCTTCAAGAAAGTTACAACTGAAGTTCTTTTGGCTTGGGGTACTGCTTTTGCTGCCTAAATAAGCCCTTAGAGCACTTAACCAGTAAAAGAATAATGACGCCAGCAAAGTGCTCCTCATGTTATACCAACATGTGCATGCTTTGGATCGGGACAGTAAAAACATCGCGAATGAATGAAACAAGCTATAGCAGTAAAAAAATCTCTATTTTGCTGCAGTAACAGAAGGCTCAGTAGGTGCTCCTGCAAATACAGTAGTGTTGTCATACTTCTTTATCTTACTGACATAGGCACGCAGGAAGAAGTATTTGGGAAAGACCTTTACAGGAGCCTTACAGGAAAAAAAGGGGTGACTAACAAATCCCAAGAGGGCCACAATCATGCTGCTCAGTCTAGTGAGGTGATACAAGAGAACAAGAAGCAAAGCAAAGGGAGATCAACTTTTGCTCAACCTGCCCAAGAACTGTCCCTTGGTTTTGCTGAGGCTTTTCTGTGACTGGGAAGAATTTTTTTTTTTTTAAACAACTTGTGTGCAGCATTTCAGCATCGAAAATATGCAATGCAGATTCAAAAGCACACTGACGTTCAGACTCCCTTTGAGTTTCCTTGTCTTGCACCTGTAAACTAGATGCATCCAAAAATCACTCCAGAAAACACTGGCCATGTATAAAACCACGTTTCAGATTTTATAGCTAATGCTCCCTCCAATCCTACTCTGGATGTGTCCTATGGAGTAGTGCGGTCCTTGTATCATATTAAATGGACCATTGCCAACTCCATTTCTCCATCTGGCCGTCCCTGGAACTGATGCAATCCCATGGTGAGCACCTCACAGTATCATCACTGCGATTCAAAAGCGTAAGCGAAGTCATGCCTTGCCCACTGAAGTAAATCTTGCCTTCGAGACAACTCCTGTGGGAAGGATTGTTTTGTTATAGGAGAAAATCAATGGGTTGATACAGGAAATGGAGGGGTTTAATTTTTGAGAGACGGTGCTTTTTAAACGTGTTTATCTTAGTGTATGTGATTGAAACCTGAAGATGTATCAAGATGACACTGGAAAAATCCTTAAAATTGCAAATTTTGGCACCAAGTTTTCATACACCCTTTCCCCATCCCCAAGAATTATGTAATGGGCACTCGGGCAGGAGATTTACGGCTTCCTATTCAAGCCCCCCAGCCATCAATCTAAAGAATCAATTCCTGCTCCTTCCAAACAGAAATGCAACCAAAGACAGACCAAATACACCTCTTTGCAAATACAATCGCAAAGTCAGAGCGTACAGAAGGTACCCCCACCATTAACATAGTTATGAAATTGGGAAGCCGCATCAATCTTTAGCAACATATTTTGCCTTCGCTGATGCTGTTCTGAAACAACACAAGGACTGTGAGATGATTTTCTTACTGAGTAGCACCATACTTGGAGTAATACATTACTGGTGGGACTCCCCTGATGATGTATTACACTAATGCATCATTAGGATGATGTTTCACACTGATGATATATTGCAGTGCAACATAATGAGAGCAATAGCTCACTGGGTGCATAATCCTGCCAGGAGCTGTGCGCCTGCAGCTCTCTGACTTCATTTGCAGTTCAGGGTGTCCAAGGCTTAGATGGATTAGATCCTCAGATACACACGGCTGAAAGGATGGCAGAGTCAGAGAAATGCCAACATACAGGTGTGTGCAGTTAATTACAGGATACAATGTACAGTACGCTAATATCAAGACGCACTTTGGCATCGCATTTTTACACCTGTGCAAAACATCTTCAAACTAAGAAGTTGCTGTAGGCAGGGCTGCCGAAGCTCCTTATTCTTATGCTTGCCTGCAGCAGCCATCGTAGCAGACTCTGGTTGCTTATAGCCTTGATAAATATACTTAGCTTAAATTTTCCATGCCAGATGTGTTAGAAGAAGGGGGAAGGTTGGAGAAAGGGGGCGGCTGATTGTTTTTAATCAATAACTTCAGTGAAATCAGTTCTGTTCAGCTGTTTCTGTGACCCAGACTAAGAAAAAAATAGGTAGTTTTGTCAACAATGAAAGATTCTGGTGACCTTTTTTCTGACCTTTTTTTAACAAACAGAGCTATTTGATCTGTATGAAATTTTAAAAAGACCTTTGCACTATGATCAGTGTCACCGACAAGAAGGCAACATTTTAAGATTTGTGAACTCTTCACCGTGAAACCATATACAATGTTCAAAGGGAGGGCAAACTGATATATAAACAAGGAAAGAACAAGCCAGTCTGAATAATAAAAGAACTTCTCCAGTCTCTCACAAAAACATTAACATTTACAATTGAACCACAACTTCATTACTTACTTAGTTTTCACTTCAGTACCTTCGGGGTTCTTGACTAAGTCTAAATGTGCACACACACAAAAATGTAACAAGGATCCTGCATGCGATTTCCAACTTTGTGGATTTATTCAGTTCTGAAAAATGTAACAGTATTTTAGACAACTACCTAAGGTGCTCTGCACATTCATTTTC
Source organism: Calonectris borealis (assembly GCF_964195595.1). Classification (NCBI taxonomy): domain Eukaryota; kingdom Metazoa; phylum Chordata; class Aves; order Procellariiformes; family Procellariidae; genus Calonectris; species Calonectris borealis. The sequence continues at coordinate 128,237,654 of NC_134313.1, forward strand.
CAGGTTCTCCTAAACAACAGTAGTCCACGGTGGACAGACCAGACTCCTCTCCAGGGAACATCAGCTTCTCTGGTCACGCATTCAGAAAAACCTGGCTTTCATACTTTCTCCTGACAACTGTAATTGAGAAACCACAGGGTATCTAATGAATCACAAAAGAGTATAGCCACTTCAAATAGCTAAATGACGAGTTAATATCTGATTTTTTTTTTTTCTTCATGGGTAGCCTTTCAGACCACCTGAGCGATAGGGCTCTGCCTTGTAGATGCTATCTCCAGCCAGTATAGCAAACAGAGGGAACACAGAGGGAAGAGCTGATCTTTCCAACTCTAATCTTTCAGCCAGTTCGCAGGTGCCTCTGCACCAGAAAAAAAAAAAAAAAAGACACAGTTTTAGAAGACCAGTTCTGATCAGCCCCCCAGCAGATCCTGGGATAAATTAATTTCTAAGAAGAAGGTTATGCCAGTTGAGCATCACGCTGACCTGGAGAGTAGCCTGAACCCACCCATCAGGGTAGTGAGTGTTTTCCAAGCAGGGCTGTTCCCTCCCCATTGCCCAAAGAGAGAACAAGGACCACAGCAGAGAGAAGAAGGGGCCAGCACAAACCCCACCTTGTAGCTTGCGGCATACAGCTATGCTGTCCCCAAGCCTGGGAATGGCAATGAGAACTCACCCCTTAAACAGGCTGGAAGAAAAAAAAAAAAGAGCCAGACCAGAATGGCTTCACGCATTTCCTCCACCAGGCGCCCATGCAAGGGCCAACCACGTCCTGGCCATAAATTCTCTGGCACAGGAGCATTATACCAAGGGAAAGGAATGCCTTTCCATCTGTGTATTTCCCCTCAGGCACTCACTTGATAATGAAACCAGTTAAGGTCTTCGGGTTCACAATGTTATTATAGTCGGATAATATTTTGTTTGCAGCCAAGCCTGAAGAACTCCTAAGTAGCACATTACAGGCACCATACACCTGTTAAGTCATGGCGTTTCTTCTCTAAGTGGACAAATCTGTTTTAGCCATCTCCAGAGATTTTCCGCTCACAGTTAATTATGAAGCGCTGACTGTACTCATTTCCTGATTTTAGAGGGAATCTATAACAAATGTATGCCACAGGTGAAACCCGTTCCCTCCGTCCCTCAGAAATACCAGCAATCCTGCTAGCAGCCCCGGCTGCCCTCCTTCACCCCTTTTCCCCAACCGTCCTGGACCTTCTGCTCCAACACAAACACTGCACAGAAAATAATAACCTATTATTAGGAAAGAAAGTGCACGGGCTGACTGAGCACCTCTTGAACACAAAACCAACGGCACAGGCGGCCAGTCCAGGGTCATTCTGGTGAACATCAACATGGACAGACCCAATTCCAGCTGTTTTGCAGTCAGTGATGCCTGTGTAGAGAGCCACCTGGCAGAGCAGCAGGATTTTATTCACTCTCTGCATAGGCATACGTGGCTACAGACATGATCACGTGCTTCCCAACAATTTGGGGAGCAATTTTTGTTTAAAAATGATTAATGGGCTCAGGAAGAAGTTTGCCCCTTGTTTGATTCAAAACTCATTGGAGCCACTTGCGCCCTACCACATATATCCTAGCACACAGTTTTGATCCAAAGTATCACTGCGTCCTGCACGGTACAAGATATTCTGAAATCAGGTCAGGCAATATAAGCATTCTGGGGAAAAATATAAGGGAAAAATAGTCCATCCTAAGAAAAAGTGATATTTCGTTGTGACAGCAACCTTTCTTCGTGCTCCTCCTAGCAGGCTGATGTCTGATCCTGGGCACAAATCCTTGGAAAAAAGTCTCCCTGACCTTAGAGTCATATGTTAGGTCAATGGTTCCCAACTTTCTGGACCAATAGACAATTGACAACGATCAACATTTTTCTCAAATCGTCACACACGCTTATCATCAACCTTGTGACTAGAAACACAATCAAGGTGAGGTGACTCAGCAGCGCGGCTTTAACACCTTCTCCATTACTCTGGAGGGATGACCAGTGCTCCGTGGACACAGGCAAAGAGACCCCCCTCGGCTGGTGTCATCTCTGAGAAACTTAGAAATTGAATTTGTTCACTGGCTCCCACATTTTTACAAGTTGTTTTACACCAAATCCCAGGAGCCAGCTGCCTCCTGTGTCATCGCACAGGCATGAACCCCCTCCCAGACTGCCCTCTCCCCTTTTCTTGGCTGCCAAGAACCAGCCTAACCTTCCTAAAAACACTTCTGCATCCCTCCCACCCCAAAGACAACATCTCACTGAAGATGCTACCCTTCTACTTTGAGGATAAACACAAAGCAATTCCTCCAGTGAGGAAAGAGGAAGCAGAAATATTTTCTGTAATTATACATATGTTTGTATCCCCTTCATATAAAAGCACAGAAGCACACAACCACCACAGAAATCAATTAAAGAAAACCAGACAAAACCAGACAACTTGTAGGGACAAGAAAGTAAAGAAAAAGATGAAAGGGAGAGCTCCTGGGTGATGGGCAGGTGGAGAGGGGCAGGTAGACTGTGACTTGAAGCTACAGGTAAGGAAAGGGACTTTGGGCGCTGGATTCCTTTTGTGATTGCACGTTACTGAATAGCTCTTTGTCCACCTCAAACAACAGCTCTGACCCCAAAAGTAAGTTTTTCCTCCAAAGAGAAGAAACCTGCTAGACCTCAAAAGGTGCTCAGTGCATCTGATGAGAAAGGAGAGGCATCAGGTCCAGAGCGCCCTTGCAGCAGTAGGACCTCAGGAGAGCGGCTTTAACAACTTTGTTTAGACCTCCTGAAACTTTTTTTTTCCCCCCTAAAAGACCAAGTTTACCAAACAGGGACACACACTTCCTATCACTTCATTGCTTTCTTACTGGGACTGTAACTGTGGAGACTCCTGGGCAGCCAAAGCAGTTTCATGGGCCCAGAACAGACTGAAAAATGGATTATCAAGGAACACCTGGGGAGGAAAAACGCATCTATCTCACTCTGGTTTTTAGCGCTAATGCTCTTCCTACGTATACTTTGTGAGGTTTGTATATTCTGGGCTGTCCAGTGTATAATATTCTCAGCACTGTTAGAAACCCACCAGCACACACGCAGAGCGCTTCACAACGGTGACGAAGGTTTGGCAGAAACCCCGTTCAAATTGCCCACATTAGTGACTTTCCAAATACTTGCACCAGTGATGGACTGCCTCATTCAGGCTTTACCTTGGTTATGGAACGCTCCAGCTTCGTCTTGGACGACAAGGTAAAAATTATTGGAAAAAAGTGAAATGGGGAGTATTTCCAGTATAATACTTTGGTACTTGTGGAGTTGAATAAAACCTAGCATTCTTTGTGACTTGTGCTATATGTTTTAATTCACCTTCCCAAATAATTTATAGCAATGATTCACATTTTTGACTACAAGTAAATACAATTACCTATTCTTAAAAAATCAAAGATACTGCAATATGTTTTCATCGAGTTTGTGTGAGTAACTACATATTAAAATGGCAAGCATCCCTTCCAATAACATTCTGGCAGAGTTCACTTCTTCTGCAAGTAATAAAAGCGGAGGAGAGCAAACCATGCTCCAAGATGTTTGGCTGCGGCACCACGAGACAGCTGATGGGTTCCAAATGTCTGTCAGGTCATTTTGCAAAACCAACCACCGCTAATCAATAGTGAAATTTTTCTCTCTGTGGCTTAACTATATTTCTGGTTTTGTTAAACAGAAGAAAATTGCCAATTAGTTGGACTCTGCCGGACCACGCAGCTAGGGGAAACATACTGTCAACCTGACCGGTTCAGTTAAGACAACGCAGTTCAATTGCAGTTCAATTACAATACTTAATCGATCACCGACTGTGCATGCAGGTTTTGTGAAATAAGCTGCAGCATCTTACTCTTGGTCTTCACAAAAAGCACGTCACTCTCCACAGGCCGTCTTGTTTCTAAGCATCCAGCCATTTTTTTAGAAGCCCCAAACTCAGCTTTGCATTTCTAGGATGCGAGCCTTCCTTCGCCTCCATCCCTTGGCCCAGAAGTCATGTCCTTTTTCTCTTACTCTTCAAACGTCTTCCTTTTCTTGATTCCGAGCTACTTGGAACAGAGATTGTATCTCCCTCTTTGTTTGGAAACTCCATAGCAGTTTATGCATTGCAGCAGTATAATAAATAAAAAGTAATAAAAATGTTAGGAAAGTCCTTAGAAAAGTCCACGTTATTTTTACAATTACTCATGCCGCCGCTATTTAAGAAACAATGCCAGGAAGATCTAGGACTTGAAGGGGACTTACAAGAATTTTTGTAAGAATACGCCATTGAAACGATGATGTTACCGACAGCAAAGTGTTTTGCAAGGTGTACGGCTTCTCCTGCTGCTTTTTCGAGTGCTTCTAACAGATGTTCAATTTCAAGTGGTCTGCAGATACCAATAGGCTGATGGTTCTGCAGGAATCGGAGCAGCAGATGTGCCCCGCATTATGTTTTGCTATTCCCTTTATGAATTGATACGTCACCCCGTGGGTTTATAGCTAGTTAATTTTGTAATGACATCACTATTTCTATACTTTTAATGATCCTCACAGGATTTAATTTCTCAAATAACAGAACTCTTGATCCTGGAATTGCTATGTGAAAGCAATATATAATAAACAGATTTGTTTACACGATACAGTTCTATTTCCCACCAAATGCCTTCGCTGATAGCTTTTAGGTAATGCTGGTATGCAGGTGAATTCTTCCAAAGATTGCAGATTTACAACATGGCCTCGTTTCAGGGCTCTAGACTTAACGTCTGTGCATCTCTCTACAGGATCATTACCCTCAAACAAGTATCGCTCGGTGGCTGGAAGGAATGAGGATAAGAAGGGAATAAGGATAGAAATAATGGGGATTACCATTGGCTCTGCTGTAGCCCCTAGCTATTGCCCCTGTCAGATGCTGTGCTCCACGGCGGTGTAACTTTCCTTCTTGCATGGTACCCAAATAAAATCACAATGTACAGGAAATTGCGCTGCATTTTCCACTGACGGTGACCTGCCTGTGACAGGGCAGCGCTCCGGCTTTTGGCTTGGACGCTTTCAATCTTAAAAGGGAGCCAAGTTTTTCTCTCCCTCAAATACAGTTGCAGAGGTTGTTAGAGCCCAGAGGTTTTGCAAGCCCTTGGGGCGAACCCCTGATAACAGCTGCGGGCTGCGCAGAGCAGGCAGCAGGACACCACCTTTCTCCCCTGGAGTATTCAGTACTGTTAAAGAATGTCTTTCTTCTTGTTTTTAAATACAGGGAGGGAAAAGTGATGCTATTTCCTTCATAAAAACTAATTTTCTGGTATTTAAAAATCAACTGGGAAAAAACGTTAAGGGTTGTAAAAGGTTCTAGTGAGGTATGTCATGTTATGAAGCCTTGAAACACACCTGAAAACTTTTAACTTTGAGAAGTGAGAAGTGGAAACTGCATAAGCATACATTTTTCCCCTCCATGATAACTCAGAAATTATATTCCCACATTCCTGCAAATATCAAAATACATCTTTAGTAAAAGCCAGCTCTTGAAAAGCGTCTAATTCTTAAATTTACAGAATGAACGCTATCCGCTCTTACACGCCCTTAAAGATCAAGGCTTTAATTTCTAAGCAGCAACTAGATAATTTTTGCACGCGTAGAGAAGAGGATGATCTCCAGTTGTGACCACAGGCAGAGTCTCCACAGCCCTCGCAGGAGCTGTGCGCCTGTGCTGAGGTCTGAATCCATCCCTAGGAAGGTAAAAGGGTGAGAAAAGTATTTTTGTGAGTTTTCCACAGCATTCCTTCCTTTTTTTTTTGGATAAAAACGTTCCATCTTTATTTCTTGCAGTTCAGATTTCTTTAAAAAAGTGAGTATGAGCCTCACTTTTTGGACTCACTGAGCGCAAGTCTCAGATTTAAACATATGGAACTCAGGAAAGCTAATGCTGAGGTAAAATCAAATTTGACTGGCCTTCAGCACTGAAAAATAGCAAAGAACAAGCTCCACCCGGAGGTCCACACCTATTGCTTGCATACATTAGCTGACTTCCATCTAATTTAAATTTAAGCTATAAGCAGGCGCGTTGTGTAACAGCAGGCAGCACACCGAGCCCATGAACATCTCTGACTACTCTGAATGCAGAAGCGCATTCCCCAGAGAGATGGCTCACCACAAGCGCTCCAAACCCACCTCTCACGCTCTGCTCTGGGCTCCCAAGAAACGCTGAACCAAACTCTTCCATTGCTTGAACTCAATATTTCTCCCCCAAAAGCTCCCAGCCAGGATTTTCAGCCCCTCTCCCAAACGCCTTGAACTATGGGATGAAAATCACGCTCAAAATCTTTGCTCCTCCAGTGTAACTAAACTACTTATACTGGGGAAGCTCGTTTGTGCAGGCGACTGGACTTCCTCAGGGGCTTTCCTGAGAAACAAGGACCACCATAAACCTGCAAGTCTAAGCCAAGGGCGCATCACCTTAGTCCAGCCTTCTCCAGAAGTCTCTCTGAAGAGAGCCTTCCAGTGCATCTCCAGTTCTTCCCGTCCTTCAAAACCTGAACTCCTGGCCAAAACACACACCCTCCTGCCCATACATTTCCCCGTATGGAGACTATGAAGGAACCGACACACACACACATGGCAGATGTTGGGCACGTTGCTCAGCACACAACTTCAGAGTGCTCAGATACATCAGTCGGGAGCTCAGCAACCTAACCCAGATGAGACCCACTATATTTAGGGTACAGCTACTTTCTAAAAATGCATTATCTAGACAAAACAGTTGAGTATCTTAGGGATGCAGGTTCTGGTTTTCCGAATATTTCTGATATTTACTCTGACATTTCCTCTGAGTGCGCGTGGTGTTTTGAAAGGAAAGGAGTTTTCTGTTGCTTAAGGCCAGTCCTTCCTGTTTGTTAGTTTATCCCAAACCTAAGTTTGCACGTGAATAAAACTGTTGCTTTAAGTCTGATTTCAAACATGTGGTAAAGGAGAATCTAACAATTTTATGAGATATAGTTACTTTTGTAGAGGGTGAGTTTGCCCGAGGGAATTTTCTGTGACTAGATTTATCACAAGTTTTTTGAACCAGATAATTTTGTTTGATAGCACATCTGGCAGCATCATAAAATCTTGACGTCCCAAGCTATTACACAGGAATTACTTTTGTAAATCATTTATGAATATTACTGTTGTAGGCCTATTCTGGGCAGTAAGAAAGGAAACGGAGCGCTGAAGGACAAAGGAAGGGAAAAAGGATTCCCTGCCCTTTCGGGGCTCATCAGATAGGGTGGGTATTTATCATTTTAAATGGGAAACATGCTGTCATTGATACAGCTGAAAAGTCCGTGTAACGCAACTTGTTCCCCATATTCCCTAAATAGGCAAAAGGAGAAGAAATTCTAGCTGAGGAAAAACATAAATCGATCTCTCCTGATGAAAATTTGCCCTATCCGAATCTTAAATAAGGCTTCCCAATTAAATGCTGCATATTGCTAAAAGCATAGTAAATACAAACTAACAACTCAAGAAGACTAAAGGAGGAAAGTTTTACTAAGGTCAGCACTAAGGCAAAAAATAAAGCACATTTTAGCTCAAAAAAAAAAAAAAGGTATTTACAAAAACCCCATGGTGACATGCCTTTTGAATACGGCAACATGACTGAATGGAAACTCTCCACGTAATTAAAATAACATGAATAGGTTTTCTTAAAACTGTGGCTGCTAGACATATGCCTTCAGACGGGAACCTGGCAAAACAAAAGATTATGTTCACTCTTAATACCATGAACTATCACACGATAAGCAATTTTGGAAGATTGCACCTATCAATTTGGATTGGAAATACATCAGACACTGAGAAAACTTTGGGTGCCGCTACCCTGCCAAACCCGAAGTCTGGCATTATACTCCTTTTGAACGATATACCGTGTGTTTCATTTGCAGTGGATGAACCGACACCAAACACACCATCACCGGGCGGAGGGGCAACAGAGGGGTCACCCAGTAAGACTCGGCAGCGGGGTACTGGAACCAGCCCTTCGCTCTTCATTCCTGACGTCCCCAACACGGGAGCTACCAAGTGTTATTTTTGGGCCAGAGCAAAGGAAAAGGTCGTTCGCAATACTCTGCAGAAACATATTTCCAACCTTAGGTAAGAAGGCATTTTGTTGGGGAATTTCCTTGCTGCGGGGCCCAGTAAGGAGGGAAGGAGCAATTCTCTGACAGCTCCTATTAGGCTTCCAAACGCCAGGCTCCTTCAGACCACAGCAGGTCTACGAGGGACGCAAAGAGCCATTACGGACCACGTGCCAGAATTACGCCACGCGCTCCCCCGCCAGAGTAGACCATTTCTAAATTCGGCTTCCTCCCAGGAAGCAAATTCCTGCCTATACACACCCACAACTGATTTCTTGCAGATGAGCCCGCTGCCCGCTAAAATCCAAAGTGGACTGCGTCCGCAGGGTGCCGAGGATTCACCTCGGCAGGGCAGAGCTACGGCAAGAGCCACCAGCCGCGGCCGAGTCGAGAGGCACTCCTCGATTTTTTTAGAAAGTGGCAGTAACAAAGAAAGAAGCTCTAACATGAAAAAATAAGTTTAAATTTTTGATAGTTTCAGATTAACTAGAATCAGAAACGTAACATAGTTTTATTAATTGAAGCATGGATGCTTTCAAGCTGCACACAAAGAGCCCAACCAGGGAAAACCCCACAACACAAACAAAAGGAAGAACTGAAAAGAAATGGTGGTTTCCAAGGTCATGAATGATGTCTGCAGGGTATCATCTGGACACTGCCGCTCAGACTTGCCAGCATGAGGCAACACTGGCTGTAGCTAAGAAATTCGATATTCATATTCTGTTTATCCCCCTCTTTCTGACTGCAAACACATGTTCTGTCTTTTCAATAAAGATGTGGAACACATGCACTGAATAGGTACAGAAGTCTTAAAAGTCATCTGTTAATTGCAGATTACGTAGCAAACCTTCCAAGGGAGACAGAACTGGAAAAAAAAGGGAGACAGCCACACTAAAACTAGAAGGCATGAAAAAGCTCAACAATGTAATCAAGGAAGGTTGATTCATATATTTTTTCATAATTCAATACAACTATTATAATATTATTTTAGACAATTCCAGGGTGCCAAAGAGTGCTGAAGGCTTTTTTGTTTAGTCCATTACAGACAGCGCTTGCCTCAGTAACTATGCTGAGGGAAGAAAATCCATCATGTATTAACCATACTCCAACCTCCAATAGAAATATTCCCCATTTTGTGAAGTAAAGTGAGATGTGGGAGTCCTTGACCTTCTAAGTAATTAAGGGAAACAGAGACATTCTTGTTTTTATTAGAGAGACACTAAACTATTTGAAAATAATTTGAATAGCTGGAGAATTAGTGTATTTGCCTGTTCATGAGTAGTGCAGATAGTTTAGAGTACTCTTGGGGGCAACACATCGTAATGAATATCTGCTATTCATATTTAATGCAATCTGCCAAAGAATGCTTTTGGGAGGACTTTCTGTGTCAATATAATGATTAACAACAGAACTGGAAAAGTAAATGAATTCCTGCAACGGGTGGGGCTGGCAAAAATATCTTGCAGTACTACACCAGTAACACTGGATTTAACTGTACTCTTTTTAATTATACCAGTGGAAAATCCATTTCCCAGGGAAAAAAAAAAAAGCAAGCAAGCTTTAAGTTGGAGTTGAAGCAGTAAATAACCAGCAGTAATGGAAGGAAAAACAATTCCAGCAGAAAACAACGCTTAAAACAACAATCTGCCTGGCCCAAGGATGTCTGAAAAGCCTGAGATGCAGTAATACTGCCTACTAAATATAACAATTAGTATTTACATAGCACTGTCCAAAAGTAAAGCTTTCGTTCCTTGTCTACCTCTTCCAATTCCTCAGATGATCTTACCTTCCATACATTTTTTCATACCTAAAAGTTTTACATAAAACAGAATATAAAGTCCTTTATTCTTTACAATCCACTTTTAAAACACCCCAGACAGAAAAGTATGGAAAAGCTTGGCTAAAATACAACGAATGACCTTAGTACGGATTTTTCTCCTTGACATCCCAACAGCCCTCTAAATAACACATTCAGATTTTTATTTTTTTTAAACTATCTGGATGAAGCAACCTTACTAAGTTAATATAAATTCCAGGACATTCTTGTATCAGGCTCACCGCTCTCCCCTGCCCCCTTACCAAGCTACTCCTACTCCTTCACCCTTGCAACAAATGAAGGCAGAATATTGAGGATCCAAAGGCTCACGTCAGCAGCCTAAGGACCAAAACGTGGTGGAGGGCTAGAGGTAGAATATGGGATTGCTCCCACCAAATGCCATGGGCTACGTGAATTGCCCCATTCAAAAGGGATGCCTGAAGCAGGATGCTCAATCCAAGCAGAAAGGGAACAATTGCCAACTGAAGTGTTTTATTATTTAGCGGCTCTCGCGGTGGCTACTGTCCAGACCCTATTTTAATTTTATCTAGGATACACTCAGGGATTACTTTCACCACAGCATTAGCTCAGATTCAGTTTTTTCCTCCCCATGCCACGGTCTCCAGCTCACACCAACTGGCTTTGTTATGTAGTGGTCTTCACCCATGTTAAACTAATGAAATCTGACTATTCTGGTGAAGTAACATTACAGAAACCAGTCTTACAAAGATGCTCTACCACTGAGTAGCAAGGCTTCATCTTCCCTGTGCTGAGATTCGCTTGTGGAATGGCAACACCCCGCTGCGCCTCGCGGTTCCATCAGCCATTACAAAGACAGTACTTTCCTCATCAGTTTTCAACTCGGTGGATATACTACAATGATCTGCGTGACTTTTACATACCTTCCTTCTCAAATGCCAGGTGGTGCCTCCCTCGGTTAGGATTTTTTTGTAGGTTTTGGGTTGTTGTTTTTTTTTTTTTAAGAACAATTTTTATAATTAGTCTTCTTCTAGAAATTAGAAGTTGCAGTTACATCCACAACAGATGCTTTATAAAGAAGGTAAACTCTTCTTAAGCTGGCGTTCTGACATTGTGACAGTTGCCTTACTGGTCTCTGGCAACAGCATGACCAGCGTGACGTCTCATGACGGCAAGATGGGCCCCTTCTTCCAGCAATAACGAAGAGCAATGCCACCCAGATACCAGAGCTGCCTGTGTGTGCCTGCATGACAGCTACTCACCTCAACCTAAGATGCTTTTACTTCAATAAGATGTCGTGTAACAATCTTTGCCCATATTTTTTTATTCCTCCCCCAAATATTTCACTAACATTTTGTGATTTTTCTACTGTAAACGTGTCAGGCTCTGTAGGACTTTTGTTAAGCATCCATTTCCCACAGCTGCTCCCAGTCCAGCAGAGAGATGAACCCTGTTGGTCTGGGACAGGCTGGCACACGACCCAAAAAAGCATGGGAATGCCTCCAGTTTGGCTTTCCCTTACCATTTCTAAATGGGCTAAGCAGTAATCTTCTGAAACAATCTTCGCTAATTTTTTTTTTTAAATATAGAAACAATTCCTCATTATTAATGCAAGCGGGGAAGCCTGCATGCCATCTGATCTCAGGAGTGAAGACGTCTGCTCTGTGCTGTATGGGGTAATACAGGGGTAGGTAAATCAATCGGACTTATAAAAGTAACGATCTTCTTGACCGTGGTTCTCGGTCGGTGCTAATGCATAGTTCATGTATGCGTAAAAGTGATATTTTTTCAGCTTCTGACCTCTTTAGCACTGTGACCAGCCCTCTAATTATTAAGTATTTTGCACTATGTATCTCAGTATAAAAACAGAAGCCAAGTCACAGGTCATGGAGGCAACACCATTATTAACATCAATGAAACTAAATCACTCCATCCTGCGCTCTTATTGTAAGCCCCTTGTGCTCACAAAGTTAGTATGTCTAAAATAGTGTTGTCTGTTTAACAGGGCTGGAGATACCTACCCCAAGTGTAGATTAGGATAACTTATAATGCAGATATAAGGTTATCTGCCATCATGGAAAGTCTAAAACTAAGACAGAACAAAATAAAACAGGACAATAATATGAAGGCTTAAATGATTGTAACTTTGAACAAAAGCTGTTGAACTGCATTGTTTTAAAAAGATTAAAGAAATCTTTATAGCATTCCTATTATGTAAAATAATTTCTATTGGATTTTGCATGAATGGAAAGAATCTAGAAGATAAATAGTACAATAGCTTCAAGCATATAGAGAGCAGTGGTTTGGCCAAACTTTAATTTCTTCAGGTCTTTGCAAGCAAGATATATATTCTTCCACCACCCAGAATAAGTTCTAATTTTAATAGAGGCCATCAATCATACTGACCTCAGCCCATGGGTGGCTTTTTTGTTAAAAAAAAAGAAAAAAAAAATTTAAAACACATCCACAATGAAAAACAAAAACCTGAAATATAACCCAAAGCTCAACCTGCTTGCTTCCAAGAAGTTGTCTCCATAACTCTAGTGATATTAACCTCAAGCTCCAGAATCAGCAATCTACAGGTTTTGAAACTGTCACCACCAAAGGTAAGAAAACAGAGTAGTACAAACCAGAACAGTCATCCTGCAGGGGACTGTGTCTGAAAAGAAATTCTCATTCAAGTCACCCTCCTTCCTATTTTGCCAGTTTTAGCTGGTATTTTCAAACACTATCGCCTCAAGCCATGCACAACAGCAGCCAGGCTTTCATGCTCAGTCAATGCAAGCCAGTGCTGCAACGCACCTTGACAAAAATAATGCCCTGAAAATGCCAGGACCAGGGCATAAAGACGCAAACCCAAAGATTCAATAGCTGCCACTTATTTGCATAGCCACAGAAAGTCATACTATAGCACTTTGAAAGACTGAACACTGACTGGTTTATTAATCATTAATAATGCACCTGCAACACTCTTGATTCCACAGGAACAATTCATGGAAAAGAAAAACTCTGCATATCTGATCATATACCTTTGGTATTTACCATTGGTAAATGGAATCAAGTTAATGGAAAAAGTTCCCATTAACTAATAACACTATTTCTTCAACAGGTGAGTGTTCTTGCAATATCGGGGGATAAATTCAGTACAGTATTCTGACAATTAACCAGGATAATTTCTGAAAGGATTGGAAAGTCAAACAGTTACTTGTAGACCTTCTGGCTGAAAGTGTTTCGTTTTTCACCTCCAATAAAGATGAACACTCTGTAATAAAACAGCAAATACAGGCCTGACCCAATTATACCTCTTCCCACATGTGACTACATGAAAACTGCCCACATTAACTGGGGAAAAAAAATTGCTTTACTTTAAGACTGCCCAGTCTTCAAATATGCATACATGAGATATGAAGCCAGAATTAGTATTAGGCAGCACAAACCCCACAACTTTACTCTTCAGAAGTTTTTTCTTCCCTGTGGTTTCCCATTCACGTTTGGAGCTTCAACTTTGTGTGCTTTCTATTGAAAGATGTATGAGGGGCACTGCTATAGCAAGTCTCCTTTTCCTTTAGTAGAATGAGTAGCAGTTCTGCAAATTTGCTGTTCAGTGAAGACCTTTTCGTATTGAACAATCACAGTTACGTATTTAGACAATCATCTTCATAACAAACTGACCTGCAAAGCTGTATACATTCTGTTTTTCCTCACATGGGTGATAAATACATCAGTCACCTACCGCAAAGACCTCCAGAGATGTATCTTGTCAATGTGATGCTACTTAAACAGTAGGGACGGCTCTGTTTGGAGCCACTTAAACATATATAAAATTAAGTCCAAGCAGGAAACGTGCGTTCGTCATAAAGCAATGAAAACAAACTTGCCCAGCTAATACACTCAGCAGCACTGAAAATGTGAGTGCTACATGTGGAACCCAACCATAGACTCAAGGGCTCATTCTGCAGCCGTAGGCCACTTACAGCTACTAGCTGTCCACTGGGCTGCTCTTCACAAGCTGCCTAGGAAGAAAGCAGTTACTTACGGAAGAAAACGAAAGCAGTATTAATTACTGCGCAACTTAAGAGAATTCTGTACTGAGGAGTCATCACTGTTCATGAATACACAATGGCCATTTTTTCTTTAAACACATCGGATTCTATAGCTAACACGATAATGCAGGATATGCCAAAATCCTCAGCAGGTTTTATCACCCCTCGTTTCCACAGCTTTGGTATGTCATATAGTTGCATGTTTATTTTTATAAAAACAAGATTAAGTGAAAATGGTATTTCAAAACAAATGCATGCTCTTTGCCCAAGTAAAATATATCACAGAAGAACAACTGCAATTACTCTTAAAATAATTTCAGAATGAACACGATCAGTCTTTGTTAGAGTAAAACTGGTCAATAAAAGCTATTAATACCAAGTGCTTACTTGCAGGTGACGGGGTGCTGCATCCGCTAGTTGGTGGGTGGCTCTGGAGTCCATGGAGGGAAGGTAGCGACAGTCCACCGATGACTGGAGGAAAAAGTAATGGATATGGCGCTGCTGGATAGTGAGTCATATGTCCATTCACTGCTGGTACTGGACATGTGCGGCTGCTGGTTGTCATGTTAACACCTCACAGTGTATAAATATTATGTTGCATCACTCCAGGCCAGCAAATAGATACCTCAACTTGTGAATGAAGAGGGCTGTCAAGCCTGCAAGTACGGCTTGAGCTGGATTGCGTGATGATGAAAAGGTAATTCACTAGATCAGGTCCGTCCTATATTTCATTGCTGCTTCCTACTGTTCTCTTTCCCAGGACATTCTTGCTCTGCAGACCGTCGACAGAAAGTCTTCTTACTCTGGGTATCAGGGCACAGTTCAGTTGCTTAAGCGAATGTTTTTCTGGGTAGACAGTTGCTCTCTACAGATGCATACTGATACAGTCTGTGGGAAGAAGAAAACCATATATTGATTAAAATATACATATTTTTAATATATACACATAGAAAAATCTTCTATCCCTTTGCTACTTTTGTTAAGTGATTACTTATTTATCAGTGTCCTGCAAGATCAGCTTGATGGTCACCTGGGGGTAAAATTCTCACTCTACTGAAGCTAATGGCAGAACACCCATTAACTTGATTTCCCTGCCTGATGTGTTACACCAAAAGCAGTTTCTGGACAGACACAATCCTGTTTTGGAAACTGCCAGTTTTGAAACAGAGGCATCAATAATTACCTGAAATATTGACACTGGGGGAGGAAAAAAAAAAATCGATTTCTGAAAAATTTCCGCGTGCATGAAAACTTTCAGTTTCCCCATAGAAGCTACAGAATGAAGGACACTGAGGAGGCTCTCTGTTCGCCTCAATGCCATGGCTCAGGCAGGGCAGTGGGGAACTGTGTCTGAGGGTGATTTTGTATTGGGCTGTTAAAACACTAATTGGTTTACCAGTGACTGTTCTCACAAAGGACAATTAGTTTATCTTATTATCACTTAAGAGATACCTCACTGATCGTTCTCTCTTTTTTTATTTTTCTTTTTTTTGGGCGGGAGGGGGAACTGCCTCTATCACCAAATAAACAAGCACCCGTTATTTCCTAAGCTGGGTGAGTGAGTGACGCGATGGCAATACGCTGCTCCTGTGCTCTGCTGGGGAACTCGCCTGCTCTCATGACCACCACCTTCAAAGTCATCCAGAGCTACACACGCCTTCTTCCTCCGTGTTTCACCCAAATGGTTGGTGCCTATCAAGGGGTCCTCATTTTCTCAGTCTCTGTACTGAAAGCCTCAGGCTGAGAACAGGGCACTTCTTGTACTACTCTCAGCAGTGAAGTTTGCTCTCTCCACAGCTGTTTAAGTCTATGTACAGCAAATGGCTGGTCTTCTCGGAAACAACCTGCTTGTGCAACACTAGTAAGTGCTACTGGTGTCTTCAGAGCTACTGGGAAGGCTGCAGCCGCTCCATATTGCAAACACTACTCCTGGAGTTATTTGTGCAGTGCTCCAGGCAAAAGCCGGCGAGCGCTGCAGCCGGCTCCCGAGCATCACCACCCTGCACGAGGAGTTACCCATCTGCTCCAACACCCACTGTTGAGGGAAGACAGTAGGAGCCACAGAGTAAATTCAACCACCCAAAAGCAAGGCAGTCCAGGGCTGCCTAAAGGCTTTGTTTCTTGAGACAACGTGCTACGCCCTTGCATCTGCTACAGTCAGTGATCAGTAACAACGTCCACCGCTGTATAGCATTTTTATTCGTAATTCTTTGAAATTACAGCCTGAAACCAAAGGCAAGAAGAATTTTGGGTGGGAAAATAAAGGCACCGGTGAAATGACTTGTCAAGGTCACAACGCAAAATCGATGCCAGAGGAGGGAAACTGCGACAACACAACGTTGACTATCACTACTGCTACTCAGTCTAGTAGTTGTCGGTAAGAATTCAAATGAGCAAGGAAAAAAAAGGAAAAAAAAACACCCCAAATGCATACGTTTGCCTGTCAGAGAGCAGCGGAGTGTTTCTGCTCTGTGTGGAATACCAGCAAAGGTTACCAGCTGTGCATGTTTTCAGATAGCAATTTCTGCTGAGTGCAGCCTGCTTGGGGATAACAGAAATGTAGCTTGTAAGTATTTGATAACTGTGTAAATTATGCACAAAATACCTTTAATGCTAATGGAGACAGACGTATGCAGAGATGAGACTGTTACAGGGAGTATAGCGAGCTAATGCACAGCTGTTGGCCATGCCGAGCTCGAGGACCACGTGCCTGGAGACCGGTGAAACCAGGCAGATCTTCTGAGGAAGCCTCAACAGCCAAAATATATCCACTCATTAACAACACAAAATGACATGAACCATCACAGGTGACTGTTTTACCTAGCTAAAGCTTTACGAAGTTTAAGAGACAGGGAAAGCCAAGTATCAAAGGAATATGCAAAGAACTAATGTTTTCTAAAGCAATTCCACAAAAGCCGGCAAAAATGCCACGCTTCAAAATGTTTGCAAAAAAACAAAGAGGGGAGGGGTATTGATGAAAACCAGCCCCAAAAATCTATGCATTAAATGAATCACAGAACAAGGCCACCTATTTTTAAATTATGTAAGGCTTTGAAAATAAAACTCATCTTACAGAACTATGTAATACCTTCAGTTATATTTCTATTAGCCAGAAAGATGTAGAGCTCAGCATAAATTATAAAAATTCCCAGAACCACAACATTCCCAGAACCACATATATTTGTATATTTAAGTGACAAGTATTCAGAAAAGAAGCAACTCCTCCAGGACGGAGAGGAAAAAAGGGCACTCGGGAAACTCTTTGGTCACTTCCTCACCACTGGAGGAACATGTTCTGTGGTGGACCTGCTGATGACAAAATGCAGCAATATTATAGCTCCTTAGTATGTAACTCCATATGAAATATCTAACAGTGTCAAAACTAGATTATAATCTGATAGTTCTAATCCTATAGTTCTGCATCCTTATAATTTGATGTGAGGTGTAACTATATACTGAAATTACTACCCGAAAGCAGGTTTCTCTCGCCTGACTCAAAAATCACCCTCCTTTTACCCTTCATGGCAGGAAATTTCCTGCAGATAGGTGTGCCGGAGATGAGCCTTCAGAATTTGTTCCTCTGCTTTTCTCTCTAATTAAAGGCAGAGAGAGAAGACAGCGTAAAAGGTATGATGCTCTAAACAGTATCAGTCAACTCTAAATAGCATCCCTCAGGAGCAGCAGGACGTTACACGTGTTCAATCTGTACGATGGCTGAGGAGGAAATCCTAGGCAGATGCCTATGTTCCAGCCACTCTACCCATGTAAAGAAGCAAATGTCACCCATGCTGTGTGCTTTCTGAGGGATTTCAAGTCACCAGCTCTGCTAACAGAGATTACAGACCCATCACCTCCATCACTGCACAGCAGAAGACACCACAAAGTAGAAACTGCTGCAACACAGGAAACCCAAAAATCAGTTGTCCCCATGCATGCCAGCTCCATGGCACTAAAGGCAACTCCTAAGGTAAGACTTCACTCGTGTCACCAGACTGACACGTTCACACCCCTCAACTCACTGATGAAGATCCCCAGCATTGGATACCAGCCACAGACGTCTAGGCTGCAGATGGTTTCAAGGTGAAAACACCTCTTTTCCTCAGCTAAACCTGCACCACAGTGCAAAACACTGTAAGACACTGTACGGGTGCCAGCTTTGAGAAGGAGACTTTCCTTTGCTGTCACTTGCTCTGGTAAATGCCCCACAGCTGAAGAAGCAAGTCCTCTCTGGACTTTGACACTTGCCCAGAAGCAAGCCCCATCCTTTCATGCCGTGTGGGCCTTGAACATACCCTCCTCTAGCCTACACCTGGATCCCTTGAGGAGGTTGCTAATGAGCTTACTCTAAATAGGATGGGAAAAGCCAGCTACCACAGCTGAGGAGCAATCCCAGGAGGAGCAAGCCAAACTGACCACAGAGTCACCTTGGCAGTTGTTGAACACCTATTCATGTGAGGCAACAGCACAGATTTCTGCCCTGTACGTATGAGGCAAATTTTTCAGAAAATAGCTGTCATCGAGGCACTTCAGAGGATCTATCCGGTATTATGATGAAAATCCTCTTCCATTAGACTTGTCCTTAGGGACTGTTCATGAGTACAAGGCCCTTAGCATGAACAGTATGGAAAAGGATCATACAGAAAAGTTTCTTTGAAGGCTCACCAAGAGATGATCACATTGTGCACTACATCGCATTGAACAGCGGCCAATGACTCTTCTTTGACAGAACATATGCCTCCTTTTTGGTTTTTACAGGCCTTTTATTGACTTGACTTCAGTGATAAAGCAGATGGCCACAGGGGAAGGAGGCTACAGTAGCTCCAGCGCAGAGCAGACAGCATATTTATCAGCTGCAGTTAATGCAGCAGGTGTACCTGTCTCTTCCACATTTCTTCTTGGTGTTTGTGCAGCTGAGCAGACGTTTAAAACCACAAATTTTCACGTATAAGCTCCAAATCTTGCCGAATAAACAGTGACCCAACTTTTCTTATCGTCTCTTAATTTCCCATGCGTTTTGCACAGGCTTTACTACAGAAAACAGTTTTGCTTTCCACACATCTGTCAGTTCTCCTAGAATGTATTAAATGAATTGGTTGTCATTCATTATATTGCTATTTAGCTTACATTTGGTAACAATATTTGGTATTACTGTAACATAATTCATCCTTCTGCATTTTGCACTTGCATAAGATTTTCTTTTAATTCATAAAATCCCTGTGCTGTTACAGGTGACTCTGACGCACATCAACAGCTGGAAGGCAAGACGCCAAGCCAGGAGCCTTGGCCAATAGTCCTGTGCCAGTAGGAAGGTTATGCTCTGGCCTCCCTTCTGCCAACACCACCCCGATTCCACATTGCTCTTCCTCCCCTCTCACTGTCCATAGCAGGGAATTAAGTTGTCAGCATTGCAAGTAAAGCATGATTTTTGCCTTTTTTTCTTCCCTCACTTCTGAAAAGGTCAGTGGGGAGTTCTGCCCTACCTGTGGTGATGTTTGAAATTCAGTAGTCTTTTTAAGATATCCACAACTGTGGCATCCCGCAAACTTTTAAACTAAATCCACTGCCCCTACACCCTCCCACCACAGCAAACCACTGTTGCTCTTCCTTTACAATTGGGGGGCGAAACCACGGACACAGGAGAGGCATGCCGACACCAGGACATGCTCTGCACGGAGCCGGGTGCTGGGGAATTTGCTGCTCCAAGCCCGGCGGTCTGCAGCGTAGATGTCCCCAAAGTTTCCAGGGTCACGGAGGAAGTCTCTTCTAAGTTCATTTCCCATTTTCTTGCCAACGCCAAAAATTCCCCCTCTCTTAAATCTTAGGCTAACTCCTAAAACAGGAACCTCTGGACTGCAAGGGCAGCAAGATGGGAGAGGCAAGTTGCTCCTCTCCCAGCAACAAAAACAATTGCAGAGAAATTTCACATGCAAAACCTTTCAACAATATATTACATCTTTTTCCCCCAAGAGACAGAATTGACGGAGTCCTTATTTATTACGCGGCTTAGAGACATATTCTAATGCTGTTTTCAAAATGAGTCAAGATCTAATAGTTTCGGAAACCCTTACTGTATTTAATGTATAGTTTGTATTGAAATCCCTGATTATGCATATGCTTTCTATTATGCTAGCTGATGGTGCTGCATTGAGTAGTACTGAATAATTCAGCAGATTTAGCACTAGTCAAGCGTAAATCAGTCAGATACAGTAACACAATAACCACGCTGCCTTTAAACTCTTAAAAATGTGTGGAAACTTTATTTCAAAAAGGGGCGTACTCCATTTTCCACCAGTCCTCGTTGACTGCGAGATGTTGCATTTTTGTTTTCTTGGCTATCCAACGAGATTTAATTAAACAATAAACTAGTTACCGTGGCAGAAGTAAAAAAAAAAAAAAAAAAGCCTTTGGAGTGTTATGTTTCCTTTATTAGCATAGTGATGTGAAACTAAACAGAAAAAGCAATCTAATAACAAACATTCCTTTGAGAAGGGCTCCGGGAGCAAAAGGACATCCACTTATTGTTCAGCCCATCCCATTGGTCCATATACGGCAATAAAGGTACAATAGAAGGAAACAGGAAACAGACTGGCACATCTGCATTATCTTATTAGAGGCTAATGGATATCTGAGAGGAACATGCATCTGATGCTGAATAGTCTGTACCAATCTCCGAAGCAATTACTCTTAATTAGTGGATTCTGTTTATAGATGGAACTTAGTGTACCCTTCTGTATCAAAGAGATGCAGGCATCTGGAGAGAGATATGGTTTTCTTAAAGGGAAAGCACTACAGCACAGCGTGAGGGTTGGGTTGGGGTGGGTTTTTGGCAAATAAAAGCTCTCTGAAGCATAGCATATTCTACTGTATTATTAATCAAAAGAGCATGCTAGTTTAAAAAAAAAAGGAAAAAAACCCAAGACCATACTGTTAATCTCAAACTCTGAAAGTAAACATAGAAAGCTAATACTTGCATATGAATTATATGACAAAAACCACTTTGATGATAAGCAAATAAACAACCGAGCCTAAAATTTTCAACTGCTGGCCAAAAAGCTTAAAATAGCAGCTTAAGTCAGAAGAACAACATCTGCATTTTGTATCTGCCAAGTCTGCAGCCAAAAAAAGTAAACCACTCTATATGACCAGATGCATGAATAAAAAAGAAAATGCATGAAACAGAACTTCAAAGTCAGTTTATTGAAAAGCAGATCTGTAGCTCTTACATCCCATAACCACAATTGTCATATATCTTCAACTATAGGTGCAAGACTTATAGGAGGAGGGAAGATAAATTGTTGTAACAGAATTAAGACACTATTACTACAACACTTTTCCTACATCTTGGTATGTAAGATAGCTGTCTACTCAGGCAACTGTGAATTCCTTTTTGTCATAAAGCTGACACTTGCAAAATGGGTTTCTGTTTTATTTGTTTTTTCCTGACTGAGATTGTTAAGAGATAATTAATATAATTAATGCAATTGTTGTTTATTTGAAAATCCTATTGGGAAGTATAAAAAGGGGGGCGGGAGGGGGAAGCTTCTTTTTCCCTAAGCAGCTATGCTTCGTATTGCCTGCATTGCAAACACACACTGATATATGCCTGAAAAAAACCAAATCTAAATCTGAAAGGGGAAAAGAAGGGAAAAGAAAAAAAAAAAAAGTGAGACACAATGACACCCATTTATTTACACACCATACAACAGTACCCTGCTGTGCCAGCTATTGATTTTAGTGGAACTGAGAGTCCATGTTGGAGAGTAGCAGCTGTGAGTACATAGCCTGAATCCTCATATGGGAACAATACTCTGTAAGCAGAATAACCTATTTCAGCCAACCTTCACGTATAACATATAACATTAAAAACACACACAGCTTACATTTCAAAATCTGAAAGGCGCTACGGTTATTTGTTCCACAAAGGTTCAGGGGAGTTATTAATTTATTTGTGCTAGCACAATGCTAGCATAATGAAGAGATGTGAAGGATTGAAAATCCATGCTTCACATGTCTGTTACTCTACAGAGATGTTAATTCTGTTCTATACTAACCATATTTAAGATCCTCCCACTGCATCAGGCAATATCTCATTTTCTCCTGTTTGCTGTTTTAAACGGCTGTTTGTAACTGAGATGTGGAGTGGGTTTTTTTTTTTGGGGGGGTGCAGTAGGTTTGGGGGGGGTGATGGTGGTGGTTTTGGTTTTTTTACAGCTATCTGCATTCCATGTTTCTTTCATTACTCAGCAGTTGCCAAAACTATACTGAGAAGTAAAGATAAATGGTTAGGTCAGGTGATGAGGTTAACAATTTACTGTGTGTACTGCCCCGAGAGCCAGATATAGTAGAATTGGCTCATGTTTATGTACAGGATGAGAAGTTGATTTCCTGTGCAGTGGCTTTCAATCACCTCTGTAAGGGACCCTCTTGCCGTTTTCTGCAAAGAATTCAAGGGGCTTTGAATACATTTTGTGCTGGTATATAGGATACTCTGCTTTGTAACTAAATGCATTCCTTACTTATTCTGCCACATTCAAAAATCCCAATGGACTGTCAAGAAAAGAAGTTCTCTTTCATTTATGGAAAAAGGAGGGTAACTGAGCTTCCTGCTCCCTGAGCTTAAGTGAACTTTTACACTGATTTCCCCCCCAACTTTAAAAGCTATTTCTTAATGCTTAAAATTGCTCTTTCAGTGGAATCAAAACTTCTGTTCTTGTATTGTCATCTCTGTTGGTCCTTATTAATGTTTCTAAGGATGTAAAACAGTAACTCCATACTGAGAATATCCTAAAAGAGAGACCATCCCACAGACTACAAAGGTTTAGGAGATCAGAGATTTGCCAGACCAAATGTGTGGGTGTTTTTTTTTTTTTCCCCCAGACTGAACCCGTTTCCCTGTTTCTGCCCATCCCCAAACTCGAAGGGAAATATACATCACTCCTCTCAAATACGATTCAGATGATCCACAATTTAGGCAGCACAGAGTAGCCTGCAAAAACAGCTCTTACAAAGCAGGCTAGTCACTCAAGTCATATAACCAAAAACTCCAATACAAAGTTTTTCCCACACAAGGTGCTATGCCTACTGCTTTAGTCTTGTTCTACTACTTCATTTTTTCACTGCTTTTCCTTTGTTCCTGCATAGTTTCTACCTATAGTTCAGAAAAACTAGACTGGACTTTGCAACCCAAATTGTCCTTTACAGTCCTATGTGTCCAACCAGATTGTTTTGATCCTACCTGCTTTATGTGAGATGGCAACCAATGAAGAGGAAAAATTATCATTGATGGGACTAAAGAACCTATCCCTTGGGCTCCCTTCTCACCATCCAGTCAAGGCAGAGAAAAAGAACCACAGATAACAAAGGTGGTCGGCAACCAGTGCCAACACGCTTCTAAGATTTGGGAAGATTTACACAGGCCAACAGGTAGCACCTTAAACTGAGAGCGTACTCAACTGTCTTTAAAGGAAAGGTAGCATCGCTGATCTCTGATTAAGTTCAGAATGGGACATGCTTCCTGTCCAGCAAAAAGATCTTCCATTGAAGGTCTTCCCCTTAACTGGCAATTAATTGGTCTTTAACTCTGGCTACACCAGAGTTAGGCACCTCAAGATAGCATTACATCGATTCTCAGTCAAAGCAAGTTTTTGTGAGAAGGGCTCTTGAAAAGAGATGGGAGGCCAGGGGAAGGGAGACTGAGCAGGCAAGGAAAACCACATCCTACTGTCTACATTCAGTAATGTCATCCAATATTATGGGATGTGCAGATGTCTTCCCAAGTGGTGTTACAGCTAGGAGGATGCAGGGGATCTATCTGAAGACTCACAAGCATGCCCTCAGAGTGCTCATCCTTAACTTTCCAGCTGATGGGAAACATGTCATGGTGACCAATGACAAATACAGCACTTACCATCACTGCAACTACTAAAAAGGCCTTATACTGACTGTTTATAACCTTTAAGAGGCCTCTGAGATCAGTAAGAGAGGTCAAGTGATGTTATTGTTTTGGTGACAGACGGAAGATCCCTAGTAAATGATGGTGGCCTGGGAATCATTAAAAGAACAGAGTACTTCATCTGCTCAGAAGCTGAAGAGGGAAGCAGCTTTAGAGGGCAGCTCCTTGACAGAGAAGTACATCTCTTTGGGAGGCCAACACTCTATGGTCATGATGAGCACTGCAGGTGACCCACTGAAACAGGATGACAAGATACTTCATTAAAGGGGAGCACAAAGACATGCAAGACCAGTGGTAACTTTTACTGGTGACAATAAGCAGGTGCTGGTCTCAAAACCCCAACCAGTGAAGCCACAAGTCAGGACAGAGGTTCATCCAATGCTCTTTGAGTGGCAGGTGCTGAAAACATTAGTGTTGATGGCTATGCTTTATCTGCACATCAATGTAGGTGATGTAAAGTCACTGTAGGCTAATATTGGGAAGGATCAGGGCAATTTAGATTTGCAACATCTGCTGTTAGCCTTCATTGAATAAGACACTGCTAGAGATGACTGTCCCAGTACAGAAGCAAGTCTCATCTCTGTGTTCAGCCTAAGAGGTATCTTCCTGAGAAGTCTTGGTCTTAGCAGAACCATCACAACAAAACAAAGGAGCACACCATCTCCGCCCCTGAGATCAGTTGGGTAGTCTTCCTCTGCATGGACCCATACAGGGCATCTTTAGTGACACAAAGGATGGAACCTAGTAGTCAAATTTAGCCAACCTGATGTCTAGCCACAACTGCAAATCGTGGCATTAGGCTTGCCTTCATCGCCAATTTGAAGAAAAATCAAAAAAATCAGAAGAAAAAGCTCTAGAGCTTCAGTTTCCATGTATGCTTTATTCAATACCTGGACAACTGGCAAATACAGATCTCTTTGTGCCCCACTATGGCACAGATGTGTTGCCTGGAAATGCACTGAAGAAGGGTCAGTGCAATGTAATCTTCACACACCATGCAAAGAAACAAAGACTTCAACAGTCACCGAGATAAACAAAGAGGAGAATAAAATTCTGTTTAATTTGCAAAACATGCATCACAGTGGATGGCTCTGCCTCAGTTCAGCACACTTTACTTTATATGCCACACAGAGAAGGATCCTGCAAGAGTCCAATTTACTGCAAAGAAAAATTCTGCTATCTGGAGTAATCTAAACCCATTGTTAGAATGAACATGTGGATTCACTCAAAAATGAATAATGTTTATTCAAGAGGCTAAGAAACCTGAAGGAAGATTTTGTTAGGGATATGCCTGAATTGTGAAATGATGATCTCGGCTTCTCAATCCCCCAGACAGAGTTAGGAGGCTACGTTCAGGAGGTAGGTTCAACCTGTCAGCAGTCCAATTTTTTGCACTACAAGGCTGGAAATTCTACTTCCTTGGAGCTAGAGGAGTTTGTATCCTTGCTGCATCCCTTTGTCAAGCGAGGAGAGTGATCCAGGTGAAAGAGGGGAGAAATAGGGTTCAAGCATTGGTTGTGAACTTCGTTTCTGAATACTAGTCTGTCGGACCAGAGGTGCATCTATCATCTTAATATCACAGAGGTGTGGACACTGTACTAACACAAAATAACTTAACACACATAATTTATCATCTTTTGTTATATACGGCAAGTCTAATAGCATGTCTGCTGAAAGGTTCTGTAATTCCTCTGAGTTATTAGAGTCTTCAGTCCTACTTTGCCCAGAAGACGACATTTTTGCTGTCTACTTCAGGCTCCTGAACCTTCACTTATTACATATCACAAGTTCCAATATATTTCCAGTAAGACTCCCCGAGGGTCAGCAGAATATGCCAGAGGGCTGGCGGAGATTATCAACATTTATTTTAAAACCTCTGTTCTCTGTAGCTCCCTGTCACAGGAACAATAGGGTAGCAAAATTAGGAACGAGTGCAGCCATTAACTAGGAGGGGACAAAGCCATAGAGTGGATTGCAGAACAAAAATAGCATTTTTATTGTCAATATTTTGCTTAACAGGGAGCCAATAAAGCAATTGCAAAATGCTAATAATACGCTGAGATAACACTGCACACGTAAGCACCTTCAGAGTTGTCCTCTGAATCATCTGAAAATGTTGCAAAACGTTATCCATCAGGTCATAAGGACAGAGGTGCAATAATCAATCATGGTAGCCACAAAACCAGCACATCTTTTCCACATCCTAACACAGTCAGAAGATCTATGTCCCAGAATTATTCTAAGAGGGGTGCTGGACAGATGGATTACATTATCAGAAAGACCAAAGTGAACTACGACCTTACATTTTACTTCCAAAAAGCAACCTAACAGGAGCCTAATTCAAGGAGACTTGTGTCATACATGTCAGTCTGCAAAGTAGGACTCCTGATACAATACAAAGATACTCTTGCAGAATAAGCAAGTGTGTGAATTACTCACAGCAATCGTTCCCAACAAGTCCATTTCTGAAAGCATCTTTCCACTGGTAAATGCAAGACAATTTTCCCCCTTCTGCAGACAGGGAAACTAGCCCGAATTGCTTCACATTTACTGTGGAGGAAGAAGTTGTATGCAGACTCTTAGGGATGGAGACAGGTAGTATGAAGAAGAACCTTGACTCGGATCAAACACTCAACAGGGCAGTATTTAGCCTCTGAATGCATCAGGATCACTAATCTTTCAGCTTCACTGGCTAAGTAATGTATTAAAATGATTAATTTTGAAAGCATTCAAGAAAGTAAGTGAGTATTTTCATAATTATATGTCATGAAATATGAGTTAATTGTAAAGCTCTCAATAGCATCTGGAATCCCATAGGAGCTGCTCCACTTGGCTGACTAACAGTCCCCAAGACGACTCCTCCTGCAGAAGGGCAGGGTGCACTCAGGCAGCGCGTCCTCCAACAAGCCTCCGACAATTCTGAACCACCACGAGGACGAACAACAGCCTCGGGAACAGGATGCCCATTTCTGCAACCTCCAACCCACACACGCCAATAAATGTAAACCAGTAAGAGAAGTAACGCTCCCAAAGCTCCCAGCAGCACCTTCCTCCCGCGTGCCAGGAGTCAAGCCCGGTATGCTGCTGAGTGTAAGCTAAGCCAGCACAGACCCATCTCCCGGTACTGACACCACCACTTCTGCCGCAGGGGCCCGTCCCTCCTTTGTGATTACCAGGCGGTGCAGTCTGAGTCGCTCTGCCAGCTACCCTGCTTTTATTGTATAATAATAACGTATCCAGAGCCAGACAGCGGGTCAGGTACACTTTCCACACCAACTTCATTGCATGCCTGGTAATCGCCCTTCCCCGCTGCAGCAGAATGACCTTCTCAAGGCTCTTCCTGCATGATTTTCAGGATAGCAGCACTTCACAAGTCAGGATCCAGCAGCCCAATGCATCACAAAGGACACAGAAGAGTGAGAAGCTAGAAACTAGGAAGCCCAGCTGGATGCCCAAGGCCGATAAGACAATCTGATTTAACCATGCAAGCACCAGCAGCCAAGTAGAGCATATCTTTGAATGGGGAATGTCAAAGCAGACATGTCACAACGGAGAGCGCTTTTCTAACAGCACCTGAAGTTCCTTCAACAGATGCACACGTTGGGTGAGCAACTGGATTAATCCCCAAGAAAAAAAAAGAAAAGAAAAAAGGGGGGAGGTGGGAGGAAGAGGATCTTAGCTAGTAAGACAGAGCCATTCAAAATGCACTCATGACTTTTGTAATTATAATCAGGCCAAAAAAATCACTAAGCAGAATAGCCCAGTCAGAGATGGCTGAAAAGTACATGTTGGTTCAAGCACATCCCTCGATATTACCCTGACTGCATTCTCTTCCCAGCTAGTGCTGTCTGCGCCAACCGGATCTCAGACAGTTGTCCATTATATGGGGTCTCACAGGGAACCATATGCTAAAGCAAATCAGAAGTAAGCAGAAAAAAGCAATTTAAGTGTCCTCAAAATGATGCATAAGCAAGGGAATGCAATAAAGATGTCAGCTAATGGAAATAATCTCTCAAAATAAGTGAATTCTGTAAAGGCTGTCCCTTCTTTATACAAGCCGAGGTTCTTGCAGATATTCTGCCCATATGGATTCTAAGACAAAGTTTTCCAATTCCCAGCATGGAGTCCATCAATGAAGGGACTGTGAGCCAGGGAGAACCGTGGTCACTCCGCACTGTGTATCCGAGTTTATGAGGGAGAGAGGAAGGGAGCAGAAGTGGGAGGAAAAATGAACATGTTGGGTATAGTCACTGCTGCTTCATTTGGTAACAGATGTGAAGACCACCCTTTCACGAATACAAAGCTCGTGTGTGCTGTCAGAGATTCACAATGACAACGGTCTGAAAAAACACCCCAGTCTACTTAAAATAATTATTTAAAATTAAAAGTGACTAAATCGTCTGGAATACTAAGAAATTCAAGGATGTATTACAAGCAACATACCTGACACATGAAAGGAATAGTCCAAGAAAAATGATGCAGAGCTCTAATATAGCAAGAGATGGAAGAGATGCTAAAGACGACTGAGAAAAAGCACCCTCTAGATCCTTTCTCTGTATAAATAGCTGCATTTATGATACGGAGTAGGATTCGTGTAACCACTCTGACGCTGGTTTTGCCAGACAAAAATGTGTGCTTTAATTTTTAATATATATTATCAAAAAAAAAGAGATTAAAAGACTCCTAAAATAATAATGGGAGTTCATGTGTTAAAGAAAACCATAGGTTTTCTCCCCTTTTAACACATTTTATAACCACAATAATACGCTTATGCTATGGTTTTACCATGTGTGAGCTGAGACAATTTTTTCCTGCATGTGTTTGAACAGTAATGATGGGCCTTAATAAAAAAAAAGAATCAGGTGTATTGTCTTTATTATGAGAGTATAAGCATTTTGCAACAGAAATATTTATTCTCTTGTACAAAGAGGAACGTAAAAACGTAGCCTCTGAACGTCAGATCTCAGCATCAAAGACCAAATGGCCTAAAAGTGGAATAGTAAGAAAATTTGAGAAATGCTACAGTGAGAGCTTAAATTCCAGTCTAGCATTTGATTTAGTGATAATCCTCCAAAAACAGTTCTGCATCTGATAAACACAGATTTAGGATCCAGTTGTTGACACGTGGTAAGGAAATGAAACACATTCTCCCTATATGAAGTTCACATTTTTCTGGGTGAAACAAAGCACACTTGTATCCCATGTCTCTAATGTACCTTTTAAAGCAGTAAAGAGAACTGAAAGTCACCTACATGAAGCAATATTGTCTGCCGTGATAAAAAGATCTGAATTAAATAGCTTGACTGTCTCATCCTCTCTTAAGCCTTAAAAAAATAAAGGAAATACAATTTAAGATTTACACAGTAAACCCAAGGCACGCAGTTCCTTGACGTTACAACTCTGCTTCACATACTTCACTGCAAAGGTAGGTTATTCACTGAACCTCTTAGGTCAAGCAAAATAGAAAACCCTCTATCAAAAATGAGTGAAGGTAGAAAGTTGAGTTCACTTGAACATATTAATCTTGAACCGATTAATACCAACAACAACAATAATACATTTTCCTTTAAGAAATTATCCACTTTTAAAGAAGAAACAGAAATGTTAGCAGGTCTGGCAAGTGGTGACGAAGGCACCCGTTCACACCCTTCAGAACAGAATCCCTCATTTAGCCATATACCAGCCAACCAGGATTACTTTACCCCTCAATTTTTAAAAGCACATAATTCTGAACAATTATGTTACTCAATGGTCCTGAATATTACTGAATAGCAAATCCATCAAACAGGAAGCTAAATTTTATAATTTAAAACATGCATACACATAAAAGGGGAGGGAAAAAAAAGGATACACTTTTTGAAAACAACATACAAAATTACATAGCAACAGTGTAAAAGCTTCTGGACAATTTCCTTTCCCTAGCCTCCAATGGAGGGTTTATTCCAGAGAGACAACCCTCAGCAGACAAAGCCCGCTTGTAAACATAGGAACACAGGAATTGCTGTACTGGGTCAGATTAATAGTCCATTTAGTTCAGTAACCTCTCATTTGACAGCAGCCAGCATCAGATGCTTCAGGGAACGGATGAAGAAATCTCTAGGAGAGCAATTACAGAAAAACTTTCCCATAAAATTTCCTTCCAACTCTCATCGTCTACTGGATGGCTTATGCCCTGTAACAGGAGATTTTCTCTTGGTCTTTTTGTTTGTTTTTGCTAGCCTGAATAATACAAATAATGCTAAATAATACCCCAAGCATTGTGGATATCTTCTATATCTATATTCCATATGTTTTTAATCCTCAAAATTGTTGGCCCTAGCAGAATTGAGAGGCACCAAGTTTCAACATCACCAGTGTGCTGCTTAAAATAATATTCTGCTATGCTTTTAAATAACTCTCTCGTTTTCCCTAGATGATCCTGTGTAGTTATAGGACCTAGTGTAGCATAGTAAAAGAAAAGTTAAGTGGATGTAACTCACCTTCTTCAAGAGTCCCTGCTGCTCTGTTTTTCTCAACACAGTATACTGCAGTGACTCTTCAGAAAGAGGCTTGGAGAAGGCAGAAATGCCTCCAAATTGCCTCCCCCACCCCAAATGTTTCAGGTTTCCTTCAGGACAAATATTAGTTTCTTTGTCAAATTTACTTGTCCATCTTAATTGCTAGTATACACTTCTTCAAATGTCACCCATCTAGTTAACAACTTCCTCAGATTTCAAACACTTTTCAGGGCAGGGAAAAAAAAAAAATCAATTCATGAATAACAAGTCAAGAGTAGCAGGTCATTTCTCTAATTAAGGCATTGACTTTCTTCTAAGACTGCACTAGAATTATCTGTATAGTCAATTCCATGTTAAAACCCTAGGTAAATATTAGTAAAGAAACAATTACATCAATTAATAATAGCAGTGGACAGATAAACACTACCAAGAGGACTCCATTCGCTCCCCAGACAAACACAATGCCGGTTTCCAAATGAAGGCAGAAGGGGAATAACATGGACCCAAGCTGCCCAAAAAACTGTATTTGCATCTGCACGTGAACACTTCGGCTCTGTAAATACCAAGCCATTTCCAGTCTGCTTGCCATCCTCTCAACCGGTCCACAGCAGGCAGCTACGGGGGAAGCTGCAGGCAAGCAGGGACAGCAGCTCTTGGGCAGTCTGCCTCATCGTTTGACCTCTGGTTGGCATTAGGGTCACTTGTGATTAATCCATGCTGGCTGAAGTCTGCGGGCTGTCTCCAGGATTTTTGGAAAAGGTTGAACATTTGCAGGTTTTGTTAATTTATTCACACTGTCCATGTCCATATGTCTTCATTTGCAAGTCAGCTCAAGCATGGAAACGAATAGAGCATGGGCAAGTATTAGACTAAATTATTTCAGCAATCACATTACTTTTGGTAAACTGCCTTTTGCCAAACCAAAGCATCTGCCGCTCAGAAATGTAACTTCCAAATTTAAAAACTTTTCACAAAAGGATATCAGTTGAAATAGATTTCGGTGATGGCAATCCTCCAAACATTATTGCCGCAAATAAGGCTAGTGTAAGCAAATCATCCCTTTGAAATCAGTTGTGACAGAACACCTGAGCAAGGAACAGCTACATGGGAGAATTTTTTAATTTTCATTTTTAAGCAACACATTGTGAATATCATATGTCAAGTTTCCCCAAACTCTTTTAAAATTACATTCTCCCATTCAGTTCCATCTATATAGAGTCAAAAGGCATAGCAGAAATGGTAAGAGTCTGGTCATTGCATGAGATTCAGGATGAAGGAGGAATTAAATGAACAGAAACAGCTGCTGATGGAGAGCTGGGAAGTCCCAGCAGTATCCTCCTCTTCTCTTACTGCAGGTCCTTCCAAGTAAATTCAACGCAAAGATTATGTCGCATAGGCAGACAAGAAGTAGAACCAGCTCTGTACCCAAGGCTCAGCTCATACTCACATGTGATCTGCCCCTCACAAATATCAAGGAGATGCCACAGAGCTGACAGCATCTGGCAAAACACGGCACAAGGAACCCTTAGTCCAGGACTCCTGGTGCTTTCAGGGACTGATGGCTCAGATAAGCACTGCTGAACATCTGCAGGATCTCCTCACGGGTACGAAAAGCAAGTACCATCACCTATCAGACAGAACGGTGGGGAAGGATGTTCCTCATCTCAACACAGCTTTTCAAAGCGGCCAGCGCTGTCTTGTCTTATGTACTAGGCGAGATGGAGTAAAATGGATGCATTCAGGTTTTTACAAATGTCCCTATAATCTTTTTCTTTATTATTCACCGGATTTAGGAGACGCTTACCCCACCATCAGTGGAGTCAGAGGCTCAAAGTAAGTGTTGCACTACCAGCAAAGGGAAAGAGCGAAAAATAAATCAACCAGCTTAACTAGGATGGCTCAAGAAGGGACAAGATGTAAGAAGCAAGTTCAAAAATACTAGAAACCACTTCTAAGCAACGTCAAGCTAACTGAAATCTTAAGAGTTTGAAAAAAAATGGAAAGTGTTGTGACAAGTAATCTAAACAAATGTTAAAAGCGAAGTTTGACAAAGATAAAATATCTGCCAAACACCCAGAACATAAATGAAACTGCCATTCAGTGAGGGCCAAATAAAACAAGATGTAGCCAGGCAGTTTCTGACAGAACAGTAAGGGCATTGTTAGGTCTTCTTATAGACCTCCTTTCTTCATGGGGGAAAAAAAAAAAAGAAGAAAGAAAAAAAAAAGGCACACCGGTATGTGGAAAAGTGTGTCTCCATTTCTGTATACACCTCAGGTTCTCTGTATTGGTCTGTGAAAGAAAGGGGATGGGGGGTTTGCCCCATGGTTTCTGCTGAGCACTGGGGTGTTGCACACGCTGGAGGGTTCCGAGGACCAGAGCAGGAGGAGATGGTGAGAGACAACAGGGAAAGTCCAAGGGGAGGGAAAAGAGGGTTTGGAGGAGTGGCAAGCTCATCTGAAACTTTTGGAAAGATTTTCATTTTGGTTAAAGCCTATTTCATTTCAAAGGCTAATTAGTATTTTAAATAAAGAACCTCTTCATTAAACATTAACCACCTCATCCTTCCAGCAACCATGCTGAAAGTCAAAGGTTACGAAATGAACAGACGCAAGGTCTTTATACTTCTAACAAACAATAAAACAAGTTTTTCCATAGATTTCTTAATAAAGAAGCAAAATATAGCACAGAGAGTATGATGCCAAAAAAACCCCAACCAATCAACAATCCACAAACTCTGCAGATTTTCTGAACAGCATTTTGATCTTTCCAGAAGCGAACAGTAAAACCAACATATTCCCCACTACAATTTTAGGATCAAAAGGATAGAGAAGTACATACATTTAATTAGCAGGGAGAATACAAAAGCCCATTAATGGAAACAAAAACACATTTTGGAAACAAAAAATACACTTTAAATGTTATATAGAGACACTGACGTGTGTTCCTGTATTTGTGGCAACAGTTCAGGAGGAGTAACTTCTCAACACTTACGCACAGCTTTTCAGGATATTCACTCTTCTATGACGACTTAACATGATCTCCTCTATTAATAGAACTTTTTTGCACCAGTTATCATATGGATATTAAAATGAACAGGCAATCACAGAAACACAGCAGCGACCAACGTCAGCAACTGAATAAAAGACACTACTTCAGTACACGCTTTTGCTTGTAATTTCGGTGGCTTCGAGATTTTTGTTGGCAGCATTTGCTGCAGAGGTTAGGAGAGCCTAGGAGTAATGCTAGAAGCGTGGGTTGTGACTGACCCAGGTGTAAGCCACAGCATGATCCCTACTTAAAACAGCAGCTAATGTTAGTGGAGTATACCTACAGCAAACTACGACACACCACCGTGCTGCAGGCAGAACTCGCCGGCCCCGCAGAGCCCTCCTGCCACAGAAATGAGGGGCAGACCTCTGAAAACCCACCCGAAGCTGTAGGTCCTATGATAGGCAAGCCCAAAAATCTGTCCTGCATAAGGCTCAGCAAATATGTAACTCCAAATGATCTCACAGGTACCTGGATCAAGCCCCTTCAGATACATGGAAACACCTTCTGTGGACCGCAAGTTCAAGGTGAAGCACTTCCTCCCCCGTGGTGGGCTCACTGCTTGCCCATTGAGGGTGTCCCAGGTCCCACCCATCCTCCAAACCATCATCAGACTCACCTGCGTGAGACAGCCTCACTAACCTGCTCCACCTGGCTGCACTAATTACGCTGCAGTTCATGGCGAAGAAACATCACCCAAACTTCCAAAATATATCTGAATGCACATATATACATCCTCAAGGATCCTCAGACACAAAGAATCCATCATTTTAGCCTCAGCTTAAATCACAGTTATTTCCTCACAAGTATCCCATCTGTTTCTTTGCAGGCTGGTCATAGTTGCGTTGCATTTTAATTAATTGTACACATGAGAACTTGATTTTATACAAATCCACTTTAGCAGAACAGCCCAGAACAGCCTTCAGTCAGACTTTAAAAGAAGGCCAGCTTTCTCCTGTTGTAAATACAGGTCACAACAAATTGAGGAAAGCCTAAATGTGTCCTGATCTGCTTACAGGATGGAAATACTTTACATTTCACTATGACAAACATAGCTATGGGTAAAAAAAAATATTTATTTTAAAATCTAATTGTTGTTTAAATATTTATTTTAAACTTACTAACAAAAAAATTTATTTGAATCCATTAATTACACAATTAACATTTAAACCCACCATATGTCAACTATCTCTGTTTTTACTACTTTTAAAACATGAGCCCGTCGGGAACGCCAGGGTCTGGAGTCCTGGGCAGGAGGGGATGGCCAGTGCTGGCCCACGGGGCGAGCACATGCTCCTGCTGCAACCCCCATTCTGGTATCAAGCAGCTGGTATGAAGCTGGTATGAGCCAAGGTTGTAAACATCAAATGAAGTAATCCCTACAACTGTAACTTCTAAAAGCTCAAGAAAGGAATCCTGAGAAAAACTGAAATAAAAAAAATTGTACATACAATTCACAGCCATAAGTTTTCCACACCTACAGGCCAGTTCTCATCAGATGGCTATCTATATTCTACTCGCATCTAACAGCTTCCACGGTTCAAGGGAAAGAAATCCCAGCTATGGACCATGCAATCCTTCACGCAGCTCCTTTCTTACCCTTGTAGCCAGAAAATGCCAACTAACAGAGGCACACATAGGGCTGGCAGCTGGAGGCTGGAAGTAAGCCTCGCTAAGCAGCAAGGCACAGGCAAGAATGAGAGACCCTGGCACAATGAGCCCACCACAGCTCATGGGGTCAGCTGGAAAAACTGTTTGACTCACAGACCCAGAAGTGGGAGGGTTACAAACCATGACTTCTCCATAGAAGAACATTTCAGAAAGACCAGCAAACAACTCTGATTTTTTTTAGGTGTTAGTTAGGAAGGAGATGACTATACCACATGAGGGGAACCGAAGGCTGCATCTCACCTCAATGGGACTTGAAAAGAAACACTGGCAAGCTAATGAACTTCAAGGCTCACTATTCCCTGTAGGATTTAAGGACTACCTGCGGGAGGTATTCCCAGCTGGGGTTAGGCAGATACAAAGCTCTCAACATCTTAAAGTTGGGCCTGGATTACGTCCACCCCAGCGAAGCAGCAGCTCAAAGGTCAAGATAAGAAGGTGCAAGTGTACTTTTTTGTTCTGCAATTTCAGCTTATTGCTTATAGACTACATGGGAAAAATAAATCCAGAGACCATATTGCTTGTTTTGTATTTTAATTAAGTAAGTGCCTGGAAATAAGTAATAGGGTTTTTCCACTGCCTTCTCCTGCTAGCTGCCCAAACACAGTCCTTTCTATAACCATCTCATGGATCAAGATATTCATTAAAAACAAACAATAACCCCGTTGGCACATAAGCTAATTAAAATGTCTCTACCAATTTCACCTTTGCTTTTCTTCTTAGAAGTGAATACATCCTCATTTGACACAAAACCCCGTATTCTGTAATCCCAATCTCTCTCCAGCCACCCACAGTTCTTTTGCCATTACAACATACGACATTTCGGAGAGGCTCTGATGTTGCCATTTTCTTACTGAACTCCCAGAGACGCCCAGACTGTATTCCATTCATTGTGGGCAATTTGTTAATGTCCAATTTACCCAACGCTCTCTGCATCATTTTAGTGTTATGAATGGCTATTGTTAGCCTGCTGTTGTTTGCTCCTTAGAAAAGGAGTTTTTTGGGGGGTTGCTTTTTTGGTTGGTTGGTTTTGGTGGTGTTTTTTTTTTTTCCAAGATTCTAACAAAGTAAAATACTTTTCAGCTCTCTAGAGCTGTAGACCCACTTTTAGTTGCTGTACTGGGTCTGGCTGGGACGGAGTTAATTTTCTCCATAGCAGCCCACACAGTGCTGTGCTCTGGATCTGTGGCTGAGACAGAGCTGATAACCCACCGATGTTCTGGCTGTTGCTGAGCAAGACTTGCACAGCAGCAAGACCCTCTCTCGTGCCCACTCTGCCCTGAAGCACCCTTGCCCAGTTAATAGGCTGGGGGTGAGCATGAGACTGGGAGGTGACATAGGTGGGACAGCTGCCCCGCACTGACCAAAGGGATATTCCAGACCATATGATGTCATGCTCAGCAAAAAACGCTCAGGGAACGGAAGAGGAATGGGGGACATTCATGGCTATGATGTTTGTCTTCCCAAGCAACCGCCGTGCGTGCTGAGGCCCGGCTTTCTGGGAAGCAGCTGGATATCTGCCTGCTGATGGGAAGCAGTGAATGAATTCCCCTTTTTGCTTTGCTTGCATGCACAGCTCTTGCTTTTCCGATTAAACTCTCATTATCTCAATCCACAAAACTTCTCCCCTTCTTTCTATTTTCTCCCCTTTCTATTTCTAATCTTTCTATTTCTGACCTTTTTCTATTTCATGGGAGAGGGGGGTAAGCAAGCAGCTGGGTGGGCATTTGGCTGTTAGCCAGGGCTAACCCACCATAAGGCTACAACGGCCAACAGTTTTCTTCTTGACCTCCTTCTTCATCACTAGTTATCTTCTGTTTAATTAATCTAATTAATCCATATTAATTTAGCAGATCGAAGAAGAATCTTGACATAACAGCCGACTCTGTTAGCATCACTGCATGCTTGGAATCACAAGAGATTTATGCGAAGTCACTGGCTGAAGTTGGATGTCTTTCTCGGGCCAACCTCACTCTCTCTAATCCATAGAATAAATTTAATGTTGTAATTTATAAGAATTATTTCAGGGAATCCTCAGGAAAGGGGAAGACAATGACGGTACAGATGTGACATAACCACCTATGCTTATATGTACTTAACTCCACTTCCACCCACGACAATAGAAATAATATCAGATCTGCAAGACCCCTGATTGATCCAGGTGGTAGTAACATAATCAAGTTGTTCAATGATGGACAGGACACTGGCAGATGCCAGAGAAATTGCCCTGAAAGCTGTAAAGTTGCTCACCTCCTTGTAAAATGAGCATAAAAGCATTAATAAACCAAAATGACTTAGGCACTTCAGAATTGTACATAACCACATAGAGCATGGAGGAGAGGGCTGCTGGATTCTATCTTCAGATCTGACAGTGATTTGCTAGTGACTTCAGGAAGGTCATTTGAACTCCATCTGACTCAATTTTTCCATTTGTGAAATGGAGATCAACATACACTTCCATTTTAAGATAAGTGAAATACTCAAGGCTTGCAACATCATTAACTATAAGTAACTAATACCTATTAGTACTTGGTGTATGCAATTGCCCCGTTAAGCGGTTTTCCTGGGGGCATGGGGAAACATGACTTACAGTTTAGTAGAGATAACAACTTCATTTCAATAGCCATTCAGAAAAAGGCAATGTACATGCTCCTAAACGAATGCCATACCCCAAATCAATTCAATGTCTAAGAAGAAAAAAAAATCCACTGAAAAATAAGGCAACATATTCCAAGAAGGCTGTTTTATCTATCTGATATGTTTCCTGCATTTCATGGTGATTTACAGTAATAGGTAACAACTAGTGTACATTATATCTAGTTTTTAATAACCACACTTCCATTATATTTCATTTCCCAAAGGGACTATTTGTGTTTTTTCATATCTTTAACTGTAAAACTGTAAACTGCTATAATCAAGCATTGCTTTCTCTTGTGTTCTGGACATCCTCAGTTGATTATAATCACTGGCTGCTGAACTTATCTTCAAAATGTTAATCATTAAATGAAATAAAAATTGATACATTACGTACTGCCCCGTTCATTCACTCTTCTCTTCTTAACCCAGGAGACTCAGAATACAAAGAATTGTAAAAAAGAAAAGAAGAAGAAAAAAGAAAAAAGAAAAAGAAAAAATAAAAAAAAGAAAAAAAAGAAGAAGAAGAAAAGCCAAAAACTGTCTTTGAAGATGACAGAGCTGGAGAAGACAGCTGAAAAAAGTCAAAGCACATGCTGTTCTCCCTGGTGTCTTTAAAAGAGATGTAGGCTCTGAACTTATGTTTTGAGGTACTTGTACAACATTCACTGTAACTTTGGATAAAATAAAGCATATTAAAAAATAGCACAACATGGTACATGTGTACATGGTACATTGCTTTTTTGGGAACTAAGAACTTGCTCCCTCAACTATGTAGCAGCAGAAGGACTACATGAGGGGAATATATTTTAGAAGGTGTGAACAAAAATGAGTGCATAAGTGTGTAAACCAAGCTGCAAGGTCAGCTGGACTTTTCAAACTGAACCCACATTAGGGGAACTGATTGATAGGTTCAGGAGGATGCTGTGACTGAAAAGTGGCTGAAAGGGTTGCTGGCCGGGGGGGGGTTACTACTGATAACGTCCACAGTGACATTTTCAGCAGCCTCATACACAGTATTTCAGAGAATTCTGAGATTCCAGCACAAAACAACGCCATCGTGGGAAGACCTAAAATCCTTGGTTAAACTTACACCCACCACAAAGGACACACACGAGATCTTAGTTTCCTCTGGTTTAATATGGAAAGCTAATACTACAAACTAACAAAAACCAAACCTCACGGCGGTCCATCACA
This sequence comes from Calonectris borealis, assembly GCF_964195595.1. NCBI lineage: Eukaryota > Metazoa > Chordata > Aves > Procellariiformes > Procellariidae > Calonectris > Calonectris borealis. Next base: position 128,276,606 of record NC_134313.1, read on the forward strand.
TTAGCCAAAAGGCTGGCTGTAAGTGCATCCAGAAGAGCAGAACACAACCACAGCCTTCTTGAAAGTAAAGATCTCCTTAGGAAACAGAGTTTTAGTGGAACACATAGAACTTAACTCTCTCAAAAAACTCCCTCTCTGTCCTTTAACTGGATGTTGTCGTCAGAGGTAATTCAAATTTCTTAGCTGCCTCTCAGAAGAAGAAAGGCATGAGTATTTGCAAGGAAATACAGTTTAGGAAAACTGCACAAAGGAAAGTTGGCCAGCTCAAGTTCAGCCATCTGGAAAGTAAAATCAATGAACTAAAAGCATTATTAATTGAGACAACTGAATGTGGACAGAGGCAAAACTCCTGACAGAGCAGAGGAGATAAAGCAGACAAACCATTATCACCAATAGTAAATAACACTGAACTAAACAGATATGACCAAAGACAAAGTAGCATGTACATAAGTAGCAGTGATATTACTTCTGAATTTGATTTATTTTATCTTAAGTTACAGTGTATATCATTTAAGCAGGCCAGTTCCTTTCAGGTATCTTGCTAATATCCCCTTAATAAGAACAGGACTGGATGCCCCGACAGTAACAGATTAAATGAAAAGGCAAGAAAACCCTAACTAGATAGAAAGGCACAGTAAACTCAAGATAGCTACAAATTTCCTATATATAGTAAGGCAAGAGGCCACCTATGATCATATAGTCTGGCCTACCGTAAACATGGGGCATGTATTTTTCCCCACAACCTGCATTAATGCAATTCTCTACATATATAAATGAAAAGACTTCAAATGATGGCAAGTTCCTCATTTCTCCCATTAAACTCCCTTCCCTTTTTCTTTCCCGTTTATGGTTATAGTGTGCATACTTAAGGAACAGCTGTAGACACGATGCCCACGGACCAGAGACCAGCCCCAGCTACCATAGTAGCGTTGCCTTTCTCCTAGTCTGATGTGTCCAATGCATCTGGTTTAGATCCTTGCGTCAAAAAGAGAGGTCTGTAAGGAAATTTTATCTAATGGAAACAGTGGCATCCATGATACGGTAGGTAGCATCCTTCACCCTAAGGAAGTATTGATCCAGAGAGGTATCAGATAGGACGATGGTTCTGACTTCAGGATGAGTTTCTAACAACCGTTGCAGATTAATACTCAATAATATTTATCATCTGAAAATGGGTTTCATGCCCAAGCCTGTAGCCAAATTTCTCTTCTGGCAATAACAGCCTCCAAATTCCCCCTGCAGTTGCAACTGCATGTCCTACTGGCATCTGTTTTTACATCCCAGGCCGCGGTCTACTTTGATAACCGTAACTATGTAGAGCATATACAAACATGGTAAGGACAATGTACATCATGAGAACAACTACACATAGCAAGTGTTCTTTGGGCATGAAAGGGAAAATGTAGGGAAACATACTAAATGCACTTTTAATTGCAACTGATTTAACCACAGCTGAGTCCAGCTCAGCCTTTATGGATTGCACCCACAGTTACTCCGTGTTCAGTAGCTGTTGTGGAAAAATTCACGCATCTCAGGAAGGCAGTATATTCTCATCTGATCCGTGTCAGTTAATATCCAATACCCTAAACAGTATGCCTGCCTAATGCTCCTAAGATACCATTGCATTATAAAGTCGGTTCTGGCACTTTTACTGAAGCTGACTAAAAACATGCGTTGTTACACGAACGTAACACATGTAGTGGGGCACTGAAAGCAGCTCATTCACTGTCATCTTAGCAGTTCTGTATAACCTACGAGACCCTGGCAGTGTGCTGCCCACCTGGGAGGTGGATGCACTCTACTGTAACGCAATCATTTGCCTTTTATTTCTTTGACTACGGATGTTAAAACCCGAAATATAAAAAAGGTAAAATCCCCCATAAAGTACCCTACAGAAGCAAAAGCACTGATAATAAGGTATTTACTAGATATGGTTAATTATCTCGTTTTATTTTTACTCCTCAATAATGTTTTCACAGAAATTATGAAGGATATGTATTCCTGTCAGACCTGAAATAATTTGTAAAATATACAGTATTCCACGAACATTTCTGCAAGTCTGAGACTACAACTGGCAAACAATCTGTCCTGGCTTTGTGGCTTTCTTAACCAAAAAAGACCATTAAAAAATGAGTGCTGTGAACTTCATAACTATGCTGTGTTTCTTGTCATGCTGGGATTAGTAATAGCAGTGCTATCAAATATTACTGTGCAATAAAACCTGTGGTTTGCATTTAGATTACATTTGATTTCTTCATGTGGAAAATGCATGCTCTAATTTTCCTCTTACAGTAAAATTGATAATACATAGAATACAACATCACAGCAGATGACACAGTCTACAAGGTAGGCATGACTTGTTTTATAGTCATAAAGCTTGTACTTCTGGCTGTGATTTTATGAGCCAGGCATACAAAAAGAGTACAAAAAAAAGATATTTATAAATAAAGGCATACAACAGTAAATAGGAAAGGAGACCAAGTTACAGAACAGATTGAACTGGATATAATCAGAACCAAACAGCTTTCACAGAAACTGCAAACTTAGCACTTGGATACCTCACCAGTCAATAATGCAGGTACAGCAGCCTTCTTTAACAAAAGAAAGCAATTCTAGGCAGGAAGAAAAAGAATGTAAATAGGACAGGCAGCATCCTCACCAGGCAAAAAAAAAAAATTTCTTTTTGAAGAAATTTTGAATATACGCTGTTAAAGCTCACAATATCATAAACAGGCCCCTCACCTCTCCCCCTTCTTCCACAAAGTAGAAATCATCTATCACCTTTTTTTTTTTATACTGGGTAGTCTAGCAAAGTATTCATTTCAGTGGTATCTTTTACAATATGTCTTGGAGAAGCTTCTATAAGCATCTAGGATCTTATTAGCTAAAAAAAAAAAAAAAAAGAGGTGCGCACCGCACACGGTCTCCATGGGGACACTGCACATGGTAGAAGCTGTGAACAGAGCACTTCCATCACAGAAAGGCAATGGGGAAGAATTATACAATAAGGAATGGAGCGGAGAGCTCATTAGCATGTAAAAACCATAGCCCTATATATACTGTTATATTTTTGTATGTCGTCACATTAACAAATTGCTGTTTATTAGCCATGATTTACTGAATCGAGCACAGCAGAACCGGGCACGAGCTGAAGCAAAGCAGCTGGATGTAAAACTAATGCAAACAGCTAAGAGGAGAGTGATGTCTTAACTGCTCCTCTGCATAGCTTGATCCACCAGCCAACAGATGAACCGATTACACATCATAGCAAAAATTTCACCTTTTGCTACGCTGTAATAATTCCTGAATAAATACAAAACATGGTCAAGCTCAACAAACTGATATATGAAGAGTTGCAAAATGCTTCCTCGCTTCCACTGAGGATGGCGCTGCCAGTGTTAAAAGAAATTATCGTTGTACAGTGCATTAGTGTTCTTACATTCAGGCCAACCATGAAAAATCACGAACTGCAAATGTATTCATTTTTAACTGTTTATGTCCGCTTCAAAGTACACATTTCGCTTACTACTACCACAATGTTATCACCACATTATCTTACTCATCTGAACTCACATTGCTTTCCACTGCAGTCTCACCGTGGATGCACGCCTCAGTCCAAAGAAACAAAATCCTGACTGCACGAAGCCAACGATAACACCATGCTCAGAGCTCAAAATTTCAGCAGAAGTGTAAATTCCCAACAGAGATCATTACAAGTTAGTCTCCCCACAATGCTCAAGCCCTGACTTGCATCCACTTGCTTGCACGGGCTTTGTATCTGGCTTAAGAAGAGTGCTGATATCAGGAGAAAGGTACTTTAACTATGTATCATAAACAACATGCGTTAATGGCTTATGGACTGTTAAGCTGCTTTGCTTTTTCCTTTTTATCCTAAAGGTATTTTGCTCAGGAAGAAAAGAAAAAGAAGAATCGAAGCTTTGGACTTAATTTTTTTCCTTGGAAGAGCAAAAAAAAAAACCAGACAAAAGTTGTGCAGAATGCAGCAGTTCCTATAGACAGTGGCAGATGAAGCTTCCTTACCGTTTTAGTATAGCACTGACTCCCTAAATTTGAAGTTCACATTAACCAAAATTAAAATTCACTGCAGATTACCAAGTTTCATGTGTTTTTTTCATAGCCCTTATGCAAAATTTACTTTGGCACAATACAGGAGTGCATTGTTAATCAGCATAGGTTTGTCTGAAAAGTAGGCTCTATTTATTCAGAGGTAGGACTGACTCCAAAGCCAGGCTTTCTTTTCCACATGGAATGCGAGCGTATCAGATTTGGTATTTGATTTTTCAGCTCAGTTGTGAGGTATGAAATGAACTTTGGAAAAAACCAGAGGTAGAGTCTATATGGTAACAGAAAAAGAAACCACAAGATTTTTTTTTGTGGTTTCAGGTATCAAAGTGAAAATGTCAAATCTCTGTAACCACACCCATTACAGTAAAAGCTCAAACCAGTTGAAGACAATGACGCTTTGCTATTGGGATTAAATGAATCCAGTCTCACCCATTCATGATCAAAAAAGACACAGTGTCATTTCAAAATCACAGTCACTTTTCTCTCGACTTTCGCAGTATTTTCAGATTTATACCTCCCTTGTTTATTCTCATACTGCAGTCAATTAGCATCTATAACATAGCTAGCTGAGCAGTTCTGTGCAGTTTTAGCATGAAAAAGTCCTTAAAATCCTGTTCTTTACAAGTTATTTTGATGAAAAGAGAGAATATTTACCAGCAACTATTAAACATGAAGTTTAAGGAAACAGAAGCAGCTTGTAGGAGGATTTGCTAATGCAGTTTATTGCTGTTACTTCTCACATCTGAAAAGATAATGCTTCTGAAGTCTCCAATGAAAATGCAAATAGGTATTCTTGGGAGACAGTACAAAGCCAAAGGCAAGTCACAAAGTCAGATAACCCAGACTTAAGGATTTCATCACAAATAATCACTGATGTCTCAACAGTGTCACACTAACTTACGTGTAAAATCAGCATCTAATTGTCCAGTGCTGCTGGAAAAATTGATGGTGGAAACACACAAAGATTTTCACGACATGAGTATTCTCCATAAATGTGTGCATGAAACCAAAAGATGAAATCCCCTATGAGAAGTCACAATACTACCTACCAGGCAGTGATAACCTCTCACTGGTCACAATAGGTATGCTTGTTGCAATAGCTAGACGGAAAGAAAAGGCATCCACACTTGAGTGATTCTGCAGAGAAACGTGCCTACACCTAACATAATGGGAAAACTGTTCAAGAACAGCTAATTTGTGTGGAACAACAACCGCAGTAATGCTGTTAGAAGCAGTGAAAACTGTGAAAATCTTCTGAATTAAGTGTTGACTGAGCAAGTTAAAGCTTCAGGTAGGCATCTCTCATCCCACCCATCCACCCACCCACATACCTGGGGGTGGTATCCATGTGATAAATTGCATTTAACACGCACCTGCACTCTGCCTACTAATCCATCCTCACCTTGGCTACTTCTAGCATTACAAATCTCCGAGGCACTTCAAACAGCTGCCTTCTGTGAGGAAGAATTTCTCCTCAAAAGTGTTTTGGCGAGAAGCCAGGAAAGATTTACGTTCAAGTATACTGCAGTTCAACCTGCAGAAATAGGATCTTTAAATTCTTAGAAAACTAGTTTTCTACGGATTTTCAGGATTATTACTATTTCTAGGAGATGGAAATCCAGGATTTCTAAAAGCAAAAATCACAGGTTAAGTCACTAAGCGGTAAGCGACTCGGGGACCCATATACATACACACAGTTGAGGATGGGGTTAGGTGGTGAAGCCCTATAGATACTGACAGACAACATGCACAGCTACTCTTGGTTCACCCACAGGCAAGACCACCATTTCCTCAAGCTGGATTGACCCATCACACGACTGCCCGCCTGACAGCTAAGGGTCCATTCCAAAGCACCTTGCCAACCACCAGCTGCATGGAAAATTGAGGCCTCAAACAGGGGGAACAGACCCTTCAGTTGTTGAGTATCAAGAAAACCCGGAGCGTTTTAAAGGTGCAGATTAAAGATGCAATAAATTTATGGAGGAAATGCCAAATTTTTCCTCAAAGTACTGCAGGTACTCTGTATTTCAGGACACGACAACTTAGAGAGAAGCCAATACTTATTTCTTGTCTCCAAACTACACGCTCTGTGGCAGCATGGAGAAGTGCCTGGAGCAGTACCAGAGGTCCACAGAGACCTCCACCCAGGCCCAGAGCGCTCAGGGTGCACCTTTTCCGGCAGGCAGGAAAAATTTCTGCCTCAAGATGAGAAAAAGAAGGATTTTGCGTGAAGGCCAGTTTATTACTATTATTTGAATTCCGGCTGGGTACCAGGACTGAACCTTGAATAAATTGTGCCAGGATATATGCTCAAAGTTAGCTTCCCTAGCAGCTCTGCGCAAACAGAAATCAGCAGGAGTCCAGCATGTAGAACGGCTTCCGAATCGGGTCATTAATCTGTACAAGCAGAAAAACCTACCCAACAAACACATTAGCAGTCATCGCACTCTGGGTTACAAGGCTGAAATACCATGCAAATTGATGCACATCTCGTGCCTCCTCGAGTCACGGAGAAAGGCTCAAGCAACCTACAGGGGAGAGCACAGAAAGCTACATGTGTGCGCTCTGGGTAAGGAACAACGGAACAGGACAGATTTATTTAGTCACTGTGATGACGACGCGGTATTATTTCTCCTGCGACAGCGCAAAGTCTTCTGTGATGGTCAAAGCCTGAAATGGCTTGGCTCTAAAAACATGGTTGTTGCCGCAAAAATCTTTGCCACCTTGAAACAAGCACACAAACCCATAAGGGCAAAAGACAATTCAAGGTCTTAAGTACACAGAGACACATAGATTAGCCACAAGCATCTTTTTTCCATCCATTTGTTTGATGATTTATCAATAAACTAAACTCCACCTGCTGTCCAGTCAATAGCTGATTAGTTAGATGATTCCCTCCAAGTCTTTTGGGAGGACAGAATCTTGAGGTCTTCATTTCAAGGACAAATGCAATAGTTTTTTCAGAGTTATACAGGATGCGATTCCTTAATAACGGTGTAAATAAAGCAGAGTTAAGAGACCTTCCCTTTTGATGTAAAAATGGAATGTAAAATGTAGAAGAGACTTTACTTTGGGCTCAAACCAGAAACCACTGGTTCCTTTTCTTTTTTTTTTTTAAATACTGATAATACTGCAGGCATGAATGGATCCCACTTTTGTAGTTCCTAGACAAAACCTAATGCTCTCCCTAAAGCAACCACAGACAGGACAGACCTAAGTGGGACAGAAAGACTTACCTCTCAAACACTGTTTGTATCATGAAAACACCCGTTATTTACACCAACCCAGAAAAGAACCACAAGGCAAGTTATGAAAGCCAGAACACCTCTACATTAATCATCTAAACGCATGACTGTATAACCAACAAACATGATCTGAGTTAACGCTGGCTGTCAGATTTTCAGGATGACGCAGAAAGTAACGGGGACTAAGACGAGCGAGAGGGAAGGAGGGCTGGCTGAGCAATGCACTTGCTCGCTTGCTTCCCTTTTGCATAGAGAAATCTGCACAGTTACAACTCTAAAGTACACATTATACTTATGGCCTTTTACATTGACATTACTCTAAAGATCTTCTGGTGGATGTAAAATACTACCCTACTACTTAGAAACATTTCTCCACTACCAGCTGATGTAAAAGGGCCCTTGTACACGTAGGAATCTGACTTTGTATCTCTAGCTTTAGAAGTTACTTAGCTGTGGTTTTTGTTTTCCCTCTGTATGATAAAAACACAATGAAAAGGCTTGTTAGGAGAGTGGCTTTAAGTTAAAAAAACACTGACACATATATATATATTGAAATATACAAATTATATACATTTATAAACACAAATATATATAAATATATATATAAAATATACGTATCATATATTTTACTTCTTGAGAATATGAAATGCCAAGTGTGTGTACTTGGACTACTCTTACTCTCACCAGAATCCCAGGGACCAAATCTTTAAGTAATGGTCACGTTCAAGTTGTGCTTCGCACTGTAGAACAATCAGTGAACAAAATTTGGACAGTTTCAAGTGAGCCTGAAAGATGCTTATTCACCAGAGTTTGCATCTGTTGCGAACGGCTCATTTAATTCAACCTCAGAGGCATTCGCTCTCCACTTTTCAACCTTAGAAAGCAGTAACCTAGCTAAAGAGGTTAGACACAGTATCATCAGTTCGGATCAAAAAGATGCCAATGAACAGCTGAGACTTAAATTTATGTCCAGCACGCTCACACAGAGACGAAAACAAATACTAGATGTAATCGGTTTCAGCTAGGTTATGTATTTTTGCTTGTTCTTAAAGAATTTCTGGAGGACAAATATTAAACAAAAAGCTTGAAATTAAAATCAACCAGGGAAAAATTAATCTAGCTGCCAAGAAGAACAGACTCAGATTCCATGACAAACACAGATACATATTCGAAATTAACTTTAAAAATGCTTCTAAATTCAACCAACGTGCTATAAAATGACAAATGTATGTATTATACGCACCAATTATAAAACATTGCAGCAAGGATTAACTACATGCACAGATCTTATGAGCACCCTGGGAGCAGGATAGTGGACTAAATAAAGTCAAGCAATCTTGAAATCCACAGACATTACATTTTCCCTGTATTAAAAGGGAGAGGGAGGTGTTCAGGGGTTTTTGATTTTTTTTTCTGAATGAGAGAGAAAAAACCACGGCAGCTACTTGGAGTATCAGTAGGTTTAGTCTAGATGCAGAATATTTACCAGAAAATTAAACCTACCTAAATCCTGCAACATCTGCTTTTGTCAGATACTCACCTATTTCCAGAAAGATGACAACCGCTTAAAAATCCATTTTCACAAGAAAATTATAAAAACCCTTTGGACGTGCAATGCTCAGTATTCAATTATTTGCCACCAGCAGACACTGTTGTTAAACAAAATGGGAAGCAGCCTTCGAAAGCATCCAGATAGAAAAGCGAATCCTAGTCTCCCTGTAAATCCTGCAAAAATACATCTCCTTCACTTGTGTGGATCTCTTTATTGCAGTTGACATGGGCTTGCCCAGGGGACTAACTTCTTGTTCCATAAAGATCCTTAAATAGGCACTACTGATGAAACATTTAATCCAAGCCCTGGTATCAAATGGCTGCTATTGCCAGTGACAGTGATAGAAAAATCTATTTGCCAATTAAATAACTGCATGCAAAGCTATGACTGTTTATTATGCCTTTTAACATAGTTCAGCTGGTTTGGATCATATCCAGTGAGCTTCATATTTTACAAAAACTGCATTCCACATAACTTATAAGTAACATGCTTTAAGCCTTCGTTTTTTAAATACACCTTTTCACTCATGTTGTTATGAAGTGTTTGCTTGGGCAAAGGAATACATCTTAGACACAAATGCCACTTATATTCTTCAACTATACATATATATTGCTTTGGACCTCTCTCTGTTGATAATGAAATTATGATTTATACTTAGACTGTAAGACCGTATTTCAGTTGTTGGAAAAAACACTTTAAAAACTCGCTGTGTTTACTTTAAATGCAAAGGACGTACAAAGGCTATTCATATTTTGTAAAACTAAGGGAATACATTTTGATCCCATGAGTCTAATAAAACTCTGCATAAACATAACAATGAGGAAAGCTAAGATGAATAGTTGAGATGAACACTTAAGCCTGGACTTCATTTCACTTGCACTTCCACCATGCCAGGAAACAAGAAAACAAGTGAAGGGGCAGTAATTAAAAGGGATTTAAGATTAGAGGCAGCGCTACATCCACGTGGGGAACACCATTAAAATAGGATGCAGCACTCGGATTGACAAGGCTGTAATTTAACAAAGTACATAAGGATTAAGTTGCAGCTCAGAGAAGCCATCTCTGCTGAGAGCAACTTAAGCAGATGCTTAACTTGAAATAATCAGATCTTAACGTGTGCTTTATGTCAAGCATGAATATACTAGACCGTATTTTGGTTTCACTTTAGTATGTGAAAAAAAAAAATGAAGTCATGCTAGTATGTATAACAGTATTGAATAAATACGGGATAAAAATACCGGCAATTGCAGAACGTACAGCTGAAATGAATCCCTTTCCGTAAATACTGAAAAAGACAGACCAAGGTGGGTTTTTTCTTTTAATGACAGGAAAGTTTATTTTTTCCCCTTTATCTTTAAAAAAAAAAAACCAAAACAAATGTAAGTTAGCCTCTTACTCTTATTCCCCCATTACCATAAATGCAATATAAATTAATAAAAAATATACTTCATGTTTCAGAATGAACATTGATTCTTCTGCATTTTTTATTAAGATTTACATTACTGCTTGCAATGCCATTTTAAACTTTGTAACTACCTTGTCAGGATGAGTTGTAGTTTTTACTGTACCGATTTCTGGAGAAAATGTTTCCATCTTAATTTATCAGATTATCAAAACAGATGATCATAATTTATGGAAAGTGCTACTTCCATTTTCATATTTAAGCATTATTCATGGAAATTATTTATGAAATTTAGTAACCCATTTAAAGTACATAGGCTGAAGTCGTTGGGTATGAAGCTTCACTTTAAGAGATTTTGTGAGGTAAAATAACTGATTTAAGTATGTCGCGGTACCACAGCTTCATGAGAAAACTAACTGTAGCATTACCTTTGACTGCATTAAATTTAGCCTGTAAAGTAAAAAAACCAAACTGTTTGTCTAGTAAATAAAGTTGATGTTGTTATGTCATATTACAATATCTCTCTTCCTATACTTTATGGCTATTTATATGGGAAAAGGTCCAGACTCTCAGTGCTTAAAAACTGCTTTTGAGCCTTTTTACTTCCTTTATTTCTCCCTGCTGGGCAGAAATTTTTGAATCACAAAAATACCTCCTGTAAGTCCATCTCCTGTCTAACTTAGTTATACTCAAATCCTAGCACAATCATTTTGTTGTAAAAATACCTTCTGCCCAGTGAGAACTGGGACCCATTAGATTTGCATCAGAACAGTAGATTTTTGTGAAGGATACAAGAAGATAGCCGGACCTGCAGAAACACTGAGACCCCCCTGTCCTGAAAACATGGGTTTTGGGGTTCACAGTGAGCACGCGAGTGCCACCTGCGAGCGCTCTCAGGTAAGCACGTGCTTCCTCGCCCGCGCTGGGTGGCAGCCAGAAGGCTAGGTGCCACACGCTGCAGGAAAAAACTATCTGCTAACTTTCCTAAAAATGTTAAGGTTTTTTTTAATAGTTTTGAAAGAGACATTTTTGTGATAAATATTCATCAAAATCTCACTGAACGGTTTAGATTTTTTAGCACATTTCTTTAATCGGCTCAGCTCTGACACACTCAGCAAACACTTTTGGCATTTCTTATCTGTTGCTTTAAAAGTTTCTCTTACAAATCAACAGCAGCAATTAAATCTTTTATGTCTTTTTCCTAGGATTCTGAACTCTAACATCGACAATTATATTCGTTTATTAGTGTATAAAATATCTTCTAAAGTGCCAAATCTATACAAATAAATATACCTCAATGCAATGAGCAATGCATAAACTATTCTTTGGTGGGTTTTTTTTTTGATGTATCACAATGAATACATTGGCTTTAACATCTATTCTCTTGATCAGTCATTTTGAGGTGGTCCACTTTTGTTTTCCTGACTTTCACAAACATGCTTGCAGCCAGTAAGAGACTCTTCACTATGATTAATGGCCTCCCATTGGGTATACAGAAAATTTCCCAGCCTGGTTCCCTTGAGAATGCTCCACTACATGGATTTCTACGCAAAGCTAGATTAAAAGAGGAGGAGCAATAGCTATAGTCCACCTACCCCACAGCCATCAATTATATACAGTTATAAATCAAAGTTTTCAGCCAGAACAAAGCCTAGTGTGGCAAACAAACAAGGGCGTTCACAGCAAATTGTTTTGAAGCAGAATAAAACTCTTGATAGAAACAATGGGGCTAGCAAAGCCACTGTCAATATCACTATAAAGTTCCCTTGATTTATTAAGAATTAGACACAGTGTATCCAATTACTGCTGAATTAACTTAAACAGAAAGCAGCAAGTGGAAAAATAAGCAAGGAGATGGATTTCTCTTTTTAAAGGAAAAAACCCGCGCAATTCTATATCACAGTTAATTGAAGACAGTAACGTGAATCATAAAGTATCTGTACTTTAACTCCCTATATTTGTGTTTCTTGGCTTTTGGTTTTAAGCTCTCTCTTTCATGAAACACTGGTATGTCTATCTCATCCATATTTCATCTCCGGTCTGTTTGTTTTCCCGGCTATTTCTGCCTCTATGCCATAGATGATTTTGATCGGTTTGGATATTTTTAAATACCGTTCACACACAATCTGCTTTCAAACAAGACAGTAGAAAAAACCACCAGGGGACTCGGAGAAAAAGACTGTTAGCATCTCTCCTCACGCATCTCTTCCCTTCTGGACAACATGAATTATCTGCAAGGGGTTGGGTCCCCCTTTTTTCAGACATTTAAAATTTCACTTTTTGATACACAGCAATTTTTGGAAAGCCAAAGAATATGGTATCAGTCAAAATGCAAAATCCACCCAAAAAATTCAGTTGATATTTGCTACTGCGCCCAGTCCTCACTGCAGAACATATTTCACATAGACTCTGGTTCTCTCTGAAGAAACAGATGCTTGAGGAAAGTGCTCGGTAATTTTCAGCAACACTTTAAATTCCTCAGATGTTTGTGAAAAAATAACTTTTGACAACTCTGACTAAAGCTGCACAGCCAAAGGCAAGAGCCTTCAGGACAACTCTATCTTTCCATGAGACAAACCTTGTCCTATGCCGTGTTTTCACCAGTCCTTCCTTGTGCTACAGTCCTCCCGCTTGCAACAAGCTCCAGCACCCCAAATTCGGGAGACGGAGTTTCTGTGCCAGATACTGCACCTCTGACCAACTGCGGTCACACGTGAAATGTGTCCAGACCTATGTTAATGCATACACAAGCTCCTGTTTTCTTTACAAAGCTCTCTTGAAAGAGGCCCGGTGCATTCAGTGGTGTAAAGGCACCATCCATTATGGGTTGAAGGATTCCTACAGGCTGTGCCCCATAACTGACAGACAACAAGCGGTGCCAGAGCCTGTCTGTCAAACCACTCCTTCTTCGTAGGAAAAGAGCTTTCCAGGAAGAATTTCTGAAAAATCCAGAAAAGCACTATGGTGGGATCCTTACTCTATGTGTTATCTCGCGAGATGGCCAGGCCTGATGACTAACGCGAGGCAGCCATTGCAGGTCACTAATGCAACACACAACATACCAGGGAGCTTAACACGCAAAAGGTGCAGTAGGGCGAGACTGGAGTGTGAGAGGCCATCTCATCCCAGGACAGGATAAACTATACCAGCATCATTCCTGATAGACATGTTCTTAAACACTTCTAGTGGTGGGAAGTTCATAGTCTCCAACAGCAGTCTTCTGCAGAGCTTTATTACCTGTACCATTAGAAAGGTTTTCTAACCTTTCTGTCATTACTTTCTTCTGTCTTCAAATTATTCCTGTTCAAATTATTCCTGTCTTTGCAGCACCTCCACGTATAAACCGTAACGCTGGTACCTGTCTCAGAAGAAACTCAAAGGCATGATGCACGGAATGGGAAGTATAATACAGCATGTGAATAGCCTGCCTAACTAAAGCTGTGGTGAGAGACACGGACCACCACCACCTTGCTTCTGAGCAATTCCCAGTAAAAATCCAAAGCAGTTAAGTGTGCTTAGAGTCTTGCAGGTTTGTAACATACATATCAACAGCATTGGTTATTAACAAAACAGGTTTTTTTCTTCTTTTTTTTTTCTTCTTTATGGGGATAAATGAGTGGCAGAGCATAGAAGTGACAATGATGTCTTGAGCTCTAACCCCAGCTCTGCTGCTGGCTCTGTACCACCTAATTCAAAACACCTAATAATGAAAGTCTACATCCTTCAGCAACCAAATAAAACTGCAGAGGATCAGTTTCTACAAAAATGGGACCAATTAGTACGTACTTGATTTTTCTTTTATTTCTCCTAGGTGTGTTCATTCCGGATAAATCTTCTCAGTTTTCTTAACTGATGATATTTTTTCTGTCAGCTTCACAGGGGCTTGCAGGTATGCACTGCTTAATGTTTGTGAACATGAAAAAAAATTCAACTTTTATCATTAGGTTTTTTCCCATATGTTGTGAATCTGGAGAAGATAAAATAAAGATGTACATACAAGAGGTTTTTTAAAGGTACTCTCCTAGTGTTACACAAATTATCCTTCTAGGAACCTATGTGATTTTCTTGACAGGACTGTCTTCAAACAAGAGTAACAAAATTTGATATCCACAGGTTCATGATATGTACATCCATGTTAGTGCACCTCTATTCCTATGTATTTCCATACTAATAAAAAAGACATTTGCCAAAATATGTAAAAACACATAGGAAAGGGGTATCATTCTTTCTCAGTTTCTGATGTTAAAATTAAATGCTGTCTTCTCTCAAACAGTAACATAGGTTTAAGAAAAACATTTATTCCTGAATAATTTTAATACTTTCTCCCACCAAATAAGTGCACTGCAATTTCATCTCCTTTGCAGCCTGTACAGTAAGCAGCACATCCAGTGCGCCATTGTTTCCATTTTCCACTTTGTGCAGCTCTTTGGGAATGACGCATGTTTTACATGGTCCTCAAAATGATGGAATTACTAACCGGTAGCCCTCAGACATAAAGGAGATCCACGGGCACCACTGCATTACCCTGCACTGAGAGGGGACCCTATAGCTAGTGTTCTCCCTGTGAAATTTGGCTGGAATAAACATTCACTTCACGATGCATGAAAACGCCCCCGTTAGCAGTTTTAACTGGATTACACTGATACTGTTGATTCTGAAGTTTCCCCTACAATACATTACTAATTTTTCCCATGTCACTTTCATAAAGCCTCCCCTTAGCATCCCCTAAGTAGTCCTGTACAATCCCAAAATGCTCTTCCCCTGAACCCCCTAAAGCATCCCATACCCCTAGGCAGGAGCTCCCCTCAGTCCCACTGATGCTCTAGCATTGACTTACCTTGATGTGTGTCACACCTGGACCACAGGGCTGAAGCTCTCCTGGGACCCAAGGAGGTGCCCAGATAGGGTGTCCCTTCCTCCAAGTCCATAATTTGGGTTCCCACCTGCCCTTGTGCCACTGAGCTCTTCTGGGCTTGTGCAGACGGGCCTCTGATGGGCTGAGGGGCTCCTAGGATGGTCCTGGGAGCAGCTGGGGCAGGGTATTATTTGGGTTCTACTCTTGCCATTGTCTCTCACTGCTCCCTTGTGGGCATGCAGACCAGCTTTTATCACCAAAGCTAACGTGGGGTATCCAGATTCATGCCTACTCTCTTCAGGAACATATTCCAACCAACACTGCCCAATGAGATTCATTGTAATTTGTTGCCCCTCTAAATCCAGAGAGAGTACATACCAATAAATCTACTCCGATACCTAAGAGTTTGCAAAATCAGGGCCCTGTTCTTCTTCAAAAATATTTTTCCATTAAGAAATTCCACAATCAAGAGTCACAGCCACTCACAAAAGACCTCTACAATGACAATTTAAGAAGTGCACACATACATACTTTTTTTAGGTAAAAAATACTCAGCGACTAAGTAGATTTCAGTTTCCAAGGGATCATGAGATACAAAGTGAAAAATACGACTGAAAAATGCTGATGTGCCAACTTCTAAGATGATATACTATAAATACCCAACTCCCTTTAAATCAACTTTACCTCTAAATTACATGAAGTTGTTGGTAGAGGTAAAATATTGAAGAAGACATCAATAACAGGTATGATTTAACATACTTAAAAGTAGTTTAAGAACTACCTGTACTACTGCTTTATTCACCTCTTTCTCCCAAACTTCTCCCTCCTTCCCCGTATCGTTTGACACACACACCTATTACATCTCGTACTTTGGACAATACGTTCCTTAAGGACAATGACAATATAGCATTTTGCTTGTAGAAAACCCAGTCCAACCCAAACAAGGTCCAAGCTGGTGGAAGCTTGTAGCTGCTTCTGATATGTGTTAAATAGAAATAGAATAGAAACTAACATTGCTTTCTTAGCTCAATGGTATTTGTGTGTTTAAAATTAAGTGCAAGTCTATCCGACTACGGCTAGTTTTCAGTGTTGGGCGAATGGAGTCGAAGCATTCTCAGGGAAGAGAAGTGGTGACCTTGACACAAATGGGATTTGAAAAAAGGACCGGGTGGAGGAAAAGGTTGTGGGTTTTCAAAAAGCTGAATGTGTAATCCTCCAGATAGCCTTGCAGTTAGGTGCGAGAAAATGGCAAAAAAGCACAGCATCAATTGAAGTGTGACAGCAGCTAATTACCTTGTTTCTTTAAGCTCATCCTGCAGCTCCTCCAGCAGGAGGGTACCCTTCATCCTCCTGGTTAGACGTTTAGTGCAGGAGCTCCAGAAGAAGCCCGAGACAGCAGATACAGATAGCTCAAGCCATACGTCCCCTTCATTGAGTAGATGCAACAACAAGATTTGACTTTTAAGGACAGAAAGTGGACAGCTACACTTAACTTGTCATTGAAAATTATGGTCATATTTTGATTATTTTTATTTACAAATTATTGTGGAAAAGGAAAAAAAGCACATACCTAATTCTAACAACCACAGGCTCAAGGTCATGCAGAAGAATATAATTATCTTCATAAAAAACGGAAGCAATATTAAACACACAGTTCTCTGTATGAACTTTGTGAAGGGACAAGTACATCTAAAAAGAGCAGATGGAGAGAAACCTTCCTCTCACTCACTAAATGAAGTTATGCCTGAACCATATAATTTTAAGATAAACATTATTTGTAGTTGCCAAATGACTTTTTGAAGGGGTCACAAATTCAAACACAGCACCTCATCAGACGAGCAAATCAAAAAGCCTACCCTAAAAGCTTTCTTTTTTTTTGTTACTCATTTTTAAATGTTTATTTCATAGACATTTACCACAGTTCATTTCAGCCGAACAGAACCCCCATGTTTGTGATTTTTGCCTACAAGAATATTAAATTTCTGTGCATCTGTCTTCTCTCGAGGGGTTTCTTCAGGGAATATAATAGTCTATTTGTTTTTCTATTGATCTTGTATCTAAATACTGTTTTCTCCCTTTCAGAAAAAAGAGAGCTGCCAAAGAATCAGTAGTGTCACTCTAAAAATGTTTTTCTTAGCTGGATGAAATGATGGCAGAGCAAGATTGGGAAAAATATTTTTCAAATCTGTTTTAATAAGCGTGCTTCCAGATAGGGATATGCTAGATATTGGTCTAGGCATGCCCCAGGCCTATGATCCATCTTTCATCCTTTTTACCAATTTCAGACTGACAGCTAAATTAGCTCATGGGAAAGGCTCCCGTAGGCAGTAACCAATAACCTGCCATCCAAGGTAAGTTGCAACAGCAAGAGGCACGGGGAAGAAAAAAATGGAGATAGAAAGCTGCATTTATATCAGTTGGTAAGGAAAAAATTGGGGATACAAAAAGGATCAAATTCTTAAAAAATTAAATAAAATTAAGCCACGCTGGAAAGAGAAATATAAATTGTGATTTAATGTTATGTTAAGCAACAGGCATAAACTGACCTCTTAAGACATGACCGTCTTGGCCCGTCTTGGAGTTTCTGTAGTTAGTAAACCCATTAAGTTTACAAATATACAACTGCAAATGGAATAGCTTTCTCTACCTATAATATTTAGGCTCAGTACCACCTAGTTACTGAGATGTGTTCATCGGAAGACAATAGCTGGTCATAAAAAGCAAGATATCAACAACCTTTTGAATCACAATGCTCATTTTCTTCTCAGGCAAAATAAAATCCTCAGCATGGGAGTCTTCACATTACAGGGCTAATAGTGCACATGTGCTGAATTATTTAAAAAATAATAAAGATAGGAGGAATGACATATCCGTCAGTTCACTGACAAAGCAGTCAGTTTAATATTTGCACAGTATCTATCTGACCGAGTAACTTGAGCTCATTCAAGATGACGTTTAACATGTATCTCTCCATGAAAATAACTGCTTCAAACATTTAGAATAAACTCTTTCTGGAATGGGCTTAGTTATATCTGAACTTGCATTTTAATTGCATTTTTGTCATTTTTTCCATCATGCTCTATAATAGGTAAATTGCAGTTTAAAACCAATTACTTCGATACAGTTAGTGACTTTTTTCATGGGAGCAACTTCCCCTAATGTTATTTATGGTACCACATAACATTAGCAATGATATTTACAATTATGGTTCAAAATATTGTGCAGTACTCTGTTAAGCACTGTTATCAATTTTTCTGCTGTTTTACTGGTCTATATATATTAGAATCTCAACAGATAACACAGCAAATGCAAAATGTTAACACAGATATTTGCAAAAACTCCTTTTTTGTTTAGTGGGACGCCACAAAACATGACAAACCCATCAACCCGTGTGATGGTGAGATGGGTATTTTGCTGCTCACTGCAGCTGAGTATCTGCGTTTGAAAAGCATGCTTAAATTAAAGATGCAAAGAAATGCCTGGGGTTTCATTGCATTGCAAATGTAAAGAAAGACTGATTTTCTTCAAAGGAGGTTGATAATAACCTACAAACAGCAGGTATTTTCTGCTACCAGCATGTAGCTGGCATGTCATGGCTAGTACATCTTTAATCATAATAATGAGTTCTGTGGTAATCATGATAAAATATGTTTTAACTGACAATGTTTTTACCTGCCATTGCTACCCTCTACTGAGAATTAGCCGACTTTTCTTCTTTTTGAGCTCCTTTAGTCTTAGCAGCACGTCTCATCGAGGTAGCTGTATCACTAGCTGGGTTGCTACTTTAAAAGGTTTAGTTGTTGTCAGCATTTAACTCTTAAATATCAGTTTAGTAATATGAAATTCAGCTAATTGCTTGGCACAAGGAACACACTTACAAATAACTGAATAGTCTGGAAAAGTAAGGGAAATCGCCATTTCTTTTCCTGTAACAGGCAAGCAGTTCTCTGACTTCTTTCTTTCATCAAATTCACTTTTCTTCCTTCAAATTCACAGTTAATTCTCCCCTAAGTTCCTGTTTGCTTTTATCTGCATTTTCTCTAAGAGTTTTCCATGTAAAACTAGCATATTTCTCTTGTCTGTTGGAAAAAAAAACCCAGTCCCATAGCAGGACTCTCTCTTGTCACAAAAGGGCCAGTTACCGTGTCTTCCAGCAAGCATCCCGTCCCTCTTTATCCCAACAACCGAGAATACTGAACATCTTCCATTCCCAACTGCGAGTAGTCACACAGTAGTTTACTACAAGGTGACACCAGCTTCTAACCTCCTCCAGAAAAACTGATTCTCCTTGAAATGTCACCACCTTCTTTTTTTTAAAAACAAAAATGAACACATTAAAGAAACTTTTTGCCTTTTTTAATTTAAAAAAAAAATTAATAGCCTAATCAGAGAAACAGTATTAAAATTCTGCATAAAAACTAATGGAAGGGAAGCCAGAGAGAAGTAATTAAAGCTTTTTTAAAGCACAGCAAAAACTGCCCAGTGAATAGTCCTGAACTGCAGTACACCCAGTACTAAAAACTAAAACCAAAAATAAACCTGATGTTTAATAAACTTCCCCCAGCTCCACGATAAACAAACAAACAGGCAGCTATGAATAAACGCAATCTCTTCCACTAGGCTTGCAGAGGATTACTTGGAAATCAGTAGAGCTCTCTTGTGCAAACCCAAAGTGGCTTTGAGTGCTGGGGATGAACCCAGTACGGGCACCGAACCTCGTGCAGCACAAGTATCTGCTCCACAGCCAGCTTCAAAAGCCTCTGGCCAGACCTCATGTACTGGGTTTGGCTGCGACAGAGTTAATTTCCTGGGACAGAGTTAATTTTTTAAGCCACAACACCTCTTCACCGAAGAGCTCCTGGTGCGTGGTTTTACCTCCCCTTCTGCCGCGCTCCTCACAGCGGTGCCACCGAGACCGTTCCTGCCACCAGACCAAAAAAAATTTATCTCATAGAGTTGCACCTTGGCCACGGCACTTGCAGGGACCTGGGCCTCCATCCCAAACCCTTTCACAGCTGGGAACCTCCCTGAGCAGTAACGGTGAAGGATGAGGGGGCGGGGGGGAATAATCTGAGTCCCCTGCTCCATCGTCAGCACTTTACGTGAGCTTTTACAAGCCTCAGCGTGCTGCAAACGTTAATAATGCTTTCCACCGCACAGGGATCTTATGACTAGAGCTAGAGATAACACTGCTGAGCGGTTGGGATTCAGTGGCAGCACAGCTTTATTCAATACTTCAGGTATTTTGTAAAATGTGAGCAGTATAAATGAACGCTATCAGGTAAAGACCTCCGCAGGAAAAAAGTGTTTAAAGACTAAAATATGAAGAAATAAGCATTCTAAATGAGAGCCCATTTCAAACGCATTTTTCTTTCGCCACTTATTAAGGTTTGCAGAAACATGCTGAAAGGATGTTTCTCTGTTAACAACCTTTAACTCCGAGTTCTTAACCATACCATAGATCATAATATTGTCATTCTTCACTGTCACCACTGCGTCAGCAGCTGTTTTTGGTCTCACAAAAAAGGATTTGACCTTTGGGATGGACAGGAAGCTGAAGGAGCAACTTTCTGAAAAAATAGCCTCCTGTTTACATTCGCCTTGTTTAGCGAACAATTATCTTGGGAGACATAAGTAATAAGCATGTAAGTTTACATAAGCAGAAGTGTCATTTTGATAGCACTAAATATGAGTGCATGTCAAGCTGTGGCTGAGTAACTGTTCTAACTATAAAATGCTGATCTGTATTTTACCAATAAAAACCACAAAAATGCTAATGACAAGACCAACAGCACAGTCCATCAGAATCCGATCCCTAACTATTGCAATGAAGCTCATCCCCAATCTCGGAGAAAACAGCAGCTGCCATTATTTTGTGGGGAACATTTTTTTAGTGGTATTTATTTACAATGATATCTATAATGCTGGTAAATCTATTTCTATTCTATATTGTCAGATCTATAGTGAAAGCAACAGCAGGCCTCAACCTCAAACATCCCATATATATGTCCTAAAGATTCTCAAATACTTTCATTTTACTATAGTCAGCACCAAGTTCTCTCTATATATTTGTATGCTGAAAATAAATAGATAAATATTATTTCATATCAATCTGAGAAACAGTAGGGTGAATTATACACGAGTGTAACATGAGTGTTAAATGTACTTACAGATAACTGATAATGGCAGAGACAAAGCAACTCAGTCTTTCTTTAAAATGTTATATCCTGCTAAGTTAAAATGCTATTTAAACATCTTGCAAGTATTTAAACCTAATGTCTAGATAATCTGACTTAATTTTAATGAAGCATCACCTCATTTTCTGAGGATGGAAAATATGCAAAAATAAAACACGCAGTATAATCATTTTTTCCAACTTTGTATTAGAAACTGTCTTCACAGTGATATTTACTTCAAATATTTTAAAGGAACAGCGCTGTTAAGGTACAATGTACACTCTCCAATCAGAAAACCAACTTCAAGAGCATCCCTGAGAGTTTACTTTAATAATACAACAGAATCTAATTTTATTTGCTTGGTAAAAACCACTACTGTTTGAGTCCTTATATTCACAGTTTTATACGAGATCTTGAGAAAAACTACATAAATTATGGAACAGATTTACTGCTATACACATGCTTACCTCTATTAACTTTACATTCGCATATATTTAGTATTCAGCAGATTCTGTGGACCACCTCTACGCTGCTACTCAGTTCACTACAGGATAGTAATGATACTGACAACAGACTCATCCCCTGAGTGTTCTCAGGCAGCTTCTCCTCTTAGTTACAGTAACAGTCCCTTGAAATCCCCTCCCGGCTCAAAGGAAAATTTAACTTTTTATTTACTTAAATTTCTAACAAACAAAGTGGAACAAAGTCCTCCACAGATTACTATTAGCCTATTTTGCAGAAAGATCTGACTGTACAACTGACGGGTTTTGGAGAGAAGTAAAAGCAGAAGCCGCTCCACACTGCAGTACCCTGAAGACCACAATGCCAAATAACCATGCCCGTCAGCACACCCTCTCCTGGGGCAGTATGTTCTCTCCTCTATTGCATCGCTAACATTACCAAATGTAAATGGAAGAAAACATCCAAAAACTCACTGGACTATTTCACGACACTGAAACGCAGGAAGAATAATTTTTGGCTTGTCATCTAAGGCGGTGAGAATGCCTCATCAATGTTTTCCCCAACACACTCAAGGTGCTACAGAACAATATCATATTTAGTGTTCAGAAGAAGTACGACGACGAGAAAAGAATATGCACCTACACACTTTCAAACAGCTACTGATGACTCGAATTACAGAAAGCTCTGTCTGAAGAAAGACGTGCAAGCCATCTGTCTACAGCTCAGCAGAATCCTGCTTGCAGGCTCTGTGGTCAGCATTTATTTTTTTTCGATCCATTTACAGCGAAAGATGGATTATGAAATATAGCTCCTACATTTAAAAGTCCAATGGGATGGCTGTGATAATGCTACCTGTCTTACTGCTTAACACAGACCTTTGTGTTCTGGTTTCCTCTGCTTGGGCTTCTTTTTACAGTACAGATGCCGGGAATATTTCTATTGAACATTTGGCAAGCTTTTCTCACTTAAGAAAATTAAATGCCTCCACAGAGTTAACCAATGTACGCTTCTTTACATATAGAACTTGACTTCAACTTTCCATCTGCCTCAAGTTCATCACCAATCAGTGTGCTGAGGCAGCAAAAGACTATGGATTAACCATCCGTCTGAAGAAAGCTGAGATAATGTGCCATCCTACACTTGGGAGAGGATAAAGATCTAGCATGACAATCAATGCAGATGTACTCTCATAATGGATTTCACTTACTGGGATGAGTTTTGTTTAAGCACTAGCCTTAGTGATCAGTAAATCATTAGTTAAATGTAAAAAGTTGTACCTTGCCTTCAGCAAAGTACCCCACTGAACCTGAAACCAGCACAGTGAGAACAGTCCATCCCCGCTCCGCTGCTACTCAAGACTCAACCCCACCTCCTCTTTCTCTCTTCCTTCCTCTCCCCAACAGCCCTCAGGCCCTCGAGGTCCCAGACGTTCAGACCACCTCAGCGTGTCCGGCTCACCCCGAGCCCAGGTCTTCTTCCCTCTCTTCACCCCAGGACGGTCATCACTGTCACTCCAGCCATGGCCACTGCCTTCCTCAACACCTTCCTCTCCCTCTGCTCCTGCCCTCTGTCTTCTCCATACTTCTTGGCATGCTGACTCTGGATTTGCTTCTGGTGCCAAGAAGCCATGCCCTCACAGATGCTTCTCCAAGTTTCACTTACTCTTTTTTCTCTTCCTTGAGCTCACTTCAGTCCTCTTGTCATGTAACTGACTGCCATCACAAAACAGACCAAAAAAACCCAAACAAAGCAAAAAATAACCCCGGCCCTAGCAAGGTACTTGGTGCCAACACATGTCTATTTGGTCTGAGCTCCTGCTCCCAACGCGTGCCTTGTCTATTGACACCACAAACTCTCTGAGCACAAGGACTATTTGCTATGAGGCGTTTGCACACTGCCTAGCACAAAGGCTCTCCTGTAATAGCATCATTTCTTTACACCAAAGAGTCAGTGTCAGGACACTGTACTATTTTTAATGCAGCTCATGCAAGGGAAACTCACATCTTCTCTTTTTTTTTTTTTTTTTATGCTTTGTAAACAATAAAACAAGTTGCTGTAACTGTTTGCAGTCGCAACCGAGCAGACTGGTGGATGTAAGGAGTATTATTTAGTGTGTCGACAGACTAGTCGAGTACAGGCATCTTGTACCATTCCCAACATCATTCCAAGAGAAGTGATGTGGAAAGCCAGCTTGTGTTTTCAGCCTTAGGTAACAGACATCCAAGACTTTTAATTGCCAGTCACAGCTTTATTTGTCTGATCGTATGAAAATGTGAGCCCAATTCATTCCAGATGGGTGTGTACACAGGCACCCAAATTTACACATGCAAATGTACAAACATGCTCCCGCACAGACCCACGCTACCTGCCCAGCAAGTTGCAGAGCAGACCCTTAAAGGATCTTTGCCATTTCCATCCTTCCACACACCCTATCTAAAACTCCAACCTAATTTTTACTCATGCATATTGTTGTGCAGAGTAGCTTGTGACTGCTAGACAAAAACGTTCCTCTGGTGTTGCTTTCCAGCAAGGTCTCATTCGTATTCATCTTCTCTGTCCAGATGAAATGACATGGCAAGGCAGCCTTCTGTTCAACAGGAATTGAGGTCATCTAGGACAGGAATTTGTCCTCTTACATAAGGAAAGGCCTGTACCATTCATAAAGTAAATAATAAGAAAATAAAAATAATAATACAGAACCATAAAGCAGTACAAAAGCAGAATTGTGCGAGAGTGGTGGTCATTTGTCCCCCATAGAAAATATGATAAAGTGAATGTTTTTTTTTTAAAAAAAAAAAGCCTGAACGGCAAAGGGAGACAGTCAGATGAAGAAAAGAAAACATTCTGGCCACTATGACACCAGCCTCAACACCTGCAGTTGGTGAGGAACAGAATTTATTAAGGCAAAATGAATCCTCAGGGTGAAAACAAGTTTGAAACATACTTCAACCTAAAGAAAACAGGATGCTTCTCAAGCAAGGAAAGCAGTTTATACTTCAGTGAAGAAAAACAAGTGTATTCATTTGCCTCAGCTGCCAAGTGCCATAAATTGAGATCCTCAAATTTTAATTATCAGTTAAAAATATTTGCATGAAAACTAGTTTTATCTCTACTTAATTAATTGTCACCTATAGCCATTTGTTTTCTCCCTTATGAACCTGAAACAAGCACCAATCTGATTCTCTTTCCTTAATAGAGCAGAAGCAGAAATAGATGCTCAGAAGGTAGGCGTTTCCCCATCCTCTCAGACTTATCATTCAGACCCACTAGGAAAGGATTCTCTTCTATGGCTGAACCCTTGGCTTAAAAGGCATTAGAAGTTGTATTGTCGCATCTTTATAAAAGACATGTATTATAGCTAGCTAGCTAGAAAAAAAATCATGGTAATACTTATAAAAGATCTCTGTTATATGCTTGAGGATTGGCTGATGGCAGATCTGGACCAAACAAGACAGAGCCAAATTTTGGCTGGGGAGAAGAACCCCTCCAGCACCACTGCTCTGTAGCCACTTTGTACATGGCTACAACATTCAGCTGGGATGACGCTTCTCCAGTGCCCGAGAAGCACCAACACCATTTTTTTTTCCACGTGCCCATCTCTGTAATGCTCTCTTCCTCACACAAACTCTGCAGTAGCTTTTCTCCACCAGCAAGGTGCCAGATTGCTGCAACACACCTGCGAAGAGGCAGCGACCCCAAGACCAGAGGGCTGCTGCTTAGAGAGTAGGTGGCTCACGTGAAACGCCAGCGGCATTGATGCTCAAGCTGTGCTGGCTGCCAGCAAATTTCCAAACAAAATGTCACGCTATTAGTCTATCTCGCGTGGTGCTGAACGTCTGCAGCACTAGTTTTCTCCTTTTCCTTCCCTTCTCCTTTACCCTCTTACCACCCCCACTGCCCTCCCCTGCAATCAATCAGCAGTCCCAAACTGGAAACCCCTTGCTGTGAATTGGACGGAGCTGCTGGCGGGATGTGCTCCCGTCCAGAGTCTCAACTTCGTGTTTCCTTGGATGCTTTGGCTATCAAACTCTCCATTTGTGAGTACTCAAAGCATGCGGCAAGGCCAGTCTTGCTTTCCACCCTGAAGACTGGGAACGTTTCATGCTCATCGCGTTGCCACTGAACATTCGTCATGGTAAGATGAGCAGTCCTTTATATTCCACTGCTCTCTGTATTATGTATTAATTACAGGAAGGGCATCCAGAACATAGCTTAGGTCTCTTTAATGGCTTTTAGAAATCTAAACACATGAAAACAAACATCGGGTTTTGTTCTGTACATAATCCTTACCAGCTGTAACTGAGCTTTATATAAACCCGGTTATTTGATCAACTTCCTTAATGAGAATTGGCTTGTAGTGTAAATCATCTGAGGAGGAAGGACAAAAAGCGAATTTTGCTTAGCCCTATGCTGCAGTGTCATCACTTAGAAAAGGAATCAGCAGAGCAATTAATTACTTTTACACACACACACTCCCATCTGAAATATTGGCATGATCTAGTACAGGTAACTGTTAAGAGTCTGGTAATTCACAGATGTGCAGCATATTTATGGAATTAATCCAAAGACATTTGGCTTGGTAGGGAGTAGGAGGGGGAAGAACACCAAAATACTTTGGTCTTCTTTCTGAAGATTTGTTATTTGCCAGCCAGACCACATGTCAATGCAGTACTTCTTTAATAAAAACAGAATCTTAATTCTGGAAAATTACAAGATTTGATATAGAAAGCATCAGCTTTGGACACTAACAGCAAGCTATAAATCACGGAGCAAAACACTTGCTATGCCAGGAAACAAGCAATCTGTGGGAGATGCCTGAAGAGTGAAATATCTCTCAGTCATATCAAAGCATTATTTACTACATCCTGATCCAACTTCAAAACCAAACATGGGGTGCCATACTCTAGCCATGCACAAGAGTTTCATTCTACAATCGTGAAGAATTGACTATAGCATCCATATCACTTCACTGCCAAAGTCAGGAACGCGGCCTCTTGACCTAGTGGGTGGCAAGAGGTGGGTGCCATGGACAATCTACATGGACTGTAACTCCGAGCAAGCAGGAACATGGCTCCAGCTTCAGGCACTTCAGGTCTGATACCATGGGCATCACTCACGAGACCGAGCAAGCCTCCAGAGGGTTTGGATCTGCAAGCAATGGCAGCATGATGGGAGCATACTGAGAAAAATATGTGTTTATAAGGGACAGCAACACTGGTAAATGAGGGAGCAGTGCTGACTTTGAATGAAGTGTGAGGGAGCTGCATTTTCTTAACTGTGTCTAGGTGGAAGGGGGGGGGGACCAAAACCCACCCCAAACCACCTTCCATATACCTTCCAGTCCTAAAAAGTCAGGTGAAAAAGAGCTAGTGAAAAGCAACTAAAATCAGTTTCTAGAAAATTCAAGTATGTTCTTTCATGTTAACAAAAAAAATGCATCTGATAATCACAATTACTGAATCACAATGGTGGAAACCTTGGAAGATTATTTGTCTGTCTCGTCTGCTTAACAAAGGAACAGGTGTTTTTAATGTTGTATTTTACTTCAACTTATTTAAAATAGAGATCTAAAATCCCAAAGTTAAAAGAAACCATTTTACGTAGAAGTGGCATCGTATGACTCCTTCTTCCATTACTAATGCCAACTACAACATGGAGCGCAAAAATGGCCAAGCAGCAAACAACAACTTCTTTTTCCAACTTCCCAATGGTTTTTGTGCCTTTTCCCATTGTACAAAGACTCAAATAGACAAGACTCATTCTCAAAGTCCTTCTCAGCTGTGCTACGGAGGAAAAAAGATTTTCCAGCAGGTTATTTAATCCATGGCCCACCTATAATTACTTGCACACAGGAAGAGAAACTTCTTATTTCAGGCTTCTGAAAGCAGATTAATGAAAGTGCTTTTGTTTACGGGGAAAGAGGGAGCAGGGTAACTTGCTTAAAACGATACATTTTTGCCATATGTAGGTAGAAAATAAACCCATCCATCAAGGATATATTAATAATAGATGAAAACTGGCTCCAGACACAAGATTACTTGGTGAAAATGCCAGAATAATGGACACAGAATTTTTATTCGATCGACTCCAAACGACAGGGGAGATTAGTTTATGCAAACTCCACAGAACAAGGCTTTATTTCGGAAAGTAATCCTTTAATTTAGCCAAGATTTTGTTTGCTCAGAGATACAACGGAACAGAACAAAAAAAAAAAAAAGTATCTGGCATACAGAAAGACAAGCCTGTGTACTGCACTTAAAAACAATTAAATAAGCGGTTCGCACCCGAGTAAAGCTTTTAACTATTGGAATAGGCAGAGCCAAATCTCATCTTTTGTGCATACAGTTTAAACTGCCAAACAGGGTTTATGTACCGATTAGTGGAGATTATGCAGAGTGGTACAGCCATTTTTTAAAAATACAATATTATTACAAAGAACCCCCAGAGGTTCATATGAAGATGGTCTCTATTTCATAGACAGTAAAATCAGTGAGGCACATCATCACAGCAATGACTTACTACTCCTGAAGGAGCCAGGGGAGTTGAGCTCAGGACTGTTAATGCAGGGAACAGCCCTCCCCTGCAACTGAGTATGCGAAAGCCAGTTTACAACTCGTATCGGGTTTTTACTGGACTTTGAATGAGGTCTTAACACATCTGCATCGCTTGTCAGCTTTGCCAGCCTTTCCAAGAAATTAGGACAAATTAAAAGCACCTAAAATATTTAATTTGAGAATTTCTACTTCGGTCACTCTAATAACACCAGCGGTGGCTATAAATCTTCGCCAGGCTTTCGGGAAAAGTCACTTTTACAACCCCGCTACATGCATGGAAGAATATTACATATTGGATCATGCCATTGCAAGGTTCGAGTTGGGATGTCTCAGGCCTCACTTAAGGATATGTCCAGCGTTTTAATCAGCATAGGGCTATTTATCTTCACTACCCACACAAATTCTAACATTACTTAACAGCTCTAAAAATGCTTTTTTCGATGTTTTTTTTGTAAAACACATTTAACATGATTAATAGTCTCTAGCAGCACGAAAGCACTATAATACAAATATCACATCACTGGATTTTAGCAGTAACACAGCTTGCTTAGGAGAAAACGAACATATTTTTCAGTAACAGTCCTTCTCTACAGTTTGAGAAACTGAACTGAAACAGGGGAAGTTGAGGTTATTTATAGCGGGCACCAATAGCAACACTGGCATTATCCATTACTTAGCCAAATACTATCGTACTTGGATGCCATCTGAATCGTGTCCCACTTCACCTAAACCAGGCAGGAATGTGTACTGTAAGTGTCCTGTGTACATTACTCTGTGTAATATACGGGCACAGGTACACGTACTATATAACCCCGCGCCGCGCACGCAGCATACTCATCATCGCCCCATTTTCTACCACCCCTCCGCGCACTCCGAGAATATCCTCCCTAACGTAACACCGAGCCCTGCTCTCCCGCTCCTCACATCATCTTACTATCGTCCACAAATTGCCCAGGCAAACCTGTGACAGAAGCAATACCAAACTGTGTTTTATGAAAATAGACACCAAAGGCAGCTTTCCATCACCATTTCATAACTCCTTTTGGGTGCACACTCTGCAGGTTCTCCAACAACCCTGCTCACACACGCAACAGGGAGACTCAGCTCCGTTTAAGCAGGGTCAAGACCCTGGCCCGGGAAGTCCTTAGCACAGAAGATGTGGGTAAGGCCTTCAGTTGGCATAACGGCTTAGCTACATCAGCCAGCGTTAACCTATGTTTATGTAGACCCAAAATGTACCCATGTCTCTATACTCTACCTCAAAGATGTAGAGAAAGAAAGGAGTAATTTACTACCAAGGAGAGCCCACATGATTCATGTAGCTGATGGCACACTGCACACCAAAAGCTTCACACACGTTATTGAGGCAAGTACCCTCTTCGGCCAGGAGATTACACAGCTTGCAAATTAGAAACACAACTGCAGTTCTACACTTCTCACTGACACCAAAACAAGACAGAAAGAAAAGATTTGGTTGGGAGGGGACAACATGCCCACAAGAGGAGTCTAAATCTTGGGGTCACCCCACAGGAGACCAGTGATGGATTGCAGAGACTGCTGTGGTGGACCACTGACTAATGAGAAGGTCTCCTTGAGCAGAACAACACTGGGAAAAAAGGCATCCCCAAGCAAAGAGGCAGAGGTGAGACATGCAACAAACCAACAACAAAGAAAAATTAAGAAAAAATTTGCCACTTAGTACAGGTTTTTTTAGGGCTGGCTGAGAAGGGACTTTAGAACTTCTGCACCGTGAAGATGAGGGCTGCTTCTGCCCTCTGAAGAGCAGAAATGTCAAGGGGAAGAGCCGGGATGAGATTATGCCCTTGTGCTTTGGGCTTGCTGCTCTGATGCCCACTAGCAGCACAGGCAGCAGCTGCTGCCATTTTGGGAGCTACATCTCCTCCAAGCAGCACCCATTGCTTCGCAGACCCAGCCCCGATGCCAGCACTGGCCAGCCTCACTTCCCTGGCCACTGGGAAAGCAGGAAGATGGGACTATTGCGGGGTTTTCTGTTCCCAGCAGCCTGCTTGCTCTAGGCAGCTGGCTACCTTCCTAGCTGGTGAAGGGTCTGGAGAACAAGTCTTATAAGCAGCGGCTGAGGGAACTGGGGTTGTTCAGCCTGGAGAAAAGGAGGCTGAGGGGAGACCTTATCGCGCTCTACAACTACCTGAAAGGAGGTTGTAGTGAGGTGGGTGTTGGTCTCTTCTCCCAAGTAACAGGTGATAGGACAAGAGGAAACGGCCTCAAGTTGTGCCAGGGGAGGTTTAGATTGGACATTAGGAAAAATTTCTTCACCGAAAGGGTTGTCAAGCTTTGGAACAGGCTGCCCAGGAAAGAGGTCGAGTCACCATCCCTGGGGGTATTTAAAAGACGTGTAGATGTGGCGCTTAGGGACATGGTTTAGTGGCAGACTTGGCAGTGTTAGGTTTACGGCTTTGAAGGGTGTTCAGGGTCCTCAACATGTGAATAGGTGCCTCAAGATATTCTCAAAATTCCTTGCTATATAACCACCTTCATAAGACGGACCCTGAGGAATCCAAGCATCGTTAACATCATTCTAATGCAGAAGATCTTACGTCACTTTCAAAGACAAAAATTCAATTATGACCATTACTCTCGTGATAGAAAAATATTGTGTGAAGTTGCCGAAAAATAAAGCACAGGGTAAAATCGCGTTGAAGATAAGCACGTGTTTAAGCCCAGCCCTGTCCCAAAAGGGACAAGCAGGACACCCCTGGAGAGCCGCAGTCGCCCTCCCTCTCCTGGCCAGCAGGACCACTGTCCCGTGCACCGCGGCACTCAGCGCCAAGAGAGCTGGCCTTCCTCTAGCCACAAAAGCTTACAACGCAGAAATAATTTCAAGCAAGATTTTAACTCACAATTTTAGAAAAACAATTCTCACATCTGAAGCAGCTCTCCCTTTCAAGCACACCTTTAGTCTGGTACTCTTTCTATAATAACGAGTTCAGAAGGAATTAAAGCTCAAGCAACACAACAGAAGAGACACTGGAGTACTTTAGACAGTGGAAAAAGAAGAAAAAGAGACATCACGTGAAAGAAACTGCTGGGCTCTGTGTTGTACCGGACTATAGGGCAATGAAAAGAAATGCTGTCAAACTGGAAGGGAAAAGCACATCAGGCAGGTAACAATTCTATTTACAGAAAAACCCCATTTATAGCGATGCTAGCATGAAGGGGAGAAAGTGCCCAAAACAAACAGTCCTTTATCAGTCTGATGAAAAGCACGCTCACGTCAATGTCAGCCTCCAAACTGACTGGCAAAGACTTTGTGTCAGGCCCTCTTTTAGACTCCCCCGTAGGAGAGACAAGGAAAGAGGCTACTATCCCACTTCAGCTCAAGTCAGCTGGAGCATTCTCCCCGGTTACAGCAACACCGAGCTTTATTCAGTCTACGGATAAAATGTTTCCAAAATACAGTTAACTAAAAAACTGCCCCTGTACTCGGCACTGGTGAGGCCGCACCTCGAATACTGTGTTCAGTTTTGGGCCCCTCACTACAAGAAGGACATGGAGGTGCTGGAGCGTGTCCAGAGGAGGGCAACGAAGCTGGTGAAGGGCCTGGAGCACAAGTCTTATGAGGAGCGGCTGAGGGAACTGGGGTTGTTTAGCCTGGAGAAGAGGAGGCTGAGGGGAGACCTCATCGCGCTCTACAACTACCTGAAAGGAGGTTGTAGTGAGGTGGGTGTTGGTCTCTTCTCCCAAGTAACTAGCGATAGGACAAGAGGAAATGGCCTCAAGTTGCACCAAGGGAGGTTTAGATTGGACATTAGGAGAAATTTCTTTACTGAAAGAGTGGTCAGGCCTTGGAACAGGCTGCCCAGGGAAGTGGTGGAGTCACCATCCCTGGAAGTATTTAAAAGACGTGTAGATGAGGTGCTTAGGGACATGGTGTAGAGGGCATGGTGGTGTTGGGTTGACGGTTGGACACGATGATCTTAGAGGTCTTTTCCAACCTGTATGATTCTATGATTCTCTGATTCTATAAAATATGCAAATATATAGCCCAGAAAACTTATAAGAAAAATACTCGGGTAATGCAACACATGAATAACAAGTTTCCATATAAATGAAGGAAGAGGAACAAAAGAAGGTTCAAATTTCCAGGAGTTCTTCATATGGGTTTAAGAAAACATCTGGAAAATAAAATGTAAATATGTTATATATTATTAGGGAATTCTTAGAAAATCTAATGTAAATTCCTCAAAACCAAAATCTATTGCCATTAAAAGGAAAATAAGATAGAAAGGGCAACTGCGACACGCATTACAACTGCTTAGCTTCTTATCCTGTGAAATTTCTGAAATATTACTTACCATCACGTCACTGACCTACGAAAATATCAGAAGAAAGTAAAGAAAGGCAATGTGTTAAGTTACAATTCAGAATTTGGATGATGAAATAAGAAATAAGTGAGACACCTTTTAAAAGTGAATTATATAGATTTATAACTATTTCATAAGCCTGTTAATAAGAACTCCTCAATAGTTTGTCTCCTACTGCTTCTCTTTCCACACCCAGAAACAAACTTCTTTGCCTTTCTAGTCTGAATTTCAGTGATGACATCTGCTTTTCACATCAAGGTCAGCATTTCAGTGAAAAAATTTCCTGACCGACAAACCTGCTATGGGTAAAACAGTGGTGAGATAATTCCAGATTTCCCTCTGAGCAAAATGGTTTCAGGGCAACTTTCCCGTTAAACGATGATGAATTACAGTGAAAAGTTGTGTACGGACACTCGGATGAATATGAAATGAGATCAGCTTTGTTAAAGACATCACAATAAATATGAGATGAATCAGTGAATACCAGGTAATTATTGCAGAGGTCTTCAAAGCCAGCCCAGTGCAAAGCCCACTGCAGTCACTAGAAGGATACCCTTACAGCAGGTGCGGGGTTTATAGCTGCAAACAGGCAGTGCCAATACTGACTGAAGAGAAGAGTGCTTTACCAGTCACTTAAACTCGGAACGGGAAACAAGTGACGGTCACAAAAACACTTAGGGTAAGGAAGGCACAGCCACCGCTGTGCCACAGCAGACTCAGCCATCCAGGCAATGGAAAGGGCATGAATCCTGATTCCTCAGAAAAATGAACTTGAGGACAATTTCCCACCGAGCTTATGGCTACGGCTCAAGCCTACGCACAGCTCAAAGACAGAGGGACCGACCCCTGGATAGCACGCAGGTCACTAAAAAGAACATAAACCACCACCACAATCTTTCTGGAAGTTCAACCATGAAGGGAGTTACCTACGCTACTCTCATCCCAAAGGGGTACCCTGCTCTCTTCTTCACCTTTTTGGTATGGCTAAAATGGGTTTCCTTTACCCAAAAGACCCTTCTTGCCACCGAAGTTGCTGACCGCTTTCAACTCTGCAAAGAAAGGTTTTTTATGCAATTATAATCCCTCTAAAACTCCACCGCGGAGCAGTTTAGTGCCATGCCACAACATGAGAGGCATGCACTGATAAGCTCATTCTGCTGACACTACTGCTGTAATATGACAACCTGGCAGAAACAGAGAGCTACAAAATACCTAAGTAATATTTGTCTGCTAACAGAGGGGGAAAAAAAAAAAAAGAAAGGGCTGGGGAAAACCAAATGAAAACCAACACTGCAAGCTATTGGCTTGTAAAACAAACAAGCTTTCCACCCGCCAGCAGCAGCATACTCGCAAGTCACGGAGATCTCGCTAAGGCTGAAGATTTGTTCCTTGCGGTGCTATGACCCATCATCCCATAGTTCATCGAGGAACCAAGCAGTTGGGTCATGCGATGGGCAGATGCCCGTGGGAGAGAAACCCTCCGGCTGCTGGAGCTGCTCCGGCTCCCAGAGTCCCTTCTGTGACCAGTGAAGCACACCAGCTCCCCCGCCCCGAGCTTCTGCAGCCTGGGGAGCAGGGACAGGCTTAAATCTGGACTCGTAACCTCGTTTGGATGGCTACCTGACACACTGAAAAAGTCAGGGTGGAGAATTTTCCTTCTTCAGGAAAAAAAAAAAACAAACTTAAAAAAATGTCAAACATACATGCACACCACACAAACAATGTAGAGAGACAGAACCACGTTCTTTCTCCTTTCAAACCCGAAGAGTCATATAACTTGTTTTCTTAAAACCATGCTCTAATTTGATAGATGTGGAAACTGACTCCCACTGTCCTGTAAAAAATGAAAGAGACAAAAAAGAAAAAGAAATTAATACTAATAATCCAGAGGATTAGGGATCAGAGGTCAGTGCACAACCTTTTAATGAGCGAGGTATTTAAAGACTGATGACACAGTATATTTTTATTCTTTGGTAATTTAGTACAGAAGTTTACATTGATTGCTTAAAAGGCCATTCGATTTTATTTCCCATATTTAATTGTTCTTAGTGCCCAATAAATGGTTGACTGGAGAAAGTAAAGGATTATTTTATTCTTTTTGTATCATTAAAAATACTGTCAGCCCAACTCACTCATTCACACGCCCTCCACATGCCCTTCATGTTTTCACAGAACCATGCGGATTATCTGTTTTTCATTACCACCAAACCTGAAACCCCCACAGTGCTCAGGCTCTCTAACCTGAACTAAACCTCTCACAGGTGCATGAACAAAAAGGAGGTATTTTACCATTCCCAAGGAGAACTTTATAAATATGAAAAAGAAAAACCATAGGCTTCCACAGTGGAATTTTGTTTTACCTTAAAATTTACATCTTCTATGAAAAAGGGCTGCCTGCTAAGTCCCTATGTCTTATCACGGCTTGGATCTCTTTAGATCCTGCTCATTGAGCAAGAGCTGCAGGCCCTCAGATCAGGAAAACATGTATTTAAACACATGGCTTAGTTATATGCTTAAAATTCAGCATGTGCTTAAATTAGCTCATCATCTGCTCATCTTTCTCCTTGTCAACAGAGAACAAATGTGAAAAACATAGGAAAGGTTCTTTCACCTATCAAGTTGTTTGTTGTATCTCACGATACCGTTAAATTATGCCACTTGGTGAACATCGTGACAACTTCCTAGGTACAAAGTTATTTTTGTCTTCGCCAAGAATTATCTAGTTATCTGGACGACACGTACAATTCCTAGGTTGCTGTTTATACAACATCCAGACATTGTGGGTATTTGTTGAACCCATCTACATACTTGCATGATTCCAAACTCAGCAGAACCTGAAAAAAAAATTGTCAGCTTTTAGTTTCTCTCTCTTCTCAGCATTTCTATGATGTAAGAAATTATTATCACCATTTTACATCCAGGGAGCTGAAGCACAAAGAAATATGGTTTGGATTTGCAGAAGGTTCTGAGGAAGTTTAATGCCCAGATCGCCTTATCTTAATTCCTAACATGTTTACCCTTACTTTCAACAAACTCGGAAGGTGAAACTGCTAATGCCATTGAACTCAACAGGATATTTTACAATGATTTCAACAGTGTCAGGATTTCATCTTCTAACGTCAGTAGGATTTTTATCTAAATAAAATCTGGGACTTTTCCCTTATAGCAATTCACAATATTTTATCACATACCACTGAATTACTGAAAAGTTAACTTGTTTCACTACCACATTTAAAGGGAATCTCATTCAGTGGAAAATACAGATTCCTGACAAAAAAAGAAATACGTAGCATACAAGAAGTTTCATGAAAATACATACATGCGAAAGACAATTTTTAAAATTAATTTTCATGTACCATTTAAAACTGATGATCTCAAAGATCATCACTGCAGAAAGGAATAGTGAAACATTAACAAAAAAAAGGAAATGGCCTAAAAATTTCTTTTGAAAGATAACCACAGTGAGTTTTTGAAATGTAATCACATAGTTGAACTAGTACAATAATATTGGATCTGTAATCTACTTAAGTATTTATCGATTGACACCCATGACAAAATAACTGTTGCCCTAATAGGATTCACATCCAACATTTTTTAAGTTTCCCAAATAGTTCACATGGTACACTTACATATAAATCAATTAATATTGACTGATTGATCAATATATGCACAATATGAAAAACAGTTTTGGCGGCTTTATGTTCTCCGCAGAGCAGCTTTACCTACTGATGATTAATTTTAATTTACTTTAAAGGATTCTATTGCACTGAAACTTTAATTAAAAACGAAATGAGAAAGTCTATAAAGTCTGCGTAGCATCAATTACCTAGACTTGATATCCTGCACTTCGCCTACCCTCTGTACATATGGTTTCTGTTAAAATAATTGGAAAGCACTTCTGAACAATGTCACCCACACATCCATTCTAAGAGCGAGAGGATATATTACCATTAAACGTCACTAATATTAATAAAGAAACAATTAATTCTTCATTACCTATTTCTAAAATACACCATCAGACTCCTTCAGTTCAAACACAAATAAAACATTACACATGCCTGTCAGTGAAATGGGTAATCATCATCATTGTTATAATTTATACTGCTTTCTGTTGCAAGTCTAATGTCTCATTTATTTATATAGCTTTTTGGCTGACATTATAAATAGCCTCTTTGAAATATTAAAAAAAAAATCTAGCTCTTATTAAGTAAACTCCCATACCTCTTCTCAACTCTTTCTTTATAAAATGTTGCTTCTAATTTGCATTACACTTTCTTTTGGTGAACAGACAACATTTACGTTTATAAATGTTACTGTTTCAGTAAAACACACTAAATAATACTTTCCATTGATTTATGTATATATATAAAAAAAATATATATTCAGCAGACTAATCTCAATCCCAAAGAAAATTACTACTAAGAAAATCCACACAGAAAATTATTTGGAAACTGCTGGTGAGTTTACACTAGGAGTAAGTCGGCTCAGCAGCCGTATAGTATCTGATTTAAAGATCAACCCCACCAACACTGGTTTGGATCAGGTACAAGAACAGTTCAATGATTTAATTATTAAAAAAGCATGGAATTGTCACAGTCCTCATCCGCTCCAGCCAGCATCAGGTTACAAGCCTCCAAGGTGTCTCTGGCACGCTGCCTGGACTATTTATTGCTATTTGTAAATTAGACACTTGTGTAAGAACATCAATTTTAAATATCTTTGTTTAAATGAGCCTGATAAGAGATGACCAGATATACATTTTATGAGACTGCTAAATAATTGCATCATGCAAAGCCAGCTTTTATAGGACAGCTAATAAGGACACAGCACACTCACAAGGTAGCTTGTGAATTCAGCATTAAAAGAATAAAGCTATCAGAAACAATAAAAAACGTGCACTCTAAACCTGTAACAACAGAAATACCGAGAAAGTCAACTATCATCCACAACGAGAACAATCTCTGAGCTCTCCATATCTGAAAGTAATGGAGAGTCTAAGGTGCCCCTATCAATCCTGCTAATACACTTCCAGCAATTATTTTCCGTACTCTACATCAGTAAGTTAAAATATGTTTCCAATGCCTAACGCAGCAGTCATTAAAGTTCCCCCTGCCTCAATCAGCATAACTAATGAGGCCATATAATAACAGAATGCAATCTCTAATGAAAAGCCGAACAAAGTCTCCCTGCAACAATACTGCTCGTGATTTAGTATTCTCAACTTGTCCATCCTCCATCTTTTACTCTGTGGATATTATCACCACTCAGAAAATTACATTTCAATGAACTTGTCAGGAAATAAGTAATAAATTAATCAGGCAGCATAAACCAATTACAGTCATTTTCTGTGTGTTTTCTTTCAGGGCCCATGCAGGAACGCAGTACGGGCTGCACTGGCTGTTGCTGCAGACCGCTCAGAAGGGTGTTCCTGCAGACCCTAACGCTGCTGGAAGGAGAGGCGAACGCACCTCTGCTCCGTTGAAGCCATCGCAAGTACTGCTGATGCCAGTGGAGCTCCAGCACCAAAACGCTGCTATTTTTTCTTTTTTTTTTTCTTTTTAATGTATATACAAATCTATATACAAAACCAAACCCATTCGGGCACTTTGAGAAGTGTCACAAGACACCCAACATGAAAACTTCAAGCACCTAAACAGGTTTGCGAGTGTAACCCAGTCTCTTTCCAGTTGTCAGGAGTGACAAAGGTGCGTGCCTACGGGACTAAGTTGTTGTGATGAGTATCTAAATGTTAAATTTGGGAGTACCCAAGGCAAATTATGCCAATGGCTATGGCTAAACTGAGGGAACTGGGAGGGTATTTGGTGGCATCCCAACTCTGTGAGGCAGCGCCCGGCTGTAACGCGATTCCCCTCTTCCCTCCGACTGCTAGGAAAACCTTTCATATTGATGATGTTTCTTCTAAACACGTGCAATGAGCATCAGTACTATCTGAATTACCAGTCAAGAGCTCCCACACTAATAGGGACCAAGAGGTTCAAATTGGACGCCTCTCGCTCCAGGCTGTGTGAAAATTCGGGAAGAGCGGTGCACTGGTTTAGCACCTCTGGTTTAAGGCATTGTGCTCGCCTTCACAAGCGAGAGAGACAGAAAGAGTGTTTTTTTTAACAAATAAAGCTCAGATGCTGAAGCGCAAGGCACACTCTGTCATGGCACAGAATTTCACAGCAAATTACTCAGATGCAAAATCAGAAGCAATACAGGTTTCTGGTCCTATATATAAGGTGAACCAAGGTAATGCACAAAATCGTATAGAAACTCCTTGCTTAACAAGGAAAGCAAGTACACATTCCTTCATAAGCATCTAAATGGACTCTAAAAAGATGTACTTC
This sequence comes from Calonectris borealis, assembly GCF_964195595.1. NCBI lineage: Eukaryota > Metazoa > Chordata > Aves > Procellariiformes > Procellariidae > Calonectris > Calonectris borealis. The sequence goes on from NC_134313.1 coordinate 128,315,631, forward strand.
CAAATAAAAACTTTTCTACCAACTGCTTTTGTCAATATATAATGAAGAATTTATGCATGCAAACACACTCTTTACACATAGGCAATATTTCAGTGAACTCTTAAACTTAGTCCTGCAAGGGTAATTATACAAGCATCATGCACCTGCCAGACTCCAGACCCTCGTACAGCACCGGAATCCTTTTCATGAATTTTGTCTGTGTCCTGTCTTGGCTGGGAAAAGATCCAAGTGGGTTAAGCTCCAGGAGCTCATTTTCATTGCCACTTTTTGAACGCTGAATATTGTTTAACCTTTCCCCTGCAGTCTGCATAAAATTCCTAGAGGGCAGTTCGAGCCTCATATGGTCTAATTAAAAGCAGGATTTATTAAAACTGGAATAAAATAAATTAAAATAAAATAAAATTTGTCATAATATATGTAACCCCATATTTTGCATGAGGTAGGCCAGAAGAGCAGTAAAAATTAAGTTACAGCATTTAAAAAAAAATTATCTACCAAGCACTTTTGTCACCAAGTTGGCTGCCAAAGTAGTATCTCACCTTCATGACTTTTACAACTCTTTTTTTTTTCTTGATTTATCCTCACGCCAGACAGCTCCTACCAAGAAGTCATGTGCTCTCATACTCTTCCCTATATTCATTTAAACCCGCATTCAATCTACTTAATGGTTTCAGACCCTATTTTCTTGCTTCCCCCCCATTTTACGTTATCATCCTAAATACTTCTTTGAAGGTAGAACTAAAGAAGCTCATACTTTCATACCACCGGTCAAGGACGTGAGGGACTGAATCAGACAGTGTACTTTTCTCCTCCACCTCCAAGAGCAAGGAAATAAGGTCTAAAGAGCTATTGCCCATGGAATATCTATAAAGCAACCAGAGGTGAGACATGCTTCCAAAACAGGTTTAGTTGAGCTAGTTCAGGTACTGATAGCAATGAAAACGGAGCAACACGGGCACTGGCTGGCCTGGAGACAGGTTATCCTGTGCTCAAGTCTATGCCGCTGCACTTTCTCTGCAGCTCAGGTCAAACCAGCCAGGCTAAAGTTTATTCTTTGTCCACTTGTGTTGAAGCCACGTCTCTGACCTCAGTACAGGTATATCTTTAGACAGCGCATTTGACGAGAGTGTTGTGCTGTCAGGAAAACACCACGAAAAAACTGAAACAATTAGTCCCATCCTGTTAGTAAAAATGAAAATGGACCAGCAGCACCCACACATCCCTACAGCACTGGGGGAAATTCCTCTGAAGCACAAAGACCCGAGGAGCCAATGTCACCAGCCGAACCCGATACGCCATGGTGACAGCAATCAGTAGCAGAGTTTTCAGCTTTTCGCTGCTTCTCTGTAGGCTTTTCCCAATAACACATCTTAACAGCAGCCAGCCCTGCAGCAGCAGCGTATTGAGAAACTGTGCAACTCAAACCTTTAACCCAGTTCACCGTAACCACAAGCAGGAAACCTTTAGCGAGCCAGCAGGTCTACTGCAGAGACAGAGTTAGAAATTTGCTAACCCACTGGTACACTCTGCAGCACAAGTTCGTTTACTATCCCCCAGTTCATCTCTGTGCCACAGTGCAACAGCCCTTTTAGGTAAACCTCTTTTCCACCCAGCTTCAAATTTCATGTGTTTAATTTCCTCGTATTATCCCAATTACTTCATGATGGGTCATGCTAAATGATTTCTCTTCCTTCTTTTTTTGCTTCTATACGTTTTTATATACTTCAAACCAGCGAGGTGGTTCTTGTGCCCCATCATTTCAGTCCCTGTTAGCAAATATTTAAGTCTTTCAGATGTGTTCTCGTGAGTCAGTACTTCCAGCACCTCAAGTTTGTTTAGTTCACTGGCTTTCAGTGTGTGAGCGTCCTGGTGTCAGACGCCATATCTTACCTTCCAAAGGAGAATATAGCTCCAGTTACAATCACTTCAGGCTTTTTCTATTCTGGGAAACAAAGCAAAATAAACAAAAACAAACAAATGCACCATTTTCCCCAATTGCCCTTATTTTGACTTCACTATGGTCCACATTAACAGAAACAGCAGCTACACGTCTTTGAAACTTTATTCACCATAGCCAGAAAAAAAAGAAGAAAAAAAGACTGGTGAAATGCCTTTAAAACATGCTTTAATCTAGCTGGAATGCCATAAATTGCTTCCAGATGTGCTCCATACAAAAGTCAATCATAGCTATTTATACTGACACTCTGCAGTCCAAACAATCTGAATCCAAATGCCATGTCTCTGCTACAATAAAGCTATAAATGTCAGTTTTGTTGAATTTGGAAAGGTGTTGAAGAGTTCATGCTAGTTTGCTTTCTGGGCTATTTGTTAGCCAGCAATTATTTAAAAAAAGGAAAGAAAAAGAAAAAAAAAGAAAAGAAACTTTTAAAATAGGTCCTTCCCTTGCTGAGCTATTCTTAAAGCACACCTGACACCTTCCAATCATGACCTTGAAAGTGCCACAGGTTACAAGTTGAAATTCATTTCATAAGTTAGAAAAATGTAGTGCTTAGGCTCTGAGCCAAGAATAACTGAAGGGCTTGGCAAGGCTCCCATGCCCTCCCCTAGACCGAACACACACGTAGTACACCTGGGACTAAATGAACTGAAGTACAGTAAAATGACACACTGACTGCAATAATACCTCTATTCAATAATCTTCCAGGGTATTGGGGGGGAAAAAAAAATAGTCTCACTGTAGAAAAAAAAAAAGAAGTTTGGAAACCATACCCTAATCAGTTGTTTTGCATGTGACACATGGCCATCAGAATCAATTGGGAAAACTGAATAACCAGCATTTAGATGAAAAGATGACCTATGGAGTTATCCCACACTATTTCAGGAAAATATATTATTTTTGTGTAGTCTCCACAGAATTTTCTGGTTGATTTCTATAGACTTCATTAAGATCTTTCCCCCCACCCCTGCAAAAGTGCACCTGCAGTTCAATTTACGTATAAATGTTCAGAGTTTTAATTCTGGGTTTTTGTCAGTGAAAGACAACAGGGAATTTTCTTATCATTGCTTGCAGTTTGAGGAATTAAAAATGTTTCAGAAAATCATAACATGTAAGACCTTACTTTTCACTTTCCTGCCTTTTTATTTCCCTTGATGTTTGCCTTCTATTCCAAAGATTTCCTCTGCCTTCCCTCAGTTCCTTACCTTCTCCCAAGTCCAGAATACCATCTCTACAATGGAGCTGAAGAACATTCCTCCCTCTCAGGCTAAGCTGTAGCACAGGCTGTCATTTGTCACCACACAGGTTGAGAAAAAAATGGCAAAAAATGCACATTGAAGTGATTAAATCTTGGTCTAAAATCCTTTCTGTACTTTCAGAGAAGGGAAGCAAAATGTAAAAGACACGGTATTTTAAGGTTTGAATTGTATGTGCATGCAGAAAAAATGAGAGACTTCACAAACAAGATTTGTGCTCTCAGTTCAACTTACTGGAAAACTTAGTTTTTAATAAATCTTTTCAGTCAGAGGTTATACAAATGACTACAGAAGCAGCAAACATAATACTTGTATTTAAGAACGGGGGAGGATCCTATCTAGTGAACTACCGAGCCATCAGTCTGGTCCAAACGTTATGCAAGGTTTTATAACCTATTTTGAAGGAATGTAATTTTTGTGTAATTGCAGGGGGTTGGAGAAGAGATAAGCAACAGAGAGGCAGAGCAGCTATTAAAGTTAAAAGACAATTTTGGCATAAGAACAAATGATTAAGACTTGGCCGCGAATACATTGAGACTGGAATTCACAAGCACATGTCTACCATCAGGAGGGCGAGGTGCTCCAACCACCATCCCACAGGAATAGGATGGAGGAAAATCCTTCCACAGGGGAGGCTGAGCAATGTATATGACTTCAGTATCCTGCAACAGCAGGGGATAAAACTTGGTGATGCACAAGCTGCCTTCCACTCCTGTATCAGCCTACGTTCATGTGTCTTTCTTCCTAGCTTCTATCAGACAGCGAGATGTTTTCCTTGCAGTGGTTCTCCAGATAACAACATCTAACTCTTGCAGGAAAAGCTTAGGGGGCTGCTAAAGCCGTAAATAGAGGGCAACAAATACCATTGTTCAGTGATCTCTCTCCATTAATGTATTTCTTCCTTTTCTTCCACCCAAGTGATGACACTAACCTTCAGAAACCTTCTTCCTCCATGAATTTTACTACACCTTAATCCATGTTATTTTACATCCTCAGACTACAAAAACTTATATGGAAAGTCCGCCTCACATCCTACCTCGCTGTAAAGACCTACCACACTGCCTCCAAATACACAACGCACTCTCTCTCGCAAGCCTGCCCCACACATTTTTAACATTTTAAGACGAACGTACACCTAAAGGAAGTAACTAATTTACTCTGTGTCCATAATCCTTACTGTCCTCTCTCCACCAAAGCTCTTTCTCTGGCACGATGTTCTCCCCTCACCTGTGCATCAAGCTTTCCACTTAGATCCCAAACTTTCTGAATCTGGGACTTAGAGACTTCTAATGAGGCACCAGCCCCACTCTGGGACACAGTAAAAGTAAAATAATCATGACAATAATAATAACTAATGCTAATCACCATCACGGGCCTTAAACTCTATGAATCTGTTCTGCTTTTGCAGCTGTGCTGTGATTCTTCTGAAGCACCAAGGGCACCGCCAGCAGCCTACATGTTAGATTATTAATTCAATCCATCCTCCCCATCCAACAAAAAGTATCGTATCTCCAGATCTGCATAGCTTCTGCATTTGTGATGGCTGACCCCCAAAAAGAGATAGAAGGAGAACAAAAGTCAGTAAAGTTACCAAAATATACAAGTCTCTTAAGCTACTGTTTCAAACAAACAGGTTTAGAGCCAATATAATAATTTCTACCAATAGAATAGAATATCATGCAATGTTTTATTTGCTTTAGATTCGACATCACTTATTGGAAACAAAAAGCCTTCCAAAAAACAACAAAAAAACCCTCACTTTGTGTTTAGAATTATTTACTATAGCTTTAAAAGTAACAAATGAAGAACTTGAGTCTCAGATGTGTAACCAGTAGGGAGTTGGCTCGATGCATCAGTTTTTACACCTCTTGCAGTTAAATCAGAGATCCAAATGCAAAATCTAGCACTCAGTGGTGAACTTATAACACTCCCTGGAGGAGTGTGTCCATAAACCATTCACTGGATCACACTCATCCATACAATACTTTATTTTATATATCCCGTCCCCACAAAAAAAAAAAAAAAAAAGCTTAACTAAGGTGAAATTAAGGTTGCATAAACTATAAATCATTTTTGTCATCATATTTCTAGGTCTCTGCTTTCCTTTTTAGACTTCATTAGAACAATTTTCCACTGTCTTTATCTCAAATGGATTTCTTTCTCCGAATTTGCGTCCTGGCCAGGAAAGGGATCCAAAAAACACCCAGTGACATATGTGGCATAGCCGCGCGTGGCTCAGGAGCACTCTCAGGCCTTGGGAGTATGCTCAGCATAGCTAATACGCTTTCAAAAACTGCTGCACTGACTTTTCTGTAGATTGCCCTTAATGACAGTATTTTGGGAGTTTCACATTACGCCTCATGTACTTCTGAGTCTTCCGGACATTAAGTCTTTCACAATATATTTCTATTTACATATATAAACATGTGCACACACTGTGTGTGTGTGTGCTCACATACGTGTACACATGCATACACGTATCCATGCGCAAACACACACACATTGAGGGGATCGAGTGCTCCCTCAGTAAGTTTGCAGATGACACCAAGCTGGGCGGGAGTGTTGATCTGCTGGAGGGTAGGAAGGCTCTGCAGAGGGACCTGGACAGGCTGGATCCATGGGCTGAGGCCAACTGTATGAGGTTCAACAAGGCCAAGTGCCGGGTCCTGCACTTCGGCCACAACAACCCCAGGCAACGCTACAGGCTTGGGGAAGAGTGGCTGGAAAGCTGCCCAGAGGAAAAGGACCTGGGGGTGTTGGTTGACAGCCGGCTGAACATGAGCCGGCAGTGTGCCCAGGTGGCCAAGAGGGCCAATGGCATCCTGGCCTGTATCAGAAATAGTGTGGCCAGCAGGAGCAGGGAGGTGATCGTGCCCCTGTACTTGGCACTGGTGAGGCCGCACCTCGAATCCTGTGTTCAGTTTTGGGCCCCTCACTACAAGAAGGACATGGAGGTGCTGGAGCGTGTCCAGAGAAGGGCAACGAAGCTGGTGAAGGGCCTGGAGCACAAGTCTTGTGAGGAGCGGCTGAGGGAACTGGGGTTGTTTAGCCTGGAGAAGAGGAGGCTGAGGGGAGACCTCATCGCGCTCTACAACTACCTGAAGGGAGGCTGTAGTGAGGTGGGGGTCGGTCTCTTCTCCCAAGTAACTAGCGATAGGACAAGAGGAAATGGCCTCAAGGCCAAGGGAGGTTTAGATTGGACACTAGGAGAAATTTCTTAACTGAAAGAGTGGTCAGGCCTTGGAACAGGCTGCCCAGGGAAGTGGTTGAGTCACCATCCCTGGAAGTATTTAAAAGACGTGTAGATGAGGCGCTTAGGGACATGGTGTAGTGGGCATGGTGGTGTTGGGTTGACGGTTGGACTCGATGATCTTAGAGGTCTTTTCCAACCTTAATGATTCTATGATTCTATGATTCTACAGTTTGGGGCCAAAACTAGAATGGATAAAGATCAGTGTAACTTCATTGAATTCAATGGAAGCTACATCAGATGAGAAAACCTGAGGACAGTGAACCTGCCTGAACGGCATACTGACTCTTTCAAAGTTCACAGAACATAATAAATGTGAGTATTTCCAAGGTCCTTCACAATTAAAAAAAGAGAAAGGACACAAACTAGTAACAGCAAGAGTGGGGTTTTTTTTGTTCCAGTAAATACCATTCTCCAGCCCAGTGAAAAAGTACTCTTGTCATGCAAATCCGCTGGAAAAACCATGACACTACAGTGTCAATGCCAAGCTCCTTGTAGGCCAGCTGGTCTCTCACTTCATCTCAATGTGGTCAGTCCTCCCGAGTTTAGCAGCAAAACACCAGCATTTTCCTACAACCAAGGGCATCCCACATAACTCACAGCTAGGTGGAGATACTTGCCCAAGAGAACCTGTATCAGCAAAGCCTCCCTGCTAATCATAACATATAGCCCCAGGATGAGAAGCCATAAACCTCATTTTTGGGCTGCGCAAAGCTCAGGAACCAGAAACTGGCTGCCCTACCTAGAGTGCACCGTGATTCGTGCTAATTCAAGTCGGATAAAAGGCAAGAGTCACATCAAAGATGAGGGCTGGGCAAGCTCCCAAACACCAAAGAGCTAGTGGAGATACACTCTGTGGTAGGAAAGGCAGATCTCAAAAACTAAACAAGAGATCCAAAATTTCTGCACCTGACATTGTCCATCAGTCATCATATCCCTCTCTTCTGCTACATGACTGTATCAGTCCCTGAGCAAAAATACAGGGTTTAGTCTCCCTGTTCCCACGGCTTCTACCAAACTCTCTTTTAAAAAGGCTATTTATTCAAAAGGAAAGGCCTTATCGGATAGAGGGGAAAATATATAAAAATTCACAATTGATCAACACTTCATAGTCATTTGTGGTATGTTTTCAACCATTTAAGAAGTGTAGTTAACCAACCTAGCATTTGTTGTTCTTTGGGTTTTTTTTTCTTTTAATGATTGTATAAAAAGCTTTGTCTTAAGAACAATAAGTGGCATTAAATGCCAACAGCATGAGAAAATGTAGCTCTAATATGGAAAGTGGAGCCTGAATAACATTTCTACTTATGACATAGCAATAGTTACCAGCCCTCCGATGGGGCAAAACACTTTCCCTTCCCACCAGGCCCCCAAAGCCGCAGCCAGCTCAGTTTAACAGGCTGTTTAGCCACAGAGAGGAGAAGGATGATGTTTCCTGCAACAGACAACGGCACTGACTATCTAGCACATGGCTCCCACTACGAGCTTCCTTCCACGTCTCTCGTTTTATTAAAATTGTGGAATAGGTGGCTCCCGAGGCCTAACAGTAGTGTTTGATTAGGCAGCCTCCACTGACGGTAATTTATTTCTCTTTTAGAATAGGATCCAAATTTCTACATGTACCATAATTTCTCAGTTATGCCGGCACTGATGTATTAAGTTCCAGAAAAGCTTCCACTGATTCTCTACTGGTTTTGTACCACAGGAACACTTGAAAACCCACTGTTCTTAAAATGTGTGTTAAGTTCTTGAGAATTTTTTTTTTTTTAGTTGACTTATAAAGTGACATTATTGAAAGAAATATTTCAAACTGGTAATTTTGAAAACTTGCCACAATGCCGCACCCAATCCAATCCAAAAAACCAGTGTCTTACTAGTTTTTAAATGGAGGTCCTCTTCCAGTGGCTTAAGTTCGTGGCAACATAAAAAATTTAAATAAACAAAAAACTCACTATGGGTTCATGAAACTTTGATCAATGCAGAGATCATTTTTCACACTATTAGCTAACACTGCCCACACAGTTTACCCTCAGCCCCCTTGCTTGCAGCCATAAAGATACATACTTATAACACAGTGGATTTGCCATTGAAAATTTCTAGCTGCAGGAAATCCCCAGCTATCACAAATCAGTTTCTTGCTGCTACAGGGATGGGAACAGCAGCAAGGGCAGCTCATCTGCAGCTTCGCTTTCCCCTCCAACGACGACAAACTCCAAGCGGAGTGGGTCAGGCTAACAGTACTATCAATATGTCACATTGATCCATTGCATGACCCCACGCTAAGGAAAAAAGTGCACTGAGAATATGCAACAGTGGCTATCAACTCAATTAGTCAGTTGAAGTAATTATGCCCTCAAGTGTTGGGAAACTGAAAAGCCATTTTGGCTATAAAATACACAGGGAATCTTAATGTTATGGTCAGTAAGACAACAGCACACACATTACTCATGCCGCTTTTTATCTAGTCCTTGAATGCAGCTCTCGCTGCTCCTGATGTAAGATTTTCATTAGGCATTATAGGGCCAAATGCAAAAGCCGAGCCAGAGAACCAAACCCATTCAAACACACAGTTAAGAAGTTGACAGCACATGCTATAAAATACAACTGTGGGCCTCTTACGCGAGTCACAAAATAGTAACTTTTGCAGCATGCTAGTCAATAAAGAATAACCATCTCCCCAAAAAATTAAGAGGGGCTTGGTGAGCAATAACAGGTAACATCCGTTTATCGGCCAAGCTCCAGAGACTAATCTCCTCCAATTACCCAGTTCTCGCTCATCGTGCCATACTTCAGTGACCATGTCTCCGTGTCAATGTTTTTTAATTCTTTTATCTCCCCGATCTTCTGCTTTAAAAACCTATCCTAAGTATTTGCTTACATCGTTCTGCTGAATTTCCACTACCTTGAAAAAATATCCGCTGCTATTCATTTTTTCAGTGTATTTTGTGGTTTGTTGTTGGTGGGTTTTTTTAAAATCAACTAATAAAATCGTATCAGAAAGTTTCTTAGCACAGCCTAAGCAAACACTGGAGTGTGAGTACAATGAGGTATAGTACAATATGCAAGTGAAGTCAGAGGCTGAAATGAGAATACAATTCCCCATGAGAGAGTTCTATGTTCGAGACATTTAACTTTAAAACTAGTTCAATATTTGAACAAGACACTATTTTATTCCCATTCAAAGTTTAAACACAGATCACTTCGAAATCAATCATAAATTCAAACCTCTTTACTTTAGAAACTGTTTCAATATTTAAAGGCTTTTCTTTTTTCTCTTTAATGTAACAGCAGCTCCAACGCTCAACTGACTTTGAGATCCTTAAGAGCAATGTTATTTTCCTGCCAATACATACAAAAGGCAGTTCTAGGAAAAAGAAAAAACCCACAAAGGCGAGGCTGTGCTTTGCTTCAGAGTTTAAGGACAAAGTTTGGACAAAGAACACACAGCCTAGTCTTCAGCCCAAGCTAAAGTAAATTAATTTGGTGCGGGTGCTTTTCAGGGCGCAAGACCGTAACTCCACGCTATTCCACTGCTTTTGTCCTCACCTGGGTGCAAGGGAAAACCAGATGACCAGGGGGATCTCTGTAGACAAAAAACAACCCTCCTTTAGGGATGTGATTACAGAGTGAGAGATGTTCAATTCAGAAGAAGAACGTGGACCCCATCCACCGACCACCTGTAATTTGGTCTCCTTCCCCACCCATGAAACGGTGCTTGCCCTGGTGCCTCAGGAGCCTCACGCCCTGGCCGGCATTGCAGAAATATACAGCTCTAGCTCTGTGACGCAGAAAAAATAATTTCTCTTGGTGAAGTAGCAACATTTCACACCTGTATTTCATTTTCATACAATGATCTCAAGGTTCGTGGAGGTCTTTACGTTTGTTTGTTTGTTTTTAAACCTTAAAACCCATTTTACAGATGGGCAACTTATCACAGTGAGTCAGCAATGGAGAGGTGAACCCAACTGAACTCCTACACTGCGCCACTGCCAGCTCTTCGGCACATGCCACTCTAATCCAACCAATTTCAAAGCCAATTTGTTTCTAAAAATTATCTTTTGTCCTTTTGATCTTTGTATAAAGTTCTTATTGACAAGGGCAAAGCATACAGCTCAATGCAAGTGTTACACTACAAAACTATTCGTATCAAGTAGGAAAGACAAACTAACTGTTATAAAGCTATCTTATTAACCTCAGAGCTGCCCTAGTCTGGTTTCTGGTCAACTACGGTCTTCACAATGAAGTTAAAAGATCCCTTAAAAAGGATTAAGCATCTGTATTACCAAGAGGATAACAGCAAGAATTAGGCTCTGTGTTTGTGATAACAATGCACTTAACTACCTATGGCTTTGCATGAACGCAGAAAGTATTATTTGGCTGTATATATAATGTTTTACATGCAACATGATAATCCCATCTGCATGCGTAGTCATGATGCTGTTCTCCCTGTAAAAGCACTGAGCATCAGACTGCCACCTTCCCAGGAAAGGGCAGCTGTCATTCATAACCATCTTCCCTTAATCGAACAATGAGAGGTCCCTATTTTTAGGAAGTCATAGGCCACTGGCATCAGGCAATAAATGAACTTTATTTTCCCCCCACCTTTTTACGTACCTCCAAATAAAAAAAATCAGTTGTAATCAACACAGTATTAACATGCTGTCTTCTAATATTTCACATATAATATGTCACTGAAAACTCAGTATTGAGCAGGAAGGTATTTGATGAATCAAGTAGATGAAGCCAAGATGTAGTTATTAGATGCATTACATCTTTAGCACATCATCTGTAAAAATGTCCAGGGTAAACTAACGCTCCAGGGGAAACCTGACCTTTAAGAGGCTCCCTAATACTACATCTAAATTAATGTCAGTGACAGGCACTTCAATCTAAAATAGCAGGGTTCTTTCGTTCTATCTATTCATCCATTTATTTGTGCGTAAATGTGTGTGTGCATAAATGAATTTGTGTCACTCTGGCACTGGGGGAGCGGGTGGGGAACAAAAGGAGCTCCTAGATTTTTAGATTCCTATTCCTTACTACTCCTATGCATATTATTCATTTGGGAAGATTCATTCAGAATCTTTTCAGCATAAAAAATGTTAGGAAAATTATTTTTAATAGTAACTGAACCTGTTTCTCCAAAGTATCATCCTTATACTGCAAAATAAACATGCTTGAACTAGAGCAGGATGGAACTCTTGCAGCAATCAATATAACAAGCAAAGCTGAATTTGTTTTAAAGAGCTGGGCTGGGCTCTGACATGACTGGTGGCCAAGATAAAAATCGTAATTGAGATCAGTTTTGCCGTTTCAAAACAAAACATTGCAAATAAATTCAGCAGAAGACGCATTTCTGCCTTGAGGGAAAAGAAACAAACAAACAATACACTGCAAAATTCTGATAATGGAATAATTTCATGGCAGTTAGTCAAATCAGTGCTAACTATGGTGGCCAAACCTTCACTTACTTCTATTTTTCATTCCATTTTGGAGGTTTTACGATCAAGAGGGTAAGGTTTTATGATCAAGGGGTGAGGCAACTGCAAAGCAGCCACTCTGCTGCCCTTCTTCTAGGCTTCTTAGGATGCTCTTCCTCCCTTGCCAACACCTCAGAGAGGACCGAGCCCAACAAGACCTGCACTCCTCTGCCCCTCCACTCCTCACAGACAACTACGTAATTGTGTTTCCAAGAGACATGTCTTCATGCAATAGAAGCTGAAATCTGTACCTTGATGCAAAGGATTTACGCCTTGCTCTGAAATGAGGACAATCACATTAGCCAAATCCTAGTGAACTAAAATTGCTAAGTCCTTTCACATTTTGTTGATCAAGAACCTTTTTATTGGAACATTTTTCTTTTCAAACCTCAGGTGGGTAATGAACTATCCTCTAATTGGTCTTTATGCAATGAAGAGCTACCTTGCATTTTAGCTATTTTATGTGTGGTTATATTTTCTTACAAAGACACAATTGATCAGGAATTACCATAATCCCATGCAGAGCAGCAGTCCTAGAAATACTGAGTGCATAAAACATTAGTGTCAGTAACGCAGACATGACAAGTTTCAACTCTCCTTTCAGCTAAACAATCTGCCTCTTTCATACTAACATCACCGTTCAGCCCATGGGCTACATAAACATTGTCAAACCTGGTTTCAATATAAAGAGAGCACATTAATGTTCCCACTAATATACATTTCCCAGTAACCACCCTATTAGATTGCTTAGTTCAAACTCCATGACATATCCCGTAACATATCAGACAGTTCAGATTCACGAGCTCAGAAGATACATATATTGTAAGTATCAAAAAAACTTTTTTGTGTGTGTACTCAAGAGCCCTGCTAGTACAAAAATTCCCATGAGGCTCTCAAGAAAATACGGCTGCGTGAAACACAGCCCTTCTCTGTTTGGTTGGGGTTTTTTTTAGGTGATGATCTTTCACTCACTTCACATAGCCAAAGTAAATGGGTAGAAAAATAAAGCAATGCTGTTCAGAGGGGATAATCCTTTCCGTAACCTCAGATAGTGCATCTGAGACCAGTGGATCCAGTGACGATTCTCTTAACTTTTCCCAAAAGGGTGCCAGTGGGTGGCTACTAAGTTTAATGCACATGATGTAGAAATTCCCTGACTTTGTCTACTACAGACCCTCTGTTATAAAGCAAGACCCTATTCCAGACACATGAACTTTGCCTTTTGCCTGGTACTTGGTAACAGCGCAGCAGCATCAGTCCTAGGGTAAATGGATGCACGAAGCCCCCGCGCCGCAAGGTAACCTCACCCGAGCCTCCTTAACAAGCCTATGGTCCCACAAAGCACAGTGCACATACTGTACAAGCGGTGTGCTACGGACAACAGTACTGTGGTCTCCCTTGTCAGCCTGGGTTATAGGGTGGTTTACTATGGGTTGGGGACCAATATACTAGGAGCTCACACTTCCAATTTTCACGTTCAGCAGCTGGAAAGAAAATATCCTCAGCCAGAAAGTTCATTAACCTCGAGATTTTCCATGGCCAGGCTTCTTCAGTGTTGCAGTAAGATGCAATTTTACATTTGGGTTATGGTATTTTGAAGTACTTAATGTAGCTGGAAGCCAACAAATACCAGCTAACCTTACCACTGAGCCTGACAGTGTGTTGTGCAAAATATATTCACTTTGAAATAACATGACTTTAAAATTGTTTATGCTTAACATAGTGAAATTAAACACACAGAGTCAGACACACTAACTTCTAAGTTATTGAGTAACACTTAATACCTTAAAGAAGTGAGAAACAGGAAAGAGATTTAGGGATTTAGAGAGCAGCAGGAAATTACCATAAAGCCATCTGATTTCTTAGAAAGAAAAGAATCAAAGTTGAAAGTGAAACAGAATTAATCCCAGAAATATGTAATGCATGCCCCCCACTAATCAGACTACGGGGAGCACTCAACATAGATAGAGGAAGGTCCAATCAACTTTTAAAAGAAACAATATCCACTCTGCAGTCCTCTGACTCTTCCAGGTTCACTAAATTTGACCCAGAATACGTAAGTCTGGACAGGCACTGATCTCATAGGCCAGATCCTCAGAAGGTGTAAATCAGAGCAACTCCACTGACTTCAAAAGTCTGCCCAATCTCTGGCTCCAGATGCCTGTGTGCAGTCATGAATTCCTGATTTCCACTTTAACACAGCTAGAAGAGCAGTAGAGGCTAAAGAAGTTGTTGCAGTTGTTGTTAGGTAAAAAATTAATTAAAACGTTAATTAAAATTAATAGCTGAAAATATTCTATATATTCTGATTAGCAGTTGAGATTTATCCCATACATTCAGGTTCAAAGTAATTTTGCTTTGGGCTTCAAAGCTCACTTTTAACTTCAGCCAGCTTCCACTGTAAAGTTTCCAGGATAAAGTTTAATAAGGTTTACTATTAAGAGTTAAGCCATTAATGTATACTGCACACGTTTTCATGTACAGTGTGCCTACTGAAATGCAAGTCTTCAAAAGCAATGATCTGAATATTGTATTGTGTCAGTCAAAATAAGGTCTGGTCCAAATAGCCCAGTCAGAGCTATTTCAGCCATTCAACAATCCAATTACTTATACTACGTTAGACCTTCCAACTCCATGAATGTAAACTGTTTACATTCAGGCAGCTAGGGCTGTATCGATAGGGTTGTACATCACGAATAATTTTGTCAAAATATAGTGTTTCAAATACAATTGCCAGAAGAGAAGTAACATGTAGGCTTGCAGCCTCAAGTGCAATTGTCTGGCACATACGATGGTGCAGGCTACACATTAACATGTGCAATTCCAATTAGAAGTGATGCGAGAAAATAACATTGGGACTGAGTATTATCCCCTCATACACAGAGTGCTCTAAAATTTCAAATAATCCAGATTAAATTAACATGGAATAAATTCACTTGCATCATTTAGCATGTAAGTGATTTCTGAAGATGCTACTATTAGCTAGACTGTATAATTCATTTTGGAAGATGACAACTACTTTTTCTTTCTTTCTCAGATCACATAAATAAGCATATCCTGCAAGGCCTTCTAAATATGCCTGAGAAGTATTTACTCTAACAGATCCCCAGAAATAGGCTTCCAAGATCCCTACTGTGGCTCCACTATTTCTGAAGAATTTGGGGAAGAGAACACCAGCCTTAAAACAGGGGTTAGAAAGTGTTCTTCCTACGAATTCGTCCACCTCAACAGAAGCAACATTTCAGGTGCTTTCTGCCTGTATCAACGAAGAATGAGTTCAACCTCGCCATCACCAATTGATCTTTCTGAAATTTGGGTTCAATTCACCTTGCATCATACCCTCCTATTCTTCCAAGAATTGCAGCAGAATCCTGTGATAAAAACACAAAAAGAATTATACACACACGCCCCAAGAACAGCCCAGCATACCCCGAGTCTAGCTGGTGAATCACACCGAGTTCTCACATAACCATCTCCAAAGTTTTGGTTCTCCTACTAACCCTGTGCATAGTAAGCTGGGCAGGCCTCACATTATTATGAACTTTGATGAAAAAACGAAGCAAAGTGCTGGACATACTGTTTTTGACAAGGTCAGGAAATAAGACTTAAACAAGAGAAAGAAAAAGGGGATACTGTATCTTGACACCTGCCTGGGTGCGATACAAAGCCAAACACTGGGGAGGTTGGGAGGTTTTGCCCTAAACCTGTTATCCCACCCAGCAGGAACCTGCTACTTTTTAGATTCTCCAGGAACAGAGTGTAAGTGTAAGCAAGTATGAAGAATCAAACCCTGTTACTGAATTAGGATCCACTAATAACTGATCAACGCTGTTGCCTTATTTCTTATTATTTTACTGGAGACCATTTCCTTGAAAAGGTAGTGTAATAACCCAGCAATTCAACAGTTCAATATAATAGCCAATTTTTAAGAAATACCTACTGTCATCATCTTTTCTCCTGCATTTGGCCATTTAAATCCAGCATTGGGGGTTTCCCTCCCACGCTTAGTATGTGCACACTGTTCTAAGCAGCGTCATACAATCTCCTTCTGCTGCACCGCTTGGAGACTTGGAGGATCCACAGGCAGGAGTAATCTGGGTTACCTAATCCATAGTGCAACTGATTCCATTTGGGTGGCTGACAGAGACCTCACTTTCAATTTACATCATGATTTTGCCTCATGCTATTTCTTTCCTGCCAAAATGCCACTTCTGAGGTGCCACCAGCAACGCCTGTTGGGTAATGGAGACCACCGTGCTTGGGGCAGGCAGAGAACTGAACGCTCCTCTGTGCCGTGCAAACATGCCTATTGGCATAGATCACACACTTGGGGAGGCAAAGCTGACTGTAAGCTGCCGAGCCGCTTCCCCGTGAATCATTTTTATTTCTGCGGCTTGACTCCTAAGTTTCCTTTCCCTCTCCTCTCAAATTGATGCTGTAATATGGCCACACTGTAGAAATCTGTATCTCGGTAGGTACAATATTCTGCAGAGCCATATAGCCCTCTGATACTTAGGAGACTGCTCCTGATTCATCAAGGCTTCCTCAATGACGTACAATGGCTTGGTCAGGTCACAGGGTGCAGGCTGCAATTTCCTTCGCCTTTTTATTTGTATTAATCCGGAGTTTGGGGACTGTGTATCTGTGGGTTTCCCCGCCGGCTCCAGGCATCACTGCCTTACAGCGGCACCTGCTGGGAGGGGTCAGGCCTGGGAAGCACCGCTGCGCGGGTCTGCGCTTCAGGCAGCGCCCAGGCATTCGTAACGGAACGAAAATTAGCATTGCTTTGTTCCTGCAGGTCTTCAACACATCTGTTGATGTGAAAAGTTCAAAATTAATACCACCGAACCTTACCCTGGTATTCGCTAAAGAGATGCAAAACGCTGGACGGGGAACAGACTGAAGTGCAAGCCACATCTTAGAAACAGCCTGCAACCAGAGGGATCTGGGAGATGCACCAAAAGGAAAAAAAAAAAATCTGATAAATAACTCATCTCCAAGGCCTCTCAACTTTTGATTCATTAGCTATCGTTAAAAATTTATAAAAGTATATTAGAAGTAAAGCTCAGTTCAACCAGCCACACGTATTCTAGCAACAGAGTGACACATTGAGCCCTTTTCTTTTGATTACTGCCTTCAATCTCATCATTTTTATTTTATGGGACGCAAAGCATAAATTCAGCTTCAGAATACAATGTTCAAAATATAGTGGCCAATAAATGTTTCATCTTTTTCACAAACTAGACTTTAAAGAGCTTCAGTTATTTATTTTTATAGCAGCAGCATACATATGTGTATGACACAGTAAAGGATACTGATCTCTGAAGACCTCAGATTATCTTAAACTCCAGAAAATCAATATCAAATCCTATGTTTATGGTAGTTTTCATTATTTATTTTAGAGCCTAAGAAAGTGGACAGTGGAGGCTGCCAGTTTTGTAGAAAAAGAACCTAGCAAAGTTGCGGTCAGATTTATAGGTCAAACACTACATTACAAAAGAAGCCATTTACCCCCAACAGCCAAAATCACTGCGGTTCATCATAAGCACAACATTTTTTAATAAAAGTCGGCACATTGTTACTATGCCTCATCTAAATACTTTGGTCCTTACACTACAGCCAATGCTGAGCGTGTGCAAGGAGTTCACGGGCTCCCGCGCAGGTACAGCTCCCGTCAAAGGGCACTACTAGCAATTTGCAGATTGAAGCCGGAGCAGAGGGCGTTGCTGCGATCTCCAGATGCTCATGCATGCATTTCAGCATTCATGCAAATGAATACCAGCCATCTTAGACTGTGCTGGCTGCTTTCAAGACTACCAGTTCTTGGTTAATTTTGAAAAAGTGCAAGTTCATGAGAAGAGGGGGAAGAGGAAGGAAAGAGGAATAAAAGAAAAATTTAGAGTGTTTAATTCCTTGAAAACACTTGGACGGAGGGAACATCGAAAGACAAAAGTAAGGATTTTTATCTCTTGAAAAAAAAAAACCACCCTTTGAATTATGGTTGCTGAGCTAACTGAAGAAGCAAACTACTAACTACTAAGTTAGGTCATTAATTAATATACATTAAGTATAATTTTAAATCCCATATGAACTTAACTGGGTTGATTAAGAACAAGAAGAAATAGTCTTAAGTCAAGGAGAGCGCAAATTAACTACAGAAATACCAGCCTAAAAGGCAAAAAAGGCCATTAAAGTGAAAGGGGCTCTTACTATCACTGTCTGTGCTTGACATACGTTTTAGGACCAATCTCTCACTGCTGTAATGATTCTGGCACCATTTTCACGTATCTGGAATAAAACATTTAAAAGATAATTCTGACTGTAAGCATCTCTCTTTTTGCCTTAATTCTTCATACCAACATTAAAATGTTATAGAAAAACAGTGTTGCTACTATATAAAATGACTGTATACTCTTTATATGAAATATTGTGATCTATTCTTGTGACAAGCGCAAGGTATAGATATGAAGAATTGTTAGAATGATTACAGGCACTGGAAGAGTCCTGCAGGGTAGGGACTGGAAACACTGATGGGAATCCTTTTAGCTTAAAGATGAGATATCTAATAGAAGGCATGTTTGAGGTTTGAGAAACAAGACAAGATACATTAGACATTCCTATTTATAACATATAATTAATTTGTGGAATGCACTGCTACCACATCACACCGACATCAAAAGCGCAGCAGGATTCAGATGAGGTTTAGAAAGAAAATGAAGTGTTACATCAGAGGAGATTTAGGAAACACAAAGGATTTAAGTCTTTTTGCTACACAGCAGAGACCAAAGTCTAATTGACAGGATTAAAAAGAAAATACCATAATATGAAAGACATTTCAAAATTTATTATAGGGTTTTCTACACTTTTGTCTGAAATACCCAGCTCCAGTCTGTCTCAAGAGAAAGGACAGCGACTTAGATGGACCACTGGTTTGATCTGGTACGGCAACTCCTATATTCTTATGTTCCTATCAGATCATCTGCGGTAACTAGAGTGACAATGGATGGGTACCCATCCTAGGAAAAAAAATATTCTATCATTCTACTTCTCAGTGCACTGAACTGAATTATGTTAGGTTAAGTGTTGTCACACTGAATAATCTCAGGCTGTATCACATCTCCAAAGACACAACTCAGTATAATGTGTAGGATAGCGCACTCAAATTTGCTACAGACCTAAACCCAGAGTGAGGGGAGGGGAAAAAAAAAAAAAAAAGATAAACTTGAAGTCTAGTGAAACCTACAGCACCTAGAACAGTAGTAAAAACTTTGTTAGAATATTTTAATTTACTTATCAACCTCTGCTTCACATCATATATAGTACGAAAAACACCCCCAAATGTCATGACTTTCAGCTACTAGTTCCTTGCTATCGACCATTTCACAGGTGCTGTGAGGGGATGACCAGAGTCACCACAGACCAAGCCTGGGGCTTAGCCTGCTCATCCCCTGAGGCTGGTGGGTTAGCCAGTCTGTTGTCCTACCTAGACCCCTTTACTGCTGTATCCCACTCACTTCCCAAAGATTCCCAAAAACTTAGTCTGGGCATGTATTTTAACTGGCTCTGGCATTTGCTTGTAAGCTTAGGGCACAGATTTGCCAAGCTGACTACCTAAGGCAGCGCAGCCGCATTAGGCCAGATACTCTCCAAATCCTACTCAGTACCTCTGAAACCTAGTTACTTTATAAAGAGTTAATTTTGAATTAGCCAGTCATGGCTGACCAAATTAAAACTATTAGGTATTACTCCCTTAGTCTCCGGGTCCAAATTCTCTCATGACTTACAGTATTCCACCAAAAAAATCCACCAAAACCCCCCAAACCCCATCTTCTGTTCACCCTGTTACATATTTAGATGAACCTTTTCATATGCATCTACCCAAAATCCTTGGATATCCTAAGTGACTTCAAATGCACATATTTCCAAACAGAAGCTGAGCAGGGCACGAGCAGAGGACACTTTGGTGTGTGAGAGGACCCTTGTCTTGATGACTACTCAACCCTGCAGGCTGCAGGCAGCGTGGTGCAAGCACAGCATGGACATCCTAACCGCTGTCCCCCAGGTTTCTGAAGGCAGAGAAGAGAGCCCTGATGACAGGCTGTCCCCAAGATGTTGGTTAAGTGGATGTGGATGCCAGTGAGGAGGAGCCCTGCAAGAGCCACAGCCTGCCTTCCACCTCCCTCTTTCCAGACACCCCATGGTCTTCTACCTGGGCAACCCCATCTTCCCAAAGGTACAAACACAACGTCTAATTACGTGCAGATAGCTACTCACATTTCTAGGAGCTTGCAGAATTGAGACCTGGGTTGTTATTTTAGTGTCTGCTTTTTAAATTACAAAATTAAAACAGGAATTTGCGGACTTCATAAAATAAAAGATAATGTTTTTTGCCAGCCCATGCAGTCCCATAGCTAACAAGTCTCAGCAATTAGATTTCTAATCTGGCTTTTCATATGTTTATACAGAGATTCTCCAAAAGTATCTGGAGATCTGATGTTTGACACCACCACATGCTTCGAGAATCCCCAGATCATGCACAATAGGGTTTGATTTTAGAATAATAGTTCCGTATTATTATACAATTCTGAACAATTTATTGCAGAATTAATGATGTTTATATGGCTCTTTCATTACCTTTTAAGACAACAGGTCAATACCAGTTCATACAGCAAATGCCAAGAATTATTTTGAAGGTGTAATTTAGCAGTCGCCGCTCTCAAGCGGCCACGACTCTTCCCATTTTCTGCCACAGCAGTACTGCCCATTGTGACCAGCCCCACGCTGCCTTCACTCTGCAATGCTGCAAGTAGTTCACAAACAAACAACAAAATCTTGCTGGCACCATCTGCTCCTTGGAAACTTGCCAATCAGCCTCCAAACCACAGAGAGGAGCTTGTGTTGGGATTTACTCTGTATCCATCCTTTCTGGAGGTTCGGCTTTTGCTGCTGTCCTCAGTAGCCCTCCCAGCAGCTGTAGATAGAGCTTTGATCCTTTTAAGGGAAAAAATCTGCAATCTATTAACAATTTCCATCATACTCATTGAGATGACCTCGTCTCCTCAGTTACAGCACATCTACTTTGCTGGGTCTGCAATGAGCCAAAGTCATAGAAGAACATTTTGTCCTCAGTAGTTATACCTAACCTGAACCTTGTGAAAACAAGTAACACACATAAAAGGAATATTTTGGCAGTCACTGAAATACAGCCACTTTTGAGAAGAGCACAGCAGATCTTAAGCACACAGCAACATTCATCAGCATTTCAGAGATGGAGTAGGGGCTATGGCGTATAACTTTCATAATGGACATAATAGACAGGAAGCTTACATGGATGATGTCTCCAAATTTGGTCCAGACACTAGAGATAACAAACTTCCTTATGAAAATGTTAAAGGATTTTTGACCATGTTAAGACATTTCAATATTGGAGGGGGGGAGGGGAAAAAAAAAAAGAAAAAAAAAAAAAGGGGGGGAGTATGCTGTAGGGCTACAGGGAAAGAAAATCTTCCATAAATTCCATACTGAGATTGCTAACATTTATCTGAAAGGCAGTTTATTGATTTATCATAATCGATAATAACTGTTTTATGATATCATGAATGCACATTTCACCTCTTTTATATTTACTTGCAATTAATGCACACAAAGCATCATTTTTTGTCCTACTATTTTTCATACCATAGCTTGTTTTTTTTACTACAGTTGGTATTGCATTGCTAATGCTTCTGCGACACACTATTTGCTGTAGCTCTTGGCTGCCTGTGTACAATGGCAGCAGGCACTGGCTTCAGTGCTGTGACATATCTATTTAATTAACCCAGCTGTTGTATCTACAGTGTGAAGTACCTAGCGATGGTGCCATACTGGAAAGTGGGACTCATAAAAATCGGAAAAATTACAGTGCCACTTTGAAAATGAAGCACAAATAAAGTCTGCTTTAAAAAAAATACAGATGAACACATTCTTGTCTGTTTTGACAGGTCTTTACTATTCAGTTAGATACCGTTCAATATCATCGAATACTTTTAAAAGTACTGTTTCATATTTTAAATTTACCTCCTCCATCTTGAATAAAATTGGCATTCATCTGCATGTGAACAAAAACAGACCATCTACTTGAAATAAAATAAAAAAATTCAACAGCAATCATTTCCTGGTGGCAGTGTGCTTTTACCTATGCTTCTACAGCATCCATTCTTAGAATCATAGAATCATAAAGGTTGGAAAAGACCTCTAAGATCATCGAGTCCAACCGTCAACCCAACACCACCATACCCACTACACCATGTCCCTATGGGCCTCATCTACACGTCTTTTAAATACTTCCAGGGATGGTGACTCCACCACTTCCCTGGGCAGCCTGTTCCAAGGCCTGACCACTCTTTCAGTAAAGAAATTTCTCCTAATGTCCAATCTAAACCTCCCTTGGTGCAATATGAGGCCATCTCCTCTCATCCTATCGCTAGTTACTTGGGAGAAGAGACCAACACCCACCTCGCTACAACCTCCTTTCAGGTAGTTGTAGAGCGCGATGAGGTCTCCCCTCAGCCTCCTCTTCTCCAGACGAAACAGTCCCAGTTCCCTCAGCCGCTCCTCATAAGACTTGTGCTCCAGGCCCTTCACCAGCTTCGTTGCCCTTCTCTGGACACGCTCCAGCACCTCAATGTCTTTCTTGTAGTGAGGGGCCCAAAACTGAACACAGGATTCGAGGTGCGGCCTCACCAGTGCCGAGTACAGGGGCACGATCACCTCCCTGCTCCTGCTGGCCACACTGCTTCTGATACAGGCCAGGATGCCGTTGGCCTTCTTGGCCACCTGGGCACACTGCTGCTCATGTTCAGCCGGCTGTCAACCAGCACCCCCAGGTCCTTTTCCTCTGGGCAGCTTTCCAGCCACTCTTCCCCAAGCCTGTAGCGTTGCATGGGGTGGTTGTGGCCGAAGTGCAGGACCCGGCACTTGGCCTTGTTGAACCTCATACAGTTGGCCTCAGCCCATCGATCCAGCCTGTCCAGGTCCCTCTGCAGAGCCTTCCTACCCTCCAGCAGATCAACACTCCCGCCCAGCTTGGTGTCATCTGCAAACTTACTGAGGGAGCACTCGATCCCCTCGTCCAGATCGTTGATAAAGATATTGAACAGGACCGGCCCCAAAACTGAGCCCTGGGGAACACCGCTCGTGACCGGTCGCCAGCTGGATTTAACTCCGTTCACCACAACTCTCTGGGCTCGGCCCTCCAGCCAGGTTTTTACACAGCAAAGAGTACACCTGTCTAAGCCGTTCTTAAAAGTTCTTCTGCATATCTTGGCATAAAACATAAAGCAGGAACATCGCCCAATGCAAGCAGATATTGCCTTTTCCTTGAAAGTTCATAATACCAAAACCAACTAAAAAACTTAGTCTGTTTATCGAGCTGTTATTTTGCAGCATTTTGAAGGGGGGGAAGGATTCATTGAAGTTGCAAATTACACACCCATTGCACATGAACACTACATTAAATATAATTTAGAAAATACCTCCTGCCCATCATATGAGTAGGGCAACAAAATGAGTTAGTTGTTCCAGTGAAGAGAACACAAAAAGGAACAGCACCAAACCCACTTCCTTTGAGATGTGCATTCCATACAGACGCACTGGTTGGTAAATATGGGTGAAAATGAGTTAATTGCTTTGGAAAAGCAGCATCCACTGGAACTACATCCACATCTGAGGAGCCCTCCTGTCCACGGCAGCTGGGACAAACGGGACATGGCAGCTTCGATAGCCTCTCCGCTCCTTCACCAACATAGAGAACCTCTGCTCACACTCCAGCTAGAAATTAACTCAGTTACATCAAGTAAGCAATTGCTCGCTCTTCTTAAGTGGCTGTCAGATTCCTCCTCCGTTTTCCCCAGAGGGCTGAGGGGGCTGTCAGAGGTTCCTGGACTGAGGGCATTTCAGTTATTGGTGTCAAGGTACTCAGTGCATACCATCCAGGGTTTTCTCCACACCATTGGTGACGAATGCAGAAGAGAACCCTGTTTAATGATGTGCCTACCTTGTGAAGCTACCACCAAGACCATTTTTGAGGCTCTGCCTCATGGTCTTAGGGTGTCCAAGCACTAAGTCGACAATTAGTCAGAAAACTTTTCTGACTGCGAAGGAGACTCATCTTTACTCATCACATAGTCATTCCAGGACTGCCGGTCCATAACTGAATCACCAAAGCCTTTGATTATCGCCTAAGCTCGGGGTAAACCCAGCTCTCAGTAAAGAACTAGAAAAATAAAGGAGATTCCAGCAATGGTTTGCACAGAAGTGGCCAACGCCTGCTGTACCACTCCTACAGTATGCAGCTTTGCTCTGCATTGCAACTCGGAGCACACACTGAAAAGCATTTTCACACCAGCTGGTTATGAACTCATGGTTTTCCTAGGCATAAACGCGCTAAATGGGTGCAACTGTGCCGTGGAACGAAACCTGGAGATTTCATTTCAAAAGCACATCCAGCCATTTTACCAGGGTAAGGCTACTACAAAGAACTCCCCAAATGCTCTAGAATATAGGTAATTGAAACAGCTACCAGTACAGTAACACAGTCTGAATACAATTTATTGAAGTTTAAAAAAAAAAAAAATTTATTTTATTTGTTGATGAAAAGATCTGAACCCCGCAGAGCTGCTGTTCTCACAGCAATGAGTAAAAAGAGAAGGGAAGGCCGTCTAACACCACCTAGCCTCTTATACTCTTGGCTACCTCAGCTGCAAGAATTCCCAGGATTTAGGTATAGCTCTAGTGTCTACTGTCATTAAAAACTATGTAATATAAATATATATTTAGTCTAGCTTTACATACTCTCACACACATCTATAGCTAGAGAGACAGAAAGATATAAGGCAACTTGCCTGCAAACTTAGAGTGGAACCAAAATGGCAAATTTCTACCTACTATACAATCTTGTTTCACATGTTATAGTCAAGATCCAGGTGAAGAAATCCTACACTAGTATTTTATTTTCAGAAGTGTCTGAACAATCGAAGTTTCTTGCAATACTTCACCTAGGGTACCTATGCAGAAATCTGTAAATTAAAAGAGATGCACCTAAATCTATTTCTGGGGTAAGATGGAACACAAACCTGGAAGCCAATTAACTGCAAAGAAAAACATTTTGATTGAAGCTGATTTTCAAGGCACTCAAGAGACTGCACGGCCTGCAAGTAAGAGCAGAGGGAAAGACACAAACAGAAAAAATCTCTGTGACAAGACCTACAAATGCAGACCTAGAAATGCACTGACCTTTCCTGTGACCCTTTTAGAAGAGTGACTTTTATGAAGTCTTTGGTTTTCTAAGCACAGCATTTTAGCGCATTTCCCAAACCCACAATACACTTTGCAGCTCTCCCCTGAAACAAACCAATCCACACAAATATTTGAAGACTATTTTCTTCATTCTCGCAGTTTGAATTCACTACAGTTCACCTTCAGTGGTACCTTCTTATAAGATGATGCTGAAAGGAAAGTTCTGATGTCTTGCTCAACTTCTTTGGGACTGCTGCTACACAACACACCAGTCCACTAAATAATGCAATTCAGAATCTCCAGGAGAAGACATTTACAACCTTTATTTTAACCAAACTGACTGACTGGGGTTCTGTAAATAAGGGGTAAACTCTCACTTAGCTATTCAGATTGGCACATCTGCTAACAGCAGATCTCCCAACTGTTAAATCCCCAAGCTACACTTTCAGTTTGATCCAGTGGGAAAAATCCTTCTCACTAGGATCATGTTCAACAATGGTACTAACTGGTCTCATTATTCTTACTAGTTTGTAGGAAGATACAATAGTGATCCCAAAAACCAAGAAACAGGGGAAATATCAGCTCCTCACAGCTTGCTCCTTTGTCTCCTCTGACTATTGTTTAGCATTCTTCACCACTTGAGGACTTTCTCTTCTCAATGACAAAAACACTACCTTACCCAAGAACCCAACCTAGCTGCAAATAACTAGTCAGCATCAAGAAACTGAAATGCTTGATTTATCTCAGAACCCAAAATCTCCAGTCAAATCAAACCTCTGATTTGTGTCTGCAATATTTGTTTGCCATGGCTGGGCTGAAAAAAAAACCAAACAACAAACAACCGAAAGCAAACAAAAAACCAAACTTCTAAAAGTAAGATGGTTATAGGTTTTGTAGAGGACATTGTGTGATATATACTTCAGCATGAATCATTAAGAGTGCAGATGAAAACAAAAATTAAAACCAAGTTAGCGAAACGTTTTGATTACTGTGACTAAAGAGTTTGAATCATTACTTACTCTTTCTAAACCAATTCACCCACTTTAGTTCAAACTGGCAGAATAAAAAGTAAAAAAATGACTGCTGTAAATGCCAGTAAAAATTAATGAAGAAAATATTAAAAAGTAAATAAATCAGAAGAGGAATAATGAAGATTCTTGCATACATTCAGAAATCTCCAAGGACAAACAAAACACTAGCGTTAAACTGAACTACGCTACCTTTCTCATTAAGGTATCCTTAACAAGGTGGCAACTGGTGGTTAGTTCAAGATAAGCAACACCACTGATGTAGAATTAATTTCACCTTAATTTTAGGTTTTCATCCTACCATTTTCTCGCCTACATATTTCAAACAGGTTTCCTTTCTGCAGAATTGCAAGGAGGTATTCCTTCCTTTTCCTGTTAGTTTTTGTATTTCTCCCACTTAGTTGCAAACTAAGCACTTCAGGCTCAACTCTAGAGCAAACTCATGTTCCTCTTAGCTGCCTGACCCCAATTCAAGCTGAACCTACAGGAGTATCCTTAATTATTCTGCTGTTGCCAGGCACTGTAGACCCTCATTCTCTCCTTGTCTGCTCCGTATTTCACCACACTGGCAGAATCAGTACCAAAACGGAGAAACTACCAGAGGAAGACCCTCCTGCATACTCTTTTCCAGTATTTCTTAAAATAACTTACAGATAATCCAGCCTATCACAATAACTCCTAAGCAGGTCACCACGTTTTAGAAGCATGCATGGTTCTGCAAAACACAATGCCTTTGCATTCATTAGTGGTAGGAAAAGGTACCTTCCCGAGCCCCAGGACGGTCCGACTGGTTCATCCCGTTATTGCCATATTGTCATGCAATAACCCACCCCCATTTCAGTAGGGTGCCATAAATCAGGACCCACATCCAGGGAAGCTGTAAAACCATCAATGGCAGATAGCCTGCATCCCGCTAAGGTCTAGTGAGAGTGATCTGAAAGAACTAACAGCAGGAAACTTTACCGCTATCATCTGCTATACACAAGGTGAGCCCAACGTTTCCGATACAAGGGGCTGACGTCTACTGGGCACTCGCGAGGAAGCTCAGCTGTAACCTTTCCACTTCAGAGGCCTCTCTCGGCGTTCACTTTTATCAGCTCCAGTGCAATATTTTCAAAACCTCCCCCTGGGTGATGTCCTTCAAGCCTTTTCTAGGTATCCAGTTTCAAATTCGATTTTCCTCCTTTTATCCTCCTGATTCTTCAAAGATCATTCCAGAAACCTGATTTGATTAGAAGTCTCTTTTAACGTAAGCAATTCATCCTCACACACGCAGAGCTGTTGATTCACCTTTTCTTTAATTTCATTTTGCTGGCTTTCATTTGAGCTATCTCAATTTTAACCTCTGTAAAAGCTCCATCTACCTTGTTTACTGTTTCTTTGATTTGAAAGATCTCCTCCATTAAGTCCTTAAGCGACAACTCTGTAGCCGTTTTTGGCTCCAGCTGTTTGTCAGGAGAGGTCAGCCACCGCCTCAGTCTTTTATTTGTCTGGAGCAACATTCAAATTGTTTTCAGAGCAATTGTTTTCTTCCCATTTCCTGCCATCGCTGCTCGAAAATAATAACGCATTACCTCATTTCTAAGGAGGGTTTCATCTCTTTACTTCATTATCGAGGGCAGGGAGCAAGACCGTTTCAGAGGTTGGTACCCCGCACAAATTTCCTCAAGTCCTGCTTGAGGATTAATAGTGCAGTAACAGTTAAAAGTTACTTTCTACATGCATACTCCTCCTGCAGGAGAGCACTTAAGGCTGGTCAGAAAATTCACCTTCTTAAAATCCTGCTAGGCAGGTAAGTATTAGATCCTATGAACAAGAAAACGGGTAGCAAAAATACTGCATTAAAAACTTACACAAGAAAACAAGCTTCCCCCTGCTCCTTTTTTTTCAGCTCCGGTTAGCAGGATCAGTTCCTCAGCCGTACAGGAAGCCTGGGGCAGATCTGGAAATAGAAGGTTTCCTGCCTTGATATGTAGTTGCCAGACTATCTTCTCTCCTCTAAACACATACAAAATGTGCTCAAAGGAAACCAGCCACCACACAGAACTGATGAAAGAGTAGTTTTAGATTGGAAAAGGGCCCTTCTCAAACAAACCTTTATAATTGGGTCTATTATTTCATGTATCAGTCAGTCGATAAGGAAGATACAGAGACTTAAGATGTGCAGTTGGGTGGGGGTTTTGTTTGTTTTTTTAAAAGAATCTTTACTTTAAATCATACCCCAGCTGTACAAAACCCACCTGAAAATTTGCATATTTTAGATTAATATTTTATATTAAAAATAGATTTTTTTTAAATTATGAGCACACTGTTCCCTCAACTCCACATGCACAAAAAGTATCACATTGAGATTTATGAACTGCCATATACAAAAAATTGCAGACCCTGAAGCTCGTATCATTTAGGATGGGATTCACCCAATTCGGCGCTAGCTAACTACAAGTTAGTCAAAAAGTGTAGCCTCCCTCCCCAGCCAACACAGCCAGCCTGCCCTCCCAGGGGAAACGTATCCCACCCTTACTGATCACTTTTCTTCAGATGAGAAGATTCCTTCTCTATACGGCCCCTTCCCTTGCACAACTGAGCTGAAAGGCTGGACAACTAGCTTATATGTGATGCCCAATTTTCAGACAGCTAATTGGAAGTGAAAATTAATCCTGCTCTTGCACACTTTTTTCCAAGTGGATTCATTTGTAGTTTTAACATTAAATTTCTGCTACATTAAGGGGTGAAGCTGTGTTTTTATTAGAAGCTATTTTTCTAACACTACAAAAATCTTTACCACATAAAAAAACTGTTTCAGTGCTACCTATAAATTACTTTAACTTGCAATGCACTAGTAAAATTATTGGAACTTTCTTACACTACAAACCTGTGATTCTTACAAAACAGAAATCCAAAGTCAGATTTCTAACCTACTAAAGGACACCTAACTATACAGATCTAAAAATACTTAAGTGATTTAACAAAGCTCCACAGAAGTACCCTGACAGACATTTTAGATTTTTGATCTTTCACTTACCGGAGGCAAATATTTGCAGAGAGAAGATGGGTTATTAGATTGTTTCATATATAAACTCAGGCCAGTTTCTTTGTAAGAATGCTAATGAAAACCCAAATTTGTCTTTTTCCATCACAAATGAGCATTTTAAGAGTAAAACCTCCTATCAGAAAGAATATCTTGATGTAAAGTCTTAACATACACCCTTAATCAGAGGACTATCGATTTTTCCAGTAGTAATTACAAATCTCTAAACAGGGAAGGGAGTGAAAAAAAAAGTGTACGTAAAAAAGACTCACAATTTTTATTTTAGAGATTCAATCTATAAACAAACAAGCAAACAAGGAAATTCTAATACTTTCTTCTTGCATAAAAAAATTAACAAACAAAATTTATCTATCCTGGTGCAATCTATTCAGTATGTCATAAAAAATAAGACAAGCCAGCTGGGTCTTGAGTCCCATTCTCACTGGGGCCCCTTTTTGTTGCCAGAACAGTGTAAAGCAGCCTCTGTGTAAAAGAAACGAAGCCCAGATGAACATACGGCAGAGCACAGTGATTCTATAGTTGTAGCTATTAAGAGAAACCCAGAACAGGATGTAGGAAAATCGTACAAGCTGAATCTAAAGAGACAGAGGCCACATCTGGATAGAAGATTAAATGCAAGAGTGCTATATATATACAGGACAGAAAAATAAAATTACTTGGACCTAAACTGAGACATATCACAGTGATGACACAAAGAATAAACAGTGGCATTATGAGCTATGTTTGCTTACCAAGCAAGGAATGAAACTTTATGAAAAATTATTATTTAAAATTATCATAATGCTGGGATACAAAACCAGTACATTTACAGACTGATATTTCTAATCTTTACTTACTGTCTGCAGTAGTGATTGTGTAAAATAAACCACTAAAAATTCCTAGCCAAGCAAAAAGCCTGATAATTTAACTTCCTGGCTTGGCTTCCAAAGACTAATGCAAAGTTTAGTAGCTGCACAGTCAAATAAATCTTTCGACTACAGCTTTCTTTTTTTGAGAAAACGGTAAATACGGTATTTTCTATATTATATACCAGAACTACAGTCACAACCCAAGAATGTAGATCTTTCACCCATTCATTACAGAAAATATTGCTTGAGGGAAACTGCTTTAAACTGATTTATGTGGTAGACACAGAAAGACAACCCAGTCAAATTGGACAATGTGGCAGATGGTAATAGATTTATGCATATTTATGTAGCATGTATTTACTTGTCGACTTTGTTATCCATCTTTTGCCCCTTCCAAAAGTAGATAGCAATTTATAACAACTGTGATGCTGTGACTGGCTGACACTCCCTTCGCAGCCCTTTCCTCTGGACAGGCTAAAAAGCAGCATGCTTTGTGCAGCTATTTTAATTGTTTTACAGTTTTATTACAAAACATCCTGTCCGTTACACTTGCTTCCTGAGGCTATCATAACAATGTTAGTTGCTACTGCTTAAATCTGCCTCAGGGTATCTGTTTTTACAGTTACAATTAAAGTCAGTAAGTAGTTCACCAACATGTTAACATTAATTTGTCTTTTAATTTATTTGACCTTTTAAACTAAGCAAGTAACTCGCTGAGGTAAGGGATGCACAAAGTTAAATCATTATTATACATTTTTTACAATAACGTGCTTTCTCATTCTTCTCCAAAGCATTCAAGTGTTCAGTTGCAAGTGCTTTTATTTATTTTAAAATACTTCAGAAAAGGCAAAATATATTCACATTGTGTTTAATATGCATATGTTTTACATAACACTAATGCATATACCACCAGTATAATCTTTAACATTCATAACAGACTAACAGAGCAACCTGAGAACAGTTTCTAAAACCTTGATGCGCTAAAACTGCTACATATTTACACATCCTTACATTACTAAGGATTGTTTACAGAACACATCAAAACTGATGTCAAAGCAAAGACCACAAGGATCCAAATAACCAGAAAATAGCAAACTGCTTCATTTTTGATACTGTTTTCTCATGCAGACACAGTAAATGTAAAAAAAAAAAAAAGGGGGGGGGCATCAAAAACTTCTGACACCCTTGGTTCTGATTTAAAAACGCAGCCCTATGCCTGTGTGCCTTACACTCATCTATAGAAACTGATGCAAAAATACTTAGACACACATTTCCGTATTTAGGATAACAAATATGTTAATACATAAACAAATAAATCAAATGTTACAAATAAATGCAGTTTTATATTGATTACCTATCAATCCAAAGTATATTTAAATAAGCCTCCCAACCTGCAAGGAGAATGTCCAGGCAGGTATTAGGACTACTTCTACTAAGTCACTTTTAAGCTAACTCTAAGCTAAGCTGGCACAGCTCCCCCATGTTCTTGACATACATGCTCTTTGTCTATGGGCATCGTGAGCTGCCGAGTCTATCTAAAACCCTGCTAAGAGGAGAGGGGTACCACCCACCTCAAGAGCACGCCCTGGTAAATTAGATATGGGGGGATGGTGAGGAAAGATTCATCAAATGGTCATTTACTGTTAGAGTCATTTAGTCTCAAGTGAGAGGCAATAGAAAGGAGGGAGAGAGGGAGGGAAGCTTGGGGGAAAAAGCTAGAAAGGGGAAAAGATGAAATGAAAACAGGAAAACAGCCAGTACCATCTAATAAAAAATAAATCCTCATAAAAAAAAAGGAGAAAAGTATTCATTCACACCCTCCTGAGTGATTAAAGTGTTTGACTCATTTTCTTGCAAACCTTCCCCATGATGACCAAAGCCTTAAACTGTTACTGCCATCTTCCTCCCAGGTTCCCAAACCTCTCTCAGCTGCAAAAGCCCTTACTCAGTTGTGCTCCTGAGCATCTACAGCCTCCAGCCTTCATCTTTCTGCAGTGCAGTCATCAACAATTAATACGAATATCTGCACCAAAAAGACAACTTCGGAGCAAAAAAATAGCTTCTCTCTGGATGAGGGGAAAAAACCCACATATCAAAAAAGGAGATATTAAAATATATGGGATTTTCAAACAATAAAATCAATTTTGCACCTATTGTGTTTGATTTTAGCATCTGATAGTGCACACCATCCTTCTAGATACACAATACAATTAAAACAAACAAACAAAAAAAACGCACCAAAAACCCCAACCCAGACCAGTTACACATCCTTCCGTTTCCCCTGT
This sequence comes from Calonectris borealis, assembly GCF_964195595.1. Classification (NCBI taxonomy): domain Eukaryota; kingdom Metazoa; phylum Chordata; class Aves; order Procellariiformes; family Procellariidae; genus Calonectris; species Calonectris borealis. Next base: position 128,348,059 of record NC_134313.1, read on the forward strand.
GCTGCTGGCAGAACGTCCAAGCCGCGACGGGATTTAGTGCAGCGAGCTGTGGAAATAAGAAATCAGGCTGTGCCTCACCTTAGCACTGAGGCCACACAATATGAAGAAAAATGCTATGGCTGGAAGTGGTCGTCGGTCAATTACTCACCCTTTAAAATCCTATTATCTTCCAATTCTGCAGAGGAAAAAAAGGCACTGCTGAACACAGAAAGGCAGAACAAACACTATCTTTTTAACCAAATGTGTCCAAAAGAGGTTGTCTTTCCATATGCTGCCAGTCACCCAGGTGAAAGGCTTGGTTCTGACTGGGTGGCTCACAGCAGCAGGCGAAGTTAATGGTATTTTAAGAAGAGAGGTGTATGTGGCAATATTTGACTTAAGGCTGTTTAGCACATTGTGGCTACAGAATAAGCAACAGAGATGAGTTCTAGATAAAACAGATAAAAGGAATGCAAAACCTAGCCAAAAGAAAGACTAATGCCTGCCAGGTAAAATGCAAAACTATGCGTCAAAAGAATATTCAGTAATGAGGCAGAAAGACAGATTCAAAATATAATTCTAGCAGGGTGTAAGATCAGTGCTTTTGCCATTACAGAAACCTGCTTGAATGCACCCACACTGGCATACACCTTTCACACTGCTAAGGACATAAATTATAATAGAGCAAGACTTTATGAGATGCCATTCCGCGCCAGAGCAGGATGAAAAGAATAAAGCTTTGCTCTGGTAAAAAATGAGGTAGACTTTTTTATAAGTTGGCCAACAATACTGTATTTATCCCACAGTCTGAACTCCAAAGATCTCGGAAACATCCCTCCCTGTCCTCACATTTACATCTCGACAACAAAAGCATTTTAACATAATTAAAATGGGGCCACTGTAGAAGGACTGCATTTTCCCCTGCCTTAAGGAGATGAGACACCACGTATAACCTGAAGGCAAGCAAAGAAGGCTACGAGATCCTGCACAGCTCCCCAGAGCTCGCCGGTCTGCAGGACCACAAGAGAAGGAAAACCACTGCGGAAAGGTGTGTGGTTAAAGCTCCTCTTCTCTGGCAATAACGGCGTGAGGGATTATTTCCCAGGGACAGAAGCCCTCTGCTGGTCAAGACTTCTTATAAGATGATTTACAGTGACTAAATGCACACAGGTTTTAATTTATCACTGGTTTTCCTACATCAAAGTAGAGCCGTGAATGAGAAATGCAAGAATACGTTTCACATTCCTTATGAGGAAAAATCAGCTAACCAGATTACAGCAATCTGATCATCTTTTTTATTCTTATTAACTGGATAACTTCTGTTTCGTTATTTCAAAAAATGCCGTCCGCCCCACAGTTAAATACGTAATCACTTTTAAAAAGCGTTCATGACTCAAACAGTCCTGACCTCACATACACACTCGACACCTCTTTTACTGTTCACACAAGAATGACAAAAAAACCACTCAAATAAACCATGTTAACCGAGATAAGTACTCAACCCTGCAATTTGTTCTCCAGCACAGGTATTTAATATTTAAATGTATTAAATTTTTCAAAATTTTTAATATTTAATAGTTATTAGACATTTGAATTGCATTTAGATTTCCAAAATTATTTTTAAGCATAAAACAATGCATTACCTCACCCTCCCATGAAACTAGAATATCAGCCTTTAAAGCAAATCAAATCTATTTTTGGCTTTGACTGTAAGCGGGCTTGGTAGCTGTGGTATTGAGATTGGTTAATTGTATTTTTGGTACATGTTCGTAAGTGGAATTATTTTCCTGCAAGACAGAGGTAAGTAACCATCTTTTTAGACCCACCCCTCAAGTTCAACAGAAAGGGCTGAATTAAAGTCTTGATTTCTGCAAGAAATCAAAGGCTTGTTCCGGCCAAAAAAAGAGCCTCTATAGACAAGTCAATCTTTGGATACACAGATTTTATCATGCACACAAATACACAAACGCACACACGATTCCTTGTCTCCATACCACCCTACAGCTGTTATTATTTATTTATTGTTACTACTGAGATGCCAGGAGACCTGACTTCTTAGTCAAGAATCAGACTTCACGCACCAACAGTAAAGGTTGATCCTGCATCCATATCGTTTTCACTGCAAATTCAGCATCTAGGATATAGCAAAACTCTGGAAAAAAAAAAAATTATCATCTTCACACACCTTAGTCCAAAGCTCTTAGTCCACAGTTTTGCAGCTCAGTGCGTTTATGCTTGGCATTTTTAAATCCATCCAGAATAAAGAAATCAATGAAAATATATAAATAAAAGACATCCAATCAGGTACAGTCCTACATATGGGAATTCTGCTGTGTGGTGGAAGCAGTGTATTTCTAAATCTACACCAACAACCAAACAGTAAATCAATGCAATACAGCAAGTCTACCAAAAAAATCCTGCTATTAAGATATCCCTAAAAATTATTTTAAAATCCAGTATGGCAGGATCCTTAAAAATCAAGGTAGTGCCATTATAAATTAATGGTAGATTAATCCTTCTGTCAAAAAAGGGGGTGACCAGCATGGCAGAGCATAGCACTTTTGTACATGTGTAACCCTAAGCAGCTGGTCAATACCAGACAAGTCACTGCTTGACCGTCAATGTGTATTTTGTGTGCCAGTCTAGAAACCACATTTATCTACTACCGGCCAGGAAGACCGAATGTTTAGCCATCCAGCTCAAAAATCCAGGCTCACAGGTATCAAAATTTGCCCATGTATCTGAGTTTAGCTAGCAGCTGAAGCCTTTTCCATGGAAGAAATACGTGAATGTAAACATGACAGGGTTCTCCTAGAGGAGATGCAGTAGTCTGGCCCAAAGATCTGAATGAGCTACGATGAGACTCCAGTCCATCACTCTTTTTAACAAATTATTACAGCAGCAACCAATAGCCTCATTCACGTGCACTGAATTCAAGTTGTTAATACCTTAAATCTGTTATTTTCTTATTTCTTAGCATCTAACTTTATAACCCCAGGTGACAATGCCCTCCTGATGTTGTGTTTCCTGAGTGATTTTCTAGAATTTTTTAAAATGATAAACAGAATTTCTATTAAATTATGTCACACTGATAACTACTTGGGTCAACAGGAGGACTGATTCTTCAGGCTCAACACGCAGCCTTCTGTTAAGCGATCGCAGGGAGTAACTACCATGTTGCTGTCCTCCAGACCATAACCAGATGAGGAGGCGGCACCTCCCAAGAAGGCTGTGTATATGCATCTCCACACAGGACAGAAACAAAAGTTATGGGTGCCAGCCTAAGATCCAGGCAAGGATTTGCTCCAGTGGACACAAACTCTTCCTGCCTATTCAGTCCAAGCTTCCACTCCTCCTTTCCACCGATCCCCTTGGGTGCTACATGGGTCCTCCATGTTCTAGAGAAGGAAACGGGAGTAAAAAGCATTGCACCCATGCAAGGTGCAGTTTTACAGAAAAGGGCATTCTCAGGCAGTCTGTAAAAAGACATCATTTTAAAACACCATCTTTGAAGGGAAAAAAAAATAATAATCATATGACAAATCACATCCTGTGGAAACTAACTTGCACCATGTTATATTCTCTCAAGAATACTCTACATAGCTAACAAAGGAGCTTAAAACTGTAATTGCAATTACAACAACATGTTAATACTTAAAATTCTTTTAACATAGCTCATCATTTGATAGTTCTGACAAAGTACTTTCTGGATACATTACAAATGTTTTGAGCTGGCTTATAAAAGCAAAGCACCATCTCAAAGATTGAAGTTCTATGAAAACCCACAGATAAAATTTATGCTTAATTTTGAAGATTTAAGACGAGACTGACATTTCCACTTACATTAAAACCACTATTACGAGAACAAAAATGTAGGTTTTGAAGCTTCGAGAAGACTGAATGGCTGTAAGCCAAGCTCTTTCCAGGACAGTTACGAAGGGTGGAAGTTATTTTTAATAAATTGTCACAAGTCTTAGTCCTAAATGTATTATGAAGCAAGTGTACAGTATTTAACCCATACTCCAGCAAAAGCAATCTTCCCAAGAAACTGAGAGCAGCATGCCAAACCTGTAGTATTAAGACAACCCTAGGACTGGTTCTTCAGCGAAACCTGCTCCTCGTGCAGTTGCATTAACTTCAAGAGGACTTCTGAAAGAGTGAGATGTTCTTCCAAGTCAGTACGGGTGGCACGATCTGACCCCGCAAGGCGCAGACTACTCAAAGCCCCACGATGTTAAAGAACACATGATGTATTAACAGTATTAAATTGTTACTGTATTAACATTTAACTATGTTTAAGCAGTAGATGTCAAAGAGTGTGCATTAGCCTCGGGCGCTGGGGAACCTGGAGGAAGGCATGATTTGTGGTGACCCCATAGAGCTGCAGTGAGAGCATTAAACCGCAGGGACCAGGATCAACCTCAATGAGTTTCACAACAGGCACTTAGGGTAAGGCTGGGGAAAGCCGACACACATACACGCACAGATGCAGAAGGAAATAAAGGATTTCATTCAACAGAGTGAATCATATTGAATTTTGTCTTCAGACTGAAGAAAAAAGGAGGAATGATACACAGATCCAATCTGAAACAAATCAATGTAATTGAACAAATTATTCTTCATAATGTAGAACATGTGCTGCCTAAACAACACGACAAAATATAAATACCTATTAAAGAGGGAATTTTAGTCAAAAAGAAAGTCACACCAAGCATTGTATAAAGTAAGTGCAATCGACAGGGTAAGACAATATCTCTCATTGCAATAATTAAATCAATTATAACTGGGGGAGCTTAGGCACACCATAGCACCTTGCCAGCGCTGGAGCGGCGCAGGTCAGGCAGGGTTGCTGCAAAACACAGCCCAGCCTGGTCCTGCGCACCAGCACCGATGCCACCCATGCGAGTGCCTCTTGAACACGGACCTATGGTTCAGGTTACAATTGCTCCTATTTAAAGGCTCATTTATACTGCCAAGAAGTATAAAGAGTCCTTACATTAACTAGGAATCAAAGCTACAAATATTTATAAGGCTAGCAGGACTTAACAGTGCCGGAGCAACACAGGTTTCCTATCATTCCAGCAAAGTCATTAAGGAGTGTGAATTTTTGATCGCTTTAAGGCTCCCTCACCTCTGATAGAGCATTATACAGTGCAAGAGTATCTTGAAATCCATAGTACTGCATCCAGAGTAACTGGAGGGAAAGTCATGTGGATTAAAAAAAAAGAAACTAACTGCAACTTTAAAATTAACAAATGAGACCTCGGAGATCTTGCTTGTATCTCAAATGCAGCACTGGAAAATTGTGTTTTTATTTATACCAAAGCGAATGATAAACAAATATATGAATACTGACAGTATTTTATTGTATCTTATTTTGAGCCATAATTTAGCAATGTGCTGCACTGTATTTATCCCTAAGGAGTCTGGCTCCTATGCCTACAAAATTCAGTTTAGCTCAGGTGGCAAAGGTTGATGCTTCCACGTGCTAATGTTTCAAAACCTGACATCCGTTCAGCAGGAATGGTGAAAAGGTTTAAAAAAAAGTGAAGTAAGAATGGTGTGTGGCAACTCAATTATGGGGCTATCATGCATCAGGTTTCTCTAGGCATACCCTATTTTCCCACCCTGATATTTCATGCAGGTAAAAAAAAAGGAGTGCTTTGTTGAGGCTCGAATGATGCTTTTACTCAGCATAAAGTTGAAAGGTGGTAATGAAATAACTAAATGCATGCGAGCATATCTCCTTGGTAACCTAAGTAAATGTACATAAGGCAGTCAACATAAAGATGTTAAGACACCTCTGAGCTGCAATGCCCAGTCCCCTCGTGGTCTCATTCTAGCAAACTATTTTTCCAGTATAGGTGACAGGAGAAGAGGGGAAAAAGAAAAAGAAGAAAGTGAAGACAAGCAGGCCAGTGTTAACAGAGCAATAAGTTTGGGTGCCTGATCTGACAGTTTGCAACTCATTTTATTCTGTATTCTGACAACTCTCCCTGCTCTCCTTTTTTCTTTCCTTCAGTCTTCTTTAGGATCATGTGAATTATTTTTTTTTCTTTGTTTCTCAATTTCTTTGCCTGACTACCCACCAATATCTCTTTTACTTCTCCACTTAGGTTTCTCTCCTATTCCCTGCTTTGTGAATCTTTCTAAGTCAGTATCTTTTTTTTTTTAAATTGCTAGTTCAAGCCTACAAAATCTTCATTGCATGACTACTCTCACCCCCCGCCCCCGCAAAAACGCAGAACACATTTAATAAATGGCTGTACTAAACCCCCCAGTATTTCCCTCGTGCAAGAAGCAGCTTTGGGGGCACCGGCAGTCCTGCTAGAGACAGGACGGCAGTATTACAGCACAGCTAATTAAGTACCTTTTCCTTCAAATTCCATTTTCACCGTGCTTCTTAAGTAAGACTCATCACCGCAGTTATCTTCTGGACTATGAACAATATTGAAGTGTAGCACATAATATTTATATAAAAGCACGTTACAAATTGATCCTGAGGGCGGGAACAGTAATTTTGCTGTCTACACAAACTATCTTTAAGTGCAGTTAAGAAATCATTTCACAGGCTCAAAGTATATAATAAAATGAAGGTAATAAGCATGACTGAGACACAGAGGGAACAAATTATCTTCTGGCAATATACCCTACAATTGTGACTGGATAAAACTGTTAATCTGCAGCTGAGCAGAAAATGGATAATCTGAAGGGATTTCTTCATTTAAAATGAAACAATCTGCTATCCTTTGATAAAACAGTAAGAACTCACAGTATTACACAAATTATAGAAAACAGCACAACAGGACACAAGTCCATAGAAAAAGGAAAAAAAAAGTTATTCAGTATCAGTTATTCAGCATTAAAAAGTTTCTTTAGTTGACTAGAAAATACAAGCTAATAGAACAGACGGTATCATGAAGCTAGATTCCTCCTCTGCTCATGCATACGCTTCTGCTGATACATGAATCCAAAACTGTTTTTCTATTGCTCCCTCCTGTCTTACTGGTATGAACCATCTAAGCTGTTACACTGAATTAATGTAAAACCAAAAAAAGATTTCCTATGAAACAGCTACTCAAACTCCACTTACAAACCATGGGTGCTTTTCCATTTGAAATTAAATGATACTCATCTTTCACAGACAAAGCATCTGAGAATTAACTATGCAGAGTAAACTTTCAGCACAATTATTACTAATCGCTTCTTGTGATTCCATTTTCCAGAAGTGTTCTGACAAGAAATAAAGTGGTGTAGGTCAGATCTTAGATGTGAAAGCCAAAAGTACAATTATAATTAAGAAACAATTCAATACATTACATTAGAAATACCCTTCTATGCTTGTTTAAGTAGACAAGCAAAATAAAACAATTTATTTTGTGTTGAAGAAGGTGTCTGCACACAAGAGAAAAACACAGTATATCCCTGTTTCCAGCATAGCAATTACAGCCACAGCCACTAAAACTGTGAATTGATCCATTTACAGTCCCACCGAGAACCCCTGCACAGAAACACTCCTCTAAAAGCAGAGTGGATTTTGTGGTTTTCCCCAGACTAAGCTGACCTGCTACTTGCAGATGTGGACACTGCACTTCCCAGGCAAACATCAAACTGGGCTGCTGCAACTTCAGGCGCTGACTTCAGTGGAAGACAGCCACATCTTGCTGTGGCGAAAACAGGCCAAGCAATTAAATATGCATCAGCATTAAAGCTAAATGTACAGAAATAGCTTACAGACATAATTTTGGCTTACCAGCTCTGCATGCATAGCCTGCATACATATTTCATTTTTAACTACGAAGACAAAACTTTTGTGCAATATACTTTGTGACACTATCTTTACCATTGTATGCATCACTGAGTCTTGGAGCAATAAAAAAATAATATGACAGCATTAGCAGAAACTAGACTTTTTTCTTTTTACTAGAAACTTGTTCAAAATATAATCAACTTCACAGATAATACCCAGCACACTGTCCCATTAACATTAATGAAAAGGATCTTATAAAATCCCTTACTTGGTGCTCAAGCCTTCAGTTTACAGCTCTGATCTTCCAACTATTTGTTTTTCCCCCCTCTACTTTTTTCTTAGTTAATTCCTTCATTAACTGACAAAAAAATAACGTCTGTGAGCCACTCCACCTCAGAGCAACATCCACAACGTGCAAAAAAGCGCAGAAACACTCAGCTACTGCTGCTCATTTAACGTTTACTTCCAACAGCAAAATGAAGCTATCAGCATTCAACATTTCATATGATCTAGTATATAATGAATCTCCGGCGTACCCATAGGTGCAAAAAGGAAGTTATTTTTTCCTGCACTATGGCAGCATAAAATAGTCTGATAAATCCTTCAAACTGTCAGCAACTTCTTACAGAGAGATAAAGACAATGGATAGTCCTACCAAGCCACCAACATCTGCTCAAAACCTGCAGTTCCTCTTTTCTTCTTCCAGCACTTACCCAAGCTAGCATGCACTTGTAGAAGTCTTTAAAGCACTGAACATTTAAGCATGTCACAATTCTATGATGTCTCATTTATATAATTAGTGCTAACATATGGCCCACAATCAGTGTGGGAAATCTAAAATATTCTTTGGGAAGCTGTCAAACCTAAATGGATATATTTTTCAATAAATTAAAAGAATTAAATATGCAAATCCTGCTTTACAGTAAGGATAGCAAGGAAATGGAAATTTAGCCCAAAAGATGTGCTTGCTCATTGTTTCAAACACAGGGTTATTCTGCTATCTGTCAGTGCCAGTACAAACCAGAATATACAATGACACGCAGAGAAGTTCTGCGGCCACCACTTTGGCTGGATTTTAGCAGTGCTGTGGAAAGCCACACAGTAGCGAAAATGCCAGCTATAGTTAACACACTGGTCTGAACATGGCTTCATAGTGGATTGTATTAATCCATATTCTTTTCGAAACTTCAGCTGTCCCCTGGACAGGGACACCTCTGTAACATCTCCGGCAAATAACACACCGTGTGTTTAGCAGGGACCACTTTTATGTAAGCTCACCCCAGTTCTTTTTTCAGAGATAGAAGCCCAACATTCCTAAAAATCTCTGGGTTAAGTTTTCATTCTTCTTCACTGGTTTCTGACTGATTCAAGCGTGGCACCACTGTGACCGCTGGCAGCAGGCGCCCCACCATGGGCAATCACCAACTCCAGAAGACGGCAGAAGCAAACAACAGGCGAAGCAGAGCTGCTGTCTACATATTAGCAATACGTTATCTCATTCCCCTGAGACAAGCCTTCAGGATCAACAGTTACGCCTGTTACTTATTAATGAATTGATAATTAATCAGTTGTACAGCTCTAGATGAAACACTGCCGGAAATGCACAGAAGATCTCTCAGTGACAACAGTGAACTGAACCCCAGGAGAGTTTCCACAGCATCCAAGTGTTCACGATTTCCCTGGGAAGTCTGACAGGCTTTCCCACAGATCAAAGGAGCTAGAATAGACTGGCATGTGTGTAGCAGCAAAAATTCTTTGTGAAGTAGACAGCCTAAATGTACAGCTAATAACTTTACTCTTCGGTACAGCATTATTTAGTGAGGAAAAAGAAAAAATTGAAACCATTGATGATCCCACATTAAGGAATTAATATGCTCCAAAATTATTTGATCATCATTAGGTTTCAGAATAACCACTGAAATATGGAACTAGCCATACATTTCTCAAAACATTTGTTAGTAAAGTCAAATCTGTTCAGTAAAACCCTTTCTTAAAGGCAACTTCAGCAATATAAAAGCTCACTAATTTGTCTGAATAAAATCCCGCACCCTGTGGTTAAGAATCTGCCAAGCAAGCCAGATAAACTAAACAAGCAGAGTTGGCATTTGACAAGTCTCTTAAGAGTGAGCTGTGACAAGTTACTAATGATCTCAGTCAGAAAGCAACTAATAGTGTGCTGTATAAAGACATGAAGAAATCTGGAGATAAGGACCAAATGCTGAGTTGGGATAAACAGGTAAAACCGTTTTCAGTGAATGACACTGCCGAGATCAGCTCTAAACCTGTCCCTCCAAATGTTCTGCACCTTTTATTGTTAGGTGGATTCAACCCTAACAACACCGTAGCCTAAAATGTGCTCTAAATGTGTGAACAGCAGTATGTCAACATAAAATTTAGTTTGAATCTTAGAGCGAGCCCCAAACGTGCAACATTTGCCTACAGTAAGAGCTTCACAAAGCTGGAAAACTGGCAGTTGTGAAAAGGAATCAGAAGTGTTAAAAGGTATGGAAGAAAAACTTAACCATTTGCACTCCATGTATGTCAAAAAAAGCTTGTGGGAAGGGAGATTGGAGAGGGAGGAACCACTTGGACTGAGCTGGTAGCTTCAGAGAGACAAGTTCGCAATGCCATCATCAGTGAGTTTCATAACAGGCATTTCCAGTTAATGGGGAAAAAAAAGAAAACAAACAGAAACAAACCAGCTAGAGATGAGAAAAAAGGATCCACGCAATGCAAAGTTTTCTTCCTTACAGCAACAAAGTATATGGGCCCTTCCTTATTCTTTTAACTATATTCAAGTTACTAATTTTATTCAAATCCTCCTTACAGCTTGCTAGCTGTTGAAAGCTTTGTCAGATCCGTCTCTCACAAGTTTCAAAGGTGGAAGGAGAAATGTGTTAAGATGATGTCTTAACTTGTCCAGATAACTCAAATTTTTCTAAAATGACTACCACTGTTTTATCTAAGTGCTATACAACAACCAAAGATGGAAGTCGGTTTGCCATGACAAGAAATGAAACAGAGCTGAGGTAATTACTGAATAAATGAGAGCAATTGCATGGTAAGGTGATACAACTTGACACGGTTACTTTCAATCTTGCATTTTCCTGGTGTGTGCATGTCAGAAAGGTTTGTTCTTCCTTCCTCCTCAGCCCCTTCCCTCCCTCAATTTCAATTTTTGACTTTCACTCTCAGGTTGCATGGCATTAATTAGAATTATTAAAAGGAACGGTACAAGAGGAACCAAACATACAAGGTATCATATTTTTGAAACCTATTTCAATTTTATCAGGCATTCTTCCTAGCATACATGCAGCAAAGATTGCCTCTGCTTGAAGATGAGGGTTAATGGACAATTGGGAAGGCATGGTGAACTGAGGTCACAGAATTAAATATTATTTAAGAGCACAATATGCAGTGACACAAATGACATTTTTGCAGGGAAACAGTGATATTAGCCTCAGAGCAAATGAATGATGTGCATCCTTCCCACAGTTAAACTGTTCTGTAATAGAGACAAAGCATGAGAAAGGGTGCAAAGACTTTTAAACACAAGGGAGATTACAACCTAAAACCTTAAGTCAAATTTTTACTCATATTAATAAGGTTACTTTACATCACCACAGTAAAAGAAAGGGATCATTAAGACCTTTACACTGTCAAGACATCCAAGAGTAGAACAAACACCTTTAATATAAATGAGAGAATCAGACCTAGCAAGATTCAAATCTAGGGAAAAGATATTATATATATTATTTATATGATATTATATTATCTATTACTACATTATACAATATGTCATATATATTTTATTTAGGAGCTGGGTATTCAGGATGTGGTTTAGTTCTAAAGTAATTTGGTTCTTTCCCAGAGCTCACAAACACCACCCAAGAGCACACAGACTAAGTTACACTCTTCTGACGTGGAATGATGTCTTACCATTACAAGTGACGCCACCCTTCCCAAAGGAATTTAGGCAGCACTGAGCCGACGGATTTGTAGAAGAAACAAGAACTGCTTGGGGAGCATCAGCTTCTGTTTTCCCCTCTTTTAGTGAGTCTGATTCCTCATCTGCCTAATCTATGAGTTTCTGAAGCTTTCCCAAGCAAGACTCCCATCCTCAGAAGGTCCTGTTACATGTCAGCCTGCTAAAAAACTGCATCACATCTTGTCTTGGCTCTCTCTGTCGGAAGCCTTGGGCTGAAGAGCATCGCCCTGTGACTGCACAGGGTACCGCAGTGCAAGGCTGGACTGCGACCTTCACCCAGGACCGAAGTGCTCACCTGGCACAACTAGTGTTTCATGTTCAGATAAGCTTTTTACTCCCCTTCCTCCCCCATGCGTTGTGCTGTAGTCAAAGAAGTTGTATTAAGGAGACTGACTTTTTAAGCTTGTAGTACTCTGTCACGAAAAATCACTGTACTATGGCCACAACCAGTAGAGCACTTAAACGCAGACTTAGCTAAGTCCTTGATTAGTTCTGTTAAAAACAATGAGGAATGCATGAGCTTAAAATTAATTTCGTATGTAAATGCTCTGGAACAGGATCTATATCCCTACTGTAACATCACCCCTACAATTTCATTTCTTTCCAGTTCATCAGGCAGTTCCTGTTTCTGGCATAATATACCCAATTCTTTCACCAAACAGCATAAGAAGTCACAGTGTCTTTCACTGAAATGTCCTCAAAAAACAAGGAAAAAACACCCTCACAGACTGCCTCACCGCCCCCCCCCCCCCCCCAATTTTTTATGTTTAAGAAAAATTTAAGTTGTTGAAGGGAAAATCCTCAGCAATATGCCTGAGTTTCTTTAAAATAAAATTATATGCCAATAAACCCCAGTTATTTAAAATTAATTTTTGTCTATTCATAAAGAGCAGTATTTTCAAAAAGCATTAAATACCTTGAGCTTTTTTTAACAATTTGTAGAGAAAAAGCGCTTATTACAATTCAAAGACAAAACAGAATCTCACAATCTGCTACAGCACTTCCAGTAAACGCACAGTAAGCAAAAGAAATTTTAATCCTTACATACAGTCTGTAAGATGAGGTAGGAATTATTGCACTTACCAGGAAGATCTGTCAAATACCTCCCCTCCGCTATATTTACGCTCCCTGTGAAGCCCGGCCCTCGCTGCTCCTCCTGCTTGGCAGCTGGAGGGGCAGGTCAGAGTGACATACGCTGGAAAACTACCCGGCTAGAGCATCTGAGGCTCCAGCCTGTAAAGAACCAGCCCAGCACATCGCCTTTCGCAGTGTTACTGGCCCATCTAATCAAACAGAGCTGAATTTCACAAGTCTCACTGAATGCAACGGTACAAAACAATATCCCTCGGTAATACAATGACCGAAGAAGTAACATTATTTATCATTGTGCTTTGCGAACGGAACTCCTTTGCAAGCAGCAGGAGGCTTTCTGTATTAAAAAAATCTTCCTTGATTGGCTCTTTGATATTAACAAAAGGCTCTATTCTATCCTCAGTGTGAGCGCTTAGTTTCCCTAACGCTAAAAGAAGTTACGCATGCACATGGGAGAATTTTCACCATGATCTCTTGCGATAGCATCCTTCAGTTTCCACAGCTCTCCACCTTCAATGGTCACATTCTGAAGGGAAAAACACCTGACGTGTTTAGAAGTTAAAGGCAGCCAGTGTACCTAAAGGATAGAAGTTCGCAAAGCACGCTGCTCCCAGGGTCTGGGTCCAGCCAGATCCTCTCTGCAGTAAGTCACATTCTGTATTTATTCATGAACACATGGACAGGAAACAGAAGCTTACAACTGGAGTCAGATTTGGATTTCATACACGAGTTGAAGACCCAGCTCTTGCACTGAATAAGCAGAAGAATTAGGCATCAGCTAATTTCTACTTATTTTCAAGATGAAAGTGGTACATGTGTTTAAGGCAGGCTGGCTGCGCAGCAATTAGTTTCACCTTGTATAAAAGTGAGATCCTCCAACACACAAAAAGCTACAACCCCGCTACACTGATGAAAAGCTATGAAGGAATATTGGGAAACATTACGTTAAAGGAGTACATACACCTCCACTTCCATCCTGCACAGATTTCCAAATCAGTTTTAGTGCAATCATTTGTTTGTGACTCCACTGCTTTTTCCTCATGAAAAAAAAATCACATCCTTCTCTAAGAGGATTGCATTTTCCAAATAAAGGGAGTTGTGGCTGAAATGCTGATTACCCAGAAGAAACCCTAACAAAAGCAAATGTCATAAACTATAACTATACGCTACACAATATATGCAGTTTCACTGCAAATGCAGCCCTAGCATTGAGAACAGCAATGTCTTTTGAGTCCCATTATGTATAGGAAGAATAAGGATATTTATGAATGGGTAGTAGCTGCTTGTGCTCACTGCCCTGGGAGAAACATATATATTCATAACAGCTAACAGACTTGAATAAGTTCCACACGTTTACTTTGTTTCAGAAGAATACACAAGCTACACCACAGTCCAGGATTTAAGGCTCCTCCAAATCAGTGTGAGTTTTCATGGGAAGGGGGGGAAAAAAAAAAAAAAAAATCCATAGTCAGCTAATACGTGAATACATTCAAGTACACGCTCCATCCTGGAATACATCCTTTTGACAACTGTGTATGAATCTTTGATTGAACATACTATTCTGTATGACTCAAAATCTGCTTTTCTTGAGGGCGTTTCCATGAATACACTCTCAATTATATAAATACGTATCACTAGATATTTATCAGCTACTTCCTTTATTGAGAAATATCTCCCCTTCTGTGAATAAGCACTCAAAAAAAAGAATTGTCTATTTTCTTTTTTGGCATTTCTTCCCTTTTGAATTACTAGAAGCTTGAGACTTCAGTATTCACATAGGAATTACGTATTTTCTGCTGTACTAGAGATGCACAAAAATGTAAAAATCCTGAAAAAAACAACAATCGAAATGGACAGTCAGACTAAGGAGATCTGTGGTCTGTCTAATGTAACCTCTGGCCTATCTGTGACTAGTGCCACAGAGAAGAAAGGTATATTGTACTGCACAAGCACAGAATAACCTCCCCGTAGTAAACTTGCTTTTTTCCTATAACTATGCCTTAAAACACTGGGGGAAAAAGGGGTGTTTATCCTCACTTCTGTTAATGCACAAATTCTAATCATCCACGTAAATGTCAGTTTTTCTGTTTGAATTCATGCATTTAGACTGTGATATCTATTTTGCCAGAAGTTCCTAAAGTTAATTATGTATTGTATAAAAAAAAGTTTCAGTTAGCTCCATTTACTGCCTTTCAATGTAGTTCTTTGTTCTTGCAGTAAGTTAAAGCGCATTATTTATTTATACATACACCCCCCACTGACTGCTCATCCTCTAACCTAAGCTGGTTCTATTTCTTTCAGTACCTCGTCACAAAGAATTCCTTCCAATGCCACAAATCACTTCTGCCCATCCTGCAGTCCTTCTCTGTTTTACTGTATTTTCTTAAGAGCGATGCAGAACAAAACACAGCATTCCTATTATAAAGCATCATGATGTAAACCAGTGGTAACTACTAACAGGAATTACTGACATTTTGTTTTACAAAATGTTTTTTTTCTGTTAATTCTTTTCTTTTTTTTTTTTCTTTTTGTAAGAGACAGATAAAAGCCTAACTTGGTAGCTTTTTTCCTGCAGCAAATGTAGTTAATTCAATATTCAGCAACATGCAATTAGGTCAAATTACTTACTCGGAAGATTTTACTCGGGTAAAAAAATCTCATCTGCCATCACAGTGCCTATTCCCTAAGCTTTGCTAGATACTCCCTAAAGTTCCTCAGCCTTCCTCCAGTTAATTTTGTATCACCCACAAATTTTACTGCTTCTTTACTCATCTTTTGGGATCGCTATACAACAGTAACATTAATAACATCCACCCTACTACTCATATTCCTACATCTTCCCGTTAACCTTGTATGATGTCCAAGTTGCCAAGTGTCCAAGCGGCTCTGAGCATGATGCACAGCCTAGAAGACGGTGTAACTCTGAGTTACACTACACCGCAACTCCTGCGGAAGGAACGGTTCCAGTAAGTCTGCCTCATGCTTCTCCATTCGATATTCTTAAACGTTTCTTATAGGATCGCAGTTTGGAATGAGAACTTTTTGAAAGTCTAGGAAAAAAATTATACCCACTAATGTCTTCTAACACAAAATAATAGTCTGTTTTAGTTTTAGTCGTACCTGTTCATCATCTTTAGTTGTACCTGTACCTTCATCGGACCTAGTTGTAGCAACACTCATAACAAGACAAAATCTATTACAGTCTATCATTTTGTGCACGTTTCTTTGCCTCTTCTTCCTAGGAAGATTCTACTCGGAACAGAGAAAAGGGCTACATACACCTTGTGATCCAACTAACCCTTTCAACTGCAAGCGATTTTATACAAAAGACAGTGGAATATTACAATAGGCAGCAATATAATCAAGAAAAGGAGAGGTTATGCTTTGATGTGAATCGTCAAATTCTCACAATATTTCACTAAGCCTGTCTGGCTGCTGCTACCACCACGGATATATTTTCTTTCTTCTCAGTCCTTAGTTGGGCAATCCAAACATGGGGCAACAATCCAACTTGAAATAGTACATGCTAGTGAAATTCACTCCTATTGTTGAAAAAGCATTTCTCCCAAAAGGCACTCTTCCAACCTCAAAAGCCCGCAAACAACAATGCTTCTAAGAGCTCACATGCATCCCACACAAAACCTGTATCCATTTAAATGTCAGCTCACAAACGTACATAAGATGTATAAAGAAAGCACTTCCATTTCTGGGATTTTAGGAAGTTCTTCGGCACGTGAGGTTGCAGTCAGCCTTCATGAAGAAATTGCTCCAATGGGTCAGACATGATTTTATAGCAGCAAGTGCCTAGATTCCATTCTCACTGCTTTTTTGTCTCTTTTGGAGGGGGGGAATTTCTTCCATGTTTTTAAAAACAGCTTGTCCTTGTTTATTTCAGCTAATGCGTCTCCATCTAAAATCATCAGAATCAATGATTCGGAAACACTCCTATAGGAATATTCTTTTCTAAAAGCAATGGTCGTTTCTATCTTAAGAAACAGCTTTTTAAAGCAAAAACAGCATTGATCTCCATAGCTATAAACACAGCATCTGAATACATCCAAGGAGACAATACATGTCACCTTCCTAGTACTTATTATCAGCAAAAGCTTTAAAGTATCAGAACAAGAACAGGTAACAAACCACAAACATTACTGAAACTGGGAAGCAAAGCAGTCCAGTAACTTAAGATGCAGACCATGCCATCATAAAATGCTTAAGAGAAGCAATTCTGAATTGAATATTTCAGAAAAAAAAAGGTAAGTTATTTCTTTTCTAGAGTGGATCAATAAATGCTGGATGTAAAAGTGAGATGGACCACAGGTGTGTAGCTTCCTTTCTTCATTGGACTACCACCACACAACTATAGATTGTTCCTTCAGACTTCATTTAATAAATTGACAACTCTCTGCCAATTTCATAGTCTGCAGATTTTGTTTCACTGCTACAACTTAACCACCACCTCTTTCACTTAAAAATTATCCAAGTTTCTCAGCCCTGTGACTGCAAAGTAAAAAACTTGAAAATGCATGATCCTTATGAACTCAGAAAATCAGAAAACAAATAATAAAACAAATACAGCCTTTTAATTTAATCTCAACTGAAAATTTTTTGGACACCAGAAGAACTGTATTTTTAATTGGCTGGAGAGTAAAAAGATGATTAATAGATAATTGAGAATAAGGAAGCCTTTGTGCATTTGACTCTTGAACATCGTTGTTCATGTATCTGCAGAAAAATAATGGTTCCTTTTTCCTGCTATCTACTAAGTACAAAACGTAAATTATCTAAGCACACATGAATCTTCTGAAAGATGGATCTTAACCAAAAGCCTCCGTAAGTCTGCTTAATAACACTATATAACGATAAATCGCTCACCAGGACACGGATCAGGCTTTCCAGCTGCCCCCCCAGCAAGCTGTCCTCTCACCGGTCTGAAGTTGTTCAGGACAGAGACACCGATCCTTTACAGCCTGTTTTGCGGGGACCTACTGTAATACGGTTCTGATCAGACGGAGACAAGTAAACAGTTTGCTTTTCTTCATTACTAACACAGGTTAAAAAAATTATCCTCAAGTCCTCTGAAGAGTGTACAGCGTGGTATTGAACAGATCATTTCATTCTTCATTACTCAAAGGCATTTCAACATGAACCCATTCCTATTCATGGAAGGCCTCAAATAAATGCGCATTCAATCCCACTGACATCAGCTGAGGCTTTGGTCTAATCATCAAGCGCACACATAAGCACCCCCACTGAATATATGCTTTCTGAATGGGGCTTCAGTCACTTCGTACATGGGAGACGCAGAGCCCCTGCTGAAAACAGAAGGGTAAGTATGCCACAGGAATGATGAGGTAATGAAGATGCTGAAACATTACAGAAATACCACAAGCAGAGTTTACATCCCGAAGCAGGCGTCGGTCAATGCACTAGCACAGGTTCTCCTCCACACGATCTGCGAGTCAGGCTTCTTGGGACACCTCCAAGTAAAACCACGTTCTGTACGACCAAGCTCTTTGCTTGGCAGAAGTCTCACTCCCATGCAAGCAACATCAACCACAGAAAAAAAGAACTGGCAGTAAATTGGATGGATTAAATTGATCGCATTTTCAACCATCCTGGCCACAATTTCCCAGGTAACTAAAATGGCAATCTGTTAGCATGGTTTTTCTTTTTCACATTTAAGAAACAAAACACTCCCACCCCACCAATTGTCAGTTTTCAGCTGAGCCCTAATATTATAGATGAACTCCCTACCACAATGAAACATCCTGACAGCATACTACAGGTTCCTTTAATGAGAAGGATGGAGTGTTTCCACGTAAGTTTTCCATTAAAAAAGGAAAAAGCCGATTCCACCTTCATGGAGTCAGCTATATTAATCCAAACTAAAGAAACTGCTAAAAACTAACAAGATCCATAGTCCTATAGAGGAGGTTAAGCGAGAAGGGCAAAGTGAAAAAGCAACCACTAACGTGTTTGCAACAAATACAATTTGGATCATACTGCTCAGGAACAAAAGTTTCATCAAAAATGAAAGATATGATTTAAAAGGAAGAGTATGTGTTACATTTGCAAAGGTGTTTTTTCTTCCAAATTAATAAAAAACTTTTAATAGCCCTAATGTGATCCAAAACTTGAGGGTTTTTTTCCTATCTTACATTTTATAGAATTAACCTTATTTTTACTTATTTCTCATCTCTGGTCCTGAGCAACAGTTCATGACCAGAACAGGTCTGCTGTTCAAGGCAATTTTCACACTTTAGGACACTGACTTTGGCCTAATCGAAAAGCAACGCTGCTTTCTGACATGATGAATTATCTTTTTGACACAACAGACAGAACTGTTGCTTCTCTCCAAGCTCAATCTTTATTTCATGGTCATTTTTATCAAATCAGTGCTGGTGGTGATACATCAAATGCTTAGAATTTCAATGAAATTGTCATTACAAAGGTTTTCAGGCTTCTGCAAGTTTTCTCTGTTTGGTTTATTCTGCTTGTGGTTTACATCTTTGCATAAGGTTTTGCCGACTCTCCTGGGTAGCTCCCCGTAATGGACTCAGCCTTCTTGGCAGCTCTGTGACTAGAGTGAGACTGGGGTACGAGGGAGTCTGTCCCACGTTCCCTGCTCTCCTGATTTCCCAGCAGTGAACAGAGTGAGCTCTACGCTTGTGGTCTGATCCTGGGTACCATCCAGGTTGTTTTGTATTTGTGAGTATCACCCAGTGGGTGGCTTTGTATTTTGTAGTAAGTTGAAAAGGTCGACGGGCAGTTAGCAGCTATGGGTTGATAATAAAACTATATACACACACACATATATGTATTTAAACCATCTATAAATAGTTTCTATATTAGTTATGGTTATATACAATACAAAAAAATCCATATTTATATTAAAAATACATCAAAAAACACACATAAAGACAACACACATATATAAAAAAAAAAAACATACAATATAATAATTAACAGTATTCACTTACTACATCTAATCACATCAATAGCCAAAAGAAGCCAATAGATACAGAATTCACATACTAGGTATTGATCCTTTAAAAATTACATCTTCCAAATGATGGTACCTCCAGTAATTCTCTACATAACTTTACACATTTTTCTTCTTCTCAAAGAGCCCCTCCTCTCTTCCTTTAACATAATATTACAGTTTATTCAATTTCAGTACTTGATAACAGTGCATTGACTTTGTAAGAGTACCTTTCCAATAGCTCATCTCTTACACATATGCACTGTTCCGCAAAGAAATAAAGCCAGATGATGTTGAACCAGTTTTCTGAAGCTACCATTTTAGAAAAACTACAAACAACTAAGAAAAATACGGTTGCATAATTTTTAACAAAACAATATGGAACCTGATGCGATGCATTAACAGTCCATAATGTTATTGAACAAGACTACAAGAGAGACACTTTACTTGCACTTGCTTGTCAGACAATTACTCTCTGCTACTGTAATACTTCATGTGCATACTTCCAAGGAAGACTCATGAACGCACAGGTTCATTAAGGGAATGAGAGAATCGATTGTAAAATGGAAAAGGCCGAGTGAGGTCATATTTCAAAGAGATGAATATGGTACACTCCATTATGTTGTAATCAGCCTCTCTCTTTCATCCTAAGAACTGTAATAGTCTATCCTAATTTTCAAAAAAAAAAAAAAAAAAATTCTCACTGCCTGCATCGTACCTTCATCCCAAATACAGTGAGGAATTAAAATGTGCTGCAGGCAGTTTCCATTTACCATGGTCTTTGGAGCAGACGGTATTGATGTTGCTGACCATTTTTCTCCTTAATAAGAAAAACATTCAAATGCTACTAATATTGCTGCCTTGGCAAACCACATTTAATAGATGGGACTTGCCCTGTACATGACACATAGGACATCAATCAAGGCTGAATTTTATTTCAATTTATTATAGTTGCTGTCTAAATGAAAAAATGCTTATATCGTTAAAATGTCTTACAATATAAATGTGCAAATGATGTAATCACCCATTTTGTGAGAAAATTCTGATTTTCATTAAAAATATCTACAGTTGAACTTCTAAATATTTAATAAATGCAAAACCAAAAAACACAAGCACATTAAGAAACCGCAGTAATTGGTATCTGGTGTAATATCATGGTTTTGTGCTTGATAGCTTTTATCTTTAGAAGATGAGTTTATAAGGTGTTCTTTTAAAATGATAAGAGCTGCCTTTTTGTTAAAATCATCCAGAATAAATTACTTTAATCTTGACTTCACTCAGGACTCTCACACGTGTGTTTTTTTCCAAGTTATAATTTATCACCGTTCTTTGCTTGCTACAGCCAGCTGTCTCCAGACTCTGAACCTAGTGGGCTGCAAAAGCCCTGTAAGCTTTCCCAGCTAAGCAACTCTGGACGCCAGACGATTACCAAGGGGTAGAAAGCAGCACCTTATAAGAAAATAGTCAATACTCAATTTCGTAATTGATTAGAGTGCACAAACCTGTCCCAGTGGCAGAATTTAAGGCTTGGCACAGTCCTGTTGGCACATGCGGCAACCGACTTCACTGTGAGCTGGCTGCCGTGGCGGCTCTCCTAGCTGCTACCTCCAGAACTGCACAAAACGATGCGCGCAAGGTAACGGCCGTGCTGCGCTGAGCGCTATGGATTGCCAGGTCAACCCAATGGTATTTAAACCTCATTAAACTGTCATATACTCTCTCTGTTATTAGCATACAATTATTATATAAATACAATACTCCCCCCTTATAAACAGCTGGCTCTTTCTGCTGTGTTCATTTGGTAATGCTCAAAAGTCCAGAGCCTAGATGTACTGTAACACATCAAAGAATGATAAATGCTCACAAAATTTCATGAGCCCATAGCAGGCCAGGAAAAAAAAAAAAAAAAATCAGTTTCTACAAGAAAACGAGAGTTTAGGACAGATCTGTAGGCAACATCCTAATGTTTCCCTTACGTGGACAGAAGTATTTGAAACGGAGTTTGGATGCAACAAGCAAAAGACTGAACTGCAAAAACGGTCTCTCAGCACATATAGGAAACCATGATAAGATGTGATGAACAGACAGGTATATAGTTACACACTGCATCACTTCGTGCTGCCGTTCATCGGGTAACCACCGCTCATGCACAAGACCCAGCATCTTTGATGAGAGGGAAGGCGGCATGCAAGGTTTTTGCCTTGCACTGCATTTTATCATAACCAAGAACTGAGGAGCAATTTGAACTTGGCCTTTTTAAAAAAAAAAAGCAATGGATAAATAACTGGAAATGAAGGAAGTGCGGGAAAGCTACATGACAGATAAATGGGACTTTTATAACGTTGCATATTGTAACTTTGCCAGAATGTGTTGAAAGAAGAGCCAGCTAAATCATATCCTGCTACAGCTGTCCACCTTTATAGCTAAAATGTTCATATTAATTCCATTAAACAATTAGAGAAGGAAATCCAAAATATTATTACAAGTATGTTGGCTTGACACTGTCTTTTTTCCAGATTTAATAACAGATACAGTACTCTCAACTTCAAAGAGTGATGAATTTATACAAATTGTGGGCATTCACACCCTGAGGGCCACAAAGCAGTTGTCCTATGGAAACCCTACAAAATCTAAACTTCACTATACATTTCAGACAGACATTTTAGAAAAGAAAGGAAGGATATTCTAGTAGTTATGGAGCTGGCCTGACATTTAGGGGATCTCAATTTAATTTCCTTGTCTGCCAGACTTCCCTTCATAATCCCAGACAAAGTAAATCATTTTCCTTACCCCAGTTCAAAATGGAGAAGACCATTTAAGTACCTCAATCAAGTAAGTTTTAAACAAAGGAAAAAAAAAAAATCCTTTTCTTGTGTATTTTTTTCTCCTTAGATGGAAAGTCACCTGCAAGCTCAATCTTCCAAAGGCTTTGACTGTATGCTGTTGCATATCTTGAAATCAACAAAACACACTATTTATAAGTAACATGCCTTATAGGTTGCAGGTCTTAATGTCATTGGAGAGCCTTCCATTTCAAAACTACTGCTCTGTGATAAAAAAGATATAGAAGAATGAGCACTAGTGAAGTTAATAAACAAAATGCATTCATGGCCCATTACATCAAATAACTTTACTATATAAATAGTCCACTCATGAAATAATGGCCTCAATTAACATTTAATTCTCACACAATGCATCTGTAATGTACTGCAGGGATTAAAAGTTCTGCATGAATATCACTACTCTAGAAGTGCCACAACTTACAAGAGAAGTACTGACATATTTTCCACTTGATTAAAAACAGTTCCTAGTCTTTTTTCCCCCCCTCCTTCTCTACGAGGCCTCCTTGTCCTAGAAGAATTACAAGAAAAGACTGTCTACTACATGTTGGAGCTCCCAATCTGCTAGCTGATGATGGTCCTCAGCCTTGCTTTGAAAATTCATAAGCACATTAGTGCAGCACTACTACAGAGGAGTAAGTTAAGAGGTCCCACCACCCTGGTAGCCCTCTGATTTTGCAAAGCAAGTGATGAGAATTGACTGTGTAAGTGCATGCTTCAATCCTTTTTACAAGAAGGTGGAATGAAACAAGATTTCTGAGACACCCCTGGCCCCATCAGCTAAAAAAATGCCAGCACTGCCACTGCAGGGAACAGACACTTGAGGACAAGACCAAGGCAACAGTGGAAGAGTCTGTCTGACATTAGGTGGACATTCTGACAGCGGCATGTGATACAAGGGCAGCTGCGATGCTCGCAACTTGATAGATCTAAATGTCATGTGAAAGACCTCCCTTCCCTCAGCAATCTTAGTGTTTTCCAAGCTAATGCATTCTCTTTTAGCGCAGAAAATTAGGAAGTTAACTGAGAAAGAGAGTATCTTTGTAATATGTGGTTGCTTTTATCCTGCACCACAATGACTGAGCATTGATGAGATGATAACACAGTCAATTAATCAAACACCAACAAAACACATTCTAACAATGACTGCCGCATTCATGGTGTCATTTTAGGAACTGACTCCAGTACACACAGATATTTTTTTGTCTCATGGGTTTGACCTGAATCCTAATGAAATTAACTGCTAGAAGAAACCGAGCCAGTACAAGCTACCAGCTTCCAGGGCATGCTGCAAAACCTGCTGAAAAAGCCAACAAATGCTTCCCCTAGAAGCCAGAAAGGAGGAAGGCCAAAGAGCTCCTGGAAATCTAGAATGGAAATCTTGATGGTGAAGTGATGGATTAAAAAAATTTTAAGAGTTAGCATAAGACAGAGATCTAAAATAAAATCCTGCCAACACACCTATTGTCCTTAAAACATGTTTAGGGTCATGTTAGGGCTTCTGCTTGTGCGTTCATCTAAGGCATGAAAAAACCTAATTCAAGGAAAATGAAATATACAAAAAATAAAACTGCTTTTCAGCTATTATTTTGCTCACCAAGTATTGTCTTATTTTAAATTTATTGTTAATACAGCATGTTAGTAGTTGTCCCTAATAAGGTCTGCATAGATCCAAGAAAACTGCATACACTGACAAAGACACTTCTAGTTTTGCACAACACATAGTTTTTTATATGATACGTTCTCTCTTGAAAACTACTCCCTCACAAAATGAAAATTCAGCAGAATCTCTAATAGCTTTCATATTTCAGTCTAATAGGTAGCGTGGCATTGCACTGCCACCCACCTTTGCTACAATATTGCACAGCACATTTAACAGACATTTGCTTCCTTCACACAGTCCTTATGTGCAGCTTCTGCAGGACCTTAGTATTAACATTTAACAGAGTCTATGAGCATAAAGCACATTTATGAACACCTGCTAGAACATTTTATTTCCCTTAAGAGTTTCATTATAACTGTTAAATTTTCTTGCTATGCTTTATGGGCCAAATCCTGGTCCAGTTTTAGCCTAAACTCCGATTGACTTCAACAGGAAGCAGATTTGATTGTATGTAGTTTTCCACACAAATCCAATACAGCTTTAAACAAAATGGGATCACTGGTAAGCACAATACTGGACAGAAGAAGCCAGTGCCTAGCAGCTCTAAACACAACCAGTGAACTCCGCCTTCAAACAGAATTAAAAAAAACAAACAAACAAACAAAAAAAAAACCACCAAACCCCACACCCACAAATCTGTAACCTCCACATTGTATTACAAAAATTCACTGACTCCGAGGCTGAAAGTGCAAGTCATACAGGTATCCCATCCACAAAAGCCTATGGCCTCCCATGCCTTGGTGGGATGTTCTACCATCAACTACTCCCTCTCAGATCACTCACCGATGCTCCCATTACCAAAACCTTTGTCCTCTGTATTACAGCCACCAAATGCCAGAATCCGGCCATGTCAGCACCGATCTCCTCCTCTGACACATCCAGATAGTCACGGCCCTCTGCAACAACAGAAGACAGCCTGGAACAAAGCGCACAGAGCCAGAGGGTGTAGCTGGGCAACAGTTCAAAGAAGATGTTGCAGAGGAAGCTACGCCAGGAGTTTGACTGTTCTGAAGATGTTCTCTACAACTCTTTCTCTCTGACAGAGTTTTACCATCATTACCGGAGATGTTCGTAACACCCCTGTGAGACTGAACGTGACTACATGCAAGTCAGCAACACAGCTCCTCACAGCTTAGAAAGAGATAATAACGGAGGACTCCATGAAGTCTGCTTGGAACCCCTCTAAGAAGATTTAACCTCATTTGAAAATACATAGACATTACTTTGACCATCGCTATAGAAAGCCCTAAAACAGCAAGACAGACAGGCAGTAAACAGTAGACAATATGGCAACGCCACTTCTGTTTCACAAAAGCTTGACAGTAAATACTTGATTCAATGCATACTATTAAGCCCCCAAAAAATCAAAACAATTATAAAAATGAAATTATAGACACAATGATGAATAGCGACAGATGAAATGTTAACAGATCTAGCATCATGCACAAAAATCATTGATTTTCTCTGATTACTACTTAGGTGATCAAAGTGTATGAGGTCCTAGTTGCCTGCTTGCTCTAGATTTTATTAATGCTCCAATATCAGACACCCAATTTGGAAATCAATGCTTACTTCATCATTTTTTTCTGAAGGATTCTATTATTCACAATTGATTTAACAGAAATGAAAGGCTTACCATTAACAAGACCCAGCTGCTGACACTTCTTAGATGAATTATTGAACTTCTAAAAGTGAATTAACTTAACCATCACCAAGACTTATTGTCTGATGTTTCTCATAGCAAAGTCAGTATATTTATAATTACAGAACCAAGCAGTAGAAAGTAGCTTCTTTGCCACCTCCTTAAACACCCACCATATACACCAAGTAAAAATTAAGACTCGCAAAGATACAAATAGGAGTTATGCACCAAATACAGTCAGTGGGAGCTTAGCGTCTAACTGCCTTTTTACGCCCTTAATCTTCATCTCCTCTCTAAAACTCAAAGATACAGGTCATTTCAGGCTTCAGAAAAAGGAAATCCAATCTATGGCAAGTTACATCTTTTGCCAATAAGATTACTACAGTCAAAGATCCCTAGAGCTGACCATGCCCTGCCAAAAAGCCTACAGAAGACAATTATTAATTCCCTTTAGGTACACAGTGAAGATCCATCTTATGAATTGAGATAAAAGTAACAAATATTAGACAACTGCAAGTAGAAGTAGTACTACAACTCCACCCCCCAAAGCAGCGTAAATGTACAAAGCAGGAGGCCTACGCATAAAATCTGTCCTCTGAGCTAAGGGGCCATCTGCACAGAACATAAATCCATCATGCACGTTTTCCAGGCTAAAAAGGACTATGCATTGCCCAAGGTGAATTCAGTTCCTCATGTAACAGCTTTTGTTCTGGATGTTACAACCTGATCGGAAGTCCAATACCAAGAAAGAACAGGGCAGTTCATCAGACGAGCCTCTGTGTTGTAATCCTACAAATTAACAACTTCAGCCTCAAATACGATGCATTCCCTCGGAGGTACACTGCTAATAACGCTATTCATGAATCATCATTGAGAAGTGGTGATAAAAATCTCGAGTGTCAACAGTGTAACACCACCCAGCTGCACTGGTCTACAAACACCCTACTGTCAAACACGCGACGAGTTGTGCTAAGCAATACGCTACCCTTAAGCCACGGGTTAGCGAGACCACAGCCGTCTAGTGGCATATCAAGAACAACTGTTCAGCTATCAAAACTAGTGAACATTTCAGGTCTTACTAGACTTCTTGCTCATCCTCATCCGTACTACCTGGCTGAATACGCTTTCAAAATGCTATAACGGCAACTGCTGTCTCCTTTAGCATTCATCATACTCGCAGAGCTCAGCTTGATTATACTTACCTCTGTAACTGCTCTGAAGACTTCAGCTCGAGACCAAGTTGAGACTCCAGGTGCAACCCACTCAGAAAGTCTTCTGGATTAATAATGCAAATTTCTGCCTTCCTTTTATGGTGGAATGATGAGATGACATACCTGTTGTAGCATTTTCATGCAAGCTGAAAGTCAGTGACTGCCCAAAATCACTAGAGCCTCTTTTCAAAGCCCTCAATGGATTTGACTGCTTGCACACTGCTGGAGGCAAAACATCTGGGCCTTTTTTACTAGGGTTAGTGTCTGAGGGAGGTACTCTTAGAGCAAAGCAATCTCTTCTTGAGTACTGTATTTCTCCTTCCCAAACACCTCCATCTGTTTTAACCCCTATCTTACTGGAATTAACTTTTTAAAATTCTGCTTATATTGGGCAAAAAGTTTAAAGATTAAGGAAAGAAGCCTGACAGACCGAGCCTCCAAGCTCATAAGACCTTCCTAAGTCTCATATCTTAGGAAAACAGGCCAAAATCATGAAATTATGATTACGTTGAAAATATTTAGGTACTCAAATTTTTCTATCTACCTCTTCTCTATAGACTAACACTTTTGAAATGGAGGCTGGCTGGCCATAACCGAAGTCTGGTTAAATTTGATATCTGCATAAAACACATCTCAGCAAGTAGTCTTATAATAACTTTTTTAAAAAGACATGGACATTGGCAGATTTCCTGCCTTTCTTGCACTCATTTTTTCCAGTATTTCCCACATTGCGAAATACCTCTTAATGCTATAAAGACAAAGCAGATTGCAAAAGTGGTCCTAGTGGTTCCAGTGGGAGTAACGTGGTCAGAATCTGGCATTCAAGGAAGTTTCCATTTATACATAGGTTTCATTTATTTTTCAGTTTAAATATAAGAGCATATTTTGGCATGTAACTAGAGCTGCTCCTACAACGCAAAAGAAATAACAGTGCTGGCAAGCCTCAAAGCTGTTCCGAGACAAAACTGTGTTGGCAGAACTTTTAGAAAACTTTTTGACTAGAGGCAGAATTCAACACCAGCATAAATGGGAGAAACTTCACTGAAATCAGTTATGTTTCACATGCCTACTTATCGCAGGTCTGAATCCACATTAAGTTTATATAACACAAATATACTTAGCTGACATGGAATTTAAATTCTGTTGAACCAATTCAGTTTATCTATCGTTCTACATGTATATAATAACTTAGCAGCGAATTCTATGATCATTCTTCTGTGAACACTGTTTTTCCTCATACACAAATGTCACCCTGCTATTTACTAAATACCATCACCATGCCACACTCGTGTCTTTTAATGTAACAGTTATCCAATTCAGGTGCCCAATGGTTAGGATATGATGAAATTACAGTTGCAAGATCTATATTCCTGCATCAATTACAGGCATGGAAGAAAATAACATGAATCTGACATTTCACAACTTCTGAGGGTTTGATTTTGCAACCTACTTTCCAAAATACCTTTTTTGCATGTCATACCCAAGGTTTTTTTAGAGCATGAATAAGTTAACCACCATGCAGCGGTGCTCCTTCAACAGAGATCACAGCAAGATTTGATTCTCAACTTCACTATAGCACAGACAACCATGAAAGTATTCAGGTACCTGAACACAGGTGCCCATGCCCTTGGATATCCAGGATATAGCTGGATGATGGATGCGACAACTTACAAAGAAACCTGCACCGCTTTAGATCAGCTGTTGAAAGCAACTGAATTGAGTCCCTTCTTGCCAGAGAGAGAGAGAAAGCTATGTGATAGTGGTATCAGGCAGCTGAGGTAAGCTTATAGGTTTGAGGAAAGGGTCACAGTAAGGCCCTCTTTTTTACCTTCTGCCCGGGAAATGCAGATTGTTCTTATTTACTGTGAAAGCAGAGTGAGCAACAGGAGCATTAAATCGGCTACTGCCAACAGGCTTCAACAGATACGTGGAAGCATGGTAACCTAAAACCTAACATTTTCCAATGGGTACTGTTCCTCCCCTTCTTTAGCGGTTGTGTGGTTCCAACTTTGGGACAGCTCGTGATTTTGGCAAGGTGATAACTTTTTCCTAATGAACACAGGTTAGAGAAGAGAAACCAATTTTTAAACTTCCATATCTTATCAGATCTGAACAGAATTCATTGGTTTAGAAAAGAAAAAGGCATTGAAATTGTTTGAGAATTACCATCTTGCCAAAGATCAAGATCTGCTGCGAACAAAGGAGGTGTAACATCGTCTCAAAGAAAAAGCAATACAGAGCTTAAATACATAAATATTTCTAAACAGGTTACTTACTCTACAGTTGACTTGACCTTAAATGCAGTTGTTCGAGTATTGAATTGAAAAGCTTCAGTGTTTTGTTTAGCTTTTTTTTTTTTAAAAAAAAACCTGTGGGGTTTTTTAATCTGTTATACTGTTACTGAAGATAAAAATGACAAAGAAATGTAGGCTGGATTTATTTACCTTCAGATTCTTAAGAATTTGTATCCAATGTACCACAATGCACAAACTGCTTCAAATAATTCAGCTAAGCACACTTGCGACACTTGATTGTAAAAGTCAGGCTGCCTACACATAAGGTATCTTTTCAATAAAATATAACACTTACTTTAGATGTTTATTGACTTAAAACAATTCAACAAATAGGAAGAAATATAAGAGGTGATGATTGTATGTTCAGACAACAAATTAATGTGATTAATTTGACCACCAATGTAATTAATACATTGACCAGATAGGTAGAGTTAGAGCTTCAAATAAACTTAATATGCAGCTACTTTAGGACTGAAATTCCACCCAGAGCTCTCACTAAGAATAAATTACACAATTTTTTCAGTGTAGTATGCCTAAGAAATGGTGTCACAAAAATCATCACATCTTTAGGAATTTAAGGCCAATTTGCTACTGAGTATAGGAAGACATGATAATCATGTCTTTTTATTTCCACAGTGGAAATAATGTACTACAGGTGTTTCAGAAAGACTTTGATTTTCTAAAACAAGCAGTCTCTTTCTTTCCATATGTTACCAAGTCTAACAGAGGCACATTTTTACTTAGGCTAAATCATGCCTTATGGGACACACTTACGAGGAAGAAAGGAGGACATGTAACTGGCATTGGAGACATATTGCCAGTGCAAAGCTGCCAAAAGCACACAGCGGGGAGCATGTTTTGGCTATCACGAGCAGAATAAGCATGCACTCCTTAACCACTGCCAGCTGCCATTTGTTTCCAAATACAGAATGCTCACTAGGCAGTTTGGAGACTGGACATACTCCTAGCCTTAAACTATGCTCCCATAAAAATGCGCTGCTGAGATACCTCATTAACCATGCCTGTCTACTAGCTTACTGCCAAATGAGAAAGACCGAACGACACAGAAAAATCATACATTTCTCCCTATGCACAAAAAAGTACTTAAGGTATATCCTAACATGCTCTAGCACTTACAGCAAGAGAGAGTTTTTAAGACTGTTGGAAGAAGCTTCTGCCAACATCTCCAGAAGCAGAAACACTGTCGCTACTCCATTATACACTGATAGTAAAAGTGGAATCCAGAGACACAGAGTACCAAGAAAACACAGCAATGAACAGCAAGAGTGGCTGGCACTGTGATTATAAACTATACTATCATGTTTAATACAACCTCTAGCAATCCTCACAACAGAGACGCTCCCTGCTTTATGTGCTGGGGCAGATTTGTGGGTAGAAGATTAATGTCCCCCTCCATCTGCTAATGACTATATGGGTCCCCTGGGCTTTGCACCAAGGGTACTTTGCCCTTAGGATGAAACAAGAAATGGGAATTTGTGTTCATTTCTACATGCGCCTACTATTTCCAGCAACACTCCCAATTGCTAAATGTGTATTATTTCAACTTTATCTACCAAAAACATATTTTATCACAGTAGTTCAACTGTGATTCCAATTAGATTTTCAAAGAGATCAGTTAAAAGGAGAACAAACCAACAGGGGGGCACTTTTCACTTTTAAAGTGCTTACCTGACACAGCCTGCATCGGTATTTTCCCTGTAAGTGCTCTATTCATTAACTTTTCACTACATTTTCAAAGTCACTCCACTCTTTTGGATTTCCCTTTCTCTATTGCTGATAGCCTGCTGTCATGGACCAAGCAACTCTGAAGGAAGAAATGTACCAGAGGCTGCCATGCAAAGGACAGGGCACTAATTAAAGTCTTTGTTTCCTTCAGGGGATTCTGTGAGTGGATTTTAACTTACCCCCGTAACTGTACCTTTGCTCCTGAGAACTGGAGGCAAGTCAGAGGGAGCTTGACACCAGGGTAGTCTTCATGGATCTAAGCCAGTTTGAAATCCTAGAAGAATAAGGGGAAAGAGCAGTTACAAAGTGAAGTTTTGAAGGAATAAGGTAAACATGCTCATCGGAACAATGATACTCAGGGCAAAATCAGGGAAGATCTTAATGCTATCTCCGATATCCACAAATGAGAAATGAAAACGAGAGCATTGCTTCACTAAAGCCTCTGAATGCAGGTATCTCAGGTTCATGACATGCTTCATTTCTTCCTCTTCCCAC
The DNA here is from genome assembly GCF_964195595.1 of Calonectris borealis. Lineage (NCBI taxonomy): Eukaryota > Metazoa > Chordata > Aves > Procellariiformes > Procellariidae > Calonectris > Calonectris borealis. The sequence continues at coordinate 128,379,744 of NC_134313.1, forward strand.
TGAACACCCCTATCAATTGCAACACTGGCCCTCTCTTCAGTTCCAGCCCAAGGAAGAAGTAGGTGTCCACGCCAAAATTCCCTGTGAGCACCCAAGGGAATTTCAGGGCCGGTCAACTGCGTTTGCACCAACACACAACACACAAAATTAACTTCCCCCAGTTTACTCAACTTAACTCTGGAAAGAGAAAAAAAAAAAAAAAAAGCTGAAATACCTTAGCAGCTGAACCATCAACACAAGAAAATTATACCTTCTTTTTTAAAAAGGGAAATGTGATTTCAATAACATGACCTCTACCAATCCTTTTGATCCAACTAGACACTGTTTCTGTCAACCCACTCCTGCCCAACAAGAAAACCAGGACAAGAGAAAAAGAAGTCAAGAGAGAAAGAAAAAAAAAATTGCTCTGTACTGCCTTTTTTCATCTTCCGCAGAGAATTGCCTGGTCTCAGACAGACTCTACCAGAGTGCAGAAACTGCAGCCACAAATGACAATTCGTATTTCTCTCTCACATCAGCAGCACTACAAAACAATGAGTGTTGAACTAACAAAGTGCTCTGCCTGTCCAGCCCTTAATACTCATAATATTACTTTGAAAACACTTCTCTACTGGCTTCCCAAACCAGGAAATACTCTAGAACAAAGATATACACTTAACATTGTTAAAATTGGTTGTAAAATCCAACCAAAAAACCCAGACTGATTTTGTATAAAACAGCAGATCTATCAGCAAAGCTATTTCCCTATTGCAATCTTGTTAGAACCAGCAGAATTGCTCCCGTATTTCTGATCTGAATCTAGTGATATTTGGCCTTTTTCTTATGCTTCCTCAACAACAAATAATGCATTTCAGCTTTTATTTTAAAATTAAAGAAATCACCTTTCCCTTTTTATATGTGTACAATGCTGGAAAACACATCCTGAGTGTGATTTAAATACACAGAGCAGCTAAACAGAATTCAAAATTGCTAATATCTCCTGATTATTAAGTCACTTTCAGGTTCTTTTGGAAGACTGACTTAGAGTTGAAAAGCTTGAATCTCAATGCTAAAATATATATATATTAAAGAATATTAAAGACAGAAGCAGGACTCAAGGAAGGCAAGGGCCAGAGCAAAAAGTTTCCCTTCCCTATTAGGAGTACAAGATAGCGTTATCTCCTGCCCAACACCCTTTCGAGCAACAGCCTACTCTCCTTAACATGCCTCCTCGATTCCCACCCTGTGGTCTGCACAGGTAGGCAGCCCAGCAGAGAAAAGCCGCTGAAGTCTCTGCATCCTACAGAGCGCCGACAGCAATCATTCAAGCTTTTATACAAGCCCATTGTACCTCTGCAGAAAGGCCACACTCAATCTGGCCCACAGAGAAAATGCAGCAGCCTAGATTGATAGTATCTACTTACGCTGCTGCAGGTTATATCTATTTTTTTTTATATATATATATATAAATAAAGACTGTCTCTGACAGTCTTTCTGAAAAGCTGAACAAGAGTCTTAACTTCTAAGCCTGAATCACAGCTAGCATATGTAACTCAAGTACTGGTAAAAGGCATTTAATGTCATTTGCAAAAAAACAAAAACGTAATTGTTTTGGGGGGGAGCAGGGAGGTTACTGTGGATACATTCCTCCTTCCTTCTCCCACAAGTAAGCATGTATACACACACACACATATAGGATAACAAATAAACTTGTTCTCCACTACTGAATTTTCGAATTTGAACCTATAGTCATCAGTATATAAAGTTCATGTTATTTCAGTGAGATACTGCTTGAATGAATAATGCTGGAGGAATTACAATTCACACAACATGGATTATTTAGTCATCACTAACTCGAGGAAAAACTGAAATCTTAAGGCCAAATCTAGGGGGACTTCTGGTGATGTCATTATGACCTCACACAGATGCCCAAGACAAGAAGTGCTGATATTTTGTCTGCCTTAGCACAAAGTTAGTTCTGAGAAATATGAAACTACTCTTTGAGAAAAATCGCACATCTTATATGCAAGCTGTATATTACAAAACACAAATGGTCAAACACGATGCCACAACTAACAACGGTGAGCCACTCCATCAAGAAAGGGTACTGTCATCACATCAAGCCCAAAGGACATGTCAACAATCAATCCTGGAGAGCTTCATTAGTCACTCTATCAAAAAAAAAAAAGGCATTTTTTTTATTACACCAAACTATAATAGCCATTTCAAATTTAGTATGTGTTACATACCTTCCCAGACTTGTGAAGAACTCGCCTACACTAACCACAGCCAAGTCCAGCAAAGACTACCACTTGAAATGCCTTATATTTATTTGTCAGAGCTATTCTCAACACATGGCAGCAAGACTGTGACTAGTCATGGCAGCAGCACCGTGCAGAAGCACTTTGCCCCACAGACAGTTTAAATGTGTTCCTTTTGCACATGCTCTTCACAAAATCATTTTTATTCTAAATTATGTTGGCCATAGGTGCTACACAAAGGGCTCCTCTGATCCCACAAACAAATAGCTCTTCCCTTCTAAGAATATAATTAAAAAGAATATTTAGCATAACTCTTATGATACTTGTTTTCTCTGGGGGAAATCTTCTTACAGATTCAGAACAACTTAGGCTGGAAAAGACCTCTAGAGGCCATGTCCTCCAACTTCCAGTCAAAGCAGTGCCAATTTCAAAGTTAGATCAAGTTGTTCAGAGTCTTGTCCAATCAAGTTTTTAAATCTCCAAGAGCAAATCCCACAACCTCCATAGATCCCTGGTCAGAGCTTAACCATTTTCATTGTTAATTTTTTTCCTTATGCCCGGTCAGAATTTCCCCATTTCAACGTGTGATGACTGCACCTCATCCTTTCTCTGTACACCCCAGAGAAGAGCATCTCTCTCTGCTCCATAACAGCCCATCAGGATATGGAAGGCAACAACTCACCTTCACCTTCATCATCCAGATTCCCCCAGCATCTCCTTGTATGCCATGTGCTCCAGCCCCCAACCACCTCAGCAGCCCTCCTCTGGGCTCTCTCCAGTTTGTCCCTACCTTTCTTGCACTGAGGGCCGAAGCCTGGACACAGCATTATTCCAGGAACAGCCTCGTCAAGAGCTGTCACCCCCCTCAACCGAGTGGCCACGCTCTTGCTAATACAGCTCAGCATGCCATTAGTCTCCATCGTTGCAAGAGCACACTGCTGACTCCGATTCAACGTTGCTTTTTTATCACTATATACTTTTATTCCTACAATAGCCCTTCCCTAAGAATAAGGGGTTAGAAGAAAGCAAGTGATGTGGCTGGACACCAAATATCCCTTGGGCAATACTATAATATAAACAAGAAGCTAATGTTGTAGCTAATACTCTTTGTGAAAAACTTACGAAGAAAAGAAGTGGGGTATGATCTTACAACCACGGAGGTGAACCCAAATTTTGCATGCGAAAGGACAGCAATACCCCATATCTTAAGAAGCAGTAAACTTGCAAATCAGTACAGTAAACCTGAAAAGTACTCTGTTTCTTTTTCCGATGAATTTTTAAAGGGAAATATTTTAGCTAAAATATTAACATCTACTGATGGCTGAAACAAGGTGGCTGCTCCGAGTTAAAACTCTTTAAACTATTTATGAAAATGCAACAAAGCCTTTCACATATTTCACCTAGATCATACAGCACTGCTTTATAGGTCCCCTGACATACAGAGCAGCATCGGCTACCTTACTGTCTGATCTCAAAGCAAGTTCTTCTGAGGACGACCTCAGAGGAGCAGCACAAAGGATTCGACAGGATCAGCACTGCTTCATGAATGGCATCTCAGATCACCTAAACACAGATCACTCTGGAACAGCATTTTTTACACTGATGAAACAAAGAAATATCTACACTTTAAAAAAATTGGATGTGGTTTAGAATGTAGCTATACAACTTCCTGCAGTTGACCCCAGAAAAAATAAAAGACATATGATCTGTAATTTCCTTTGACTTTTCTTTGAACTCTAGATGGAAAGCTTTAAAGAGCAGGATTTTCTTACTAGTTACTACTTCTAAGACTTTTGCTAAATGAAATTTCCAAATAGTATCTAATGCTAAAATATTTACAGGTACCAATACCATGAGCTAAAACACCGTCTCTTAAAGAAAAAGAATTTCTAATCATTATTTTGAGATAGGGTGTATTGCATTACTTTGATGAAATGAGCAGTACATGCCACTCACTTGACAGCGCTAATTCCAAAGCATTTGCAGAGAATCCAGACATAGGTCAGAACAGATACAAGAGGAAGGAGATGTGAGAAAAGGAAGATGTGTTACCTGTACCGAGAGCAATCTTCCTTGCCCGGCAGTGCAAAGCCCTCGCAGTGCCCTCGCAGCGGGTGAATCAGGTTTCACTCAGAGACCCAAGGCAGGCAGCTTTCTATACAACTTCATAGGATGCTCCCCATATGCAAGAATGGGTTTAATAAAGATTCAATTTATCATTTATTTAAAGTTTGTCTTCTATTACTTTGCTACATATTGCTGCCGCAGGGAGCAGCTTTTTCATATCTGCCTAGATAAGAGCTAAAACCTCCAGCATCATGACTGCCAAATACTCCAACAACAATCAGCAGCCCTGGACCTTAAGATTATGTTGTGCAAGTTCAAAACCTGCCCCCTTAGCAGCTGCAGAAGTTCTACCCAAAAGCACGAAATATGTTTTAACATAGAGAAATAGACATGGAAATATTTATAAACATACAGGTGCATATTCATTTCTGTACACTGCATAGAAAACGTAAGCAAAATTCTGCATATTACAGACACATCCAAAGCAAATAAGCCTTCAGCAATTTAATAACAGTAACTGACATAAGTATCCGTAATATCCCCCATCCATGAGAGAAACACCATGGCAAACGCACCAGAGCTGTTGCATGGTGGTAGTGCCAATGGCACCTCTCCAGCGAACCTGCTGCAACTCCAGAAACACACGTGCCCCCAGCCCCACGCTGCCATCTATCAACTCCCCTACTAAATGGGAGACAAGCAGGAGTGCTGCACGAGAAGCAAGAGAGAGAAATGAGAGACTCTCCCACGAGAGGCCCCTCCACCTGTCCCCAGCAGGAACGCACACATCGGCACAGGATTCAACTCGGGTCTGAAGTTTTACACATGACCTGGAAAGGTTTTGCCATCACTTGTCTAATAAGAAGGACAAAACCCACTCTGTGTGCAAGGCTTTTAAACACCTCCAAGACTGGCGCTTTTCCTTCTCCGGGTTTGGGGTTTTTTCTCCCCCTTCATCCTATCCTCTCTATTTAGCTTACGTGGAGACCACCTCCAGAGTGCCATGCTAATTAGCGACAGCTTGCACTCTATATTAAAAACAAAAATAGCCAAAAAAAATCTTGTGAAAAGGAAAACTGAATGAGCTCATATGCATTTCATTATTTCATTAATACTGGCATATTTTAATTAGATCCAAATAATTTTAATTCTGATCATCAGACTTGCCATAATTGCTGAAAAATAAAGTCATAAATTAGACGTGTGATATGGTGGGGTCTATTGCCATACAGATTCACTATAGAGCGCTACAAAAATATATATGGCTGTAATCAAAGCTGACAATAATAAAGTCACTGTGTCAGGGTATAAGAAAGAGATGAACAGTAGAGAAAAGTTAGGCTGGTGTAGAAAATAAATCCAAAATCTCCAAAGTATTACTTCAACAAAATATATAAATATTTAATAAAATGAAGTTCTTTTTGCTTTCACTAACATGGGTAGCTCCTAAAAAAAAGGGGGGAAGGTATTCCTTACAGGTAAATGTCTATTCCACAAATTCTCTAACTTCCCTGTATTTCATAACCGTTTGGCTTTTTCCCCAGTGGGCCTAATTCTGGTTTTTTATGTCTGTACTTCCTACACGTTCAGCATTTTCCAATCTATCTACTTTGAATATGAACTAAACTATAGATTACAGAGAATAAAAAGTTAAATGACTCTTCAACTCTTAAAGACTTCCCAGTATTGTAGCAAATGGAATAGTGCACATTGCTTTGAAGGAGGGAAATATGATTTAACTGACATTTCATTAGTATCTTGGGACTCAAAGATTGTCTCCTATAATACTGAATATTTAATTAGAACACAATCTATGAAGAAGCAAAATTTGACAACAATTTTTTCCCAATGTCTTGCCTAAGCCTTAACAATAGTTTGCACTTACAATATGCATTGTAATAGAGTCCATTATTATAATTAAGATCAGCTAAGCTACATTAGGGAATTTCAATAACTATTGTCTCTTCCTAATATATAAACAAGGAGAGAGTAAATGATATTGAAAGACAACAGATTTCATGCAGATAACTTACAGAGATCAATGCTTCAAGATACTACAGGTTATTAAACAGAAGTAACTGTTAGCTGAGAAGGGTTAGAAGAAACTTCCACCATGACCAAAAGCACACCGTAACTGCTCACAAGAGTTGAATGATACTGGCTGGACCTTGTATCGCATCCCACTGAGAAGTGGCACCTTTTTAAATCGTTGCTGATAAAATACACAAGGAGAATCACGCCCTGGGGTGCAAAATAGCGGAAAATTAGATCTTTTTCTTGAAAATACTTGTGTTTCACACAAGAAATACAACTATTAGCACAGATCGGGTTGAACCTGCTTGCAACTCTGATTTTACACCTGTGTAAATTCACAGAAGTCAATGGGGACTTTGTTTATACTACATACCTCTCCCACCATATCCATACAGACAGAAGTGTGAAAATGGATGATCCCTTTCAGACACATCTGGCTCAAACTCCTACTGTACACAGCTGTGGGCACCTCGTAACTGGGAATTTGCTAGAATAACTCATTTCATCCTACAGAAACATGGATATGTGAGAATATTAAGCCTTCTACACCTTGCCCACACTAGAGATCCATTACTCCTGAAACAAGCTAGTATCCTTGCATCAGTAAAACACTTTACTACAGATACAGGCAAAACTACTTCAGCTGAAAACCAAAAAGGCATAATGGTGAAACAGCCCTCGGTGGTGTCACTCCTTCTACCTGGAGAGAACCTGATTTTCAAGTGTAACAGAGATGCTTTATCATACTGCTATGGGGGTGAATTAGCCTGAAAGTGCAAATGGACTGCAAGACCCCCTAGCTCTGCCAGAAGGTGCAGAAGAAAATCAGACAAGATACAAGGTATCCCAAAAGTGCGACCATCTGCTTTGGAGCCAGCTTTTGCACTCTTCACAAGCATGCTTAGTCACGGAATAATGACAACCCGGGTTGAGGCAGATCCTATACTGGTAACCACTCTCATTTACTAACACTATAACACTACTATACAAGGACAAATCCTGCAACCCTTCATCTAGCAAAATGTATTTCGCTGGAAGCTTACCCACATAAAAAGCTGAGGATCAACCTTCTCCGATCATTAAATCGGACGCAGACAGATGCTGACACATCAAGCTCTTACCCAGGGCTTGGTTCTTAAAGGAAAGATTTAATTAATATTTTAAATCAAAACCAGATTTCTTGGTTAAAAACTAAACAAAACACACACCAACTCTCGATGCTCTTATTTTAAGAGCAATGTTTTTTCAGTTTTGCTTCCAATTTTTCCCAAATGACATAACCAGAACTGCAAACAAGTGATGTCCACATAGCAACTTCTACCACAATGACACAATTGGTCTAAATTTACATTGACACCACTTTACCTTAATTCTGCTTCTCCCACATGCACAGGCTCTTGCACTAGGAATTCAATTCCTTCAGTTAACTGTAGTGTCATATATAATTAACCTTTGCTTGCTAAACTTCCTCATGAGAACCCTTTCAAAGGTAAAAGTCAAAGAGCAGTCTCAGTGAATTTCCTCTCTTTGGGCTGGTCTGTACTGTCCTCATGGACATTCTTTGGATCCAGCACAGTCTTCGGACAATAATATTTTGTGTTGCTCCATTAAAAATTTTCTTTTCAGAACCCATACTATTATTTCCTGTCCCTCTTCGAAGTGTGAAGTAAGACTGCTTTAGGGATTAAATATATTACCAATGATTTAGCCCTCCGTATTTCATGTTACACGTAGCTTGCTAAAATGCTATTAAGCACGTCTCAGCTAAAGGCATAATTTCAACTCTATAAAAACCAGCAAAATTCTGCCACAGAATCAAATGACCACGCTGTCACTCTAAATACAAACAAAAATGTATCACTAGAAAACATCAAAATTGCGTAACAGCATTCATATTACCTCCTTGTATCACAGCCTGCAATGCACACACACTGCTGAGTCTTCACACTGTATTTGTTAAACATGTACCATTTACTCGCAGACAGCAGAAGGGATCCTGTAGACCCTCACGCAGCCAGAAGTAATCCCTGCTCCAGCCACAGAGCTCCCTGCCACCAAGTCCGAACAATATCCTTCAGCAAGGCAAGAAGGTGCGGTAGTTGTGAAACTGAATTTCACTTCCAAAAGGAGCAGAAGAGCCGCCCCTGCACGCCTTCCCGGCCATCCATCGAGTTATTTAAGTAAGTCGAGTTATTTTAAGTATTCAACACGCACCAAGATGAAGCAAGTAGCCGGCTAAAAGAAATCTAATGTACATTGGGGCTCTCTCTGCACAGGAATTTCATTCAGCAAAGCGCACCATCGCTGGGATTCCGCTGCCATACTCTGAATCACTTTTTACAGCAAGCGCTGCCAAGACCCATTAGCTTTTTTTAAGCAAATCTGTAAACATCAAGTATTTTTTTCCGCCAAAAAAACTACTCCCTTATGCAAACAACGGTAAACAGGACGGCTAACGACAGCTGGGCAGCAGCAGAGGGGGTATTTTGCCCCGGCTCTCGGCTGTCAGGGTCCCGAGCGCAGTTTAGCGCTTCCTCTGCGCGACTTTATATCGCCAGATCGCTCCCTGACGACGTCTCGGGTGCGCTTTTGTCTGCAAAGGAGGCGGAATAAAGCGCCCAGGCACTAACGCGAAATCACAGCCGCTAATGGGGTAAAGACGGGAATAATTACCGCGCCGCCGGCCCGAGTCCCGCGGAGCCGCGGAAGGACGCGCCCCGCCGCGGCGCCCGGGCACCCCGCGATGGCAGCGGAGCCGCGACGCTCCGCGCCCGCCCGGAGTTGGGCCGGGGCAGCGCGGCCCCCACACGGGCACAGACACGCGCGGAAGGGGCCGCGGGGGCAGGCGCCGCGCCAGCCGGGGCTGTGAGGGGACAGCCGGCAGCGCGCCCCGCTCCGCTCTCCCTCCCCACCTCCCCCCCACCGGCCGCGGCGCGGCAGGAGGGGAGCCCTCCCCGGAGCCACCGCCGCCCCGCTTTACCTCCGCAGCCTCCCGCTCCCGCCGCCGCCCCGCCAGTGCAGCCGGCAGCGGCGGCGGCAGCCCCGGACCCCCCGCCCCGCCCCGCCCCGCCCCCTGGCGGGGCCGCCGGCGGCGCGCGCGTCCCCTTGCCGCGCGCGGATGGGGAGCGGCGGGGAGGCGCGTGGCCCTTCCCGCTCGGGCGGGGTGGGGGGAGCGGGGAGAAGGGCCCCCTCCGCCATTTTGCCCCCTCCGAAGCCCGGCGGGGCTCTGCGGCGTGGGCAGGTGTGGGGCGGGGAGGGGGGCACGGCGGCCCTCTGGGCTCGTCCCCCGGACGCTGTCAGCCGCCGTCCAAATCGAGCAGGAACACGGTCCCGGCGGGTCAGGGGAGCGGTCGTTCGTGTACCCCGCTCTGCCTAGCGCCCGGGGGCAGGGGCATGGGACGGGCTTCGCCCCTTCCCGCGTCCCCACACCGTGCAAAGCGGAGCCGCTGCCACTGTAGTACTCTTCATTTTCACTGCTCTGCCCGCTGCCTCTAGATAAAGTTTTTCTCTCAGCCAGCTCCCAGGCTGGCCTTGCAAGCACCCGCTCGGGGCACCTTCGGGGCCCGTGCGCCTCCCCTTGCCTTGGCGCCGGGGCTGGAGTGACTCTCACGTGCCTTCTGCAGGCGTTTGGGCCCAAGGGGCGGCTCCGGGAGCATGCAGCGCGAAATGTTAGGTTTCCTGCTAGGGAAGAAATGCCGAAAGGGGGAGAAAAGGTGTGATGATGCTCAGGTCAGGACGGACAATTGGCTGCAAGCTTTCCATCCCGGCAGCTCGGCGGCCGGTGGGGCCTTCAGTCTCCTGTTGGCTGCCATTTATTTCGGCTCAGTGACTGCAAAGTCTTTCAGAGATAAACACGGGCAAAAATACACTCTATTCAGAATTTTGACAGCTGTAATGAGCTCAAGGAAGAATTATGTAAACATTATTAAGTGTAATAAACACACGTCAGCATTAGGCAGTCTTGTGTAGAAATGTTAGTAAAAGCCATGGCGAACGTTTTATTCATAATGTCTTTTTAACTTTATGTAGCTGGTGTAATAGGCCCTGTGCTTTGCTGTTGCCTCGACGGAAAATCATTACCCAGTAATAGATGAGCCAGTTCGGAAGGAGAGCCACTGGGATACTGCGCGCTTTCATTCAGAGATGCTACGTATTAGAGGAAGTAGCAGGAGGCCTGCCAACTTTCCCAATTTAATTATTAAGCTGTCAGTTCCTGATTCCTTGTTTCAACTTCCTGAGGCAACATCTGGCTGTAATAACAAAAATAAATAAATAAAATAAAATTTGATCATTCACTCAGCAGCATTCTATTTGCAATGTCCTTTTTACTGCAGCTTTTATGAAAAACTCGATATGGGGGATCTGGACCCGGCACCTCTCCGAACTACCCAAAAGTAAAGGCAAGAATAGTTTTCAGCTGTGATCCTCAAGGCAAAGCTGTGCAGAAGGCTATATTATATTTGAGCCTTTTTTCAACAAGCCCGGTGGTGTGCGTTTTAATCTTCCTAATCCTTCTTTTATTTCACTGCATGAATCTGAATGATATGACTTTGGGAGATAAAAAAATAAAATCTTTTGCTAGCCAAGAATTTTTGCATTTTCATCAAACATTGCTTCAAAAGAATAATGGTGGTTTCAGGAAAAAAAAAAAGCCATAAAGGATATCAGATTTAAATGCTACCAAATGTGAGCAAAACACTGAAGAGAAGTTTTAAAATATCTATGACTGCATCTCCACGTGTTCTCTGGGTCTGTTTCATATGATGTGACAGCTTCAGCTCACAAGTCGTTATTGCAGTGGCTTTTGGAACTGCATGCCTCTTTTTTCCATATCCTCACTCAAATACTCGCACACGCTTACAAAAATATGTATCTATATATGCACACATGCACACAGAAAGACAAATACAGAATGACTCAGCTCTGCGTTCTACTTGCTTAATCAGTTTTCAAAGCTCCAGCACTGTTCTCTTTTCTTATTTAAAGTGCCTAAAGCCACCTTTCCCACATAGCTTATTTCACTGCAAGGGTGCGGAGCCTTTGACAAAGCTAGGCCATCTACGTTGCCTCAGCTGGGCTCCTCCTCCTTGTGTCACACTCTCCTACATGCCTATCTGAAGGTCAAGAGGCCAGCCCTTCCATGAATCACATGGCAGCTTGGACTTCAGCACTGACCCTGCACACTAGTCCTAGGGAATCATAGAAGACCTTTCTTCCTGGTGGTCATTTGGAGCTAAGGAAGATCAAGATCTGGAGGCAGAGGTCCTGCAAGCCCAAACTGCGATGAGATGGTATCAGGAATGCTGTGGGGTGACCACCATTGCCCATGAACGGCATTCTGCGCAGCACAGCACTTCGGTCTTTCCAGTGCTATGGACAGATAGGAGGTGTAGCAACTGTGGTGATAAGTACGAGTTCGGCGTGTATGGCAGCAGTGCCTAATTCAGTACCTCCATGCATGACTCTTTCCCTTAGTGCTCCCAGAGAAAGCACTCCTGGTTTTCCCATTCCGTTAATTCTCTCTCCCTTCCATTAAGAAGTTAGGTGTAGAGATCAGAAGAGACTGAAGTCAATGTTGCTGTCATCTGGGCTCCTGTCAGAGGTTTGACATTAGATCCTTTTTTTATTTTCTCAGAAGTTTCCTTCCTTTCGTAGCTTGGAGGAACTTCTGGAACATTTTGTTGATTTCTTAACTGCTCTCCACTGGAACTCCTCAAAAATCCTGGCTTCCTTATTCTCACTGGGTACTTTTTCTTTTATACCCTCCAGTCCAAGCGGCAGAAAGGCTAACTATCCTGTTAAGTTGTGCAGACTTTCTTAAATCATCGAAAGAACTCTGGATAATCCTTTCATACCTGTCTCCCATACTCAAGTGAAATGGCTATGCCTCTAAAGTTGTCATAGGAGGGGACTGACTACTTTATACAAATTCTATTCAAGATTCTCCTGTTTTCCCTACAGGTCATGAAAGATCAGTCAGACTCTTCCTTTAGACTGTAAAGAAGGAAGAAAATAGAGCAAGGGGAGATTTTCTGGTCAAATTCTATTTATCATTTTTTCTACCAATTTTGAGGCATATGGCTCAGATTTATTTTTAGAAAAGTCACCTGGGATTTAAAAAAAAAAAATCAAAACAAAACATTTCAGAATGCTCTGGACCAAAGCAATGTTTCTGAGACAGCAGCAAAGACTACGCTGTGTCCTGTGACCAGATGCAGCTTTGAAAACTTTTACGTAGTCTCTTGCTATAGGAAGTAGAGTTTGTACTATAGGAAGGAGAATTTGTACTTGTGTACGTTAAGGATTCTATCATCAATTTCCCTACTTTTTGCTCAGGAGATCCTTTGACAACTTCTGTACCATATATGAATTTAGCAGTAAAGAGGAAACCATGCAAAAAATGAGCAAATCCTTTATGAAAAGAAGGTTGAAGAACAATTTAACACAAAGAATTTCACAATCTGCTGGTGAAGGTCAATAACGTGATAGATAAGACTACAACAGATGTATTTATATATTTACAAATGTGAAAGCAGAAATTAGGGTCTCCTTAAAAGTAGCAGCTGTTAATTGCCAGCCTCACGTACAGACACACACTTGGAGAGACTGCTAATTAACTGAATGAAAAACTAGAGAAGTTTCAGCTCCGAGTTACTTGCCATGGGCCTAAGAGGTCAGGTGAGAGACTCTGATTCCCAGGTGGATCGCAAGCTGGATAACATTTGTTGGCTATATGGAGTCACTGATGTCTATCTGAAAAAGAATTGCCTATGCAGAAAGAAGCTTTGCCAGGGAAAGTAGGATGTGCTGATCCACTAGGGCCAGCATCAGCAGCTATTAAAACAAACTGACATAAAGAGCCTCCCAGATATCTGTTATTGTATGGTCTGGAGACATCAGCTCATATAAAACTGAAAAATGCTTGAGACTCAGAATCTAAAATTACTTTCCTTAATGAAAAGCGTCATTTGCTGAAAGGAAGAAAAAACATCCTGCAGGACTTGAAACATCAGCCAGCAGACAAGAGAAATCCAGAATCCCACTGAGCTTGGGGGGATTTCTGCACACTTAAATGAACATTTGTTGCAACAGCCAGCACTCACCTAAGGACATGATATAAATCCCAAGGTATTAATAACAACAACTCAATCCCTAGCAATTTTTTTTTTTCTTCCTACAGATACTGGTAAGAAGGAACATGAAGTCTGTGGACAGTTTAGAGCATGAATTTTGTCTCTGCCATGCTTACTAGGTAACAGAGATGATATTTTACCTTTGGAGATGAGAAATAAAGCTGTGGTGCAATCAGACCATTATGCAATAATAACTGATGGTGGCAGCTGAGATTATAGGAGCGTCTGCAGCTACAAATATTCATCTGGGACTCCTTTAGGCTTCTGTGCATCAGCTGGTCTTCTATTATCTCCTTGGGAATTGAACTAAGCTACACATGGGTGCCATGACTTCTGAATGCTTGATAAAGGAAGTAAAAAATAAAGCTAATGAAAAATCCAACCAGTATAATTGATATTGCAAAACCTCCTCTACTGAGCTCAGTAATGACTTAACAAGGGCATGCATAAAAGACAAAGAAGGAAGGCATTAGAAGAGCTAACCCATTTGTTACCTGAGAGTTTTCTTCAATGATAATGAGAAGATTGGGAGAGATAATTAGGTGCATTGTGTTTAAAGAACTGCTCCACGAGGTTGTCCCCAGGATGAATTGGCAGGGAGTATCAGATAGCAAGTGTACTGATAAGACAATATGAAGAACATGGGAGGACGGTTTGGTGGGAGTGAAAAAGGTTGTAAAGGTCTTTAAGGAGTTAGGATGTAAAATTGTAGAAAGCAATGTCAATATGCAAGAGATGATATCACCTTGGCATATAATAAATGGTAATGAACTGGAACCTTAATTACAGAAAAAAATTGTACAGGGCAGAAAAATTTTTACAAATGTGGAGGTAAATAAAAAAAAGAGATCTGGCTAAAGTACTATGGACTTAGCTAATAAGGAAAAACTTGATTCGGATGGAGAAAGAACAAAAACATAAGTTACGGAAAGACAGATGTCTAAATCAAGCTGTGTTTTATTTCTGGATTTGTCCCATATATTTATAACATGTAATTCCTCCAAGATTTCTGCTAGATCTTCACTTGAAGGAATTCATGCATCTAATAGGCACAGACCAGTGTTATTTGGGGGTCACAAATTAAACAACAATTAAACAACAGGGAACATACATTCTTACAGAGGTCCTTAAGGCTGATCATGGTAGGCATGGAATTCACAGAGTACTTGGATTACACTGCCTGCTACTTTACAAAGCACCACCAAAAAGGTGTTTCCAGAAATAATGAGTAGAAACAAGTTTTGCTGATAGTATGCAACAGCAACATATGCTACTCACATGGATCTAGTAGCCCAGCCACTATGGGATGAAAGACTGGGGACAGTTGCACATACACTGATGAAACATAGCATTGCAGTTTGGCCCTGCAAGCTGCGTGTTCTAGCAGAGGAATCCAAATAGCTGTTATAAGTCAAAGCTTTAGACATCTTCAGAAAAGTATGAACTAGTGTCTATCCTGCAAGTAATGGAAGGGATGTACTGTGTAAATCACATCAGTGATCCATGCTTAGAGTTCTGATCAGAGAAGAACAACAAATCTGTCGTACATAAGTCCCCGTGTCATCTTTTTATGTAATACCACTCGGCCCTCAACAATCCAATACTGTTCTGGTAAAATTATTTTTGGATTCATGCTTCCTGAGAAACTTTCATGTTTATCAAAAACTGGCAAGGACCTTTGCACCTGCACAAGTGCCAGATGCAAAAGACTTTTATGTCAGTGACTTGGGACAATATTTCAAAAGATGAACCAATATATGAGTCAGATGTGAGCATGCTAAACAGAGGATAACAAAAAAAAAAAGAAGAAGAAAAAAAGAGAATAATCTGTCCATCTAAAAAAAAAAAGAAAGGTGCAACTATGCAACTAAATAGTGGAAGACTGAATCTAGATGAGGACTTAAAAAAATCTGAAGTTTTCAGCATAGTACATGCCCCACTAACGGGCCTGGCCCATAAGTTATGGACTCTGTATTCCTCCATAATTTTAGTCCATCTAAAAGCAGAACCTTGGGAATGACTACAGCACTCAAAATCTTTGTAGGTGGTGGATTCCCTGGTTTTCTAGGAGTTTCTATGATACTGAAACTTGTGTCACTGGTTAGAATTCTTGTAAAACTAAACAGAGAAAAAGCTATAATAATCAGTGAAGCAGCCGTAGAGGTATATGTGTCTTTATAAATGTGTCTTAATAAATGTGTCATTTTAAAATATACATACATTTTTAATATATATATAAAATACAGAAAAGTTAAGTCCTACCAGCACATGTAGATGTTCTTACTCGCAGTGTCTCAACAGACTTCTCCCTGGCTTTACTTCCTGAATTCAGCCTCTAGAGCAGATGTTTGGTCCTGCAATTACTTTTGAAATGACAATCCTATAAACTAACTCCTTAAGTGAATAATGTGGAGTACAGTGTGGAAGGATATTTTTAGGTGACTTATTTTAAGTTACTTTTTACGGTCTTTTACAAGTTGATTGCTGCATGGATGCATGTAGTGCACCTACCTTCCCTAGGACCATACAGGTTAGCAACAAATATTTCATGTAATAGAGAATCAAGAGTGGTAATTGAACCTATATTCTATTGTCCTCCAATATATCGTTGGATATGCTATAAGTGGGTGGCATTGGTTGAAGAAAAGATTAAGCAGATGCTCGACTGGTAAATATTCCTTAGATCCATTGTGGCTGCAAGCTACTCTGTTTCATCAGAGAATCTGCTCCAGGTTTGTAAGCAGTCCTGCAGACACTGCCGAATGACGGGGCACGATTCATGGGCTGAAACATAGGTTTCTAGTCTCCTTCTGGAGAGGTATCTGGTGATTAGGAAAGATACCCTAGGGCATCTCATAATGGCACTCAACACCTATGTCACTGCAAGCCTTTGATGTCCCTAACATGGAGTCAATTTTACACTGAGCATCTTAGATGCTTTCTGGCTATCTTTTCAGAGAATCACATCGAATCTTAAGTATTTCATTCTTTTATGCTTATTTGGAAATAATTATCTCCAAAACAATACAAACAAGTAAGCAAACAAACAAACAAGAATACCACCAGGGTGTCTGTAATTGAGACCTTAGGCATAATTGTTTATCTATGGAGGATAAAACATAGCTATTTATCTATGTTAACCTTTGACTACTTTCTTAGTCACATGGAACAGCTTGTTAAAAAAAGAAAGGGTGATGTATAGGGGTAACAGCTACTCCGAGGAGGTTTGCAAAATGATGCTGTCACTGTTTCATTCAACCCAATGAGGTCAGAGTCTTCTCATTAAATTCAGTGAGTTTTACATCAAGCCTTCAGTCTGGATTCTTGGTTGTCATAAACACAGTTGATATTTGTTATTATTTATGCTGTAGTACTTTTCCGAGTGTGTTTGGGTTTTGTGCAAAGACAGGAAGAAACAGACTTATCGCTATGGGGATAAAATGTGCCTTCCTAACTCGGGAAAATATCCCTCTGACAGCTAGACTTGGTAAGCGTTACTGAGTTTCACCCATTGCTCATATCTGACTGTAATTTGCCGTGGAGCGTTCTGCTATAGCTTTCTATAAGGAGTAATGTGAAAATTGTATTGACTCATTTTCAGGAGTGAAAATAAAGGGGGAGGGGATGGGCACCACCTCCACAGCCTCCGCTAGAAGAGGCAACCCACCTCTCCCGGCTGGTGGGGGCCGGCGCAGTGAGAGCTCCCTCTTCTGTTGCAGATAGCTTTCATCACTGGGCATACGCTCGTTTTAACCCAAACATCTCGTTCCCTAGATTTTGTCATTGCCCTACTTAACTCACATTTCCGTTTTAAATGAACGTTATTCCGCTGTGTTCTTTTACTGCTTATTATTGTTTTGTACTGTGGCATTGCTTGGGCTTTCCATTGACTAACACAAAAATCAATACCTCTTCTACGGAAAAAAATCTGAATAAGCTGAATGCAAATAATACAACCATCAAGGCACCATTTAAATTAAACTGAAAAAAAAACCCCAGGAGCGCACAACATACTAAGACCAGCCTTCTCTCTTTATAGCCAGTTGTAATGTAGTATCGTTGGCATTTACGATCCGAGTGAAGTTTTGTTTAAAAAGTCATCAGCTTTTGTAAACATGGAAAATACTTCTTGGAATGATTTCTACACATGAGATTCTTTTTTATTTAAAGAATTTATTTACTTCTTTCATTTCAATATGCTCTCAAGGTGAGTCTGAAACTTGTTTATCTGACAAGGTCCAAGCACAAGCATGAACTTGCAATGCTTTGCTTTCAAATACAATAAAGAATAATTTCAATAAGAACTATTTATGTTGGAAGTTGTGTTATTATCTCCCATTAATCTGCCTTCTTCCGTGGCAGTATGCCCTCCTTTTCTCCCAACTGACTGGTTCATCTACTTAAGTCTTTGGGGAAAGAACAGTCATTTGCTAAATGCTTTTACAGCCCATAGCACAGGAGGGTCCTGACCTGACTGGTCTTTGGCCTTAGAATATTTTAAAGGAATTTGTTATTTATTATTCTTGTGTGTAATACATAATGGAAAATTTCCATTGCTCTCATGTGTTATCGAAGGTTGTTTTTTATCCCACTTAAATATGTCTTAGTTGCCCTCAGAGTGTCAGATTTACAGTACGGCAGCTTCTGCAATACAGTCATGATATAGATTACATAGAATAACAGTTGTCTTACAGTAAGACTCGAGGAAATAGTGTAACATTTTGAATTCTTGCAGTCACAGCACAAATGACACACCATGATGACATTTTCCCTTTGTTTGGAGTCTGCTGGGTAGCAAACTTCTGAAACAAAAATCCTCTGTTTATCTATAGGCAGTTACAGTACTATCTGCAGCACATGCTCCTGAGTTTGCCTTCGGTCAACTCTGACCAAGGATGAGTGAGTACCATTTTGAATACGAAGGCACTTCGATTTTCACGCTTATTCAATCCTTATTCAATCCTGGGCCCCTGCTGAGACTAGTATAAGTGCCACATATAAAAGTGGCTTTATGGTATGCATTTGTCCTCAAAAAGTCCAGCTGCAACAGTAACTGATATGTCTGCATAAAGCATATTTGTGTGTGTGAGACAGAGTGTGTATGTATTTTCAGGGAGATTCAAACAAAATAATGCGTACAGACAAGTTATTTGAATATTTATCCCTTTGCATTTGAAAATTCTGGACTGTGCAACCAGCAATTTCTCTGCCTTCCCACAGTGTGTTTTAGTTTAAGCAGCCACAAAATTCTCTGAACACTCAGGCCAAATCACTTCAGGACTGTAAGAGCTCAAGGCAGCTCCACTGTCTTGTATTTTTACATCCACAAATTAATGGGAAATGCTATCTTTTTCATTTAGTAGTATTGTCTTCTCCATTTCGATTTATTCTACACCAGAGAAAATGTTTTTGGAATTTCTTATCGGCAATGTGTTGAGAAAAAAAATGATAAGATTTCAGAAGTTTATATCCTAAATTTCCAGGCAGGAAGGCAGGCAATATAGCAGTCGTGAGTCTTTCGGGGAACAGATCTTGACCACACTGGATATTTAAGGTGTCATTGCATCTAAAAAAACCATAAAGAAGAACTAAAAAGAACTCCTCCTCCTCCTTTTCAAGTTTCACATCTTCATTTACAACTGTGAAAGTCACTTTCAGCTCAGTTTTCTCCACATATAAAGCTGACATGGCTGCGCTATCTTTTTTGCCAGTCCTCCTTCCACATTAATTTTTTAATCCATTGCCATCTTCAATTAAATTTGTCAGAAGTCTCAAAGATAGAAGTTTTTACAAGTTTTATGAACTTCATGCCTAGGTGGAGGACAGAGACCTTGCTGGTGTTGCGCTGAGGGAAGGAAAGTCAGCCCGTGTGGGATCTGGTGTTTGATAGTACACGTGCCCACTACCTGGCCAACCAGCCACCAAACGCCAGCCAGTCCTTGCAGACACCTGGCAGCATAAATAAAGTGTAGATGAGGGGCACAGGAGGGAGCTGACGCATCAGGGAGGTTTTGTAGGAGGTGAGCTAATGATCTGAAAAGAATAAGAGGATTTTATGGTGGAAGGCAGTAAGATCAGGAAGAGGCAACTACAGGTACAACAGCAGAGGGATTTGTGTAGAGGAAGCCTGGCTAGCGGGGGTGATTTTGGAGAAGATGTAGGACACAAGTTTATAGGAAGCAAGGCTGCCTTAGTACTGTTGTTACAACCTGCTTACTGTAAATGTAATTGCTTGTAGACAATAGAAGACAATAATTGTAAATTACGAAATGTAATGCATAAACTGTAGTTTATATATAATATGAGACAATATCCTCACTGTTAACAGGCTTGAAGTTTAATGTCTTACTAGATTATCATGCCAATAACGAAGTTTCGTTATTTAAAAGAGATACATTATGGCAAAAACAATCATAGCAGCAGTATTCAAGTAGTTATCCACTCTGCAGTTTTCCCATATTTCCAAGCTGTTAGTTGTTTTAAAAGAAGCTATAATTACATTAAATACTTCCCAGTGTTCAAAAACTGGAATTGCTTGGCTTTCCACTAGGTTATTATCCTGCAGTAAACATGGGTGAGGTGTTCAGTTTAATCAGAAATAAAAAAGAAAATGGCCTAGTCAACACCATCTCATTAAAATGACGACCGCACAGCAGAAAACACTGAAAAACATTTCACTTTTATATTAACTATTGAAGAATACTAATTTACCCGTAACTCTACACGAATGGTATCAATTTAGGCAGTGCATCTAGATTTTCTTTTCTCTAGCTCAAGATAAACACTTTGTCTCATAAAAAGTAACTGATTTTACCAGTGGGACTAGATCCCTTTGCCAGTAAAATACGGGCAGCTCTATGGAAGAACACATTATATTCAAACCTGTGAGACCCTGTATAGATGCAGTATTGTCACAGAAGAATATCTGACTCTCCATTCCCTCCACCGCATCTTGCTTATCTAAGTAACATCGTATTTACCAAAGGAATCCAAAAGAAGAAAGTAACCTCAAAGGTAGGAGAGCTATGGTCAACAGCAACTAAATGTTACAACCACTGGAAATCCAAGGTGCACAGGTCCAGAATAAAATGGAGAATTTCCACCTCCAGTGTAACTTCCGTGGGAATATGCTCCAGCCAATGCTGGCGATTTACCAGAATGTTAGGAAGAAAAGTTAGATGAGCGAGTGAGCATCCAGCAAGGAGTGTACGTGTACGACAGAAAGTTTTCCCCCCCAACAGGGATCCAAGAAGTTACAACAAAGCAGTTAATCTCTTTCTTACTCAGAGGACAGTGGTGAATATTTAGGGATATTCTCGCTGGATGCCAGCCCACAGACTCCCTCTGGAAACCAGCTGCTGTGAGAAAATGAGGGTATTCATAAAAATAGCTAAGGAGGGAGCAGGAAGATCAGGGCAGTCAATCTCAACAACAGATAGAAACAGAAACAAATGTCATGGAGGAATGGAAAAGACTCTTTTCCTCCCTGTGCAATGGTGCTAGCATGAGAAAAGTAAGTGAACAAATAATATATGTAAGACAGTGGTAAAACCAAACATATTTGGGAGAAAGAGCCACTGCCTTTAAACCCTGTGCTCATTTTTTCTTCGGTAGTCTTAATATGAGAACAATAAAAATGACATTGCACAGACAATGCAGGTAATATTTTCCTAGAATACATTAGTGTAGAATTTGTGTTCATAGCTGCATAACTGATTACAAAGCTTTGTTTTGTCTGTGTTAAGAAAAGGCTATTTTAAGTTAGGGAACTTGCTGGATCATAAAGAAATATACTTTATGTTTAGACGGAAAATACCATCTTGTAGAGGGACATCTCATACTATATATAGCACTTTGGTTCTCAGAATACAGAGAACACACTGGGCCTTGTGCAAAGGAATAAATGCAAAACATTTTCTAGTCTCCAAGATACGGATGTGTTAAAATTAGAGGTACAAATTCATGCATTTTGGTGTACGTATGTGGAGCCAAAGCGAGGTAGGCTTACAGCAATATTTAGCAAAGCTCATGTTAAAAACCCCTTTTTATCAGTGACCTTTCCTTTAGAATTTCTGTGATAACTTCTTGGGGATATCACATTAAGTTTCTTAGTATAAAATTGAGCGCTGAACAGACTTCTAGAAAGATTATGGTGCTAGAGGGATATTTAATGGTGAAATCACTTACTGTAGTATTCATTTCTGAGAGCAAAGGTCTGAAGTGAAATGAATTTGGTGATCTTAGATTAGTCCTTGGTGGGCAGAGGTCCATGTCTGAAGTCAGCTACATGTATAATTAGGTATAATTTCTACATCTGTTCAATAGAGGTTAATTGAACTATCATAATAATTGAATTCCAGTACTTCTGATTTTTCTATTCAAAGTGTTCCTGTGAGATCAGAGCCAAGTATTCATCATCTAACACATTTGTAGGAAATTCCTGATGCATTTGGTATTTGGTTCGTGGGTTAATGCAGGGCATTGGCATTTTTCAAATGTCTGAGCACAAATACACATCCAATCTTCCAAAATAAACAGACAAAAGAAAGAGCAAAATACATGCTAGATGTACATAGCTTGTATACTGAGAATTCCTCATAACTTAAAGAAATAGCCAAAAGCAGATAGGTTACCTATTGACAAAGCAGGAAGAATCTAATAATCTTACCTATGGATTTTGCAAGAATTTCACTCTTCTTGTGGTAGTATTTTAGATTCAGGTTGTATTATAAATATTCAGTAAGTAAATATTATGCATTAATTTTGAGCCTGGAATAACACAGCTATATTTTCTTTCTACAGTCACAGGTGTGCAAGCATATGACAAAAGCATATGCATGAATGCTGTGTATATTTACTCTTCTGTGTATGCAAGCAGTTACACACATTTTACAAGGCTACTGCTCACTCATTCATAAAACTAACAGGTTTTCTTTTACTGCTTCCTTATGAGAAAAAAAGTAGATGGGCACCGTGATGAACTGCGTCCAATTATACATTCACCTGGGATCCAACATTATTGGATTATTCTTGGCTCACTACACTTGTCAGACCCACTCTTTAAATTTTTAAGGAAACAACGTTTGCCTTTCATTTACTGAGTTTAGCATTTATGAAGAATACAGACTTTTGATATTGAAGTTCTCTGTGGCTTGAAATAGGCAAGCTACTGAATAAGTTTTTTAGCAGAATAGGTAGGAAAGGCATTCTCCATTCCCATATAACTGTAGGCTTCTCACCTAGGACTGCCCACAGAGGGTCAGAGGTGGTCAGAGAATGCAATTTCACTCCTTCAGAAATTCAGACAGCTTATTAAAAATAATAAACAATGAAAACATTCCATCTGAAAAAAAATATTGGAAATACTAACATATTGTCTTGAGGGCTTTATGAACATTAAGCTTGAGTAACCGTGATCTATTAGCTCACTGGACTACTTCTCTCATGGTCACAGGTTTGATATTAGCAGTGTCTTGCTTTGACGTAGCATGGGAGTTATGGGAGTTACTGTCTCTCTGGGGAGTCCAGCTCATAGTGGGAAATAGAGGCAAGGCACAAATCTATCACAATTACTAAATTACGATTTTATTTTTTTATTTCATTAATCCTCTCCAACTATTGAACTTTTTGCTTATAAATTATTTCTTTTTTAACTAAAAGTGCAAGTCTCTGAAGAAAGCTTGTTTATCATCCATTTTACTTTTAACTACAAAATAATTTTCTGAAGAGAGTCTCATTACCAACCTATTAGAAACAGGCCTGGTGTTACTAACTGATTTAACACAAGCCTGTAACTAGTCATCTCATAAACTTTTAGACTCAGTCAGGCTGGTGGGACTAAATCCAGTGGCGTTCCTGTTTGAACAAGTGGAGTCAAGAGTAGTGCAAAGTTTCAACAGTGCAGAGAATGCGGGACTGATCCCTATGAACACACTTAACGTTTTTTGCAACTCAATCCCATAAACCTATTTTAGTGATGCAATGAAGTTTACTGTCTGCTAAGTCATTGTGAATCATAAAGTCCCCTTTGTGTGGTATAAATCAACATAACTATTCAACAATTAATCTACAATGAATATATTTTTTAAATTACCAAGCATTATGTTTCGTTTTACAAGCTTGCACATGCTTTCTTTATAGCTTACTGTCATGTAATGCTTTATAAATGATACTTGATAAACAACAGCTGTATAATCTTAGAAATATTCATCAAGAGGCACATGTATCCATGGTAAATCACTTTTGACTTCTACAATGCTGGTGGCTGGCATATAATCTTCTAACTGCTTGCATGTGGAACATAATAGGACATGGCACTATGCTTCTGTGAGACCAAAATACATTCAGAAAACATACTTGGGTATCAATTGCAAGCAAGAATGAAAAACGTTTGTCAAGTGCACAGTTCCGAAGTGTAAATCTCATAGTATATGCTATATTTATGGGACACCACTCTGCGTATTTTGCATACTGTTTATTTTTAAATTGGACTTCATTACGCTAATTTTCACAGTTTATTGGCACTGAAAACTAAAGCTTAGTGAAGATGTGGTATTAGGGATTGGGTTTGCTCTCCCATAAGCTAAAACAAGCTGCAACTGCTGTATTTCTCTCAGCTGTTAGAGTTCTACTAATTCCCTAGATTATGTCATAGTTTATTTCCTATCAGCTTTCAGAAAAGTTCTTGTGAGGCAGAATATAGAATGAGAGGGTTCGGCTATTCTTTCAGATGCTTCTGTACAACTTCTGCAGCGCCAGATACCATAGTTCACATGTCACGGTGAGTTTTGGGGAGGAAGAGATAAGGAGAGAAGAGCATCATTCACATGCTGATGGTAACCCAGTACTGTTGCTGTTACATAGCAGTTGGACTAAAGAATTGAAGTGCACTGTGATTGCTACCTTTGGGCTCTTCGCTGAATTGAACTGCTCGTTCTAGCAGCCTCACCTCTGTTTTATTGAGACTGTGCAGTTTATATTTAACATTTGCACTATACAGTTAGAAGTATTGTTCAAGAAGCACCACTATTTATCCTGTATTTAGGATCTTCTGAGAAAGCCAAAGTCTGAGATACAAACCATATCTTCTCCACTCACACAGTAATTTCCATGACACAAGTTATGCTGGTTTTTTTAAATTGTGGATAGGAATCCCCTCACCTAATCATATAAAACACACCAAATGTAAACCCTCAGCCAGGCTTCCTCTAATACCCAATGGAGAGAAACAGACCGATTAATTAAGAGTCCAATTAATCCCATCCTAAACAGTACCCAAGAAAAGTGGATGAACCTCCCTGTGGAGGGTTCCATCCCTCTCTGTAGACTCTAGAGGCAGCCTAAAAAGCTTTCTTAGAGTAGAAACATACTTTTTATAGGGTAGTGTGATGTGAGATGACTGCAGCCAGCTGTGCCCCTCTTAGTCTCTGTGTAGTACCCACCCCCCGCCACAGCTGCTCTTAACTACAGAGCACGTCAGGTTTGTGTGCTCATTGCAAAATTTACCCCAGCTGTGCAAATCAGATGTAGTTTGGGAAAGCAGCCTACTTTACCTGGTCTGTTGTATCCACCTAAAATTATGAAATTAATCCATGAGTGGGTAAATAGCTTTCACATGAATTGTATGAAGTGGCATGAAACTTTTGTTTTCAGGATAATCCTACAAGATCTGGAGCTGAGGAAGATGCTGCTTGAACAGGCTTTCTACTAGTTGTTTGCACCCACGATATGCGCTTAGAGGAATTTGGTGTCATTGCAGTTCTGCATTTGTGTCCGTGTTATGCCAAAATATCTCAGGTTTTTGACAGAAGTAAAAGGATTCTCTTTATATCCTCTTATCTCCACCCTGAATAGAGGAAAAGCTGGAGCATATCTTTTATTCTCTTACAGAGACAGAACTTAAGTAGGAGCTCTCAACAAAGGGGATGCTGCAGAGAAAACCTCCTGGCAGCCAAATTAGGAGAGGAACTTTGGGCTGAGGGGAAAACTGCATACCTCTGGGACAAATGGTGGAAAATTAAGCGGTTTTTCTCATTTATCAAATCTGAATTTGGAAATATGACTCACATAAAACAAATCTGGTAGCTTTGTTTCTTGCCCATTAGAATTTATTATTAGGAAGTGCAGAAGATACATTTTCTTAACCCTTTTTTTTTCAGACTTGAGTAATTTAAATAAATTCATTGACACCCGATCTGTTGTGTTGGCATCTCTGGTTTTATCTGTGCATTGTGTCCATGTCTGTTTGTGAACAGATAGAGCTCCTGCCATGTATTTACCCTTGTAACCTTTTTTTAGGCCTTTCTAAACCTATACTATGTGGTCTTCAACAGTTTCATTTCTTTTAAACATTTCTGTGACCTGTAGAAATAAAGACTGGATCTGCTAAACCCAATCTAAGAGCAGAAGAGTTCTTATCACTCAACACTTTTGCAGAAATGAGAGCAAGTAGTGAAAGTAAAAACACAAGGTTAAAATGTTTCTTCAGTTAGGAACATACTAAATTTATATTTTGAAAGCAGCAGAGAAAAAGGCAAGTATTCATTACTTAAAGTTACATCTCTGTTCACTATTAATGAACCCTACTAACAACATAGGACAAAAAAGCTTTACAGTGTATATGACTGTCAATTAATTCTTAACTATACAGGACCTTCCCTTCTAGGTGACGAGAAGTTTTCCAACAGAAGGCAGCGACAGGTACTTAAAGAACAAAGCATGTAGAGGCATCTTTTTCCCTTCTGTACTATTCCAGCTTTTGTCGGTGGTTTGGATTTCCTGAAAAAGGGGCAGCATCTGTAGAACTGTGTTTAAAGTTCATTAATGAACCTCTCCTCCAGGGACTCATCTAATTCTTTTCTTGATTCATTTTAATTTTGGTCTCCACCTTGAAGCAACGAGTTCCACAATTATATGGTGTATAAAAGCATTTTCTTTTGTTTGTTTTAAAATTGCTGCTATCTGAATGTTCTCTAGTTCTTAATATTGTGAAAAACAGCGAATAACAATTCACTATCTACACCCTTGACATAATTTTTTGTTTTATAAATCTGTCATATTTTGAACCTAACCTGCTCTGTACCTTTTTTTTGCCAAGATTATTGCCGTCTTTGCCTCTGTTTAGTTCTACCGAAAGGTTTTTGAAACAGGGTCACCAGAGCGGCATGCAACATTAAACCTGTAACACATCTGAGTTTTATTAAGATGTTTTCTGTTTTGTTTTCAGTTCCTTTTCTAAGAAGTCCTAACATTCTAGTTGCCATCAGTGATCTGGCATCATCTGGCAGATGACCTTGTAGAATGAAGCCCAGTAACCCTCAAATCTCTGTCCAGGATGAAGATAGCTCATTCAGAGTCCGTTCTTTTTATAATCAGGACTGATTTACTCCAAATGCGTTACCCTGCACTTACTGGTACTGAACTTCATTTGCCATTTTATTCCACTGTCCTTCCCAGTGAGCTCTGGAAGTTCCTGCTGTCTTACATCCCAGGAAGCCCCTCTGCCAGGTAGCACAGGAGAATGATGAACACTACAGATCCAACTACTGTTATTTAGGAGACCTGTTGATTGAGAAAGTTGACCACTTAGGGCTATTCTTTGTCATCTGCCTTTAAGTCATTACTAATCCATGGCAACATCTTCCCATTAATCCCATGGTAATTTATTTTGTAGAAGCCTTTAGTGAGGGAATGTGTCAAAAGCCTTTTAAAAATCTAAGTACATTAAGCATTAGGATCACCGTAATCTACATGCTTGTTGACAGTTTTAAAAAACTCAAATATGTTTGTAAGGAACATCTTCCCTCAATAGAAACTGTGTATTATGCAATATATTGTGTTTGTCCAGGTGTCTATTAATCTCATCCTTTATTACGGTTTTACCATTTTGCCTATACAGAAACCAGACTTGCAGTCTATAGATCCAACATCTCTCTGGAGTCTTTCATAAAGATTGGTGTCACATTTCCCACCTTCTGTTCCTCTGGCAATAGGTTAGACACCACTGTTAGTAGTTTAGCGATTTTATATTTGGGTTCTGTTATAAATCTTCAGTGAATACCATCTGTTCCTGGAGATTTCTTACTGTTCAGTGTGTCAATTTGCTCTAAAGCCTTTTCTATTGACACTTGAATTTGAGCCAGTTCCTCAGCCTTATCTCCCATAAGGAATGGCTGATATCAGGACCTCATTCTCTTCTGTAATGCAATAAATTAATTTAGCTTTCCGGCAATAGCCTCATCTTCCTTTAATGTTCCTTTCATACCTTCATTGCCTATTGGTCCCCGCTGACTCTCTATCAGGCTTTCTGGTAATGGTATGTTTGGAAAAAGTTTTATTAATAGGTTACCTGTCCTTACTGTTACTCCTTCAAATCCCTTCCGGCCTGTCATATGGCATCTCTACATTTAGCTTGCTACCATTTATACTCCTTTCTATTCTGTTTGTTTGGATGTAGCTCCCAATCTTCACTTCTGATAGCTTTCTCTGGTCTGCTATTTAACATAGGTCAGGTGCTTTTTTTTCCTAATTTGTATTTTTAATGGTAGCATATATTTTCTCTGTATCTCTAATATGGAAACGCTCTAAATTGTCTCCCTGCAAGTATTTTACCCCACTGATTGCTCCTCTTAACTTTTGTTTCCCTAGCTCATCATTTTATATTGTTCCTATTTTTAAAGATTTTGTTATTGTGGCAAATTTGGGGCCTTTTCCCTTCCTATAAGGATAATGAATGTGGTCACTGTTAGGATACTCTGTATGGGTATGTATTTGTTCCCCAGGAAGCTGCTCCACAAAACGGTCATTTCTGAAACCTAAAAAGTTTCTCACAGAAAAGAATGTGCCCAGAAGTGACTTTTTTTAGGTAAATTAATATATTTTCAAGAAGTCTACTTGCTTTCATTTGCAATGGAAAAAAGTTAGTAAAAAAAAAAAGCTACCTGGATTTTGACCCTTTCTACCTAAAATTACAAAAACTTTATATGATGTTGATTGTACTATCTACTATGTAAATATCAACATTCAAATTCTAAGCTTGATTTTACTCTGGAAATTTTATTTTTTTCTTAACCCAGTGTAACTTTGATAAGTTCAATGGATCTGCTTTTCTGATTTATACTGAAGTAAAAGTAAGATCAGAATCAGGTCCTAAATCTGCAGATATGCCTAAAAGAGATACTATATTTTGTTGTAGTTGCAGATATATACACTGTGTGGTCATTTTCAAGCAGCCTTTTATTCCACCTGCTTTCCTTCTTCATAGTTGTTTTAAATTTATGGCTTACATGATTTATTTTTCAATGAAATTACCACTGAGAATCAAGAACTCTACAAATCTTCTGACTAGCTAACTTTCACCTTCCCTGCTAATTTGTGTACTTATGAAGGAATTTAGCCATAAATCACCAATAACACAGCTATCTTAGCAAAACCAAATGTCATCCATTCATTTGACTTCCGGTCTCAACACAGTCAAAATGCCAAGGGGTGAGCAGGAGATGAGTGTAAGTGCTACACAGCGGTGCATTTAATTTTTCCATTTGTCATATCATGTCAACTCATACTCTTCAACTTCTTGCCACTTAAGATGTAAGCAGGAAGAGCTGTCAATATAATCTTCAGGACGTCTACAAACAAATTTAATCAGCTGAACACAAGGGTGACTAGCAAACTCCAAAGAGAATCAAGAGTGTTCTCTGGAAGCAGAAGAGATCTCGGTGCTTTGCTCAGGAGTTTATCTGTGTCATTGCCCTGCAATCTTGTACTAAGTGCTTTCTTCTGATGTTTTGCACCAGTGGACATGAATCTCCACCTGCATATTTTACCAGGAATCCCATTCAGTCATCACAGGCATCACAGTGGCATGGATTTCTGTACAGAAAAATTTTTGAACCTTGTGGAGTTATCAGAGACATTTCAAATTAGAGCAGTTTTAAGGACTGGTTATAATAATAAAAGAAAATCTATAGAGTGAAAAGGTGAGAATGGTAGTAACAGATCATGGAACTTTTCTCCAAATTAAATGCATATTTAATTCCAGTACAGTTTCTGTCATTTGTTCACTCATGTAATGTGAAAGTGATTTTCTTATACACCTAAGTATATTTAGTTAGCTTATATCTAAAAATCTAAAAGGAGGTTGCTGTGGAACCTTCTTCTTGTACCAGAATTAGTCTTGTTCAGAGTCAGGGGGGCAAACCTTATGTTTCTGTGCCCAGGCAGCTTCTCTCTTTATGCCAGTCTTAAACGTTCAGAAGAAGGCGCTTCTCTTACTGAATAATTTGTTACAATAGAGAGAAATCTAAACTCATGTATCTGATTTGTGACAGCTACTGGCACAAAGTTCTGGCAAGCCAAAGCTGATAAAAGCCAGCTCTGATTATGCCTGTTTCTTGCCATCAAGTGTTGCATGCTTCTGTCATTCTAAGTAAATCCATCCAACTCATAAATCATAATCTATCAGAGGTTGCTTTTCTCTTTCAGATTCCAATGATATCTATTCTGTACCTCTGCTTCCTGCTCTTACACCTAGTATAAATCTTATGTGCAGTTATTACTCAACTATTCAACTGCTTACTTGGTTTTTACATGTGTAGTTAAATTTAAATGGCTAACAAATAAAAATGTTCCTGAAATTTCATTTTATGTCTGTAAGGAAGAGTTAATTACTGTGTTATCTCTACCAAAAGTTTTGTCCAGTGTCAGGACAAGCTATAACTATTTTTGATTCTTGGTTTAATGAGGGTACATTTCTTGGACTGTACTGTGTCCCATTTCTTTTTTTTTTTTCTCCTTTTTATAATGAAGAAGGGTTTCACGTTCAGTTTAGATCATTGCTAGTATAATGTAGCCCTGGCAGCTAGCAGAATTAGACAAAAGAAAGATAAAAATATCATATTGCTTCTTTTTAATATTCCATATACACTATTATTGCTGTTTCTCTTTTCAAGAGAGGGGACTTCATTCGGCTCCATTTAGCGCTTATTAATTTGTTTATGCTCCTTATCATGAAGAGCTATGTTTCCTAACTGAGTGCAACACCCCTGCTTTATGGGTGTCATCTCTGTGTGCTATTGAGAAGAAATTCTTGAATTTCGTACCTTCATTACAGCTCTCCTTTCCTCAGTCCGCTATGAGTAGCACAGTTTCTGTCTAGTGATGCATTCTTCTCTAGTTCTAAAATCTTGGTTTTGTGCATAGCAGTTTTAACAATATGTACAAGTATTATGACTATTGTATTTCACCAGAGGTAGGACATTATGTGAGGAAGGGGCTGCTTGTAAAAGAAATTATAGTGCATAGTGCTTTGGCTCTATATCCTATAAACTGACTGATATTTTAATTTGCTTGGACTCTTTTGAAAGCTCTCTAAATGAAGGTTCTGAAGAAAATATATATATAACTTTGGTTATCATACTTTATGGTTATTACTGTGTACAAATTAAATGTGAATTAATGCAATAAACCAGTACATTTCACATAAAAAATACTGTGAATTTCACTGCTGTTGCTGACATGGCACATGTATCAATGTAATTATGGGTTACAAATCCTTGGTAAGAGAGGCAGCGTTACAGTTTTTGAAGTTCCCCCATTATGTGAATTCAGAAAGAATGCTGCAGCTTGTATTTAATTTATCTTGTCTGGTAGGCCTTTCAAAAAAGCAATATTGATGCTGGATTTATCTTTAGTTTGATGACAGTCAGAGTAAATAAGCATGTGGAATGTACCAGTGCCAATGAAAATGTTGGGGCTTGCTCCTCTCTGGATTAGTCTGATGGTGTGAAACCGTCACAGACAACCGAGCTGAAGAGCTCTGAGGCGTTTTGCCTCTCCAGGGCAGTTACAGGCCTAACGCATCAGGGAGCTCTCTGTTTAGTATTCATTACATTTGCTTCCACTCCAAATATTTGTCTAAGGATGCCTGAAGTATGCTGTTTTTTTAAAAATCATTAATCAAAAATGTTTCTTTTTAAATAGTTACATAGAAGAACAGTGAATCTGCAAAACCCCATATTCTGAAGATAGCAAATAGCAGAATTAGGTGTACCCATAACTGTGTATCTTAGGACTTAGAAAAACAACTGAGTTATGATGACTTAAACTGAGTATGTGACCATATGCATCTCCTTAGCCTGCTGAAAATCTCTAGCAGAGGTTTAAGCTAGCACATTTTACTTCATGCTTCCTATGAGTGAGAAGTATGCAGATAGTCAGTTACCATGGCTCAGCTGAGATACAATATCTCAACCAGCTGGGATAATTCAGCTGTGCATCTGAGCCTGTGACAAAGTTATTTATTATATTAACATATTATTTGTTTTACTGTGTCCTTCATTCATTGCCAGCAGAGAATGAATATGGTCTTCCTACGTTTGCACTTCACAGATATCCTGTCTAAATAGAACCTTTGCACTCTTTTCCAGCATCCATAATCATACTTTATTTCTCCTGCTGATCCATTTAAGTGTGGAATTTCCTTCCAGTTCTGATCCTCTGGTCATTCAAATCCCTTCATCAGTATCAAGTCTTCCAAAAAGCTTACCTATGTTAATCCGTTAAGAAATGTTGTCATGACCCTAGTGTTTAGAAAAATCCATGTACCCTGGTACATGAGGAGTACCCTAGATGAGGAATAGGTCAGTAAATTTATTGGATATACCACTAGTTTCCAATAAATGAAGAGCAGTTCCCTACACATCAGTGCTAGAGGCACAGCAACAACAATCCTGGGCAAGCAGATGGGTAGCTCATTGAAAGGGACTGCAGAAAAGGAGCAGGATTGGAAGAGGAGGGTATAGTGCAGGGGAGGGAACACGAACAAGTATATCTCAGCTAAAAAAAGGAAACTGGGCTGAACCTCTTACAACTGTGGGGAGTTGCGTTTAGACCTTAGATCTCTCATTCCTTTGAATAAATCATATCTCAGTGTTCCATTTATTAATACAGCTATTACTCTTTTGCTTCCTGCTTGTAAGAATAAATTATTAGAAAGCATTCAAACTTTGTAACAATTTGTAAATGTCTTCTACGAGTATATGAATAGTTTCCTTTTCAGCTTAGAGTCCCTTGTCAACACTTTCAATATCCACCAAAGACATGAGATGCAGATGGTCAGCACCTGCTTGTCGCTGTATGGTCCTTTGGGCATTTGGTTCAGCTGTATACAGTCCTAAGTGCACTGTCACTGCTTACAAAAACATCATAAATAATTACTGTAATTAATAATGAAGCTACTTCTTTGGGCTAGTCGTGCTTTCTTTGTCAGTTCTGCTGTATGTAATAGTGCTAATCTTTTAGGCTAAGTAGCTATTAAATCTTTGAGTTTTGTGAGGTGTTTCCAGCAGCAGAAGAAATGAAATATAATTAGACATTTGCCTCATATTTCTGTTTATCCTCAGAGAATAGGCATCAATTCTTGCTTGCCTGAACACATTAGCAGTCAGTCAACAGGAGACTGTTCATAATCCCTAATCATAATTCCAAATTTTTCTGCCCAGTACCTAGCCCCTTAGCCATGCTACCATGATTCCTTTCCTATCCTCTGGGCTTTGCGGCTGCCTTTGTGATGGCATCTGACTCACAAGTATTTACAAATACATCAGAACAACACTCGGTCTCTGTATTTCCATTCAGACCCCAGGGAAAACTCTTAAGTGTGTAGTTCCATGGATATTTCCTCCAGCAACAAAGACAGTTTAAAAGGATCCTTCCACTATCTGCCCCTTTTTACTTGTTTCTATCCCCTGCTTTAGCCCCCCTTCGCTGCAGTTAGTCCTCTCTGAAGTACCAGTGCAAGTGTTTGTGGGATCACAGTGTAACCTTGATCACTGACATGCTCCGAGCTAATCATTCCTTTTCCTGTTTTTGGAAGCCTTTTTTTTACAAAAAAAAAAAAAAAGAAAAAATTAAAAAGCAGCACAACTGGATTGTTTCATGGCTTTGCCTTAGTACACAGCCTTACAGCACAACTTGGCGTGGTAAAACACGAGGAAGAGCAGAAACAAAGAGGAGCGAAGGGGAGCGGGGATCTCTTGTCCGCTGCAAAAAAAGCAATGCCAAAACACACCCTCAACCCTCATACCAAAACACACCTTCAACCCAAGTGCTTATCCCAGCCTTGTGCGCTCATTTGTGATTGGGACATAGTCTGAGATTGTTCAAAAATAGAGAGGAATGGGACTGTTTCCTGATTTAACCTGACTTGAAAGTAGCAATTACACCTACAGGTTCCATAAGGTTTGTGATGTCCAAAAGATCAAAGACGTTCTCTGGGAACCAGCCAACCTACAACGTAACAGTAAATCAGTATCTGCCTACATTGGACTATGTTTCAGTTTTCATTTTCACCTAAAACTAGCTGCTATCAATTAGCTATCCTGTCTTTCCTCTTAGTTTCAATGGGCGATCTGAAAATATGATGACAGGGGTTCAAGAAATTGAAGGAGACAATTGTCTATGATGATTTGTTATGTATTTTGTTACTTTAAAAACTCTTCTTTGCTGCCACACAGCCTTAGGGATGTTTTGTTATTATCACTGTTGTCAGTTCTGAACACTAAAATTTACTGTATTTGATGTTAAAATCTCAACTCAAGGTTGTAATATCTATAAAGAAAATATTGCTATAAAGATTAAACTCTGAAGGGGCTGTTCACATCCATGAGCAGACAGTAGAATAAATACTGAAAATCTTATCTTTTTCTATTTATCCGAGAAGCAGGAAACAATATGAAAAACATTTATTTCTATTTGACAGAAAATACTTTTAACAATACATAATCATTATCAACCAATACTCTGAGAGGTTGCTGATGATAGTAGGTGTCTGGATGATGCTTTTCGTGATGACCTTTAAATGCCACAGTCCTAAGTGATCATGTAGAAAGAATATGCCTTCATTTCAATATCTACTAGGAAAAAATCAAATTGCTTGTGGGTATAAGCAGTATGTATGACTGTGGGACATATCTATGCATTGGCTCGCTCTGCACTGTGAGAAATGAACAGGATAACATTCTGAATTCTAAATCACTACCTTTGGGCATGGCATTTCCTACTGGAAACAACACTCGATTCATTACTCTTTAAATACTATGTCAAGGATTCTTCTTTAGCATCCATCTCATTTTTTCTCACTAGTACATCAGACATACTCTACAAAAATATGCAGTTCTAGCATATTGGTGTCCGTCTAATTGTCAGCAGCAGGACTTTGCATGAATATTATCCTCTTATCCAACTATGCAACTAATAGGATTATTCAGCATCGCATTAATAATATATTTTCTCAAATTTGGAACTTTAAAACTCTTACGTTGTGTCAGATTATTCGATGGAAGGAGCTGAGATGAAACTTTTTGTATGGGGAAGGTACTTAGTAATTGCCTTTTTAGAGTTTTTTGTGTCTTCCTCTGAATTATCTCAAATGACATGGCCAATATTTCATACTGGCCATAAGACACTGAACTGAAGGGATACATGGGATCAATAAGTCTCACTTCTGTTTAGAGTATCCTGTATATATTGGCTAAATCTTGGGTGCAAACGTGTTGATTTTTTTAATTCAAATATGAGAATCTAGAAAGTAAATGCAGTGACTGATGAATTTTTAAATTAAGAGCAAATGTGAACTTAGACAAATACAATCTGCATATTTAGTCTTGCTGAAGTATTTATATTTGTTGAAATATGGTATTTCAGCAGCAGAAATACTGCTTAGAAAGCAGATAATTACTCTTATAAATCAGATTATCTTCAGAAGAAAATGATGTATTCACAAACGGAGAAGAGTGTCCCCAAACTCTGGCTGCTTGCCAAAAGAAAAAGAAAATATCTATAATATTTTATATTGCAGAATGTAGCACATGAGGAGTGGGGAAAACTAACTTTGTGGAAGTATATGGAACTGACACTGTTTTCTTTTCTTTTTTTTTTTTTTTTAGAATCTCTCTCTTGAATTTAACTTCCCTTTTATGCCCCTTTACATCCAGTAATCTTCAAGCTCTTTAAATCATTAATGAATGAACCAGGCTGAACTAGGCTGAACCAGGGCTCCCACTGATTTTATAAAGCAGAAACATATAATTGAGCTAATTTACAGAAAGAGCTGATGTACTGGAAGGGTGAGTGACAAATCCGAGATCCCAAAGGACGCCCAAAACAGAACCGGTTATAAAACCTACGCCTTTTAACAACAAAACTATTTTTTTTACCCAATCCACTTTTGCAGTAGTTGTACAGGAATAGGTGCTAACGTAAAATAGCATCTACTCTTACAACGGGAGTTGTGCTAAAGCAGAAGTCAACTAAGCACTTGTCAAATTAATAGGCTGATCAAGTTATGCTTTCATCCCTTGTTGCAAGTTTAGATCTGCAGGATCCAGGCCTCGGGTCCGGATTCACAGAATCAGTGGAGGGAGATGCCCCAGTACTTCTGCAAATCTAGGCCTGTTTCCTAAGAGGACTGAAGAACATCTGTTGCTGTAATGTCTGCTGAGGAGCCAGTACTTCTAAAAAAAGATTTTGCTTGATGGGCACCGAGGAAAATGAAGCAAACTAACCAAAGCTTTTACATTTTTCTTTAAGTCCACTGTGAAAACAACATTCAAGCAATGAAGCAGCCTCTGTGACTCAGTAAAGGACTCAGTTTGTTGTCAGTCCTTTATTTAAAGCTCCGCTGACCTAACCACAGAAAGGAAAATAATCTTCAGCCTATTTTGGTGCTATGATTAAGTCTGCATGAGCTCCAAAAGCAGCCACGACTGACAGTAGTGAAGAGGGTCCTGGGATATTTAGCTGTGATACGCTCCTTCTGTGAAGGTCATCACTTCTTTCAATCAGAGTGAATGATTGACTCAACACGAAGTTCATATTGCACGACATACTTTCAGAAATGATTCATGTTAATGGTGTATCTCAGGGGATTGATGTTGAACAGAAGCTACATCTCCAGCTTAAAAAATGATTTAGCAATATGAAAGCCTACAAACCAGAGCTCACGTAGACACATTTGATGGTAAACATCAGAGAATAAATACAACTAAAAGTCATAAAATTGGATAGACGATAAATCTGACAGTTTAAGACCTTTTGGAGCTCAAATCATAAAAACTAAAATTACTTACGCAGCCATTCCTTGATTCAGCTGTGCATCTTTTCCTGAGATGCGAACAGAAGACATTTTCACATTCTGACACGTGGAGCAGCTCGAGGAAGTAGCTATGTCAAAAATCCCAACAAAGTACAAATCTGAGGAAGTACTGTTCCCCCCCAACACCGCCATCTCTCCCCACCTCAGCGTTCAGGACGTATGTTCAGCAGAGTGTCGCTGGAAACCTTTCTACGGGTTTGGAAAGGTGGCGATGCAGGCTGTGGCTGGGAGGAGAGGTGACACACCGTGCCCGTGCCCTTCTTCCCGGGAGCCACCTCTCTCCTGCCTCCCCCAGGCCAACACCCCCCTGGTTTCACACACGTGAAAGCGTTTATTGGTTAACGTTGAGCACCTCGAGACCCCATTGTAGGAGAGGCCACGTTACACCAGGGAATTAAAAGCTTCTCTGTCAGTGTTTCTCTCCGACTCGGGTGTCAGTTTTGTGGGGAGGCCCGGCAGCCGGCAGCCTGCTCTCTGCTGGCCCGGCCATCGCCCTCACGGCCCCACCGAGCGTGCAGGGCCTCACCCCCGATCCGAAACGCCCCTGCCCTGTGGAGAAGTCGGTGGGTGAGTGTGGGTGCGGCGGGGGATGGCGTGGGGGTCACCCTCCTGCCTGAGGCGGCACGGTGACGGTCCCTGGCCTGGCCTGGAGAAGGCCCATAAGGCACAGGTGTGTGTGCCTGCCTGCCTGCACGTGCGTTTGCGCTCACAGGCAGAAAGACAGGTAGGGAAATCAAAGTCATTTTGGAACAATTGTGCTTGAAGTATTGCTGCGTGCATAAGGAGGAGGTTATGAGGCCGGGAAGAAGTAATTTAAACATCTACTCAAATCGGTACAGGTTTATGTAGCTTTTTTGTCTATTCAAAAGCAATTTTTTGTATTTTTTTTCAAATGTTGGCATTGATATGCGGAAAGGGATCGTCCTTGGACAAAAAAATAAATTTAGAAAATATGAAGTCAGAAAAGAAAACATTAGATGGCTTGACTTCTGACTGAACTTACAGTCAAGGGGGATTTCTGCTGAGAGGAGATGGTGTTCTGCTTGTGATTATCTTTCTGTGTTTAGATAGGCATAAGCACAGAAGTGGATTTTAAAGATTAGCTTGGTATATTTTTGTTGTTATTATTACTATGTTATGGCATGACTAAAATATTTTTTTCTGTATTGGCTCAGAAATGCCAGTTATCCTCAACTTGTGCTGTCCAAATAACATGTCTGGCACCCTAAACTTCAGAGGAAGTTATAAAAACCTCACGGCCAGTGAGTATTACAGAATAGCTGTTTATAATTTTTTGAAATCAATAATTATGATAGGTCTATATATTCTTGATATCTATATGATTATTCAGTCCTTTTTTATCTTACTGAATTCTTAGTCTCAATGATTTCCAATGGCAGTGAATTTCACAGCTGAAATGGATTAAAAAAGTATTGAGCTTTCTGCTTCCTAGTTGCACTGAATAGCTCCTTTACTTTACAAACAAGGTCAAGCTGTGGGTCCCTGACTGCCTGCTCTAGAACGTGCATTATTGTACAGATTCGTATTTGTAAGGTAAGTGACTTCTATCATCTCTGGGAAAATTCTTTTCTTTCCTCTTCAGCACCCATTTGGAGACTGGGTGACATATACTTCACCATGCTATGCCTCTGTTTCTGTACTGCATTACACTGCCCTCCACATTCTTGATTACTACAACCATTTGCACAATCCCGTAGCTGATTTGCTTTTTTGACTGCAGTTGCGCATTGATCTGTGTACAGAGATGTCCCAGGTCTCCTTTAGATGATATAATCAGCTTAGAACTTTCCAGGTTGAACAGATTATTTTTCTTTGTAAGCCTGACTTTGAATCTCATTGCTATCCTGCTGGCTTTTCACCTATCTTATTTAAGTTTCTTTAATGTTCTCTACAGTCATCTCAGGTCCTTGTATATGTATACAACTTAGGCTCCTTGACAGACTTTGTTGCCATGCTATCCTTTCCCCTTTCCAAGTCATTAATGAACTCATTAAACGTCATGGCACATTATAGGGAACACCTGGGGCAGTTAATCTACCACCATGATGGGATTTGTTCATTTAATCTTAGTTGTTTTTCATCTCTAATCAGGTCTAGGCTGCAGCAATCTTAAAACCTCGTAGTTAAAATGTTCAAACTGTGTCCTGACCTATCTCTTAAGTGTACATTCATTTCATATTTATAATTAATTCCCCTAGGACTAAGGATTAATTGAAAGCCAAAATTAAAAAATCTTTCTAAAATTCTAAAACCCACTTAAAAAAAACCCAAAACTGCCAAGCTGCTGTGTCATTACCTAGTCAAGCCTTTTACACTGGTGTGGTAGGAACTGTACAAAAAGTACTTTCTGATGCTTAACATATTCTCTTACCAGATGCATGGTCTTATGTTGCCTTGTCCAGCCAGTGTTCTAATATCTGCAGATTTTTTAATCTCTTGGTGTTTCATTTATTCTAACTAACCGTAGGGAATGCTTCAAATCTACAGTAGAAAAGAAAGGTGTATAACATCAGAACACATAAATAATTCGTGGAGCAGAGGCAGCAACCCAGGATTTCCCTATCTCAGGAGATCAACAACACCTATATCTCTTGATTAATGATCAGAGGAACAAGAAATTTATCATAATTCCCCAGTGATCTCTGCCCTGATGTTTATCTGTCATTTTCTAATGACTTTCTTCATGTGAATATGCCCAGTTCTATGAGGGCAATCTCATATTTCTAAAACTCTTATCTATAGTCAGGCTGTCTTGTACTGTAATTTTTCATACACTTTTCCCATCTAATTTTTTGTGTATATTATAGGACATGAATGAAATTGAAGGTTTTGCCCACTTTGTGAACAATGGCACGTCTGATTTTCTGTTTTTTAAAATGTAGATTGACACAAATTTTTCAAATATAGGCAGACAAAAGACAAAACAGCATTTCAGCATGGATGCATTATCTCTCTAGTTATTCTTATTTGCACAACATGGGTAGTGATCTTGGCATGCTAATATCAGGATATGAATCAATAATAAAGGAAAGAAAAAGACCGAAGAAAAATAATCTTCCTAGAAATCTTGGAATAATCTTTTTTTAATCAGTTCATCAGAATTCATTACATTTTCCAATTTATTGTTGACATGAAGTTTCAATTTTTCCTAACTTGACCACAAAAACCCCTGCTTGGCCTCTCTGAAATCAGAAAGAGAACTTTACTTCGTCTAGTAGAATCTGCTTTTTAGCAATGAATAATATGATTATGTCAAAGATTAGGCTGGAGAAACTCTATTTTAGTTGCACTAATCACCTCTGCTGAGCTTCAGTAGCTCTAGCAAGGTTAGCAAATGTGTAGATGTAATAGGCCTGTAAAAACATTCCCTGTTTCTTTGAGACTTGGTGATTATTTTTCTTTGTCTGTTGAATTAACCAAATAACGATTAATATTGGCCTAATAAGTCGTACGTAAAAGTGAGGCATTAATATTATCTTTATCTTCATATGGCTGTCTAATGTTGTGAAAGGCTGCAAGAGGTCTGAAAGATTAAATAATTTTGAGAGAAGGATAACCTTTCTGATCTGAAAAAACAGGATTATTTAATTATTTCCTCTTCTTCTAGCAGATATGTGAACTGCAGCTGAGATTTATTTAGTTTACATTTATGCTGAGTTGCAATGGCCTAAAGGGCCATGCTTTGCTGCTTGAATAGTTAAAGCATAGCTTGCATCAATCTTTTTCTCCTTTTGCCATTCCAGGGTACCTCTGCATGCTGTCCAATTTACCGATTTCAAGGTGGAGCAGGGCAAATATGTACCAAGAAACCCCTTGCTTTGAGAATATTCCTGGAAGACCATTTGTGCTCCACTTTTTACCTGGGCAGCCTAAAAACACCAGATAAACACAGCCTCTGTTGGATAAAGTCACATTTCTTTGGGGGAATATTTTACAAGGACAGTCATACCCACATCCCGTTACTGCTAACAGCAGGATGGTTAATCCAGTGGAAGAGTGACCCCATATTTCAAAGTGTCATTCACAGGCAGCTGATCAAATGCAGAGCGGCGATCTTCAAAAGCACAAATGGAGGATAAGCCTCCATTTTTCTTTGACTTTCAGTAGGACTGAGAAACCTTCCTACTCCTTTTGCCTCAGAACATCTCCCATAACCAATAAAATGCCAAGCTAGAAACATTGCACTGCAGTGAGGCTGACTTATGCTGAAGATAAGACAATGTCTCCGAGTTTATTGAAGCTATTGTTTTGGGTAGTTTTATAGCTTAACCTTCAGTAAGTGTTATGAACACCATATCCTTTAAGATTACAGGAAGAAGAAATTTATCTAAAAGATAAAATGTCTGATAAGTAATGAAAAGAAAATGCTAGTTTTGTATCGAGTTTAGGATCTAATGCATACAAATGTGAAATGAACTGCCTTGATATGCTTATTGTAGTGTCTGCATTAGGACATGTTTACAGAGGAGAGGGTGCAAAAGCAGACTAAGTTTCCCCATGAGCATTGCCCCATGAGGTACCTCATCCCCTCATCCCCCATCGTGGGGGACCAGCTGTGCAATTCCCCCTGCTTCTAAGCACACTGAAGCTGCATCCAGTCTTAGTATCCTTTCACACATCCTTAATCGCGGTATTTCAATTTATTGTACACTAATTAGATAGACCTGTTGGTTGAAGGAGAAGAATCAACACCCAGTAATTACTTCATTGTAAAATGTAATGAGTTTTGGAACCTGACTTACTGTAAAAATTGCAGCATAATAAATAGAATGCAGTTTTCCAACTATAAACTAGCAGTGAATTCTGTTAGTGTATTTCTTCATGAAACATGTTTATGTGATAGTCTTCCAATTTTATGGCTGAAGTTTATCACCATAAGGTGCATTTCATGACAGCCAAATAACTACATTCAGTTAGACTTGTCACCATGTGCCTTCAGTATCAAGACACATGCTGATTGTATCAAATACTGTTGACTGTCTTAGTGCTGCAAATAGAAAAGATGATTACACTGTCCTCTTTAGATGTGATGTAATATTATTCACCTCACTAAAAACTGAAGGTCAAGGTTGTCTAAGAACATGAGAAAGATCATCTATTAAAAGCTTCATAATGTGATGATAATGCACTAAGAGACACAGCAGTAGTTTTACATTAATATTTCTGTGATTCCTTATGCAAAAGGCAGTGCATATTCTACAAACTAAGCAAGTGACCCAGTGGTATATTTATAGAGAAACCAGAACAATTCCAAGAATTCCAATGCTACCATATTTTGCAGTCATTTATTTGTCTCGCAAAGATCAATAAAAACAGTTTACACTCTTGAGTGAAATTACAGCAAAGGATTAGTACATTATCAGTACATTTATGCCAGAATACCACTATCATCTCCCTGAGCCTGTGAGAAAGCTTGTGTGAAAGAAGGGATAGTCATGGAATCTACTGAAGTAGTTTTAAGTAAAAAAGTTTGCTTAAAAATCATAGCCAAGACTTGTAAAACCACTAGCAACGTGATTTGTATTGCATGTGGATAATAGAAATGCTTGAACCTCGTTCCAAAAGTAAATACTGAATATATTGCATATCATGGTACACCGCTTGTGTAATTTGAATGGAGGTATAAGACCCACAGTAGTTTTAACTTTCTTGTTACAATTTTGAATTCTGCTGTGGTGCAGGGTGTATATCTGCTGGTCACGTGGGCTGGAGACAGGCGTGAGAATTTGGGCAATCATGTATGTCTACATGGATCCTAGTAGGGGATTGTGGATGTGACAAAGACTGAAAATACAGGAGGCCATAAAATTATTACTGTAAGAAACTTAAAATGCAGGGGAGACTGATTTCTGGCAGTTGCACCTTAAGCAAGCGGTGCATCGCTGAATGAGGGGCAAGTGGAAGGCAGCGAGTGGGGGATCATGGTGAGATGCTGCCCTTTACCGGTGCCCGGTGTGGGGATGGCTCTGGCTGCCTGATTGCCCTGGCAACCACGAGAGGAGCTCCCCCTCTTTGCCCTCCGCTGGAGAGACTTGGTCCCCTGCTGCCTTGTCACCCACGGCCCTGTGACAGCGAGACCCTCTGCCCCACCTATCTTAAAAGATTGGAGATCGTTTGAAAGAGAAACCAATCCGTGATGGTTTTTCGGCTGCCCCCGCTAGCATGTGATAATAGGAAAATTCAGGAGATAAACCCCGCTTTTAATACTGACATAGTAATCATAAAGAAGTAGAGTGTAATCTGCTTGGAAAAGTCAGTTTAGTCTAATTTAGGACCGCATACAGAAGTATCTTGATGGCAGATATTGAATGGTTTTATGCCAGCAAAGGAGGATAGAAGTAAGGTTGTTTAAATGTCCTGTTCAGGCATTTTCACCCTTAAAATATGTGGGCTGTAGTCCTTAACCTTCTTTTCTCTCATTTAGGACACTCAATACAAGGATAACATGTCATCTACCTAAATCATCTTAGTCTAAAATATTAATATATATTCTTAACTTCAACCACATCTTAGTGTATTTTAGTTTGGGAAAACATGTAGAGCCTGGAATAATGACAAATGTTGAAAGGATATTATATTGAAAAATATTGTATTCGGGGATTAATTTTAATGAGGTTTTCATATTTATTTTATTGCTTTAATTTTAATTTTTGCATTTTGGTTAATGAGACTTGTCCCCTTAAGAACATATTTACAAATAGAAAAAAATCAGCTTACTAAATAATATTGATAAAATGGCACCCATGACAGTACTGAAGTTTTGGTGGATGTTTAAAAATATCAAATAATATACCAGCGTGATCACCCTAGGTTTTCCTTTCAATAAGCAAAGGGAGGTGTAAGGAGACATTATAGAAGTTTAAAAAAAAAAAGAGAGAGAGAAAGCAAGTCAGACAGGGAGAAAAGTGAAATTGAAGTCATTGAGAGAAGTGAAGTAAGAAGTAGAGGTGCTGCTGAGTGAGTAATGAGCTAGAGCCACAAAGTCATGGATGGGTGGCTCTCAGTAGCAGCTATCGATGCTGCTCAGAGCACCTCTTGTCCCATCCCCATGGCAGGGGATCTCCGCTGGGTGCCTGGTGTTCCTCCCCCTTAAATTCTTAACAAGAAGGTATTCAGACAGAGATCTCTTCTTTAGATCAGCCGTCACCGAGATCTGTGCTGTGGCACAGTGGTTTTAGAAATGTGAGCTCATACAAGTCAGTGAGTGCTGCAGGTGCCCAGCTGTCTCATCCCCTATCCCTTTCCTTTTCCATGCACCTGCCCCTCTGAGGTGCTCTCAGAGTTCAGGCAAAGGGAAAGGAAGAGAGAGCTGGGGAGCACCAAACGTGTTGTGGCTTCCATATCTCCTGCCTTGCTGCATCCCTACATCTGGAATGGGGTTTGCCCTGCATGTGGCAAGGGGTTGTTTGTACCTGTCTGTACCTGGGCACTGGGACATGGTCGGGCACTTATTCTGTCCTCGGCATCCCTTCAGAGAGATGCGAGCTGGATTACTCATGTGGATAGAGTGGCAATATCTGTTCTTTAAATAGCTACATGGGGGAGTTTGATTTTATCATATATATAAACCATTATATTTAGACATTATAAAACATCTCTT
Source organism: Calonectris borealis (assembly GCF_964195595.1). NCBI lineage: Eukaryota > Metazoa > Chordata > Aves > Procellariiformes > Procellariidae > Calonectris > Calonectris borealis. The sequence goes on from NC_134313.1 coordinate 128,423,991, forward strand.
TTTCTAATAGCAAAAGTGTTCCATGCAGGCTATGTTTGTTCCCACAAAATGTGGCAGAATTCAGGTTTGTGTAAAAATATCTGGTGATCAGAATGGGCTTGTTTTGTCTTTTTTAACTGAAAGTAAAAGAAGACTGCAAGAAAATTAAAAAAACTATTATTAACCTCTAATGCTAATAACCCTATGCATAATAATCAGTATTTTGTCCTGATTGTCTTTTCCTATCATTCAATTTTCAAAGGGCCTAGGTCAGACTATACAGTCCTCATTACTGAACATGCATAACATTGTTTTCTAAATTCCCTGTAACTATTCAAATAGCAGCTCAAAAAGACAAATGGCCTATCACTCCAAAGTCTTAAAACAAAACAAAAGGCACCATATTGCCACTTTAGGGACACATTTGTTGCCTGCTGTTGCTATTATATATGTCATTTCAGTCCTGCAGTTAGCTATAAACTACATCTTTTCTTTTTCCAGAGAGAAATAAGAGATGCCTGAAGGGAAGCAAGAATGGAAAGCATCCTTAAAATGACTGATTTACAATTGGTAAGGAGATACAATATGAAAATTATAGCTTTCTTAGTGTGTCACATCCCAAGCTTGCGCAATGCTCTTGCTTTAAAAGCTGCCCTACAGGCCAGTGTGATGGCTCAGAGGACAGCATGGCGTATGAGCAGCCGTGTGACAGGCAGAGGCTCCAGCTCATGGTCCCAGGACAGGCAAGACGCTCCTCTCAGGGGCTGAGCTCATGGGACACCTCTGCTGCAGAGACTGCTCCATACAACCCCCTCCACAACAAACAGTATGCTGCAAACTACCCTTCTGCAGTACATCTGAGAATGAAAATGATAATGGAGGCCCCAAAAATATGAATTGAGAGAAAGAAAAAGGCCCCTGTGATTCAAACCAGACAGAGGCTATTTCAGAAAGTAGGAAACCTCTTAGCATAAAATCCTACCCAAATGCTAGAGAATAAATGAAAGCCAATGCGTATTTTATGTGACTGTAAAAAGCAAACACACAGAATGCTATTTTTAGGCTCCTAGGATTTAGGAGCCTGATGTGTGTTAATCTCCTTTAGCTCCTGTGCAGCTTGGTCTCTAACCTAGAGATGTTAAACAGGATGTGTTGCTCCAGCCTCTAGATTGCAGTGTTGTATTCTAGAGTGTCCACCTTCAGTTGATCTGCAAGGTATAAGAGGAATATGGGCATTTTGGGGTGTAGGAGGTACGTGGTTGTTCTTAGCCTTTTTACAGTCTAAGCTGATAATGGCTAGGAGCACTGCTGATTCATCTGCATTTTAAGCAAAAGCCATGTCTATCATGGCATTTTGTGGAGAGTTTGGCCCAGATATGTGGTAGGTATGGTGCCTGGCTCAAACACCTTCAGCAATGTGGAGATAGATGCCTTGAGTCTGTATCTGAGGCTGGTTCAGTCTATTTGATAATCTAGTATTTCACAATCCAGTATTTCACAGAAATCCTGCTTCTTCCTACCAGCATACACAATTTGAGATTGTACTGGACCATCACATCTAATATCTACCAAAGTGCTTATCTTCCATGAATTTAACAAACCCCTCTTTGATACCTTTTGTATTTTTGCTGTCTGTATTTTACTGTAGCATCGGATTCCATATTTTACTTACATCCTTTGTGAAAAAGTACTTCACTTTGTTTTCTGTTTGTTACCTGATAATTTCATTCCATGCCTGCTAGTTCTCATCTCGTCAGAAAGAGAGATGATTCATCTGCAGTTTTACTGTCCAGTCACTCAGGACTGCGAATCCTTTTCTATAACTTTCAGCTTTAACTTTCTATAACAGTCAGCTTTAGGTTTAACTACTTTAAATAATGTAGTATCACCTGCAACTTTATTCATTCCAGATTTACACCATTTTCCAAATAATTTATGAATAGTACAGATCCTTAGGAAACTCCCACATGTAGACTTCTTCCACTGGGCATCTGCAATTTATTCCTGGTCTTTGTTAGATATTAATATTTAATTAGACATTAATTCATGAGAGGACCTTCCCTCTTATCAATTAATACACTGTAATACTCAAAATATATATAGATTTACTTTATTTAAAAATCTGTCATTTCTACAGGGAATTCTTGAAATATGGAGCTAGTTACACCAGTGTCTCCAAGAAGCAAATTTGTCTTGTTATAGATATAAGTGAGCTACTCCACAGAGCATTACTAATAAGTGACACAGTGATTATCACTCTGGTGTTCACGTTTCCCCATCACATGCTGGGATTGTTGTTTAAAAGTCTTTCTTGTGGACTTGTTTTGAAAAACGATCCTTGATGCAGTAACCCAAGAACGTAAAACAGGGTGACTTTTCAGTTCATGTGTCTCCAGCTTTAATTTGTATTTAATAAGATAGTTTTTGTTATGTTTATTAAATTTGGTTGACTTTTAAAAGAGCACCCACTGAGTTTTATGAATATGCAAATTGTATGTCTGTTTGGTATATAATGAAACCCTCAATTACAATGACAATAAAGATGTAGTTATAGTTTTAATAATCAATTAACACGTAAGTATCCTGATTAGCACTTGAAATGAAGTGACTAATTAAATATCTCTTTATATCGGGGGTACAGGAACCACGTTTCTTAAGGAGATTGAGCCTCAAACTCAAAGAAACAGTACCTGGCTGCACATCTATACATAAAAAAATGGTAAAGGAATTTGCTCCAATATTTATACTTCTTGCCATAATAAAAGTTTACAGGTCTGTGTCAAGATTCCTACCTGTATCAATGATCATTTAATCTGTGCCAGGTAGTTGACTGTAAATTGGGATTCAGTGTTACTTCTTAAACTGTTCATGAGCAGTTACATTGCTTGAGACAAATCTCTTCAATTTTCCAATGGGCCAAGTGGAGATAACAGACAGGTAGTACTTATAGATACCACACAAAGATGCTTGAAGGCATGTAAATGGAAGATACAAACACAAAATACCATTAGTCTGAGACGTAACTGTGATTTAACAAATAGCTTGGGGGAGAGGAAATCAAAATATCTGAATTATTTTTCTGGCCCTATTGCTAATCGTCTGTGTGATCTTGGGCAGTGTCAGGTAGGAATTACACGTGAGACCTTCCTAATAGGGTGTTAAACTGCACTGCTTAATGTTCTATATTCTTCTCATCCTGTATCTAAGCCTATAGCATGTTCTAGTGAAGTGCTTAAAAATGATTCAATATTTTCAGAAGTATGTTCACCATTTGACATTTTGAGCTAGTTTATTTTCAGTATATTGTCAAAATCAAACCTCCAATGTTTTCCCATGTTTGTGTGCTGCCCAGAGCACCAATGTTTGCCTTGTTGTTTTCCCCCTAGTAGACAAATTACTTGTCTACTAATTTGAATGTTTAAGCCTTTTAATCCACATAGATTTTAATGAAAACTCTTTTGACTGTTAGTTCACAGATTTTCCTTGCATTAAAAAGAGCCTGAGGTTTTTTCCATTGAAGTCATTGTCCTAATATGGTGAGAAAATGCCAGCATCTAGAAGTAGTGACTTAAAAGTAATGAATTACTATTTGAATGAAAATAATACAAGATACTAATTCTAACTGTATAAAAACTTCTGAAACAGTAGTGCAAAAAAGCAGCACATCAAATCTTAGAGTGACCTTAGACAGAAATCAAGAATCAGGAATACATAGACAGATTTCAGAGTCGTGGAGAGAGCAGTAGTTTAAAGGGCAAAATCTAGCCTCTGGAGTTGGGAGAGCAACAGTTTGGAAGTGGGAAGATGGAGTTGCTGATTTTGGAGGGCAACAGCACGAAACAGTGAACAAACATTTGTTGTAGCTTCCTCTCATTTTAAAGAATTTGCAGCTGGCAAAGAGGCTTTGCCATGCCTGTATTCTGGAGCCTTCAGTTTAACAGGTCCTTCCAGACCTTACGCATCTTGGCACGTCATTTAAATCATACTGTCCAGACAGGTCCCTAAAAGTCTTTCTTGCTCCCCAGCAGTACTTTGTTATCTTTGCTCTGAATGTAATAATATATGAAACACCTATATTTAGAAAAGATTAGGTTAGAAAATATTGCAGGTGGACAGAAAGTGAATAACAGACTTAGCATTCAAGCATTTGGATCTCTGCAAGAAAAACCTCACAGATCACAAGGTATCCCCAAAGGACTTACTTATGGCTCCTCTTTTCCCCCTGATAGCACTTAGCAAGAATCATATTTTCCAAAGCCTCCTGACCTGCTCGTGGCCCTCTCTTTTACTGAAAGCTCTCACCAATATGCAGGACATATACAAGCAAACAGGGACATCGTTAATTCCTGTAGCTTCACTTCAAATTTCACAGATGCTGACATCCTGGAACCTCTGCCCCACTGCTAACTCAGAGTTCTCCAGACACAGGCAATTCACCCTACTTTACAATAAAAGCTTCAGTCCTGAAGTTTAAGGATATCCTAAACATTGTAAAAAATGAGTGCCAACATGGAAATGTTTCTACAGATTTCAGCGATCACCGCCAGCCTGCAGCGTTAATTGAATCTGCTCTATGGGCGCTAGATACCAACAGAAAGATCCATTCTAGAGAATCCCCCACTACATCTTTTTGTGCGACTGAGAGAAAACCAATAGTTTCTGACATCTTTAATATTTTCATGTTTCCATCTCCTTTTGTCACTCTGGTTGCTATGAAGCAAAAAATGCTTCAAAATGCTATAGAGGAGGGGAAAACTAGAAATTTCTCTGTCTTACGGGCAGAAAGAGAACAAAAAAGGAAGAGCCAAAATTCTAATATTTAAGAATTCAAAGTTTCAGTTTTAAATAAAACACCTTCTTTATTTAAGAAAGCAAAATATTCCTGTGGAAATTTTTGGTGTTGAAAACAAACACACCATTTCAATTTGTGGGAAAGAGGCTGCAGACATAAAATTTTAAGTGGAGCCATGGAAATTCTAAATAACCGTGGGTTAGAGGAAATGATAGTTCTGTAATACACACTGTGCAACAAACAGTGGGGTTTTTTGTGATTGTATTTAAGGTTGAGGCTAAATCTTGCTTTTACTGAAGTCACTGGGTGTCATTATATAATGAATGTATCCTCCAGCCTCTAAACTCTGGAACATAGAGTGGGTGAAATCAATTATGTATCCACTCTGTTCTAGAGCAGCCTGCACATCTTTGTTGTTTCAGCAGCATCAAATACGTATAGCAGGTGCCATCTTCTGGCAATGTCATTTTTGGAAATTAGCACTCATCTTACACAGCTTACATGCAATAAACTATGAGGAACTGATTTTTTAATATTTTTGAATGACGCTTAATGTGAAAGAAAAATGTTATGTCCTTGGAGTTTAATAGCAAGCATTAACAGTTCAGAGACATTAGCTAAATGTTCTGCTCTTCACTTGACAGTTCCTAATGGTCTTGTAGTAAAGAACTGTATGTTAAAAGTTTAAACACATAAATACATACTTAAAATATTTTAGAACTCTTGAAATGACAAAGTTTGCAGGTAGGGATTAATTTTTTTCTTGGACTAACCAATACAGTTGGAAAAAGAGAACAAGCTTTGATACTCAAAAGGGGGTTTGTAAACTTATCTTCAAATTCTTGTGTAATTATACACAGAAGAAGCAGGAGTCATAAAGTGTAGTGATTTTCAAGAGAGGCATGTCTTGACTAGCACAGAAATCTAGTACAGAAACATGGAAGAATAACACAGATTGGAAGTGGATAAATTGTAAACCAGTTTTATTTGATTTGGATGTATTTAGAATATTTAATTGCATTTCATGAACAATTATTGAATTTCAGTAGCACCCCTAAGTGGCAAACAAGTATGGCTAGGTCACACAACACGTTCATGGAAATGAGGTTTGCAACTTCTGACATGCAGCAATCAGCTTTATTAGACCAACAGATTGCCTGGCGCTCAGCAGAGCACATTCCTGAGATCTGTGGCACTGCTGCTTTCACAAAGATGAAGCAAAGACAATAGTGATGATTCTTCCAGCTAACTGTAATCTGTATTCATTTTGTATTTCCAAGTCCTTTTGGACTTAGTGATGTTAAAGTAAGGAACAAAGAGCAGGCGTCTCTCTGCTCTGTATCTCTTTGTTCGTATCATCCTGTGTTGTGTGATTTCTAATACAGCCAAACCACAGAGAGTAAGGAGGTCAGAAACAAGCTGCAAAGTGATCTGAAGATGTCAGGGCCGCTGGGGCTTCAGGAAAAGAAGGAAGTGGTAGTAAAAAAGCTGACATTGTGCACCAGATCAACCTTACTACAGTGTGGACAAGGTGAAATCTAACAGCTACATGCATTTTAGGACAGTGAGTTTAATTTTGCTGAAGCTTCTCTAGTGTATTTAATGCAACCCATTGCTGTAGTTTCTTCTGTTAAAGGATAAGAGAACAGGTAATCCAAAAAAGTTGATGCCGAAAGAGGATCCTACGTCATTTGCAGCCCATGAAGTCCATGGCCTAGAAAAGGAGCTTTTTGCTATGGTCAACCATGGAAGTAGCAGTCAAATATTGAAGCAGTAGTGGTTAAAGGGTTACCTTTGGCTGGACTGGGGAGTAGGGTGCACTTCTGGATAGGAAAGCTGTCAGCTCTGACAGCTGAGCACTCCTACCCCTACATGTGCTCCATTACAGGACAGCACAAAGCCCTGGTGATCCGTACTGGGACCAGGGTGAGTCTCTCCCGTGGAGAACAGTGGTAGTAAGCACAGCTGGCCCAAAACATGGCATGAAAATCCTGGGGGGGTTCGGAGAGACCCAGCCATTGAGAGTATACCTAGGAGATGGGGAAGGTTTTAGCAACTGTACCTTGATTACACCTTCATGGCTACAGCCTTATTAGTCAATGGCTGTCAGCCTCATGTAGGTGGCCGTCCATAAAACAAACCCCTTAGGAGGCTCTGCTCATGAGAATTTTGTTCTTAAAAAAGCTTAACACAGAAGAGTCTGTGAAGCACTGTACTAGACCACTGTCTTTATGTAGAGTAAATATATCTGTGAGGGGATCAACGTGATACACATACTTCTAGATCCACGTAATGCTATGCATTCATGTTTAATGCAAGCAGAAACCTGTGCCTCAGCTGCTGCAGCTGGGATTGTTTATATTACAATTTAGTAATAAAACCAACAAAGTGCCATTTACCAAAATTTTACTTTTTGCAACGATTTTAGAAATTCTCAAATGTTTAGAGCTGCTTTTTGTAGGGCTTTCTTTTGCTTGATTTTTATGTAATTCTGCTTAGACATTTTTTGGCAATGTTTTGCTGATGCAGCTGTATAGGGAACACAGTCCCAGTCAGGGGCTGGTTTTGCCATCGTCGCCTGTCTGGGAGCTGAGAGCCCATCCCCCTGGGGCATCCCAGCTTGGCTGAGCGCTTCCCGCCTCTCACCGAGCTTGTGATCTTGGTAGGGCAGAGACTGTTACCATAGCCCTAATTGCTCAGTTTGCAAGGCTCCTTGTTACAAGTGTTTTTGCGCTTACTGAGGCATGTGAATCAAACTTGTCTGTGTTTGCTTCAGCCCCATAAACAGTGCTTGTTACAATGCAGGCTGTTTGCCTGATTATTCAGAAGTCTAATCATTGTAGGCTTCATTCTAGCAGCCCTCACACTGAGCTTGCTTTGCAAAGCCCTCTTACAACTTCCATTATCGGGTCTATGTCTGGGAGTTTTAATACTATGAAATTCTTTCACATCATATTGTTTTTAGAAAAGGAGCGTAAAAAAAAAAAAAAAGCCGACACCACAGAAACAGCTTCTTTGCACAGTGAAATATTGTTTTCCAGGACATGCCGAGAACTACCCTGGGTACTAGTTGTTTTGCTCTATGGGAACAAGGACTGTTTCCTGTTGGTAGTTCTCATCTGCCAGTCCTAAACCTCATTATAATCTCTTTTTCTCTATTTAAGTAATTATTGCCTGACTCATAATTCCAAAAGTAAAATAAATTCATAAAACCTGGAAATTGCTGTCACTGATACAAGGAAAATATAAACTGGCCGTGTTTTTCTCCTGGAGGTTTTAGTTTAAAAAGCTGGAGCGTAACTGTTGTCCTTGTCTAAAACTTCTGTGGCTGCTGGTAATTTACATTAATTAAGCATGCAAATAGATGACATAAACAACAAATTGGCCTCAGCATTAACAATTTTCCTCCCACATTCTCCACAAGCAGAAGTGGTATGATGGTATGGAAGGGATCTAATTCATCCTAATTCTGATCTTCCTCTGGGAGCAGAAGCAATCCAGCTGAGCTGCTGTTGGTGTTAGTAATTTTGACACATGGAAGATTTTGTATTTAATATACTTTCAGATAAAGACTACTTGATTTCTTCTTTCTTTAGCAACATCTACAGCAAAACAAAATGTGATGAGAATTAGGGTATTGCTGGTCAATCACATTACCACCAACATGCAGAGTTCCTTTTTTGTAGGTGAAAACAGAACTTATGGTTTATAGGAGCATCAAACTAGCGCAAACTATTTCTAGGTAATGTGCAAGAATCCTGGTTGCATTTTTTTACTGCCCTGAAAGGACCATGTTGTTGGAGCTCCGGAAATTAGTACTTAAGGTTATTGATCTGTTTTCTCTCCAGCCATGGTGTGAGTCAGAAAAATTTATAATAACAATACTCATTTATTTCTAGACAAACTCTTGTTTTACAGCTGAACAAAATGAATAAAGAATGTGTTCATATTTAAATATCTATGTATAGTCACCACAGTTCCCCAGAGAGCTCTGTAAACCCTATAGATCACACCTATCTTTACGTTTTATACATTTTTCCCTGCTAGATCTCACAATCTGCCTCAGGCCCAGAGCCCCTGGCTTACTTCCCCACAGCTGCCCCATATTGTCCCACAGGCCATTTGTTCTGATCTCATGCGTTGCTCATCTTTCAGTCATGGCATGCATGCTGTTTGCTAATTGCATGGCAGCTACGCTAATTGGGGTCTCTCACTTGTTTATGTGGGGGGACTACGTCTGGACGGCTCATGGACCTCTGCAACATCACTTGCAATATAACTCTGGGTAAATGATTGACCTGTGTTTCATCAGTAGCGTAACTTTTTTGACTAATGCATTTTCTCTGCAGATCTATTTCTACAACTCTACAATGCTGAACATCGCTCATGTCTTCATCCCTGTACACATTCACTGCATGTAAGTCAGTGCTTGTAGACCAGAACCGTGCATTGATGCTCTCATTGCTTCCTCATCTGCAGATCACTTCAAGTTTTACATATTTGGAGTCAAATTTGCTTATTTTGATTGGCAGCATCATTCATGTGGTTTTGTATTGTCTCTTCTAAGTGGAACTGAGACACAAGTGCAAATTCTGCCTTATTTTGAGGTCAGAATGTTCCCCTGTGCTTTGCCAGTACAGTTGTTCACCAGAGCACTGGCAGAAGCCAATGGAAAGCAAACCCAAATAAAGCATATTCAGTAGTTCTTGGCTCCGCTCACAGCCTTTTAACTTCAAATATAAGAAGGAAAAGTTTCATATTTAATATACAGTGAAAATGAAAACAAACAGAGCTGTATTCCACAGTCGTTATTTGACCGAATTACTTACTGTTGCAAAATCTCCTAAACCTTTTATTATTTAGCTTTGCTATTTTGGAGGCTGATCATTTTTCTTACATAGCTTTCTTCTCAGCAAAAACACAATAAAATCATTTGATCCTATATGCTATATGCCCAAAGTAAGAACTTCTCCCACAATAATTCAAGATTTCTTCAAAGTTTTCATGTTTCAAGATGTGAAGACAAATGCAAGTAGGTTATTTTAATACTGCTTTGGTTTTGTGTATTTTTTATAGCTTATGTATGACTCCAGTGATTCTGAGACAGACTAGAGTTTTTGAAGAAAACTAGGGAATTTCTGTGTGACCAAAAAACAGGTTCTTAAGTAATCAGCTGTGTTATAATTTCCTGTCAAAACTGCAGAGACTGTGAATTTGCTATGATTGCGCTGCAGCAAGAACTACTGGAAAAGTCAGGCAGCAACCTGGATTTCAAAGAATTAAACTTAAGCAGAGAGTCATACTTGCATTTTCTTGCTCTAATCTAGGCCTGTTTGAAGTGGTGATATCTGGAGAGAAAGGCCTTGGCTTCTACTTATACTGAGGAAAAATCGGTGTCTGTTAAGTGCAGACTCAAGTGGTAGGGCAGGCATGAGTTTCTTCAGAGAGGAAAGAGAGGATGAGTGCCTGCCATTTGGGATTCCTAAGGCTTGTATGCTCTGTTTGTTGTTGTCTAGTAGCGTATAAGGGCAGCTAAGCTCTATGAAAGATGGAAGGAACATGGCCACGGACTTACTTTTCCTTTGGTTAGATTAGAAAAATAGCTATGCATATAAAGGCTGTATATGTATGGAGATGTTATTTCTGTTTAACCTCAGCTTCCCACTGCTTGGATCTTAGTTAATAGTATCATGGTCTATTTGGAACATCTCTCTAGGTAGCGTCCATGGGGAGCGCTGCTGGAACTTACTTTAATATTTGTGCAGAAGGTACCGAAATACAAGTTCTGATCTGAAGCCACCTGGTCCAAATTCTGCTTCTTCCAAATACTGTGTGGTGATGACTGCAAAGCCTTTGAATCATCTGGTGCTCTAAAAGGGAGTCTGACTCTGTGCCCAGTGAACCACAATGACCTCCTTAATAAAATATGCAGTTGACAACTTGATGTTGAACTGCACCATGTATAATGGCCTTGCAGGCTTTACACCATGCCAGGCCATTTTTATAAAAATAACAGAGTGTGTTTTAAAAAAAAAAAATAATTGGCATGCATGTACATTGACTGCCTTCACAGGAAATCTTACATCTTTGTATTTAAAAAAAAAGAAAATATTCTTTAAAGAGATCCTGTGCTTTAATCCAGTTTGGCCTTGTAGAATCTCTGAGATTGCAGTGGAGTATGTAAAGTCTTTGGTGAGATGTAATGAAATCTTCATGCTGAGGTAACTTTCTTGCTTAATAGCGTGGTGGGAGAGAATCCATTATGTATTAAATCCATCTTTGTCTCTGTGGAGACATTAATTTTAAAGTAACATTTTAATCATGGCTGCAGCCCGCAGGGGAAAAAGAAGATACCCAGAGCTGAATAATGCATGTCCAACTACCAAAGGGGATGCTCTATTAACTCTGATTTACATATGGCTGCTTGTTTAAATTTGTAATACCACCATTCAGATGGCATTTTGGAAAAGTGAAGACCTGGTTTAGGGCCTACCATAATTCAAGGAGTAAATGAACAGAGTTTAAAAAACATTATTTGAAAGCACATAGTGTCAAAATAAGGCTGACCCCAACCATGATCACTCTTCTGATAAATCATCTTCTGGGGTCCTTTGCCTACCTCTTTGGCTTAGAAATTGTTTGCCTGGGTGTTATTTACTGTGTCTATTTTGATGGACCTTTGGCAAATTTAGGGTCAGAAATAATGAATATCAGGGAAGAATTAGAATTTAACAAACCTCATTGTAGGCACCCCTTTCTTTTGCCCATTTTCTTGCCATATCAAGTAGTTCTGCTCAGTTCAGTTTGGCCAGTTGTTTTGAGTTAATTGGTCCATGAAGAGTGTTCCTAAATTTAGTTTTCAGTAGTATCTCCTGGCTTTTCAGGGCTGTGTGCATAGAGGGAGACATTTTGCCCTTCTGGCAGTATTTGTGCATCACTAATAGTGTGTGCTGTAGTTCAGGAACGCCTGGTTAAAGACTTCCCACTTGCTGGACTGGCACTGCCTTCACTGACGACTCTTCAGCTCTGAGCACCGAACTGTCCGCTCCTGCCTTTGTGAGTAACTGCCAGATCCAGTGCCACTTACTGCTGGGTAGAGGCAGCTAACGGTGACATATACACACAAAATCTAATAGCTTATTCAGAATACTTACAAAGTAATCTCTATGAGAATACTTCCAGGATTTGTTTTATGAGCTGGAAGCAGTGAACACTGTTATAAATGCTAGCATATAACACTCTGAGAGGAATAATTGCAGCACATAGTTACTTATGTTAATACTATCACATTATCTTTTGATAGCTGTGCAATTAAATGAGTCACCACTATGCCAAAATCTCATTTGTCTCCAAGCACCCCACAAATATGCTGCATTCACTGTCTGTGCTTCGGTCTGATAGCTTTTTAGTCATTGCATTCTCTTTGTGTTTGGAGAACAACAGAGCTGTGAAGCCTTTGAAAAGATGTTTGAAATTTAATAATAGAAGGATATTAATTTAATGAATGGTTTTCCCAAAATGTATTTAAGAAGGTACTTTTCTGAATGATATTTATATAGCAAAGTCTGAACCTTAAGAGAGTATTTCAAGAACAATACCACTGTTGTGAGACAACAGTCTGCATTCTGTTTATCCTCTACTCTGACTACAGTTCTGTGTACTCCGTATTCCACCGAAACAAATCCCATTGGCACCGTTTATTCATTTTCAGATATTCCCAGAAATATATGCAGAACTTTTGTGCTGAGCAACACTGGAACATCCCAAAAGTGAGGGAATATTATACCTGAAGAATGATCAGCTCTTGGTTTCTGGTAGAAAAAAAAAGGAGCCTAGGATAGCCAACACAGAGAGGAAAAAGCTCATCGATGTTGGGGGAAGCAGTTTTAAGTTAACAAACATGATTTGTCCCTTTTGTGTTACAATAAATGTAGCAGATCTTTGCTGGAGAAATTGTATCGCGAACGTGGAAGAAAACTGGTAGAAAAAATTGCTTTTCCTTGCACAGTCTCTCTTCCGTTTCTCTTCCTTATTAGAATCTGCAGTTTGATTTTTGTTTACTTAAAGATGCCTCTCTGGCCAGGAAACACAGCTGGGTCTAAATGTGGGTAGCAATTACAGAACTTCCACCTAAATCATTACAGAACTAGAACACAGCCTTAATGCAAGTGAGAGCTAAGTACAAGCACAACAGCTCCTCTCCTGGTTGCTGGAGAGGAGCAAAAAACAACTGAGGAAAAACAAAGAAAAATAGACTTAAGTAGTGCTTGAGAAAAATGTTCCCTGTGGCCTCAGGACAGTGTTCTATTATGGTCAGATGCTGGTAAGGTTTAATAAAACAGAGAAATTGGGAGCGGTGGATTTATACTGCAGTTTAATTGTGACCTTTCGTATTTAGGCAATATTTTTTCCAGCCCAGGAATTAAATATAGACACTCCTCAATGTGACATCAAGTATCGTTCTTCCCCTGAAGAAATAAATGTGAATGATGAAAGCAGGAATGTGGAAATAAAAGTGTTACTTCCACACTTAGGATGCTAGCTAGCACTTGTTACCAAACTTGTGAAAATAACATGGTTTACTGTAATAGTTTACACTTGACTAGTGAGGTATAAAATATCTTTATCTTATAGCCATATAAACTATAGTTAAATTAGGCAGAAGAGACACATAGTGCAGTTCCCACAAAAGGAACAAAAGCCTTAGGAATACAAGAGGCAGAAACAGAACATCCTGTTTGGAGTATATGTTGAATGGAATGGAAGCAAAAGGAGTTAAACCAAAAAGAGGAGGAGGCAGCTCACCTCCTGGGTAATTCTTAATCCGAAACAGAAGTTGATTTAGGCTGAGGCTGTACAAACCCTTTATTACCCTGCAGCATTTTGACTGATAATAAAAGAAGGACCCTAAATGTGAGAATGGTAAAATAACATGTGATTAGTCTGACCACTTGGATTTGCATTGAAACAACAAAAGCTTTGATTTAAACACTATAATTTTATTTGTATGCTCTCACCTACCTAATTATTTACATTGAATACCAGAAATTTCAAGGCTTGCTTTGCTTTATTTTCACATCTGGATTACTCAGAAATCTGAGGTGAGAGTATTCACTATTCTTCTCTTTGAGAGAGATGGGGATATTGAACTTTCCCTTCTAGATATGGGAATTAGTGGTACAAAAATAAAGTAACAAACTAAACAGCTGAAAACAGCCTGAGCTGAAAAAACATCTCAACTGGATTACACTTTTCCCATTTCCCTGATGTGATAAACCTTACACTCTTACAAGATCTGTCTTTTAAATGGAAAATCAAATGGAAAACCTCAGCGCTTTGGTTTTTTTCTTTATACATCATGAAATATTGAACAAAAAAGAGGTCATAAGCCATTTTGTTGGCTTTATAGGTCTCCTGGGACTTCTTCAAGCTCTCTTCTTGATTGCTGCTGTACATCTGGAGTAAGAGTCAGCCAGAGACAAGATGGCAGGTGTGAGTTGCTCTTGGAGGTGTAATACATTTTCCTCCACAGCACACAAGACAAACACTTCCTTTCCTGTTTCCACCAGAAGGATAAAAAAACTTTATGAGCCATTCTCTTGCCCCCAAAAGCCAATTGCATTTTCCCCAGAAGTTTCAACATGACCAGGATTTCCTCCTAAAAATTGAAATACGCAACTTTTTTTGTTGGATGGAAAAAATTTATTTTTAGGAACTACCAGGGAAAAAAAAGGTATGATATATTCTCCTAAAATAACTTGATTATTTAATGTAGTAATTGCATGTGTCTAAAGACTAAGCCACAGGAATCAAGGCTTTTGAAAATAAACATAGGTAAAGTAAGATGTAATGTACACTAAAATTAAAAACATCTATGTCTATAGCAACAGCAACCAAATTACTCAGAAAACGTAGTCACAGTAAGCTTGTGAGAGACAGAACTGAAAGTTAGAATCCTTCGTAGCGTGAGTGCTGCTAAAATCAGCTTTATTAGACTCAGCTTTTTCTACAGCGTACCACCAGATGGCACTGTAGGAGAGAAAAAGAAAATATTTTAACAGGCCCATGGCAAGTGTGTTAAACATTCATTTTCATCATTTGGACACTTGTGCATTACTGAAATAGTCTTTTCCTTCCTAGTATACATGCAGCTTTCTTACATTAAACATTTCTCTTTCTATACCATCAGTTATTAATTTTACTGCTCTTGAAAGTTATTGGGGAGAGAAAATAACGTCTCGAATGTCTTGAATCTGGATGTGACTCACATTTAGCAGAAGTGCAATGTAAGAGGTGATGGACTGAAGTGATTTCATTTTGCTTAGCAAATCCATGAGACTTCACACCTCTGTGGTCAGTTCTGTTCTCACATTCTTTTAATTTATTTGCTTTAACCAGTACTACTTTCAGAATGAACCTCGCTAAATTGCACCTGTCTGCACTACTGAGTCGCCTAATATTTTTATAATTTTCCCCATATTCACAAAAAATTTTGCAGCTCACTGTGCAAACCCTGAGAGCAGTCCCAGACTGTAGGAGTGGGAGCCCATCAGTCCTAGCTCTGCTGACTGACAGTACTGTTCAGACCAGCTGGAGGGTGATTTACTCTGTGTTATCTTATCTGATATCTGATTGATTGTTTCATTGACAAGTTGGTCAAATTCCCCAAGAAACAAAGCAGGATTCTGGGAGAAAGTAACAAGGCATAGATGTTATTAGAAATCGCAATTAAAAAGAAATTCCTATGTTATGAGAATTTGCCTAGGAACCAAAAGACAGTATCAAAGCATACGTATCTCCTGTATATTATTAGGCTATTATCTATTATTGAAATATGCAAATCATGGCTATTAAGGAGGAATTAAAAGGAGCAGCCAAAGGAGTAAAAAGTTTGCAGGTGGCATGCTGATTGTTTAAAGATGCTATACTAGAGACTAACAGCAAACGTTTACTACTTATCAAAAAAGACTTTAAAAGGACCACACGCACACAGAAAGCTGGCATGATTAAACAGAAATGTGAAAGCAGCTGTTAGAAATAACAGTCAGTCTTCAAAAAGTGGAAATTATGTTGAAATGAAGAAAACAGAAAAGAACATAAACTCTTCCACATTTAATATAAACCCTTTATAAAGTGGGCCAAAAATATTTTGAGGAATAACTTGTGATGAGCATAAGAATGAATAATAAAACTTTCTCTAAACACATCAGAAGCATGAATTGTGCCAGACAGTTTATAGGCATTCTATAATGTTTGGGATATAAAAGGAGCATTTAAAGAAGATAAGCCCAGAGCAGAAATGCTAAATGAATTTTTCTCATTAATGTTCTCCATGGACAAGCGTGGGCAGGTTTCCACAGCAGAACCTTTTTTATGGGGCCAAGTCAAAGAAATTATCTTGAATTGAAGTGTCAGAGAAGAAAATTCAGATTAAATAGAACCAAATGGTAACAAATCACCTAGATTAGATCAGGTTTTCAAAACACTTCTAAAGGAAGTCTGATATATGTGACAAATTATTAACTGCGATGTAACTCAACACGTAGATTGGCCTCTGTTCCAAAGGAATGGAATGTGGCAAATGTGATGTTCCTTTTGTTTTTAAATTCAGGGGGACCTCAGGAATTACAGACCCATAAGCTTGACCTCTGCACTGAGCAAGCTGATACCAGCTGTGATGAAAAATGGGCAGACTTGTAGCTAACCATGACATAAAAAGGGAAAGTTGATAAAGCTTTTGCAAAGGGAGGGTATAAGGCACAAATGATCAGAGTTCATTGAAAGAATCAGTATGCAGGTGAATGAGAATTATTTGGACGATACATTATAGATGGATTTCCAAAAACTTTCAGCAAGAGCCTTCACCAAAGCTTGCTGAAGAAAGCAAGCATGAGATAAAGCATGTTTTCTCAGGTGTTCATATGTAATTGAAAGAAAAACTTCAGAAGTCAGGATAGGGAATGAAAAGGTAGCATTCCATTTTCACAGTGGCAGTGGTTTACTCATAGGTGTTCTTCAAAGTTTTATGCTCCCTCCTGTGCTACTTTACATTTTGAATGTTTTGGAAAAGAAGTAAATGGTGAGGTCATAAGATCAGCAGATGACACAAACCAAGAGACGATTGTGATGGGATGCAGAATGTTCTCTCAATACAGAGCAATTTGGCAATAAATGGTGGAAGAAATCCAACGTTAAATACAGAGTACCCATGGGGACAAAAAAGCCTCATTATAATTATTACAAGTGCAGCTCTAAGTAAGTTATAACAACTACAGAAGGAGGTGTCTGAGTTCTTGGAGAGATACTGTGTGCAAATGTCAGATGAATACTCAGCAACAGCAGACAAAAAACACCCCAAAATATTAGGAGAAGGAAATGGCGAATAAAACAGAAACCAGGATGCAGTTATAACCATGATGCAATTTACAGATCCAGATTTATAAATTTGACCCACATTTTGAAAACTCTGCATTGTTCTGTGTGTGCTTATAAAAATAAATACTGTAGAACGAGGAAAGATAGTAATGATGGCAATATGTGTGACCAAAGATAAGGAATGGCTTCCACAAAAGGTGAGCCTTAATAGAGTAGGGGTACTTTAACTTGGATAAGAAATAACTGTTTGGGATATGATAATATAACAGAGGTTATAAAATCATTAGTGGCATGGAAAAAATGAATATGGACGGATTCTTCCCTTTCTCTCACAGTGTAAGAACTGTGTTGCCTGAAATGCCATTTGCAGATGGTAGGTTCAAAATCAAGAGAAGGGAGTAGTTTTTTATTTTTAGTTGCCATGGAACAGTAGCCGCTGTCTCAGCAGCAACTCCTGCTCTACGGAGATTTGAAAAAGCCCGCAGAGACAAAAGGACATTAGGTAAACGGCTAAACTGTACCTCAGTCAAGTATAAACAAATGTGATTGTCTACTGTTTATGATAGACACTAGCTTCAGGGAGCTCTGTTGTGAGAGGGGAATTAAATCGATAGGCCTGAGGAAATGGTGTGTTGAGTTCATCTAAGAAAGGAGTCTATCAGTCGCACTGTTCAGTTTTACCACTCTTTTTTACAATAGCCAAATCTTAGTCAAAAGTTGCCAGTATCCTAGGAAAACATGAAGGAATTTTTCACTAAAATGTTAACCATTACTTCTGTATGGGATGAATCCCAGCTAGGTTTTGTGATTTGTAAGCAGGTATATCTAGTCTAAGGTAGCTTCAATACCCAACAGACATTCCTTCTATACACAACAGACAGAAATAGGTTCTGCCACAGGATTTCTCCCATCCCAAAGTACAAGCCAGATGTGTGACTTACCAATTTCCAATGGTACCTGTCTCTTTGCATGGGAGTCCCACTAGAGACAGGGAGCATTCAAGTCTTTTCATCACCGCAGTCCTGTTGTCTTTGCTACAGAGTTAGCTTGAGTTAAAGTGGTGTCTCGGTGCATTTTTTTATGCAGATGCTGTTGTTCAAGACAGCATGAGAGGAGTTAATGCAATGTAGATTACAATTTAACTCTGCAGTGAAAACAACTTCTACAACCTAAGCATCAGTCTTGTCCCAACATATACCTCTGCATAGCATGTACTCTTTAACAGAGTAAACATCTTGTGTGGAAAACAAAGTGCTAGAAACTATGAGATGCAGCCTGCAAGACTAATTAAGATAAATGTGTGCACAATCAGTGCAGGAGATTGTGAAGCTCTGCACAGTCCAGAAACCATTTTAGATGCATTAGTTCAGGACTGTGTCCAAACTAAGTCCTGGGGGTTACTTATATTTTTATAGATTTTTAGCAATTGCAGGTAAAGGATTAGAAAGTTATTGCTGAGACTCCTAGCTAATTAAGAGCTTAGTTATGATAACAGAAATAAGAGTAGGATGGTATATGAAATGGCTTACCTCTGACACAGAGAGGTCATCTGGTTTTGTTAATGACATAGTAAAGCAATAAACCTTGTTACATGTGCATCTGTTAAATTGGAGTCTGTATAGAATGGGAAATTGAAGTGCATTATCATCAAATTCTCTGAAAAGACATTTATAAGGTCATGATATGCTGACACCAAGCATTTTAATAGAAGGTTAAGATCTTATAATAATACATTTGATAACTATAATGAGATTTTCAATGGAAAAAATATTTAACTGCAATATTTAACTTAGATGTGATAAACCCCAAATGTATTGTGGCATATATCACCACTATAACTTAAAATTAATGTATACATTAGATAGTTACAAGGGAAAAAGGGACATTTTTTGATTAATGTAATGGTAGTAGTTCTGTCTCCTTTCACTTGTTCCTGCAGAGTGAAAGACATTGTGAATATGAAAGAGAAACAAACCATTAAGAGGTTTAGCCTCTTAACTTCAGCTTTACTTCTGCAATGCAAGCATAATATATCCCATACTAGTTGATGACTTTCCTGGGATTTTCAGAAGGGTGAACATGAAAAAGAAAAAGAAAGTCTGGCTTTCTGAGCAGACTTTGTCTAGAAACCAACATTCATATTAAAGGCTGAACTGTGTTATTTCAAGCTGTAGCATATATACCTCACCAAATAAGGGACCAGCCAACTTATGTGAAAGAATAACCTGCCTCTGAGCAGAACTTATTAGCTCGGGCACAGTTCCACATTAGCGTGTCCAAACAGCTTTTGGATTGAATGTGTCTTCCATTTTGCACCTTAGAAAATGAGCTAAGCTATTCCACAACTGTCTCCACCTGACTACATAGACGTGCCTTCATAGTATAGTTTGGACCAAGGCCCTTCCCCAGCTTGCTGACACAAGTTGGCTGTCAACTACACTTACTTCCCAGATGATGTGAAGCAACCACAGCAAGTTGAGTTCGATATATATATTTACATGAAAGTCATTAGATGAGCACTCAAGAAGACATAGCATAGTTTTGGAATTTTGCAGGTTCCTTAAAAAGTGTTGTGTGAAAGTAAACAGCTTTCTCTGCTTGCTTGCTTCCTTAAAATAGGGATTGTCTGAAAAACAATTGCAATTAAAACTGAAGACAGAAAAAAGGTAGAAATTCCTGTCGTTAGCCCTATGGATGGATCAATCTCCAGTGAAACGCAGACTGTGCTTGGATAAAGTTTAGGAAGTCTTCTCTGAAAACCACATCTTCGTCTGTGGAGCATCTAGAGTTCAGAAGAGAAGGACCATCCCATTTAACAGAGAGCCTGCAGAGACTCTGCTCTGGTGAGTGGTTGTGTTGCACTCAGTAATTGTTGTGGTCTGGAAGGCTTTACAGGGAATGCGCACCTTCCCAAATCCCCAGTTCTTGAGTGCATATGCTTCAGTCTGTTCTGCTTCTCCCCTGCCTTTCTTCTCAAAACCCAAAGCACTTTGGAGTTGACATCTGGAATGTATGTGACAATTTCAGCGTTATGGGGACATTTGTATAGCTATGTGATTGCATGCTACAGAGGAACTTGATGCAAGCTGAAAGCGAAGAAGACCACATAAACAAGGGAAACATTAGAAAGAAAAGTAAAGATAGGGTTCAGCAGCCAAAAAAAAAAAATACCCCTCAAAGAAAGAGGAAAAGAGAAGGGGGGAAGGAGGAGGAAGGAACAAGAAACAGTTTAAATAAGACATTGATTACAAAGTTGCTTCATTGTTCATGTTTGGCAGTGTAAAAGGAGGCGGAAAATAGCTTTTCGGAATGCTGCATGAACATTAATATTGATGGCCTCATAAAAGTAAATCTGGGTTTCTCAAGGGAGAAGAGTGCAAACACTTCTTTGCCATTTAAAGCTGAAGTTCGCGTGGAGGAGGGTCACAAAAGTCTTCAGTCTGCGTAAAATGGGTATTCAATAGACCAAATATTTTTGGCAATGTGCCTGCTCAGATGAGTGTGTTGGTGCTGCTTGCTGGGTTATGTAAGGGGGGGGATACTGCAGCCGAGGCAGTGAAGCGGGAAGCCTGATATGTTCCAAAAGACCAACTGGGATTTCCCCTACTGCTATTGTCACAGCATAGCCACTATTTTTAATTTAACCAGTATAAATGAATTTACTTGTCCTTTTCTAATTTTAGTCTACTACTCAAAAAAAGGATTCAGGCAATGCTAGCGGGATTTTAAACATGTTAGATTTTAAACAGACTAAATCCCTGCCCAGTGGGGAGAAAGCTGGGAGACCAAGTAGCACAGCCATGTCTGCCTCATGCGGTATTGTGATGCTTGGTGACGGCGCAAAATACTTGGCTGTGGTGCAAAGGTGGTAGAAAGCCAACTGAAGCTGGCAACCCTGCTTGCATAAACCAGAAATTAGTTTAACCAATGGTCTTAAGGGGATGCATCGTAAAACAACGGAGAGGGCAGTGTGATGTAATTAGTTATTACAGCAGAGGGATGGGAACCAGGTTGCCTTTATTCCCAGTGTTGTCCAAGTTACACACGGAGGACCTAGTCTTGCCAGGTACTAAATGTCTTCTGACTTACGTTCTTGTCTATTTTGGATCTTGCTTTGTGGCCTTTCCACCTTCACCTGCTTTAGCCAAACACTTGGACTACAAATACAGTTCAAAATGTTGTTGGCTTACAAACTAGAGGTTTTGCTGAGTCATTGTTTCTAGGTTAAAAGCATTATGTACACAGACAACAAGAGTTTTAAAAGTAATTTTTTGAGAACCTCGTTCCAATAAGATACATTGTCATATTGCTTTTTTTGAGTGGTAATTATATGCTGCAGTTACATAAATCCCATGACACATCTCTGCAGCATGTATTTGCACATGATAAATATACAAAACAATATTAGCTGTACTGTGGCTGAGTTGCTGAGGAAAGGACTCAGTAACAAAGACAGTGAAGTGTAAAAAGTCATACATTAGTCACATATGAAGCTAGAACTAACAGTTCCTGGACCCTGGCCCAGTGTACTTTTCTTTCGGCCAAAGGGCAAATTCGAGGGTAAAACAGAAATAAAAAGTTTAAATATGTCCATGGTTACTTGAATTCCAGTGTTGAATATGTGACCTAGCATACACATGACTCAAGAGATGCAGAGGAATTTGGGAGAATGTGATGAGTACTGGTACATTTTGAAAAGTTAGGAAGTGACTAACAAGTACTGCTATGCACTTGCAAATAATTGTTTTCCAGAGATTTATAATTTATTCCATGATTTTCATGGCACATCCCATCATGATCTCCAGCTCCAGTCCTGATATCCCCACTAAGTCCCTTGTTTAGTCATTCCTTCTTCCCTTTCTCCTCACTAACCCCGGAATCCTACTGTCTCCCCATCATAAATTCTTGACCAAGTTTTTCTTTCTTTCTACAAGCTTCCAGTTCCTTTTTCTACCAGGTTTTCTCAGCAGTTTCCTCATGTATCAATCAGCTTCACACCCATTTGTACCTCGCATTTCTATCAGGCAGCTTCATCCTCTACCTGTAACAAAAAGGAAAAAAAAGGGAGGATAAAACCCCAGGAAAAACAAGCTCTTGTCCTGATCTGTAAAATCCCAAAGCTGCGACTGTAGGTAGGAAAAGCTCTGTCATTCCTGGCTGAGAGTATTGTTGCACCCTTTGGAATTCAGGTGCAAAGTGCTAGTGAGTCCCTCCTGAGCACTGATGAAGAGATTTTTCAAAGACTTGGACGCTGGTCAAGCTTGGAAGGCTTTTCACTGAACACGGGAAAGGACATATCCATTGCACAGAAATTGTCGCCTTACAAATTTCAGACCACTTCTCCAAGGTGTGAAGTGCTGCAGCTGTTCAGAGAAAAAGTTGTGAAAAGACACAAACCCATGTAATTTGTCCATGACTTTGGAGGAGACAGGGAGGGAGGAAGGGAGTGAGGGAATGAAGGAGGAATCAAGGGAGAGAGGGAAGGAAAGGTGATTTGGTCTGCAGCAGACACATGTAACTGTATAAAGTTCAAATGTGTGAAATTTCAATGGTAAAATAGCAAACAGTTAAAGCACTGCTAAGTTATAGCAACAGAATATCGGGTATTATAGATAGTGTCAGGCAAACTTGCTCATAGTTGATGCTATCAGCACCACCTCTTACTGCAATTCACACATAGTAAACTCATACTTTTTCTGTCATAGTTAGGTTTTATGTTCCTGAAACACATCATAGGGTGATATTTTTCTTGAAAGCTCATTGCCAAAAAAATCTTGCTGTTGATCCTTGTGTTTTAAATATCAGTTTACCATTTTAAAATTAGTGCTGTGTAAACAACAGAGGAATTAATATGATACTGTGGGAAATTCTAACCCATTCATGTACCAAGGTTTCATCAGATTGCTAAATGCAGGAGCTTCAGCTATGACTTTAAAATCATTGACACTTCTTTCTCTGTGGGCCTGACCTTGCAAATTATCAATTGCCTTCTACGAAGCAGCCCCCAAATCTGTCAAAATCTTGTGAATCAGGTACTCAGCCCCTGGAGTACTGAGCTTCAATACATCAATTTTATTTGGATTCTGTGTTTGGTCTCTTAGAAGTCCAGTCTTTTGTCCTTATAATTTATGTTCTTGTATATTCAGTTTGCAGACACTGTTTCTGTTGATCACTTAAACCTTTGGCATGACTCCGAGTAAAACATGCAGCATTATGCGCTGCATACCAGATGTGGATTAACTAAATGGTGCTTGTGTTCCTAGAAATCAAGATCCAAAAATGTACTTATGCATAATCATTCGATATAGCAAACCATATTTTAACATGGGATCTATTTAATCAGCCATTTGCCAGATCAGGGAAACATAGTTTTACGTGGTAAATTAATCTGTATGAGATAATCTGTATTTTTCAGATTTTCCCACGTGCTTATTTTAAATGGCGTAAGTTTTTTCAATTTTTTCTTTCATCTGGAGGATCACAAAGTGCTAGACAAACTATAGCATTAAGCAGTAGAACATTTCTATGATGAAATGTGGCAAATACTCAGTGACAAACAGGAAATCTGTGTACCATTTAAAGACAAATTTAAAAACCAACCACAACAACAAAAAAAACCCAACCCAGGATCAAGTTGAAACTATTGGGATGATTAACTCCCTGGATGTGAACCTTTGACTCACCTTGTACCGTTCTGATATTTTAACTGAAGAATTCTGTTTGCTTGCAAAAAGGAGGGGGTAGCACTGGGGAAGCCAGGCAAAGTCCTGAGCAGGCGTGCACTGTGTGAAGATCCCTACAGAGCTCTGCTAGTGCCTCTCGGGCCTGACTTTATTTATGGCAGATGCTGCAAGGCAAGCTCAGTTCTGGGTAGTTTTGCAATGTGAACAATCACGCCGCAGAAAGCAGCGTTACTATTCTTTGTAACTAATAATTATTCTCGGTTTAATGGAGCTTTACAAAATACACATTGAAATACATTCATTGCCATGCAGGCTCTCAAAATCAAATGGATCTAGCTGTGGTGAAGGCAGAATCTGCCCCTCTTTCTGGGGCAGTCTGTCATGCACTTTGAGAAAGGTTTTCAAGGAGGAAAGAGTGGTGGTGTGGACAAGATGCTGGAACGGCTCCAAACACAGCAGTATGGCAGGGCTGTCGCTTTTCTGGTGGCACCTGGCAGTTTTGCTGAAGACATCCTTGTGCATGTCTCTGCTTCTGAACTAAGAGCCTGGGTAGATGAGCTCCCGGGGTACAATGCCCACATTAACCTCTTTGCTTCCTGACCAAGACTCCCGAGCTTCCCATTCCTCCAGATCCCACGGCCAAAGCCTGCAAATACTACAAAACCCTCCGCTCCTTTCATCTACACCTTTTTACCTCCAACTCTCTTTTCCACTGGCAAGTCTCCCATTCCTTTCAGCTTCCCAACTCTCATCCGTCAGCCCTGCACAGCTGCAGGGCCCCCAGCGAGGAGCCTCCTACTCCGTATAACCTTTACCCTGTCCCTTCCTAACTCTCCCCGCCGAGAGCTTCCACCCCAGCCTGCCACTCCTCCTGCTCTGCCCATCCAGCCGCTGGTAGTCCCCCACCTGCTGCATTCCCTTGCCTTCTTCTTGGCTGCCAGGCCCACCTGTGCATGTTCCCTCCTTACTGACCCACCAAGCAAGGCTTAGCTCTTCTTCTGATAGCGTTTCACAAGTGCAGGCTCCAGATGTGCTTCCTGGGAGTCCTCTCTGAGGGCAGAATCGGAGGATGTATTCTGGAAAAAAAAGGCGTGTAAATAATCCGACTGCAACATAAGAGGAGGCAGGAGGAATCATGAAAAAGAACAGTGTGGAAAAAAAAACCACAAAGAGCATGTATGTAGTGAGCATGGGGAGGGGAGAAATTGAGTTTCAGGACCTGAGAGAAGATAGTGTTGGTATCAGAGACTAAGAGTTCAAGTGATTTTGGTGAGGTCAGAGACAAAGGTAAGGAACAGAGGGAAGGAAACAGATATGCTGAGGCACATCAGGAAGGTTGTTTCATTCTAGTAATTGTGGAAAACTGTGAGGGAAAGGTAGGACTCATGTTTTATTTGCTTTCACCTAAACTAGACTCAACAGCATTATCCTGTGCTGGAAGGAGAATGTGTTTGGCCAAGAACAAAAGTTGTAATCTGTGGCATCCAGGAGATCTCATGTTGGACACCACCAGCAGGAGTCTGCTGGATATGATGCCACTGCCTTTCAAACACAAAAGCATTTGCTTTTCAAAAATGTCTTTATGAGCCACTGATAAGTCCAGGCAAAGAGAGATTTGACAGGCACTTTGCAAAGTGTCACAGCCGCTGGTGCTTGGCAACAGCACACCCGTGTTGTGACACAGCTGCACAAAGCTTGCAGCTACGTCCCTATGGCCTCGGTAGGGACAGATGATTTTAGCCTCCTAATCCACACCAACAGCTGACTCTTGACTCTTTGTTACGTATCATGCAATCGCATGACTGCACTCGCTGTATCTATTGTCTGTGTCCTGGTTATTTCTGTAGCTACAATCCTAGGTCTGTGTGGATAGCTTTCAGATACTCTTTACACTGTAACTTGCCTTTTTTGCTTCTGGCTTCCATTGTCGTGACACTAGAGGGTGACAAAGATCCAAATGAGAACCACAATGGAACCATTTAGAACTGGAAACTTGAAATCCAGAGGAATTTCTTAAAACTAACAAGTCTTCCAGTAGAACAGGCATGAAAATTCAACACTGCTAATGGCAATTTAGTAGAAGCTAGTGACACTTAATGGAAGCTTGTTTGATTCAGATCAACCCTGAACCAAATTGTTCAAAATTAAGAAGGTGGTAACCAGATTTTCTGGGACTTTTCCAGGACAAAGTTGAAAAGAATGGAGTGGTATTGCAAATTTGAAGTAGTGATGGGAAATCTGCATTTTTAGAAGGTGTGAAATAGAAAGAAGAGAAAAACACATAATCAAATTTAGGCACTAAAAGTACTGTTTCTAATATGAACAGCAGTTTTCAGGTATAGAATTATATAGAAAAATAAAACTTTTCTGTATGTAATATTGTTTACAAATGTGAATACATTGGTTAGGAAGTGCAAAAGGCCCAGTTCCTGCCTTTACACCACTGAAGAAACCAACCTCTTTTTCTAAAACAGTCTCATGCTTTGCTACTGCATTTTTATGGACATACAATTTATTTTGCACATGAAAACAGGGTTTGGATATCTATTGGTCTCTTGTAAACACATATATGGCAAGAGATTCAGGATCAAATCAACCATGTTTTCACTTCCAAATGCTGTAGCAATCATGTCAGGCCTTGCATCACTTAAAATGCAGTCCATTATATATGTTAAATATTTAAATTATTTTAAAATAGTAAGAAACGCTCTGTTGAGTTCATTTCCTTAAGTGTATTTGCAGATTCAGAGTAACTATTTAAGTGGAATTTGCACTCTATTACCAGCTCCCAGGGCCTTATCATGAAATTTGATAGAAACTGTAATAATGTACCAGCACTCAGAAGTGTGTAAATCTCAGCTTTCATTTCTGCAAAATATTTCCAGGCTGCAAGACAGTGGAAAAGGAGTGGAAAAAAATGAACCTAAATTTCCAGCATCTGAAGTGTAATGAAGAACCTCCCTTTGTTATTTTAAAATGTTATTTTAAATTTTATTGTTATTTTAAAATTTTTCAGGCAGTCTTGTGATGTTTGGGCTCTCATTCATGACTCTCGGGGCTTGCTGTTGGCAATACGGCATGCAAATGGCATCGGTCTGTGCTAGCGGGGATTGCTGACTGCAGTGAGGGATTTACCCCACCCTTTAAAATGAGCAAAAGATGTGTAAAACCAGTCTGATGGAAACTTTGGGAAGAAATAAGAGATTTGGTTAAAGATTCTGGCTGCTCTAAGCACTTGGCCAAAAGCAACGATGTTTAGTGGTCAGAATAAGACACAGACTGTAACATTTGCTGTCGCCAGAACCGAGCCAGTACTTCGCCTAACAGAGCCAAACCGCCTTTGCCCTCCCCTCGCCCTCTGCACAGGCGCCCTCCTGGGAGACACAGCAGTTTTAGGCAGATAGGCTGGGATGCCATTTGTGTGGCATCTGTGCACAAGACAAAGTAAAGGTTAGAGAGAAGGTGCGCTTCCCCCGAGGGAGGAGGAAAGCCCCACACGGGCTGCGATGTGCATGTTCCCCACTCTGGGTAGCCAGGGAGAGGGGCCGGTCGCCTCCTTTGGGGCCCCATGTGCTTGTTGGGTGAAGCAAAGAGGGCAGGACCCTGGTGTAGGATATGGGAGTGGAAGAGAGGCCCTTGGCATGCTTTCATAGTCCACCTTTTGCTTCACTTTTCTCTCTAAAATAGTATTCCTGCCGTAAAAACTTTTGTAATGTGTTTTGAGATCCTTATGGTCCAACAGAAACACTGGTAAAAGCTGGAGAGGAAGAAGTTACTGTCATAGACGTGTGTAGGCTGAGCAACAAGGCCTGAAGTCCTCCCGTCTAACTGCAGGTTAGGCCATGGGTGTGTTGGGGCTGTAGCTGCCTTTGGTCTCCGGATAAACAGTGACTGGAGAGTGACTGGAGCCTTTGGGCTTGAACCGGCCCTTCTGACCAAGTCTGTCATTTGTCTTAGTGCCGTGATTTCCACTGAAAGATACACCAGAAAGCATTCTCAAGAAAATATAGTTGTACCAGTTGTTTTGTGCAATCTTTTCGGTGTACTAGCAGCCCTGACTGATTCTCAGTAGTGAAAAATGAGGGGGGAGCCACCCGGCAGTTGGTCTAAGAGGAAGAGAGGGAGTTGCCTTCACGCAGTGCAAGGACTCAGCCATAGGAAAAGCAGGCAATAGCAATTAGATAATCACATAGATGGTATACCCACTGGTGGCTTTGGTGCAGTAAAGAGCAATACTACTAATGTGCTCAAGATGCTGTCCAGAGAGAACAATCTGCATTGGTATCTTAAAGACTGTGTCCAAGGGCACATAAATGGAAGTCAATGAAAAGGGAAGTAACTCAAAGCTCAGGGCAGGTGGGGAGCGTGTGATTTTGCTATGAGATCTGGGCCTCTGACTTGTATACACAGGACGCTCAGAAGAACTGTAGGTAAGAGATGCCAAAAAACGTGGTTAAAATAATGCTGTTGAGGAGAATGGAAAGGCATTTGTGTTTGTTTTGCTTGCAACTTTTTTGTTACACTGTTTTCTTTATTTTATTAAGCCACTCAGGCTATGGGTAGGTATGTGGAGGATCATGAGGTATCTGAGATACCTGTTATAAGTTTAGCAGCCCCATGGGCTGGGAAGTGCTGCTTGTGAGGCTGCACGCTCGCTGCCGATGGGGAGGAGCGCAGAGCCCTGCCCCCCCTCGCAGAGAGCAGATGGCAGAAGAACCCCCCCAGGAGCCGGCTGTGGTCCAGATAGCCACCCTCATGTAGGAGCTACTGGGCCAACTCTGCTGCTGTTGTCGATGTTACAAAGCAGTAGACCACCAGATTTTTCAATGTGTGCTGTGAAAGTCTGTTTTTACTCACACAAATGGGAAGGGCTTTGTTGTGTTTGAAACAAGCCTCCAGTGCAAGGCATGAATGCAACATCTTGCCAGTTTGTTTTATTCAACAAGCTTATTTTCTTTTGCCATTTAAAGGAAAATGCCTACTTCCTCTCAGACAGTTCCTGTCTGTGGCTATTCTATTTTTCAGTAGGAAGATGGAAGGCTTTTTTTTCCCCTCAGTCTCCAGACGTTTGCGTTTTGCTTTCTTTCTCCTAATTCTTCAGTACTTACCTGCCAAAAAATAACTGCCAGTATATTTTTTTTCTTTGACCATTGTTCGTGAGAGATTAAAAATAATTATCTGTATCTTGAAATGTAGAAATCTAGAATATTCTCCACCTTCCTCTGAGTGACATTATGCTTTGGCATGGGTTACAAATTGTTCGTAGCATTATTAATGTCAGTAATTAAAAAGTTTACCTAATCCTATGCTTTGCATAGAAACAATGCAGACACAGCATATTGCTCCAGGAACATATCAAATATGGTTCTAAAGATATTTAATAAAAATATCGAGAATGTATAATACAGAAAATCAATAAGGACCTTGTAAACCCTGAGTACATCTGCTTTTTAGAATCTGACAGTAGGAAGATGATACATTTACTGGTTTTGATTTCTACAATTATTTTAAGAATCCAACTATTTTTTAAATGATCTGAATAAGCATTGTGCTAAACTGCACATAATCTCATGGTGATAAATTTCTTAAATTCATCACTGTCATCCCGTCTTGTGCCACCAGCTTGAAAACTTTGATCTTGAGCTTATAAGTCAAAGATAAAGCCACTAAGAAGAGGTTGTTTCATAACTACCTAGTGATTTGATGGTTAGTGTCATGATTCTTTGCTGACATTTACCATTTGTCATCATTGTAGCCTTTGTGAACTGGATCTTCTGTGGTCCGTAGTCTTCATGTTGTGTCAGAAGCATAATTCATATAAGATTGGTAACGGGGACTTTGTCTGCTTTCAGAAAGATCCATAGAGGGAGCAGAGCAGCTTAATGGGTTTGTGACATCTCTTCTACCCTCTGGCTTAGGAGTATAGGGCAAGCGGATCAGGCTCTACATATGGATGTTAACAAGTCTATGGGGCCGGATGGGATCCACCTGAGGGTACTGAGGGAGCTGGCGGAGGAGCTTGCCGAGCCGCTCTCCATCATTTACCAGCAGTCCTGGTTAACTGGGGAGGTCCCGGACGACTGGAGGCTCGCCAATGTGACGCCCATCTACAAGAAGGGCCGGAAGGAGGATCCGGGGAACTACAGGCCGGTCAGCCTGACCTCGGTGCCAGGGAAGATTATGGAGTGGTTCGTTTTGAGGGCGCTCATGAGCCATGTCTGGGACAACCAGGGGATCAGGCCCAGCCAGCACGAGTTCATGGAAGGCAGGTCCTGCTTGACCAACCTGATCTCCTTCTATGACCAGGTGACCCGCCTCATGGATGAGGGAAAGGCTGTGGATGTGGTCTACCTGGACTTCAGTAAAGCCTTTGACACTGTCTCCCACGGCATTCTCCTAGAGAAGCTGGCGGCTCACGGCTTAGACAAGTACACTCTTCGCTGGGTAAAAAACTGGCTGGACGGCCAAGCCCAGAGAGTTGTGGTAAATGGAGTTAAATCCAGTTGGCGGCCGGTCACGAGCGGTGTTCCCCAGGGCTCAGTACTGGGGCCGGTCCTGTTCAATGTCTTTATCAACGATCTGGATGAGAGGATCGAGTGCTCCCTTAGTAAGTTTGCAGATGACACCAAGTTGGGCGGGAGTTTTGATCTGCTGGAGGGTAGGAAGGCTCTGCAGAGGGACCTGGACAGGCTGGATCGATGGGCTGAGGCCAACTGTATGAGGTTCAACAAGGCCAAGTGCCGGGTCCTGCACTTGGGCCACAACAACCCCAGGCAACGCTACAGGCTTGGGGAAGAGTGGCTGGAAAGCTGCCCAGAGGAAAAGGACCTGGGGGTGCTGGTTGACAGCCGGCTGAACATGAGCCGGCAGTGTGCCCAGGTGGCCAAGAAGGCCAATGGCATCCTGGCCTGTATCAGAAATAGTGTGGCCAGCAGGAGCAGGGAGGTGATCGTGCCCCTGTACTCGGCACTGGTGAGGCCGCACCTCAAATACTGTGTTCAGTTTTGGGCCCCTCACTACAAGGAGGACATGGAGGTGCTGGAGCGTGTCCAGAGAAGGGCAACGAAGCTGGTGAAGGGCCTGGAGCACAAGTCTTATGAGGAGTGGCTGAGGGAACTGGGGTTGTTTAGTCTGGAGAAGAGGAGGCTGAGGGGAGACCTTATCGCGCTCTACAACTACCTGAAAGGAGGTTGTAGCGAGGTGGGTGTTGGTCTCTTCTGCCAAGTAACTAGCGATAGGACAAGAGGAAATGGCCTCAAGTTGCACCAGGGGAGTTTTAGACTGGACATTAGGAGAAATTTCTTTAGTGAAAGAGTGGTCAGGCCTTGGAACAGGCTGCCCAGGGAAGTGATTGAGTCACCATCCCTGGAAGTATTTAAAAGACGTGTAGATGAGGCGCTTAGGGACATGGTGTAGTGGGTATGGTGGTGTTGGGTTGACGGTTGGACTTGATGATCTTAGAGGTCTTTTCCAACCTTAATGATTCTATGATTCTATGATTCTATGATATGCTTTGGCTGCATGAGAGGTCTACTGGGAACTGCTGCAGTCAAAACACATTGGAAGTCTGTAGCAGCTCTGCGTTTGGAAAGGGAACCTTCAGCAGAGTCAAAAAAAAAAAAGAGAAACAAAGGTGCTGCACATCCATTTTCTCCCTTCCCTTCTGCATGAGCATTAAGTGCAGGTTGGTGAGAGTGGAGGATGCTGTCCCACAGACAAAGTTGTCTGATGATGCTTTTCAGGATTCTTAAATTCATGATACTACTAGATCTAGGGGTAATGTCCCTATCATCTTACAGATCCTTCTCTTAAACAAAGCCAAAGGAGTGAACAAATTCAAGTATGCTAGAAGAAGCCATTGTGGAAATCTTGTGGATCGACAGAAACATTTGGGAAAGTTTCAAAAAATGGATGACAAGTTAATGTACAAAATTCCATGAGCCAAATCCTCATCTGGTTAATATAATTTTTTTTCTATGAAACTGAAACCTCTAGATTCATTAACACCAGATGAAGATCTGGTCCTTGTCTGAATTTTTCCAGGCAGGCAGCTATTACTTTTGCCCTCAAATACTAGCCCTATTCCTTCAATAAAACAAGGCAGCCAAAAATTCAGAAGTAAGGGAGAGGGATATAGGGGGAATTTCAAATTCAACCCAATAGTGAAAAGTTGCTTCAATCTAATCTGGAGGAATAACTACTGCTTCTCCGTAATGGTCACATTAAGATGGTAAATTAATTAGATCATAAGTGTAATTGATGGCAATTGATATGATTGACTGCTGTCAATGCATAGGTTTTGTTCAATGTCTCATGTTTTCAAAAGAATATGAAGTCTTCGTTGTTACAAATATACAGCGTAGTTGATATTAATAAGAAAATACAATTTCTTGTTTGCCCCTTGCCTGCAAGCAATGGAAAAATCCTGCTGGTTTTCCAAAAATAATTCCACTGAATTTTGAGAAATCTGGCTAGGGTCTGAAAAGCCTCTTTTCAATGAAAAAAACCCAACATGGGGAAAAGTCAATTTTATTTTTTCCCTGGTGATACTCTGCTGAGACTCTCCGAGCAAAACTAAGAAGTTACTGTGGTAATTGTACAAGCTGCAAGATGCTGTTCCTCAGAAAAAGACCTTCTTAGCGTTCAAGGGACATTTCTAATGCCTATATGCCAACATCTTGCTTTTTGTAATGCATTTCTTGTAGCTTTTAAAATGGATCTTTTGCAAATGTTCTTAATGCAAATCTAAACCCACATATTTCCTCTAGTTCATATAAGCTTGACAAAGTTACACAGACTCTTTCCTCTGTCTGGTGGTCTGTGTGAGAAATATTGTCTATACTGCATCTTATCACTACGTGACACCCACTGTACTTCCTGTGTTATGTCCTGACACATATACATCAGTATGTACATTTGGTTAGATTAATATACACATTTATTAGTGGATAACAAGCGCCTTTAAAATAATGGGTTCCTTCAGAAAGTCTTAGGGATCTGGACTGCATAGAGAAAACCCAATAACTCAGAGTCGGGATAAAAACTTTGAGCCCTGGATCATTGAAATGCACAGGAATACGTGAGAAACTCTAAACACTGCATGGGTCTTTGTTGTAACATGTAGAGCCAAGTAAGGTCAGTGGAAGTTTTTCCCTTGACTTCAGTGATACCAAGTAAAAGAGATGACAGACTGAAAGGAATCTGTGTGTTTTATAGCTTTGGAATTACCCAAGGAATTCACTTATCAGTAAAAATTTAACTGTTGAACATCATCAGACACATTGAGTAGTGTTCTCATCTCAAGACCACATTATATCCAACTTGTGTCAGATACTGTTTTTTCATAATTATTTTTCAAGAATTAAATAAAAGGACTTTGTCTGGGATTCTGAGTCTGTTAGCAGAAGGCCTCAGAACACAACAGCTGCTTGGAGGGGTTTCCTGAAAGGCTTTGTTCAAAGTGAATCAAAGCCAAACAAAACATTACTAAGACCGAATTAGTACTAGCTACAAAATAGGATGTTTAAGAAACCACACGTACATATCAGGCACTTAAGAGCTGATCACGGACAAGATAAAAGACATGCAAAAGCAGCCAACTTGTGTGAAATACTCCTACCCTTCCTGCCTGCTTTCCCAGACTAATATCACACCGTCCGCCCATGTCACGGAGCAATCTGAGTCACAGTGATTAGTAATGGTGACCCTGCCAGGCAGAACCACCGTTTTGGTCACCTCTCATCCAAGCATCCATTTCCTCCTTAAAATAGTAGCAGTAGTGAAAACTCTGGATGGCTTCATGGACTCTCTGACCCTTATTTCTTTTTCTTTCTTTGGTGTATATGGAAAAGAATTAAGCTTCTATGAAAGTTATTTTATTTCTGTGTTTGTGGGTTTTTTTTTTTTTTTGATTGTTTGCTCTGATTTCTGTGCCAAAAAGCCTTTCTGAGGATGAGTTCAGTGTTGTCCTCCTGAAATAAGTGCAGTTTTTAGGGCAATACAGCGGAAATTCCACCTGCCAACCCAACCTATTTATTTCTCCATCAGAAAAATCAATGTAGGATCAAATAAAACCCCAGTAAATTGTAGTGAGGCTGCACAAAGAACTTCACGATTATTTCATAACTAATAAGATCAAAAAGCCTTTTGAATATGTTTACTTGATAATTTGTTGCTAGTAAATGGTAAGATATAAATAGCATCTGGTAAGGTCTCCACAAGGCCAACTTGGGCCAGGCTGCTGCCTGGCAATGTCAGTGTCCTGGTTTCAGCTGGGATGGAGCTGATTTTCTTCCTATTAACTGGTATAGTCCTGTGTTTTGGATGTAGTATGAGAATAATGTCGATAACACACTGATGTTTTAGTTGTTGCTAAGTAACCTTTACGCTAGTCAAAGACTTTTCATCTTCCTGTGCCCTGCCAGGTGCACAGGGTGCTGGGAGGGAGCGTGGCCGGGACGGCTGGCCCACCTGGCCAATGGGCTGTTCCATACCGTATGACGTCATGCTCAGCATATAAGGCTGGGGGAAGAAGAAGGAAGGGGGGGACGTTCGGAGTGATGGCATTTGTCTTCCCAAGTAACCGTTACGCGTGATGGAGCCCTGCTTTCCTGGAGATGGCTGAACCCCTGCCTGCCCATGGGAAGTAGTGAATGAATTCCTTGTTTTGCTTTGCTTGTGTGCGCAGCTTTTGCTTTCCCTATTCAACTGTCTTTATCTCAACCCGTGAGTTTTCTCACTTTTACCCTTCCGATTCTCTCCCCCATCCCATTGTGGGGGGAGTGAGCAAGCGGCTCTGTGGGGCTTAGTTGCTGGCTGGGGTTAAACCACGACAGTCAGATATCTAAACATGAAAGATAGGGGCTCTCCATAGCCTTAAGGTATTAACAGCTCAGAAATAATAATATTAAAAAAAAAAATCAAGACCTGAGTCTTCAATTCACAATATTTGTTGAAGTATTGTGAGACTTCTGCAAATAAAATATGACATCACTTTTTGTTTTCTGCTGCTATAGTTGTTGCCATCACTGTGCTCAAGAAAGATATTTTTCCTAAGAACCAGCCCTGTTTCTAAACCAGTAAATACCAGTTCACGTACCTCGATAGAATAGTGACAAATGGGATGTAGCCATTCCCAAACAGACAGTTCATTTGGCTTTGTTTCATGCAGTGAACTCTTGTTATTGGCAGGGAGTTGTCCATAAAAATGTAGGCTAAAAGTAAAAGTACATGTCAAGTCCTTTTGGAGTGTTACAAAATTTGGAATTGCTAACAGGTTCCTTACAAATAATACCTGCATATGATTAATACAGTTCTTCACTGTTGTCACAGATCTCTCTACAACTCATGCAAAAATGCCTCTGGCTGAAGTACATAATTAATGGCACCATAAAATCTTATTCTGTAATATCAGGAAATGATTTATTACTGCAGATACATGCATTCATCCAGAAAAGAATAAATTCTTGTATTGGAGGCACACTGTGTTAGATAAAGTAATTTGGTAAAATTATCCTTGATACTCTTCAGGTGTTTATATGAGAACTTTAATGAAAGTTAAATGAAATCACCTTTTGGGATGGTTGCTTTTTTTCGTATTTATCTGGGTAGACTAAATACAAAGAAAAGAAAATTAATAAGGATGAAACTTCTCAAAATTCTTGTCCATTTAGAGAAAGCTAGGTTTAGTCTTTAAAAGGCACGCATTGATAATCAAATATATAGGCCAGTTACATTTCTGATTTCATCATTATGGAAAAATACTGTAATATGCCCATTATATTCTGTGTTTTTTCCCAAAATACTTAATAATTAATCATTACCAACAGTTTCAATGTGGAAACAGATGTCTTTCTCCACGTCACTATGGTATATTTCAATCCCCATGAAGGAAAATCACTACCATAAGATAAGCAGTTCTACACAGCAGTTCCGCAAAGCCACAAAAACTCAGTTTATTTGCCTTTTTTCATCCAAAGTATCTGAAAAAAATGTTGATTTCTAAGTCTATCATCTCAGGCATAGTTTCTTCCCAAAAAGGAAGTTTAGGTCTCTGAATATCATGTGCAATAGTCTGTGCTGGAGTTTGGACACAGTAAAAATGTCATGTACTTACTGTCCCAAGACGTGACATAGCAGCCTATTACTTTTTGTGATACTGCCTATTCCAAAATTCACTGAAGTCAGTGGAAATGTTACCACTGATTACATGAGTTTTGGAACAGATTGTGTATGTCTTCAAGCCGGTTAAGGTTCTGCCTAAGGAAAAATTACAGGAATATGATTCTATTTTGAGAAATTAAGAAAATGCCGGTTTTAAGAGATTTCCATGTAACATTTTTTGCTGGACAACTGAGTATTTAAAACAAGACTAAAAAAAAGCTGAGATGAAGAAAGAGTCATCTGCTTACCAGATTGCATACTTTTCTGCTCTATCTTCTTATTATTTTATTCTCCTAAATGACAATTTTCTTTATAAATATTTAATGTCTATAAATATTCAAATGTCAAGGAAGAAAACTAAGGGAATTATTTGACTAATATTTCAATACTACTAATATTTTGCAAATAATTAATTTAATTAAAATTATTCAGTAAGGCTTAATTAAATATAAGTAAATTCTGGGATTTGCATTGCAAGATTTAATTGACTTCTTTGACTTACTAATAAATACTTCCCTTTTCTCACATACAGTAGATCAGAAAACTGCTGGAGGTAAACTTCTGAAATATAGAGAATTGTCTGAGCTTCATGACATCAATTATAGGCTAATTATTCTGGCCTGTTTAATTTCTGTTGGTTCCAACCAGTATTGTAATGTCCATGTTTTGCAATGGTATCAATAAATACATTAATGCTAAAGCAATAAATATAATACATTAAATTTATGGCAGGTCATTCCTAATGAAATAGATATAAATGAAATAACCTTTTTCGTGTCTTTATGATTAATAAGATATTATATAAAATGAAATTTGCCATTAGAAAATGATACGTTTTTCATGTGTCATGTAAATAGCAAGATTACCATACAGAAATTCCACATATGGAGAGCAATCTGTCATGATGATCTTTTTCACTAATAAGTACATATGGTTTTTCCTCATGTTTTCTCTGAACACTTGTACCTAACCCACAGCATTCCAGAGCAATCAGATATTGTGGCAACAAGCCCACACACAAAAAAGTAGAACTTTGCTTACGCAGGGAAATCAAAAATTTGCTATCATATGAAGTTTTTTTCCTAGGAGGACAAGGAGCAAAAACTTCCAACTATTTTGAAGAATGAAGATTGATCAGCCATAAAAAGGATTGCGAAATGGAGTTGCCTGTGATAACAGAGAACTGGACTAGATGACTCAGTCCTGTATTCCTGTTTAGGACAAGTCTGATTTAGTGTATAGAAAATAGCTTAGGGACCCTCTAAGAGTCAGCTGAAAAGGAATTGAATAAAGCTAACTACAGTTTTATTCATTTTCTATATGTAGGCAGGAACTAGTATATTTGGTGTATGTTAAGACTTGTATTTCATTTCTTCTCATGAATCGCAATAAAGTATGGCTTTATAATTACTTATGCATGAGTTCGCAAGCCATGAGCCTCCTAAAAAGGAAGTTATTTTCTTCTCTTTTACTTGGATGGTAATGTAAACTGTACAGTGTGAATGGAGCCCAAGTTTTGGCATTATTGCATTCGCTGCTGCTACAGTTGTGGTATTACTTTGACGCTTGGTGATGCCGCAAGCACATAGGGTACCAGGGTCTGTCCCTGAAGAGCCTTTGAATCTATGTGTGCAAGTCTCTGTAGGAACCTCAAGAAAAAGAAGGCCCTTAAAAAAATCTGACATGCCAAGGATATAAAACTGTAGAGATCAGTTCTGTGATACAGAGGCTACCTCCTGGTGAGGCTGGATAGGCAAGAAGAAAATCTCTGTGGGCTTACTTGCACCTAGGGTCCCAATCAGCTAGACTGAGGGAATTTTCTACTCTTCCTCAAGAGTAAGTCACACAGGGGGAGTTCGTGGAGTCTGTTGCATTTCAGTCCCGTTCTTCAGGGTTACCAAGGAACCTGCAGCTGAGTAAAACCCAGAAAAGAACAGCTTTTCTTCCAACCAGCAGGTTCATGGCTAGCCCATCGGGCATTCATCCATCAGCTGCCAGTCCTTTGGTAGTAGAGATCTGTAAGACACTTCCTACCAAAGGTCTGGGATGAAAGGGAAGAGGGGAAAGAGGAGGTTATCAATCTTGCTGAAATGCTAACTGGAACTGAGAGATTTGGGACATGGATGAGAATTGCAGTCTCAGTGGACATACTTCTGGGCAGCACCTAGAGAATATATCACTCAGCTCTGAAGCCAAATCCAGATAAACAAAAGGAAATAAGGCATGTCTTCCATGCTCATACCCTTGCATCAGGCAGAAGGATGATCCTGAGGAAATATAATGTGTACTGTTGCAGTGTCTGTATCAGTTTATTTCCTGTTGCTTTTATGCAATGACAAGATTTTGATAATGTTAACTTTGCATCCAATTTTGTTACTCTTCATCCTTTCTCATGTGTTTACATAGCAATATATAGCATAGTCAAAACAACTTATTAACAAACACAAGAGTCCAAACCATGCACTTTTGAAAGCCATTGCAGCCTTTATCTGCTTGCTAACAAAGAGTGAAAGCACACACGGAAGTTTGATGTGCACAGGATTCTGTCTGTTCTCTTTCCTCTGGATTTTTCGGTATGAATATTCGGGCAATAGGTTGTAGCTCATGTGCTGATTGCCCTAAGTGGGTGACCCCAAGGCTAGGAAGGAACTGCTCCTTTGCTGTGTCCACTCCTCTACACTCATCACCTGGTGGTGTTTGAGGAACCATATTACCTTTCTCTTCTCTCTCCAGGCTTTCTTCCTCTTTCTCCCTGTGTCCTGCTCCTCTCTCTTGTCTCCTTGTGCAGCTGGCTTGTGCCCTGTTCTGTGCAGTGGGCCATCTCAATCTTCCCCTGTCACAGTTGAGGTTCCTCTCCTTGTGAGCATTATGTAGATGCCCACCTACCCCAGCAAAAGATTTTTGCCTGCTAGCTGGAGAGCAAATGGAGACATGGAGAAGGCTGCTGATGTCAGGACATGGTGAGAACTGGCTGTGTTGAGGGTGACAACAAGGCAGGCAGGGCAGGGGCCTCACTGACAAGGGTCCAGTCCCACACAGTGAGAGCAACTGCCACATGAAATTAGCCTCTGCTGACTAGCTCTGCATTATCCCAGACTATATCTGATATCTGATCTAGTTTGTGTAAAGCTGCCTTGAGTATCTCAACTGAACTCTCCAATCCGCAGTTAGATGTTCACCATATCACAGCATTTAGCAGAGCTGGGCTTGGACCGGGGCGTTTTCCAGCCCATCCCTTGAAGTGGCTGTGTCCAAGGCTACTAGAGGGAGAGCTAAAATCAGAGTGCTGCTTATGAATTTCATTCTTTCCAAATATTTTTTATCTGAACAAAAAAAAAAAGAATATGTTTTCCCTGGATTGATGAATTTGTGGAGATAAAGCATAGACTTTGCCTTGTTCCCATTTTCTTTTGTAGGTGACAGTATACATAGCTGACCAAGGCATCCTTTCTCTAAAGTCTGAGCTTTTCATTAGTTTTGCAACACTGCTAGTATGGAGAAGGAGTCCAGATTCCCCATCCATGCCACAAGTACATGGACTGGAGTTAAAGTGCAAGAAAATGGGCTATGTTTCAAGGATCATTATAGTAAATTTTTCTAAGCTGTGCTAGCACTGTTCGGAAACTACAGCAAGACTTCATGATGAAGTACTTACTGCTAACTTAGGCAAACTTGACTGTAATAACAATCCAAACATTTTCACAGGATAAACAAATGCTGTGAATATTAGATTCGGTTGTTATGTCTAATTTGAAGTCATGTCTAGAAAACAAAATGAATGTGTCACTAGATCAAGAAAGCAACAGACTACCAAAGTTTTTTTTCCTCACCAACTTTTGTCTGAAAATTTGTCACCAGCGATCCAGGCTTTAGTGCTTGTGTCGTAGATGCTTTTATCAGCTCTGGGGGAAAAGTCAAAGTGGAAAAAATTACAAGGCTTGCGTCTGTAGCATTTTATGGATTGACATAAGGTTTATTATTGTTTAGTAATATTAACGGGTTGACATCAAGAGGGAGTTTTATTGGAACTGTTCTAATATCAAGATGCTTCTGCAAACACAAAAATAGATTTAAGACCTTAAGGGTATCCAGGATCATTTCAATGTCACGTACAAGCTTGGCAGTCCTCTTTACTTTGATTTATCTGCTCTCTTGCTGAGTCCATAGTCTCCAAGACTGGAACCTTGCTGATTATCATAGTCTTATGGATTTCACTTGCTGTAAATCAGAGGACTATTTATATAATATTTTCATAAAACATGATTTTTTTATTAAATCATTGTTTATATAATACAAATTATAACAATAGTTATGAATGACTATTTCCTTTAAACTACATAAAATCTTTAATTTCTTTTTTAAATTACCTTTTCTAGAGATTTTGTAACTGCACCAAGTAAACTATAAAAATACTAAACAAAGTAATGGAACACAAATAAATCTCAGCTGACAAAATAACATATAACTTAGGCTATTATTTTCTCTTCCTCTGTTATATTCCTTAAAAAAAAAAAGAACAATAAGGAAATATAATACAGATTTCACATACCTTTCCTGTGTTTATCTAGACTTTTCTTCCATAAAATTTATGACTCCAAGGACTCAAAGATTTCATGCAAGAATTATTTTTGATCAAAAATTTCAGAAACATCCAGTGATTATTTTGTTAGCTGCGTGGAGACCTGTGAAATCAATGGCCATTTCTGAAAACTGTTGCCTGTCAGAGATAATGTTTATGTAGCGTAGTTCTGGTATTTTCTACCTTTCACCATTTTCCCACTATCTGATTTTCACTTCCACTTGAAATATTTTTGAAAGTTATTCTCCTGTTGTTGTGCATTGTCTTCTATAAAACTGTGCCTAAAAAGAAAATTAATGTTTTTCAGCTTTCTACTCTGAGCATTTGGCAGCACCTTCACACCAGTTTCACTGTCTCCTTATACAGCCCAGTTTCTCTTCCCTTGCACACAACAATAAGGGGAAGTAAAACAGTTTTAAAAGCCAAAATATATGTTTGAAATGGCAAGAATGGACGGGGAAGCAGATAGTGTGTGAAAATATGCTTGATATATTTCATCTCTGATCTATTGACCCAAGGTACAACATGCAGAAACACATTTAATGACTTGTTTCTTGTACTGATGATCTAACTGACTTTATTGTCCGTAAATCCTTCCCTAAAACTCACCTCCACCCTTATGTATACCCTGACCTTTGCAAGGCAGCTGGGTTGGGTTCTCTTACCTAATGTAGCCATCTAAAAGGCATTTAAGCGCTAAACTTAGACTAGTTACCTAGGTGCCTTCTGCAGTCAATGGACACGACCACATGCAGAAAGTGATTCAACACATCCTAAAATATTTCATGTATCTGTCTCTCTCCATGGACTATGGCAACAGCCTAGGTGTCTAAGACTGAATGCCTTACTTTTATACAGCTAAAGTTAGGTGAGATAAATCCCATTACTGGCGTTTGCATTGGATTTACTGTCTTGATTGAAATAGTCTTATTGTTTCTTTGTCTGTTCTATCTTGTCTGCAGTAACTATATATAATCTTGTTTATTCTAGACATATGTTCTGTTTTTTTTCTCCTACACATAAATTTTAAGCTCTTTAGGGTAGGAACACAGAATAATCCATAGGCTTTACCCGCCTCCCCCCCCCAAAAATAATAAAAAAAAAGAACAATAAGGAATAATTCTGGTGCCAACGAACAATCATTTAACACATATCCTTTAAGCAATCTATAACTGCTAATTTACGCAGTAGAATTTATGACATCTGTTCATGAAAAAAACCCACAAATAATTTAAAGACTGATGCTGGAAACTCTTACTCTCTCAGTTAGTACTACTGAAGGCAATGGAAAGATTTATATAAATAAGGGTTTGAAATCAGTGAGAAGACATGCAAAAATAAGAATTACTTGCATCAGTAAGATTTCCTGAATTGAGCCTTTAATTTACCATCTGCAAATGTGGCCCAATAAAGATGTATTAAGATTTGCGACCCAGTAGTTACAACTCCAGATTGTGTTATGTGATAGCCCATAATTGAATAAATGCATGGTATTTCTGAAGGATTGTGAAAGGGTATAGAAAGATTGCTTTCTTTACTGTTCTTCTACTGAAATTTCAAATATTTGAATAGTGTATAACTGCAAGCTACTTTTATTCCTTTTCCCATTTTTTAATTAAAATTTATGAAGGCAGGAGCCAGAAACAATATCTCTGGGTACATTAAATAGGAAATTCTTGGCACCTGATAGATTAAACCTTCAACAGTGAAAAATAAGTGTCCTTTTCAGAATGACTAAGGCTATAACAGCTTCTGAAGTTGTTGATTTAAACAATCCATAATGACACTGTCCTCCTGCACTAAACATACTGGATTCTAACAGTCCCCACTCCAGCCTGTAAAATATATCCATTTTGTGCCAATTTTTAGAAGATCCTTCTAATACCATTACAGCTAGCTTAGTCTTTTCTCAAGTTTTCTCATTATAATTCAGAATTTCATAATTTTAGTTGGTTGCAGTGAATACTTTGGCCAGTTGGAATAAAAAGAGGCTTTGTTTCATAGAATCATTTAGAATCATTTAGGTTGTTTCATACGCTTGAAAGAGAGTTATGCTGGAAGGAGTTTGAAGCAGACTCAGAAAGGGCAGTTCCTTCCACCACATCACATGTGAAGTAATAAGCCAGAGAGAACTCCCTTCTTGCAGAGCACAAGAGGCCAGACTTTGTGGAGCACTGAACCACTGCCAGCTCTCAAAATTTCTCAGCAGCTACTGTTCATCCTCAGCATTAAACACGTAGCTGCACATGCTGTTGAACACATCATTTAAGATTGTTCCATGGAGTAACGTCTACCAACTCCAATGGGGACTAGATATTACCCATAATTAAATAAAAATAGTAACCCCCTTGACTACTTATGTAGTAAGTATTTTAAATATCGTATTACTCAGCAAGAAGAGTTTGTAAATATTGAAATGATAGGTTACTATCTATCTGATTGAAACATCTACTAATAAATGTGTCTGTGTATTGAAAATCCCTGGATCAAACTGGTATTTTTCAAGAGTTCAGAAACCTTGTGCCTGCCTCCATAGAAACATTTTAAATCGAATATCACACAAACTTCATGCTGATGCTGGTTTTTACAAAGCAATCTAAGACTATGTTACTGGGGAAATCACTTAGAATAGAATCATAGCATGATAGAATCATTTAGGTTGGAAAAGACCCTTAAGATCATTGAGTCCAACCAAGTCCAAACTTGGACATCGAGTCCAAACTTGGATGTTTCTATTACTAGAGTGGCATTTTACTTTTTCCATTGTGTGGATAGCTGGATCAGTCATTGACTTCCATGGAGGACTATTCACAGTGAAGCCAGTGAAGCCACTTTTGTCCCAAAAAAGAATTTTAGGATCTGCTCTTCTTTGGCTACGTCCATACTGGTTGAAAGCTTTCAGTCTCCTGGGGCCAGGTGTATGAATCCATGACCAATTTTCAGAAAAAGTGTTGCTGATGTGCAGCCACGTGGTCCCTGGCCGCAGTGCCCAGGTTTCTGTGGAAACAGTATGAGGGTTCACCAAATGGGAAAGTGTTGCTGTGCTCCTGAGTCCCACCTCTGATTTGGGTGACTGGAGAACCTGAATTCTGGGGTTCAGGCACAGTGCTGTGTGAGAAATGCATCTCTCCTTTCTTCAGTTTCTTTAAATTCTTATGCTGTTGCCAAGTCAAGTTGTTTGAAGAATGTTCTTTGGTGCTCAAGTATTCCTTGGAGGATTTTCTTATGTAATAATTTGATTGCCTTATATTTACTTTTGCATTTATAAATGATCCATCTATTTTTAATTTAGGTAGTACAGTTCCTTCTACACTGAGACATCTCTCTGTATGCATAGGTACATAGATCAGCAGAAATCTTAAGATTCTCTAGTTGTTTTTTCCTAGGCTATGAATCAGTCCCTGATGAAAAGGACCTGATCCTGCTTCTGTTTAAATCAACAGAATAACTTCTAATTCCCCTCGGACAGAGATAAGCTCATCATGATACTGAGAAAAGTTTGGTTTTTTCTTAGCAAAGTATGTGTTTTGCTATCCTTCTGTAAAACTGAAGTATTTGCCAATATTTAAACTTTATTTAGGCAAAGCTCCCATGATAGGGATGTCAGTTTAGGACCTACTGGCTTTTTTTAATAAAGCCGGGGAAAACCCCCAATCAAAAAAACCCCTGACATCTTTTGCTTTTCGATTCAACAAAAGCAATAAGCAATATTCCTCAGCTCCTCATGTGAATACCTTAGTGCACATGGGTTGTCCCTCAGGGCAGTAGGATGGGTGCGAAGAGTCCCAAGCTGCTGCCTGTGAGAGTTTGGTTAAGGCTGGCCACAATCCAGTGGATGGGGAGGCTGTGAAGGCTGGTCCCTCTGTGAGCAATCCAAGATGGATTATTATGTGGGGCAGTATGGAGAAGGCTATAATCCCCTTGGTGTCTCTGACAAACCCACCATGGTCTTGCTTGGTCAATGCTTTGATTTGCACTTTTTCCTTACAACTTTTTACTTCTCCTCTGTCATATTAGGACTTAAGTATTAAAGTGGAATAACTGATACATTCCAAATTCAGTGCATGAAAACTTCCCTGCCAAGTCCCACAAACAAAATTACAAGGTCTGGTGAAATCTTACACTTAGTAGTTATTAGATCTGTCAAATGAATCATGCTTCTGGGGAATCAGATGTTGTTAGGATTTAAACATACATAGCTGTAAATGCAGAAAAATAATATATCAGAATAAAAGTTTACTGTTTAATGAATTTGGGCACATGATTTCTTCAACCTATCCTGTACACAG
The DNA here is from genome assembly GCF_964195595.1 of Calonectris borealis. Taxonomy (NCBI): domain Eukaryota; kingdom Metazoa; phylum Chordata; class Aves; order Procellariiformes; family Procellariidae; genus Calonectris; species Calonectris borealis. Next base: position 128,468,850 of record NC_134313.1, read on the forward strand.
AATGTAGGAATAACACAAATGTAGCATGAGACAGATACCAACTATCATAGCCCATGCTAAACCATTATATGACAATCGCAATTTATAATTAATACTGACCCATCTCTTGCGGAAGGAGGTCCTTTTTTGGATGATTTCCAAATCATTCTTTGTGTCCCTAGGCACAGACTCACTGCAGAGTGTCACAAAGATGGCTTGCTTCAGACGCAGGAAGGATAAAACAATGTAAAAAAAGATTTTAAAGCATTTGATACAGTGAAGCTTAGGACAGATTCATTTTGTAAAATTTACAAAGGAAAAAAGCATGTATTGAAATATTTTCCTGCAGTTCCTCTGGTTGTTGAATTCATTCAAGGATTTTCCTTTTATCTGTCTGATGTGTAAAACATAAATAAATATATTACTGGGCAAATACAAACAGTGTAACCAAATTGAAAGAATTGTCAGTAGTTACCATTGGATTTCTCTTCATTTGCAAATTCAGTACTAGCTCTGAAGAAGACAGAGACAAATCCTGTTTGTACTATTTTTTAGGAGATAAAGTCCTTTGCAAGAATCCCTTGTACAACAAAGCTTCATATGGAAATGAGGAACACAAAAACTGCAAATAATTGGGGAATACTGGAAGTGTTCAGACCTTTGGTGGTATCTAGTGTCTAATTCAACAGCCGCATTGTAATTTAAGCATGTGAGAGATCTTATTTCTTATAGTATATGCCATATAGAATAGACTGGCCAAATCTACCCTGGATTATTGAGGGAAGTGGCAAAAGTCCATATTCTGACACTTTTGCTAAGTTTAAGTGGCACCTTATTTTAGAAATATCTCTCTGGAGCCAATGAAGCTTTTATGCATATCTCTGCTGGAAGCTGTACGTCCATACTCTACCTCTATAGACTGAACAGCTCTGTGTTCCAAGGATAAGCATATAACTACCCACAGTCTTGATGAAATGGCACCGTGTCAGTTAATCTGCTGTAGTGTCAGTTAATCAAGCTACCAGGGAATCTTTCATCTCTTTCCTATGCTCTCTGCTACAAACAAGAACAGAATTTAGTAGCCCTGGCTACCAGCATCCCACAGGTGGCAAGCTGCACTGTGGAACTGGGTTGGGAAGTGCGCCCAGCTTTAGCTGCTCGCTGCTGAAATCAGTGCAGGTATGGCCATCGTGTACACCCGTCAGCCTGTTCCTGTAGAAAAAATCCCAACCCAACCCAACCTCAAACTTTCCAAATCTTTTAAAGCAAAAGAAAGAAACCTCACAAACCCCCACAAATGAAAAAGTAAACCAATGAAAAGCACCCATAATATATTTAATAGTCAACTGAAGTATTTTTTCCTAGATGCCCAGTATTGGAAGTGCAACAGCTTTGAAGAAGGACATATAACACTTCTCTTTATCTGGGATTTTATCTCTTTAATTATATTCCCATTACACAACAGAAAGTGACTTGGATTTTGGTTTTATGGCTTTTCTACTGAACTTAACTCTGACTAGGAAATTTCCTTCTGCTACAAAATGTTCTCTGATGCTTGCTATTGTAATAACTACCTTACATTGTCTGCTTCTGGGTGCGTTATGTTTTAAAATCCATTAACAAGAATGACCCTTCTTCATTGTTAAATGCATTAAACCCAAGAGACATAATCAGTAAAGGAAATATTCGTTTCAAAGAAATTTAAAGTTCTGAAGTTTTAACTTGCATTTTGTTTGTCTTCCATCTGATACCATTCTGGTATCTTCTTAGTGGAAAAATAGCGTCAGGAGACCTTGATGATGTAGCTTGTGTTTCCATTAATTCATTCTTGCCAAATAAATTATTGCCAGATCTTCTCAGTCACTGTCTTTATTAACTCAGTGCAATTTCTCCTTTGGGTCATTGTCCAGTAGTTTGTCCAACTCACTGAGCTGCTGGCAGACTGAAGGATCCAGTGTCCGGAAGAGTAGTCTAGCAGCAGAAGATGATGAAATCATAACATTTGTGGGATCACACTTTTTTAAATTGAGAAACAGGTTTATGAAAAACTGTGTCACTGTGGATGCATTTCCCTCAGAATACAAAGGACAAAACAACTCAGTTTACTAAAATAATTTGTTTGGGTCTGACTAGTTGCTTTCAAAGTCAGTTTTCCTTTGGACACAAAGCTTCTATTCACAAGAGCAACCACAGACTGCTCTGTTAGTGAGGGGTGGTGCAGTGTCCCTCCCACTCAGCAGGACCCATTGAGAGGCTTAAGGTTATCTTCTTATTTGTATTTGCTACACAGTTAAAAGCTTCCTCCCCATCTAACTCTTCTCCCATCATGTTCTCACAAGTCTGCATGAGATTAATAAATAAAGCTTCAAAAGTTAACCAGATCAATGAGACTTCGTACTCCTGAGCTTTTGGTGATGGTGAAGTAGGTGTATTCAGCATCCTCATCTAGTTCCCATAAAAATCAGGAGAAGCTCCTAGTGCTTCAGATGGAGCCTGTCCCAGGCACTACGTAGCACTTTAAATTACAAACCTATTTTCTAAAAAATGATGCTAGAAAAATGACATAACCAAGTTATATTTTATATTGTTCTGATTTGTTCCAGACAAAACATATCAAATTTACAAGTGGAAAGGAAAGCTATCTCCCTTCTCAGTCCTAATGTATTAACTTGCCAATACTTGGCTCTATCAACTTGCTTAGAAGCTGGATGTCATTTCGGATTCTTTCTCTTGTTTTTCCAGTGTGTTGTCACCAGCAGGCCAGTTCTGCCACCAGAAACACTTGGCAATCAGACTGTCTTCAGTAGCTCTGCACTCATACAATGGATTCTGACATCGTACAAGAGAAATACCAGAATCCGTTTCACTTCCTCTGGTCTGCTTAGCTATGCAGAGCTAACAGGAGTCAAAAATAAACCCCCAAACCCCCATGCAAACAAATCAATATGAACACACACAGATCAAGGCTGCAGCAATAATGGCCAAACTTCTGCAGGATCCTATGGGAAGCTGCCCTGCCTCAGAAAGCAACAGGAGGCTGTGCCTAAGGCACAGGCAGTCTCTCCCTTACCCCCTTGCTGCTCCTCAAACTGTGCTGTTGAATGTCTGGCCCACTCAGCAAGGTTGGATCTGACTTTTCCTGGAGAATTGGCCCACATTATACATCCATCTTGGCACCCATTCAGCCTGCAGTCTTTCTTCTCTGATTGCCAAAAAGCATGCTAGTAATTCAGATACACTGGTGGGTCTGGGATATGAATAGCTGGCCACTGGGAACAGTATGAGAACTTTATTGTCTTCCATAGCCCATCATAAACCAAGAATGATTCGCCACATGTAACTGAGCTGGTTTTGGATTTTAAATCCTAAGACATTAAACCTTCCAATCTATTTCAATTACATTTTTTTCTTTCCATTGCTCTGGGAGAGGAAAAAAAAAGCTTCATTCCAGCACAATAAAAAAATCAGGGGTTATCAAGAGGCAGTTCAGGGATTGTTCATGGACTGTCAGGCAAACTTATGCAGTTCTTAAGTATACAGTCAGCACACCACTGAAAATGGGTCATTTCTGTATGTCTGTTGGGGCAAGGAATTTAGCAGGTTAGTCAGATGGAGAGTTATGCAAACATGGTTAAAAAAGCAATGCTTTTGTAGACTGCTTCAAAAATCAGATCCGAAATTTGCAAATCATTCAAAAGCTGACCAGAGAGAGATGGGGAAAGAACATAGGTAAAAATTAAAACATTGGAAGACAGACGGGATTTTCTCCAACAGCGTGACGAAGAACTGAGGGTGAGAGTTGACTCTTGGTGAATTCTGCTGTATTATGCTCTCAAAGCCATTAAAAGAACTGTTGAAAAATTAACCACCATTCAGGAGTTTAAGAAATCTCTCAACCATGTGTTTATTTTTCAGTCATGACACAGCTCTATGCATGTAAGAGAAAGAGGTAATCTACCATTTGTTTAAAATAACAGACTCTCCAGCAGCCTTATCTATTATATAGTCTAAAAATAGCAATATTGAAAAGCTATCTATCCAGTTCTCTAACTGGCCTGCTTCTAGCACATTTATGTGCAAGATGGGTCTGCAGAAGAAAAAGAGGCTGCTCTACTTGTAACTGTCAAAGCTATGGGCAGGTTTATGGATAATGCCATTGCTGCAGCGGGCAGATAGAGCAACATAGAAATCAACTGAGCTTTGTCCTTCTGAATTTGCCCTGTTCCAGGCAGGAACCCCCCCATTTTTCTCCATCTCACCTTCTCCTGGTCTTCCACAAACTTCAGTACTTGCCTGAATATCCTTCAGCTGTTCAACTCCTTACCCTCTTGCCATGTTGGCATTGTAATTGATAGCTCTATTAGGTACGAACCATTGCTTTTGGTGGAAGGGGTAGCTCTTCCAGTCTGCCACGAAATTACAGTGGAAACCTGTATGGACAAGGCTGGGTACTGCCCACCTGCCCTGCTTTCAGCCAGCGACAGCGTTTCCTCTGCTCTTCCTTATCTTCTTCTGTTCTTAATTCAGCCATAAGTTTGTGTTTTGTACGTGTAAGGGAAGTTAGCCAGAGGCTTGCTGCTAACTTCAGTGGGATTAAAATTTAACCCGCTATCTAAATTTCTGCTTGTAATATTAAGTGAAAGAACTGGAATTTCAGCAGTGCTTTTACAACTAGAGATATGCATACGGTTAAAATCAGTTGGGTGAAATTCAAGCCTGTTGCAGTCAATGTGGTAGCTATTTTTTTCACTATGCCTCTGTTTAGCCCACACTTGAGAAGAAAACACACACAGACACTGAAGTATTATTTATTTAGAATAAACACCAGTTGAAGGAATTGAATGGTGGAAACTACCTAATTGTTTGTATCCTTGGTCACAACTATAAAAACTGCCTCCAGAATGGCATAGCATAGAAATAATATTATTCCTTCAGTCTTTTTCTCTTTTCTCTATAGCAGCCTTCTCGGTAATACCCTCAATCATTTGGAAATGCAGTAACAGTGTATTATAATACTATTTTGAGTATTGAGGAAAAGCATCTGCTGTCAGTATTAACCTTTATTACTGTGAAAAAACCACAGTAGCATGTCATGCAGATCTAATTTGAGAATTGCGTGTTGAAATTATTAGTAATTTCTTTTGTTTCCACCCTGTTCAGATGTTCTATGACTATTCATATGTATTTTGTTTTATAGTGTTTTTAAGACTGTTTACAAGGCTTTGTTTAATTACTGTGTAGTGAGATACTAGATACCAGAACTGACTTTACCTCGGTTCCTCACCACCATGAGCTTGTTATAAGTAGGTTTGAACTTCAGAAAATTCAAATTGTTTCAGTGGTCTTTGCTGTGCAGATAATGCAGCGCATTCAGTCACTCTTTAAATCCACTGATTTGTCTGCTTATTAGATTTCAGCACCACACTGAAGTTGCACCTAAATTTATTAAATTGGTAGTATTTATTGGGGTTTGTATGTTGCTTTTAAATGGTTTCCCTTTCTTTCTCAGGGAAAACAAGAAACAAAGGGAATTAAAAGCCTGTGTAAGAACACAGAGGAAGATGGTGGCAGTCTTGGTAATACTACTTAAGTCCTGTGGCGCTCAGTCTCATGCCACTGCCCTTGACTGTGCGGCCATTTGGCATCACCTGAAAAGAGCCACAGGTACCTCCTACTGTAAGCTGGGCTAGCAGTGATGCAGTTTTGCAGACCTAGCTTTCAAGGGAGGTTTTCTGGTACACACATGGGATGATGCTGGACGGTAGATACACAGTTTTATTTTAACATGCTTGCAGAGGCTAATATTCTGCTCCACAGTAATTTTCCTACAACATCCATTCATTTCTATTTCTAGAAAGTTGAAGTATTAACGCCCTCTCAATATAGAGGTCCACCTGTGAACTATGTAAACTGCTTTGGGAAGAAGATGGAACATATTTGTTTTTCATGAAAAATACAAATATATATATATGTATATATGTATTTAGTTTATTTTAGGGAGCTTTACATGTTTTTTTAAGGAATATAAATATATATACATGTATATAAAGGCTTAGTTCTAAAATTCAGCTCTAAGCAAGGAAACAAACTGGTCTGAGAAGCCAAACAGCCTGTGCAACCAAATCTAAGACTCTTCAGTTTTATGTTGTAAGGCTTCAGGTGGGCGCTCATGATTACACAGAAGTCTACGCACTGCAGCAGTTCCTATAAGAAGAAGTGGTTTCACCAGTTTTGCAACCTTAACAAAAAGTCATTCTATCACAGAGAAAAAAAAAAATCCTATTTTTAAAAAGCCTTGCATGGTTCATCTGTGTTTAAGTTACTTTTAAGAATAAACAAAATTAGTGTTTTTAGGAACACCAGTCTCTGTCATGTAGCTGCTTGTGAGATACCTTATACTGCTGTGCTTTATCTTCCCTGAGCAGCGAACACTGGTGCCTATGGAGCCGGCATGAACTGATCTTATGTACAAGTATAACACACCCATGACATGGGAGACAAAATAACTCTGCTGGATGTTTGCAGAGCCTGATGAATTGTAAAAAATGCAGTAGTTCTGGAAAACACACCATCCCATGAGTTCAGAAAGAATTTATGTTTCCCTTCAGATTATATGCTAAATATTGGCAGATGGTCAAGGAGGACCCTTTATAATATATAGTTGCAAAAAGTTATATCTTATTTATAAGAAATGAAAGAAGAAAGCTAAGTTAATCAGATGATTAGAAAGGTAAGTTGGTAAACTAGCCTTATACTTTTAGACATCAGTAGTCAAATAATTTATGAATAGGATTGAAAATTCAGTTTAAATTCTGAGTTTGGGATGACTTATTATGCCTGCCCCCTGCCCCCCCCTGCTATTTGCTCCTCTTCATTCTGTTGCTCACAGGAGAAAATGCGAATGGGGGCATAGCCATAGGTTAGGCAGCCAGAATTTCACTTTGCAATAAGTGTCAGCAGTTCCTCCTTTTCTCCTCTTCACAAAGGGATGCTCTTTTCAAGTGGCTTTCCTGTGGAAGACGAATGAGCAGGCTTTTTCTTTCTGACCCTTGTTAAGTAACTTGACATGCTTTTCTTTTGTTTGTTTGTTTGTTTCTGCAGTGCGTATTTCCAAGACATTTCCTGTGGACTGTCCAAGTGCACTTCAAAAGTGAGAACTAAGTATATCTGCCCAGCGTCTCACTGCATGTTGGCTGTCTGAAATGAAATAAATGAAATGACTGACCCATGGCTCTTAAACTAGTTGAGTCGATCCATAATTGTGCCAAGGTTCACACTGTTAATCCTCTTTGAAGCTCCAAAATTTAACCCTATTTTAGAGGTCTGGGGTTTTTTTTTTGCATCCCAGACCTCTTTCCCAGTAGAACTCTGATCTTGGCACAGACAAGAAGATACTACCCGTGCTAGTTTTTCTTGTTAGTCTGGTGTCAACCTTCCTCTCCTGGAATATGAACAGTTAATGTTTTTCTGGAACAACTGAGCCAATTACATTTATAGATTCACAGTCTCCCTGAACCTAAGATAATTTTCTGGTGCGGTTTTGCACCCTTCTTAGGTTACCTTGTCATAGGTTTTATTTGGTCCCAGCAGGCATCGGGGTACAGTGAGAATTGGGTGCTCTACAAGGGCAGGGGAACCTTTCCTTGGCTTTATCCTGATTGCAACTTCAGTTGAGGAAAGAAGAACATAAGACATTTCCCTCTCTACAGCAGAAAACCCAGTGATTTGCATACGCTCTGATCTCATCTGAATGTGTTTTTAACATGGATGTTTAAGATATTAATAGACTACTTTTAACTTGGACCTCCCTAAATACCCTCACAGTGGTATTGTTACTGTAACAGAACATACTCCTACATGATCCTACCTGGTTAGCCTTAAAAATACTTTAAAAACAGAAACGAAGAACGGAGTCTTTGTCTACGAACGCTAAAATCTATCTTCACCTATAAGAAACTGTCTATGAATTGCCATGGAAACATTTACTAATAGTCCATGTAACCTATAAAAATAGTAGCAAAAAAAGGTAAGATTTGTCAAGAAATGACACTTCGTGAGAGTTGACCTGAACCAGAAGATGCTGAACAAAGACAGTGTGCTGTAGCAAAGCCTCTTCTTCTCCAGATTCTCTCTTGCACACTGAGATCACCTTGGTGTCTTCCCTAATGAGACCACATTCCCATTGAATAAGAGTAGTGTCACCGTGTCCCTTGATGCCTGTTTACAACCCATCCTTCAAAACACAGGGGTTAGTGGACTGTGACTTCAATCAAAAGTCAGGATATCCATCCATTCTCTAGCATAGTTTTAAAGATTTGAGTAATCACATTTCTCACATTTTTTTTTCCGCTTCTTTTTCACTCTCTGTAAAAATGCTGTTTTCCAGTTCTAGGTGTCTCTCTTCTGGGCTAGGTGTGATGCAAACCCAGTCGTAGCTCTCACCCTGTAGAATTTGCAAGGTAATTGAAAAGCTTACAGCAAATCAGTGCAGTAAGTAGAAGAGGCAGAAGAGTTACAAGAACACTCATGTAAAACTAGGTTAGTCAAAAGTACATCTTGAGAAGCCCCAATAGTTGTTTGGGTTTTTTTTAAATAATTTTGAAGTACTACTGCCAGAATCTTATATTCACCATTAGTGCTCCATTGGCTAACCCAGGAGGCATTTGGGCTCTTAAAAAAACCACATGGGGCCTCTCTGCATCTTTAAGGTCTTGGTGTTAATTATCATGTAGCAAAGGAATCTATCTGTTCTAGGAAATATTTCTGTAGCTGCGTTGGTTTAAAAAAGTTGTGAAATGACAGCACTGATTTTGTTCACGGCCACTTCAGACTGCCAGCTAGCAGTAGAGTAGTTATTGACCTAACATGCTTGGGTACTACTCGATCTAAACAATTCTTTACTCATTACATGGGTCATTTAAAGTGGGCAGAAAATAGAAGGAGACAAATACAAGGAGTTGCTGCGCTTGCTCGCTTTCCCTCTCTCTTCCCATTACAGAGGGTTCTGTTCCCTACTGGGTCCCTGTGTGAACGAACAAATGATGTCTTCTGTTAAGTGAAGTGGATTCCTTACCCACCAGCAAAACTGTGGAGCTTAGAATTGGTTTCTGCTGTAAGGCGTTCCCCCTTACTGTTCCTGCAGGGAGTTATAAGGAGAAATATATATATATACACACTCTGCTTAAAATGAGACGGTATATGGAAGTGTGCCATATGGGCACTCAGAACATGTATGACAGCATATTACTACAGAAGAAATCTTGATTAAAATTGCCATTTCAACCACTCCTAATGTCTAATATTGATTTTAAACCAATGAGGCCCCCTAACAGAATTATAACAATGGAAATTTTCGGTGCACTTTGGATCGGAAAGAAGTAATGAAATCGCTTTATACGTTCCTACTAGAAACATCACAAGCCCATATTTCTTTACTCTCTGAAATCCATATTTTGAAAGATGAACAGCCATGCTTTCCTATAGGTGCCCAAACAGAAGATCACTTAGGGCCTTAGTTAGTCTCCTAACACCGCTTCTGGCAGATTTCATCCAGGGATCACACGAAGAGAGAGAGTTAACTAGAAGGTGAGAGGGAGAGTTAGCGGACTGGAGACAGAAGGAATGGCCACAGCAGAGCTCTGCAGCTGGCAGAAAGTAAGGGCCATGCGCAAGCAGAGACCGGGGAGCCGTGTGAGGACAGGAGCTGTCCAAGCAGCCCGCGTTTGCTTCACTAGATGGGCACTACTGCACAGTTGAGGGCTTTTCTCTTTCGGAAATTTTTCAACTCTTAAACCTATCTTCTTAGAGTAACAGTGCCAGGAGAGTCCATGAAGTGATCTGCACAAAATTTGTCTGTCCCTTTATTTCTTCTCAGTGGATAAATCTTGTCACATGGTGAGCTGGCTGAGGCAAAGCTTATGGCAGAAACTTGGGTCCAGATGAAGTTTTACTAGATATTCACCTCAAAGGATCATTACACTACCGTCATCGCTGGTTTAAAGATAACCAGTTTAAACCTAGCTCCAGCATGTTGTGTGGCAGCCACAGCAGTGACTGGTCAGCGCATGACCTAGCAAGCTAGAATGCATCTTTCTCCATATAAACTTCGGCTTATTTTTTTGCAAGTGTAGAGAGGCCGTTACCCTTGTTCAGTTTCTGTCATGCATAATTTTTCTACTAATCTGTTGTTACTCTAACTTCTCAGAGTGTGTATCAGCATAGTCTAAAAACAATTGTCAGAAGACTGAATAGCAAAAAAATACTAATATAAACAACACACATTTCACAGAAGCATTTGACAGACTCTATCCTGATTTATTTTGTTGTATCTTGAAGCAATGTGTTATGTCAAGGAAAGTAATTAATATCAACACAGCTTTATATCCAGGTGCAGCATGCCCAGATAAAGCATGGGGAAAATGAGATAAAATATTCTGCTTGATGATTAACATTGAACAAGGTTGCATTGAATAAGGAGATGCCAAAGTTTTTAATATGAAGGCCCATCAACAAAAAATGACAGTGTAAATGATTAAATGCTTTGGGGTTGCTACTGATTCACTACCAGAAAAGTTTAGACAGCCAGACTATTAAATAGCTCAATAGCAATACGATGAAATTTTATTTTTCTAGTGACTTAGGTCTTCAATGTCCACTCAGGCATGTAAGACTGTCTGAAAAGGTGAACTAAAAGACTATTAAGCATGATAGTAAACATAGAGTTAACAACAACATACAAAAACTAATTCCAACAAGAAACCTAAAATTCAAGCATTGCTTTAGAAGGCAAAAGAGTGCAAGAGATGAGTCAATCTCAATACCTTGGCAGTAATATGCAAGCCAGCGGGGATATCTAGAAGGAAAAAATGTCACAAATTGGCAAGGCAGCAACTCCATCTATCTGCTTAAATAAGATTCAGTCCTTCAAAATCTACAACTTAAAGAACAAACTGAATATTCAATTCATGTTATTTTCAACCTAACAGATGGATGTGAAAGCTGGAAATCTACCAGAAGTATAGACAGTCATATAAAAAGTCTGATAAAACACTCAGAAAAACTTAGAAAAATAACATTTTTAAAAATAAGTGAATTTCTAACAAATTTCCCAACATTTAACAGTATCTGATGTCAGATATCAACCAAAGAAAGAAGATAGCTGTATCTGGGATATGTGTTACTAATAAAAATGAAGAATCTACTGGATAGAAGTATATTCAGAAGGAGAAGTATATGCAAAAAGGGAGAACTAAAAGGACACCTTCCACGGAACACTGTGAAGGGTGATGCTTACGGGACTCCCTACCACGAAGATCACAAAATCAGCTGTTTGAAGAGACCACCCGGCGGATGCAGGAGGGCTCCGCCTGCGGTCCCCGACCAAGGACAGCTCCCGGCCAGCCCTCCCACCCCTGCCTGCTCGGTGGCTCTCGGAGCAGGAGGCAGCCATGGACGGCTGCTTCCAAACCGAGGAACAGCTACCATTTCGGAAAATAAGTAGCCATCTTTCATACAGACTTTTACAAAATTCAAGTTAGGAAAATTGAGGGCATTCGTGAGGTCCTTTCAGGTTGTACAACACACAGCAAAATAGGCACTACAGCACGCTGTCTGTACGGAAGAGTGAAAATGCTGCGTTCACTCACGGAATGGCTGCGTGCATCAAACAGCTGCTTCTTGTGGCTGCACTCTGGCTGGGAGTTTTCCAGTAGATTCACTCCACTCGAGATTTTAAGGGCAAAGTCTGTGGGAGAAGATACGTCTTTTTTGTAAGAGAACACAGAAATGCGATTCTGGTAATTTTTATTTCTATACTTTAAAAAACCCCATCATCATAGAAAATAGTGACATCTATAAGGAAGCATGAATAGCAAAGTTTCAGACTCTTGTTTTTCATTACACTGGGCCTTGTCTACTTCAACATACTTCCCAGTTCTTCCCAGTCCCAGCCAGTTGTGTCTTCCTATCTAGTCCTTTAGCACAGAAAAAATAAAACTGCATCAATAATAAAATCCTGTACAGATTAGATATATTCTTTTGCTGCTGGATGGAACTATGGTGATTCCACAGAAAAAAAAACACCCTTAAAATGTATCTCAAGAAAGGTCTTGAAGACACTCTTCTTTCCTGATGGTCACCATCCTTCCTTGTGCTCCTGGCTACATCACCCCTATTGAGCATTCAGCTAGCTTCCCTTGCCCTGCTACATTAAGCTGAAGTTTATGTCCTTACTTGCCTTCATCTTGCTCCTTTGTCATTGATTTTTTGATTTTATTGTCATCACTCCCCTCATCTTTTATCATGTAACTGTGCAGCCTCATCAGATCTTTTGCTGGCTTATTATAGCTCTAGTCTACAGACCTTCTCCTTCCATACAGAGCAACTGGACTTAAGGGACAAAGGTGGTTCAATCACACCTTATGTATTTGTGCTAGCTGAAAAACTGTAAGTTTGTATAAAAATGAATGAATGTAATTCAGTTCATTACCCCTAGCTATTTTAAAGCAAGTACTTTTTTTCTCTAGAGCAGGAACAGTCTTCCCTAGTGTTTCTAGAATACATTGAAACTTTTCTAGACAACTGTTTACTACAGTGGGTTCCTAATTTGATAGATCCACAAGCAAGACTTGGGGAGACCCTCTGCAATGTGCTACCAGTATTACATGATCCAAATAGAGAAGCCTGTTTGCCCGCCTGCACTATTTCCTGCTCGGGCCAATTAATGTTTGTTGAGTTTTGCTATCATTTGTTAAGTTACATAACTAAACTAATTTTAATTTAAAATACATAACATGTTTTAGCTGGATTATGAAGATTTATACTTTTTTTGTGTAATTGTAATGAAGACTTGAAGGTATTACACTGTATATAGGAAAAGTTAGACTTTCAATCTATTTCAGTGTACTGTACTTAAGTAATTATTAGTTGAAGAAAAGATCTCAGCTGGCTTTGCAGGATTGTAATTCAGTGGCAACATCTTTTACATGTAAACTGAGCCCGTGATGCAGAAAGCACTGGGACACAGTAAGCGCATGGTGTGACATTTTCAGAGCAGAATCGTGTTATAGAGGACCAGTGTTCAAGAAGTTTAAATGCTAACTGGGATGGAGCTTTAATCCTTTTACTGCCGTTGAACTGCACTTCTGTCTCAGCTGTGATATTATGAGGCTGTCTAGACAAATTAATTGCATCTCCTAGTAGGAGTCATGTAGGTGCTTATCTTATTTATACATTTCTAATGCAGACAGCACTGTGATAGCTGAACTATGCTTTCTCCTTGTCTCTTTTTCTTTCCTTTTATTCCTTGTATGTAAAAAATACTGGTAAAGAAGTTGAAACCAGAAAGAAGTAAGCCAATTAAAACCTGTAAGCCAAACGGGCATGTATTTTGGCTGCTCTGTAGATCAGCCTCCACACCTGGCCACTGGTGAAGAGTGGTGCAAAGGAAAAAAAAAAAAAACAAAAAACAAAAAAACTTCTTTGCAATCTGGAAGAAACACGGTGTTCAGCGTCCACTCGCTGTTTGCAGAACTACCTGCAGTGAGCCCGAGCCCGAGCGCAGCCAGCTGTCCCGCTCAGATGATTCTGCAGAGCAGCAATAGCCTTGAGTGCTGGTTTGGCATTTCGTTAATAACCACAGAACTTCCTGCATCGTTCGAGCTCTCGTTTAACACAACTAATTTGCTGGCAGTTTTGGCGGTGGAGAAAGCGTTCCGGCAGCGAGCTGGCGCGGTGCCGCGGCGCGGGGCGGCGGGGCCTCTCTCCGCGGAGGGTCGGGGACGCTGCGGGGACCGTCCCCGGCCAGGCCGGCAGAAGCGCCCAGGAGAGGCGTGAGGCGGCAGGAGCCGGGAGAGCGCGGGGGCCCCGGCCTCTCCGCTGGCCCCGGCGCCGGCGGCAGGATCGCTTCCGCGGCCCCTGTCTTTAGCGCTTCGCACGGATTGCCGGGCGCGGACAGAGCGCCCTTCCCCAGCGCCCCCCGGGGCTGCTTCACCCGACGGGGGTGCCCGCCTCGGCTGGCATGTCCCCCCCGGACTGCCCTCCGGGAGGGCAGCTGCGCGGCGGAGTGGGCTCCGCGCCGAGGGGCGAGCGCCGGCGGGCAGCGGGGCTCCCCTCGGGCCGGGCCGGGCCGGGCCGCACCACCGCCGGGTGCCCTGTGGCGCCGCGCAGCGCCAGGCCGCGCTGCCATGACAGCGCGCAGCGCCGGGGCGGTCACCGGCCGCCGCCGCCGCGCCCCACAGCCGCGCTGGGGCCCGCCGCTGCCGGCGCCCGCCCCGCTCCCGGCCGCCTCCCTCCCCAGCGGAGAGGCGGCCGCCTGCGCGGCCCCCCCCGCGCGGCCCCGCGTCCCGCCGCCGCCCCCCCGCGGGGTCAGCCGGGGACAGCGCCCGCCTCCCGCCGCAGGAAGCGCCGCAGCCGCCCCGGCGCCTCCCGCTCGGCGCTCGCCTGTGGCAGGTGAGACTCCCCGCGTCCCTCCCCGCTCCCCCGGCGGCCGCCCGGCACGCTCTCCCCGCCGGTCCCCGGCGGCGGCGGCGGGGGCGGGGTGAGCCCCGCGGGCCGGCGGGGCCGGAGCGGCGGCGGGGTGGGGCGGGAAGCCCGAGCGGGGGTTCCGCAGGCGGGCCGGGCGGGGATCCGGGGCCGCTCTCCCGTGCCGGCGCTCGGCTGGGGCGGCTGCGCACCGCCGGGGGACGGAGGAGCCCGGGCGGGAGCGGCGCCGGCGGCCGCCCCCGCAGCCCGGGGCCCGGCCTGCTGCTGGGGCGGGGAGGCCCCGGTGTGCTGCCGCTCGGGGAGTGCTGCTCCCTCCCCCTGCCAGCCGTGCTGGGGCTCCCCTCCTGGCCCCGGGGCTCCCCGCGCTGACCGCGGGTGCGAGGACGGGGCTGGAGCTGCATGCGCAGCCTCAACTATTCAGTGTCCCCCGGCCGTCGGTTTACCAGATGTATTTGCTCGTTACACGGGAAGAAAATAGGCTTCAGGAAGGGCTACGTCGTGTTTGTTGCTTCTGCAGAGTTCATCCCTTTCCCCCACCCGTGGGAGCTGCAGGACTTTGCAGGAGGGGCCGGGCTGCTTCCCAGGGGCTTCGCGCTGCTTGCCCTGCGCGGCGCGAGTGGGAGCGCTGGGCGCAGCTGGGATGGCAGCATGGGAGATGGCTGAGAAACGCTGGGGAGCTCAGGTCACATGTGTGTAGGGTTATCATTCCAGACCCTACTCTGTGACCGGCTGACAAATTGAGAGAAAACTTGTAAGAACCTCTCTATGAATGTAGTAACACTGTGTGTTAATCGTACTTGTGACTATGAAGGATAATTAACCAATATTTTTAAAAAGGTACGCACTACTGCTTTCCGGGTCGAGTGAACTCAATACCTCATGGAAAAACATACAGTTGCATAGTGTGTTCTGTGGGATGCTTCTGCAGGAGAGATGTAAACAAACTAACACAGAATACACGTTATGGAAAGTGCACGACAGAGGAATACGGAGTAACTTATCCTAAGTCCTGCAGCAACAGGTGGCAGAGCTGAGAAGAAGAGGCTGCATGCTCTGGCTCTCTGTCTTGCATCTCTGTCATAGCACAATCTTCCTCCATTAGGGGCAGAGCTTCCACTCACCAAAACAGTGGCAATATACCGTCAGCTGCAAGGAAGGGAGGATCAGCTCTTGCTTACTAAGGCTGTGATAAAGAACTGAGATTAATTTATTATTATTAGACTAGGAAAGCACCTCTGGGCAAAAAAAGAAATGTCCCTGTAACTTGTGCTCAAACAATATGACCAGAAAAGCAGTGTTCTGGCGAGGAAATTGGGGCTTTCCCGCTTTCCCGCCTTCCAAATATTGCCATGTACTGTGAGGTGACCATTGTTGTCAGATCAGCATCAGAGGGATGCTCTGCTAGGTTGTGCAGCACGGATCGGTTGTGCCCTGAAACAATCAGAAGGCAGTGAAAAGCAGAAAGAGCCTTGATGAAAAGAAAGTACTGCAGAACATACCTGTAGGATAGTCAAATCACAGCTCTTTCACATCTTAAAGATTTTTTTCCCAGAAACTATACCTGAAAGAAAATACTGCAGGAGACTAAGGCACTAAACCAGTTGCAAAGGAAAGCAGAAAGATACTGTGTATCATTAAAAAAAGTTAGCAGAGTCTATCTATACAAGCAAGATTTCCAAAAGGAGTAAGACAAGCACAACAGCATGTTGGGCTGCAAAAGTTTAAGGTCTTGGTCTTTTTCATTGAATCAATAAACATAAAATGAAAATATACAGCTTCTAATATAAACTTATACTGAGCAGTTGAGATAAAACTTGAACAGGATAAATGAGAAGGCATTGTTAGTAAAAAAAGGCTTGGGAAATGGTATCAGGATTTATTAGGGAAATGAAGAAAGACATATTGTCTTAGATTCAAAAAGGAAATCTCTTAAAAAATAAGGCGTAGCAGAAAGAAAGAAAGGGAGCCTGCTAATACAACAATGCTTTGTTTTCATGGAAAAAGCTGAAATGGAAAAGTTTTGACAAAAAAGGCTGGAGAAAAAAGTGAAATCCAAAGAAATGCCTTTGATAATGATGGAAACCTCTTACGAAAAAGAAGTTGAAGTACTCCAGGTAAAATAAACATTTTCAGAAGATAATGTTGGAGTTAGCTGACCAGCTTAGAAGAGTCAAACAAAAAAGACACAGGTTAGTATTACTCAGAAAGCAGCTGAGATGAAAGAAATGAGATATGTTTGTTTTCATCACTGAATTGTTGAGATCTGGAGACCAACCAGCATAAGGCACAAAAAGAGAGGTAGCTTGTAGAAAAGTTGTAGAAAAGGATTAGGAAAAGAGAGCAGGAGACAGAGCGTAAGTAGATAGCTGAACTGCTACAGATCTTCCTGAGGCTTTCATCTGGGAGGGAGGGATGCAAAACTTCTGTCCTAGGGAACTGTGGGCTAGTTTTGCTTTGTGGATGGCAGATAAAACTAGAACCCCAAACCGTGAGATCTTACTGTTTGATTTTCTGGGCAAATGAAGATGCACTGGAGAAACCTGAGAAATTCCTGAATGTGCTAAGGGCTGCTTTTCCGGGAAAGGGAGAAGGACTAAGCAGGAAAACAGCCGATATAGAACGGTGTATCTGCCCCAACTGTGGGATGGGAGGGAAAGGCCAAACAAGTTGAGGAAAAACTGAAACTCCCTTACGGGGCACTGCAAACCAAAGGTACTTATAGGAAATACAGATTTTATAGACATCTGAAAAGACAGACAAAAGACTGCGAGGTGATTTCCTGGAAAGTATTACCAACCAGAGTGATAAGGGCTGAGGTTCAGCAGCTCTTGAACAGCAGCACGTACGTGACTATGAGGTATGGTCTGTTACAGGATGTCCCTCAGACAAGGGAGCAGCCTAGAGCTATCTCGTACCAAGCTGGCCTTCTAGGCCATGGCAAAACAGCATTTCATGTAAAGAAAGAGGGGCAATTACTGGTTTCTTCATCCACCCAAAGGAAATGTAGCACTTTTAATGGGGTATTTGCCACCAAAAAAAAACCATGAATAAAAAGGAAAATGCAAGGAAGGCTTTTATAGAAAGACAAAAGTAGCGAAGTGGTGCAGTTACGACAGTATAGACGGTTAAAAAAAGGCATGACATAAATAAAATGAGAGGAAAACCAAAATGTATGGAGTAAACTTCCTGACCTTTCCAGGTCAACAAAGCAATTCAGCCACATTTGCAATCGGTTACAAATAATGGCAGTCATTCTAACAAAAGATATCCTTACATTAGGATACATCCTGACATAGACCTTACACTTAGGTCTGACCTTGGCTTCCTGAATACATACCAGTCTGTTTTTACTGTTTTATGAAGTTCTTAATATTTCCGTTGCAATTCTTCAATTTGCATTTAAAAAAATGTGCTATGATAATATAATTCTAACCAGTTAATCTTCTGTATCTAATAGTTTAGCAAAATGTAACGGAGAATACATGAAACCTATAAACCTATGAAACCTGAGGAACCTATGAAACTCAAGCTGAAAGAGGGCTAGAGATGTGCAAGATCTTCCAAACATTTCCTGATTTTTATATTAATGGATGAGTAAACAAAGAATGGGAGGAAGAAAAGGATCCACACAAAGATTTCAACGTATTAGCTAAAACATTGCAATTGTCTGCCATGTAGTGGCTGTAATTCAAATGAGATATTGGGGGCTGTAATGTTCAGTGCATTATATAAATGGTAAAATGAATTTGGTTATCTTTCTTTTATGAATTAAAGTTTTAGCTGTAGTTGATAAATGTTAAGAGATTCGGTCTAGCCATTTTTAGAAAATGACAATACAAAAGCCACGTGGTTACTTCAGACAGATGTTTTCCTTCAGGTTTCTAGAGATGGGCGCAAGAGAAACCCTTGACTTACTTCTGTATGGCTAGGTCCTGGTGGTTACCCTTGATCAAGCTCATGGTAAAGTAAAACTTCAGGAAGTTCACCTGTCCTCCTGGTGAAGGTAAGGAGATTTTTGTTAAGAGGTTTGACTTCTGAATGGCAGGTGACTATTTCAAGCATGAGTTGAGGGAATGGAATACTTTGTGTCGAGATGAACTTACGAGATCCAATTTGTAAACTAGCCAGCTGAAGATCGAATGGCAGAGAAAACCGAGTAACTAAAATAGATAGGAAGAAAGTTAGAGGGTTCTGTGTCTCAAGGTTGTAATTAAAAGGGCATCAGAGTGGAAAACGTTGGAAATAACTTCCATGACTTTGGCAAAAGAATGTTGTATAACACCACCTTCTTACTTTTGTTAGTATAATGGCAGGTTAATAAAAAGAGGTTAATAAAAAAAGTAAAAGGGAACTGTAAATAAGTAAATAAATACATAATAAAATAACCAACTGAATAACTAAGTATAGTAAAGTGGGGACTGTTGTGTTATGAAATTGCAGAACAAGTGTACGTCTGGAATAGGAAACTCAAAACCTACTTATTATATGTGTGCACATTTTGTTCTCCTTTAGTCTGGCCAGGGTATATGGATTTTGGTTCATTTATAGTGTTTTTTTTTGATTTTTAATTATTGGTCTTCACAATAAGGATGCATGAATCATTTATCATTTTGAGATACGACAGGAGATGTACTTAGGATCTGAGATCTGTCCAGTCCTCTGGGATTTAGTTGGATGATCTCATTAGATTCGGAGTCACTGCAGTAAGTCTAGAAATGTGCAGATGCTAAACATAATGCAGAATTTTAATTATTGTTTACAGTTAATTAAAATGCTATTTTTGTTTGGTTTGCCTCCCTCTGGCATCTTCAAGTCCTAATTAATTCTTAACTGTGGGTGGTGGGATTAGGATTGGCAGCAACACACACCTCAAACAGCCCACCAGCACCTATGGCTGTACGTGCAGCAGTGCTGCAGAAGCAAAGATCACATTCTTGAGAAGTTAGATAAAGGTTGCTATTGTTCTTGCCGCCAAGATTATTTTTATCACATTGTCAACATATTTGTTAATGTACAAACATGCAGGTGAGATACAGAACACATGAAACACATAAAAAGGTGAAGACACTGTATACACGTGAAATTAGAGCACTGAAGATGAGATGTATAGAAAAATGCTGAAGGGGAACGAGTGTTTCCTTGACAGATTAAGGAACTGGCTGGCGCTGTTCCTTACAGTGAACTGCTTGGTGACATTTATGACACTGATAAAGAAAATATGTGGGCAAATATCATTAATTGATGTGGTTCAAGGAGTGGCTACTTGGCACGTTTCTGTGAAGGTGGTATTTCAGGTGCATAACCAGATTGTGATTGAGGGTTTTGGGTTGGTTTTTTTTCCTATAATGTTGCAGTTGTTTCAGAGGACAATGAGTTTTTTTGGCTTAGAAGTGCTGCTGTAATTGGTTTCTAGGGCTTTCTTGATTTGACCTAATTGGACATTTTGAAAGGTTGCCAAAGTACGGGGTAGGCTTTTGCCAGTTTTCCGTCAATGATTAATGAAGCTCATTCGGAGGATCAATTAGAGTTCCAAAAAGAAGATTTTGAACTGGAATTGTTATAAAACCAATGACTGCTATTTCATTAATGGGCATTTTCAGTGTTGAATGATGAAACACGGTACTGTAATGAACAGTAAATACACATTTTTTCTAGAGAATCTCCTCCCTTCAGATGATTATCATGTTGTATCAGGAATTTTATAGTCAGGGTGGAGAAGCACTTTCATTCTGTTTTGTAATGACATTTTGGGCAAAAGTCAAGTTGTTGTTTTTAAAAAATCATTAGACCATTAAAAATGTTCCAACAGGTAAGATTTCTTCAAAGGTTTATTTCCTCTTCACGGTCCTAAAAGTGTAAGTGCCAGCTTTCTAACAAGTCTTTAGAAAGAACAAGGAACTGCTCTTGGTGTGTCTGAAGACCTAGTGAATTGAAAGAAATGAAGTGATATGTTTGGAGGGAGGAAAAGCAGGCAGTGTATGCCATCATCAGTTTCTAATCACCCCCAGCTCCTCCCCAAGTTCTTCTTTTTATAAAGATAATTTAAAAACAACGTGCAAGTTGTTCATCCTGTCTCTGTGCATTTCTAATTTGTTTATTGCCCTGGTACGTGAATATAGATTTGGCGGATAGTTTTTTCTATAGTCACGAGGGCTGACTGGAGCGGATAAGTTAACAAGCAGGAGGTTCCCGCATGTTGGAGTTAGGTCGTTATCTGTCTTATCCATTGCTTGTTTCTTCATGTTTGCTCATTCAGATGTATCCTAAAGAAACGAGATACCTAGCTATTACGGTAGCGCCAGTTTCTAATTTGTTCCAGGAGTTCATAGCCGTGGGTCTGAGTGCACCAGGTAGGATCTGTAGGTGTTTCCATAATACTTGTCATTGCATTCGAGTTGTAATTAGCTTTATAATTTTCATGTTATTGGGTTTTGGCTGACCAGGTAACTATAAAAACGTATAGCACTGCCTAGTGCTATACTATGACTTGCTATACTTAATCTTTAGAAGTCAAGCAAGAGCTTTTATGGAAGTACTTCCCTCTGCAAAGATTTATGCACACTGGGTAACACTGCCACTCTGCTGCACGTTTATACTGGGTAAGGTCACTTGAAAAGCCAGAGTTCTGACTGAACTTGGCAGGTCCTACAGAGAGATTTTTCAAGCTGGCCTCCCAAGCATCTTCTGCGATTTCTGGCAGATCAGGTTTTCTAGGGGAAGGAACTGCTGCTTTTTTCAGACACTATTAGCATAAATATCACAATATGAAGCCCATAATCACACTCAGAAGATGCTTTCCTCTTTTATGTCAGGCAAATAGTGCTTAAATTGGCATTTACTGAAATATGACTGTTGGAACTGTACCATCGCTATGTATTACACTGAGCAGGTATATACGCTACACGACGTGCTACACTTAGAGCAAAAAATGGCA
This sequence comes from Calonectris borealis, assembly GCF_964195595.1. Taxonomy (NCBI): domain Eukaryota; kingdom Metazoa; phylum Chordata; class Aves; order Procellariiformes; family Procellariidae; genus Calonectris; species Calonectris borealis. The sequence goes on from NC_134313.1 coordinate 128,490,244, forward strand.
ACAGCCATTCTAAAATAATAGAATTATAGTGCTATACCATTATAGCATTTCTGCTAGCACCATGGTAATATTTCTCTTCCATACCTTTGAAGAGAACTTAGGAAGCAAAATACTTCAATGAAAATTCTGTGCATGTCTTTGAATTATTCCAGAAATCCAACTATGTTTGGATTCAGGATGAAGATGGTAAAGTAATCTCATTCACTCCATGTTTTAGGCCTGCTAAAATAAAGCTTAGCAAAATACTGCTAGAGCAAGAGAAGGAGAATGAATGGAAAGATGATAGTGCATTATTTTACATGTTTTCACTTACTGAAATAAGTAGATGTCCTCATCTTCTCCAGAGGAGAAATACCAGGCTTCTACGTTCTGTTCTGAGCTTGGCAGAAAGGTGGAATCTCAATTCCTAGTTTTTGTTATTTTTACTTAGAGGTAGAGGTTGTTTCCCAGCATCTCTATGTTTCTTGCTCTGTTTTCCATAGTAATGCTCACTTATGAAGAACGAGTTGATGTAGAATACGACGAGCTGCACATTCCCTCAATCAATATACCCACCCACCTGGTAGTTGAGCTCCATATGGTCTTAGATTAGGAATGAGAGAACTTGCAAAGCTCTTGCTTCTGTCAGGCCTCCAAAATCAAGCCTCTCCCCAGTGGGTTTTAGCTTTCCCTCAGAGTAACCCAGTTATAATTATTCCAACTGCAGGAGCCTTTCCAAGCCCTAATCTTTTAACTGAAACCGCAGCGGTTTGGGACAAGGGATCTGGTTTCAGTAGGACTTCTAGCCATCTTCCCACTCTACCTTCTGTCAGAGCTGCATTCACTCTTGCTTTGATTCTTCTTAAAAGAGATGTCCCTTATCCACCACTGCAAGGAACTGTGTGCAAAGCCTTTGGTGCTGTCCCACCCTTTCAAACTAGAGACCTTTCTGCAGGTCAGTTAAATGCTATTTCTTCTTGCCTGACAGGCTGTCCTTACTGGCGTGCCCACCTCACCCTTTGTCCTTCCCATTCAGTATGAAGGAAAAGCTGTAGCTCTGAGCTAATGAAGCCTGTCATTTGTCATCTAGTTTTGCCATTAATATTAATTTATTCATGTGGAGTTGCCTCTGCTGTGTATTTCTGTGAAATTCAAACTAAGCCCACTGAAATTTTCATAAGATTTGGAGCCATGATTTGGATCATAAAAATCTTCATCACGGTTGGCAGCATAATATAACAAGAATGGCGTTGATCATCTCTTCGGAGTGTGAGAATTATGAACTACCGGTTTTATTTACTCCAGTAGCCCGTCTAGCCTGGTTGCCTTTGACTGACTCCGACGAGTAGAGGATGCTCGCAGCAAGGCTGGAAGAAATAGGACAAGTGTAGGACTTCCTAACTTCTGGCAGTGGGAGGTTATGGGAATTTCCTGAGCCAGAGATTTCACTGGATTGCATCATCATGTTTACTAGCCATCGATAGATTTATCGACCATAAATTGTCTGATCCGTTTTGAACCTTCTTGAACCTCCACGTCATCCTTTGATGACAGTCCAAATAGCCTTTTTTAGTAAAACAGCTTTTGCAATAAAAAGGAGAATATGCACAAATTCCTACTTAGTCTAGAAGCCTGCTTCAGTGTAGGAGGGCTAGGCTGTTTTCTCCAATACATTTTTGTTGCAATTTAGAAACACAAATCTTAAAAATAATTTTTGCTGATAATGTAATCTTGCTGTTTTTCTTTCAGTTCAGTTTTTTTGACCTTGTTCATTTGGTTTTGTGAACTGAGCACCATGTGCATCCCTGCATAACTTGAAAAAAATTCCCTGCTGTGTTTTTGCATGGAAGATCAAAAATGGATATGAACTGTGCATTGGAGGTTAGATTGTGCCTCTAGGTTTGTTTCTCTCTCTTTTGCTTTCCTTCTTGTTATTTATTTTTCTTTCCTATTTGTCTCGATTTTCATTCATTTCTCTTCTGTTCTCACACATCCGCTGTGGTTCCCCTTGAATTCTGATGGCAGGATGGAATTGGATCTCTGTGCAAAAACAAAGTATTACGTGAGGTTATTTTTAGGTTCCCCAGAAATCTTGAAACAGACATATATTACACTGTATGGTAAAATGGAAATCGAAGGGGAAAAGAATTAAAGTTAAACAGTATATAGTATTAGTGGTTTAGGATCAATTTTTCGCAGGAAATGGATGTTTGCCCCAGACAAAGACTGGAGGGTGTTGGCCAAATACCTTCAGTTAACACCAAAATGTTTTGAAGTCTTTCATGGCATTTAGAGACAATTGGCCTCAGCTATCATTAATAATAAATGGAAATTAATCTAAAATCATTGTATTCATGTACTGCCCGGTAGTTTTGTTGTGTATATGAGCACTGGTTATCCATGGTTTAAAGAGGGACCCACACGGGATGCCTTCCTGCTAGCTCACTACTGGTAGTCTAAAAAATGAAAAGGACATGTATGCTTCCTGATTTCCACACTCCTTGTGGAGGGTTTTTAAAACAAAATGGTTTGGATTCTCTTAGTCTGCCAAAAGGTGAGGTTCTCATTTAATCAGCAGACTCCAGAGTGATTTTAAACTACTGACACTTCGTGCTGCTTTACCATAACCGTTTTCGTTTTCAATCATCGTTTCCCCATGCACTGTAGTACATGCTATTTTAGAGGACCGAGGAGATAAGAGGCCTGAGAAATTATGAATGATAAGAAAACCTGCATGTTTCGTAAGACCTTCCTTCAGAAAGTGATTAGGGGCTCCTCTGTCCACCAGATAATGTGTGCTAGGTGATCAAGTGATTCAGCTGCTTCCTTAGCTCGTGTTTCATTGCCTGTGCTATCTGCTTGCTTGGGTATAAACAGATAGTAACACCCCTCCTCAAAAAAGAACAGATGAGGTGTGTAATACTTCTGAGAAAAACACAGTCATTTGTATCTGAACCGATTTGCCAAGCAACCATTCCAAAATCCAAGATCCATAGGAACAATCAAAAGAACCAGGAACAAGGAAGTCTGCCAGTTGATGGGAGATGCAAGATGTCCATTACAATTAGAACGGCCAGCTGAACTAAAGTTCCCCCCTGCCTGCCCATCCCCAAAGTATGAAAGCCAGACAAAAAATACTTAGGAGGAAAAGTAATAAGGGATAAAAAGCTGAAATCCACCAAGGTACCAAGTTATATCTTTGTGTTAAAACGTGAAAGAAAAAATACTGTTTTATTGACAAGAACCTTATGCCCTGAAAGATGTACAGATTCTCTTCCAGCTCATCTCAGAGCTGGATTACATCCTATGCACTCCTGGTCCAGCTCTCGGTCATTTGATGAGGTCGGTGTTAGGCAGCTTTTAATTGAAGGAAGTTTCTGACTCCTGTATTTGTGAACAAAGTCACGGGTAACTGATGCCTGTAGATGACCTGAACTTCTGTTCTCAGGGAGGAGGAAATGTTGTCATTACTTTCCTGGCTGTACAAGCTATGTGTTCCCTCCCTCCACTCCTCCCTCCCTCTTTAGTGCCCGGTCCAGGTGAGGCAGTACAGATAGTGCAGGGTTTCAGAGGCTCTTCTGCATGTCCTGCAATTGTACTGAACCCCCGTCTCATGATCATCTGTGTGAGAAAAGCATTTATGGGAATGCATGATAGACACAGCACATCCCTGGTAGCAACAAGGCAAGCAGAGGTTCCCTCAAACTGCTGAAGGGAACAAGAGGACCTCTCTTTCTGCCAGGCGGGACTGGCATTTCAGGCACTGGAGGGGGCTATTGATAGGGAAAAAGTCGCAGAGGGCTTAGTGTCCTGGATTGCCTAAATCTGGGGCCCTCTGCTCCACTGTGTCCACACCACACACCGGACCTGGACAGCTGTATTGCCTTAAGTCCAACCCCTTGATTTGTTACCGAAATGCTGTTAAGTTCCCTCCCATTCCTTCCCCGCTTCTGTCCTTCTGCACGCGGGGGACTGACAGGCCATATGCAGTATCATCTTCTGGCCAAGCAGGTGGAAGGAGGACTCTGTTCACGTGAGGACCTGGGAGCATCTGTCCTCATGTTAAAACGCAAAGTAGGTGGCTAGAGGAGCACTTTGAGATACTCTGACGTATCTCGTCTGAATGATGCTTTGCCTGTTGTGGGGAGCCGGCATCAGAATATACTACAAAGCCGTACCTCTCTAGTATCCACAAACATTTGCCGTTGCCATCAGTGAATGGCATGAGGGATCAGTTTCATATGACGAGGATGATGACACATTGTAAGGCTCCCATTCTCACCGTCACATGACTTTGTGTCCCTGCATTTTAGTCATTTCAGAGCAGTGCATCACCACCCCACTGGCTCATGCTGTGCTCTGTGTTTAGCAGCACATATTTATGACATGGGGAATGAAGAATGAAGTTTAACTCATGTCCTTAACTAACCCGTAAGTGAGGGATTAACTGCCTACTGCATTCTTTTACTAAGTATTAATCACTTATTTTCATTTTTTTGAAAAGTCTTTTGCTTCCTTAGTATATCAGTACACAACTTGGTTGGAAACCACGGCCTTTGAGGGGCTGCTAATACATTAGTCACGCCGTTGCTGTCGTCGGCCTGACAAGGGACCTGTTGTGTTAATTTCTGGGTGAAGGAAAAACTACACGGCAATGGGCTACAGCTCAGTTATCAAGGTTCGCTCTTGCTTCACAAACCTGTCTTCCTGGCTGTGGTAGAGTTAAAAAAATAATTACAAGTTTTTCAAAGGATCACCCACATACACATGGTATGAGAGCTCTTTTCTTTGTTGGTTTCATTTTATTTGTACATGACTCACTCTTGGCAAAATGAGTGAGCCTCATGAGCCTGTAAAAATTCTGTTTGGATTAAATGATTTGCATTAAATTATTTATAACTGCAAGAAGGGTTTAATATTCCTGTAATTCCTTAAGGAAAAACAAACCGATCTTATTCTTTCAAGCAGCTATTGCTTTCACGCCTGTTACTTCAGACGCCATCTTACTCGCCCAAGCTGATAGCTGTTAATGAGGCTGTGGGTACTTCTCCTTCCTTGCTTTCCCTGCCTCATGAATTAGAGATGGGTGGAAGGGATGCACTGTCATCCTTCTAGCACATCCTTCCGAGCGTGACTGAAGGCCAGGGAACGTACAGCCTCCCAAAACTGCCTGCCTTGCTAAGAGCAAAAAGCAGCGTTTGTGCTGGGCTAAGGCACAGATCGTGTTTCTGAGACTCAATTTCCCCCAGTTTTGTAGGCCGGAGGCCCGTCGCCTTCATTGTCCTGTCGGAGTGGGTGCGCTGGTTACAGCCCACCTCATCCCTGCTGACTCGCTGCGTGGCTCGGCTGTCTGTAGGGCCGGTGGCCGGCCTGCCTGCCCTCACGCTGGGCTGGTCCCCAGACCCAGGGATGCGGGGGCAATGGGAGAGCCCCCTCTGGGCATCCCTGCAGAGATGGGACCTCCGGACGCCTGCGCCCACCGGGGCTGCCTGCGCCCCCGTGATGGAGGCCTCGTGGTGCGGAGCGCCTGTCAAAGCCTCTCTGGGAAAGGCACGCGGTGAATAACCGGGACAGCCCGGCAGGATGCGGAAGGTGCAATCAAAAAGCCCTTTGACTGTGTGTTTGCGCAAAGCCGCGGCTGGCCGGGGTGCCTGCTTCCAGAGGCCGAGGCACGGCCTCCGTGCCTGCGGCAGAGCTGCTAACGGAGGCCGCTGCCTTCAGCCTCTGACCACGGGGGAGTCCTCCTCCTCCTCCTTCTCCTCTGCCCATACCCGCGCCCCTCTATCAGGGCGATCCACGGCCGCATGTTGCGGCGTAACCGCCGCGGGATTTTAACTTCCGTGGCAGAAAAGCGCCGCGGCTCCCCCCCGCCTGCAGCCCCGGCGGCGGCTCCCACCGCAGCCCCGTCCCCGCACCCCGCCGCCCGGGCCCCGAGGAGAAGGGGTGACTCGGCGGCGCCCCGGGGCCCGCCCTGCCCGGGCGCCGCCCGCCGTTCCGCGGCGCAGCCGGGGGGATCCCGGCCGCCTGCGGGCGCCAGCCCCAGCGGCGCTACAAGTGGCCGCCGGGGGCGGTTTCGACTCCGGCTCCGGCTCCGCCGCGGTTTCCCTCCGCCCTGCGCCCGCCTCCCGGCGACCCTCTCCGCGGCGCGGAGGGGCCGCGGGGTGCGTTGCGTAACGCTGCGCTCTGCTCCGCCGCGCGTCGCTCAGGGCGGCGAGGAGGCGCGGAGGCGAGGCGAGGCGGGTCGCCGCGGCCGGAGGTGAGCGGCGGCGGCGGCGGCGGCGGGGCGGGCGGGGCCGGGGGGGCGCAGCGCGGCGCGGCGTGTGCGCGGCCCCGCGGGAGGCGGCGGCGGCGCAGGCGGGGGGAATCCAGGTCACGTCCGCAGCCAGACGGCGGCTGGCGGGAGGGACGCGGCGAGAGGCACCGCGCCGCGCCCGGGCGGGCGGCGAGGGGCGCGGGGCAGGCGGGCCGCTCCGCTCCGCCGGTAAGTCACTCGGGCTCCCGCTCGGCGGGGGGGGGGCAGCGCGCCCCGGCCGCAGGCGTGGGCGGGCGCTCCGGCGGCGGGGAGGGGGCGCCGGCCTCGCAGGTCGGCGTCCCGGGGCGCCCCTGGGGCTCGCCGCGCTGCCCCCGTCGTGGCCGTTCTCCCGTCCCGGGGGGGCTGCGGGGCGGGCACGCCGCGCTCCCCGGCCGCTCACTATATTTAGCCGTTACCGGCGGGGAGAGCGGCGGCAGCGGCGCGCAAACGCTGTCGGAGAGAGAGATCCGTCGGGGCGCCGGCCGGCCGCCCGCCCGCCCGCAGCATCCGGGGGCGGCGGGGGGCGAGCGGCGGCCCGGCCCGTCCCGGCGGGGAGGGCAGGGAGGGGAGCCGCGGCAGCCACCGGTATTCATCACCGCGGGGGTCGGCGGTGCCGGGGAGGTGGCGGGGGGAACCGGCGGTGTGCGTCTCTGCTGGCGTTTCCTTATTTATTTATGTTTGCAGCATAGGTGGTATTTCCCCGTTAAGAGTTTATCCATTGAAGTTTTATTTGACTTCCTAAAGCAACAACAACAACAACAGAAATCCGTGAAGTTAAAAAGCCAAATGTGTTAATTGTTAACTAAATATAGAAGAGGAAGGCTTGAAAGCTGCTGTGGGTGGATTGATCAGGCAGCGTATGAGTAAAAAGGAAAAGGGAAAATTGTCAGCCCTAAGAAGCCATTTGCCGGTAGAAACGATCGCACCTGTTCTGGTGAGTGGCAGGAGCCCGACAGATCCGTGGTCCCCAGAAACCTTGTTTGCACTCCTGTGATTCAGGCGGTGGAAGGAGAAGCACAGGTTAAAAATGCTGTAATAGATACCAGCTCTGACTCAGGAGGGCGAATGAGACTTTTTTCCAACAGTATACGCATGTTCCTTTTATTATTTTAACTTAACACAGAATTCATACATCCGAACTGAGCCATCTGCTAGTTATAGTAATATATTTAGCTTTTATTTACAAAACTTAGTCTGTCATAAATATATGTTTGCATAATTGATAGACTGTAGATCTTTTTATAAAACTATTTGTTTTCCTTTTACAGTTCAGTACTACTTGTGTTGAGACTATTTACTAGATTTTCTGGTTCCTGTTTTCCCAGCTCCAACTTCTGCATAAACATTTGAGGAAAAAAAAAAGCAGAGCAAAGGGTTTGTTCTTTATAAGAAATTTCTGTAGTGAAAAGGTAATTTTCAAGAGACTTTATTCTAATCAATGCAATTGCATTAGTTAGCAGTATTTGCCTTACAATGAGAGGTTTGAGTTTTCTCCCTTACTTTGTAAATAATATAACTATTTAAATGTATAGCCTTTTTTAAAGTGAAGAAGCTGGACTAAGTCACTGGAAAGTATAGCCCTTCATTTTCTCATAGAACAGCTGTTCAAGGCACAATAACAACAAAAGTTTTGTGAAACTGGATATGCCTACTTCCTTCCTCACAAGACTGTTTTTTTCTTTTCTACTAACTGGCTCAAAATCACCCTTCATATTAGTCCTGGGACCCTTAAATTAGTCTCAGCCTTCCTTCAGTTTATTTCAATTGGTGACCTTTGGGTGAGCTGGTGTGTTCCATTGTTACTTGCTAATGATGGAATAATCTAGTCCTGACGTACCAGTTGTGAAACTGAGGGCGCTGCTGCTGGATGGTCCCGAGGAAATTTAAATGTCCTATGGCTCCATGTTGGAAGAGGGAGGATTTAGCTGTGGTTTGCATCGGCTTTTTACTGTGCAGACTCTGATGTTCAGAGCTGAAAGGGCTCAAACCAAAGTCTGCTAGAGTCGATGGAAAATCTCCCATTGATTTTTAGTGGTTTTGGATCAAGTCTTGTGTGAGCTAGCGTTGAGCACATCATGGCTACTCCAAATTGTTCAGTGTTTTTGAAATTCTTTGCATATCCAAGTCATTATGTAAAGTCAAATTTATTGTGCTGTCTCCTTCTCCTGTGTGGGAATGTTCTTTTGCAGAGTAGAAAGTGGTGGTGGTGGTTTTGTTCACTCTTTTATATGCTACGGCATTGATTTTATTATCTGATCATTTCGTGTTACGTGAGGACAACATGTATGCTTTTTCCAAATTCCCCCCAATATGGGGGATTTTGGAAAAAGTGAATCTGCTTTTGCTGAAGGCTGCTTACCCTGCAGAGAGGTTTCTTCACGTATTTTTCAAAGAGTTTACGGTAGTGGAACATCTTTCTCTGATGTGCATATTGTACTTCCCTTGTTCAGTATATGGTTGGTTGCTGCTTTGTTTTTTAAAGGGTGAAGGGGAGAAAGTTGTTAGTGATAACAGATACTGGTGTTCCATAAAGGAGCTTGCAGAATAACACATACCTGTGGTAGGCATATATCCTCTCCTGGCTTCCCTGTTGTTGATGATGAGCAGGATTTTTCCTCTTGGCTATATGTAAAAACCCAGCCAAGAGAAAAGCAGGGAGGAGAAGGATTACTAAACTTAAATCATGGAAGTTTGTCAGAGTTTATTGTCTAGTGTAGCCTGTCTTGAAATTTGATTCTATTTGGAAGGGAATCAAGAGATGAAACCTCAAAAAACCCACCTGATTTGAGGCAGGACATCCTCCAGCAAGAATCTCATTTGCTACCGGAAGGGTGAGACCAGGAATTTTGGCTCCTTGGAAGAGGAAATTCTGGAGCTCATTATCTCTCCTCCATCATATTCTGGTTTACTGATTTGGGGTTTGCTTATTACTAAAAGTTGAAGAAGGCAAAACAGGCATGCATATGAAAGAAGCTCAGGTAAATAGCCTGAGATGAGGGAAGCCATGAGAAGGAAGGTAGCACAATTTCTGTGAGACCTCCTGTCTTGGATTTCTTTCTAGGACTTGGAAAGTGCTAATTCTTCCAGCCAAACTAATTTGCTCTTTAATAGGAGATGGCTGTCATGGCAGAAGGCAGAGCTGTACTGCAGGACGCAGGGTAGCAACGCAGAGCTGCGTATTTCTTCTGTCTTGCCCTTTCACGTTCTGGGTTTCCAAAGCACGTGAGAATCTGGCGTCTGGAGGAAGGAAGGAGATACTGCTGGGGCACTGTCCACCTACCTGCAGGGAACGAGACAGCACATCCATGCCACGGGTTTCTAGAGAGTATGGTCAGGATCTAAATTTCTGAATTTTCTTTCAGACAGGGTTAGAGAACCAATCAGGGAAGATTTTCTTAATATTTCCACAGTTCGTCTTTGTTCCTTCCTTTCCAGATTTCGGAAGTGGCTACGTATGCAGTCCTAGATTCTCTCTGCATGGCCCCATTCAAATAAATAAATAAATAAATGCCGTTCGGTAGCTCTTCAGGTTTAGGACAGCAGAATTGTGCTAAGTCACGAAGGTACTCTCCTTTTTCTATCTGCTTAACTGAAGTAAGGCCTCTGAGTGGTTGAGGAAGTCTGTACTGGAAAATGCAGTACAGGTGTGTTAGTCCGGGGATCTGCTTGGGTTAATTTATCCCATCAAAGAAGTTAGTAGAATAATTCACGTGGCCACTAGTGTGGCAGTACTGCTTCTGACGCTTTTTAAACTTGTCATTGTGCAGTGGAGAAATACTCTTGCCTTCTCAGGGGTGAGCTAGGATTTTACATATTTTACAGGGATAACTAAACAAGCAATGCATGTATTATGAGAACCTTTGTTATGAAAATCAAGGGCAGACTATAAATAAACTTAATTTCTGTGTAAAGATTAAAGAATTGTATTTCTTCAATTCTCTGTTATTTGATCGGTTGTATGTGGTCCAAGAGGACATTTTGAATAAAGTAATTGAATCTTGCGTAAGTTGTTTCTCTCATTTAATTCACAACACGTGAATGGGATCGTTTCCATTACTCATCACAACTACTTTAAACATGGTTATGGTAGGGGGACAATGCAAGTGAAAAGTTAGTTCTGTTGTTAACCTTTTCAGTTTATGGTCACACTGCCAAAGTGCATGTAACAGCCTGCAACTAGGATGAAATTGTAAGCAAATAAAATGCCTTTTTGGAATACAAAAATTAAATTGTGTATTCAATTCTGGATGCTTTTGGTCATAAAAATTCTCATTTTACTCTGACCTAGTATAGCTTATTAGAAATCAAAGGTCCTGTGAAACTTAAACCCATAAATTAGTCAAAGAGTAAAGGAATAAACTGCAGTTTAAAAAAATTACTGTGTATCCTCAAGTGTCTTAAATATACAGAATTGTAATAATTTTTCTGATGAGCTAAAATGGCAAATACTCTTATGTTATAATTAGATTATACGCATGAAAGCAGTGTGATCATTCTAGATTACAGAACTGTTCTGTGTCCTCTGGTGAACCTAACCCAATAAACTGGGGTTCTGTTTTCCATTGGAAGAAATAAAAGGACTGATTGTCAAGCTGCCTGATAGTAAGGTAGAAAACAGGGCAAGAAGATCAATGTCTTTTCAAGTGAATTTGAAGCCAAAATATAAGTCTTTCCTTTGCTGGATGAGGAAGGAGTGAAGTTGGTGCATGTAGAACCAAATTAGTTATATGTATGCATACACAATGCATGCTTTTCTGTCTTGGATAGAAAATCATTAATTCTGCTCACCTCCTAAATATTTTTGCCTATTCTAACAACGATGTTTGAATGCCTTCTGGATTACTTCATGGGAGTTGGTAGGAATGAACTGTAATCACAGGTACAGCAATGATGTTGCTTGACTGTAGGATGTGCTTTGGAACAGCTGTGGTGGCTGTTTGAAGAAAATTAAAAGTACTTTTCAGCTACATAAGTGGCTACTTTTCAGCTACATAATTGTCCAAGAATTGGACAATTGCTCAGTAACTGAGAGTCACACGCATATGGATGAACCATTTTTAAAATACTCACAAGAAAAATATACTGTAGGTATGAACAGCTGCTTTCATCACCATTGCAAGTCGGCTTCCTTGAGTCATGTTTGCTCTCATTATCTACATCTGTACAACGTTCTTGAACTCTGGGCCTTTTCCTTTCTCATGTGTCGTGGATTTGCAGACCTTCACGTCTTTCTTCCACTGCCTTGGTCTTGCACCTTGGCCTCCTTTAGTATACTGTGAACTCCGCACCTCCCACCCATGACTTTGCATTCTTTCCCTCGCCTCAGCTATGCCGGCTGCTTGCCATGTGCTCCAGCCAAGCTGTACTTCAGCAGGTATGGAGTGCTGCTGCTACTGCTGCTTGGTTTCCTACCAATAGAGAGAATGAGCGCTAATAAATTGAAGATATTTCTTCTTCAGCATTGTTTTTTCCTCTGGCCTTTAGCACCATCTTACCATTCCTGGTCCATTTGTCTACCTCCTTGCAACTCTTGACAGGTAGGATTGTCTTCTTGTGACATCTATGATGTGATTCTATGATTCTATGATTCTATCATACCATTCTATGATTCTATCATACCATCTGTTTTCTAGCTTTACATTAAAATAACTTTATTTCCATGGTTTATTAACTTATCCCTGGCGCTTTTCTTTTTTAATATTTCAAACATCTTTTTAAAAAATGGGGTGTGTTTGTGTGCAAGGTGCTTCAAAGTGTAATTAGGAGCTGTAGCATTTCTGTATAAGGCTTAGGATAAACTTTGTTTATGGCTTCAGGAAATGGAAGGGTTTATCTTGAGCCTTCTTTTTTAAGTTAGGTGTCTTACTTTCCATATTGCATTTATTCTCCTAAAAAGATAAGGTGAGACACATTATCCAGTTAGATAAACAGGGAAAGATTCTGTGCAGAGTTATATCCGTGTAAATCCAGACTATACATGCCCATGCACATATGCATTAAAAGAGTATTAGCCTATAAAATATTTGTGACAAATTTATTTTTAAAGCAAAATAATCACTTCCATTAAATCCTAAAGTATAATTTTATTCCTACTAATATAGAGAAAATTATGTCTGGAACACAGAGTACTTCCTATGCAGCATTGAACTGCATGTATTTTATGTTGTACCCGTTTCACTGATGTGACTTACTGAAGTGATTTGGTTTACTGAAGTGCTCTATGTGACCAGAATGAAACAGCTTAGTTGGGCCAGAAGACTTGGATCAACTGTTTAACTGTGTAAGTTGTTTGATTATTAAGGTTATAATGTCAAGCACTAAGGAAAAGAAATACCAGAATTAAGGTTGATTATGCAGCCTTAATTTGGGTATCTTTGAGTATATGCAGATAAACTAGGGTTTAGCATCCTTGGATAGTACTGCTTCACTTTTCAGGGTGCATAGCATTACGTACTAATAGTCGTGTTTGAAAACTATGGCTCCTATTAACTTTATTTGAAACTATGAAACTTCTGAACATCTGATCTCAGGGAATGCCATTGGTTACGTAGAATATAGGGAGCATATGGTCCCTGCCTGTAAACTGTACACACGTAACAGTAATTTGTTCCTGGTTACTGTGAATTTTGAGTTGAAAATCACTTAGCTCTGCGCAGTGACGGGATCAAACCTGATTATCCAACTTAGCATTCAACTGTTGTAAACTGTTCAGCTATTTTTTTTTCCTTTTTTTTTTCCCCACCCTAAAGTCCCCTGCCTCAGATACTTCACGCTTTTCTCCTTTGCCAGAAATAGGACGGGGATGCTAGAGACATTTTCTTTCCTTGAAGAGTCCTATGCATGGAGATGGCATCCTCAACCTCATTTCCCCATAGGATGTCCTGTCAGTTGCCCTGGTTGCTGAGTCTGGCAGGTGTTGAAGGCAGCTGCCACGCTCCTGCTGTTGGCAGAGTAGGTTGCACTGTCCTTGGAGTTGTCTGCTGCCTGGTTCCCTCTGTCGGGGTCTTCTTGCCACCGAAAGGGGTAAGTCAGTGACAAGAGTCCTGCTTGCCATTGTGTTGACCAGACCCTATGCTTTTGCTTTGTCATCTTTCTGCATTACTGAGTGTTGGGTTCTCTGGTGGTGGTGGTGGGTTTTTTTTGGTCCGCAGTCCCACTGCCTTTTGGCATCTCCCTCCCTTGCCCCCTCACTTGGCAGTTCTGGTGCGTATATATGTGACCACTGGCACGTGCTGTGAGACTTTGGCAAAAATGGTGGTAGCCTCTGAAATGTATGAAGCCACCTTTCTTGCCAAGTAGGTTGCTGCAAAAGATACCGTCTTGATGGCAGCTATCTTCATTTCCATTGAACTCTGGGAGAACCCAGAGACTGCTCTGATAGTCAGGCCTCCTGGAAAGCCCTTTGCTTTCATACTCTGCCCAGGGAAGACGAATCTCACCCACTGTCACTCTCCCGGTAGGATGCAGGGAATGTGCTTGCAGCCATTCTGGCCATGCCTTTCCAGTCAGTGGATGGTGAGAGTGTGTTTTGCGAGGCAGAAGGATCTTCTACTGTGATCTCTTCAGAAGGCATCGTATCAAAATGCTCTTCAGTTTTGCGAAAGTAGAAGTGCTTTCTCTGCTAGGAGGTTAGGCATCGGTGGGAATGATGTGGCCTGGGGCATGGAAGTGCTGGATTCCCTAATTCCGAGTGAGGGAATACCCTCTCTATGGAGCTCTTCCCTGAGCTCTTCCTGGTCTCCCCGTCCTGCCTGCAGTGAGGTGGATAAGACGGCTGGCTTTGGCGTAGGATACTTGGGATGGGGACAGCCAGGCTAAGGTGCTTCCCCTCCTCTGCTGCTTCCGTCTCCTTCTCTCCTCTGCCTCACTTTCTCTTCAGGGCAGATTGCCCATTTCTTGCATGGGCCCACAGGTGTTTGCCTTCAGCCCTCCTTTTGCGGCGCAGCTCTGAGTGCTGTCAGCATTCGCTCTTTATGGTCAAACCTGGTTATGATCGAACCTGTCAGCTGTGGTTGTGGGGTGTTTCAGCATTTTTCCCCCACCTGCCTAATAATAAATCCTTCATTATCAAGCCCTTCTTTTACCTTCTTCATGAGAGACAGGAGGGGTTAGTGCCCAGCGCCCAGCCTTTGGGAGTACTCTTGTTGGCATCTGTTGGTAAGGGGCTTTCATAGCTCCAAACCAGAGGACGTGGAGTGGACGGAGCCTTGCCAGCCCTGCTGGGTCATGGTTCTGGTCTAATGACTGGAAGAGGAGGGACAAGCAGGCCTTCCCCAAACTGCCCCAGACCAAGGGTTGATGTGCCAGGCAGCCGCTCTCCCTTGGCCTCTCCTCCTTGTTTGCCGGATTGCAGTCCGAGGGGCAAGGGGCAGGTACTATGGACAGCTGGCTGGTAAGGGGCTGAACTTCTGTATCTCACGGGGTTCTCTTGGGGGAGAGGGCAGACCTGGCCACACTTGTTTCTGCAGCCAGGACCATACCTCTGGCCTTCAGCCTCTGCACTGGCTTCTTTACAGTGCCTGTTTCATGGCGTGAAGCTATGTATATGGAGAAATGTATGTATATATAGTATGCTTCCTTCTGTTTTCAGATGCCTTCAGATCTTCTGAAATACCTGATAGCTGGTAAATTCAAGAATCTGAATGAAAAAAGTTTTTTTTCCAAATACTATAAAATTTTTTGTGGAGCACAAATAAACTTAGGCAAGCCCCTCTCCCCCATTTTCCCTTTCTGACTAGATTTTCACAGGGACAGCAGGATTAATTCTTGTCATAAGGGCCTTGCTTGCCAAATTACAGGTTCTGTTCCAAGGAATAGGGGAACTCAAGTAGTTGAAAGAAAGAGAGTCTAAAATTTTGCATATAGGAGAAAAAAAAACATTTCCTTTGACGACTTCTGCAGAGATAACAAGACCATTTTGACTGGTTGAACACGAGCACAGGTTGCCCAGAGAGTTTGTGGCATCTCCATCCTTGGAGATAATGGTGGAGGTGGACATGATCCTGGGCAAACTGCTTCAGGTGACCCTGCTTGAGCAGGGGGGTGGACTAGACAGTCTCCAGAGGTGCCTTCCAGCCTCAGCCATTCTGTGACTGAAACTTTCTGAAAAAGTTCATCTTGAGATGGGCAGTTTGATATGGGGAATTGCAGTTCACTTGGTTAGAGATGAGTGAAGTAAAAAATAATTTAAGATCGATTCATTTAATGGGAAGCGTAGAGCACACTTTAAAAATAAGCTGGTCTGCCAGGCTTGCCCATAATAAATTCAGGGGAGTCAATAAAAATATTATGAATTCATACCAGAATAACAGAGAGCAAATCTGACTACTTCTGTCTACACAAACAACTTAAGCTGCTCTGTAACTTTAAAAAGTGTCCTACTTGCATTTCCCATGCACACATGGAAGTTCTGAGCTTACTTAAAACTTAGAACCAGAATTCGTGCTCTGACCTTTGCACGTAAGGGGCCAATGCTCAGGATCATTGCCTTTGATCCCATAGAAAGAGTAATATGGGCATAAAAAGCAGCCAGGCTGCTGTTGTTCAGGAGTCATTTCCTGATCATGCCTTGCTCATAGGAATGTAAGTGTAAAAAAGCCAGATTTACATAAGCAAGCTACTCTATGAACCCTTGCCCTCCCCTGTCCCTTGACCTTTGCTGCCCAGTTTGGCTCCCAGAGCTTTTTCAGAGATCTCTTTCTTGGGTTACGTGTCTCTCCAGTGAGAAACCCAAGTCCTGAAAGCAAGAAAGTGGTGGAATAGCAGCCACAAAACCTGAACTCAAGCAGACAGTCTTCCCTCTCCCATTACTACTACACCTACTCATGAGGCAGCCCTGTGGGGACCAGTGTGGACACAGGCTGGCAGCCAAGGCATGCACCAGACATCTCCTTACCTTTGCTCATAGCTCCAGCTCATCCACAAATGGCAGCTGAAAATTCATGCCTATAATATAAGTTCAATCAGTTTAACCCATGTTTTGCAACAATACTGCAGGCTGCCTTTTTTTCTAAAAGCTTTAATTTTTCAATATTTTTTACACATTTTATTTCCGCAGCTTAGGAGGACTAGCAGGAAGGCTTGTCAGCAATTTACCTTGGAGATAGAAGGCAAAGGGGAAGTGGATTGCTGACAGGATATTGCTCGCTGTCTGGGCAAGCATAACGTGCAACAAGACAGAGAGCTTGGACTCCCCTTTGTGATGTTCAATTCCAAGCCAAGTTATAACTCGAGCTCAGTCTCTTCAAAACATGTCTGTGTAGATATAGCTGTAGTCCATTTTGATGATCGTAAGTCTGCAGCTGAATTAATTAATTGATGATGCAAGAAAGATATTTAAAGGCAGACCTTTACCACTCATAAGTCCAGAGCTACAAGATGAAATCTACAGTCTGAATTTTTTTTTTGATGTTTTGGTTGCTGAGGGTTTCCTGGTACATCGTGCCTAATCTTGTCAGTATTTCTTTAGGTCTTGCTCCTTTAAATAGCTTTGGATGAGTGGAACATCCCGTACTTTTGCAAAGATCTCCTGAAGTCAGTGACAGCCATTTGTGAATATGGGCAGCTGAAAGAAGCAAATGCCTTGTGTGCCCTGCACAGTTGTAAGCCGGTCTGTGTTTGGGAAATGACAGTAGTACAGTATTTGTGTTTGCTTTGGAAAGTAATCATAGAATCATAGCATCTTTTAGGTTGGAAAAGACCTTTAAGATCGTCAAGTCCAACCGTAATCTAATCTAAAAGAGCTTGAAACAATTTGCAAATTAGGATTGTGAAAACCTCGATATCGTTTTTTCTTCCTTAAGAGAAGTCGTCTTTAAACCCAAAAAGAGCAGTATGCGGGAAGAATTTGAGAGAATCACCTTGGCAGATGTTGCAAGGCATGGGATAGAATAGGACTAAGCTTTACCTATTGCTGTGTGAAGGTTAAGAGCTGCAATCTCTGTTAGGAGATCCAAATTTCACAACACTGGGGTGATGGTGTAACAGGAAGAAGGGTGTGGGCAAAACTACAGAGCGACATATGAGTAATTCAAGACCTCACCTGTTTTCCCATCTGGAGAGAAGGCTAAGTGGGGAAAGCAGATGGGCAGATCAGAAGTTGCAGTTTAAACGCTTACTTTTTCTGAGCTTATCTGTATTGAGGATAATCTTTGGGGATTCATATTTGTTGCATGCTGTTTGTATTTTTGGATGGGTGTTTTTTAATTGAGTCAGAAAAAATGATGTCTGGTGTTACTCCTTTTATATACAATATCAGAACGGCAAATCTGAGCTGCTAGGACATAGCCAGCAGATGCCAGCAGTCTTTGTGATGCTTTACTGTTAATTTACTTAGGATGTGTTTTTTTCAATAATGTTCCTAGTAGTGAACGAGCTACCTTTTTAATAATATCGAAGGGGTGGAGTTACTGTCTCATTTCCATGTGAAAAAGTCTCGGTGAGTATCAAAGGCAGATTATGACCTTAAGTAGCGCCCAGAAGTGATATGTCAGAAAAAAAAATGTTACGATCCCAACAATGATTTTTGAAATTCAGTCAACGTTATGTATTTTTAATAAATACACATCTTCCTGCAATGTTTGAAATCAGGGGTCGGGACTCCAAAATGAAAGTTGGTATAAGTACAGCTGAGATTGGCTTCAGTGGTTATTACTGCTTGAGAAATGAGAAAGGCAAGAATAAAGGTAGGTGATACAAGCTTAATATTTTCCAAAGTTGAACAGTTTTGTGAGCAAAATGATCTGCTTACAGTGTGTTTTTAAGATAGAAATAATGTTATCTCCAGTACTAAATTTGGAATCAGTATACCCAGCCATCTGCATCTGTATATGTCAAGCCTAATATCTAGATTTAGGGATTAAATTTATACCATGCTCTTGTTTGTTTTTCTTCAGACTTTTGCTGTAACACTTTTTTTCTGATGTAAGGCGGAATCTCATTGGTGAATTTTGTTGTATTTCTTGTTTACTGATGTCTTTATGAAAAACTTGGCAAAAGTTTCTGAAAACTTGGTGTAAGAGTCCTTAGACCTTTATATGTCAGTTAGCCAATGGTATTAATATTTAACGCAATTAATGCTCTTTTAAATCCAAGCTAATGTCTTCTAATCAACATTATGTAATTTAGTAAATATAACAAAACCTGCCGAATTAAGGTACTGTACTCTCTTGTTATCTCTGGCTGTGCAGCATAGCACGTATTTTTGTATCATTTGAACATTTTGTAGATCAGTAGCTGAATTTCTGGTAGTAAATGCATTACATTTTTGAGTCAATAAATTTCACTTTCTGTCAACACTTATCTTCAAGTTATGTTTCTGCTGAATTACCTGTTGTTAATTAAGAATAATTTTATCGCTTTGGTTAACATGAGAAATTGGGACATTATTAGGGTGTTGGCCTTGATGTTTCCATAACAGGTTAGCTGCTTTGATCTGGCTGTGTTGACAGTAAAATTGGGTCTTCTGCTTGGACGTGTAGGAGAAATACGTGTTTGGTTAGACCGTTATCAAATTGGAGGAAGTAACTAGAATCGGTAAAGCAAAGAGAGGCACAGCAATAATGAAAAAATTAAACAGTACAGGGTCATGCAGAACACTGTCACTTTGCTGATACAATTTACGGCTGTAAACAGAGGTCATGATGTCACTCTACAGCAATCCCAGCTCTTCTCAGCTTTGTACTGTTTTCCTATGGCCCGCATAGGACCAGTCCTAGAACACTGTGTTCCCTTTTGTGTACCCCTCGTTATTTATTATTTTTTCTAACCAGAAGAGATTAAACAAAAGAGAGTTCAGGGAGGAGTTGGAAAAACAATAGAGGGAGTGAAAGGAAAATGACATTAGCAAAGACTGCAAGGTGTCTGTGTACGTATATTGAGGACGCGTGTCTGAATTGTCTGAAAGTAGTTGTAAAAGGTAACTGTAAAAAGTGAAAGTGTTTTTTTTTAACTTTAACAAAGGGATCACTTAGTGGAAGGGATGGATCGAAGACTTTGGTCTGTGTGTGATGGTGTTATCCCCTTGGAAGTGATCAGTAGGAATCTAAGTTGTGTAAAGCACCAGCAGCTGTATAATACGGAATGATACAACTTTGGTAGGATGAGGGATAGGCAGCTACTGAAGTCCCCTCTTGTATGATTCTTTTTGATAGTTGTGACATATTCTGGTTTTCAACACTAAATAATGGCTTTGACCTAATTTAACTCTAGCATAACAACATTGAGAATATGGACCATTTACATCATGAAAAGAAAAAAGGAAAATGCTCACATTTAAATATTTCCTATTTTTAGTGTAGTATTTTTTCTTAATAAACATTTGCAATAATACAAAGCAAAATACAGGAAAAATAGGATTTTGTTGTATTTGCCTAATGTAGGCATATATAATCTTGTAAGCGCCATGTGACATTTTAGATTTTTTTTCATTTTCCCTTTAAGCTTCAGACTGGCAGTTAAAGTGCCCTAAAGGGGTCTTTATTCTAGTTGAAGTGTTCCGATTGCACTCATCTTTTCTGCCTTTTCCTTTTCTTTATAGTAGTGTGTTAAGTTTTGAGGATTGTTGGGGAAGAAGTGCCATCTTTTCTATTATGGTCATTGACAGCTAAAGCTACTCGGTGCCTTTTCAGTGATCTTAACAATCATCAGTCAGCCAAAAAATGAGGAGTACCTCGTAGAATTGCAGGTTATGTGCGCATGTGACCCTGATTCAGAAGTGTAAGTGTCTGTAATTTAAGAAACTTGTAGGACAGGTTGTGTGGTTGGCCATCTCACTAGCTGTCTTGTTCTTCTCTAAAAAATGCTATTTAAAATGTTAAGACAATTTTTTAGAAACTTGTGATTTAACGTCACATAATCTCAAAAAACCTGAACTGTGAATAACTATATGGAGGTTGTAGATTGGTCAAAGCATGGGAGATTATATTTCAAGACCACTATGCTAGGAGAAATACACAGGGAAGACAGCGGAAAAGCATGTCTTCATGTCAGAACTGGCAGGTTTGGTGTATGTTCCCCTAGCTGCTTGGTACCCCAGCTGGGCAGCCCTCCCCAAAATGTGGTGGCTGTAGCCAGCCTTGAACGGAGGAGTCATGGTCTTCCCAACTTCCCAAAGAAATCTAACGTGACTATTTCATCCTCATGAAATGTTCAAATATATTCTGGCTTCCTTAATTTCAGAATGGAGCATGTCGAGTAAAGAGCATTAGTCCTAACATTTGGACAACATCCATTTCAACTGTCAATCTAGATCTTTTTCTAACACAGCAGCGTTTACAAAGAAAGCAGGTTAGGTGCATGGTTCTTCCTATCTTCACATCATTCCTTATTGTCCTTAAATTTGATTGTCCTTCATTTTTTTTTTTTTTTAATAGAGTCCAGGTTGTTCTGCTTTAGTCCTTACAAGTAAACATTTCAAAGGTTATATGAAGAGGTGCAATTACAGTAGAGTATATCTATGGTCTTTAACTCTTGCTGCCACGCCAGAGCCACCACTCTCCGCTGCTGAGATGTCACAAGGATCACTAGCGTCCGTTTAATTTTTCTTTTAAAACTGCTGATGAACTTCGCAGGTGTCTGGGAGGCTGTGCCGAATGGCTGGGAGCAAGCTGTTGTAGGCAAAGTCCTTACAGACAAATGGTGCTTTGAATGGACATGATATAAGCATATTTTTCATAATCTTCATTCTCCCTTCATACTCCCCAGCGGAACTTTTGGAGCCTAACGGTGGACTTAGAAACATATAAGGTATCATTAGAAATAAGATGCATATGGAAGTAGCAATAATGAAGGGGAGAGTTATTTCAGCACAGTCAGTGATTGTCTGAAGATGAACTCCCCAGCGGTAAATTCTCAAAGTGCTAGGAAGTCATCTGATAACATACAGGAAAAGTGAGCAGTTTACCTGCATGTTATAATTACAGTGTTAGATCTGCAGTACTGCTGTCCTGCCTGATTGCCAATATGTAGCATTTCAATGGTCTGCATTGTTTGTAAGTGCAGTACAGTAACCCATCCAGAATGACAAAATTACCACGGCGTGTTTGTGTTGTGTCATCCAAATAAAAATCCCTCTTCCATTTGTTCCTGCATATATTTAAGATTGTATTTACCTATTTGTATGTCTGTAAATGGTGCTTTACAGACATATGAAAAGAGATACAGTCTTTCCAAGATCTTGTAACACATTTTTATCTAATTATGGCTATTTTCTATAGCTTTTCTAAATTTTAACACTTTATTAGGAAAAAATGCACGTAAGTGATTCAATTTTCAGTGCTGTCTGTTTACCCATGTTAGAAATTATTCTTTAACTCTGTGTGTTTGCTTTTTTAAGGATATCATGACTCATTATTTACTCATGGGTAATCATCTTTAGTAAACAGTGCATCTTGTGAGAGCTAATACAGAGCTTCGTGTGTATCAGTTAGAGAGAGACCCTTCGATTCAAAAGCTCCTGCCAGCTGTCACCCCCACAGCTAATATCACCTCGTAATACAGAGCTAGTTACAAAATACAAAAATAATGTTTGTATTTAGAGAAGGAGGAAAGCTTGCAAATAAACCAGAACTCAATAACATGTATGACTTCAGGGCTGCAGCAAAATATACTCGGGCGTATAATACTACAGATTTCTATTTTGTGTCTGATATCTCACTACTATGTTTGGTTGATATTTTATACTTTTTCAATTAGTGAAAGCAAAAAAATGGCATAAAGTAATTTAATCCTGTCCTTTTTCTGTTATGAGGAGGCAATATACTTTGTCTCTATTACCAGTTGCTTTCCTTAAAATGATATTCTAGGTTTAGATTTTGAATCATTCCCTGGCTGACTAAGTGATGACTCTCTCGTTTTGTCTCCTATTTATGAAAGAAGGGAAAAGATTTAGCTTATGAATTTTTCATATAGACTACAGACGTACTGTTTGGGGCCAAATGCTGTCCTCAGATACAAGTCAGTGTCGCCGGTTAGCTGTCTGAGTCAATGGCAGCGTGGTGTATGTATTTCAGCATAGTACTGAGACTTAAATGTTTTGTTTCTGTCGTGCATATGGGCGTAAGAATCAACTGATTATAAAAATAGATAGGAAATAGAGGTTCATTTTCCAGTCCAACATGCTGCTGCCAGTACTGAAGCAAGAGTAAAACCATTACTCACTGCCCTGCGGGTGCTGCACCCTGCAATGAATGAGTACCATATTTTTAAATACCTAGTAACATCATGAAAAACTGAAGTTGAAGCAGAAGTTCAGATCTTAATTAGTGAAACTGCCGTTCCTTCTGCGGTGCTGCCAGCCAGAAAATCTGATTATATTTTAAACTTTCTGAAACGGACTTTGCCTTTTTACTTCTTAGGATCTGTCTGTGAAACCAAGAGTGAGGAAAGGTGTAGTACGGGAGGCAGCTTTACGTGCCTTCATCGACTGGTTTCAGGTTGGTAACATCCCTCCGAAGCTTTACTTTCAAGGCAGCCCTTACCCCTGTATTCTTTCAGCCTCCAAGATTTTCTGTACTTTGAAGTTAAAAGCCAAGTTAACCTTTGACCAAGAATTTCAAAATCACCTGATAGAAAGCCCTTCCCTTTCTGCTGCCTGATAAATGAAAAACTCTCCTCTGCTTATAGGACTCAGAATGCCTCTGTAGAAAAGACCTGAGGCTTTGTTAATTCTGAATTGCAGTTTTTCTGGATAGTTCATTTTAGGAGGAGGCATCCCCGTTAAGTGTTTGAAGCTCTTCCTTGCTTTTTGACCTGGAGGATAGAAAACTGGGCAAAAATAATTAAAGGGAAAAATGTTAGTAGCGCTGCCGTGATGTGAGGACCTTACTGGGTCTGCCAGGTAAATACGAGATTGCTCTCAGCCTTACTAGCTTGAGACCTGTCTGAAATAAAAGAAGAAAGCAAACCCAAAGAAAGCTAAATGGAAATACAGCCCCCGCGTGTTTTTTGTGCTGTAATGAGGAAAAAATTCCCTTTGCGCTGAGACAGATTAAGATGTTTTTTTCCCATTGCTTGTCTCATTCAGCATCTATTTTCTGAAAAAGGGCAGAGCATCGGCCGTTGCTGGTTTCGCAGTCCTCTCCAGCCGGTGGGCATAGGCAGTCTTCTCAACCCCTGTACAAAATCTCAACGGAAGACAGAGAGCATTGTCTGATATAGGGTAGATGGTATATTTTATATCTCAAATTCCAGTCACTGCTCCCTGCATGAGTATCATGAGGTTTCTGAGTGAGTTTGTTAGCGGTTTCGTGGATTTCTGTCCTCCTCGTGTAATGCTTTTCCAAACTGTCTTCTGATCCTGTCGTTGGGGAGCTCACAGGCTCAAGCTCATGTGCTCTGCTCTGTCTCTGGGAGGGTTTTGTGTCGGAGGAGAGCTGGGCATCGGTACCGCCTCGGTAAGCCAACCCGGGGTGCTGAGGGAGCCAGCACCACAGCTGCCGCTGTCTTACATCCACCTCAGTGCTCCGGCCAGAAGGCTTCACGCGGAGGCGGCTTTCCGTCAGTAGCGGCATGGTTCAGCAAATGTGCGGGTCTTCGAGAGAGAGGGAGATTTCCAGGCTGCATCCTGCTCTGCAGAGCTGGTCGTGTGGCCGGCGTCTTTCTTGCACCCGTAGGTAGTCCGGCGAGCTCTGCAGCGCCGCCGGTGCTTACATGCTGTGTGCTCGTGCCTCGGGTTGGGAAGGTCAGAGATTCCTGCTCATGATCCGAAAGCATCAGAGTAGGACATTTTCAGTACCCTTTCAGGAGGTGGTATGTACCTGGAAGGGACATTCTGTCTAATGCCGTCAGCGGTGTTTATTGTGGGATACACAGTGTGGAAGGCAGGCGTGACACGAACTATCTGTTACTAGCAGGATAATGCAAGATAGGTCTTTTAAGAGAACTCATAAACATGTTTGGCGTATATACACAATAAAGCGTCTCCTGTAGGACTCATTCTTCCAGTGTTGCCTCATCAATTTGGTACGTTGGTTTTGAAGGTTTGATTTCTTTTAAGCCTTGCATTTCCTTCTGGTACTCAGATGTCTGGCTGATGAGGTCTTTTGATGCTATGTGCTGTATTTATAGCCCTTATGAACTTGTCTTGCAAAATCACTAGATTTTAATCACTCGCTTCTTTGAGTACTGAATCCTAAATATGCAGACTTGTTGGCCCTTGGAGAGCTTTATTTGTCTATCAAAATACATTAAAAACAAGTCAGTCTATCGGAGCTGGCTATCTTGAAAGGGTTAGGATTAAGATACCAGCTTTATCCAGTGGCAGCACTGAGGTGAGTAACAGTAGATAGATGGACAGAAAGATTGGGAAAGAATTAACTATTAATTTAAGTA
This sequence comes from Calonectris borealis, assembly GCF_964195595.1. Lineage (NCBI taxonomy): Eukaryota > Metazoa > Chordata > Aves > Procellariiformes > Procellariidae > Calonectris > Calonectris borealis. The sequence continues at coordinate 128,514,845 of NC_134313.1, forward strand.
TCTTTGAGTTATAAACTGATGTTTTACCAGAGCAGGTCTGTCATTATCTGTTTTGCTCTTTTGGCGGGCAGTTCCTGATCTCTCTTAAGTCTGCTGCTGAATGCCATTTTGAAAACTTTTTCAAGGATAATTGCTGCCGTGAAGGTAGATATTCTCACGTTCTGTATGACGCTGGGGTTATAAAAATGGTGATGTCTCTAACTACCCATTTCCTTGCTTTTTCACTTTTTTCCTGAAATTTAGAAAAAGAGGTGTTAGGGAATGACACTGGTAAAATGGATTGACTGTCCTTGATTTTTGAAATCCCAGCTTTTCTTTGTGGAATTTCCTGGATTTTTCTTTACCTTTTAAATTATTTTCTGTGGAGAGTTAAACTTCTCAGAGAGGTTGTTAGACATAGAATATGAGCTATGCTAACTAAACAAATAGCTCCTATTGAAGCTTGTCTGAATTGATGTCTGCCTGACAACATAAACACAGAACGGGAGAAAACAGGAGTTTTAGAAGGAATCAAAAGAATCTGATAAGTCCCCCCTCTTTTGCTACTAAAATATCTTCAAAAATGGAGAGAAAGGCACTGTGTTGGAGGTAGGCAATATACGGTATGAAAGCAAAAGTTTAGCTTTCGGCTTACATAACAGACAGGGGAAAATGTCACTGCAGATTATACTAGTTGCATTAAATGCTCGTCTGTTAAAAGCAATGGAGTTTTTTTCCTGCTGTGCTGGCATATAGAGCTGCTGTCTCCTGTGCTGTAGCGTTAAACCAACACAATTTCAGCTACGTTGAAATTTTTTTTTTTCCCCAAAAGTCTATGCCCGTCAGTCACTTTACAGAACTTGCTGGGAATTACGAGTATAAAAATTGTGCGACAAGGAAGCGGGCTGCTGTCCCACCGGTCTCTGCTTTTCGGTGTCCTTTCACATGAATGCAGGATTTTGTGCTATGCAATCGTATGTAAACTCAGGGCAAAGCAGCATTGAAGAGTTTTGAAATGTCAGTTCTTCAAGCCTTGTGCGGGCAAACTGCTACTTACGATAGTTTTGCTGGGTAAATTTTTGGGGATTTTGACCCTTAGCATTTATATTCAGTGGTAGAAATACAATATGTTTGGTTTAAACTCCTAGAGGCACAGTGCTTGAAATAGGCTGATGTGGCATACATACCACCACGTCAAAAAAGTAGACGAGCTTTTGTTACCGCTATTTTGATTTTTCTTCTAAAATATAGGCAGAAGTTGTTTAATTTGTAAGAAATCTAAAATATGATTTTTTCCCCTCATTTAAGAAAGAGGCTTATTTTTGTGTGGTGGTTTTTTTTTTTAACTTGTCAGTTGAAAACCTTTGCTGTGGTGTTTTGTTTTGTTTTGTTTTAGGAAAGAAACCAACCAAAGTGGGCTTTTCGTTTTCTCCAAATTATGGTGCTACTCTGATGATAGTTAAGGAATTTATTTTTTGCTGGTTTTTGATACTAGATACAGGATCTTAAATTTTCAAAAGTGACTCATGATTTGGCATAAGGCCATTTTAGAGTGCATAACCTAAAACATCTGAAAGATGATATTCAGTTCTTACTGGAAACAAGGTTCCATTAAAGATATTTCATTTTGTCAGCGAAATGCCCAGGCATCCAAAATCACCAATCGTATGTGCAAATACAGCTTATTAGATTTCCTTTCAGGCTGTAATTGAAAGCTTTTCATAATTTGAAAAAGTTAGAATATTAAAAGCAACCAAATTTTTACATCTATCTGTAATTACATAATAAAATGTGATGTGATGATATTATAATTTATGATATAATGTAATTTATTATAAAACAATTGCATTATTGCCTGTATTCTTGCAAAGGGAAGGCAAGCAGGAATAACTGACGGCTAGACAGCGTGTTAGATTTTGCTAATTTGTGTACTACAGTCAGGCAGATGGTGTGGTTGCATAGCTATAAGCTAGTATGATCTTGGTTTCCTAAACTCTAGCTGGATAATAGGATCCTCTGTAATTTTTTCTTTACAGTCCTTTCAACACTGACTGGTTCAATGGCTATTTCTCCTTTTTTGCTTTTAGTTAGTGATGGAGCTGCTACAAACAGGTGATTAGCCAACAGCAGACATCAGTTTGTCAGACTGTGGTTCCTTGGGGCTGTAGCGGGGGAGGCAGCAGGAAAGAAGTTCCCAAGTGGCCTGACATAAAACAAATGGGTAAATCTTACGGAGCAAAATGTAAAACCTAGCAAGGATTCTCAAAATAGCAGCACCAAAATCAAAACTGCCGTTGAATGACAATTTATATATCAATAGGAAAAAGCGGAGTGCTGTGTTTATTCCTGCCAAGGAGACGTTTTTCAGATTTTTGTCATCAGTAAATACCTGTGAGGATAATCTGAATCAGTACCTTGTCACCAAAATACATCTAGGAAGACAGTCCGTAAGCATGAGCTTGTTGGTGTGTTTCATTCCCAAACACTGGCCATTTCTCTTCACTGCTAAAACAATGGGGAAAATCATTTGAACATCATAAATAAAAAGGTCTGATTTCAAATAGATCACGCTATCACAGTCATCTTTTGCGTTTACAGCATCACTTTCAGCATAGCATAAAATGAGAAATTAAAAAATTATTTAGGAGTTCACCGTGGATGCATCCTATGGGACAGGTTTACAGTTCATTATTGTTTTGAGTGAAGAAACCAGGTAAAAAACGCAAGGAAATCTAAAATGGTTCCTTGAAACAGGCAGATGTTAATCAAAATAACCTGATAATAACTGTCAGCATTTGGTGGAAGACATGTTCATAGTTAATCGTTCTGATTCTTCATCGGTGAGGAAACCACAGAATATTCTGTCCAAGTTGTTAAAGATGCCATCCAAAATGCCGTCCAAGATTTTGATTAAAACAGAGTATGCCTTTTGCACAATGAGATGTTATGGCTGGATCTAATTAACGATGAACAATTGGAACCACGAGAGAGCAAAATAAAATAATGATTCAGATAAGTTATAGAGCTTTTCCGTTACATAGTCCATGTGTCTGATCCCAAATACAAAAGTCATAGATTATGCCTGAAATAAAAAAAAAACCCAGTGTCGAAATATTATATGGAACAAAAGCTCTTCTGGTTTGTAAAGTGAAAAATGCAGATTTCTACCCCATCGTAACTTAACTGCAATATTCAGTTGCTTTGTCATATTGTTCTTCTGATGCATTTGAAGAAAAGAATTCCTTCCTTATAACCAGGAAGCAAAACAAGTACGAAAGCCTTTTCTGAACGAATTACAGAAAAGAGAAAGTAGGATATTTTGTGTCTGATACTGCCTATGGACATGGAATCACGCATCAGAGTGATCAGGCTGGAAGACTACAAACCTCTGTCTCTCTCCCATATTCTCTCTGAGTTGCTTCTCTGCCCCTCTTCTCTACCAGCAGGCTTTGAGCATCTCCTTTCACCACCAGCTCTACACTGACGTGGAAGGAGAGTGGAGGTGGTGCTGCCCATTCCTCCCTCCTGTCGAATCCGGACCACTCGGCCCCCTTGCTCCGTGGGTTTGCTGCACGTGCCTCATACTGCTCCGTTTCTCCCTGCGCATTCCTGTCACGCTGCCTTCCTGCAGCCCTGTCTGCTTCGGGGATTCGTGCCAGAAGTCAAAACCTTATAATTAATGTATTAAAAAAAAAAAAGTTCTACATGGGAGACCTATTACTCGGGATATTGATGTCTGCTGCATTGGATTTGGATTTCTCTTGACCATCTAATTAATCATAGTGCCTGTCTCCATCAAAGCAATTAATTGTGTATTTTTTGGCATATATCGCACTAGTAACTGTTTTGCTGTGTTGAAGGGTAACCTTAAAAATCCAATACGTAACTCTGCATGCTACTGCCCACCAATAATTAATGATTTACAAAACTTAAACTATGATAATGAATCACTGATCTTAGAGAAGAGGTTTGGGAAAGTAATTCCAGTTTTATTTACTGTAGTTTCTTGACTAACAGTCGCATTCTCCCATTTTAGTTTAACAATAAGCCAGTAGGATCAAAAGGGTCTCAGGATAACTTTATACAAAATGTTTTGACTTTGTGATTCCCAGCTCAATGTTTTATTGTGAGGTGATGTAGAAACCTTCCTGACTTAACAAGAACAGAAATTGTGGTAGCCATCAATAACTAAATAAAGAACATGCACTATATTGTAAAATAACTTCTTGGCTAGATTCTGCTCGTGGAATATATCAAAGTGAAACCTAACATCCTCTTTAGTTCAGACAGAGGTATGCGGAAGTCATCTCTGATTTTGCATTTCTGTAGTCTTGGGACAAGCTGGCTGGCAGTTCGCTTCCCAGCATCCTCAGACGCTGCTGTAACTGGTATGGGTCCCCCGGGGAGTGCCATGCAGCCAGCCAGAGGTCTCTGGTGCACAGGCAGTGCCTGTCCTCAGGAGGCTGCTGGTGAAACAGGAGATCCGAAGTACTGGCTGCATCCACCATGGGTTGGGGCACCCCACTCTTGTGTGTCCAGGCGCCTGTCTTGATTAGATGGACCAGCGCAAAGGCAAGAACGTGATCCTTGTCCGTGGCGGCGTGTTACTCAACTGATGCGTTGTCGTTCACGTGCCGGTGGCACTTAGTGTCGGCAGCGAGCCTGATCTGTAGCTGGAGGGGGCTCATCGGTCGGTTGTTCTCCTGCTCGTTGTGCAGCCATGCGGTGCTCGGCGGCGGCTGCTGGGGACTGCAGGCACCACCTTTTCGTCTCTGCTCCCCTTTCGCTGCCAAGACTTGCAGCAGCTGACATGCTTTGGCTGGTTGCTGGAGTACATCATCTGCCTTTAGTGTGGTTTGCTGCTTTGGGCTCAAAGTTTGCTGTGCCTATTTATCATCATTTGCTAACCGTAAAACAGGTATACGCTACCAACTTCAGCCTATGTAGGAGAGCTTGGCAGAGACCGCAGGCATCCTTTAGGGATGACGGGCATTGAAAATCCCTTTTATGGTAACGTTATAAAAGGGTCCTTAGTGTAAATGGTGATAATGCTCGGAGGATTTCTTAAAAAAAAATTATTTTGCATATAGTATTCGTTTTAATACATCCTTATGCATAAACCCTCTCAGTATAATTACAGCTTTGTAAATCCCCGTTATTTGTTCTCTGTAAAAAAGTATATGTCTGTTGAGTTACAACTGCAAATACCTCATAAACCCGTCAGCTGAGTATTATCTGTGATATACTGGGGGGAAAAAACAAGCAAATACCACTGTCTTTCTAAAAATACAGAAATGTAAACGAAGCCTTTTTTATGGAGCATCCAAAATGGGGAAAATACCACTTTCCCCTTTCCTGCTAGTTTTGCATTCAGAAGTTTTCAATGTGCATGATTTCAGTTTTGAATTTGAGTACTTTGATAGATTTTTTTTCTGATCTCCTGTGATAGAAATAAACATAAAAGGCAATTGCAACAGATTGGCTTTGATACATTACTACATAGTTACTAAACAAATGTCTAAATCTGTCAGTTTGTCTCTTAATCGGAGTTTAGCCCAATTCCACCTTTCAAAAAAACCTGGAGCTTCAGCATGATTGACATTCGCTCCAGAAAATAAAGCAAATATAATTTCTTAGGGCTTTTATCCTGTTAGCTTAGCCAGAAAATCTTGATTCAACAATATTTTGAATTTAGGCGTAGTTGGTTATCACTAGCGAATGATGTCATTGTCACTAGCGGTGTTTACCACCACCTTTCCAGAAATGATGAAGAGAAGTTAGGTAGCTGCAGAGACTAATCAAACGTAACGTGTGTTTCAATGAAGATCTATATGTGCTGCATATACTGGGCATAAGGAGACATTTTCTGAAGCCCTCCTTAGAAATACTGTTTCTATTCATTGTCTGTTTCTTACATAGACAACCAAACCTGCCATTTGAAAAACACTTCCCAGCAGAATTGCTGGCCTGATGATTATACAGTGTTGTTGTACAATAGTCCTTAAAATCTTCACTGTACCGTAAATAAGAAGAAATTACTCTTCTCTCTAAGCTTGCTTCGCATTGGCTTTCAATTCCTATTTTATTTATTCATAGGGTATTTTTCATAGCTTTCAAAATGTATGCAGAGCTTAAGGACATATTTTTTGCTCAAATCATGCAGTCTGTGCCACGGTTCTGAACTGCATTGGGATGATTTACTGGGACATGTGCTATACATGGGACTTACTTAAAAGAGGGCACATGCCATACAGGTAGCAAAAAAATAGAAGAAAGAAACGTAACAAAAAAGATCTTAAAAGTCAAAAATAAAGCAGTTAATGTACTATGGACTAGTTCACCGTAATTTTTTTTTTTAATTAGATGCATGTGTTAAACCTCTGCTTTCGTAGGCCTTTCTTGCTTTAATTTTGGATGGGAATTACCACGAGAGCTGCATTCCAGTGTGCAGGTGTGATGGGTGTCATCTGCCATCCCAAGGAGAACGTGGCACCACCAATTCAGTTATTAGAAAAAGTACTGGGGGAAAAATAATGCGTTCTGGATGTATCATGAGTTGGAGGGAGCCAGGCTTTAAGCTCTGGGATGTGTTGGGTTGGGACTGGCACCCTGGGAAAGACAACATAACAAAGTCTGTCGTGTTTTATTCCAGGACTCAATAATGACATTCACTGGCTGGGGATATTGTGCAGCAATATTTACTGTACATTCATCCTTGAAGATACTAGCCTTTTTAATTGTGACATCCCACAGAAGACAAACTGGGGGCAATTAAGACAACCATAATAGTTCTCATGTCAGCAGGGTGATTATAAGCAGAAAAAGGCGTGCTTTCTGATACACGGTTTGAAGGTCCAAGTCTTATCTCTGCTGTAATTTATGCTTACGCAGACATATGGACAATGATTAAAATCAGGCATCTGACGTAAAACAGTCTGAATCTAAGGATGAAGTGTCTCACCTTGTTTTGGCTGTCTCAGCTTGTCTGCTCTCTGGGTTCCTCTTCAGTAAGCTGAAGGAGGAGAGGAAAAAATTCCAGGGTGCTGTTTGCACCACCGATCTCAGAAGTGGTAACTTCCACCAATAACTGCAGTATATGGTGAAACACATGTGGGATGAATATCCCTAAGTCCCCGAAACTTTCCATTTCACCACCTTCATATGTTGCATTTAAAGCTTGAAAGTTCCCCTCAGATTTGACTATTGTTAGTTTTTTGTGAAGTTTTGGGCAATACTCAGGAAAGTGATGAACTGATAGTTCAAAAATATATATCAAGGCTTCTTTTCAACATCTGGATGCCTTTCGTAATTGGGTTTTTGATCTTAGGTAAGGTTTTCAATCCTAAGGAGAACAGAAGGTTTCTCCTTGACTTAAATGTGAATTCTTGACCTTTTGGTGGCACTGGCTGGACCCTACAGAGATGACATCCGTAAATACCTTTCAGAGGGAGAAAAGAATTGGTTTTAGGGCATATGATTGTGTTATGCACAGAGAGAATAGCTGCCTTTTTCTGAGATCTGCTTAGCTTTCTTGAATTTTATGAATCTCTACGTTAGCATAATACTTTTTGTTTTAATGACACAAATAATACAATTTTAAAAAAGAGTAAAGAAATAAGTTTGTGGATTTGAAACAATTGTTTTTGGTACAGTTTCTATTTTAAAATTACATCAATTTATCTTTGTCCTTTTTTTAAGTCAAGGAAGAGTTAATTGTGACATTAACATAATATAAGTTATATTTAAGTTGTAAGTTATTTAAGTTATAAGTTACTTAATAATATAAGTTATATTTAAGTTAATATAAGTTATATTTTATAATATAAATAAAATGTACTGTAGTAGAGCTTGGAGGTCTACTAGCCAAATTATATTTTAATCTCGTTAATTCTTCATTAAAACAGAGATTTGTAATGGAAGTGCTGGGAAAACAGGGCTATAGACATTACTGTCTGTGGACTCACCATTTACTGGAGAGGATAATAGCTTCTGGACAGCGTATTCATAGCATTTTCAGTAAAGCAGCTGTTTTTAGCTCTTTAGGATGGACCCAATGAACATACAACAAAAGCAGTCGTGATTTTTGTTTCCTCATTATTCCACCTCTGAACAGTTAGGTCAAGCTACCTGGCTGAAACTTAAGACTTCTTAGACTCAGGAGGAGGACTAGCTTGCAAAAAATCATTGAACTTTATGATTTATATGACAGCCAGTCATCAAGAGCGATAATAAATGGTCGGTGAAGAAAGAGGAACGTGCCTGCACATTCAGCGCTTCCTCGGGGAGAAAGACAGGCTTGAAGTAGTTCTGTGACTGGTCGTGCTGGTGGGGCAGCAGAACAGACCACATATTCCTCCTGCAGTTGGCAGTTATGTGTAGGCATGTATAGCTGTGGGTGGGGTTATATGCAGTTTTTTGGCAATGATGGTTAATTTTTAATCTGTACGTATGCCTTATATGGAGCTATTTTATGTGTTTTCTGCCTTCCAGCTATGATCTTGTCTTTGCTATCCAATCTAAACATGGGTTTTCTTCTAGCCTTTTATCCTGCAGAGAGCGTATACCCACATTATAATTATGATTAGCATTGTACTGTAGTAAACATTCTGTAGGTCCCCGAGTTTAGACTGTGCACACAGGCATATCTACAGCCTCCCCGCACCCGCAGAGACGTGAGTCTCCCTAAGGAAGCACCAAACAATCCAAGGCACGCTGTGTAGAGTTTCAGAAATGAAAATGCCTGTCACAGTTTACACTTTGGCATGCTGCAGTCATGGCTTTTCACTCTACAACGTGCATGGCACAACTTGTTACCTACTGCAAGTGCTGGAACTGTGAAATCAAATGGCCTTGAGTCAAGACTGGTGGGGCAGGAAGAATTAAATTACGTTTCTGTGCCAGCAGAGTTCCTTGCATCTTGAGGAAGAACTTTGCTGAGGGAGGTCAGTGAGATTTTCCCTGTTGTTTTTTTTGGTTTTCCTGAGTTTTTTTTTTTGTTTTGTTTTGTGTTTTTTTGTTTTTTAACTGACGTGCACTTTAATTCTTACTGGAAGCTGCTAAACAGCAGAACTGAAAGCCAAACTTACTGGAGTGGCTTTAGGAATGAATTTATCTCCTGGTCAGGATTCTTGGTCCCCCACCCCTTTCTTTTTCCTTCCTTGACTCTGATGGAGTGAGAACATGGTGGCCTTTCCAGGCCTGGTTGGCTTTCTGTGAGCTTTTGTGAAAAAGGAAATTGTAGTTGCTTTGCCCAGTCAGTCTCCTTCTGGACCTCTGAGCATCAGAGCATCCTGCGGGGACTACAAAAGTAAACTGAAGCAAATTCTGGGATGATGGTGAATCTGTCTAGAAGATGAAAAGATTTGCATCTTTTCGTAACTTTAAAGAATTTTCCCCTCGTCGTTTCTTTCTAATTGAAGAGGTCTGTGAAGGATTTCAGGACCCTAAAAGTAATTTTTAATAGGATTAATAGGATTTTGTTGGATAATAATATATGTAGAAGAAGAAGAGTAGTGCCCTCATCCCTAATATGATATCTGTTCAAAGACTTAGGCAGAATATGTCATTTAGATCGAAATTTTGTGAAGTGCACCTGGATGCCTTTTCTCCTACTGTGTACTGGATAAGTGCTGAATCATTTGGAAATAACTTGTTTTAGCTAATTTGGTCTATTCATTATAGGGATCAAACCCATGCTTTGGTTAATGGCAAGATCTGTTGCTTTATCTTCAGCTTTGCAATTTCTGCGAAAAAGCATGCAAAAAGAAAGATGAAATAATAATGACTGAAACTAAAAGAAACACTTTTATGTGTACAACTCTATGCAGTCAAGAATTTTCTAAGTCTGGTAAAAGAGGAAATTTTCATCTACATCTATTCTGCTGTCTAATCAATTTGGCAGTATTAGTTTCCTGGGGTTCAACTGGAGTCGGTGGTGAGTCTTAAAAAAGACTCATGAACAGCATCAGTGGCAAGGTACGTTGTTGAAGCAATCTCTGTCAATAGTTTTTTTTAATGTTAGTTTTAGTATTTACAAAACAGATTCATAAGCAGTTGTTCTGAAAAAGATGGAGCTTGCAAAAAGCAAGATTTTTTTTGTATCTGAATTGAAAGGATAATGTTAAATACCGTGTTGAAATTACAGAGCCTTTTGTCACTGAGCGTGGACAGTTGTCTGCTTAGTTTAACTTGATTGTGTTGATGTGTTTTTGAGGCAGTCTGCTAGAATCCCTTCAGAGTGCATCCAAAGTTAACACATTTGGTGACTGGCAACAAGTACCATTTTTAGTGTAAAGAGGCATATGCTTAGAAATATGACACATCTGAATATTGCAGTGAAAATGTCTTCTTTTTTTTTTTGTAGAGATCTTCCCTTCCATCTAAGCAAGGAGGTCATTAAGCACGAAAGCAGTGCAGGCAGTTAACAGGAAATGTTATATTTTTATGTGAAAGCCAAGAGCCCACGTGAAACTCTTCGCCAAGGTGTCAGAGGCAGATAAGGCAGGAAGCCTGACAAGTCTTCTGCAGGGACTGTTGAAGACTTGGAGCCTCACTTATCCAGTGTGGTTTCGGGCACGCTGGGATGGAGGTTATCTCCACTTGGATAGATGCCAGATCACCTAAAGACAGAGAGAAGCTTCCTGCTACCTGAGGGAGAACAATAATGGGCCCTTCTTTCTCTAGGACATGGTCCTCTTGGACAAATGTCTACTGAGACCATCAAGCTAAGCAGGCAGCAGGGCCCGTGAGAACGTATGATGGGAGGTGTTCATGTCCCTCATTATAGCTTGTCCTGTTATCAACAGCTAGATCAGATAAGGGAAACTTATGCAAACTGTTTCTTTAAGCATGCTAGGATTTTTTTTTCTGGGAGTCATAAAGCCTGCCAAAGTCAGCTTTCATTCTTCTTTTAAAAGTACGTAGGATGAGTTAAATATGCTTCAAAGCAGCCTGTGCTGTGAGTGTTTCTAGCATAGAAATACTTTGCTTCAAAAGCTGTGGATCTTGTCACAAGTCCAGGATGACTCTTAGTCTTCTTCAGACTTGCCTCTGTACCTGCTTTGTGGTTAAAACAGGCTATCCTGTAAGATATTCCTTTCCCTTCCCACAAAGAACCATTCTGGTCCTATAAACTTTGTGCTGTGGACCGCTGTAGTATTGGGACAGGTGAGTAATAAAGAATCAGAGACATAATATGTCCTCAGTTGCACTGTGGCTAGCTTCAATGGGTGTTTTGCATGAGAAAAGTAAGAAGGATTTGGCTCGTGCTGTAATAAATCCCACTCAATCCGATTGAAACTCTGCGTAGCATCCAGTGATACAATACCTACTGGTTCTGTCCCTTGATTCCTGCATGCAAAACCTTTCTTGAGTTACCTCTCGTGAGTGACCCACACCTAAGGCCAGGCGGGTAAATGTGAAGTAATCTGGTGCTGATGCATGTTTTAATAGCTGATTATCAGAAAGAGCTGTAGAAGATTAAACTGATGAGGTTTTTATATATTTTACTAAGTAATGAAATGACCTTATAGTTATTCCTCTTCCTTTAAAGGTATACACGTGCAGGTACTCTGCTCTGGGAAATCAGACATTGCAAATGTCAGATCTGATGACCTGATTCATAAAAATGAGATCTCATGCCTTTTCTCAAAATGGATGGTTGATCGAATGAATTTCTGCACTTCAGGAATGTCTCTTTTTAAGTTTATCTGTTCCATTTCTGAAACAGGCTCATTTTATAGGTCTCTCATAAAATACCAGGTGAACATACTCTAAATTAAGGGAAGAGGCACTTCTATTATCCACTTAAGCTTTGCTTCCCTTGGATTGACAGATTCAGAGCCATTCCTAGAAGACCCTGTTATTAACCCCTCTGCCCCCCCAAACACAGTATTTTCACTGTAGAGCGGAGAATTCATCTCTTCAACCATTGCATTGATCACATGCTTTGAGGCCAAGCTTCGAATTCGTCCTTGACAAAGATGGACAAGGTCTCTCCTTGTTTTCCCTTCGTCTGTAAATTTCTAACCGTACTGACTGATGGCTAATGAAGTGTACAGAAAGTGCTAGGGGTTGAGATGCTTTGCCTGTGAGTCAGCATGATTTTCTCTGCTTTTCAACAAATGCCAATAATAATTGTCAGGTTTTATTAGACTTGGCGTTTTGTTTTCTATTTCATGCTGTGTATTATGCTAATTTAGAAAATGAAATAAGATAAAGTGTGATTCTGTCCTTGCATATATTAGTGGCAAAACATCCCCATTTACTTCAGAGTTACCAGAATCCAATTCCCAATTATAATGCTGATGTCTGCAAATAGTTCGCCTCGGTTGTAAAGGACTGAACAAAAGTCACAAAGAAATGAAAGGTTAATTAATATTTTCGCAGGCCTCAAAATTTATTGATTGTTCTGAGTCATGCCGGAATTTTTTCGGAATAGTCTTAAAGCTGTTTTGTTTTCTGGATTTTTTTGGTAAGCTATTGGCAGATGTGCCATTTAGAATGGCTTCGTTGAAGCAGATGTTTAACGAAGTGGCTTGATGCTTTTATTCTTCTACAACCGCCGCTGACCCTACCTGTTTGGGGATTGAGCAGAAAATAGCTGCTTTTAAAAAAACCTTCCAGGCTGGGAAACTCTTTGAATGGGCGTACTGCAATGCAAGTCCATCTTGTAATAGAAAATATCAAGTGTCCAATAAAAATAATAGCAATACAAATACTGGTCATAAAATACTGCTTGCAGTGAAAATAAACCTATAAAGTGTGCCTAATCAGCCTGCAGTTTAGGTGTTGAATTGACTAGATCAGTGGTTTGTATTGATATTTCCAAAGCATTTGCAATGTTTGTTCAGAAGAGCTAGTTGAGATAGTAAATAAATAAAGGCCTCCACCCCAGAGTGTTGAGAATGATTAACTTTCCAAAATAATGGGAATTTTATTTCAGTTGTGTAAAAAGAACTCCATAGTTTTGGTGTTAATTGAAGTGAAACTAAAATAACAACTTCAGAAAGTACTTTTTACCAAATGGATCTTTAATACAGATTTCTTTACTCTTTTCAGTGAAAGAACAGAAAATGAAGCTCTAATAAGGTAAGGTTTTTTTATTCTGCTTTAGTAAGATATTCAAGTTAATTGGAGGTAATTTTTAACAAATATGCTCAGCATTTCAGAGTAGATCCTAGACATAGCGTGGGTCAGTATGTTAAAACACAAAAAGGAAAGGAGACAGTATTGCAGAATGAGTGTAACAACATTTGACTATTTTTTATTGCTACTAAACCACTATTTGGTCTTTTAATCAAAATAAGATACCTGCATAGATTTGGAAACTTCTTTTTGCCTGTAAGGAATTTACAGGTAATTATTTTTCAGCAGACTCTCTAGTTTTCAGTACTCAGTCAATTAAAATCTTCACTTACAAGAACTTTTTTGCAGTTTGGAAATGAAATATTAGAGTATATGCTGATAAAATAAGTAGCTTTGTAGTAAATTCTTGGTTTTTGAGATGTGGTGGTGGAAGTTTATGAATTACATAGTTAAATAAATGTATCTGTAGAGAAGGAGTAAACTTTCCTAGGAGTGAGTATTTTCTCCTCTACTATGTAACGTGATTCAGGCTGCTGCGTTCTGGAAGTGGATTCTCTAGGCAGCTGCTAGATAAGCAAAAGGCAGAAGAAGGTCTTTCAATATGTTACCAACAGCAAGGGGTGTTAAAAAAGCAGTTTTTATCTTTTTATTTCTTTCATTGCTAGTGAGGATGCTGACATTCATGTGCTGTATTATGTAGAAAATGAAGTAGCTATGTCAAATAACATAACCAGGTGCACAATAGCAAGTTGTTCTGGCAGGCAGCTGCAGTATGAAACTGTTCAGAGCATTACAGAAATATATAATTACTTTTCAGTCACAGGCAGTAGTTTCAATTTTAATAGCCATTCACAGGACACCGAGGAAGGGAAGTGTTGTCTTCCTTTCCTCCCATATTTGCCTGTTTCGTTTTTTACCAGTGGTTAAAGTAAAAGCTTGCAGAGCTATTAGCTGGATTTCGTGCACCTATTTCAAGTCAAACACCTTCCAAATACAAGTGTGATTAAAAGGAATGATTTTTAAACCTGTTGACATCTTAAGCCAGTAAAAGTTGATACATCTACATGAACTGTGTTCCTGATTTGCAGAGGGGCATCCTTGGAATAGGGAAGAGGGAGGCTAAAAAAAAAATCAGTTAAGCTATGCAAAATGTAAACTGTTTGAAACCACAAGTGAGTGGAGATGTGAAATATTAATGGAAAAAACAGAAGTGTTGTGAAAAAGTAATGAGGTGTCATATCACATTTTTTTGTTGTGGAAAATTTTAAAGTGATGTTGTAAGTAGCAGACAATCTAGCTTTGCATATTCTTGCTCTGTATTAGTACATGGAGAGTATGTGCATGTATTTGCAGTTACAAAGGTGTGTGCATGTATAATACATCTCCGAGACAGCAAGATGCTGCTGTTCTGCACCAGATCAGTGTGAAGGACTGAAAGCCCTTCTGGAATAGGGCTAAGGAAGCTAAGGAACTTTATAATGTGTTGAGAATCACATGGGTAGTACAGGGATTGAGTAAACGCCAGAAGAAATTCTAGTTCTGAGCAGTCTTTGTGCACTGATCTCATCAGCGTCTGTGATCCAGGGAGGACACAAGTCCTCCTTCTGTCTCCTTACCAGGATTCAGCCATACAAGAACTGGGCAAACGTTGCAAAAACGAATTAAGCTCGCTCTGTTTGTAGTTGATCGCCTAACACAAGAGAGCCTTATGTGGAGCCTCTGAATGCTACAGTAGTAGAAATGTCTAATATGCCTAAGTAATATAGCATGACAGCAGTAGTGGAAATTTACTCATTTTGTTTCCCAGAGTCACAACTGGAAGTATTTTAGGGTACATATTGCTCACTCCTGGATTTCTGCCTTGGCAGTGCCTGCAGAAGTACTGGGTCAGTCTGTTAGCAGGATTTTTATGTGATTTTGACGCATGAGTAGTAGAAAACCACCTGCCATCAGCCATCTATTTCTTTATGAGTTAACTATAGCATTTAGTAACTACCGATGCGGTTTGAGCTAGAATTTATCAGTTAAGTTAAAAATGAAACTTTGCAGGTTGCAATGCTATTTATCCCAAATTTCCAGGTCTTACAAGTGGGTGACTGCTATGAAAGCTGGAAAAGCTTGTTAAAGGAGATGCTCGGTGCCTTCCCCTCGCACTTGAATTGACTTTTCTCTTTTAGTCTCTATAGTCAAAAGCTATCTATAATACCACCGCAGCTGCTGTGCGTTGGATTCAGGAATCCCTGTTTTGATTTGCCAAGCAGGCAAACTATTTATCTCAGGTAAGAAAATTTGGAGGTGTGATGTGGTTAAGTATCTAAAAATATCTGTGTAGGGAGATAGGATAGGGCTCCAACAGACAAAAACACAGCAAGATAAGCAAGAGGAGTTCACGTTGGAAATACGATACCATAGGTGTAATTAACCATTGGAAAGGCTTAGAAAGGAATGTGGTAGATCACTTGGAGTAATTAAATCAAGATTAGATCTCCTTCTGAAATATCTTCCAGTAGAGTTACAAGTTCTTGTGCTTTGTAAAGAAATTGCTGCGTGAGGTATTACGGCCTGTGCCAGGCAGGAAGTCAGACCAGATTATCATAAGAGTTCCTTCAGGCCTTTTAAATCCACATCTCCACCAACAAAGGCTCTTATGTGGTACAGGCAGCCACAGGATTTCCAAAATCGGAGCTGGAGCAGGTCACTCTTGTTTCAGTGGTGAAAGGTTGAAAAGTCTTTGAGCAGATCCCTGAAGAAACGCAGTGGTGGGTACAGCGCCGCTGAGTTTGCAGGTTTTGCTTGCTGCAGTCGCACGTACTGCGGTACGGAGCCAGCTTCTGCTCTTCTCTCATTAGTCCATAGACATATCTTTCTGCATCGTCTTCTAATATTTCGCCTGACTGACTTAGTCGCTTGCATTTTGTATTGAGAGCACTGAAAAGTAATAATTCGTCTATGATGTTTATCGAGTCCCTTCTGTGATACAACTAAAATCCTGAATGAATTCAGCATTTCCTACAGTTATTCTGTGAACATAATGCCATCATCTTGAACATAGGATTTTTCTATAGCCAAATGCTGTATCTGAAATGTTATCACTCATAAGAGTAGAAAGGGCAGGTTAAATTTTTAGCGGATTGTGTAGAATTCCTAATATAAAATAATCTGCTTTCCCCAAAACTGAAAAAGAAATAACTTGCATGTTTGCTCTGGTCCTGCATGGGATACTGAGAGAGTGTGGAGGATACTGGTCTTTCAGTTCTCATCAGCTGCAGGGAAGTGCATCCTTGTTTTACTGGATAAGAGGCAGCAGATCCTTTTCATAGAAAATACATAAAAATGGTTGTTACTAGAAGAAGCACGAAACACTGTTGAACAAGAATAGCCCTGACTCGTTTTTGTTACTTTGATAAGCTCATTAATTTCAATGTCCAAAATTAATCAGGAGTTACTGTGCAAAATCTTGCAAATGGAAAAACCCACCAATCTGAGCTCAGAATTATGTCATGCAACTGCACTTCCGTAGCATGACTTCCGTTACAGGAATGTACAATGTAACGCCACGGTAGTATGACAGGAGCAATAGCTAAGAGTTGTGCTGGCCATGTGTGTGCATAAAAAATTATTCCGGAGAGTTTTCACGTAATTCCGGCTCTGTTGAAAGACCTGTGAAAAAGCTCTTCTGTAAAACTTTGAGAAACTAGAGCTATCCAGGGTAATTTGAGGGAGAGCCCAGGCGTATCAGAGGATTTTGTGTTCCAGAATACCTGATACCGGCAGGTGGTGGGCACTTGGTACCTGGCTTGTCGTTCCTGTACTCTGCCCATCCCTACTGCTCTCCCTCCCTGGACTAACGTGTACGTATGGTTTACACATGTCAATCTAAACCTGAATTGGGAGAATTAGTAGACTAAAATAACAGAAAAACTAAAGTGGAGAAGAGAAATACCCATGTTTGATATCTCAGCCACCTTCCTTTGGGTTAAGTAAGTCTGTGTCCCTGCATGTGGAGGCTACACCTGCTTTCATGGACATCCAAGAAAAAGAGAAAGATGAGGAAGAGCAAGAGATTGGAAAAGGATAAAAAAAGATTAATTACCCTTCCTACTAGGTAAGGGATTCGCAGCTATGGTGAAGTGGAAAGGAGAGAAGACTTTGGTTAGTTGGGAGTCAAACATGTTTGGCCAGTTGCTGTGCAATAACAGTTGTGATTTTTTAGTATGAAATTTCTTATGCACCATCTCTCTTGAAAATATACTACATACCTATGGTTTTCACAAATTCCTGATAGCCATAATACTGACTGTGGAGAGTATTTAAAAACAAACTTCAGGATGGCTTTTTTTCACGTTTTTGCTACCACTGAGTCACTTTTAATGGGTACTTCAGTTCTGAAAAGGAATGGAGGAGGCTGTGCCATGGAAGAAAATTGCTGTCTCCATTAGTAAATGTATTTGAGCCCTCAAATTGCTGCTGTTTCCTTCCATATGAAAGCTCGTGGCTAAGTCATTTAATGTAAAGGAAAACAGCCTTTCATATCACAGAAGAAACTCCTCTACTGGACAGTGGTACACAAGACTGCAAAATTGATTTTGGTTATCGCGGAGAGCTTCTGTGGCGTTTCTTTCTGTTCAGGCAATGCTGTAAAAGCACTCCAGATGACAAAAAGGAGGAGTTGTGTTGAGGTCTGGGGAGTTCCTTTGGCTTGTTTCCAATGCACTGCTAGTCCCGAATTTGTTATTTATATTGAAGAACTGCACTTGCTTTAAAAGCTCAGTTTTACTGCATTTAAAAGCTATTGAATCTTGTTTCCTGCACTTTGTTTACTTAATAACCCCTATACAAGAATCCATGATTTTGCCTTGGTAACTTGCTGTTCTTTTTCAAGAAATAAATATACCTTTTTTTTTTTTATTTTTTTGAATACACATGCTGGGTTGGAGCACAGTTCAGTGTAAAGAAGTACCCTGGTGCTTATACTGTGCTTGCAATGTCTCCTCAGGTGAGAGTTAAGTGCGGTGCTCACTGTTACATAACTTTGCAAAAAGTGTCGATTCAGGGAAATTCTGCTGCTGTGAGAGAATGGGAGCATTGGGAATGTTCTCTCCCCCTTAATGGAAATGTGGCTTTTGGTGACTAGTACATTTAAGAAATAGCAAATTGTGTGTATGCTCTCGTTGATGGAGTCCAACTTGAACATCACGATGATGTTCAGGGCAGCAGGTCCTGCTGTTTGCTGCAGCCCTAGGAGGATGGATGTGGCGCTGGTAGCAGCAGGCTGGAACAGCACGTGTGTGGCTGCTACCAGAAGGGATTTGCAGCCGGACAGTGTTTTGTTTTGAGTAACCTTTAGAAGACAGCTTCTGAAAAATTGCCAAGTTGGCCAAGCAGATCGATTCCCATCAGCAAGAGAGACAGCTGTTCATTTGGCTACGTCTGCTTCATTTGGCTGTGTGGGTCATCCCACTGAACGGAGCGGGCTCCTAGGACCTACCTGTGGAGAAGAAGGGCAGGTAGGACAATGTGCACTGTTGCAAACAGAAATTCTGTTTGTTTTTTGGCATTGCTGAAATGGTCTTGCCTTCTGAACGTGGTGGAAGGGTAGGTTGCTAATCTAATTCTTCTACCTTTGTCATTTCACACAGTAGCCCCTCTATTTCAGCCCAGAGGGATCCTGATTACTACAGAATATTTCAGATTACTGTACCCTGCTACTTACACTAGCCAAAGCCTTTCCTCCTCCAAAATATATAGTACTGTGAAAGTGTGTGAGAATGTGACATGCGCTCTGAAATATCCCTGCAAATGTACAGCTAGTTACACACATATGGATAACGAGGTAAATTAAAGGTTGAGAAAGTCAATGAAAATCATTAGCCCTAGTCTCTCTAAGCAACACATACCCATGCTCTGCCTTTAAGGGTTTGAGACCCCATAGAAAGCCTGTACAGAAGCTGCTACAGGTCTAAATGGTGTTAGCTAGATTTGCTTCTAGGTCATTCTCATTCAGCAGCACCCTCAGAGCAAGCTGTGGTTCTGCTGTTTCAATTTCCTCGTCCGTGGCTTTAATCCAGTGCTCTTTCTCTAACCGCATCCTATATACACTTGTCCTTTGAGTCCCACAGCTCTCCCTCTCTCCAAGTTTAGGGTCTCAGTTGTTGGCACTGTTGTGGAGGAGTCTCTGTGAATGATTTAATTTTGTCTGTTGAGGTAAACAGACAGTAAAAACATACGCCGCAGCACAAAATGTTCTCTAATCACTTATTTGACAAGTGCAGTTTAATTATTTAGCATAGCTTATAAAAGTAATGAAGTCCTAGTAACATGAGACTTAACACTCTCCTATTAATTTTTCCCTGAGAGGTGGGAAGAGACTGCTATATTTTTGTGTAGAGCCGAGAGCATGCAAACTAATGCGATTCGACTGAGAATACGTAAAAGGGGCTGGAACCTTTCAGTGCTTCTTAATAGTTTCACTAATAGGTAGTAAATCCAAGAGCATCCCACAGTTAGACAAGATTCTGCCTGTGTTGGCAAACCAGAAGATGCCGTCTGATGCTTTGCCAAAACAAAGCAGAGTTTTCTTGGCCCAGCTGTATTTTTATTGAATGTGTAACTTAGAGGAAAAGCCGTAAGTCACAGCCTTGCTGAAGAGGTATCATTCAAAATAATTTTCTGTAGCATGATAGATTTCATGTTGCTACAAAATAAATACTTAATCAGTGCTAATATTTTTGGTTCCCTCAGGCAGCGAGAGATGTATAAGTTCTAACTTTTTACTCAAGTAAGTGCAAATGCAATCTAGCAGGAAGTTCAAAGTAAAATGCATGTATATCCTAGAGGTTTTCTTTAAATGGATTTTAGGTGCAGTCAGCCAGGATTGATGGCTAATTTTATTCCTGACAGAGAACATTTTATCTCTAAGTTAAAAAGTCCCCCTCCCCCAAAAAAAGGAAAAGAACCCAAAAAGATAAATGTAAACCGAACTGCAAGCCAGCATGCCTGTTGGATTGATTTGAGTTGTATGGTGAACTAGGTAAGCTAAAATTATATTGGGAAAAAAAAAAGAAATACAGCCTCAAATGCTTTGCTTTTCAGCTGCAAAGCTGCCTCACCCATGCCAGCCCAACCCAATGACTGAAGGGGACGGTCTAGTGACTCTCCAGAGTCACACGTACTGGTTAGTTTCTAATTCCTTGATTAGTTTCTAATTCCTTGATCTTATGTGACGTATGGGGCTCTTTATTCAGGGGCTTCACTTGTGTAGTACAAAAGGATAGCGTGCGCAGGGAATATTTCTTACCTGAGCTGCTCTGTGAAGAGCAGCGGCAGAGTTTGGCCCTTGGAGGGCACGAGCTCTCTGTGGGCTCCGGGTACCGCTGAAGTTGGAGCGCGGTTGAGGAATCGGAGATGGCTTCCTGTGAAAGCTGCAGCTCCCGCAATCCTCATCAGACAGGAGGATGGGAGACGAAGACTTAAATTTCTTGCTCCTCCTGTGTGGGATGATTTTGTTTGCAGAGGGAGCAAGGACTAAATGGGAGTCTACTGTATTTTTCCTTCAAATGTGAACCGCTGACTGAGGCTCCTTCTGCTGTTTTCCCTTTCTACTCAAGAGACAGCAAGAGCTCTTCCCCGGTACCGTGATGGGCAGACCTGTATTTGTAACGAATCAGTCTTGAGACAGTCGTCATGCTTGAATTTAAGAAAACTTTCAGGACACATCTGCTCATTAATGCTCTCTCTCTTTTGATCTGTTAGAAACTTGTTCTTATCCTTCTAGCCATCAACATCTTTCATTGTCCTTTCACAAATTAATTTAAAAACCAATCATCCCGTCTTTGATTTAATAATCACAGAAAAAAAACAGAGGTAAAGGTAAAATAATTAAATTTCAGGGAGGGAAATTGTACATTCTGAACTTAGACTTGAAGTGCATGTGCACCTCACAGAAAGGCAGCAGGTTTCCGTAAAGGTCATCCAGAAACCAAGGAAAATGTTCTGTGCCATCTCTAACTGTCACCACGGAAAAGAAGTACTGAATTTTTGCTGACTGTGAGGATGTCAGGTTAAAACGTGTCCTTTAGTTATAGTAGATGGTAGTACTGAGAGAGAACCTTACTGAGCAGTTATGACAAGTTTTGACATTTCTGACTTCCTTTATATTAAGATGCTAACTATACAAACCTTTAGTCTCACCCCCTGATTGGAGCTGATTCAGAGCACCTTACTTTTCGCAGTTACAGAGTGGGTTTGTAAAATGTAAAGACATACAGGATAGTAAAAAATTCAGTGCAGAGCCACTTTAAAATACGACGACAGTACTAACCCACCAAGATTTCTGGGTAAGTAGCCACAATGCAGATGTTCACTAGTTCTGAATTTCTTGAGATATAGGAAGTTGTGTTTTTTCTGGCCAAAATTCCACTTCTGAAAATGAACTGATTGGAAAATACTGGGATTTTTGGGAAGAACTCCAGCTTGGCTGGCAGCAAAAGATAAGTGAAAACGGCAGGAAGTGCTCATTTCTTCCAGCAACCTGTCCTCAGTGGGAAAATGGCAGGCTGACCCTGGGGGGTTCCTGTTCTGGGTGGATGGGTTTGATGTTCTGTGTTTCCAAAAGTTGTCTAAAGGTAAAGCTTTCACATATAGGAAGAGGCAGGGGTTAAACACGAGACTGCTGTAAAATGTATTAGCATTCATAATTCTGTTTAAATTTTATTATTCCTTGCTTCCTTGAAGTAAAGTCAAAACAGAACCTGCAGTGATTTCTTGTTCTGATGGGATCCTAAATACTAGTTCTGATTGGCATAGTATCGCACTGATCGCATCAAAACCTTTTAGATCCTCTTAACTTTTTCTGCCTTCCTTAGAAGGCAGTGCAGTTTGCTCTGGCTAATTCTTACATTAAGTGGAAATTACACAAATAGGAGTTACTTGAAGCTGCAGAATGATTTTACACTCATGCTTATGCAATGAGGTAGAGCGGCACAGCTGACCAGAACACAGTCCTTAATTCACAATTCCAGCCTGTTTTTCACTTCAGCGGCTTTTTAAACTTCCCTCTAGTCTTTATGCGTCATTTTATGTGGTTTAACTGAAATTCTGAGAAGAGAAAGGAAAATGAACCATGGACATGAAGAAATGTGCAAGGACAGATGAAGAGAGAGGTTTCGTGTAGGAGAGGGGCATGGAGAAAGCAGTGCTGTAAGAGCGGTTTGATCAAAATGCTTGGGATGGTGAAGTGGCATATAGGAAAAATTAGATTAACTGAGAAGGAATGCATGTCAGGAGAGATGTGAGTTACTGGACTGGGAAAGTCTTCCTCAAGGACAGCAAGTGGCATAATTTTCCAAAGGAAGTTTTGGGAATTGAAAACTTGATTGAATCAACAGTAGAAAACACCACTATAAAACCTGTGTTGCTAGAGGTGAGCACTCTCTGAGCAGAAAGCCTTTTCTACCTCCGTATCCTGACTTGCTTGAGACAGCTCCATGAGTCTGGTTCAGACTTGGGATAAAACCATAAGGTATGTTTTCTCTCCTCTCTCTCTTTTTCCCCTAAATGTTATTATACTGCAGCTTGGCTCTGTCCACATAGGCTGGAGCAGACTGTGTTGTAACTTGCTTTAGCCGCCGCTGAATTTAACAGCTTTTGGCTTTGTAAGCTATGCCTTAGGAGAACTCTTGCTCATCTGTTCCCTGAGCCAAAGGAAAACTCCTCCAGTAGCTTTCCCAGTGTTTTCTCTGGCTGGAACACATAGTTACCAATTGCTGGGTGAAGATACACTATCTTCAGTCATCTTTTATTTTTATATTTTCAGTTTGTCCAGCTGACATATTCTAAGACATCCACTTTGACTAGAACGGTGAAAGAGCCCTTTCACAATGGATTCCCCCCCCCATGTAAATAAATTCTCCCACTGGTGAGAAAAATGCTTTTCCTTGATGTAAATGTGTGGCAAGTAGTTGGATACTGAACCAGTCAGTCACACTTCCCTGTTAAGCATACTTCTTCAAATATTTTTCATAACAAAAAGATTTATCTTTGGAATCTTGTTCAGAAATATCTTTACATGGGTTTCCTAGCCCTTCATGACTGGCTCTCAGGAATTCTGATCCTATTGGCATTTAATCCGTTGCTAGAAATGTGTCTACTGGGAACTTCTTAAATAGGATCGCAATAAACATTTGGATTATATTTTGCAAGTACAAATCACTAGCAGATATTTGGATATTTATTTGTTAAATTTCAACTTCCACTTCAGGTTAGATGAGACATAAACAATTATATAGCACCTCTGGCAAAGAATTAGTCTAAAAGGCAAGTCAAAGCAACACTGGGAATTCAGAGGAAAATTTCTGAAGTTTTAGAGGGAACTGTGAAAGGCTTGTGCTTTGTTTTATCTTCATAAATTTTATATCAAGTATGGAATTAATGTTGTAGGCTTTTATTCTGATACATCTTCTTTTTTGTTTTACTCTAATATATCTTTCTAAAAAATATTTATGGCAGCACTGGTCAGAGGCAGGGACTGCACCTCCATCTGCATCGTGAAGGGAAAAAATGACCCTAATTTAAAGCCAGCTAAAAAGATTCCTGTTTTTTTGCCAGGGTCCGTGGATCAGTCTCTGCATTGTACTTTGTATCAGAGGCCACAGATAAATGTGATCTGCCAGAAAGGTGTTAATAGGTTTTCTGCGACTAGTTCAGGTGAGGCTGGTGGAGTCAGGTGAGGTGTGAGACTCCTTGTACCACCAGCCTGACTGGTGTGATGCTCTGTTAGAGACCCGGGGACATTATCTGGCAAGAAACGTCTAGCAGTTTCAGACTGCATGGTGGTTTTATGGTGATTCGAAGGAAAAAAACCCCTTCAAACTAATTTTCACTTATGTCCTAAACCAGTTTTAGGCAGAGGTCTGCCAAGGTCAGTAGGCCAGGTACATCAGCACGCTTCGGTGACCTAGCAGAGGAAATGCCTGTTTGGATGTATTCTTGGCCTGCTTCGTTTTAGGAAAATCACTGCGGAAATTATGAGAGAAAATTAATGTAATTAATTATAATTAGTATAGTGTTTATAGTGGATACACGTTCCAAAATCTTTAACAACAGTGAAGGAGACATCATAGCTTTCAGGAACTGTAGATTTACAGGAGCAATTAGATCACTTAGGCCAACCTCGAATATCTTTTGAACTTGGCCTTTACTGTCCATTTGCATCTTTGAAAATCCTGCCAGTTATTGACAATTAAATTTGATGCCTGGATGCTTGTTTACATGAAAGCAATCAGCATACTCTTTCTGTTTGTGTCTCAGTGTGCTTTATTTATTTAGCAGCGCTGCTGAATTTTAAGTTCTGGAGATAAACCAAAGCATTAAGGGCACAAGGCTTGCCTGCAGTTCATTGCTTCTCCTTTCTTTCACGCGTGGATATGCAGGAAAGCCTTGCACTGAAAGTGAAACTGATAAACTCCCAATTCTCAAAACAAAGTGCCATTTTTATTATATAATAAGAAAGTTCAGATGACACTCTGCTTTGTACTCTGTTCCTACACATCCACATGTCCTTTGAAGATCTGTCCTTATTATTTGTCCTATAAAATCTGTGTTGTTTCAAGGGAAAAAAACAATGAAGTGCAGTTTAGATTGTATGATCCAACTCCTTAGTATGGTTTCACACTTTGATGGGAATAATCAAGGGTTGAAGTCTGTACTTTGGTTTGCAAAAAGATATCTGTGTTAAATCCTTGAACTGTATTTTCTTTTTAGCCACATGCTTCTGCAATCATTTCCAATTTTGCAGAAAACGCCAATAATTATGTTTTGTATCTGAGGTTCATGTAAACATTTTTTTTCCTATTCCACATGGGGAGCATGAGGAGTTATCTCTTAGTACCTAGCCTCTTACCAGAAAATGAAGATTACTCAAACTGGACTTACTGATCTCTGACATGAAATTCCTCCCACTACTTCTTTAATTTTCTTCTATTTAGGTAGGCATCCATTTTTCTTGAAGTTGTAGTAAAGCTTCATGTACAAGAATTCCTGCCCTACATTGTAATTACTCTTTCTTCTTTTCCTTTCTGTGGTGTTTGCAGGACCTATTTACAGTTGTCAGTGGATTAAACTTCTTGTAGCTGAAGGACATGAAGGTTTTCTGTCTTTGGTCACAACGGAAACCTTTCACCTAAGAGAGCTTAGTTTAGACTGGGCAGATAACTGCCTTTCAGATGTGGCCAAAAATTTAAAAAGTCAGTGGCCAGAGGAAGCCGGCATTTAATGAAAATTTAGAGTCTGGATGGGTTTTGTCTGGGCTGTTTATTTTTCCTTGAAGGCAGAGACAAGGAAGGATGTGCGATGATGCAGCACTGGATGAAGGATAGCAGAGAAGACGCTGAGACTGGATGCAGGAACAGAAGGAGATTTACTTCCTTCAGTGTTACCCGATAGGATCTATTTTTACATAGAAATGTCACCTGACAGAAGTCAGGAGAGAGAATATCCAAGTAGTTTAGATGCAGCTAGAGGCAGGGAGCTGAAGACATGAGGGAAGAGAAGAAGCAGTTAAGGGGATCTGAATGCACAGCTGTATATAAAAATAGTAGTTGGAAGGGAGAGGTCTTTGAGGAAGCTGACCACAGATGCATGTGGCTATAATCACAGCGTGGAGGCTGGCACTAATTGGTAGTGGAGAAATCAAGTGAAAGACTGATTTGTTATGATGGAGAACTCAGGAGAAAAAGGGAGAAACAGATGACACCAAAGCAGAAGAGTGGCACCAGAAAAAAGGAGGGTAAGATGGAGATAACTAGAGACTTGAGGCTGAGGAGGAACAAGGATGCGATTAAAGAACTGGGGAGAGAAATGAGAAGATAGTTGGGCAGCAGCAGGGGAAAAAGGAAAAAAAAAACCATGAAGATCTGGGATTCCTAGCAATATGAGGAAGACACAGATGTGTGTGTCTGAAGGCTCCTTTTCTTTCGGTGGAAAGACACATCTGTCAGCAGAGCTTAGCTAGGGGAAAGAGCGGTGTTTTGTTTTCCAGGAGCAAAAAAACACCATACAAACATAAAGCTGAAAACAGTCCTGAAGAAGAAACTTGAGACAAAGATCTCGGCATCCCTGTTGGAACAAAACAAAGATTAATCTGTCAAGCCGGAGAAAAGTCTCCTAAAAGCTGTGGCTGGTGTGGTATCAGTAGAATTATTTTGATCTCTGAGAAGGAAGGTGAGAGAATGACAAACTAATGAAGATCTGCAAAGAGTCATGAAGAACTCGGGGTCATGCAGGCATTAAGAGGTCTTCATGCAATGGGCATGTCTGTACTAGTAAATTAAATGGTACTAGGAAGCATTCCCAGGCCATGGAAATCAATTGTCTCTACTGTTAACTGTCCCTGGCCTAGTTTTGGTTTATATTTACGGGAACTCACCTGAACTATTCCCAGGTAAAATTTGAAAGTTATCTTGGGATTATTCCCAGTAGGCAGTTTGGAAGCAGCCACCCTGTTTTGGAGGGTGAGAGAGTTTAATAGCATGGCACATTTCTGTGCCAGTTGGCCTCAACAGTCTTGGGCATGTTTATTTTGCTTGTAGAAATACAGCTGTAAATGGCTCAGTAGACGCAATCCCTTGGAAACTTAGGACACCGACTGTCTTGGGTGCAAGCTGTGACAGGCAGTGAATATGATTTCTTCTTAAAAAAGGTTACTGAACTGAGATGTTGATGTGCTCTCTCAAGATTTCATTTTGATGTAGCATGAGGACATTATAGAAGAGTTGGTTATACAAAATAAGCTTGGATGAAGCATGCATTTAATTGTTTCTATTTAAATTTAATACAAGCATAAGCAAACGCAGGTCCATAAATAAGGCTCTTTCTCACAGAAGAACAGGTTGTGAAATTAAGGAAACAAGGTAGTGAGGTTGATAGGTAGTTAAATTGGCTGGACTAAAAAGCCTAGACATTTAAAAGTAGAGAAGATATTTTAAAAAGTACTTGAAACTTGTATCAAAACAAGGCAAATCTCCAGACCTAAATGGATAAGTAATGCGGCCCCTGGAAAGATAAATATGGATCTAGAATGGAATAGGGGTAATGTGAAGGTGATGGAGGCATGGAAATTTTACGGTCATTGAAGAAAAATGTACAAAATGAAATTTCTTGTGTTGCACTGTATATAATTCTGTGTTTTGAATTCAAGAACGATTCGAACTAGAACAGGTACAGAAAGGAAAGCGTTTCTGAGAGCCCATATCTTAGCAGAACAGGCTAGCAAAGGAAAACCTGAGGCATGATAAGATAGTTCTTAATAATTACATCAGGGAAAGGACTGCTAGAGAGGAAAGCTAGCTAATTAAGCTAAACAGTGTTGACACATGAGTAAAGCTAATAACAGATTTCAATTTTAGCAGAAAGCAGTTGATTGACTCTGAAACTAAGTTAGATCACCCAGGTTACTAGAGGAGCAGCGTGCATCTTAACTCACATTTTCTAAATGGGTTCATGAATGGGATCTGTTCTTAACCAGACGCGCAGTCGGTGTTTTCTGAAGAACTTCAGAGATGCGCAAGAGGATTTGCACTTTCCTTTCAAATGCCTTAGGTTCTGAAGAGCCAAATGCAACATTTTTGGAAAGGACTGTGCAGGTTATTTCAGTGGTTGTCCTCCAGCATATTGCCAGTCTTTTACCAGTCATCCCACTCATGGATCCCTTCCTCTTCAATTCTGCCCTTTGGATTTGCTTTGTCGTGAGTTGATGTTGTATAGGTTCTTCACAGCGCCCTTCACTTCACAGGTGCTGCGCTGGTGTCCTGAATGACATCAAAAGTGTTCAGCTCTTTTGGAAATCAAGCCCACACAGCAAGTTTATCTGAAAGAGCTTCTCTCCGGGCAACGTAGGTTGTGTCAGACCATGTCAAACTGTTGCATTAGTTTTTTCACAGTGTGCTGTGTTGCTCCAGCAGAATTTCATGGAGAGCGTTCAAAACGTGTATCAGTGTAATGTTGGGAAATGTTTTGTTTATGTGTGGCTGAACTTGAATGTGAGGTGATAATAATAACCCCAAATTATGACAGAAATTAATTTTAATGTCTTTTTTATTTCTGTTGGCCTTTGCATGTTTCTATAAATACTGTGTAGTTGAACGAATACCAGACTGATGAATGTGGAAGCCCGCCTGTCAGTGTCTCAAAGGGAAAGCTTTCAAATATAAATAGCCTTAAAAGTATAAATAGCAAAATCTCTATACTGTATTTATCACTGACCACTTTATTTTTTCCTTTCATTGCATCTCCCATTTTATTTTTAGTGATGCTTACTTAAAATAGTTTCCCTGCTTTCCTGTTGGCGATTAGAAGGCCACTCTGGAATCCAAGTGATTTCTAACCCAGCTGGTGAGGAAAGCGTTCCTTCCTTGAGCAGTGTGAGCTTGAAGTCTTGTCTGTCCAGGCCTTCTTTACTGAAGCATCAGTGTAAAATGAAACACATTTCATCCCAGCTTTGTCTGTTTGGTTGATTTCACGTACATATTCTTGAGTCGGTTTCAAAATGTGATTCCAGCATTGTTCAGGACCTTCAGTTCTTCTTACGATGTTATTCCGTGTCCTCCTAAGTTTGTAGCTCTGGTTTTAGCTAACTTATGAGAGTCAATACTCTTCACTAATGTCACTATGTTGGCAGTCACAACATTTTTTTTAACTCCACAGATTCTAGAATGTGCATATGCTAGTGATCACCTCAGCCGCACACAAAGTAATGTGAACAGGTTAAAGTTTTGATGGCCCTTGGGCCTTAGCTTGACTTCACTGTTGCAACCGCAGCCTACTGCCCACTTAGTATTTGTGCTGTTACATCTTTTTCCTCTTTCGTGTGTGTTAATAAATACATAATTTTAAAGTAGAGTTGAATCTAGCATGAGCCACACTGCTGTTTGATAGGGTTTGCAGGCCAAAGCTGATCTTCCAATACTACTTGCTTGAAGAGGCCACAAATGCACACTTGGTTTTTTTCTCCTAAACTATCTCAAGAAAGGTAAATAAGTCTCAGCAAGGACCAGCTGTTTATCTATACATTACTTAACCATTTCTGCCTCAAAATGGCAGGGCAAGATGAAGTAGTTATGTGGGAGCTTCACCCAGGAGTGATGTTTACCAGACAGCAGCATGGTCAGCCCCGTAGCTGGGAGTGCGGATCCATGCTGGAGCATTCCTTGAAAAGGGTCATATGGAGGGCATGGAGTCTTGGAGCACAGCAGGACTGTGCCTGCTGCTTCTAGCTCTGCTGCATGGTCTCATGACATAGGTACTGACAGCCAGCAGCAGCTCCTGATGGGCATGAGACCAAGTGCAGGGTCACCCAGATGCCATACTGGGGTGCTTTGAAGGTATCATCGGGGTCTAAGGTTCCTGCAGGAGCATCTGCTGTGCCCCATGGCTGCTTGGGCACTGTGACTGGACAGTGTAGAAGTGCAATTATTTAAGGCAAATAAGGTCACCGTTGGTTCCTTGTATCTCTGACTGCATGCTTTGGGTCTCAGCCTGAAACGCTGCCATGGGAAGGAAGAGGAAGGAAGCAAGATGGGAAGTCTCATGGCAGAGAAGTAGGAAGCAAGTGGACTGTTTTGTGCCCGCATCAACAGCAGCAACAGGCTCCCTGGCACTTCAGTTCCCTCTCGTACCAAGAGAAGTGCCTTCTCCTATGTCACCTCACCCCAGCAGCCAGGAGGTACATCTGTATGGGTGGATGAGCCATGCCAAGGTTTTTGCTTCTGTTTCTTGCGGTGTTGGTGGAGTCCCAAGAGCAGTAGATCTGGGACCTAAAAGTAATTAGGATGAGAGATGACGTTCCTGTCTCTGCCCCAGCCTTTGCTACTGTAGTCGCCCCCATGAGACCACTTCTACCTCAAACTTCTTGCAGCTGTGGAGAGGTAAAGAAAGGAGCAGAGATGTGTTCTGCAGCTGCCTTTGAGAGGTGCGGGAGGCATTGCCTTTAGTCAGTTAGGAAATCCGTGAAATGGCCAGCTGCTGCTCGTAGACTAAAGCTGTTTTCCTGCCCTTGTCAGGGGGGAATATTTTTCCTGCCAGTAGGCTGTTATGGAGATGCCTCAGCTTTACATCTGAGCAGATTGCTAATGCATCCAGGCAATGACAGGTAAAATGGTCTATGTTCATGTGGCTTTGAGACTTTGAGGAATCGTGGAATCATTTAATCATCGATTTTTATATTTATGCTTCAAGGACTGCCAGTGTCTGCAAGCTTTTTGTTGGTTTTAAATACGATTTGTGTAGTTTTATATTTATACAGTGCCTTGGGATGCTTACTGTAGAAGGCTCTTAAAATAGGTGTAACTTAATGTGCTGTTCAGACTTCTCATTAATCTGCTTGTCTTCACTCTTACCCAGAGGTAAAATACAAAGCCTACAGAGTGAGGAGTTTGGAATAAAATGATCGAAAATGGGGCTCTGAAATAAAGACACTTAGCACTGAGGACTCAAGACTAGCGGTGGAGGAAACAGAACAGGATGTTCAGAAAGTCCAAGCCCTTTGGCATGAGTTAAGGGGCTTAGAAAATAAGCAGGGCTACAGTGAATTTGTGAAACAATGTTTGTCTTCCTAAACTGAATGCTGGAAAGCATCCATTTCACACTTCGCCTTTGCCAGCGCCCTGATAGCTATTGTAGCACTCATCTTCTGGCCTCTTTATTTTCAGAGAAGTATTTGACTTTGTGTTTAGATGTTATTTGTGCTTCCTGCTTTCTCGTGGTGCAAACATGATCGTGTTGTGGCTGTGGGACTAAAATTTGGAGTCTTAGTCTTTGCTCCTGCTGTACCGTGCTGTTTCTGATGTTTGTATTTTAACTGCAGCGATGGGCTTGAAAGGCTCCACTGCCACTTTGCTTCACCAGAGCTATGTCTACATTGGTAGATTAATCAGGGCCAGGACTTGTATCTTATGATTGTCCATATTGTTTAATTTCGTGCTAGCTAGCACACTCCCAGATGACACCTGTGGCATCATGAGGTGGGAGAGGGACTGTTCTCAGCAGGCATTATTGAAAAGGTAACCATGTTTTGCAGCAGAAAAGAGTGTAGAGATAAGGATTTGAGCTGGCTGTGCCATTTTCCCCCGAGCCTCTGGATCCTGGTGCATTTTATGCACTAGACCAGTCTCTCTTGGGCTTAGCGTTTGAGGAGGATGCTGAAATACAAGCTTTTGCTTCCGAACTGCATTGCTAGCGCTGTTATCCGCAACAATATCGAGCCTCCTCCTCCTCCTCCCCGTGGGCCATCTGCTCAGGCTTACAGCACCACTTCCATAGCGCTAAGATCTTTTCTCTTTGAATAAGAGTCAGGTTAGGGACACAACTGAAGTTTTATGTCAAGCTAGCAACACAACAAAACCAAACCCTGTGAGCTTTCTAGAGAGTGGTCTTCCATCATGCAGCTCATCTGCAAGCACAGGTACAACAGTGGCTCACAAAGCCAGTGTCGTCACGGGTCCACAATAGCAAGTTAGAGAAATAATTACTGTTCTGGTGGGTATATATTTACTTATCGCACAGGGCCACAGTAATTGCGCGTACAGATCATACAATTGCTTGCATGTATGGATTTTTTTTGAACTTCACACCTATAGTTCACTCTTCAGGCTTCGTTTGTAGTGCTTTACTTGAAAAAAGGTAATGTTTACTTGCCTCTGTGGGATTTCTAGTTTGTAAAGCCCTCTGCAGTTCTGTGTTGGAAGGGATCATTGAATTCCTGAGCACTGCTGATGCTTTGGCTGAATGTGTTCTTCCAAAAATTGTTTGTATAAGATATACCTATATATGCAATATTCTTTATAATCCCTGGTTTCTCTCTTTCTGACTTTGTTTTGTGTTATCTGAGTTATTAGTTGCAAATGGAGACGTTATTAAAACCATAGTCTTCCTCACTCACTCACCGTTGAAAGTATTTTTTCATTTAGATAGTACATGGTATACTAGTAGGGTTTACATCACTAGTAGCTGTAGGCTGCAGAGACTTGGTTTTTTGTCTTGAAAACGATAGGATTGGCTGCACAGTGAACATGTATTTAGCATCAAGATTTAAGCTCCTGCGCTGGTTCGATTGCTTTGGAGCAGCAATGGAAGAAACCACCGCTGAGTCGTTGGACTAACCAGTATAGCTTTTCTTCATCGTGACGCTCCGTGTACAGCGCTGTTATCGTGGGGATTGGAAACGCTGCGCAAAAAGGATTTTGTTGTATCAGTGCTATGTTTTTACAAGCTGGTTTGGTGGGCAGTTTTCTTTTGAGGCTAGTGAGGGCCATGATGGTAACAGTCATGCAGAAATTGTTATGAAAAAGAAAAGGTTTAGAGAGGTGCAGGGCCTCATATATAAACTATGTTTACAGTTGTTGCCAGTCCATGCGCTGATCTCAGTATTTATTAGCTGAAGAGACTGAAAAGTCAATCTGGAAGGGATTGTGCTGACTACAAGTTTTTGTAGCCTTTGGTGGTGCCAGCTGCAAAAATAGGCAAATCTGGCTGCAGTGGAAGAACGTGATGGGGCAGCTCCAGCCCAACTGCTACCCTGGGGCATTTTGGAGGCTTTGGCTGGGAGCCTTGAAATGTATCTCCCTGGGGAGGACTGCATTGCAAGCAGACCTTGCCCTTCCCTGTCAGTGAATTCCTTTGGCAGTAGGCTGGCACCAGAACACCTAAAAATATTTATGATAAAGCTGCAATGATTTTTTCCCCTCTTTGAGATGGGGATGGGGTTTGCATTGTGTTCATTGATTCATATCTCACGTATGACTCTTTCAAAAGGTCTCATTATAGCAGCCACTCATTAGTGGTGGCACTGTACCTGGCTGAAGGCCAGGTCAAAACATGTTTCTCAATTTCTTACTCTTACATGGCCTAAACCAAACACTAACAGCTCCCCATTGACTTAAGTGGCTGTTGGTTGGATCAAGCCACTCGGTTGTAGGAAACAGAGGACTGGAGGAGTAGCTCCTATTTTTCCTTGGAGTTTTGCTTTCTTAAAGAGCAGAAGGAGAAGAACTGAAAGGTCCCCTGCACCCCAACCCAAAAGAATACCTTTGAAATAGGATACGTGTTTTACACGTATGAAGAGATTAGCATTAGAAGCAACTCAGAGGTAATAAAATAAGCCTTTATGAATGCTTCAGAGCCCTTTCTCTTTTCCCATGGAATAATGGTCCTTGGCAGCTTGGTCAACTCATTGTGTAGGAAATGTCTTTGTGGGAATGGGTTAACGCACGGGGAGAGGAGTCAGCTGAACAAAGCAAGTCTTCTGCTGCAAATTAAGAGTATAAAAAAATTAAAATTACTTTATCTGTCATCCTTTTGCACTTTCTTAAATTGAGTTAATCTTTTGAAGTGAGTAATTAATCTTTCCTGTTAATTTTATTTACTTACTTTACATAGGAAGGGGGAAATGTTGGGATCATAAATAAGAAGTCTCAATAAGACCCAATTCTCTCGTTCAGGCAGAAGTTGGACTACAGTAAGTGTAGGTAGGCCAGTGTTAGTACTATAAAGACACTTAAACTGTTGCTGAACTAAGTATGCAGGTCAGTGGATAGGCCTCTCCATCCCGTACTGGAGTTCATACTGCTGTACGATTTACTGCTTTTAGGACCTGCATTAGCAAGATTAAAGTCAGTGCTGCTTTGCCTACCTAGCTCCTTCCTGAATGCAGGGGAAAAATACTTGTGAAATCCCGAGAACACAGAAAATCATGAGAGATCCACACTCGTCTTGTTGCAGTGATTTCTGGGCTTTTCTACACTTCCCTGCGGGAAAAATTGCTGTGTTGCCTCAGTTTCATTAGTGTTGTTCAGACATCAGTTATTCAGTCCCTACCCTTGCACAAGTGCCAAAAATCACAGATGTGGAAATCTTGGACACTGTGATTTTTCACAGTGTTCATGACAAAAAGGCAGTTGGCTTCAGAGATCAGAGGCATCTTTGAATATGCAAAAACCTCTTTAAGTGTATGCTTTTTTTTGTAAAGGCAATTGCTCATTCAGAAGACCACAGTCAAGTGCAAGTACCCTCAGCTGGAACCCTCATCCCTCTGCTGCAGTGTGGTCTTGCTCCTGTTTAGAGTCGATGGGGTTGTTTGAGCCACTGCAGTTCATTACCCAGGGTTTTCATCAGCTGCTGAATTTTGTTTTCTGGAGTTTGCTCCCTTAAAAATATGGTAGCCATCAGTAGAAAAACAACTGAAATAAGAAGTGTTGGAATTGTTTTCTTTTTTAGGTACTACATGGTTCTATAACAAATAAAGGGTATAGATTATTTATTTTTATTCAAACAAATAATTTGCAACAGCTGGAAAGGTAGGGGAACAGCCACAAGCTGAAAATAAAATTAACAGCACAATTCCATGAACGTTGTTGGGGAATCATTCCCATGCAACCCAGCAATGGCACAGAGATTTCAGGGATTATGTAGAGATTAAATGTCAACAAGAGCTGAGCCTTGGCAGTACGCCAGGAAGGTCATATGAGGAAAGTCCCAAACTTTTACACTCAAATAAAAATATGTTCTGCTTAATATCCATAATATGCTGCAAATGTTAACACAACTAATGACCTGGGTTAAGAAATCTCATCATAACTTGATATTTTAAATTGTTTTTTAAATTTAGATTTGGGCCTTTTTGCTGCTTTGTGGTATGTAAGACTGTCAGCAATTTTATTTGGGGGTTATGCCTCTACTGTAGAATTTTTTTCTTAGTAGCACGGCATAAATAAACATTAGTCTAAAACTTCTACAATTCTTTAAAATTTTCATTTTCAAGTTACACGTAAATGGAACGATAACCTGCTAATGCTTCCACAAGGATTATTACTACACAGAAACATCCCTGTTATTTGTAAGACGAGATCCAAGATGCTACAATTCCACAGCATTTATGGGAGAGTACTTTATTATTAGGAGGGAATGAAAAATAGATACAAATACATAGTTGGGAATTGTTCTTTCTTTTTTTAATCTGTGGTTGGTCTGTGCCATTCCAGAATACCTGTGGAATTATGAAAGAGTATGCTGACAGTCTCGTACTGCCTTGAGAATGTCGTCTTTTGGTTTAATTTGATCTCTGTTTACAGTAGATTGATTTTAACTAGAACAGGACATTCTTACTCTGAGGGATATCTACACATGGAGTTGTATGGCCTTAGCTGTGCTACTTGAAATAAACACTTGTGCTGGTTTTGGCTGGGGTAGAGTTAATTTTCTTCATAGTAGCTAGTATGGGGCTGTGTTTTGGGGTTGTGCTGAAAACAGTGTTGATAACACAGGGATGTTTTCGTTACTGCTGAGCAGTGCTGACACAGAGCCAAGGCCTTTTCTGCTTCTCACCCCACCCCACCAGCGAGCAGGCTGGGGGTGCACAAGGAGTTGGGAGGGGACACGGCTGGGACAGCTGACCCCAACTGACCAAAGGGATATTCCATACCATATGACGTCATGCTCAGCATATAAAGCTGGGGGAAGAAGAAGGAAGGGGGGACGTTTGGAGTGATGGCGTTTGTCTTCCCAAGTAACCGTTACGCGTGATGGAGCCCTGCTTTCCTGGAGATGGCTGAACACCTGCCTGCCGATGGGAAGCAGTGAATGAATTCCTTGTTTTGCTTCGCTTGTGTGTGCGGCTTTTGCTTTCCCTATTAAACTGTCTTTATCTCAACCCACGAGTTTTCTCACTTTTTCGATTCTCTCCCCCATCTCACCGGGGGGGGGGGGGGGGGGAGTGAGCGAGCGGCTCTGTGGGGCTTAGTTGCCCGCTGGGGTTAAACCATGACAACAGTCTATTAATCTACTTGCCATCTCTGAAAAAGCTGAAAACTATTTTAAAATTGATTTATTAAATCTCTTTAGTACTCTAAATGTAATCCTACTACTGAAAGCAGTCAAGGGTATATGATGCTTTTTTATGTATCATTTCATTTGCTCCCTAGCACTAAACCCTGCAGTGGTGTGAGCACGCCTTCCTGATGCCCTTCGTGGGCATCAGGTTTTACTGAGAGAATTTTCATGAGACTTTTTTTGGATGCGACCCACATACTGAATCAAACCACAGCTGTTGGATTTGGTTTGCCAGTGAGCTTCAATATATGCTGCTTTGCTCCAAAATTGCTTCATGTGAACGGGAGCAAAACTTGGAGTCATTAACCAAAGTAGCTGATGATTCTGTGGATTCAGGACTCCACCTTTCATTTCTAATTATATATACATTCCATATTTGTAAACCTGATTTTAGGAATAGTGTATACATGTAAATACATATTTATATACACATGTATGCATGTGTGTGTAAACATACGTGTGTATGTGCATGCTGAAGTTTATTTCCCCTTCCTTCTCCTGTCTTTCCCCTCCTTGCCTGCTGCAGTGAGGCACAAGGGAGGGCAGAAAACTGTTTTAGCCGACCAAGGCCAACATTGCCATGGGAGGATCTACAAACTGATCTGCAGTTTATTAAAGATGGAAGTTGGGAGATAACAATTAGAACAGTCAGACCCTGGAGAGTGTCCCAGTGGTAATAGTGGGATCAAAAATCAAACTGAAAAGTACCAGGAGACATGGCTGGCTGCAGGAGCAGGGCAGGAGGCTGGGTGACTGGCGTCCGGAGGCAGAGGTGCTGCTGAGTTTTGCAGTTAAAACAGATTCAGTGTCGGTTTGTTATTTATGAAGGATACAGTATGCAACTCTCAACATGCCAACACTTCTTTAAAGTGCACATTTAAGAAATTGCAGTTTAGAAGTCAGTCCTTTAAACAGTATAAATGAATAAGGTAAATTCATAAATTATTTTAATAAAGTTAAATACCTTATGTCATACCACTTATTGTTCTGAATGATGAAGTTGATAGGATTTTTTCCATTACTTTTACTAGACCTTTATTTAAACTAGTCAGTGGAATTCTACCATCCTACAGCCCGAGACACAGTAATAAATCAACCCTTATTTCCTTATTTGTTTGAAGCTAATGTGACAACAAATAGTCTGTTAGCATACATTATTTCTTTGTACTACAAAATATGCAAATGTTTCAATGATTATACTTTTATCTCTATAATATTTTAAAAACATGATACAACATGTTTCTCTGATAAATTGAGTTACATAAAAGCAGCTTCACATCTACATAATGCTTTTACAAAACACTCCCTCTATTTCAAGTTAAAATGTGTGTTCAGCTTGGGAATATGTTCATAAAGAAACTTCATTTACCTTATTAAGAAAGACTTGTGTATTCTCTTAAGTTTCAGATTATTTTCTTTTTAAATAATCTTTTTATCACTTTCTGGTCTCCTGCCTGCCCAGGCTGCCTGGGGCTGGCGAAGGTTTGGTAGTTAGGGTGCTGCTGAGTTCTGCAGTTAAATTGAGTTGGTTTCTTGTTTATGAAGGATGCAGTTTGACTCCCTTGCACTTTTTTCCCCCTTTCTGTGAATTTTTTCTGTAACTAGATGTTTGTTTTCTAGTATTAATCCTTAATGGCTTGACAATTACACTTTTTCCCTCCAAAGCCTGTAGAACCATCAAAACTGGCGTTGCCCCAGCAGGGTTCATCCAGCTTTGTACCTGTGCAGCGCTGCGTCGCCAGCATTTATTTAAGCAGGCTTGTTTTAAGGGATGGCGAGGTCTTTTGGCTCGGCAGCCATGCAAACGGTGTAGCCTCACTCTGCGTGTGGGGCTGCATGCCGGTACCTTGCTCGGAATGGCGGGTGTTGCGGTGCCCGCGAAGGCAGACGCGCCGCTCGGTACGGGTGTGCGCCGGGGCGGATGCGGGTGACCCGTGTGTGCTGGCCACCCAGCCTGGGTTCCTCGGGGCACAGGTCAGCGCTGGCTGAGCACTGAGTACTTAGGGCTGCGTAAGGTTGCTTCGGCTGTATCCTGAATTATTTCAAGTGGTTTATCCTAATGTGAGAAGCAAATTATGCTAGGGAGGAGTGGGTATGTCTCCCCCTTTCCCAAAGAAGGGAAAGATAAACACATAATGATAGGAGAATTAATTTCCTCTTAACTCTGCAGCTCTGGCTGTACTGTCTCAAGGGTTTCTCTTTATAAAACCATGTAGCATTACTAAGCGTCTATTTGCTGGGTGAAATAGCCAGGTGTGCTTTGTGTATAAGCAAGTGATTGTAGCCTGAAACATTGCTTCAGCCGCTTCGTGAGTCAGATCATTCATGATTGCAGTAACGAGATTATTCGTGGTAGGCTCCTCATTGTGACAATGGTCCTTTGTTTGAAGTCTGTGTTGCATATGTGTTAGACTTCCGATTTGCAGATTGTTTCTCTGCTAGAAAACAGCATTGCAGCAGGGAACTGAAAGTGAAGGTCAGTGCTGCTAAATTCAGGATGTTACTCAGTGCTGGAAATAATTGAGAAGGCTCATAGCTGAGTTAAAAGCTTTAATCATGACTTTCATTG
The DNA here is from genome assembly GCF_964195595.1 of Calonectris borealis. Lineage (NCBI taxonomy): Eukaryota > Metazoa > Chordata > Aves > Procellariiformes > Procellariidae > Calonectris > Calonectris borealis. The sequence goes on from NC_134313.1 coordinate 128,553,354, forward strand.
AGATGATACTGCTTCCTATTGTTCCTGAGGTTGGTTTTTTATTTGTTTTTTAGTGTGTTGTCTTTTGTTTGTGGTTTTTTTTATTAACTCTGTCTGCTGATTAGAACGGGGTAAATACTACCAAGAGCATTTCGTTACTCATGACCAGGTAAGAGGTGGTCTCTCTTGTTAGTGGTGGTCCTTTATGTACACACAATTTTGTTTAAAGAAGGGAAGAAAAACCCAGCATGTCTTTAGTGTTTGGATTCAACTTGATTTTAACATTTACCTGTAATCTTAATTTTCTAATAAAATTGTGCTTGTTTCCATGAAATAACTGCTATCAAGTCCCTATATTACAAGGTGATTATCTCCCACAGCAAGGTGATTACGCTCTGTGGTGGAACCGTGACCAAAGTGTTTTAGGCTTAGGTAGTGTTTTCTACTACCTTATGGCTAGGATTTGGCTCCTGTACAAATGAGTGGTCAGGCAGAAACCAAGACGTGTTGTGCCCCAGACCTTTCCCCCGAGGGGAGTGTCCCTGTGTGATCTTCCTCTGCCTCGGGCGCAGTGCGGCTGGTGCGCTCATCCCTGGCGAGGCAGGCTGGGGAGCAGTTGGTACCGGAGTCTTCCTCCTCTTGCGGCATCCCACAAAGTTTTCAGGCAGGTCTGGTGGCTGCATGGAGGGGAGGCAACCTCTGCCACTATTGGAAAGATGATGATGATGATGATGATGATGATGATGATGATGATGATGATGATGAGTCGGCGACGACACCTCTACGCAGTATTCCTGCTTCCCTTTGAGAAAAGGGAGAGGCCATCCCAGCGTTGGGCCAGCACTTCAGAGGGAATCAGCAGAGCTGTTTGCTGCAGTAGAAGTCTAAAATAACCGTGTTTCCGATGGAGGGTGTCAGCAGCTTGTAACGAAAACACAGAGCAAGCTCGGTTCCTGAAAAGCACATCTGAAACTAAAATAATCCTTTTGTTTTTAATTCTTTGATGCCAGATTTTATCCTTGGAGCTCAGAGGTTTCCTGATGTTTTCATTTGAAACTGTACTGCTTCATGCAAGGTGAACACGGCTTAAAATAAATCCAGTACAAGCATTGCGGAGACTCCGTCCTGTGCTTGGGCATGTGATTTTTATTTTTTTCCCCCAATTAGTTACTTAGTATGTTCTACAGGAGAAGATTGTTTAGGTTACCTATGTTAGCTACGAATTTTCAGCCCCAGTGTAAATTTGAATTCCAGGTCATTTTGTTGCAAGTTAGCATAATATTTACACACTCACGTTCAGTGATAAAACAGCAGCAGTTAATTGTTTGACAGGAAGAATAAAGCATTTGACTATTCTGTATTGTGTGGGGCATTATGACAGATTTCTTTTGATTGTGCGGCATTCAAATTATGCCTCAGTAAGGTAACGTTGCATTATGTTACCTGTCTGCACTTCTACAAGCAATTCCATTATTTTAATAAAAATTTACAGTGATCTGAAGCCACTTTTATATATATAATAATAATTATACACATATGATTTTGTATATTGTTATACAGCCCTACATTTTCTGCACCCTATAGCAAGAGATAGACTAATATTACTCTTGAGATACTTGCCGGGTAATTGAATATAAAAATTGAATTTTTTGCTGAAGGTTTTGGTGATCTCTGAAGTTATTCAGATTTTAGCCATTTCAGTTGCAGCTGGCAAAAATGCTTTTGCTGAAACAGAGATCAATTTTTTGAGACTTATTTATTTACAAATGACATTAAATGGGAACATGACTTAATAATATTGTTTGCCCTAAACAGTTAAAGGGTCAGTGTTTACTGATTACCTTTTCCATACATCTAGATCAGGGCTGTCTAAATTGCAGGCTTTCATGTAGATTTGGACCATGATTATAGTTGAGCTTGCTACGACTACATGAAGTTTCTCAGATGATGTTGGAAATGTGGCACTTCTTGCTGGTTTTTCCAGTATCTTGGAGAGTTGGATTCACCATTCCTAGTTGTCAAGATTGTGCATGACTCTTGGATGGCCAAGAAGATGCAGATCAAGTGCACTACAAATAGCTGAACAGCCCTTGGTAAATTAATTGAGTAATGCAGATTAATATGGTGTTACCTTGTTATTTAGTACAAAAGATTATTTTTTGAATGAAAGGCAAAAAAATTTTAAACTGTAGGATCCTGTTCTTGGTGAACTCCTTGATATGGTGGTTTTATTTACAAAAAAAAATCCTGGTGTATTTCAGGAGAAATAATTTCTATGAAAGTTTATCAAACCTTTGTTTTTGTGATCAGAACTTAAATACCTAGTTTAATAGGTATTCATTTATTTTTTACTATGCTATGCTTGAGGAAGCCCTAAGGATCTTACGTTAGTTGTAAGCATTATGAATGTCAGAAAATATATTGGGAGTCAGGGGTAGTGGCTTCTGACATTGCCCCCATTTGTAAAAGTGCAAAATGAGCAATAATTATATTGTGACTATAATGATACGTCTAAGCTGTAATTGTAGAGATAGGAAAAGATCTCCTTGGAGTTACTAAGTATCAAATTTCAGTTGTCTTATTTCTTCTTATGTTTTGAGAAGTTCACAGATTTGCATTTTGTAGCAAATACCAGATTTGAACCTCTTTTCAGCAGGACCACTAACACCATTACTGCGTGTTCACAACACAGCAAAAATCTTGAAAAGAAATCCCTCCCATTTCCAGTTTCCATGAAACTCTTAAAAGGAACAGTCACGTGAAAATATTTTCTTAAAATTCTTTGACAATGCCATTCTGGACCTCTGGAAATCATTCAAAAATGGCATTGTTAGCCTACTTGTTATCCTACTTGTTAGCTGAAGCACTACCAGATAATGATAATTCTTAGATCTGTGATTATTCTTTGCTAAATTTATTAATAATGCTACTAATTTTTTCGCTTATTGTAGCTCTCCAAAGCAATCTATGTATTGCAAGGCAGTCTGCTCAGGTTTTCTCTTTTACCATCATAGCGTGCTTAATTTTTTTTTTTTAATTATCATATAGAAAAGGACATGAAATTTTAATACACAGCCTTACTAGGGAAGAGTAAGGAAGAGAATAAGATAAATTAGCCCTAAAAGCAAAAGGCAAAATGAAGTCTAAAATCTAAATAAAGCTCTTAACTGAACTGAACTTTGAAATATTTATCTAGATCAATAACAATTTCCTCTGTGAGCACTGTGAAAAAACAAAATCTGGAATTATTTGCCTAAGGTTGAAGCATATCATTACTAGAGATATGTCATTGCTATCAGTGGATCATTCAGTGGTCAATATGTAACAATCATCTTATTCTTTATAGTGGTCAGTTTATTTGTATCAAAATTTGCTCCTTAAGATCTTCACAAATGCTGAGGAAAGAGGGATGTTTTTTAATATGGTGGAATTAAAAAAAAAAAAAAAAAAGCACTACCACGAAAACTTTTTTAGTATACTTCTAAAAGAGCTTTCTTACAAAAGCAATGCTTTACCCAAAAGCATCTTTTCCACTTGTCTCATTTTTTGTCAATGTCCCGCAGTAACTATACCTCAAGGGTGTCTTCACTTCCTTCCTACCTTCTCCTGGGTTTGGGGTTTTTCCTCCCATACACAGAGACATCAAAATACTTGTCTACTGAAGTGTTTATTCTCAAGACCTCTGGAAATCAGTCTTGCCCTGAGGCTGAATTGGTCCATTGTTCCACTTAGCAATAAATAAACAAAACATCTTCATGCTTAGTAGGAATGGAAATGTATTTCCATGCTTATGAACTTGTACAGAGAAATCCATTTGCTCAATCTTCAATGTAACAACATTGTTGACACAATTTCTGTGTCATTGTTTGCCATTACCAAAAGAATTTGGAACGCATATGGTAAAGGCCATTACACCACACTATAATAAGGCTATATTTCCCTATATTCCTCTATCTGAATAATTCTGACCTTGAACAAGTGATGGTATGATACTTCTGTACCATACTGCTGAAATATTTAAACGAAGTTACAAATCTGAGGAGGGGCTGTTCCAACTAGTTTGGCCAGAAGACAACATTATTAAATCTTCTGCATGTACACACCCTTCTTAATCACTGAAAATTTCATAAGGATTTTTTGGCTTGCTGTGAGATCTTGGCTGTAGAGCTGGAGTAACTGACCTTCGAAGTTGAAGACGACCTTGAAATCTATCTGGCGGATTATCTTCTGTACACAATAGAGATGGCCTGAATCAAAACTTTACCTGTCAGAAGGTTTCAGAACGAGTAAAGCAAACTAAATGCAGGTTTTGAACTTTTAGTCTTCATCTATTTTATTAAACTATTGCACTTGGAAAGATATTGGCCAGTCCATTTACAACAGCACCAAAGTATGCATTGATCAAGGCAGATATTTTGGTAGGCAGAGTCACAGAAACCTTTTGGAAGCATCCTTACATCTAGTGGTGCATGGAATCCCCCAGAGATTATTGTCATTGACTACTCCCATGAGACTCCTAACGGAGGAGGCTTTTCAACACCAAACCTGAATCATGAAGGGTGCGTTTGATTGATTGCAGTCTCATGTTGGGGAATGTAACTAACGTCTCGGTTCAGCTGCCAACACGCTGATGTCCAGTGATATTTGAGGTGTCACAGAGGGTGTCCACTTGGCCTCCAGCTGTGGCTCTAGAATGGTGTCTCCTGTGGGAGATAGCCCCTAATGAATGTTAGGGTGGTACCTGGAAACAGAGACTAGAGTGTGCTAAGCCTTGTGTTATTTAATTGATCTGAGAATTTGGTTTTTTTTCGATTTTCATCCTTGTGCCTTTGACTTTTTCCTCCGTTGTAAATAAGACACAAATGTTTATTTAAAAAGGGACCAGGTACCAAAGATATCAGATAGCAAAGATACCAACCACTTCTAACAAGGAATGTAGTGTTAGTCTTGGTCTTCATCTCGTGTAATAATGGCCAAATGGCCAAAAACTAGTATTTTTCCCTTAGTCTCTTTGATGTGGAGATTACCAAATGATAAAATGTCTTTTACTTTGGCTCATGATCTCCTCATTGTAAAACTGAAGAATTCTTAGGGCAGTTCAGCAAAGCTTGCAATGCATTTCCTCTTGGATGAGAATCAGAGGATTCCAGCATGGTCATTCTGGCACAGTTGATATGTTTTATAAAACAGGTGTCTACATGTGTGTAATAAATCTAGTTATGCTGATAAATCTGAACAGGTGTCCTGGTTTCGGCTGGGATAGAGTTAGTTTTCTTCCTAGTAGCTGGTATAGTGCTGTGTTTTGGATTTAGGATGAGAATAATGTTGATAATACACTGATGTTTTAGTTGTTGCTAAGCAGTGCTTATGCTAAGTCAAGGACTTTTCAGCTTCTCATACTGCCCTGCCAGCGAGGAGACTGGAGGTGCACAAGAAGCTGGGAGGGGATACAGCCAGGACAGCTGACCCAAACTGGCCAAAGGGGTATTCCATACCTTATGACGTCATGCTGAACAAAAAAACTGAGGGGAGTTGGCCGCAGGGGCACGGCTGCTGCTCGGGAACTGGCTGGGCATCAGTTAGTTGGTGGTGAGCAATTGCATTGTGCATCACTTGTTTTGTATATTCTTTTATCACTATTATTATTTTCCCTTCCTTTTCTGTCCTATTAAATTATCTTTATCTCAACTCATGAGTTTTACCTTTTTTCCAATTCTCTCCCCCATCCCACTGGGGGGGAGTGAGCCAACAGCTGTGTGGTGTTTAGCTGCCTGCCGGGTTAAACCACGACAGTCCTTTTTGGTGCCCAACATGGGGCTCGAAGGGTTAAGATAACAACAGATCTGACCAGAGCATGTAATAACAAATCTCTTAAAAGCATTCATTATATTAGGTTAATAGTCGCTGGTCACAATGTTGATTTAATTGCTCTCCGAGTTGCTGTGCTTGTTCTCAGAGTTGTGTTATGTAGCACCTTACTTGCTGCATATGTTCCGTGTTGTGCTGTTTATCATCTCCGGGGGCTGGAGTAAGGTTATCATTTTGCTGAACCATATAACACTGGCTTATGATATGATAAAATTACTGGTCGTAAGACTAATCTGGTATTGTATAATCAGCATTGCCATCATCTCCCTACTTTGGGAACCATCTCTTAGAAACTGTTAATAATTACACTCTATACTGTTTCTCCTCGAAGAGCCAATCTATGGGGGAGACAAAGGGGGACACTTTCCCCTTCTCCTCCAGGCTAGTTACAATAGCTCTTGAGAATTTTTAATATCTTTGGGATGTTCAAACCAGCATGTTCCTATTGCTATGTCTCCTGAATGTGTTTCAGGTCAACAACTATTTAAGAATACCACCCAGAGATCTGCCCTGAGGCTGGATAGTTGTGAGTGGCAGGGTGTGTGGGATAGTACGGGCAAGTACCTAGGACAATGGGCACCTCCAATGTTTTGGAACTTCACCCCTGAACAAGTGCAGAATCCTGAAAAACTAGTAAAATATTTGGAAAAAGTATGCTGTCACCCTGGCAATTCCAGAGAGACACAAATCACTGCAGCGTGCTGGGGCCTGGCCCATGCCTACCGAGCCCTGTTCAACACTATTCAGTACCCTCAAGGGGAAGAGAAGGTCTCTGGATCTGATGATAAAATGACAGGCTTCGCGGCTACTCCTACTGCGGCGACAGGCACTACAGCTATTCCAACCCTCACGACAGGCACTGCAGCTGAACCAGAGAACCAACCTGTGCTGGTATCAGTCATCCCTATACACAAGAAAAATATTGGATGTGAAAGTCAGCTCATTTAGTAAGGGAAGAAACTCCTATTAAGAAGGGGAAAGAGGAAGAAGTGGACGAGGCAGGCTACTCCGAAGCAGGGCTGTCATGAGAAGAGGAGGAGGAAGAGGCAGAACTCATAAATGAGGTGGTAACCACCCGATCCCTATCCCTGAGTGAGCTGCGAGATACGCAAAAAGATTTCAGCCGTCATCCAGGCAAGCACATTGTCACCTGGCTGCTCCGATGCTGGGATAACAGGGCCAGTAGCCTGGAATTAGAGGGTAGGGAAGTCAAGCAGCTGGGATCTCTTTCTGGGGAAGGGAGCATTGACAAAGCCACTGGACAAGAGGCACAAGTCCTCAGCCTCTGGAGGCGATTCCTGTCAGGCATGAAGGAAAGGTATCCCTTCAAGGAAGAGGTTATATGTCACCCAGGCAAGTTGGACCACCATGGAGAGAGGTATCCAGTACCTGAGGGAATTAGCCGTGCTGGAGGTGATTTATGATGACGTGGACAACAAGCATTTGCCCAAAGATCCAAATGAAGTCAAGTGCACGTGGCACATGTGGCGGAAGTTTGTACGGAGTGCACCATCATCATATGCCAAGTCATTGGCAGTAATGACCTAGAAAGATGGAGAGGGACAAACGGTGGATGAATTGGCTGGCCAACTCCGGCAATGGGAAAGTCTCTCTTCTTCCTATGGGCCTGCATCTCGGCTGTGGAGAAACTGTCCTGGGAGTTCCAGCAATTCGAATAGGGTATGAACTACACCCCAGCTGTATGGACCAGTATCTCAGCCATTAGGAGTAAGCCTTTCTCTGCTCAAGAGAGAGGATATAGTGGGTACACACCCCGGGTAAAACCCTGTGGTTTTACCTGCATGACCACGGACAGGACATGAGGAAGTGGGATGGAAAAACCTACCTCGACCCTAGAGGCACGGGTACATGAGTTACAAGGGAAAACAATCACAAAAGGGGGTTCTTCCAGGAAAACTGCTGCTCCCGTTTCCAGTGAGCAGTTCCCCAGACAGAGTGGAAGGGCTGATTTTACTTCTGATCTTAATAAAGGGACTTTTGATTCACATTTACAGAAGTGAATAACGAATACTATGACCAGGACTAGAGGGCCCCTGCCTCCGGCCAGGTGGAGGAAAGAGACAACCGGGTTTACTGGACTGTGTGGATTCGATGGCCTGGCACATCAGACCCACAGGAGTTTAAGGCTCTCGTAGACACCGGTGCACAGTGTACCCTGATGCCATCAAGCTATAAAGGGGCAGAACCCATCTGTATTTCTGGAGTGACAGGGGGATCCCAAGAGTTAACTGTATTGGAGGCCGAAGGGAGCCTAACCGGGAATGAGTGGCAGAAGCACCCCATTGTGACTGATCCAAAGGCTCCGTGCATCCTTGGCATAGACTACCTCAGGAGAGGGTATCTCAAAGACCCAAAAGGGTATCGGTGGGCTTTTGGTATAGCTGCCTTGGAGATGGAGGAAATTAAACAGCTGTCTACCTTGCCCAGTCTCTCTAAGGACCCTTCTGTTGTGGAGTTGCTGAGGGTCAAAGAACGACGCGTGCTGATCGCTACCACAGCGGTGCACCAGCAGCAATATTGCACCAACCAAGACTCCCTGATCCCCATCCATAAGCTGAGTCGTTGACTGGAGAGCCAAGGAGTGATCAGCAAGACTCGCTCAACCTTTAACAGTCCCATATGGCCAGTGCAAAAGTCTAATGGAGAGTGGAGACTAACAGTAGACTATAGCGAATTGAATGAAGTGACGCCGCCACTGAGTGCTGCCGTGCCGGACATGCTAGAACTTCAATACGAACTGTAGTCAAAGGCAGCCAAGTGGTACGCCACCATTGATATCGCTAATGCGTTCTTCTCAATCCCTTTGGCGGCAGAGTGCAGGCCACAGTTTGCTTTCACTTGGAGGGGCGTCCAGTACACCTGGAACCACCTGCCCCAGGGGTGGAAACACAGCCCTACCATTTGCCATGGACTGATCCACACTGCACTGGAACAGGGTGAGGCTCCGGAACACCTGCAATACATTGATGACATCATTGTATGAGGCAACACAGCAGAAGAAGTTTTTGAGAAAGGGGAGAGAATAGTCCAAATCCTTCTGAAGGCCGGTTTTGCCATAAAACAAAGTAAGGTCAAGGGACCTGCACAGGACATCCAGTTTTTAGCAATAAAATGGCAAGATGGACATCATCAGGTCCCAACGGATGCGATTAACAAAATAACAGCCATGTCCCCACCAACTAGCAAAAAGGAAACACAAGCTTTCTTAGGCATTGTGGGCTTTTGGAGAATGCATATTCCAGATTACAGCCTGATTGTAAGCCCTCTCTATCAAGTGACTTGGAAGAAGAACGACTTCAAATGGGGCCCTGAGCAACGACAAGCCTTTGAACAAATTAAACGGGAGCTAGTTCAGGCAGTAGCCCTTGGGCCAGTCCAGGCAGGATAAGATGTAAAGAACGTGCTCTACACCACAGACAGGGAGAATGGCCCTACCTGGAGCCTCTGGCAGAAAGCACCAGGGGAGACTCGAGGTCGACTCCTGGGGTTCTGGAGTTGGGGATACAGAGGATCTGAGGCCCGCTACACTCCAACTGAGAAAGAGATATTGGCAGCATATGAAGGGATTCGAGCTGCTTCGGAAGTGGTTGGTACTGAAGCACAGCTCCTCCTGGCACCCCGACTGCCGGTGCTGGGCTGGATGTTCAAAGGGAGGGTCCCCTCTACACATCATGCAACCGACGCTACGTGGAGTAAGTGGGTCGCGCTGATCACACAACGAGCCCGAATAGGAAACCCCAGTCGCCCAGGAATCTTGGAAGTGATCACGAACTGGCAGAAGGCAAAGATTTTGGAATATCCCCAGAGGAGGAGGTGACACGTGCTGAAGAGGCCACACTGTATAATAAACTACCAGAAAACGAGAAGCAATATGCCCTGTTCACTGATGGGTCCTGTCATAGGAAAGCATTGAAGGTGGAAAGCTGCTGTATGGAGTCCTATATGACAAGCTGCAGAAACAGCTGAAGGAGAAGGTGAATCGAGCCAGCTTGCAGAGGTGAAAGCCATCCAGCTGGCCTTGGACATTGCTGAACGAGAAAAATGGCCAGTACTTTATCTCTATACTGACTCATGGATGGTGGCAAATGCCCTGTGGGGGTGGTTACAGCAATGGGAGCAGAACAACTGGCAGCGCAGAGGTAAACCCATCTGGGCTTTACTTGGTTGTAAAAGTATGTCACGTAGATGCTCACGTACCCAAGAGTCGGGCCACTGAAGAACATCAAAACAACCAGCAGGTGGACCAGGCTGCTAAGATTGAAGTGGGTCAGGTGCATCTGGACAGGCAACATAAGGGTGAACTGTTTATAGCTCAGGCCCATGACACCTCAGGCCATCAAGGAAGAGACGCAACATATAGATGGGCTCGTGGTCGAGGGGTGGACTTGACCATGGATGCTATTGCACAGGTTATCCATGAATGTGAAACGTGCGCTGCAATCAAGCAAGCCAAGCGAGTAAAGCCTCTTTGGTATGAAGGACGATGGTTGAAATATAAATATGGGGAGGCTTGGCAGATTGATTATATCAAACTCCCACAAACCCACCAAGGCAAGCGCTATGTGTTCACCATGGTGGAATTAACCACTGGATGGCTGGAAACATACCCTGTGCCCCACGCCATCGCCAGGAACACCATCCTGGGCCTTGAAAAGCAAGTCCTACGGCGCCATGGCACCCCAGAAAGAATTGAGTCAGACAACGGGACTCATCTCCGAAACACCCTCATAGACCTGGGCCAAAGAGCATGGCATTGAGTGGGTCTATCACATCCCCTACCATGCACCAGCCTCTGGGAAAATCGAACGATACAACAGGCTGTTAAAGACAACACTGAGGGCAATGGGTGGTGGGACATTCAAGCATTGGAACACACATTTAGCAAAAGCCACCTGGTTAGTCAACACCAGGGGATCTGTCACTCAAGCTGGCCCTGCCCAATCAAAACTCTTACGTACTGTAGGTGGAGATAAAGTCCCTGTCGTGCACATAAGAAATGTGCTGGGGAAGACGGTCTGGGTTACTCCTGCCTCTGGCAAGGGAAAACCCATCCGTGGGATTGCTTTTGCTCAAGGACCTGAGTGCACTTGGTGGGTAATGCAAAAGGATGGGGAAGTCCGGTGTGTACCTCAAGGGGATTTGCTCTTGGGTGAAAATAGCCAATGAACTGAATTGTATGACGTTAATTGCTATATAATACTGTATGTCATGACTTCTATGGTTGCTATATGTCATATCAACAATATTGCAGTAAGAATCACACGGATTAATGTAGAATGAGCTCTGATGAAACCAAGCAGAGAGCAGCGATAATGGAACCAGAATCAGAACCGGCCTCAGCATCCAACATCACACACCATCTCTGCCCTGAAAGACTGTTACGACAGATGGAGCCCAAAGTCATGGACTAAATGAACTCAATGGACATTTTAGAGAGATGGCCCATAGACTAAGGGAATGATATCTGTGTGAATATATCAAAAGGCAGGAAAAGTGGTGATGATTAATTGGAATGTATTGGAAAATGTGAGACCTGGGCATGACGTAGGTGGTATAGAATAAGGGATGGATACTGTCCTTGTTCCGGGTGGGACAGAGTTAACTTTCTTCCCAGAAGCTTGGGGTGCAAGGGTGTGTGTGTGCTGTGTTTTGGGTTTGGTATGAGAGGAGCGTTGATGGCCCTTTGATGCTTTGGTTGTTGCTGGGTGGTGCTTGCACCAGGGACTTTTCGACCTCCCATGCTCTGCCAAGTGCAGGGGAAGCTGGGGAGGAAGGAGCATAGCAGGGGCGGTTAACCCAGCTGGCCAATGGGGTATTCTATACCATGTGACATCATGCTCAGTATAAAAACTGGGAGGGGAAAGTGGGATTCAGAATTGGTGGAAAAGTGCTTAAATTCACTGAACAAAGGCGTTGGACAGAGAGAGAGAGAGCACATGAGAAGAAAGGCAGAAAAATGGCAAAAAGATTCAACGAGCATTTAAGGAGTAGGGTATTCTGGAAATCTTAGAGAAACAGACTGTTCATTTTACTGCAATGAGTTTCATCATTAGCATTGTAAGTTTTGGGGGGGGGGAGTTTACACATTTTCTTACAAAGTTCTAAAGTCTCAGTCCTTATTTCAGATTAATGCTGCATAGGATTGACCTAATTATCACCACATTCATTTGGAGTGCCATGACTTCCAGAGAAGAGTCTTCAATGTTTTGTAAAGCTCATGAAGAGCTGAAAAAAATTTAAGCTCAAATGCTATAACCTCCATGATTACTGTTACTGAGTTAAAAAATGAGGCTTTACAGGAGGCAGTTATATTGCATTTACTAATTAGCAAAAGTTGTTCTAAGACCCAAAGGGTGTGCTGTAGTTTGGACTCTGTTCCTCAAGTGCCTGAGGCATTCCAAGGGTTGCTTCCAACTCTGGGAAGAACTAGCAGCTGTGACCAAAAATTTCAAAGATGCAAAGAGAACCCCCACAGAAAGCCCTGGATTTTCCATTGCTTTGGGGTTTTCCTTAAAGGCATTCAACTTGGATGCCTTTAAGGAGAAAGTGTGCTGAGGTTGAAGATCAGTTAGTCAGGATGTGTAGATGGATATTTATACAGTATAACTATATCTCTATAGCATATCTATATTGTATCTGTATATTCAGGATCTATATATGAGTTCATTTTTTAAGAGGTGTGGCCTGTGTAACACCTTAAAGGATAATCCAATTCCTCCTTCCTTTAAATGCTAACTTTGGAAAAGTCCAACATCTCGGAGGCCACCTGGATGCGAGCTGAAAAATGGGATTGTAGCAGGCTCTTTTCCCCTCTGTAGGATGCTTTGTCTTTGCACATGAGCCCTGAGAATACGCCTGACCCTGAGCAGACTTCTCCTAAGTGTCCTTGACAGAGAGCGCATACGTTGCTCCTGTTGCCTCCCTTCCTCCTGCTCGGGATACCCAGCTAGAGCTAGAGCTAAGGATAGCTTAGGTGAATTAACAGGTTTTTCACTTTATTTTCAAACTATTTTGATCATTCTGAGTTTAGGAGTGTAAATTCCCCTTGAAGTGTGTCTAAGCTGCAGGATGAGAGTGAGGGGGTTATTCAGTGCATCGTCAGAAAAAGCAGATCTACTGGGAATACCATTTCAAGTAAAGCACTTCTTTTATGTGTCCTGATGCAATGATAGTCTGTTAATCGTAGAATCTAGTTGTCCTAGCTGTGTATTGTGGGGAGTCTGCAGATCTAAATTCAAACTTCTAAAGAGCATTAGGAACTGTAGATAAAAGGCTTGATGCACATGCAAAATACTGTGAGAACAATTGGTGAACAATTGGTGCATTGTGCTTAGATTCAGCTGTAATTACATTTTGTGACCAAGAGGAGGAAGGAATCATGATTTACAGTGTTGGGATTTGTGATGCTTTTCATGTGTTTCGGCATTGCAACACTATTGGGGCTCTTTTATTGTGTACTGCAAATCTTTCTTAGATGAGAGTAATAAGGATGAAAGCAAGAAAACCGTGATATTGATGACTATGCTTGTAAGAGAGTTGTGTGATAATCCATTCTAAATCAAATGGTGATGTACAATAAACAAACACCTACCACAAGGAAAAAAGCATTGGGATGTTTACACTTGGGTGAAAAATAAAAGTGAAATACCCCTTCAGTGATAGTGCATTTCCCTTGATTGTCATATGTATAAATTGAAAATAATTGCACCAAAATCAGTGGAATTATATTACAGCTCAACAAAAGATGGGAATTAACTCCTGCTACTTGTTTACTGGAGACCTGAAAAGTTCCAGTACATGTTTTGAAGGCAGTGTATGTTGTGGTCTCACCGTACCTGGCATTAATGTGAATAGTTAAGAAATTGAAATGAATAGAAGTGTCTACATAGCAATGAGTTACAGATCTGATCAGAAGGAGAAGAGTTCTTGTGATTTGGGTTCTTGCACTGGGAGATGTAGGGTCACCAATCTTTGGACGTACATGGGTGATAGTTCTGAGAACAGGTTCCAGTTTAAATCAAACACTGGCATAGAGGTAATCTTTGTCTGATGGCTCCGTCCTTTGCACCTGGTAACAGAAAGTAGTATATTTAGACAAGCAGTTATTTGTCATAGTTTTTATGTGTGTTTACATTCACAGGATGATTTAGACTTTTATATATAAAATATGTGTAAATCAAATGATGTAGAAGTTTGTGTATATGTTCTTGGGTTTTTTGTGAAATCTAAAGAAGTACCAAGATATAAAGCTATTGTAACATTTTTTTCTTGCAGAATTAATGTTAAACTTTATGTAGAATAAAGGAAACATTCATAAAAACATTCTGCTTACATTTCTATGCTCAGAAAACTTTGAGTTTTTATTGTCTCTCTTGGCCAATGTATAATGACCCAGATTTTCACTGCTGAAGAAGTTTGATTTATTGTGCAAAAGTTGATGATACTAATTAATCTACCTGAGTTGTTTTCCTGAGTCTCTACCCAGTCAGTGTGGTGTTGATGTAGGGGTAGGTGACCAAGCCTTAGGTGCCTGAATTTCTTGCAGTAAATCTCAAGAGCATGCACAGGGTGCATCAGAACATGGGCGCAGTATGCAGTGGATGTTATGCTTGTAGTATCTTGGACCTTATTTGAATAAAAATGTGGAGACTTTACGCCTTACAGATTGCAAATGAGTGGAATGAATGAAGAATTGGACCAGAGTTGAATTAATTGTTCCAACACCAGCTTTCAAGTGAGGCCGGACTGAAATTGCCCTGCTTCTGATTTAGAATTGGAAGAGTTTTTAGAAACCAAAATTAAACAGAAACAGGATTGAAAGTTACCATCTGCTTCACGGAGAACAATCCTATGCTTGTGACAACATCCACTGCGTATATTCTCCATAGTAATCTCATCAATGTAAAAATAGTTTGTCACCATGTATTAATAATGTCTTGTGCTTGCATGGATACAACCTCTAGGCTCCAGGTACATGGCACCTGTAAAACAGACAACAAATATGACACAGACCAGATTAAGGAAGGAACAAAACAGGTCTTATTGATGATATCTCCAGTATTCAGAAGGAATTGCACTGTTTTTTTTGTCACTGTGAAATACATGCAATACTAGCAAGACCCTTCACGGTAGCCTTGCCTTGTGATTTTTTTCAGTGATGATGCGCACTCTTTTGTACCAGAAGAGAAAGAAGCTAATTAGGTCCTTTACAAATACACATGAAAGATGCAATAAATAAAATCTTGTGAGAGTGCTGCTTAAGGTTATAGTGTTCATCTGTCAGCCTCAGAAGAAAATTCCAATTATAATCCTAGTGCGGTGAGTGGTTTATGTTATGTGTGTAGCACAGGTATCATAATAGTTTTCCTTATCTTGATGTATTGGTAATTTACTGAATAGTGGCACGAGGTACTGATTTGTTTTATCGCTGTCTGAGAACATAGTATAGTGTTAATGCTCCGTATTCTTCAGACTGAAGTAGTTTGGATGCCTTCTGTGTTTTATTGAGGTCTAGTGCTATATTTAGATCTGTTTTACTTTACTGATTTATCAGCTTTTCATAACCATATCTGAATTGTCTCAAATACTCTCCTATACCGAATCATTCAATCTGTGTTATAGTCCCTCAGACACCAAGTCCTGGCAGCTGCCTGTCCTGTATGATCATCTGTGCTTTTATTCTCTGATGGAAAGTGTAGAGAACAATGATTTCGCTTTTGGGTTGACATACACTTCAAACTTACTACAATACTCTTCTCTTTTTATCTGCTGCTGTCGTCTTATCCAAGTATTATAAATACCTCTTATTTCTCTAGTTAACCTCCCAGCTCTGTTAAGAGGTGGAATGCTGTGTCCGTTAGCCATATAAGAGCTTGTGGTCTAGGAGGGGAAAAGAAGAGTTATTTCTCTTAGTCAGCCTGGTGTGGGAATTTGGAGAGGCAGAATGTAATTAATTATTGAGCTTGAATTTTGGCCAAGGCTCTGTTA
Organism: Calonectris borealis; assembly: GCF_964195595.1. Lineage (NCBI taxonomy): Eukaryota > Metazoa > Chordata > Aves > Procellariiformes > Procellariidae > Calonectris > Calonectris borealis. The sequence continues at coordinate 128,569,209 of NC_134313.1, forward strand.
GACTGAGAGTTACAGTTTATGAGTTTCTTTCATTCTTGCGATGATAGGAGGAGCGGGAGGGAGACAAGAGGGTGGGATTTTATGCTAACATAGAGAGTTTGGACTCTTGCTGTGGCACCGTGTTTCAGCTGTCACCGTGTTAAGCTGGACTGCTTTATGTGGCTGTGGGAGGAGGATGATAGCACAGCTTCCAGTGAAATTATTTGCAGGAAAAAAAAAATGGTTAATTATACATAAATCAAGCTCACAAAAAACAACCAGAGCATGAAAGAGCTACAGTGCATGCCCTCTACCTTTCACAGACCGTTTCCAATTCACTTGATGCTTTGTGTTGCTTTTCTGAGGCAATTCTTTTCACTTTATGTGCATCAACACACATTTTGTCATAATTTGTTGATGGTAACTTTTGGGCCAGATCTAGCAGGTCTCTAGTAAGCTGTTTATCAATTAGATCAAATATAAATCAAGAAGTTGCAGTATAAGTTATATTGTAAGTATATTTTGATTTCCCTGCTAGCTCTGCCGTTAATTTTTGTAGGGAAGAAATAATGACAGTGACAAGTATTAAGACTCAACGCATCCATAATTGGGGGGGAGGAGAAGCTATGTATCTACTGAGGCCACTCTTCTGCCACATTATTGGGAGCATATGCCACATCAGCCAGTGCTAATGGGAATAGTTTTATGCAATGGGGAAACGGGACTGGGGAGTAGAAGATCTGTCTTTGGCAAATACATGTGAAATACTCTTGTGAAGTTTCAGTTGTGTTCCTTTTCATCACCAAAATTCTTCAAATGTTATCTAATAGTTTACATTAAAATGATGGAAGAAAATTATTCAAGGTCCTAACTTTTCTGAATCTCTTGGTTTTATGTATTTGTCTTTTTAAATGCATGGTATGCGAAGTCCCAATATGTTTCTGTTCTTAAATAATAAGACATATAATAATTCACGGAGAATTAGATCTGTTTTTCTGCTATCTCTAAGGAAATGCTTGCATTCTGAGAAGGTTGTAGCACTGTGCTGTGTAACGGTTCTGCCGTCCTTGTAAAACAAGATGTACTTCGTCCTGTTAAAATTAGAACTACTTAAGAGACACCGCAATTATTATGAAATTGCAAATCATCTCTCTCCTGGGAGAAGGTGATTTTCTTCGCTGAAGGAAAGTTGGCATTAATAAGCACATAATCAGTGAAAATAGTGTTGTCATAATGGGTATTGAAGTTTATATCTGTGGGAATAAATGATACTGCATGGGGCAGGAAGAGAAGAAGGCTCCAACTGCACAGCCAGCATTCCTTTTCATCTTCTGCCTCTTAGACTAATTCATCTTATAACCAGCTAGTTGTGGAAAGTGGAATTCACTGCAGAAAGGAGGACAGGTGAATGACATAGAAAGTGAGCTGAAGATTGAAAAAAATAAAAAATTATAATCAGTAGTTTAAATGAGTACATTTCTATGTATATTTCTAAGTATAATCTCTGGGTACAGCCTTGAGCCTCCAGTCACAGAAAGTTTTCTGCCTTATTTTGTTCCATTTTGATTCCGGACCGTGGTGTAGTTGCATGCGCAATGCCCGCTCTGTATTGAGCAACCGACAGAAGAAGGGCAAATGATTAACCAACGTGTGCCATTCCTTTCTGGCTGTTGCTCAAAAATCACTGCAGAAATCAGTGAAAACCTTCAGAAATTCTCCTGTGCTGAGAGAAAGTACACGTCCCGCTCGCCTGCCTGCAGAGGAGAGCAGTTCAGGACTTCCCTATCTTTGCCACTGCCTCCTGGCAGGGTGACCGTGGGTGCCCAGGCGTGTCAGCAGCCCTGGGGGGGCAAACACGCTGGAGCTGGGTCTGCGCTGTGGCTGCTCCGGAGGCAGGCGCACCGGGATTTTGCCCGCACCGACTCAGTGCTGCTACCGCGGCTGGGTAGTAGGTGGCCAAGGAGGTGTGCGCTGGGCTACACAGTAGCTATAGGGTAAACACACTGTTTGTCTTTCCAAAGGGTTTTGTTTAACGTTTTGTTCTCGGTCGTGATTGGTAGCTCCAGCGTCCTCTCCCTAGGACTGCTGAAATGAAGTTGTCTATAGCTGGATTTGTAAGGAAACAGGGAAGATTTTCAAAGGGATACATGTCCTTAAAAACCTCAGTAAGAGCTATCCGCCTGATTGCCGTTTGAGGTACTTCAAATCTTCTTTCTCTTTTTTTTTTGTAGATAGGTTTCTAATCATGGAAAGAGGGGGGTAAGTTTATAAACCCTTTAAAAAGAGGGATCATCTGACAAAGAGAGGTTTATTTCTGACTGCAGTTATGGGGATGCTTAGAGTCTAAATAACAGGGTACCTGCATGGAGGTGCCTAAATACTTAGAAGCAGCATGTTATAGTCGGTATCTGAGAACGTTAGCTTTGCGTTGTCCATTTCTGAGTTATCATGTTAGGATATCCTTTTAAGTGCATTTTACTTTTAGTTCAGTGCTGTACACACACAACACATGGAGTTTGCAAAGTGAAGCGCTGTACCCCACCCGTGACCTTGCCTAGCTGTTTCTTTTCATCGCAAACTCATTATCCAGGTCACTTCAGTCAGCTAATTAAATCCTCTTCTTTTTAACCTCTTCTTCAGGGGATCCTACTCTCTGTTCTCTGCGTAAGTGGTCTGTATGGGCCAGGTATACCTTCTTTCTCCTCCTCTTTTCAGCAGGTTTTCCCCCCGGGAGCATGGGTCAGCCTGGTCCTGCTCTCTAACCCGCCTGACCTCCATCCCGGGCTGCGGCACAGGCAGCAGCAATGGCGGGGAAGGCATCTCACCTTCCTCTCCTCGCGTGAGGATGGTGCTTGTCACTGGTACCCGGCGTTAAACCCTGTATCCAGCACCTCTCACAAGTTTGCGGAGGTTTGGAGTGTCATCAGATTTGAACTGGTTTTAACTGGCCTGGCAAAAGCCACTTCCCGAATAAAAAGCACCTTCTGCCTGTTTAAAACAAGAAGGATATTTGAATTCTTGAAGGAGGAGCTACCAGATATTATTTTCTCACTGTAAAACAATGTCTTTTTTTCCTGGCTTTTATCTTGAAAATCATTGAACAGTTTTGGCTGATGTAAGAAAAAAATAGCCTGAGGCACTAATCCAACATGGAAAGTTTCAGCCCAGACAATTAGTCTGGCAAAATTATAAACAAATCGGATCTTATGGGAAGTATTGGATAATCCTTAGTAACAGGCTGTTCCCACCTATGTGTATTGAATTTGCAAGAACACACTTTTCAACATGCATGCAACTGCACACACTCTTATCTAGTGCATTCTGCTGAAATGCATATCACTTAAATAATCCACTTAATGTGCATAAGAATCGTTCTATCTTAATATGACTGCAGCTAATCACATGTGTTGTTAAACCTGTTAATTGCTTATCATCTATTTGCCTAGTTTGAGTTTTATAACAGCAAACTGAGGACCAAATGCTCAGTGTCCTTTATAACTATTATTACTAGGCATATTAGAATAATTATAAAATTTTTGTCCATCCTCAAAAATGTACGGTAAATTTATCATATAAAAGCTCAATAATTAAAATGCTATTGTGACATAGAAAGCTGTCTTGCAATTAATGATTGAGGAAAACAATAACTTAGCAGAAAGCCTTCAGTCTTCATTCTTCTAATACATAATTTTGGTTATTTCCATATTGCGTTGTTCTCAGTGGGAGTCAGAGGAAGGCTTTGGCTGAATATTCTCTACCCCTAGCTAAGAGACTCTCTTGTGTTTTCATTATGTTTGCCTCATATTGCCTCACAGATTAACTCACTGTTAATTTCAAAAAGCTTTTGATATTTGTGTGTGTGTCCTAAACAATAAGCTGATCCAAAACGGAACGTGATTTATTGCCTTCTGACCTTACACACAGCTTTTCCTTGTGGAAAACAGCATATGAATCTGGATGTTAACTGCAGCTTGAGCACAGATAACTTTCCTTCTGTGTGCGTTGCCTGCATTCCTAGGCAAGGTCAGTGATCTAGTCAAGTGAGGCTTTTTTCTTTGAATGGCCTCTCTTGCCCACATTCCTTATAATAATTTTTTTCCTATATTCAGGTATGCTTCCCAAACAAACTCAATCTTTGTGGAGAGGTCTCGGTATTTACTGTGGCCACGGGTTGGCGATGCGTTGCATCTAGCCTCAGTACTCCTAGGACCAGATTGAAAATGCCAGGGTGCTATGGCAGAAGCAGCAGTAAGCATGTCCTAGGACCAGATTGAAAATGCCAGGGTGCTATGGCAGAAGCAGCAGTAAGCATGAACGCCTTTCCTTCCGCTTGTTTGTTCTGATGGGTTCACGTTCTGCCACTGGGACGAGTCTGGTGTCGGGGATGCTGGAGCAGAAAGGCTGAAACCTCCCGGAGAAACGTGAGGGAGGAAGGTGGTGTGCAGAGAACCCTGCCTTAAAGCTTGTAATTTTCAGAGGAGCTGTCTGCAGGAATGCCGTAGGCGTGGAGGAATGATGATCTCAGGAGATCGCTCTGGCTTGGGATGTATACCCAATTGTGGGAAGAGTCTTCTCACAATGTTATAGGTAGAGCTGTATAAATCTGGGTGGCCTAACTGAACCCAGAAAATCATTGCCCAGCATTGAACAGTTTGATTTGGGATTTTGAGTCCAGGAACCTCTGCTACTTAGTTCTCTGGTAGACGTAGTAGATACTTGCTGCTTAGGGCGTGCAGAAAGGAAAGGATTAAAAGAAAAAAAGTAAGCAAAGTGTTTGGAATTCAGTGTCTGCATGGCACATACGATCAAAGCCTGCTGGAAACCCTTTGTAAAAGAAAGGATGTGCAGTTAAAATGCTAGTTTGTTGTTTGGACAAGTTGTTTTGGGAGAAAGAAGGTGGTTCACTGAATCTTCAGATGGTCACGGCGAGAGTGGTGGTACTTTTCTGGTTTTGCTCACTGTCCTGGCACACGATCCTGTTTTGGCCAAGTTTTTCCTCCTCTGCTAGTCTTTTCAAGGTGGGCAGAGCCCAGGATCATTTTTCCTCACGCACCATGCCTTGTAGTCAATCCTAGTGTAAAGGGGAATGAAGGAAGAAAGAACAAGAAGGAGGCAGTGGCGGGGCAGGGAGAGAAGAAGAGAAAGTTCAATGGTACAGTACTGTTTTGTGGGAATGAAGGGTCGTATGTCAGGGGAGAAGCTGGCTCCCATGTGCATTGAGATCTGCACCACACATGCTGATGTGCTGATCGTGGCCAGTGACCTCATCCATGTGCAGGTCTGGATATCGCAGTGGTTGAGGTTTGCCAGCCAAGGACTGACTTTCTGGAGGAAAGTGAAGACTGACTATTTTTGGCAGAGAATCCCTGCTCCTTGTGGAGTCACTTGGAGACTTGTGAAGACCATAAGACTCTGTTACAGGGCTTTAAAGGTGGATGGCAGATGGAGCAAGTTTCATTCCTCAACTAAACCTGCTTTCTATCTGTGCCTGTGTGAACTCAGTCATTTGCATTCCCGTACTGCTCTTTCTTTTTTCTTTTATTTTTCCTGGACTGTCTTATTATAGAGACCCCAAAATCCAATATCAGACTTCTAAGTCCGTTCAGACACAGAGGAGAGGTGATAACCTCTTCCACGTGTAGGCTGCTGAGAATGTTGGCACTCCCATGGAAAGCCTCATGACAGTCTGGATCAGCGATTTAAGTCTAGGCTGAAGCCTCTGTCCCTGCAGGTGCTCCCAGCTGGATGCAGGGTCGTCGAGACATCTTACCTGAACTAGGACTTTGTCCCTCGCTCAGCCTTTCCTTGCAGGGAAAGGCGTGCTAACAGGAACCAAATGGATAACTCTTTCCCAGCAGTGCTACCCAGCCCTGCCCAGGACGTGCCAAGGCCTCATAAACATCTTACGCCTTCTCTTAACAGAGTTCTGGGATGGCAGCAGTTGGTATTTTCAATTTAGAGTGACTGATTTTTAGGTTCCTTTAATAGTTCTGCATCTAGCAGTCCTTGCTATAGTTTATTGTAATATATATGAAACTTCCGTGGGGTTCCCACAGCTCTTCAGTAAAGGTAGAACTCTCAACCCCAAGAGACAGAGCATTTCCCATAAATTCGTTGCCCCATCTGTTCTCAAATCAACTGATGGTGGAGGAGGGGGAGGATGAAGGGAAAGAATAGCATAATAAAACTCTTCTGTTGCATCACTTACAGTTCTCAAAGAATGTGTGTAAAAATCGATGTTGCTTTTCTTCAAGCTGCTGGGGGGCACAAGTCTTTAGTCAATTAAATCCTCATTTTTGGATTTTTTTTTCCTAGCACGGCTTCTTAAATGTCTTTGTGCTGTTATGTTTGTCTGGTGTCATTTTACTAGCTAAAACAATCAGACAGGTTTTGCATATTTTTAGGTATATACTAGATAAGCAAGTAATAGTGGAAAACATGAAAGCATTGTTCAAATTCGGAATTAAAAGTTGATGTAATCTGAATGTGAGCCACGTGAGTCTGAATTGTCTGACTAGTTTAGAACATGCAATTGGGAAAATAATGGAAAGGAAACCTAAGTACATGTTAAATACCTTCCAAAACTACATTTGGTTATTTTGGATAAAGCAGAATATTATCTAAAATTCTGTATTTCTTTTTGTGATCATCCTTTCCAGTCTTACGAGGGCAATCAAGATAAAACAAGATCTGTGAGCTGCCATTTTCCCCGCTAGCTGTAAAAAAGTTATTCTGGTAATTTGTTCTTGAGCAGGTGAATATGGCTGTTCTTATTGTAGTCCTAATTTTCATTTTGAATAGAGATATTAATCTGGCAAGCTGTACTTGATTTGTGTTTCAAAAAAAAACAACTGGTGGGATATCTACAGGCCAGATAGGAATAATTTCATCTAAAGATACTAGCTCCTTTAATAACAAGTCATCCCTCTTCTATCCCACTACTTTTTTCCTCCTTTTCAACTCCACTGAGGACTGGTATCCTGAGAAGACCTCCATTCCTTGCGCTTTGTGTCTGACCTCCCAACAGTAGTACTTGTTTACCTAGAGAGATAATTGTTTTCTGGAGAGCATCCAGCTGATAACTTACTTTTTCATTACACCCCTTTTTCTTATTAGTTATCTCCTGTTAGTTGATCTGTGTCATTTGATAAAACTAATTAGGTAATAAAAGACTGCTTCTGAACTCCTCCCCTTAATTTTGGCATGGTGAAATGTACTTCTTGGCACCTCTCTCTTTCCTCATAAAGACGGCCTTCAGTTGACAAACAACATTAATCCAAAAGAAAACAAGCCAGTTCACGCATCCTCTCTTGATATATCCCTCTGCCAGAACAAAATAGTTCCTAACAAATTATTTGTACCAAAGATAGTGACATAACCCTGGCTCTGTTTTAGAGTTTTGCAAATGTTTGCAGAGCATCTCAGGAGGCCAGGCTAAAAATACTCAATGAAACCATTCAGCATTCTACTAAAAGCATTTTGTTTCCTAGGACTTTCCTCCCTTCTGAAAATGCCCTCCCACAGCTGCATTGCATTTATTAGAAGGTGATGCAGGCATAAGGTAGGAACATCACATTTTATATTTTATTTTAAAATTTAGCCTAATTTTCAGCTTTCCTTTTTAGATTACATGCTTGTTTTATTAAAAAGAAGTCTCAATGGAAGGAAAGTTTATTAGCTTCAAGTTGAAGTATACCCATCCAATGAGAAAGAGGCTGATCAGATTATCCTTCATAAAAGTTTTTCAGTTTTAAGGTTTGAGGTGTCGTGATATGCAGCATTTCAAAGACAAATAGCAAGGAATTGCCATTTCTATATGGCCAATGGCCTCTGCTACATCCTATGAGATAGAAACTGCCTGAGGACGCTGGTGGATTTTTTTCTTGATTGCTGCATGTATGCACCCCAGGAGAAGGAAGGTCTCAACGCTTCCTTTGAGAAGAATTTGGAATATGCTCTGCTCAGTGAGATCTGTAGAAATCACTGCAGTCATCTTCTGTTTGTGGTGCTCCAGAACCTGGAGGAGAAATATGTCCAGGATCCTCAAGGGTCCCAACACCCAGCCCACCAGAAATTGGAAGGAAACAATTGTCCAGGATTCAGATGTTTTAGAAACAGCAGTCAGTTCATGGAGGGATGACCAAAGGCAGGCATCTAGCTTGACTAATGCTATAGGTGACCTACCCAGACTCATACGGGGTCCGGAGCAGCCGGTGGAGGCCAGGCAGGGTACCTGAGGTCATGTGTGGACAACGGAACCGAACTCTTACCTAGTCTTGGTCTCTATCGCAGCACGATTTCAGCCTAGAGAAAATCTATCAAAGCCAGTGAAATTAGAAGGAACCTAAACAGAAGGATCTCATCAGAATCTGGCCTGTGTTTTACACTCAGAAATGTCATCTCTCTTAAAAGAGTGGCCTCTGCAGCGCTGTCAAGATCTGGTCCATGGGAAGGGAGAGAGACTGCTCGGCTTTTACAGCTGCAGTCCTGGCCGAGGCACCACAAAAATACGCGAAGCGGTGCTGCTGGGCAGGAGCGCTGCTCTGGGTGTCCTGGCTCTCTCATCCTGCCCAGCATAGCACCTCTGCTGCTTTTTTGGCTGGACAGGACGAGAGAGCTCCACTACCCGCTGCCTGTTTGTGCTGCTGACAGATGCTGCCTGTACAACTGGTGAGATAAGCAAACCGAGCTCCATCCCCACTGAGCTCACGTGCGAAGGCAATGCACTTTAATACAACATGTCCTTTTCATTGCATATTAAAATTAAGCTGTTAACGTATTGTGGATTAAACCATTGACATCCACATTTTCACTCATATAGGGTCCACAAGCACTATCTATATACAGGATAAAGAGTGCATAGCTGTAGGTGTTACCAGTGAACAAGGAGAGCTGTGTCCTTACTAGCTAGCAGCCATGCAGCTGCTTCTCCTGAATTCATGAGAAATCCTTCCACAGTGCGTAAGTAGTTGCAGTGATTTTTGCAGGATTGCTTCTATAGTAGGGATTGCTGTTGTGACATTAGATTCTTTTCAGGTTCGACCAAGTTGTGCTTAGGTGAGGCAATTATTGTAATTTTTTTCTGAATTAACAAATCGGAGAAATGCCTAAACCTATTAGAAGATTTTAAGGGGAGAACCCACCTTATTTCACTATTGCGCTAGTGTGAGCTTTGCTGACAATTCAGCAGTGGATGACATTTTGCAGTACTTTTGTCTGATGCTAAAAAAAAGCTTTCTGATGTATGGCAAAGTTACATGGAATACATATAAGAGCTAAAATTGAGCATACCTCTTGCAAAGGAAAATTAAAATTGGAAGGAAAATGTACTAAATCGAGGTGCAAGTGAGATGTGACAGTGACTTTCTTCTACGCAAAATTTAAGCTAGAAGGCAAAAAATGCTAAAAGCTAAATAATAGCTAGCAGTAGTAAACAGTATTTGTCTTCTTGAAAGTGCCATAGAGATGTTAATGAATTTCAAAAGATCCGTAAGGGGAAGGGATGATTTGGCTTGGCTTACAGATACTGCAGCCGAAGCAAAGAAGTTAAGTAACTGTCCATAGCAGAGCCAAAATGAAATCTGACTCAGGTATTCCTGGTCTTTTGCCTTGTTCTCCGGTTGCTTGACTGTCAAGGCAGACTGACACCAAAATGTCAGGAAGGTCTACAAGTTCTTCGTGATTTTTTTTTTTTAACTTGTTTAGCAACTTTGATTCTCTGTAACAGACATCGTTTGTAGCACAGATGCATGAAAGTGGTTTGAGCATGTCTGCTTCCAAATATATTTTATTTTTAGAAACTGCAGAATTTTCCCCTGTTCTTACCATTTCCTGTGGTTTTACTCTGGAGCGTGATGGATGAGGAAGGCTATTTGTGTGATTAAGGTAGGAGAATAGAAATTGTACGTCCTGGGTTTACAGATGCAAGTCAGTATGGGATGGTCGGTCCCTTAAGCATACTAACAACCAGTGAACTTCCTCATCTGTAAAAGAATATTTGTCTTATTAGAAGCATGTAGGGGAAGTGAGGCTGCGTTGAGATTTGCAACAATCCCTGTGGGATCCGTATAGGAAAGTGATGTTAAATCAGTGAGAGTGTGGAAACGGTACGTTCACCTGTAATAAGCAGTGAGAGAATTAAGCTAAACAGGAACAAGACACACTGGCGTGAGTGTTGACACATGGAGTTAATTGAGAACAATTAAGTCTGTGTGTAGACAAGATCTACATAGTCCATTTGAACTGCATGGTATTATATGAGTAAAGGGTGCAGGATTAGACCCATTGTTTACAGATTTACCTAATGCTTTAAACTATTTGGATGAATGGTGTTACACAAATGTTAGTCATAATTATTATTTAATTATGACCACATGTTTACTTTGAACATAGTCCTATGCTTTATATGTAGGAAAGCCGGGATAATATTGCAGCTTCAGTGTGTGAGCTACTGTTTGCCAAGCAGCGTTTCGCTAATGGCTTCTCCTTTCGTGTGATGAAAATGCCTCCCTGGACTGTGAAGTTGCACTGGTTGTGGTATGTAATGGGCAAATAGCTTTCATAAAAGTACCTTCAGCCACAACATTTTGAAACAGATGCATCTGCGATAGAATGCTAACTTATTAAAATTAATGCTATTAAATGTGCTGCTTGTGTATCATTTCAAAATATCTGAGATGCCAGTATTTCATTCTGGTTACATTGAGAGTGCAGAAAGCGAATTTCGTAGTATGATTCATAAGATCAGGAGTGCTGCAGAATTTCTATAATTCGTGTGTTGCTACTTGCATTTGCATTTAAATGTTTAAACTGTTATAAAATCTCAGATTCTTTAATCTAATTTTTTTCACTTCTAAGCAGAATGAAGTTATTCCTTCTTTCACTCTGTGTTTTGAGGTTTTCCTTTGCTCAGATTTTCCATTTCAGATACTGTGGAAAGCTTAAGATAAGTTTGTGAGTGGCTACAGATATAAGCAAGGAAAAGAGCTTAGTGGTTGGTTTTTTTCATCTTTTCATCTTGTTCTTTTTTTAAGGAACCTTGTAAATCTAATTCTGAGGGATGTATAGTATATCCTAGGTTACAAGAGATGGGATGCTGTTCTAGCCTTTTTACTAAAATAATGCTTTTTAAAGTGACTAAAGATAATGAAGAATGTTAGCCTATTCTTTAGAATGCTTTTAGTGCTTTGAATGGAGATATCGCAGTCCTTCCGCGCATGGCATTTTACAATGATTGTCGGTGCTACTGAGAGGGGGGAAAAAGACCTCTTTTGAGCACAGTCTGTGCACATGGACTTCCGTGAGGGACAGCCTGGTTGATTCAAGAAATATTAGTCTTTCCTTTAACCCAATACAGGAATCTTCTGATTCCCGACTCTCAGTTCCTGAATCTTGTATAGTGACTGCAGACCATATTTTTCTCATTGTTTAAGGCACTTGTTTTTCCCTGTGGGCCTCCCCTGACATGCTTGCCTCTCGGTAGACCAGCTTGTGAACCCTACTCACCAGCATGTAGAAGACCCGTGAGTCTCCTGGCCATGGCAGGCTTGAGGTGACCCGACACTTACCATGTTCACCAAAAAAGCATGTGTTTCTTCTGTGTTTCTGTACTTCAGTGGCTAGCATGGATTCAGGATTGTCCTGAATGCCTGGTTGCTTTGGGGGGAGATGACTTTTTCAATGCGTTTTAAAAAAAAAAAAATATTCAATCATTTAGAATAAGTGTGTGTTTTCTAAGGGGAAGAGGGGAGACATGCTGATTCCTGTAGCAGAGAAGAAAGTTTTTAAAAAGTCCTAGGTGTTCAAAGTTTACTTAAACTTTCTTTCACACAAAAAGACATTCTGTTCTACGTGACTGTTTCTACTTGAAAACAAAGTATTTCGGTAGAGGTAATTTACGTTTTATTTGAAAGATTTCTGAAAGGAAGCTTGGTTTTAAGAATCCATTTTGCCTCTTCAATTTATTATTTTGGTGTAGAAATGAAGGTAAAAATAATTTGTGAATGCAGTTTCCTTGCAAGGGCTTGAGTTTCTGCCCAAGGCTCAAGCATTCCTTTGCCGCCTTCTGTGTTTTTCCAGCCCTGCCATACGAATGTTTGAATATTGTAGTGTCAACAGCTCCTTGTATTTTCACTTGATACAGTTGAGCAAAAGTTTTGACATTCAGCTGAAATGTTTGAGGAGCCATTACCAGCATAATTCTGCTTCTTAAGTAAATCTCATCTTGGTGCTTGAAATCTAAATGGATTAATATTTTTAATGTCTTGTTTACAATGCTGCCTATGAAAGCCTGTATTTGTCTACTTGCCAACCTTCCTTCTTGGCCAGGAACCGTTCTGGCGTGAATCTCCACGCTGGGCTCCCATCCATTTTCCTTGAGTCTCTCTGGTTCCCTCCCTTTTCCTCAGGGGCTCTCTGGAAGATTGTCAGAAGGGCTTTAATTTCTTGAGCAAGTCAGCTTTTTTTGACTCCTAAATATTTCTGCCCCAGCCCTGAATTTCAGAGTTTGCCGCCAACCACAGCTAGCTTGCCCTGGTGGTGTTACAAAAAAACACATCTTTTCTCAGGTTTAGATGAAAACAAACCTAAAAACAAGCCAGTGTGAGCTTTGTGAGTGGGCAGAAAAAGATGGTTAAGACAAAAAGAAGCTTGCACTCTGTGCTTGTGTCTTGACAAGGTGCCCAGCAGTCATGATAGAGTAAAGGTGAGCTAGTAGATAACTCCTAGTGTAGATTATATACATTATAGCATACAACAGTATTTTGCCAGCAGAGCCATACTAGCTGGGAATGCAAAAAAAAAAAAAAAAAAAAAAATCCACAAAAAAACCAAACCAAAATTGTGCAATCTGGTGGCACTGGCTTAGATATGATTGCTGAGGGTCTTCGGGGGGTAGGCAGGCTCTTAGAGGTGAGTCAGGAGGCTTGCTGAGTGTGACATAAGCCCAAGTGCTAAAGCAGCAAGCAAGTTATTAGAAAGTAGAAGCCAGGGATATATGATATCAGACTACATTACGGTAAAATTATGCAGCTGTAGGTATGGTGAACCCTCACTTCTGAGCAGGCCGGCAAATCCTCACTAGTGGTTATTTTGATATGTGATACCTTGATGCTAATCTAAGAAGTTGAGTGCAAAACCAAAGAAACTCCAGCAACAATAACAACCCTTAGCCGAGTGAGGAGCACTTGGCAGTGCTCACTGCCTTCTTAGAAACGCAGAGTGAGCATGAGCTAACTCGGTGACAGGGTGCAAGGTTCGCGTAGAGGGATGGACGGATCTTTGCACAGTCCCCTGAATTGGGTGCTTGTGGAGGGAAGAGGTGGTGTCTCCGCATCGCGAGACTGAGACCGGTAATCAGACAGCCCCCGCAAAGCGACGAAAATTTCTGCTTGGTCTGTCTTTGAATAAGGTGGGGGTTTGCTGCCTGGTCTGGTGTTAGAGGGGAGTGCAGCAGGGTGGCAGCCCTGGGGCAAAGCCTGGCCGGATCCCCGTTTCGCCTGCCGGCCCCTGTCCTCGGACGGGCAGGAGCCGCCACGACCCCACCGTGGAGGAGCAGCGGCGTTGCCCCTGCCATCAGCACGGCGCTGGCCTCTCTCCTGCCCGTCCTCTCCCTCAGGAGCTGGGCTCCAGCCTCCCGGGAGGGTCCCCCTGCGCTGGAGGTGAAGACGGAGGCGCGGATGAGAGGAGACAGCTGAAACCCCCGTGTTCCTGACCAGGAGGGACTTCAGGCAGGGGACGGCCGTACCCCAGGAGCGAGTGAGTGAGTGAACGCGTGTTGGTGCGTGTAAGATGCTGATTTCAACTTCTGGTTCTTAACGTGCCATTTAGTTTTGAAAACATGGTATTACTCAAAATGAGATGGATTGACGAGACAAAATAATCTTGACAATCTTTCATTACAGGTATACAAGATACATGAATATCCTTAATGTTTTATAGACTAGCATGTCTGGCACTAAAAAATTATAGTAGTACTAAAGAAGTATAAATAGCAGGGATAAAGAAAAAGGAAATTTGGATTTAATATGTGAAGCAGCCAAGTGTTTGGCTACCCTTTATCAATTATTGGTCATTCTCTCTGCTGTTCAGAAATTATTTGGAGTCGGGGATTCCCAGTATTTTATTTTTAAAAAAGTCTCCTTGCCTTTTGCAGACATCAGGATTACAAGATGAATGTGCGAACATGAGTGTGTGAGTCAGGAAACATGCCAGCGGAGGTGGCTGCGTGAGCGAGTCTGTAGGTAAACAGAAATAAAGTTAATTGGCAGTTTTCTTGTATAGCACGGGCAGCTGAAGTCCTTCTCACTGGAAGAAATTTTCTTTTCCCATTATCCTTCAGCATTCTCTTGGAGGGATTGTCTCAAGGGAAGTGAGTGAGTCAGAAAATATGCCAAGTTCATGTCACGGCTGTTTCGGCATTTCTTTCTCTTGCTGGCCTCCAGGAGCTTTATTGGCAAGTGTTTTTAAAGGAAATGTTGGCACAGGAGGGCCTTATTGTTTATGTCATGAAAGTCTCTTGGCGTCTTCTGCCTTGTTATTTTCTCCCTTAAATGGGGAAATTAGGAGTGGGGGGGACTGAGAAAGGGAAAGAGGAGAGAAGCAGAGTATTAACTTCCAGACTGTTGAGGGTTGCTACCAAAACTGTTCTCCCTACGTCAGGATGTATCTTGGTGAGTCCTCTCTTTTCTTTTTCTCCGTTGCTGCTTTGCAGGCTCTGCTGCAGCCAGTGGATCAATTTCTAAACGTATGTTTCCTCTGCATGCTTCTCAAGATGTGGCATTTAGAGAGGTTTTTGAAAGAGAGAAGCCAGCAGTTTTCTGGTGGGCTCTCCTCTGCCAGAACAAGGCAGGGAGAGGCAAACGCAGAGCCCAGCCAGGGTCAGATCACTGCCACCTTCGCACATGCGGAGCAGGGCTCTGTGATGGGCTGTTGAGGACATTTCATTAAATTCTTTTCAGTTCTGTGTAAGGTTTGCGTACAAAATACAACGTGATTTACAGAAAAAAAAAAATTGGGAAGTTCTGTGGAGCAGATGCAGTGGGTACGGACAGGAACAATAGCGAGACGCTGCATGGTCAGAAATGCTGCTCGTTGAAAACCAAAGGAGAAGGCAAAAGCATTCATTTAAACATAGACACATTCTTTAAAAAAAAAAAAAAAACCAAAACCAACAACCAAACAAAAAACAGCCCCCCCCCAACTTACTCATATGCGCTTAGGCAATTTTGGCATAACATAAAAGCACACAAAAAAAGGATTATGTCCAGTGCAGCAATAAAAGTTGCTGTAACCTATTACCCTCAAATTAGGTGAGAGTTGTGAAGTCTCTGAGGATGCTATTAAAGAATTAAATGTTAACATTTCAAAGAATGTTTTGGTATTTAATATTTTGTGATTTGAAAAGTAAAAAGTTAACTCTCTGCTTGTGATATGTCATCGCAGAAAGTCTGTTTCTAAACCAGGTTCATTTTTATCTATGATATTTGCCTCTCTGATATTTATGTGTGCAGCTCAAAGATACAGGATGAAAAATTCTTTCAGGTTGATGTAGCAAAGATATATACATTGATGTACAAAAAGAGCAAAACCCTATTTCTTCTGGTTTTGTTACCAGCAGCAAAAAAAAAAAAATTAAGGCAAATGCCTATTTTTGTGAGCTGAACATCGAGAAAGTGACATTTAAACCATTTTTCTTTATACCCAGTTAAACTAAGGATTGTCTGTGGGATTAAATATCTATTTCAAGGCTGTGATGCAGTTTTTGTGATGTCTCTTCAAACACTAAGTATTTGTTGGTACATAATACATCTTTTTATTGTGGCGTCTTACTTGCATTTTGGTGATGCTTTTTTGGAATGTTCTTTTTCAAAGGAAAGAGAGATGATTAATCTTGGCTCTTAAAACCTACATTGTTTCACTTTTCAACTCTTTAATGTCTTTTTGTTTTCTAACCTACCTATTTGTGGGTCTATGCAAAATTCTGTAGTGTATAATAGTTTAATTTGTGGAAGCTTTTCCCTCCCCCCCACTTCCAATTTTGCACTTTGATTTGCTCAGACCTTGCCTTCACTTTCTTTAAAAATGTATATACAATTGAAGAAGGTTACTTTAGAGTAAAAGTTCTTGTGGAACATGCATTTCTAGACCTGAATATTCCTAGAGCTTGTTATTTTTTCAGATTTGGGATCTTGTTCAGACTGTTACAGGAAGAGTAACTGGCTGCCAGCATTAGAATCCAGGGAACTGGAACCTGGATTTTGCTTGGAAAACATCTTTAGGAAAGGTGGCTGTGGCTCTTATATTCCTGCTTTCAAGTATTTTTACCAAGATTGATCCATAAGAATTATCTTGTGAAATTATAATCATAAAGCCAGGAAAAAATACTCCTCCTAGTAAGCACAATCTGATTTGTTTATCATTTCTTTGGATGAACATGGATCTGTTAACAATATAGTCACTTCTAAAAGGACATCTTAGTTGCATATAGTATGTTGCAAGTGAATCATTTTCAGTATGTTGCAGTTGTTATCTAGAATAAGACATAAGCTTTTTCTGTTTTTCTCTGTGTGTCTATACATAGATCTGTATCTATGAATATATTCGAATAGTTATAAGTATCTCAAAAGATAAGCACTGTAATACTTATGGGAATATCATCATGGATTTTTCTTCTGTGTTAGGAATCCTGCATTTCTCTGTGCTAGCAGATAGAAACCTTTGTGCTGGGTTCCTTGCATCTCATGTCATAACATGAGAAAAACCGAACCATAAAACAGGGTGTGAATAACTGTACTTTGGCCTTTGTCTGCTATCCGCTTTACCAGCCAGCCAAAATTCTTTAGACATGACACTAAAAGCGCAATATTAAATCATCAGCCTATACCTACTGCTCTGTGACAATATTGCTTTATTGCTGTGCGGGAGCATGAATGAAATACATTAGAGCTCTGTTAACAATAACATTTTAAATGGAAAATTACAATTTTCTGAATGAAAAGTTCAATTCAAAACCTCTTGGGTTAGGTAAGCCTGTGCGAGACCCAGAGGACAGTTCCCTGATGGCCCTGTTTTCATCCTGGCAGACTGCTCTGTAGTGAGGTGCCTGGTGTTGCCTAAGCCAGCGGGTAGGACACGCTCCCCGACCGCCGGGAGCTGGTGGCCCTGCACCCCTCAGCTGCGCCGGAGTATCCCGAGGTCCCTGGCTGCACCTACGTTTTAGCTTCTCTGAGAGGCTGCGGGTCCAGGGGGTGCATGACCCCAGTTCCCCAAACTGGGTTTTCTTGAAACTTTGGCTAACGAGACCTGAGCAACAAATACAACATCAGCAGGAAGGATTTTTGTCAGATGTGGAGAGAAACTATGCACAAAACCACCAAACGATGCACTGCACCCCGTTCCCTCCTGGCTGCGCTGCGGGTCTCCCCAGGCTGTCCTCCTGCTCCTCCTCTGGGTGCCTGGCCACAGCCGATGAGTGCCCCACTCCTCCCAGCTTCCCACTCGAGGGCGGCACCACTGGCTTCTCTTCCCCCATGTCCGGCTCCCGTCTTGCCGTGGCGCTTGCCAGGACCTGCAGGTTTTTCAGACTTCGGTGTCCCCGTCGAGCTGGGCGAAAGGCATCCAACAGGCAGAAGGAACGGGGCAGATGGAGGGAAGGTGATGGTGGAGTGGTGCACAGCCACTCCAATAAACCTTATTTCCTTAGGGAATTGCGTTGGAAATGTCCTTCTCCTCTGTCCCCTGAAGCTTTGAAGTGACCTGTGAGCTTAGAAGCCCTCAATTTGGGCTACTCCATTGGTATTAGGCTTCTTGGTTTCCTTTGCGATGAACTCTAAGAAAGCTACTCTCTCCATTTCGAGAGCTTTCTCCTCTCTCCCACACCTCTGTTCATTTGTATTGCATTGGAGAAAGAAGGGGAAAAAAAAATGGATATGGAAAATAACGATCGTGTAAAAAAAATTTTTTCCATAATTCATAACTGTTCATTTTCTGACAGCCAAACTCTGTCACGTGTGCGTAAAGAGCCGATCGGGATGATGAGTGCTATCAAACCACAGCTACAGCTCAGTGCTGCAGCGTGGAATGAATGGGAACAGGGAGTCAATGATAATTTAGGATTGCGGTGTTCCCTGTGCAGGCTAAACAGCATGGCTTAACAGAGAGGTCAAAATTCACAAGTCTACCTGGTTCTCCAAGGGAGGCAATGATTTGGGGAAAAAATGTAATCCGGTTATAATCTACTGGTATTTCCAAAAGTTTTCAATAGAGTTCTTTCCTGAAGGCTTATAAAGAATCAAAGCTGCCGTGCGATGAAAGGGAAACTCCTGTCATGAATTAATAGCAGGTTAAAAGTTAGGAAGCAACGGGGAGTAAATGGTCAAGTTTTACAATGGAGGGAAGTCGCCAATGGAGTCCCGTAGGCACCAGTCCAAGCGTCTGGGTGGTTCAACATGTGGAAAAGGGGGGTAATATTGAAGTAATAAAGCCTGCTGACAGTGCTAGAGTCAACTGGGAAGAGTTGCAGAAGGATCTGACAGTACTGAGTGTGACTGAGTAATAAGATGACAGAGGAAATTCAGTGACAGTAAATGTTAAGATTTTTTACATGGAGAAGAATTGCAGTGATAGAGGACTAGTGAGCACTCAGGAAAAAAGTGCTAGTGTTTAACATACGATTTTATAAAGATAACAGCTGAATGCCCATTAGAAGTCAAAAACAAACTTTGGGAATTTTTAGGAAGGGGACAGAGAAAAATGCCATATTCTCCATGTTTCAGTCTACATAGGACTGCATCCAAGTGATGCGATCTTTGTTCTGACCTGTGAGATTTTCATGTCTGTAATGTTAGAGCACATCTAACAGCACAATATTTTCCATCCTTAGATGCATCTTTTTCTGGGATGATCTAGAACCCCTGTAATACTGAAGATAGACTCTGAATTTTATTCCTTTCCAATATTAATGTCTATCAATACTGTAACACTTTGATGGAAGGATCTAGCAGTTAATCTTACTGGGAATTAAGAAAGAAAAATATGAAGAACATATCTGAAAAATAAAAAGAGTAAAGCCCTATCTGTATGAAATCTCATGCTGGGAAGAATTACAAATGTGAGTAGCTTTATGCCGAACAGAAGCCCTCCTTAATAAATAAGGATAGTTCAGTTGGGGAAAGTTATGTGTACTTTGCTGTAGCGTGCGTGTCACCCATTATGTTTTATTCCAGGATGTGTTAATCTCAAAAGACTTTTTGAATGGGTGGATTCAGATGTATGTGCATGCAACTGTTATACCTATCAAATCCTGTATTTATTCCTGAGCAATTTTACCCAGCAAAACTTGTGCCTGTAGGTATTAAGCACCAGTATCATGTCCATAAATATGTAAAATTAACCACTTTGCCATAGTTACTTTGCAGGTACAATAACTATTACATATTTTGTATATATTTCAGTTGTTCTCTTAGTTACCAACTTGCACATTGTGTGGTACGCATACTGCACTTAATGATTTCCACTTCTCCCTCTCCATCCGTCTGAAGATTTCAGATCTTTAATAGGAGAAAAAGTATTCTAATCATGCTTCTATGAAGTCATTGGTCTTTGGATCATTTCGCTGATGGTTTTATGTTTTGTATGATGTCAGAAGTTCTCAATTTCTAACAAAAAATATTTGCAAAATTCTTTGTCACCTGCAAAAGGCTCAAGATTATACTCATCAGACCACTCTTCAGAATTATGTAGTTGCATTCGAATAGCTTAAACAATTATTATTGCATCCCTGATAGAAAAAAAGATAGGGTATGATAATGTGGTTTTAATGTTCATTTAATATATATAGAAATAATAAGTAATTTTACAGTTTACATATATACTCCAATTCAAATAGAAAAAGATTGAAGTTGAAGAAAAGGAGAATAAACTTTGATTGATAATCAGTGTGTTTTTTCATAGAAAAAGTAATGCAAAGATTGCCACTGTATAAATAGATTGTGCATAATGAAAGAAAATGTTATTTCTGCATTACTTAATTTCTCATTTTTCTCCCTGACATTTTGAATCAAGTGTTAGTCTGTAGAACAGATTCAAAATATCAGAGGTAAAACAAAAAGCTAAACTTTGTCTTCAGGATCTAGTTTCATTAACTTGATTGGGCATTACTCAGAGCGGATCCATTTTTAGCATACTACATTTGCATACTGACCTTTTCTGTGCTGTGAATGAAAATTGGTCTGTGATGTGTTGATTTATCCTGTAAAAAAACATTTAGGAATTAATTTAAATATATTCTTAGGTGAACAATAATAACATCTAATCCATTACAATAACAAAAATGTCCATTACAATAATAAAAATAAATCTAGATAGCTTCTTGATAGCTGAAAAAGATGGTGTTGCAAAGGTAAGTCTTATTTTCGGAAATGCTGACTGACATTCTCCTTCTGTCTTTGTAGCTGTCACTAAAGTGCAGAACTGTTGAAAGTTTAACCATCTTATATGCAGGATAGATCTAGACGTTGGGTCTGAAATGGGGGAATGCATACATTTGCGTGTGTGCACATACTGACATTAATTTGGAAAAATGTCAGCTAAGAACTTGAGATGGAGTAGCTACTCCAGGTGAGCTACATAAATGGACACTTCTATTCCTCTTTCAGAGCGCTCTCTACATAGTTTAATTTAAACTGGAAGCAGACTTACTCCAGAGGAGATAATCTGGAATAGTTAATGTGTAGATTGCCCTAAGTAATGACTGAAAAATATGTACATAACTACTACGTTGTCCTGCTGAGGTCCCACGTGAGTAGCCGCTCGTTTTGCATTGTAGGAGAGATAATGAGCAACAGGAGAGTCATAAGAAGTATCAAAGGCTTAGGAAGCTTGAGTTCTAAGTAAAGGTTTAGCGAAGCACAGCTGCTTAGTTTTGCAAAAAGATGATTGGGAAGACCATGATAATAGTTTTCATGAAATGCCTAAAAAGTTAGCTGTGAAGAAGAGGGAAAGATAGCATTGCTTGTGGATATAGTAGGACACTGGGAGTTGAATTTGCATTAAGAGAACTCTGTATTGGGAAAAACACTCTTTAAAGGAAGATATGAGCAATAGAAGAGGTTGCTTAGGGTAGGTGTGGCATTTGAAGCTAGCGTAAATGAATCTGGATTTACAAGGGACATACACCAACTAGCAAATCTCCTGTGGTCCCACCTGGTGAGGTGTACGCTTTGTCTCACGCAAGACATGCTATAGTAGTCCCGATAGGTAACCTGTAGGATACCAGAATTTATGTAACACCCTATAAGTTGAAAACCCTTTCAGACTTTTCTGTCCTTCGCTACTTCACCCTGCATTTACTGCAAATCCTGCTTATGAATTAGAGCAGTACCCACCCTGCTAGCGTGTCCATATGGACAGACTAAGTATGGATTGGAAATCCAACTCCGCTGGATTGGAGCTGATGCCTGCGTTGAAAGAATGAACTTC
This sequence comes from Calonectris borealis, assembly GCF_964195595.1. Taxonomy (NCBI): domain Eukaryota; kingdom Metazoa; phylum Chordata; class Aves; order Procellariiformes; family Procellariidae; genus Calonectris; species Calonectris borealis. Next base: position 128,590,665 of record NC_134313.1, read on the forward strand.
AGACTTGTCGAAATGCTAAAAGCCCGTTGAAAGCTGCAATTAAGTTCTTAACGCAAGGCTTAAGGATGTTTCATTGCTATACACGAATTGGGAAAATACATGCAGATTGTACTATTTCAGAGAGGTATTCGGTGTTTAATTTTCTGCTGTGTTTCTTGGAAAGAGGAAGCAAGCTTTCCGTCCTTCACACTCGAATGTTCATTCTGAATGCCATTTGCTGTACAGCCTACCGTGGCATCTTGTTTAATTAGCACTTGCTGCTTTTCTTCTTCTGAAGAGAATTGTGATAGCGGCAGACTTCATGTCTTTACTACCAGCGAGATGGGAAAGGCTCCTGTAACTTTTATAACTGATCAGCTGAGACAGTCTGGTTGCCCATGGTTCCTAATGAGCAGCGCATGACACAGTGCAGAGTATTGGCAAGATTAATGAACCCAGATTTCCTTACCAGCAGACTGACTTGTAACAGCAATATAGAGAAGGAGTGAGGGCGTTAGCACATAGTCAGTAATGTAGCATTATACTGAAATGAAAATCCTTTGCAATCAGCTACAGAAATATGCAAAAAGGTTTGTATTTGCAAATCATGCAAGTGGTTGTGGACTGACCGTTGCTAAAAGACTGAAGCCCTAAAGGGGGAATCCTCTATTGACCTTATTTTGGGAGAGTATTCCTGTTTGGGAAAACAGAGAAGAATATGCTCCCCTCCAAAAATGTTCCCAGTTCTCTTGGCAACATCCAAGGATATCATTTCTTAGTTGAAGTCCCTGACAGTACTTTTGTGACATCTTTAGCAGACCCCCTCATTTTTTAACAAGAAATTACTATCACATAAAACCCCTGAATTAAATAATAGTAATTCTGGTATCTTCTGATCAATGAATTCATGCTAAGTTTTCCTCCTTATTGGTGAAATTGTTTTCTACATCCTATTGTTTGGAAAGCTAATGACACTTGCTATGGTTTCTGACTAAGCATTTGTAAATACCAGATTTTCATTTGCCGTTTCTGATTCGGTGATACAAACAGCTCTAAGAAAGTGTAATCTTTTGGGTGATCTTTAAACGGTGAGGACACAGAGAGACTCATCTGAGTTGAATCATATATTATAACCATTCAAGTCATACTTTGGCAACTAAAGTGCTTAAAAACACCCACTGATTTCTTTATATTTCCTCACTCTTAAGGAAGACCAGAAAGGTAAAAGTTTAGGAGTCTCTATGAAGGGGAATGAAAGAAGCCTAACAAACAGAATATGGGCTTTATCCTACGTTCCTTTAGGGAGCTGAGCACCTGCACACTGGAGGGACCAGTCACTTTATTTGGAGATCAAAATGCTAAGCACAGTACAGGAGTCCTTTGTAGGTACATGCATGAAGGCATTGCTTTGTGACACCTATTTCTCAGTCTCTGAAGGTTAGTTCAGTTCTTGGGGTTCCTTATGGCACTTACACATGGACCTGCTCCAGCTGCCCATAGTGAGAGATGCCTTGGAGAGGAGTGGAAGCTAAATCCCACGCCTAAGCTAGTGAATTTGGGCTGACAGCGTACACTTCTGGAGCCAGGCAAGTCAGATCCGTCCCTGTTTCCCAAGAGCCGGAGGAAATGCCCTATGCACAACAGATCAGGTTTGCAGCACTGAGGCTTTCCTATTCCCAGCTCTCATCTTCCCTGATTTGATCTCCGGCTCTGCGCCTCCTTGCTAGGTAGGTAGCATCGGCCACGGTGGGGATCTCCCAGTATCCCTGCTGAAGCTGTTCTTCTTTGTATGTAAAATATTTAAATATTCCCTGAAACCACAGGAAGAAAAATGTCAGTCTCTTCTGGGAGAAATCTGTGCAGCGTGGAACTGAAATCAGCCTGGAGTTCTTTTACATGGATTTAAAAAACAGAACAAAACAAAACGAAATACCCATCAGCTGTGAAAGAATACTGAGAGAAACCAATATTCCCCAGCATCAAGTGAGGGTTTATTTGGTGAATACGTAAAAACATAAATTTCTTCATTAGGTGGATTACATGATAATACAAATTTAGTAAGACAGAAGAATATTTCAGAAATCAGCTATCCAGTTCCAGAGCAGCTGAGACTTGTAACCGATGCGTACTCATAGCCTGGTAAAATTTCAGCTGAAGCCCTTGGTCTCAGTCAGTGCATCTGAGTTGTGAGACAGTGTACTAGCGAGGGCCGTGGAATTGCAAATGAGCACTGCGCTCCATCTTCTCCTGGGTGGTGTAGGCAGCTTCCTGCTCCAGGCTGCTGCCTACCTCGCCTGCTGCCTTGAGCTATCTCCGCTTTTCTCTGAAAGAATATAAGCAGTGGGTAGCAGTTCTCTTGAGTTAAATGGGAACAGGATCAGGCTATGATTCAGGATCAGACTGCTTGTCAGTTTTTTGCTTTTGTAAAGTCCAAGTATTTCAGTTGGGAATCTCATCTTTATCCAACCCATCTGGAACAGGGAACCAATGATCATTGTAAAGGGGAGCTTCACTTCTGATAATTCTTGTGTACAGCTACCAAACGTTCTATTTGGGTCCCAAATAGATTCTGAGTTTTAGATCAAAAACCTGGAGAAGTGTGATTGCTGCTGCTAAGAATTATGGAAGGGCATTCGCCCATATATTCATCTTGGTTTTTTTAATCAGTGCAAGTTCTTTCCATCGCATTTAATTAATTTACAAATCTGTTGGGAATTCAATATTTTCTAATAAACAAAACCAATTTTACCTGCATGCTTATTTATGTTATTTTATGTTATTTAGCTTGTAAATGTGATTTTTGACACTGCACGTACATTGATCTACTTCCAGACTATTGGCTATTTCAGTGATGCACAAATCCCAACAAATAGAGCTTTTTCTTTAGCAACTTAAAATCTTATTCCTATTAAAAAACGCACTATGTATAAAATATCCCTCTTCATGAAGGAGCATTAAAAAAGAATGTATGGTACTGTTAAATATTCTAGTGGGCTGCTAAACCAAACAAGAAAAATGCTGGCAATGGCTAACATCCCAAATCCCGGATTCTTCCTAGGAGTGCCTGGATTCTCCAGTGTTACACTGCTTTGTGCAGCTATTTGCATTTGTAGCATTTAACGGTGCTTTGCTCAGCTGTAAATGTGCTATGAACGCAGGAGGTGCTATTCAGTGGAGATTCAGTCACTGTCTCTGAGAAAATGGAACAGTTTTTCATTAAAAAAATCTTGTAGTGAGTAAGAGGCAATATATTTAGTGAAGTTTCTGGGTTTATATCCACTGTAGATGGCTTGGTGTGGAGCCAGTCAGATTTCTTTCTGCAAGCTGGTCCCTGGATTTTATTAAGTCTTCTCCTTAATGAACAAGCCCCTTTTTCTTCTTCTTGTCTGTCTCCAGTTGAGAGATGTAGGACTCCCCCTTTTTATTTTTGAGGATATTGACTCTCGTAGAGGAGTTCTTTTTCCTCTCCAGTATCTCACTTCATATTTGAAGCGAACTTCAGAAGCCTACCCGGCACCCGAAGGCAGCACATCTGTCTGCTGCAAAACTAAGCCTTAGTTACTTCACCCATCATCATCAGTAGTCTACACTCTGAGTGGGGGTATTTGGATTTGTATATCACTGAGAATAATACGCTACATACTCTTTTTAAGGATAATTTGTGCAGTATCTAAAGACAGTAATAATTACAAGGAGAACTCTGTATGAAACTAACTGAAAAAAGATTTAAGGGTTATTTTAGAAAAGTGCCAGTGGAAAAAACAATTTGAAAGGAAGAGACTTCTGTTTTCACCTAGTCCCTATTGTCACAAAAATAACACTTTCAATATAAGAACGCAATAATTTTATGTAGCATTTTTCTGAAGAAATATGGGCAGTTCAGTTTCATTACCCACTCTGCCGCTCATTTAATTTGAAGACGTTAACTTCTTCTTTGGGACTAGGCAAGCAGTGAAGTGACTTCGGATGATTTTGCCAGCAGACATATGTTGTGTGGAGGCATATAAAAATAATCATCCCCTCCTAGCCAGTGAAATTATCCTGGCAAAGCCCCTAATACATATGAAGCTATGCCAATGAAAAAGTGCCGTTGCCTCTGTCGGTTTAGCTGAAACCATTTGGGGAGATGACGCCGCGTTGGTGGGAGAGGGTTTCCTTCTGCTGTCCGCGTGAGGAGGAGGAGGAGGTCAGGAAGAGGCTGATGCTGCAGACCTGGCACGGGCACCACCACGGCCACGCCGGATACTCCATCCATCCGCCTCGGATGTTCCCCTGCACCTATCCCGCCCAGTCCTCCTGACCGCGCCAGCAGGTCGGCACACACGGTGTGCTCAGAACAACAGGCTTGGTCGGTTGTTCTGATTTGGGACAACAGGCTGCAATGGTCAAGGGCATGGCCACCTGACAGGTACCCCCAAGCAGCCCCAGTTAATGTTATTTGCATCTCCTATTATCCCATTTCTTCACTCTCCTTTTTGCTGCCTTTGTACCTTTTTTTTACACCCCATCCTCCTCCCAAATAAACAACCCGCCCTTAATTGCTTTTTCCCCCCTTGATCCCATTTTTTCCACATCCACCCCAACTTGTTATTTCATACACCATTGCCTAGGTAATCCTGGCCTTAGGTGACATGGTAGGTCCTGCTGGCCCTCCAGGGAGTACCTCCAGGTACTCCCCAGCAGGTCCTCTGCCCTCCCCTTCCCTGGTCTCTGGCATTCGGCCATTTCTCACCAAGCTCCCCTTCACCCATCTGTGAAAGCTTTTGTCAGCAGCGATGGCAGCGTCGCTCTGCCCGCCTGGCATCTCCCCCAGGGATAGGGATTTCCACCCAGACTCCACAGGTGGGTTGGGATCAACAGATCCTACAGGAAGTTTTCAGTGTTGGAAAGAAAGCAGACCTTGGGCATAGCCGTGGGAGTGGGAGAGCGGTGGCTGGAGCATCGCCGGCATGGCAAGATGTCAAAGGGGAGCTGGGCTCCGGCGCTCAGCAGGGAGACCGTTTTGTCCCTAAAGGTAATGTCCCTAAATGATGTATTCCCATGGGCAGATATTTTGGGCCTGACTTTGAAAAAGCCATCTCGTTGCCAGCGTTATTGCTTCCAAAGGGTAAATGTCCAACAACGGACCAAGCTCTTTGAAGCTGGTGAAGGAAGTAAATAAGAGGGTGAAGCGAAGGAGTAAACTCAGATAGGCAGAGGAAAAGGCTTGCCTTTGTAAAATACGAAGGCCTGGCCCCTTGCCCAGACAGACTGCATAAAGTAAGGTAAAAGTTGTATAAAGGTTGCCCGAACGACGGTCCCAGTAGACTTTATTGAGCCTGCTCAATAAAAATGAGCGCACATGAAGAAGTAAGTATAGAATTTGGCATGAGAAGCTCTTCTTTGTGTCCTAATCTGTGCTAGGGAACATGGTACAAAATAGCTGACCCTTATCTTTTCTTTTGCTATCTTAATGCCGGCAGAATGACTAATACAGACAGATATTCTAATGCTGACAATGACATCTTAAATCTGTCCGGGAGGATCGAACAGAATATTTATTTCTACAGCTGCACGGGGTTTTCATGAATTGTAGCCCATAACTGTACAAAAAAGTGTAAGGATGAATAAAACCAAAATGAAGAAATAAATGTAAAATGTAGTAAAAGAATATATGATTTAAAAAAGAGAACTGGAAGAGAGACACATATTTTGGCTAGAGCTGTTGACCACAATAGCTAGGAAACAAAGCCCAGCGTGGTTGTGAATTCCAGCAAATTGATGGATTGTAGTGGTGTCAGTCTGTTCAGGGGAGAAGAGATGTCTGTGTTCCTAAAGCATTTCCATTGATCCAGTACTGTCAACTTCAAGCACTCAGGAACTGTGAGTCAGGTCATTACTTGGCAACTCTGCTTTTTCATTCTGAACTTTTAAGACTCTTTTTTTGTTTCACTTTATTGTCTGTGTGTGAGCAAGGACAGCACTTTATAGTCCACTGTACCCTGGACTATAAAGCTGTAGTTTTTGTGCCCGTTCAGAAAATCCTAATAGTATACCAGTCTCACTTTTGAGAGATCTACAAAGATTTTTTAAAAAAACAAGCAGCTGATTTTAAAACATACCTCATCCTGTTTCACAAATCTTTTTTTCTATAATTTGGTTAGGATACCTCATAGAAAATTCTAATTTTAAGTCATTATAAATAACTTCTTATGTAAGATTCTTCAACAGCTTCACAGATACTAAAAAATAAGCCCTCTTTAGAAGCTAGTACATTTTGTGCTTTCCTTATAATCAAACTGCTTTATCATTCAGACCAAAGTGTCTTAGTTAGTGGATGGCACAACATGAAAATAAATCTGGGAATCCTGTTCTGATAAAGTTTTCCCATAAAAAGCACAGTTGCGTGCAAATACCTTCCATGAACGACATGAGGTGTTCTCTCATTCTGTCAATATCTTCGGGGTTTTTCTAATTAATCTATTTATCTGCTTTTCATAGTAAAGGTGCTCGGTTTTGATTCCCACAAAAGAACAACTCGGGAACCTCCATGCTGTATTTTCTTTCCACAGAAATTTCACTATGAGCTTTTGCAATCTCCACATATTTTATCTTGGCACAAAACATTACCTCTGCTTATGGTTTGCATCATTAAATATCAGATTGGCTGCTCACTGTGTTTATAGGATACAACAAGAAATAGCCTGTTAAATCTGGCTGGTTGGTAAAACTGGTGTTTGTTGAATCATTGTGCTACTGTGTTCCCACATCATACAGAGAACAAAATCCCATAAAACTAATAAGCTGTAAAACAGAATTAACGTCAATGGTAAAGAATATGCCCAAATGTAATAAATACATTGAGAGTAACTTTTCTGAAGTTTAAATAAGTGATCCCCAAAACACTGAGAGTAGACCAGAAATGCAATCTGTAAAACTGTTTTGAAGTAAAAAATGCACGCCAAGCATACATAATATTAATAATAGCAATTCTGATGGCTTATCTGTAGATCTTACTGGCATATTGTTGGAACTGAGATGAGTATTATCATCTCCACCTTATGGATGAGGAAGCTGGGTTACCGTAAGAATAAATTTTCAACACGGAACATGAGGTAGTGCTGACTCCAATTCCCATTGCAACTCCCAGCTTTAATTATTTTTCTGTGAGCTTCGTTTGTTTCTCTTCATTATACAGAACTTGTTCTTTCAGCACAAGGTAATTTGGATAACATTGAATGTAGATTAGATCCACATATTAATACTTATGAAACTTATTAATTCTAAAATTGCTCTGATAGATTAGCTCCTTCCCATCACTGGATGGGAAGATGGCTACATCCTTAATTTAGATCTGTGTGTTGCTTTTGACACTTTTAATATTTTACTGCTCAAGACACTATGGAAAGCAACAGGAAAAGGAAGTCTTGGATGCTTTTTTAACATGTTTCCAGATAAGCCTGGTGGGAAGTACATGGAATATCACTTGTGGGATTGTGTATTTCCACTGTCCTTTTCAATATCCACATGATGCTGCTGAGATAAATCATGGCAAGCCTCAGTATCAGCACTGCAGAGATGACATCCCGTTCTGCTTCTCCTGATGCGAGTGGCGTAAAAGCTGTCTCTGAGTGTCTGGCTAAAATCAAACTGTGTATTAGTTAAATAGAGATGACGCTAAATGGAGGAATGAAATCCACTGAAAAAGCAGGAATTTCCATCTTGTCTTGTGTTGGGGAGTCATTTTGCTTGTGGCTTCTCCCTTGGCTCTCTTTGGCTTCTTTATTGTCTGCATTTTCAGGGCGTTTTCCTGAGATAGGCAGAGAGAACTCATCTGGTAACTTGACTTGGATGATCCTCACATTTGTGTCTTCCATCCCTTACTAGTGCAGTGCTTTTACATAGAGCTTTAGAACAGAAAACTCACAAATTCTTTGAATCTGTCCGATATGCTGCACCGCTGGGGGCACACCCCGTTTTATCGCTGTCTTGCCCCTGGGGCTCCATACCGGGTCAGATTCAGTATCTTCCTGCTAACCTTTGAAGTCGGCTGTGCTGGGTGTCTTAAAACAAAGTTTTCTTTGAACAGTGATTGCCCCTCCTCGCAGCTACGTTCCTCAGGGATCCGTTCTTCAGATGGCAGACACGCAGGAGCAGAAGACAAAGATTGAGTCATTAGGGCCATGGCTTTGGCGTTCGGTAGTGGAGCCCCCGGATCTGATCTCCTTGGGAATGAAATGCAGCATCCAGTTTTCCTGTTACTCATTCACACAAACAAAATTAGAGACTAGAACAGAAAGAGAGATCAATTGGAAAATGGGCAAATTGGAGGAGGGGAGAATTATGTTGTAAAAGAAAAGCCTGGCCCATCCCGCTAACTCAGGAGAGCAAAGAAACTCTGATTGATACCCTGGTGTTCCCTTGGTCACGTAGCCATCACGAAGCACTGAGGCAGTATAGTATTGAGAGTTTAATGAGCTTAATAAAGGGAGTGGATAGGGTTCCGCCATGTAATTTTTGGTGTGCTCTCTGGGGAAAGTCTGTCTGCTCATATTGGGGTTTTGCTCAGGACACTGGGAGGATGCTGCTTCTGTACTTACCTCCCTCTGCCCTCTCGGGAACCCCAACATTATTGCTGTGATAAGCACATGCCTTAGGTCCCACTGCTCTACCTCTGTTAGGAGTTGAATGCGGGCAATGGTGGAACTGGAAAGATCTGAGGGTACCAAGTCAACAACTGGCAAACCAGGGAAAGTGAAAGAACTGCACATGTCCAACTCAAACCTCCAGCGAAGCAAGCAATGCAGAACAGGGCTTTACAATTGAATTTCCCCCGCTCGTTCTTTCCGTGCCGTTCTCCTGGTGGCTTGGGCTGCTTGTGTGTTGTCTCCAGCGTGGATCTCCGTCTCTGTGGTCCTACGCGCAGGCCACCTCAAAGCTCTTCCAGTAGTTTGGTTTTCTCTATCAGTCTAAGCTTCTAGACTGCCTGCTCAGAGCCCCATCATATTAAGATGGGACATATAATATTAAAGCATATTCTGAATACAGCTGTTAGGAATATCTTTCTGAGTCTTAATTCAGTTCCATTGCTGCATCTTTGCCCCCTTCCCCTTTTCTAAGCAAACATAAGCTTTGTGATTGCATCTTTCCTCTCTATACAACACATGTATCCATTTATTGAGCTTTTGATGGCTTCTCTTTGGCAGGCTGCGCTGTCCCTGAAGGCCATCCGTAGGCTCCTCGTTAAAAATTTAAGTCACCACTTTGTCCCCTCTTCTCCTTTGCATCATTCTGCAGTCCCTCATCTTCTTCCTCCACACCTGTAAGCCTTGTCTCGCGGTCCAAGTGCTAGCAAAGCGAATGCAGAGGTGGGGTACTCTGCTGAAGTATGGTGCAAAGATGAACAAAGACGGGGGGTGGCAAGGTGAGCTCCCCAGGCACGCTGCCCGTGGAGGTGTGGAGTTACTGCGATTGGCAAGGAAGGCATCAGGATGAATGCAGCGGTGGAAATCTGGCAGCAACAAAATGCCACACCAGAATCTTCTAGCCGTGCACCGTGTCTTGGTAGCCCGTAGCCGAAGGTACAATGCATAGCTGACAGCAAGCCGAAAAGGTTAATTACAGCTTCCTCACTGGACAGAAACACTGTCTTTTGGAAAGGTTATGTAGGTTTTATTAAGGTGTGCTCCATAAATTTTATACACCTACTTTTTCTGGTAGGAGCAGGGAAGAAAGTATTTAACATCTAGGCTAATCTTGGATTTTAGTATTGTTAATGAATTCTCAGAACAAAGTCTATGTGGGAAGTTCAGCTTGCTAAATTTGTCGGCTTTCGTATGTGTGGTCTTTATTTGTTTATTTGACCCATAGTTACGTTTAGGTAACTTAGCAAAGACGTGGACTTGGGTTCTTGCTGGAAATTTATTCTCATGTCTCATCAGTACTAGATTCTTGACTTTATTTAGTACTAAAGGGAAGACTGACCTTACCAATTCAGATTGCTATTCTCTAGAACATATAGCAAGCACTTTTTAGTGCCTTTCTTCAGTGTATAAGGGTCTAAATACAAAAAAAGTTACAATGAATTGTGTTGTCTTTAGGGTTTTTTTTCCCCCAGTTCAAGATCTATAATCTTTAGAGGTGTTCCAGAAACCTTCAGAAATTATTTTAACGATTAAAAGGTAATTTCAATGCACAGAGTCACAAATACCCTTGTTTATTACAAAAGGCATAAACCCGAACTGTGTTCCTCCATGGTGCCATTTTATGAGCCAAAGTGAACCTCACCTCCCTCCCTTCCCTCCGTGCAGCTGTGGGCTCCTGCCGCTTACTTTGTGCCCGCTGCGGTGCTCGCCAGCCACCTCGCAGGGCTGATTCAATTCGCTAACCCAGCGCAAAACTAACCAGCAAAAAAGTGGGTATTTTCTGCAGGGTCAGCGAGGCGAGTCGGGTCACGCAAGGGGAAGAAGGGGGCTGTGCTACAGAGAACAAAATCTTTTATGTCTGTCCTCAGTTTCTATGGTGTTTTATACGAAGATATTAAAGTGTGTTGACTGTTAGCCCCATACTTAAAACTCCCTGTGTCCCATGTGTTAGATTTTCTCTCTTCTCTTTATTTGAAGTTGAGCTGTTAACATAAAGTTGTGTTGCATTTCACAGAGTTTTACTATACAGCAAAGTAAGCATTGTGGTGACAGGCATTTTCTAGAACTATTAGCATAATTATTCCTTTATTAAAAATTATTTCAAGAAACAAAATAATGCCCAATGTGATCTATATACAAGGAATAAAAAATGCTCTGCCATATTTGCAGTAAACTTTCATCCATTAGAAATATGCCATTAGATATTAATATCACATCACCTAAGGAAAGCTTAACTCTTCTTTATCTTCAGCAGCTTCAGCAGTTTTGCATAGAGCCACCTGTAACTCGGAGTGGTTCAATAGCTCCCCACTCATGACCCCGTACAACCATACCAGGAACTAAATAAACCCCACTTACTAGCAATTAACGTGATTTAATTTAAAATGCAATGACAGATGCATAATGGGTTAATTACAAAATAAGTAATTAGCAAATAGGATGGAAAAGGTTAAAAGGTTGTGGACTTCTATTTGCTTGGGAGAGATAGCGAAATCATCAGCGATTACACTTTTTCTTTTCATTTCTGGGCCTGATTCTATTATTGTTAGCTGTAAGTGAGGCAGCAAACAAGAAGAGAGGTTTAAAAAAAAAAAAAAGAAATCACTGCTTTATCGGACATACTGAAAGGCCATTGTTAACACTGAGGCTATGTGATTTGTTTCCAGTCTGCACCCAAAAGTAGGTTTGCATCTATAATGTTTCTACTTAACATTAGGATATACACCTCTTCTGAGGAGAAGTAGTCGTCCTCTCCGCTCTCCGCACTGGGGTCCCAATGAGGTCAGGAAAGATAAGGAGTGTTAGAGGTTAGAGCACACCTCTTAGGAAACTGCCTGCCTTAAAGAGTAAATGAGTGAATTATTTGGTTGGGAATGTGCCATAATGTGTTTGTTCTCAAAAAAAATGAGGATGAAAAGGAATGGGACATTGAACAGGGTAACTTCTGAGCTGTGAAAATCCTCAGCTGAAATCCAGTTAACTTCATGCAGTGCTGGTCCCATAGACAGAGCCACTACAGAGGGTGCCAGCAATTTTCTGTTAAAATAAGTAAAATAAGAGCTCCTACTTCATTTTCACAAGTATTATTCCTTCTCTCCATGACTCCTGTCTGCCCAAAACCATAAGCAAATGGGCATTTAGATAGTTTTAATACAGTCATATTTTATGACCACCAGCTTATTGCCAGGTAACTTGAAACTCTTTATTTATTTATAATAATTATGAATATATTTATGTATCTATAAAACATGTGGTTTGTGTTTTGAAATTTCAGAGGGGATGTTTGCAGAAAGCTTTCTCCAACTTGAACCTAATTGTTACTGAAGTCATTGAATTTTTTCTTTTGAAAAATAAGCTTTTGGGTAAACCTCAGAAATAGCAATATGGGCTTCTCCATTTCAAAATATCAATTAAAACCAGGCAGGAATTCTCATTTTTAAATATAGCTGCCCTCTAACCTAATTACACGTCCACCAGTAACCATTAGCATAATCTAACCAAATTTCCCATAGCAGTCACATTCTTCCATCATCCCTTGCTATCTTTTGAGCATGGTTATCGTGTGCTCACTTTCCTGTCACTTCGCCAAGCCCTAGTTAACTCTCAACTGATATATGTCAGTCCAGCCCCTTAATCGTTTAACTTCACTTGTCTGTCCCTCCTTTTCTATTATTTATACTTTCTTGTGTCTCTGGTATGCCTTCATCGTGCCTCCAGGGATGTTGTCTGCCTTACTGCTTGACGTAAGGCCTGAACCTACACATCCAGAAGTGCGCTGTCCCCTTTTGGTGCGTATCACACTGTCAGTGTCTGTCTGATGCCCGTTTCCCTTGAGCTGCTTCTGCAGGGACAGGCGAGCGCTCCAGGACCACCAGTTCAACTTACAGAAAGGATCTGCGCAGATTTTTAGCTAGTCTTTATCCCCCTACCTTAGGTTTTGCTGGGTAGGAATATAGATTTCAGAAAACAACTAACTTCTTGTTCTGGTCCGTTACCTTGATTTTTTTGAAAATAAGCTTCTTCAAAGTTTTCCTCCAATTATAATTGAATTTAAGCCATACATTTCAGGTCTGGAATCTGTGTTGAACATTTCAGAAGTCAGTGGCTTTGCAGTTCAGCTATCAGTTTTTAGGACAAATAGATTCAGGTTTGGAAACTCATCAAGTCACACAATATGCAAAACCCATGAGGCTAAATCCATAGCTGTAACAGCATTTCTTTTCCAAGGGTTTCTGCAAAGTTCTATATATTTGCACACTGTAACTCAAGGCCTGCAATGTAGACAGTATTTTTCAGTATTTAGAATTTATTTTTTAAACTAAGTGGTGACTCTTGAAGCTCCCGTTAAGAAAAACAGAAAACCTAAAGCTGTGTTAATTCTGCGGTTCATATCTGAACCCCTGAAAATAGCTCAAACAAATGCCAGTACCAATCTTTAGGGTAATACTTACCCCTATTCAGAGTGATGTTTGTAGTTCAGAACATACTCATTTCCGCTTTGCTGATTTTTTAGGCAGAGCGCATATAAAATGCATTGACAAGATCCATTTTTGTTAACAAGATTCATCCAGGTACCTCCCCTCCTGACATTTAGAAAACATTCTTTTTCTTAATCCATTTCATCATAAGGGTGGAAAATCACCAGTTTCAATAAAAGTCTCTGAAATTTAGTATCTTTGGGATTAACTCATGTTAGTCAGTTGTAGAGATTTACTGGGTAATTCAAGACAGCCTTCATCTAATATACGCTTCGCAGTGAGTAATAAGAGAAATTAGCATCGAAGATAAACTGTCCCTTGTTGAAATTTCAGGGAGAGCTAATGTTTCCTGAGTTGACAGAACAAAACAGACAAACAAGAAAAGTTTTACGTCAAAGCTGTTGTCTGAATGAAACTCGCATAGGCTGGAGAACGAACATGTAAGCCATGAAGTGTCTCAAAGGCTCTTCAGAAAACACAGGAATAATCACTTAAATACGAGGTCTTTGATATTATCCCTTTTGCTTTTCTATCATCCTTGGCCCTCCGGGATCCTTGCTCAACTGGATATTTATGCAAGTAGGTAGGGGTCTTTCTGAATTAAGGCCTAAATCTCTAACGATATAAACATCTCTCAATGCACCGTTACAGATCAGCTACTTTTTGGCAAATCTGGCTAGCTTGCACTGTAACGCTTCACGTTAAGTCCCTTACAGGGAATAAAACGCCGGTTATCAAAATAGTGGCTAAGCAGGGCTGCTTCCAGTTCTGTGCTCCTCTCATGCCCTCCTGTGTACACATGCAGTAGGCCAAAGCAAAGTGCTGGAGAGCGGACATTTCTGCAAGGGGATGAAGTAAAGCAAAGAGAAGGCTACGGTCCGCTATGCTGACAGAGTTTTAAGCCGAATATAAGCAGGTTTCTTAGAGCCTTTACATCCTAGGGCCAGTCAACAGCTCCACACCGTGATAATAAGTGATTTGAGATACTCTGTAAGTGAGGTAACGTTATTAATTTCCCTAAGAACAGAGCGAGAGAAGCGTTATGTATTCCGTTTTCTGCTTGATGCCCGGGTAGTTTAAAGGTAATGTTACAGTCTTCCCCTGCGTACTTTCGATGATACCTATGAGACTGCCTTTCTAGCATGTTCAGGCTACTGGGAAACAGACAGAAATACTAAAACTCTTTTCTTTTTGGTTACAATGAAATAAATTATTATATTTTCCATTAGCTTATAAAAGGATACATTTACCCAAATACAGTAAGGCATTAAGTTCTGACGAAATCATAAAAACAACTTTCATCTTGCTTTTATCTTGCAATATTACATTTTGTGGTGCTGCGTCTATTTTCTGCAGATACTACATTCAACACAACAGCTTTATCTTTCAGCCTGTCCTGCAAACTGTATGCCAGAACCAAAGTCTCACCAGTGTGGGACTACAGGAGGAATTACTTTGTCCATCTAAATTAACATTGTTCATCCTGCAGTTCTGCTTATTGAAACACAAGTGCTTTCAAAAACCTGTAAGCAGTGAGGTTACTGTTATAATTTATCAGGCTTATTGTCTGCATATAATAATTTTCTAGCTTTCATGCTGTAAAATAGCTGCTGATGCCTGCACAGAGCTGAGCACATGCCATATTATGGTCTGAGTCTGACTGATGCAGAGCATCCATAATCTTGACTTGTTAGTGCTTAGCAATTTTCAGAGTATTTAAGCAGCATGTGAAAATAGGAAATTCTGAGCCTAAAAGGTAAACCCAGTACCCTGTTCTAAAGAGCACATGTTGAGAGTCTCATCTCTGTGTGAAGAGGAAAAAACAGGATTACACAGAAGTACTGGGCGTCCATATTAGAAAGCTCAGTAGCTCCTTGCCTTTCGATCAAGTGTTTCAGGGTAGACTGCAAATGTTTATACAGATAGTGCACTGCGGTTTTGATTTTATGCTTTATTGCACATTTTTATGTCCCCATGAGTTGAACTAGACTAGCAATAAAAAGCGTGAGTCAAAGTCCACTTTTGAGCTTGTGCCTACAAGCCAGTTCTGACGGGGGCTTTTCGTTGAACCTATCTAGAAAACTAGATAGATTTTTATTTCTCATGTGATGCACAGTTGTTTAGTATGTTTTATAAGGGAGAGAACACTGCTTGCTCATTATATAGGTATCAGGCACCATAAGCCATAGCCTAGTACATTTTTCACTGAATACGTATTAGTACAAAATCCTCTGTATAACTCTGCTCTAAAATACTAATTTTACTTTGCTGTTAAATATTGAAATATTAAATATTGAAACAAATTTAAAAGTTCAGTTAGGCATCAGTACAGCCTATAGGCTACTTTGTCATTTTTCCTGATGTGGAGTTGCTTCTTCGGATTTTTCACAAAAGACGAAGTTAAAAGTGAGAGCAACTTTCACGGAGGGAGTTTCCAGAACAAAATGTTCAGATGACACATCCCGTAATTCATCACCCGCAAGCCAAGATAGCCCCCAAGAAAAACAACAGTGCCATAACCTGTGCCAGGGCAGAGCGTGAGGGGCCGGCATCCTGGGGCGCTCGGTCTGAC
Organism: Calonectris borealis; assembly: GCF_964195595.1. Classification (NCBI taxonomy): domain Eukaryota; kingdom Metazoa; phylum Chordata; class Aves; order Procellariiformes; family Procellariidae; genus Calonectris; species Calonectris borealis. Next base: position 128,606,318 of record NC_134313.1, read on the forward strand.
GGTGCTGGAGCTTTCCCCTGTGCCCCATTACAAAATCTGTGTGCTCTGCTATCCCGCTCTGCACCCTCGCTTGCTCCCCGCTGCATCCCAGGACCGGGACAGGCTCCCACCCGGCCCTGGGGTCTGCCAGCAGCCCTCCCCTCCTCTCGGCACAAGGCTCCTCTCCCTGGAGGCAAGCCAGAAACGGCGAGCGTTGTGTAAGAGTGTTGTATAAGGATGCCGGGGATGAGCCAGAGATATTGGGTGTTGCAGATAGGGTTACAGGAGGGACTTGTGCAGATGAGCCAGGTTGCCCTGTGGCCCTCCCTCTAGCCTTTAAAAGGGCATGTCAAGGGATGGTTGGTGAAGGGCAAGGAGCTGGGTGGCTTGTCAGTGCTTCTGAAAGGTGGAAAATCCCTTTTCCGACCCATTCCTGCCTTGAGAAGAGCCAGGAGGCAGCAGTGCTGGAGCCCCATGCTACCTGGAGCAGCCACTTGCCGAGTGGGAAGGGAAGCCTGAAGCTTACTGGGAAGCATGCGGTTCATGATGCAGACAGGCACCAGGATTCAAACCACAAAATTACCGTGCCCCTGGCCTAGGGAACGCTGGCAGCCACCATCTAAACCTGAAGCAACAGAGTAAGGTCAAAAGCACCTTCATCCCCAGAGCAGCGCAACCCTTTCATATACCCGTTAGTTAATTAAAAATGTGAAGGAGGAGGCACTTGGTGAGAGTGGGAGAACGCTTAACCATATTGATTAATGTTAATTGGTTAATTGCCTTTCATTATGGGAAAAAAAAGTAAGTGCAGTAATTGGCAATATGGCTTGATAGTGTTTCTAGATTGGAGACCAAAGCCTGAGAATTAATTCTAAATACCACCTCTTCAGGCCAGAGAAGATGAAGATCTCAAAGACGTCTTTTTTTATTTGGGGCAAAATAGGAATATTCTTTTCCTGGTGCAGGGCTGTAGATCTGAAACACAACTCAGAATCAGAATGGCATGAGCATTTTGCTACTTACTTTTATTTGAGGTATCCAGTATAAATGTGAGGACTACCTTTTTAAAAAAAAAAAAAGGAAAAGTAGGGTTGAACTCGAGTGATGGAGAAAGAGCACACTGCCGGGTCTGCTGCCTTGGCTCTCCGGCGGGGAGATCATGCGGGATGTGAGATAGCAACCTCTGAAGTCTGTGCTGCGTGCCCAGGGCTTGTGACTCAGAGCCATGAGACCTCTGCTAGATCTTTGTGGGCAAATGAGCGCTCGAGACACAAAAGATAATCTAATGAAGCCTGCTCCCTGTGATGTTAGCAAAACTTAAACATAAAAATTGTGTCACTTTTGGCAAGGAAGAAACTTATTCTGCAATGTCCGTGAAGACTCCCAGACATTACTGGGCTGATGTGGTGGAGCCTCGCCTGTGACTCATCCGCATCCTTCCTTCCATTTGTGCTCGTTCACGTACTTTTTAGTTGTGGACTCTGAAAAAGAATCTGATTTCCTCCAGCATCTTCCATATCAATGCCTTGAAGAGGAATTTGCTATAATTAATGTAGACACCACTTACTCTTCTTGCTCACGTAAACTAGCAACCGTGCTGGGCCTTCAGAAGACAGTCAAGTTTTGGGGTGCCAGATGGTTAAATAGCTCTGTACTTTCACAATGTTTCCATCCATGTGCCACAAAGTGCAGAATAAAAGCATCCTTTTGAAAATATTTCCAATACATTTGGAAAGATTATTAAAATCACCATCAGGTACAAAGCAGGTATTACAACGGGGTCAATTACTATGTTTCTTTTGGCAGTTGCTAAATCGACCTAGTGGAGATGCTAGATGGGCGAGATGCTGTACGTTCACACAGCAACACCAAGACCTGCTCCAATAAACTTATTTTCTAGGCAGTTAGGACAAGAAAAAGAGGATGCATACTCTCCATTTTAAACTGTGGGACACAGGAAGACTGTGCCAAAGCCAGATACGCTAGTATAATGCTTTAAACAAAAGACTATCTTTTCCTACAGTCATTTCATAATTAGTTTTTTTACACAAGTGACAGCTGCTTCATGCCAAGTCCTGGTCTCATCAGGGAAAATGGCAAAACTCCCAGGATAGCTAGAATTTTTCTCTTTATACAGAATGCATTGAAGAACTTTGTATTTCTCCTTTTTTCCCCTCCTTTTTAATAGATTGGTGCAAAAACAATAATTTTAGGATTAGTTACTAATTATTTACAGGAGAGGCAGAATTTTTATTTAAAACACTCAATTGTTTACTTCAAGAGCACTTGTGTGTCACTGAGTCACCAAACCACAATTAAATTCTGGGAAATGGCTTATTGTTGAGGTTCACGGGGTCCCATGACATGGTGGGATGGGTCAGAGTCTGATTTTAATTGGAGGCCTGATCTAAATTTGTATCCTCTTTAATCTTTTGATTGACAGACTCTGAAGGATTTTGAAGTTCTACAAGATGTCAGTAGCAAAAGAAAGATCTTGTATCGTCGCCTCTGGTTGTGTTGTTTGTACATGGCAAATATCAAGCAGAGTATTTGCTTTTCCCTTAAGAGTTTAAGGAGATCCTGTCTTTTCTGAGAAGAGCCCAGACGGGAGTCTCGGGTGGTTTGCTTGGAAGAAAAGACAAGGAGACAAAAAAATACATTGTAACATGTATGCTGGAGGATATTTTACCAGTTCCTGCTGTAAAACTTTCAGTATGTTTTCCTTTGCACTTGCTTTATAGATACAGTAAACATTATGGTGGGTTTTTTTCCCTTTTTTCTTGGTTTTTTTTTCGGGGGGGGGAGAGGTGTTTTGGTTTTCTTGACTCATGAAGCAATTCTAAATCTTGGAGTAGCAATTAATTTAGTTTAAAGATTTACCAGATATGCCCGGTTAATGTAATGAGGCATAAAGCGATGAAAAAGATGGGGAATACGTTACAGAGAAGATAATTAATAAGCTGTTAATTCAAAAGGTCGAGATTTGCATGGAAAGAACCGCCCCCCCAGTGCTGCAGTGCAGACGTGGGTCCGGTGTGCAGCGCGGGGAGCCTGCCGCGCCCCACGCGGGGCCGAGCCGCCCCCGGCGCTTTGGGCTCTCCCGCTCCCCTCCGGCCTGCTGCCGCGCGGCCGCCAGGGGGCGCCGCCGCACTGCGCTGCGCTGCGCCGCACCGCACCGCGCGGCGCGGCCGGCCCGGGGGCGGGGGGTGTTTGTGAGAAAAACCGCGCAGCGGCCGCCGGCAGTTTTCGGAGGGCGCGCAGGCCGCGGCTCTTCCCTGCGCCTCACGGGCGGGCAGCCGGCCTTTCCTGGGCGCGGGGGAAGGCGCTGGCTTCCACCCCGAATCGAGTAGCAGGACGCGAAGTAGTGCCTGGGGCGAGGGGCTGGGGCGGGGCGGGATCCGCAAAGCGCGGCGGGGGCGTCCTGCCGCCATCTTGTGGAGCCTTTGAAGGGTGACTGCAAAGCCTCAGGTGTCTTGAGCTTCCGGGAGGGTTTTCAGCCCTCGCCGGTGTAGCGCTGGGGGGGTTGATGAGCTTAGGTGAAACTGCGAGGCTGCGTCCCAGATACATTAATTACACGGTACATGCGATTGCTGCAGTTCACCTGCTTTCTCATTCTAGTGTTGTAGTCTGTGCCAAACAGAGCAGATGCGCTCGATGTCCTTTCGGCCTGCTGTTGGTGGAAGGTATTTATTTCAAGGACAAGAAAGGGAAATGCTCTCCATGTGAGGAGACAGTGGCTGAGAGAAAATACAGACAGGGCTGTGGACAGGCACTGAATGGATGGAGAGAAATAAAAAACAAAAGTCTGTTAACAAAGTAAAGACCAAAGGACAGTTTCTTAACATAAAATGTCAATCAGGACAATCTAAGATACATGAAAGATTACAAGATACATGTTTCCTGATGATCTAGAGAGAGTGACTGTGATCCCAGGCTAGTCTTCCACTGGTATTAGTGGGGTCAGTTGTAGGCCCAGGATTTCTTATTTAAAAATTCTAATGAGATCTTGTCTCTATTCTGGAGTAATGCCTTTAGGATTGTCTCTGCTCGGATTGGATTGTTGATGCTTAAACTAGGGAGCAAGCTGGGATCATCCAACTGTGCACCGTGTTTTGGGCTGGGCTGGCTGAATGAGGGCATGCTGCCTGTGATACCTCTGTTTGAAAAACGTTATGGCTAGTATAAATACAGATACTGCTGAGGAAGATGCTGTGACTGGTATCGGTGATTTTTCTCTCCTGACGCAAAATTAGCTTGCAGGGCTTCAGTCTTTGCTACCAAACAGAAAAGGAGTATAGTTAATACGTCAGTGTGTATATATGGACATATGAATGGGCGAGACAATCTAAATATTAAAACCACGTCTTTAGGATGCCAAATCCAGTTCCTCACAGCTGCAGTTATCTCCTTAATAAATAGAAGATGCCATTGTTCAAAGCTTAAGTAATAAGTACGTATAAATTAGTTTTCTACCAAATGAGTAAAATTACTACTTACATCTCCAAACTTTGTAAAAGTTGATAGACTTCTAAGTTTCAAAAGACTGAATAAGAATCGGTGTAACTGCAGACAAAGAATTTCTAATTCCTTTGAATCTTCTATTATTACTGAACCTGAGAGTAATGGGCCTATATCATTAGAAACTCTAAAGTAAAAAAACAATTAGCTCCTAAAGTTACATATTAGACCTAAGGAAACTTCTGCAAAAAATTAAGGGAGAGTGTTCCATGAAGTGGGCAGAAGCATTTTTGTTTTCTGCATCAGTAGCCGCCAGCTTTTTGACCTTGCTTCCAAATCCCTGTTACCCACAGCTCCTCCAGTCCACCAGGTTTTGGATCTGACTTGCATTCATCGCCTCATGCAGTTCAGCAAGGTGCATTGAATTTAATGTGTTAAGCCATCAAACATGGGCTGTGGTATTCAAGATCCAAAATGTTCCATCCTGTTTAAATGTTAATGGTATTCTGCAGATTTGCATTTATGGATGTATTACATGGGGTTTTTTCCTTTTTTTGGCAGGTGACATTGGTGACGGAAGAAGAACGAGAATGATTACATATCCATAACTCCCAGCAGTATGTCAGGTAATCATATTTCATAAGAGCATCTATGCAATATTTCTTGATTTGCTGGAGTGATTATTGTTAAATGTTTACTGCAAAATACTGCTTTAACAAGTTCTGAATGCATTGGTGCTGGGAATTGAAATCTTTCCTCTACCCAGGGCTTAGAGATGTGGGGCACATAGTAATCTTCCCCAACATTTTTCCACTGCAACTGTCATCCTACTTGGTTTTCCTTCAGAAACAAAGTTGTGTTTTGTTCTAAATGCATGTTTCAACTTCAACATTTCTGCTGAAACTGCCAGTATAGTGATAGCTTCTGCTGAGTATGTTGGCCTAAGTTATTTTGTAACATGGACATATCCCCTGAGGTTCAAAGTGAGACAGTCAAATTCATTTTACATAGATTACCAAGTACTCTTCAGATAATAATTGACTAGGTCTGCGGGTGGGCTGAAGATCCAGAGTTGAAATGACTGTTAACCATTTTAAGTCCGCTTAGCCATCTTATCCCTGCCAGTTGCAAAGCATTTGAAGGCTATACGTAAACTAGCTATGTCAAAAAAACCATATATTCTAATCCCAGAACAGGGTGTCTAAAAAGATGTACTTATTACGTGGAGATTATATAGAAAGCCAGAGAATTTCAGACTTCCAGAATTTGTTTTAGTATTCATCAAAGTGCACAAGAAAAGAAAATGTTCTGCTGATACTGCTTGTCAATGCATATTTTAAGAGCCAAATGCCATAAATGGGACCTTTTAAAAGCCTGTTTGTAAAATGCAGCATGTGCTACATAAGGAAAATCATAACAAACAAGACTGAATTCCTGGTGTTATGCTCACGGGACAGTTTATTTTGACTGACTGGGCAGATCAAATATCCTTTCCCCTAGAAGGCTCCCATCCTTTTGTATTGGCCAGAAAGGGGTAATGGCTCCATTCACCAGCAAAGCTGGTCTTTTAAATTTAGGGTCCTAGATACGAGGTAGAGAGTAAAATTCATGGGGAGAAACAGAGTATTATTTAAATGCATACTTTCGTAGTAAAATATATTATTTGATAATATGCAAAGATGTGTCATTTGACTTATGTTTTTATGGTTTCTTTGCTGTCCATTGAAGCGAAGGTGAATATAAGATGGAGGCAGAGGGCACCAAGGCTTTTCACAGAATAAAGTGGAATACTTGACCCTTGGTTGGTGTGTCAGGCTCTGGATTAGCATCACTGCCACATGAGGATCAGGAAGGAGTTAGTATCCTTAGGCTATATTGGCAGGGCCCACTAGAGTGTGTTTGCATTCTTCTGCAGGCATTCTAGGCATGATAATTTCATTTAGCAAATACTTGTTTTGGAAGAATTCAAAGCATTGACATGTAACTCAGTCTCTCCAGCTCCCTGTTGTGCTCTCTTCTGTCTCATGTTAAACTGTGTTTTTTGACCTTTTACTACAGGGCTTGATTTTGCTGTGGTTTAGGAGGGAGCAATTAGTAGCTTGTGCTATGTGATGGCAAGAGATGAGGAAGGAAATGCAGTGTACCCACTTTATCCTCACCTTATCTGTTCGGGGTGTAGCTTCCTATGGAGGGGGTTTTTATGGAGAGTTCCCACTAGCATTCTAACCAGACCTGTCTCCCTGGACTTCCTCCTGGAAGGGCAGCTCTGCTAAGCTCAGTGAAACACAAAGCCTAATTGGAAGGACCTACATTTTCTGCATTTCTTATGAAAGAAGTGGGCAGAACAAATATGTGCAAAGAAAATAATCGCCAGGCGAAAAAAAAGGTTCATTGCTGAAGATGACTGTTGGTACAGCTGTAGATGTCCAGCACTTTTCATTATGAGCAGTTTATATTTTCTGTTTCTCGTTATAGGAATGAAATTCCCTACATGAGTGTGAATGTGAAAAGAAGCATGGATGAAATAAAAATCTTTCAAACTCTATAAAAACCGCATAAATACCACCATCCAGAGCCAGACAGGACTCCTTCCCTAATGAATGAAAATGAAAGCTTAGATTCTGTTACTGAGTCACTGGAATATGAGACCAGAATCTAATCCAAAACCAAACCAGTTGCCTGAAATAATAGGCTGTATTATTCTGATTTTTTGATAGATAATTTCTCTGCCCATATGTTACATTTTTACTGCAATAAGAATTTTCCTCTTGTAGGCACTGCCCAAAAGCTTCCAATTTCTAGTGCAATCTAGAGCAGTTTTTCTGACAGAAGATTGTAGAATTTGGCCTTTGCAACATTTTGCCGTTGTTATAAGAAGAATATTTTGAATTTTTTTAACATCTCAGCTTTAAAAACACGTACTGGTGTGATTATTTTATGGCACACATCTGCAATTGTATGTGCTTATAGCTTTTAATAAAGGGAGAGTTCAAGTTTTCCAAAATTATTTTGGGAACTTCAAAGTTATGGGTAACATGGAAGGACTTCAGAAGTGTAGAAGCTTAAAACTTAAAAGTGAATAAAATGAAAAATAAAAAGCAAAATGAATGCACCAGGTACAATTTTTGCATGCAAAAAGATAAACTGAAAGGCAAATGTTGAGTTAATGAAGTCCAAACTATTCTTCCTTTTTCTTAGAATGCAGTCAAAACAGAGTTCACAGAGCAATACAGATGGAGTTAATGAACACCTAATATTGGGTACTTGATGACATTTGAAGCTGACAAGTGAAAAGCTGGACCTACAGGTTTTGTAAATGCTGTATTTGTCAGTATACTTCTGCAACTATGCCGGTTCTAAGTGTCAAAACTTGCCTAACCAGTTTTATGTACACATACTCAGATGATGACCAAACATTGAGATAAAGAGATGCTTCTGGAGAGGGAGAGCTGGACATAATACGTCTTGCAGTTGAGTACTAAGTCTGACACAGACTCATTCTGTTCTCATAAACTGAAGCTTGGTACATCCCTAAAATAAATAGTTTTCAGGTGAGTGACCACACACAAAGCAAATCTGAAAGTTTAGCTTTCCTGTTTTGAAACCTGATTTTTTTAAATGATCGTTGTCGTTTATGATTAATGCTGCAGCAGATCGGATGCTTTTAAAGAACATCAAAAATGCGTTCAGGGACTGTAAGTAAAATACGTTTGGGGTTTTTTTTAAATAAAAATAAGTGGAAAAAGACTGCTTGGATGCTCCTCCCATAGTTCAGCAGCAGCTTTACAGATGGCACCAGCAATTACTGTCCATAGAGTAATACCTGGGAAAAAAAAAGAAGCATTTTAAAAATTAGTACTATCTATCTTAGCAATAACTAAAAGATTTTCTACCATACATTTACACAAAAGAATAGGAAAATTAAAAAGTTGGAAAGTATTATTTTTTCATTGAGAAGATAGTACTTTCAAAAAAATAAAGATGTAACATAGTTCATTAAAAAATTCTTACTGTTTAAGTACTGTAGTGAAGCTTCTGGCTTTAGCATCACTATTCACTGGCAGCGAATCATTATTCACTGGCAATAATCTATCACTGCAGGCTTCCTTCTGTACATTTTCTCCCAAAATGCAGGACAAACCCTGAGACAGATCTTTGTCTTACTTCATTTACTGGAGTAAGAACTGAAGAAGAAATTCAAGAATGCGTTCTAAAAACCAGAAAATAGTATTTGTAGAATACAGTAAATCTCATTAATTTCACCTTCATGGCAGATGAAGATTGAATGTAAAGAATGTGATAGCGGCGTCAGTGAAGTCTGCAGCAGCTCTTTCACTGACTTCAGAAAGGCCAGGATTTTACTCTGCTTTTACTTGGAGTTTCATAATCGACTCAGACATTGTGCTTCTACCCTCAGATATTCACAATGTTCTATTTGGTAATGACTGTAAAGTTAGATCAAGATAGGAATTATAATAAAATTAAGTGCTTACATTAGGGAATATAATTTAAATGTCATAAATGCATATTTTCAGTGAGTAGAATTTAATATGCAGCATTTCTTGTAACAGGTCACTCATTTGGAGAAGAAAATTAATCCGCTTTTGTGCAACAAATCCATTTGAAAACCAGTGTCTCCAAGGGTGTTGTATGTAATTTCCAAGAACTGGGAAAAGTAATAGGATAGGAAAAGTACCATCTTTTCGTCAGGAGTCTTTTCACTGTAATGCTTATTACCCTGTAAACTTGCCATTAATTCAGATGGATAATAGTTTCTTGTGTAGCATCAGTTGAGAAATTATTTCTCCTGAATTTCTATAATGATTTTCCTAGGATAATTTAATTTGACATACATCACTGTCTGACACTTTTTGTCTGCCAGACCATGATAAAATCCCACTAACTCAAGTGTATCTTTTTTTTTTTTAAGTAATGGACTTTTTAGGAGGACAGTAAATACTTTAATATAAGGTTTTGTTACGCCAGGATTCAGCAGCTTTGTAATGAGCTTTTGGGGATTTTCAAAAGGTTAACAAGATTTATATTGTGGGATGTTTTTGCATGAAGATATGAATCACTCCATGATGGCTCTTATTACTTAGAAGCGTATTTTTGAATATGCAGTTAAAAATATCACACTTGGTAAGTTCTAGGTTACAGACATTCTGGTTTAATTTTAACTTTTTTGTTTTAAACTTTAATGTTTTTAAAAGTGCTTTCAAAAAGTGCTATATAAATACAAAAGTTTCAAAAGGCAAGTAGTTTGTATAACGTTTTGTGATGTTTCAATTTTTTATGCAATTTTTTAATAATGTGTTGGGGTTTTCTTTCTCATCATGGGGCGAAAAAAGGCTCTCTAAAGAGTTTCTTTAGGCGAAACATAAAGATCTTATGTCTATGTGTTTCTAAAGGTGTTTAAGTTTGGTATTTACAACTCATGGATACCTGCTGTATTTTTCAGATAAGATACACGTTTTTCAAAGAATTTGGATCTGGTTAGATTTCACAAAGAACAGAGAAAACAAACACGTATTTTTTTAGCTTTGCAACATCTGCTAGCCATTTTCTTAAGTATTTTTCATTATGTTAGTGCTGATATTTTTTTCCTTTTCTTTTTTTTTTTCAATAATGCATCAGTATACTTAGTCCCTTTCTATAGTAATTTTATTTAAACCAGAGGTGCTTCTTTTTGTTAACTCGTCTTTCTGATACTTACTTCTGATGGGAGCAGACTTTTGTGTTTGAAATTTTGAATATCATTCTTAGACTGTGTAACACTGTGTTTCACTGCTGCCATCAGTTAGAAGGAGTGCATAGTGTTGTCAATATAAAACATACGTGTTAATTTCGCAGGCAAAACCCTTTTAAAATAGTTAGAAAAACCAAAACGTCCTTGTGTTTTTTCTAAGTCTTCTCCACTGGCCTATAAAATAAAACACTTTCCTTTGCTGTGCTTGCCACAGGAGTTGCAGTCTGCCATTTTATGGTCTTCCTAAGCCTGGCCACAGACTGCTGTTCAGTTCTTCTGATGACTGTACATCAGAGCAATGAACTTGCACTACTTGTCCTTGATATGCAGTCCTATATGTAAAGAGGACTGTAATTTTTTTGTGCCACAGGTAAAGCTGTCGATGAACTATAGAAAGCTACTATCCAATCAGGCATTTTCCAGTTATTTCCATATAAACAAAATACCTTTTACATTCCCTAAATGTAATGCATTTCTGATGATATTCTTTGAAAGCATCAGATTTGCTACAGCGCTTATCATAAAAGAAGACAAATGTTTAAGGAAATGTTTAAAAGTTGCAAAACATGAAGGCCAGACTTTCAGATCTGCTTTGTTATGTATGTGATAACATGTCTGAAAAGTGTTTAGACCTGTACCAAGCTTCAGTTTATTTCAAGTTTTAAAGAATTCTCTCCTCACATCCCAGTTTGTCTTTCATTCTGAAGAAGCCTTTGACTGCATTATTTGGGCAAACTTTGTTTATTTATTCTTTTTTGTCTTTCACAAATTATATATTCGTCAAGACTGCTAGTTTTAGTATCTCTTTTTTTTACCTGGCCATTGCTCAAACCTCAGTCCTTGAACAGGAGGTGTTATTTCAAGATACAGGGTATCTCTTTAAGCAATTTTCGAACTAAAATAGCTTGAACTGTTTCACCATCTTGAAAAAACAAAGAGCTTCGATTATGTGTACATATCCCCAGGATCTCGTGTTAGTAAACAGTGGCCAAATACACTGTCCACTTCTCAGGAGGGTTGGAAGGTCTAATGTGGGATTGATGAAAGACCACGTGAACTGATTTGAAAGCTCATGGCGAAAGCAGTACTCAGGATTTTACAAAACAGTGGTAGTGATTTGAAGTGATTTGTGGAAGTGATTTGAGTGATCTCCCAAATGGTTTCACTGTAACTTAAATGTTTTTAAAGATTATTTTATGGTATTTTGAGCCATAACCTGGAAATGGTGTTTTGGCTTCTCACTTTTATTTTAGTAGGTTCCCAGGCATTAAAAGAATTACCTAACACAACATGAAGAGAGTAAAAATCCATTAACATTCCCATATTCACACAAGCAGTAGTCTGCAAAATGAGTCCTGGAGAGGTGGATCACTGTCTATTGGGCATCAAATTAATCTTGGTTTAAAACAAACAGAGGGAGGTGGTTCTGCACATTAAAGAGAGGCAGATACTGGAACTCCTGGCCAAAGGGTGTTGTGAATGCAAGAAGTGTACGCAAGAGGAGACTGGGCTGCACTTCAAAGAGAGATCCCTTGGGTATTACTACAGTTTAGATGATAGGCTACAGGGGCTCAGGCAATCCCTTGGGCTGACAAGTAGCTGGGGATTGAGAGACTTGGTGGGAACGCTCATATATGCTTGCTTTGTTCTTCTCTTCCCCTGGTATTCACTTACGGCTCCTGTTGGAGAACAGTAACCAGGCAAGCCCTGTGGTTTGCTCAGGTATACCTTGTTCTCAGAACAGCTCCCTCCCATGTGTTGTACAGAAGTATGAGAGGGTCAAATGCGTTTGGCGTCTATGTGACTGTATTGGTTAATGGCACCTTTCTAGTTCCATTGTGTATCCCGGCATCTTACTGCTTTTTCCCATATAGCTTTGGTCATTCGTTTCTTGCAGTATTTTTATTGTATCTGTAGCTGTCACAAGATTCCATATTCGGGTACGCAACTCCTGTTCATTTCTCTAAGGAGAAGGTTTCAGATAGCTCTTCACCTACCAAAATCTTGAACCATTTGCTTCTCTGTGCTCAGAACCTGCCTCTGGTTAACTTACAGATGAGTTGTCATGTTATTCTGGATATTCTTTTCCTCTGATTAATTTTTTCTTATGTGTAGAAATTTGAGCATAATGCCAAGCCCAGGTTCTTGATGAGATAAGTATATGTCTAGTATTACCTTAATAGTTGATAGAAATTCAATGTGTTTTTAAAAAGCGATTATCCTGGTTCACACTGAGGAGCTCATTAAGATATCCGTCAGCAAGAACAAGGATAAAGCTATTAACGCTGTGTATTGCAAGTTTCTTAATGTTACTTTTTCCTACACATTAAAAACTCTTTACAAAGTTTATTGTAATATCTGCACGCTCTTCTTTCACGATGATGTAATCTTTGTACAAAAGATTGTTTGAAAATATTGAAATTTGATTTATATTGAAAGCCATATTCTAAAATGTAATATTTAAATATTTTATAATATTGCCACTGTTAAAGCCAGTAACAGCACAACAGTCCTGGATTAAATAATTCTGGCTCTATTCACTTCCACAAGCATACACATACATGCATGTTTTTGAAATGCTGCAAACCACCTAGTGGTTTCAGTAGGCATAACTAGTTTCAACTGCTTTCAAAGGAGTCCCTTTCTCTCAGTGTACAGTTTTTTCTTATAGTCACTGTCATTTTTACATTTTAAAACTTAGGAAAGAGATCACATGTTCTCAAAGGTTTTATTTAGCACATTATATGAAGGCAGGGTTTGCATATTTATAAAGAAGAATCTGGCTAGTCTGTTTTAGCTGTGCTCCATCCTTCTGCTTATTCAAGGATCACACAAACTTTAAAAGCTGAGAAACTCCATTGTGAAGTGTTTTCCTGTTTGATAAGGAAGAGTAAGAAGAAAATGCTATGGTGTTATTTGGGAGAAAAGGGAAGGAAGGGAAAAGAAAAAGGAGAGGGGAAGAGGAGAGGAGAAGCAAAATAAAGGAAAGAAAATAAAATGCTGTGAACTGACTGCGACATTAATGAGAAGAAATGAAACCTTAGCCTTGTCTGGCACAGATAGTTTTATCATTCCCAGCACAAACACACATGAAAACTTTACATGCTTTTACTTATAGTTATTTTGTGTGCTTTAAAATGCCTGTACAAAACATGAATCGGGTTTTAATTTTGCTGGGGAAATGTCCTTTAATGGTAGCTTGCTTGCTTTTTTTTCTTAAGTCATTAAGTAAAAATCATCTAGTGTTGGTGGACTGGGTCCATACAAAGGTAGGCTGCCTGATCAACCTACTATGCACCCCTCAGTCCTAATCCTGATTACATTTGCCTTAGTTGATCTCTCTGAAGCCAACCCACTTCAATGTCCTTAGATGCTTGCATACTTCAGTGTTGAAAAAAAAAAACCCAGTAAAGTGCTGTTGCCCTTGCTGCTCTGTAAACTTCAAATATGAGAAGCGGCAAAACTTTATGCAAGAATCGTTTTGTAAATGTTTTGTTTTGCAATCAAGTAAGTTAATGACAATTCAGAGACTGCTAATACATTCACCTACTGCTACTGTTTTGATCAGCTACAAGTTGAAAATCTTACAGCCTGTGGGCAGTTTTGGACTGTAAAATAATTTTTTGTTATGAGAGCAAGTGTCTTTGTAACTGTAAAAATAGCAATCCTCTGACATCCCAAAACTGTTGATTTACCTTTTGCCTCAAAACTAAGCGATAGCCTGTTGCTGAGGGTGAAAAAGAAATGTTTGCACTCCCAGAAAAAGTGTGAGCAATGTAGTCTCTGAGGAGCAGGGATTGATTGCCTGTGTGGTCACACAGCAGCTTTCATCACCAATGGATCTAGCTGTCAGCTGGAGCTACTGCAGTATAAAGCAGTAATAGTAATAACGGTAATACAAATGCCAGCCTTGGGTGTAACAGGGCAGATCCCAAGCTAGGAAAAATGGGTGTAGCTCTCAGGGCACCGCAGGGAGCATTTAATGTGGTGCCTCTAGGGTTATTGTGGTGAGCACAGGGAACAGGCAGTCTTTTCAGTGTGCTTTTTGGTCCTATGCAGTGCACCCTGAGTTTTTGTCAGGGTCAAAGTTCAGAATACGTACACAGCTCATTCCAACAAGAAACGCTGTCCTCCTGGCTGGCTGGCTATCACCTCCCATCTTCCTGGAAGAAATAAGTTATGACTCCCTTCTCTTGAGATGTACTAAAGAAGAGAGAGGCTTTTTGTATCTCTTCCTTTACCACTGTTACTAGTAGAGAACTAGGGAAAAAAGCATATAACTGAGATGAAAACAAATGAATTGTTCCATTGTTTTTATAATCCTTTATATACTGACATTCGGATAACACTGCATATCTGAGAACAGGCCAACCTTTATAATTACCCATTAGGAGTCTTTGTCTTGGCCTGTAATAAGCAATTTCTGAGGGATTCTCCTTGCCTGTGCTTTTAGTTTAGCTCAGTGGGCACTTCATCTACTCAAACTTTTCTGCTTCTATAAAACAAACTTACCTTTAAAGACACTTTGATGGGAACTTGAGAAAGTCTTTTGCACTGTTGACTGCTCAGATGCCAGTTATTGCTATGATGTACTGCTTTTATATCTCTGAAATTACTTGATGATTCCTTTACTTATGTTGACAAGAAGAGCTCTAGGCCCTTCTTATCAGTCCCTCTTTACCCCGAAGTAGGGCCTGTGGTTTTAGTCATGGTTCATCCCAGTAGGCTGTACTGCTTTCTGCCTTGATTATAGCCATTTTAACAGTAGCTAGAGGGAGAGAGGGATGCTTCTCTTACAATTAGGGAGCTCAGGCAAAATTACATTATCATCCTTTATCAAGGGTTTTGTTTTGACAAAACCAAGAGCAGATACAGGAGATTTAAACTGCATTCTCTGTTGCAATTGAAAAAAAAAGAAAAAAGCTTTTGAGAAATTCAGGCAAGATATGTTAAAACAAAAGGTGTAGAATAAATAATGCAGTCCTGTAGTGAAACTGTAATTTAACATTTTAATAAGCTGAATGGTAATTTAGGACATACATATCTGGTGCACCACAGTATAGGAAGTATAAGAAAAGGAGGCAAAATACGAGACCCCTCAGTAGTAGCTGCTTACAACTTAATCCTCATCTAGCAAAATTTGAATGTAAAATGTACCTGGTCACTGAAGGGAATTTGTGAAATAAAGTGGAAGCTTGTAAAATTAAATAAACCGTAGCTAGCATAGGAGTCAAAATAGTGAGACAAATTTCAGAGGGAACTAAAAAGGAAAAGAGAGGATAAATCTGCTTGATGTTGAGTTAGCCTGTGTAAACTCTGCCTGGGCAAATTCCAGATGATGGAAGCTATAATAGAATCAGTTTCTTTTCATAGTTTAAATGTGTCTAGAATCATATTTTAAAATCCCACAGATGCTTTGCAAACACAGAAATTGGAAAATATGTTTTAATTTTATTTTTTAAGTTCAGGAGGGTTTTAGAGTCCCTTGCTAAACTTAAAAACTGTAAGCCTTGTGTGACTTCCTCTCTGAATCCTTGGAGAACAAAAGTTTTACCATTGCGATGAGGGTATATTTTTTTAAATAAAATCAAATGTAAAGCAAACCTGCATAATGTAGGCTAAAAGACAGAAAAGAGGGCCTTTAATATCAAAGGTAAATTTGGGAAAAAGATAGAGAAATTTTTGCCTAACAAGATTGAACAGCCTGGGTTATGAATCACTGATCTCATTTCCAGGACTAATAGCAAGAACCGAGTAACTGAGGATGTCACTGACTTTTTTAAACAAGGTCAAGAATTCTGTGGGGTCAGTGGTCTGCTCAAGATATTAACAAAGCATAGACGTATCTATTTATGAGTGAATTATAGAAATGCCTATATTTTTAATATATATATTGCACATGCCTGACTCTCATTTATATAAAGATGCAATATTATCCATGCAGGGAAATACTAGAACGTGAAGGAAGACAAGGAAGAGGAGAGTAGCCTTGTACTGAAGGGTATGTTACCTGAGGTTACACAAAGGCCGGTGGAAGGGTGGGTTACAGTGCACAATTCCTCTCCGTGGTGCCAAGAAGAGTGAAGTGGCCAAGTTCGGTTCAGATCTTAAAGGGAAGTTCTGTGCAGCTCTCAGAGGGTCTTACCAAGACAATCCAGACTTTCCCTCTGAGCTTAAATTTATTATGATGTCTAGAAGATATAAAAGTGTTCAAATTATAAAAAAAAAAGGTTTATATTCTGTTCTTTTAATTTTTTTTTAAATTGCCTAGTATTTTCTGGGTTACTTTCACTATTCTATATTAAAATCTGATTATCCTCCTACAAGTGATATTCTCTTGCCATATTACCTGCAGTTAGAGTTAGTTTTTAATTCTACTAAGAAAACCAAGTCTGAACTAAGAGCAGATCTTTAAAGCCAGAAGTCAGTAGGTAAGTCCAAATTCTGTAGTTAAGTCACCTGCCCCATTGAAGTCTGTGATGCCAGATAGTTTCTCATACAAATTCATGTTATTGATATCCAGCTGAGATACAGTGAGTAGAAAGAATGGACTTTTAACTTCAAATACCAGGTGAGCTTACACTCCCAGCAGAAAAAAAAGTATGCATTTACGTTTAAATAAAATATTGAGGAAAGCTGTATATACTATCAGGGATTAACACAGGATAACAGTATGTCATACTAACCATAATTAAATCTTCTGAATATGTCCTATATTAGCCATGTTCCACTTAACAGAAGTCTTAAGACAAAACTTTCAGAAACAGCAATAGTATGATAGATCTGGTAACTGAAATCCAAAGTTATTTTTAATCATTTTTATCAGGAAATTACTGACTTAATATGCCCTTATTTACTAATATGTATATGGATTACTTTACTGAGTGAAATGTATGTAAAATGAACTCTTAGGTCCATTAAAATAGCAGAATCTTACTATGATTAAAACCACAGTGGCTATCAGACATCAGCTGTCTGGAATTTGCTATTTTCTATATGCAAGTTAAAAAGCTATTTTGTATTTGAGTTTTGATACATATAATATAACATAAAATAATTTATTTAAATGTGGAATATCATCTCTGATGTGTCATTTCTATAGCATTTAGTTTTGCTACCCAAAAATAGAAAATGGGCTATATTTAGTTTTACAGATTTATCAATTAGTGGTATCTCAGTTTCTTCTATATCAAAGAGTAAATAAATTGCCTAATCATTATGACTAATTAGATCAAATCATGCAGCTTTAGTGTTGTTCATTATCTACACTGGACCCAAATGTCCAACCTCCTGTGATAAAATTAGTGTCTCTGATACTCCACTGTGACCACAAGTAGAGAAAGGCAGTAGGTAGCAAAAGCGGAACTGCTAAGCATGCCCACATAAGAATGTCACACTTAGGTAACAGAGTGTCCCTCAGGTCAGCCTACGATAAGAGCAAAGTCAAACAAGGCTGAATCCTTGATGTTTTGTGTTTTAAGTATCTGAAAATTGTTCACGACCAGCCTCGACCTACAAGACCTCAAATGATCATATGAGCAAGGCAATAAATTAGTGGTAACTTGCCCTGAGGCCCATGTTGTAGTTGTGATGTTGTGAAAGTTACATCTAGTGTTAGCCTGTCCACATAGATCTGCCTATTTGTTCAGGCTTCACAGTCGGGAAAATTTTGTATTTACTTGTACCGAAGGGGAGCTATGGTGGCTGAATGGGCATGGCTGAAAGGCTCTGCGTCGTATCAGTGCGGTCAAGTGGAGATGCACGGGAATACCACGACATCAGGAGAGCTGGGGAACCATTTGCTTTCCAAAACTCCACACCTGAGCAAGATTTTGGCAACACCAACAGTTCGTAGCCCTGCAGTATTTGCCAAACATCCAGGACATGGCCTCCTGTCATGGGACAAACTGATTCACCTTCCTGACAGAAATCAGAAATGGAATGTAGTGGGCATAGCGGAAAACCGTTTGTGTTGGAAAAGACACTCCAAAAATTATGATATCCAGAGGAATGGACAGCAACTTTCGCAATGTCGACATGCTTCAACTTGGACTAGCACAATTTTACAGCCAGGCCATGCAAAAGCAAACTTTCAAGTCATGTCAAGTGCCCAGGAATACCAAAAAGAAGAAAAAAAGTGTAAAGGTAACTAGTGTTATTATGCAGAGCACAGCAAACGCTGTATTAAAAAAAAAAACAACCTAGGTTGTTATATCTTTGTTTATGATCAGGGGTTTGGCCATTGGTAAAAGCATTATTATGTGAGGGGTGTTTTCTTGTTACCAGTTTTTTAAATTTTAATTTATTTTTTTTCTGCAGGGTTAATTGTGGTTTTTAGTATTCCTTTTTATTCAATTTCATAGCTTTGTGAAGAGCCCTGATGATAATGTGATGAGTACTTACTGGGGTTTTATGTGTGATACCTAATATAAAATAATTTCTGTTCCTTTAGTCCTTTAAAAATTCAGTTGTCTCTCTATGGTCTTGATAAGCTGATCAAAAATCTTTTCTGAACCTGGCCTTTTTAAATAAAGCATATCCTTGATACGTTAAAAATGCAAAGGCAAACGAAAGCATTCTTTTACTACTTCCAGGGTGTTCATCTCTCACCTGTGACTATGTTGTTTGCCTTTTCTTATTTCTTGTTATTAACCGTCCCCAAAGCTTCAGTAAGTGCACATATAGAACTCAAATAAATGGAACTTCTTGTTATGAATATTCTTTGCCTCCGTAGTCAGGAGAATTAACCGTTTCCTTTCAGATAGCTTTTTTGTTCACATCAGCGCAGCGTTGAAGGAATTGCTTTTAAGAATCATAGTTGCTTAGGTATTAGCACAAATTTAGTGCTTAAGTTATTTTTTAAACTGGGATAAATAGTTCTTCATTGTTCTTCGCCTAAAAAATAATTACTGCATATTGGGAGGGAGGGACTGCAAGTTGTTTTCTTTTACTTAAGTCTTGCGTCACTTAGGAAGAAAGATTACAGTGTCAGGAAGGATATCGCCTCATGAAAAAGTTAAACTGGTCTAAGTACCTGGTGTCTTTAGATTTAGTTGCTCTTTACCTCAGAATGCCTCTTTGCTAACAGATGTCAGGTGTTGATCGCTTTAACGTCTTACTAAGGGCTGTCAGGAGGCTGCCAAACCCAGACAGTCCCACCCAAGAGCCTGCTCATTATGTTGTGTCAAGCTACATTAGCTAGCTTTCTGCCTGGTTTTATTTTTGAACAAATGGAACTTTTTACCTTAAAGTTTTCATGTGGAGTTGGGGTAGGGAATGACTCAGAAGAGGTACATGTTTTAAGTATTGGCAGTTACTTTCTCAAGAGATAAGCTGTGTAATTAACTGATGTCTGCTAACGGGGTCTTCCAATTATGAGATATGAGGAGACTTAACAAATTGGGTTGTCTGGGTCACAGGTCTCTAATTACCCTTAGCAATATTTGCTCAGAGACCATCTTAAAAGTTGTCAAACACTATTCAAGAATTTTGTTAGCCAGTTTGTTGGCAAACCTCTCAAGGAGCAAATGCTTTCTGACAAGGCTGTGTCCTACCTACATGTGTCATGAACGGTGCAAGGAAATAGTGCAAGAAAAAGCAAGAACGAACCCTGGAAGATTCTTGATCATGAAAGAGCAAGCTCCATTCTCTTTAACGAAATTTATTCACAGTGTCAAATATTTTCAGGGAGAACTGGATTTGTAGTGAATCTGAACATTTAAATATAAACTATGACAGTCATTGTTATCCAAACAGACTAATGAGTCTGAAGTGTTTCAATAAAAGGCACATCACACTGGCATTTTATGAGTCACATACAAATTTAGTGGCATGTCATAACCGAGGTACAGCAGGTTTTGTGAGAGAAGCAGTTTTAGAGAAAGAATCAACTGGCTTAATACATGTTGAGAAAAGAGGTATGCTATTGTGTAAATAAGCTCTTCCTCAGGTTTAAACCAGGGGCAACTAGTTTGAAGCTTGCTGCATATGTTGCAAACCCAAAGAAATTATTTTATGCCAGAAAGCTTTAGCTCTTTTTCCCTCAACTGTATCAGTTGTTATAATAAATATAGTGTAGACAAAATGACAATTTTAATGTCTTTGATTCCACTGAGACATACTCCAGGAACCGTCAAATGCTATTGTAACTTTACAGCACTACAGTTCCATAATTCTACATACTTTATGATTTAGTCACAAGTAGAGTTTTCAAAGTAAGATAAATACTATATAGAGGTCATTTTCTATTCTTGTACGTGCTATGTGTTATTTTGGATTCTGATGCTTGAGGTTTTCTTTCTTAGTTTAATCTGTAATACCACTATCCACGAGGGTTGGAACTGATGTGATAATCTGATATGTAGATTCCTCAAACAATAAGTTTGCATAGTCATATTTTTGAGGCACCATTTTGAGTCTCTGATCATAGCGCATAAAGTGAATGAATAAGGTAGTGCAAATATATACATTAAGGAGAGGTAGTAACTCATCATGTGGGCACAGAGATAGCTGTATCTGACACACGATGTGTGTTGCAAAAGCCACGTTAGTACTTCTGCTCAAAAACTGTTACAGTTTTCAGAATATTGTCTTTGTGATACAAAAAGATAGGGGCTGTCTGGGATAGGTTCCATGTTATGTGACATGAGTCCTGAAGGTGCAGATTTGCCTGCCTCTTGAAGAGCAGTGATCTAATTCTTTTTTCCCCCATAACCTTCATCAGAAGTGGCCGAGAGAATGCAGGCAACGAGAAAATCTGTAAATAGGAAATATAACAGTTATTTTGTAACATGTAAAAATATGTATTATAAAACTAGGAGCTGATAATACAAGTGTACATAACTGTTAAGAGTTTAGAATGGTATGTTTAATTCTTGCAACTACATGTTCAAATGTGCAAAACTTTTTGACCAAATACTGCATTTTTATTCATCTGTATGCATAAAGTGTGAACCCAACCAACGTAAGATCCTTCCATGTGGTCCTTTAGAAGCAGCACTTGGCTCTGACCAGTTTGAATGCTCTGCAATACTTCCCACATACTGACACTGCCGAATCTTTTAGATGTGGCGCATAGGAGCCCTAACTGCGGCATTGAGATAGCTAGGACTCTAGACCAGGGAAGACCACCAGTCAGGAGAATGAGACTCTTGCAGGTAACATGCCGCTTGCACATTCACCCAGGTAGTAGGGGCAGACAACAGGAGTGGAGTGCGCTGAATGACACTTCTTTTTTGTGTCGGGGATCTCGGTTGGTTGGGGTGTTCCGTCGGGAGGATCATCCGCAGGAATACTGTCTTGCCTTAACATTTCTGTAGGTTCATTTTGGTGATTTTTGTAACTGAGTTAAGTCACAAGAGAAGTGCAGCTTAGTGGGGTGCTTGATTGTTCATAATTAAAAGTTTTAGTCAGTTTTTAAAACACGAGTTGATGAAGAGCTGCATGGTCTAGTTCAAGGCAGTCTCTCCTGCAGACACCTCCTTTCAGGCATTCTCGGCCTGGCTTCTGCCCTCCCAGTGTAACATCACTGACTGCACTACGCTTACTTCTGATTTACACCAGGGTGAGTATTTCAAAACTTCTGGGGCATTCAAGCCTCATGTTCAGCAAGTAATTTCTGCCTTTTTTAATACAATGAACTGACACTTCAGACTGTGAAGGGTTTAAACTAAACTTTGGATCCTCTTCTGCCGCAGTATCAAAGTTTCTGTTTTATCACTGCGCTGTTTGCTCACACTGGAGATTTTATTCTGCTAGTGATTAATTTCCATGTGTTCACATAATCAGACACTTGTAAACTAGTAAAATTCCAAGTGCGATACTACATTGCTGAAGGCAATGAAAGCTCAACATGACATGATTTAAAGACTCTAATATTCAAATCAGAATACAAGACAAAAGTTGTTAATATTATTTTCTACTCCACTTTCAGACTTCTGATAAAGGTGACGTCTGACTGTCTTTTATCAGATGATTTAATTCAAAGTGGTACATGAAAGGAACCTACAGGATTGGACCCTAAGAGATTAAAATGAAAATATTTCAGGAATATTTCAGTTTTAATAGGGATGTTAAATCTTTGCAGTGTTTTTTGAACTGATTTGTTTCCAAGGGAACAACAATCTGCAGTGCTATAAACATCTTTAATGTCAGCACATTACAGGTAGGAACCCCCCATTCCCTGGCAGTGTTCATCATTCTTTTTTTTTTTTGTCAGAAAAGGCTCTCATTCATTTTTCTTTTTCTCTCATTCTTCATGGTCTCACGTAATTTAATTTCCTTGCAGTATTACAGTAATTCTGACAAAAGTAGTACATATGACACATTTTTAAGCATTCTTGACATAGCAATAGAAAATAAAAAAAAGTTTGAGGGATTTATTTTGGAACAGAAAGTAAGTCACAGGCTGTGCCACGTCGAGATACCATATCCTCAGGTGCCATCCTGGCTGAGATGGCTCTGTCTATACACGGTCTCAATTCTGTTCAGTTTTTCAGTAACAAACCTAAATCAAATCGGGGGGAAAAGAACAAGAGACGAGAAAATTAATAGGAATTTTGACTCATCTGACAAAACAAATCCACGTGGGGAAAAATTTCCACTAAGAATTTAAAGCCTAGTTCTCCAAAGCTTTTCTGGGTGGTGTAAAAGCACCTAGGTATTCTGCTCTGCTAACCTGTAAAATACAGCCTCACCTCTGTGCAAGCTCTCACATAAATTCCCGTTAGCTGTACAGGATATCATTTTGTGGTAAATGAACAACCCACGTATTGCACTCGTGGAATGTTTTCTTTCTGGGGAGTGTGGAGACTAAGCTCGGCAGGTTGTATGTGTTACATTTGTGTGTACTACAGTATTACCAACCCATCACATAAATGGGTATGGTTTGGGGGTTTCTGTGTAAACAACTATTGCGGAGTTTCGTAGGAAACACGGGCATGTTTTTATGAAGTGCTGAACATCCGTTCTTGAAAAATCAGATCTTGCCTAAGACATGCTTTTTATCACAGACAAAATCACTGTTTGTAAAATCTAGATCATGGGCCTGAGCTAAAATGAAAATTAACTTTTATTGTGTGCTTTTTCACATTGTATTTCACAATGCTATTTGTTGAGTTAGATCTTCGGTAAAAACAACATGGAGAATGAGGGTTCATTTGTGTTTTAATTCTGGGATTTCAGTAACTATTAGTGCTCTTAATGAAGTAAGATGTTAGTTTAAATTATCAGAGCTTTAGCAGAATATGTTCATTTTGGAAGCAACTTCATTAACTTCAGTAGAATTGATCTTGATAGAGTTAATTTTGCCTTACCAAATGTATTACTATTTTCTGAGCAAGGTAATAAGATATCTGTGTTAAAGATGCTTCTTTTATAGTTATAGGAAAAAAAAAAATCCAAGCATGAACTTTAACTTCTCTGATCCTCAGAAGCACTTATCCTGAATTCTGTTAGACTGCACATTAGATACTAATTGGCAATACTTCTTATTTAGATAGATTAGTTACGGTTGTATGTTGGAAGGGAGAATTCTCCGATGGCTCTTTGCATTAGGCTGAAACATTTAAAAATATCGGATAGGAAGAAATATGTACGTGTCATGCCCTGTTCTTACCTATTTCACTGAACTTTTGAGGACCATTTAGGTGTGTGTTCATCAAGGTTGTTAGATGTGATCCTAGATGAAAAAGGGCCAACCTACATGGTAATTCTGGCAATCCTGTATATTGTTTAAAATGAGTGAAATAAGAAGACTAAGACCTTATTATCAAATCAGTAATAATTCTGCTTCCTGATAATAAGAACAGACATTAACAAGGGATACCGTCTTGTTACTGACTTCACAAGTTTTACGATACTTTAGCTGTGCTGTAAGGAAAAAACTGTTTTGCGTAGTGAAAACCAAGTAGCAGCTAATATAAGTTAAAAACAAAATAATTTCTTTTAGATCAAAAAGAATGACTGATTAAACAAGGTATATTAACTGTATTGAGATTGGGGGTGCATTTAGCAATTATAAGATCATATAGTTTTTGTTGTAGTGGCATTGACATGTTCGTAGCTCATAGGTGAGCTAAAAGGAGCAAAAAACCCTGAGTCTGTTGTCGAAAAAGATACATTTCTAAAAGTACGTCATTAGTGAAACATAAAAGATGATAAAACAGAATAGCAAAGCAATTAGCTTATTGATAATATTTAAGCAGTGTTCTTTTTGCTGATTATATTATTTTGAAGTTTCCCACCTGTTGAACTCAATAGAAATTACCTCCCCAAATCACTCAAGTTTAGAAAAGCTGCTTTCCCGTAAATGCATTACCAGGCAGTGGGGAGGATTGTGTATGTGTGGAAGGCTGGGGAGATTCATGCATGTAATTCTGTAAAACAAAATCAATAAAGCTGATGACAGATTAAGTTGCTAAATTTTGTAAAACTAGACTACTGTTTGGGCCATCAGCACAGCACTATTGGATTTTCTATGGTTTAATGCTGAAAAACAGGATTATTGATTTTAGGATTTTCAGCGTATCCCCTCTGGGAGTTCTTAAGCAGTCTTTATAATGCTTCACACTTAAGTTGACAACTACAGTGACATAACTGTGTCCTCGCCTTAGTAATCATTTTCTAATCATATTGGAAAAGGCTGGAAATGGTTTATAAAATGATTATTCCAAACAAACGGGGGAACGGGAGGGTTGTCGGGATGTCGCTTCTTTGTCTGGTGGTCATTGCTACCTGCCTGCCATCTTCCCTTGGAATTAACTTACAGTCACAGATTAAGACCTTTGACTGTCATAAATCTGCTTCCCAATATGTTTGACTGGCAGGGGAGTTCACAAGCCGTCCCAATATAAACAGGATTTTAGCACATCAGGTGCTGCTCCAAAGTAAAACGGGCTGTTTTGCAGTCGACTTTGTTGGTGTATATTCATTGCTCCTCTCCCGTTCCATGTGTATGCATGCCTGTGTGTGTATGCATGTGTGTGTGTACGTAAAGTAGAAGCTGAGATAGGGTAACAAAATGAACTACTGTATGCAAGAAATATATGAAGTGCACCCAGCTGCTGGTGGCAATTGCTACATGCAGTCCACTGATTATTGCACATATATCGAAGATAATCAGGGTTACAGCAGTTGCGATGCTCAGGTCCTGCACAGTAACAACATATATATGGAACAGGCCTGGGCGGTGAATCAGCCTTATACCTGTAGTTACCCTGGAAACGTGTTTAAAAGCGAGTACTCTGACATGGACATGGCCCTGAATCAGTACAACCAACCTGAATATTTCACCGAAGAAAAACCTACTTTTTCTCAAGTGCAGTCGCCATCGTACTCTCAGAAGAAAGGTAGGGGCAATTTATTTAAATAACCAAAAAAAAAATCTCTGTTTTTGTTTTTGTTTTGCTTTAAACTTAACAGTTGCATCAGTTGGCTCAGATACATCTTTGAATGTGAAGGCTGCCTGTTCAAAATTGAAAGCAGCAGTAACATAGGTTGCTAGGTGATTGTAAGGTTTTTTGTGAGCGATGAGGATTTCCAAGCACTTTTTCTTAATCTATAAAAGACATTTGCAAATATATTGCTTGTTTTCTGCTCTCTGGGGCTATTAAGTTCATTTGCTATTCACCAGTAAGCTAGGTAAGAAAGTTTCTCCTCTGAAATGTCGTTACTATATATTCTGCATCTTAAAGCTGTGTTTCTCGTTACATACAAACAATTTGTGTGAATCCTCGCCATCAGTAAATATGAACTCTGTTTACTCAGCAACTCGGGCAAAATATTTTGAAAATGGAACTGTAAATATGTATGGGCAAATGATTACATTTAATAGAGTTACTGTCTTTTAAGTGAAAACCATGTAGTTTCTGATTATGCAAAGCAAAAAAGACTGAAAATTCAAGAATATATCTCTGCAGGAAAGACTATTCTGCATCCAAAAAGTTGATCTAATCAATATATTTGTGAGAGATAATCAGAGTGCAATATCTGCTCCGTCAGGGTTAAATCATTGCCTGTTTTTAGAATTTATTCTTTTGCTCTCAAGTAAGCAAACAGATTCAAAAAGAGCCCAAAATACCAACAAACACTTGGAAATGTTTTCGGTGTTATTTGTTCTGAACTCAGACAAGCAAACTGACGCATACAGAGTATACGTTCTCTGTGTTTCTTTAAAATCACATTATTAAAGAATAAAAATACACAGTCTGTTGTACCAACATAATGTCTTTTTTCTACTATAATATCCTTTTTCTATTAAGACCAGATTTTCTGTATGCAGTTATCCAAAACCCAGATGAATCTGATGTATCTAGGTACATAGAGAAAATACCATTTACTACTTTTAAAGTGGCTTTGTAGTAAAAAGTAGACTGTTTAATCTTATTAACTACATGGAAAACTGAAATATTTTCCTTTGTGCAGGCAATATTCATTAGCACTTGGTGCAATAAATCTATATGTTCGGTAGAAAAATGTCTTAATTTTATACTTTGAACAGCATTGTATTTCATAATAAAGGAAATATTTTTTAAAATCCCGTTCTAGGAAGCTGTAAAAACATGATCAAATTGTAGACTCAATGTAGTTGTGGATAATGCATGGTTTTGTATTGTGCGACATTTTAAATGCTTTTTAAGGCTATTTATCTGCTATTGGGTTTTAACTAATGAATTTATAACTCTTTGTAGACTTTCCCCATGTCTTATTTTTGGTTAAAGAAAAAAAGTACTCAGGATTAACTTAGAGAGAATAAAGACTTGCTATTGCAAATTCTGTGAAGGAATAAATTTTTCATAATATTGAAGGTTATAAATAATAATTGATATACCTAGATCAGAGCTTTAAGTAAGTTATTTCAGTACTCAGACATCTGACCTGTTCAAAGTTTTTGTACTTCTTTGGTTGAAAGAATACAGAGTTGTTTTGAAAAACTGCTTGTCTGCCCTTGTTTTCTGCTACCTCAGTTTCACTAAGAAATGGCAGTGAATTTTGGTGGAAGCCAGCTCTCTAGCAGGCTTTTAATTGATCATTCAGGGACTGAGAAACGTGCTTTGGGATTCTTTGGAGCCTTATTACTGTGATAATCAATAAAAAGTTGCCTCCCTTCTGTCAAACCTTTCCAAATGCTGAGTTTGTTAAGCAGAAGAGATCTAAACTGTATGGGACATGTGCATCTTTCTTCTTTTTGTGGTTTTTTTTTTTTTTTTAATTTCCATCTTTTAACCAAGCTATCGTAAAACTAACGAATCTTTTAATCCTGTCCTAAGAACAGAAGGCTCTACACAGGGCATGTGTGTCGGTATTGATCCAGAATTGATTTGGGGGGGGACGAGGGAGTTTGTTAGAGAAGTCTTCGTAATAGCCCATTAAAGCAAAATTAAGTCCCTAAGCAGGTGTTCGTGAGGAGTCTTGATTGTTGCAGTTGGTATTTCTGTTAGTCCCCTGAAATTTGTAGTAATCTCAATAACATGCTGTTCAAATCAGATTGTACTTTACAGTAGCACATGGAGTCTTTTCCTATCAAAACTTTTGCTAGTTATTAAATGGTTAAAGTCTTCTTTTCCCTCTGGGAAGAAAAAAAACATCAACATTTTATATGCTGAAAAAATTATCATTTTTGAAGGGGAGTTTAATTACTTCTCTATCTTTATGTCACTTTAAAAGAATTCAGGAAATAACTTTAAAAAACAAGAACCAAACACGTCAACAGTGTGTCAGTAAAGGAAAAAAAAAAAGTGTTTAGAAAGTACAGCCAGTTGTTCTAAAATATAAGAAAGCACTTAAGCTGCTCCAGTTGTTACAGTACATTAAAAACTATTATTTCCTGATTATCTGTCACAAATTCTGATGAAAGACTTGGATTTTAAAGGCAAAAATTGCACTCCAGAAAATCAAGAGGTGGAGGTGTGGTTTTAGCTCTGCATCTGCTTGTTGCTC
The DNA here is from genome assembly GCF_964195595.1 of Calonectris borealis. Taxonomy (NCBI): domain Eukaryota; kingdom Metazoa; phylum Chordata; class Aves; order Procellariiformes; family Procellariidae; genus Calonectris; species Calonectris borealis. Next base: position 128,634,441 of record NC_134313.1, read on the forward strand.
CGTTATTTTTTGTGCTGTAGTGCATGCTGTTAAAAGTAGCAGCACAATATTCATGCAAGAGCTTACTCTTTTATTAAGGAAGCCCTTCTGGACCTGGTCCTACCATAGGAGACAGCAACCAGATACACTTTGCTTTCTACATGAGTCTGTGAAATCTGATGAGCAGAACAGGGCTCATCATCGTGAGAACGAGGTGCTATTCCCAGTTCTGTCCCAGAGAGCTTAAACTGGAATATTTTTCCCCTCTTTCGGTGCCGCCGGCGGTGGTGAGCTTGCAGCACTGCACGCGGGACGGGTGATGCTCCGGGGAAGCCCGTGCCACCCTACCCTTGCGCAGAGGCCGAGCGGATAGGCAAAAGTGTCCCTGGATCTCCTCGCACCACCCGTACCCTGAGGAGGAGTACCCGGTGACAGGTGGAGGTAGTGCAGTCAGGAAAGTAGAAAAGTAATACGTACGGAGGTCCAGAAACCTCAGTATCCCCATGTTTGGTGTGTGCGCAGTGTTTTGGCCATTTGGATAACGTGGGAAATGGGTCGGCAAAGTTAAAACCGGGATGAGAGTTGGCTTTCACTTCCTGTTGCGCGGTCATTTCCCGGACAAAGTTAACGAAAGGTGCCCGCAGGTGTCCATGAAGTTAGGCTTCAACTTCAAGCTCTGAGGGGGGCGGACCAGAAGTAACCAGAGGCTGCCCCTCAAACCAAGGGTTTGCAGGTGGGAATTCTTGAGTCGGGCTGTAGCAGTGCCGGCTCCTCAGCCCTGCGTCTCACCTTGCTTCCCAGATACAAGGTGAGCTTCATGCCGCCTTTTTAAGGGCTCTTGGTATGGTGGGAGAATGGGTCTTTGAAAGTTATTATTGTCGTTATTATTACAGTTGTAATTGTCATTATTATTTCCCTTTATATTTTCTCAGGCAGTTAACGTGCAGCTGAGAATACGTACTGTATGACTGCTAGAGTATGCGACTGAATTAGTCCAAACTGAGTTCTCAGCAGTGTGAAAACATTAGGGTACCTTCTGAAGAGCTAAGAAAATGCAACATGGAGGTTATGTCAAAATGTCTTCTTATCAGTGCAGGGAGTATGCGTAAACATAATGAATTTACAAAAACACTGAGCATTTGTCATCTTGGCTTTTGCAGCAGAGCAGCTCCCAATTATTTGGGGCTTAAAAATGATTAATTTTGCTCCTGACCACTCATCTAAGGAGATAGCACTGATCAGAAAAATTGCATCTTATTCAGCAAAGCATTATGCTGGAATTACATGTTTCTTTTTTAATAAAAATGTCAGTGGAAAAAGTGTTTTCAGCTCCTTTACTGTAACCTTTCCACAACCAAATGAAGGATGGCAAAATGAACTAAGTCACACTTTGCTTTTGCATCAGTAGTAAAGCTGATGTTCAGTGAGGCTTAGATTTCTAAATAAGTTACTTGCGATGCTAAGCTGTGGTCCCTAAAAGCATTTAAATAATTTTGGGAAAAAAAATTGCATGGTCTGAGTCTTACAGTAGTGCATTTTGTACCTGTAGTTGGTAATGGATGCAAGTACAGTACCGATCCCAGCAGTTTAAATGATAACACAGTTTGGGTTAAAATGTTTTCAGCACATCTGTGCAAAATGCGCTGCTGTTGATAAGGTTTCTGACTCAGCCCAAAGAACAGGGTTAACACATAGAAAAGTCATTGAGGGAGGAGAGACTGTAAAAAATGTTCCAAATTCTATCTTTGCAGAATCTCTTGCGCAATTTTAGTAATTCCATAAATCAAAGAATGTCAACAAAGATCAAAATCGCAGACAAGCAAGCCAGTTAGCTAACAAGAAATGTGTGAATCTGTTTAACAACATTCTCAGTCCTTCGAAGCTCAATGGAGAAATAAGCAATTTTTCTCAGTGGGAGTAATTTAAAGAAAGTGGGAAACTTGGATCAGCGTATCAGCCCAGCCTTTCAGATGAATATTGATAATAGCACAAACAAGAATGGAGTATGCTTTTTCTCACTCAGCTCTAGGCTTCCTCTGATAAACACTCTATTTAAGCTTTTTCTACACAAGTGTATGAAGGCTGATATCTGGGTGGTTCTTGTACGTTTTTATAATTTGCAAAGAGTTACAATGTGACTATGGAATCGGTAGAACAGCAGTATGAATCTTCTTTTCAGTTCTAGTACAGTTGGGGATTCTAAAGGTAGTAATTAATTTCATCTTTTTCATTTTCATATTGCAGTGTCTAGTAAGTGAATACAAGCTTACTGATAAGTCCTAAACTCCTCATTTTAGTGAGTGGTTTCTAGTTACGCAAACCATACCAGATGGGGGAAAGAAAGATTTCAGGGAATGTATTTAATACCTGACTCTGCCAGTGTACAGTGAAGATCAAAATACTGAATAATGGTCTTAAAACACAAGTGTCCTTGTGCAATAGCAAAAAATGGCTTTTTCTGCTTGCAAGATACAAGCCTATGGTGGATGCAGGAACAAGCTAATAAGGAACATCTGGTATACAGACATAATTTGTTTGCATCGATGTCACTAATATCCCTGTTTGGTAGTCAAATACGGTTTGGGTCCTAGAATTTTTTTAAGGTGTGGCTTAATCCCTAAGCCAATATTACATTATCTGTACAGACAAAGACCTGGAGATGTAAAGTCTGTGCAACGATACTTTAAAAAAACTGAAATCGGTTCTTTACTTTTCTCAAAACATGTTTTTTTTTTTAATGTGTGCCACGTACAGAGGAAAAAAACAGTATCATTTTTCAGTTGTTGTTTTCATTTAAATAGCTTTTCTTTGTCTTGTTGCGGGGGGGGCAGGCAAGAATAGCCACCGAATGTCTCATTTGTGTCTCTCCAATCTGTTACACTGTGCAGGGACACATATACTGCTTTAAGGTATCATTCCTGCAAATGGTAATTTGAGAGTGTAGGCATACAGTATTAATGAAACAGAGTACCTCAGATGACTGCATAGGTTAGCAGATCTCGTTCTGTCCTTATGTCTGCCGGAGCAAACTCATTGCGCGTTTTCCTATCGAGGGAATTGTTTCTTGCCATATCTCTACAAAGCTACAGTTGCGATTTAAAAGGTACTGTAAATCACCATCAAGATTGGTTATAATGGATTATACAACATATTCTTCTAGATAGGGGCAACTGGTCCTGCTGAGTACTTAGCCTTGCGAAGACAGTAAGATTAGGCGGACTGGCAGGTGGGAGTCTGGGGAGCAAGGGAGTTACTTAGGCTGCAGGGGAAACACCAGACATGGCAGGTCAAGGTCATTCATTGGTGTTCTCCACTCAAAGCAGGGATCTAAGGTGGGTATTGGGATGACAATGTCATACTTGACAGATAAATAGTTAACTCTGAGGATCGCACAGGATGCACCAAGTGATGGTCCGTGAGGATGCTAGAACACAGCAGACAGAGGCTTGAAAGACCAAGGAACCATATTGGTTATTATTGTACAGTTCAATGAGATTGGTGCTGCTTTTGAATGGTTCCTTTTAGCTATTTACTTAGTAGTTCTTGACCAAGAAATACAGGATGAAATATGAACACCAGAAATAGGAGTCTACCCAATGTTCCCGTGAGATTTGTGATCAGACATTCTTCTTTCATAAGAGAGTACCTGGGTTATTCTGTCCAGGCAGCATCTGCTTCTTCCACACAAGAGTTTTTATTTTTGGTTCAGAGTTACTAAACACATAAGATGCCAAAGTACTTGCTGATGTGAGAGACAAGTCCCTGTTAGTCTGCCCCTCCTCTATTTTCCCCAAGTGCGGGAAGGAGTGAGGGAAGTCTGTTGCTCTGCTTCTTGAAACCATTCAACACGCAACTGTGCTGCATCCACAGCTGCCCCAAGAATCTCCATTGCACTATTCATAGCTTCCATGCTGGTACCAGCTTTAGAAAAACACTGTTGAATTGCCTCCTGCTGATACTGTTTCTAACTCTGAGTAGCAGCACAAATGCACTGAGGCTGCTTATCTGCACGTCTTTCTTAATTGCATTGAATTTATACAGGGGTCACACTAGGTATTTGCAGCTACTAGAAATTATTTACAGTGGACATCACAGTTTGTAAGAACCGAATGTAGGTCCCTTATTCCTCTTGGCATGATGTCTGTTTGACTGAATTATATCTTTTTAAAACACTGCTGGAGGTCCAATTTTCTTACTTTCTGACCCCGTTAGCTGTTGGAAGGAGGGTTAAAAATATGCAAAAGTGTGGATATCACTCTTAGATTTGTAATAGAAAGAAAAAATATATTTATTGCACACTTTGATTGCTAGTGATTGCCAGTGATTTCTTCCCTTTGATTGCCAGGGATAAGTTTTCTATCCATGTTTCCTGTTGAATTGGTGGAAGAGTTCAAAGTATGTGCCTACCGTGTGGCATGGGCACAATCCTGGAAAAGTGATGAACATAACATTTAACACTTAAGTAGCTTAAATAGCTGGCACTTAACACTTCCGATACAGCAAAATTGGGAAAGTGGTTGGATGTAAGGATGCCGTTTTTAATTTCTGACTAGGAGTGCCTGTGGGAGATTTGTCTTTTTCTGCATTGGAGATGATTGTTTCCTGGGTTGGATAAAGTTATGAAACTCCAAGGAGATGGGCACCAGTGCAAGCTACTGTATGTATTTAAGGAAGCGGTTTACACAAGTGGTCTCCTGCTCCTCCAATAGAACAAAGCTGCCATTACATGAGCAGTGCTAACCAGATTATATACTTAATGAAATATCAAGGCATTTAATTCAGAAGTAATTCTTGAGGAAGCAAACCAGGGATACTGAATTTTAGAAGACATAGTCTATGCTACGCTAAGTCTGCATTTCATGAATAGCAGTAACCAGCAATAACAAGAAGCCATTAATCTTTACAAGAAATTTAGTGGAAAATTCTGCATCCCTTTGCTGACTCTGCTGCCTCCTGTATCAGCTCCATGTTGTGTATGTGTTGCATGTGCAGAGGCAGGTGTGAGCAAAAGGGGGGCAGGATGGAGATAATAGCCTCTGCTAATCCCTCACTGGCATAATGTCCATTAGGAGTCAGTGATGTAAATTAGAGTCGAAACCCTGCTGTCTCTCTTCTCTCAAGGTCACAGAACCAGCTCCATGTGTCCACCAGTCTTTATCCAAATGCAACTTGTTCATAATGGGGAAATATAACCTGAATGTAAATCTGATTTTTGCCATATTGTAGACTGGTATGATACATCCGTAAGATCTATGCTCATTCCCCCACTCCCCTCTCAGATACCAGTAGGAGTATCGGCAAACCTGACATGCAGGTACCCGGGCATGGCTGCAGAGTGCTCCTGCTCCCCAGCATTGCAGAAGAGGGATATATGTTCCTCTAGGACGAGAGGAAATGGCCTCAAGTTGCGCCAAGGGAGGTTTAGACTGGACATTAGGAGAAATTTCTTTACTGAAAGAGTGGTCAGGCCTTGGAACAGGCTGCCCAGGGAAGTGGTTGAGTCACCGACCCTGGAAGTATTTAAAAGACGTGTAGATGAGGCCCTTAGGGACATGGTGTAGTGGGCATGGTGGTGTTGGGTTGACGGTTGGACACGATGATCTTAGAGGTCTTTTCCAACCTTAATGATTCTATGATTCTATGATTCTATGATTCTATAATTTGAGGTTCTCATAATTATGCTCAAACGAGACATACAAAGTAGATCGTACAAATACTTTCTGCCTTCTTGCTTCTTTACTTTCTCCTCATCCACTCACCCGCCCCCAGAGAGTTCAATTATTTTAAGCTCAGTTATTTTCAAGTATTTTCTCTCTGATTTGGGCTTTTCTGTCTGGAGAACCTCTGGCAAGTGTAGCCCTAGGAAGGCACTTTCATGTAAGCTGTCTGTAACTGAGCTGATCCTCTCGCATGTTAGCCACAGGAAGATGACGGCCACCCCCCTTGCAGCAGCCCCCAACAGCCTTCTGCTGCCCTGAGTCTTATTGCTGGTTGTTCTCCATGAGACTGTGGTGTGCCGAGTCCCTGAGCTGCTGTACCGAGCCATACCGGTGTGAGGGCTGCACAAAGACAGCAATCTTGGAGTCTAGTCTAACGTGTGATGCCACAGATGGGTTCAGCAAGCCAGTGGCAAGGGTTAATGTTACAGGCAGCCACATCCAAAGGACTTTCCCTCATTGCACTCATAAATTGCACTCAGCCAGTTGACAGGTGATGCAAAACTGGGAGGAGTGGCTGGTGCACCAGATGGGTGTGCTGCCATTCAGAGCTACCTCAGCAGGCTGGAGAAATGGGATGAGAGGAGTCTCTTGAAGTTCATCAAAGGGAAATGCCAAAACCTGCACCGAGGGAAGAGTAATAAATGCAGCAGACTGGGTGCTGCCTGGCTGGAAAGCACTTTGCAGAGAAGTACTTGGGGGTTCCTGGTGGACATGAAGTTGAACATGAGCCAGCAGTGTGTACTTGAGGCAAGGAGGTCAACGGCATCCTGGTCTGCATTAGGAAGATCATCACCAGCAGGTCAGGAAAGGTGATCCTTCCCCTCTGCTCAGTTCTGGTGAAACACATCTGCAGTGTCGGGTCCAGTTCTAGGCTCCCCAATACAAGAAAGACATGGACATACTGGAGTGAGTCCAGCAAAAGGCCACAAAGATGATGAAGAAACTGGAGCACCTGTACGAGGAGAGGCTGAGAGAGCTGGGACTGTTCAGCCTGGAGCAGAGAATGCTCAGGGAGGTCTTAGCAATGTGTATAAATAGCTCATCTCCCAGGCAGAAGACAGAGCCATAGTCTTCTTAGTGGTGCCCGGTGACAGGACAAGAGGCAATGGGCACAAAATAGAAATACAGGGAATTCCATCTGAACACAAGAAAATAATCTGTTCTTTTCATTGAGAGGGTGACCGAGCACTGGCACAGGTTGCCCAGGGAGGTTGTGGAGTCTCCATCCTTGGAGATATTCAAAAGCCATCTGGACATGGTCCTGGGCAGCCAGCTCTAGGTGTCCCTGCTGGAGCAGGAGGGTTGGACAAGATGACCTCCAGAGGTGCCTTCCAACCTCAGCCATTCTGGGATTCTGTGAAATATTTGCTACAGTTTAATAATCTTATGTGGTTACACAAATAGCTCTCTCCCCTCAAAGTGAATCTGAGATCTCTGTGTTACATCTTTACAGAGAGATTTTTCAGAAGGAAAAGTTATGTACCATAACTCCATTAATTATGAGTCATGGGAACACTTATTTTGACAGGTTTGTATTTTACCCTGTTTGGAAGTTCTCTTTAGTTTAGAATTACTTTTTGGTTGCCATCAGAATTGTTTTGGTTTTTTTGCTCAAATTGAAAATATGTTTATGTTATCAAAACAAATGTCATTGTGGGAAAAGAACCAAGCATTGCCAATGTTTTTCATAGCAGTAATATTTGATTTCACTGGTTGGGTGTCTGGTAAACCACTTCAGAAGAGAAAATGTCATTCTAACACATGCACGTACACACACACGCATATTTGAATGCCCACGTATTTTGCCCTAAATTCAGGCTATATTAAATGTTCCTGCGGAACACACCCAGGTAAGGTATGATCAATACGGCTTGGGCTATCTGTTGCTGGTACTTCTCTAACCACACCTGTAGAGCTGTTTTGAAACAAACGATCTCTCAGTAAATATTTCTTACGACCAGGTCCCTGAGTCACTCTGCAACCTGGAGTTTCATCGTCAGTATACAAGTATATCGGGATTTTTCTGAAACAGAAAAGAGAAATATACTGTATGTCTCACTGTTGTTTATTTTTTTCACATCAAAGCCTTTGAGGTAAAAATAAATATATTTCTTTTTCTGAGGTAATATTTCACTCAGGAGAGAGCAATCATGTTCCGACTTCTCCCTCTTGACCAGTAGATGCTGAAACAGTCTGAAAAGTAGAAGATATTATAGACTATGTTTAAATAAGTCTGTAACATAGTATGAGGTTTTTATTCAGGAAATTCAGTTAGTTCAGAAGTATAGGGCTGGTAAACAAGACCTGCAGTGGATTTTAATATATTTTTATATCAAATGTATCATATTATTTTATATCGAGTTTACATGCCACGTCCTCTTTTTCTTTACAGGGTATATACCCAGTTACTTAGACAAGGATGAGCTATGTGTAGTATGTGGGGACAAAGCCACCGGATATCATTATCGCTGCATCACTTGCGAAGGTTGCAAGGTAAATGGCACAGTGGGAAAGTGGGAATCAGAAATAGCTCTCCAGCTTCTCCATTATACAGACTTCCTGAACTGTGCTGTCAAATAAAACAAAGACAGATTAGAAGCGAATAAGAACATCCAGTACTGATGATAAGCCGTATCTGGCTATGCCACTGCTCTTCATATGCATAAGGAATATAGTTGATTTTTGCGGTGTTTGCTTCTGAAAAGAAAACGAGAAATTTAGATTTTTGTTGCTGCTGTTTAACTGTTAGCTTTTACATTTCCATTTTTTTATGTTTCTTTGGCCGTATTCTCAGCCAGTGTACATCAGCTTACTCCCAGCAGCTCCAGTGAAGCTGTTTATGCAATAGCTGAGATTCTGCCTATGGCGATGAAGAGTCTGTAGCGATTAACAGTGTTCCAGTGCCTCTCATCGTCACTGCGAAGAAGCAGAAATCAAAATCCCTTCCACATGCTCATACAACAGTAACATCCATCCCTTGGGAAGAATTGACACCCAGTTAAAAAAGTTTCAAAAAAATTTTGACTTCTTAAACTTAAGCATATTGAAATGTGCTTGCAGCCCTAAATTGCATCTCCAAAGCTACATGCAAAATTAAAAAAGAGATTGCTTTGGGCAAGTAAATAAAAAAAAAGTTTGAGTAACGCAATCAGGCACATCTTACATGATTTCATGCCATAAATTTGCCTGAATAGCTTGAGATTCTGTAAGAAAGCTATTCTTTCCTGCAGAAAATAAAAAATTACTATGTTTTTCTAAACAAATGGGACCACACATGTCATGGACTAGTGTCATGGGACTAAGCCACAAAAGTCGTATTCTGTTCATCCCCAAAGTCTGGAATATTTGGATCTGAGATTTTGGGTTTGGATTGGCTTTAGAGCTCCACATCACAGTAACTCTTGTGTTGAAGTAGTTCCTTCAGTTGTACAGCATTGCCCTAAGCTACATTTATGAAATGCACAGAGACTAAATATCCTATGTATAGCAAGTTTGTGGTAATATTCATAATGGTTTTATAGACATACATACATAATATGTATGAAAAAATATTTATATCTGAAAAAAACTGGAATTGAACAAGTGATTCTTACACATTTGCATCCCATATACCAGATGATAACAAATCATAAAATGTATGAATATGACTTAATTCAGATATAATGAGAAGTAAGCGACACTGTGGCATTATGAAATATTTTTTGCTCCCAGCTGAACAGCTATATCTCTCGCCAGCTTTCCTACTAAGGTTTTTGTTACTCCAGCTGAAGTATTTCTTTTTATGCCTACCAGCTATTTTAAAGAGATAGCATACAAAATCCACTTTTATCTTCAGATACAGTTCTTCTGTCTGATGTACGATTTAAAATAATGCTTATGTGCACAAGGAACTGAGCTAACAATTTGCAAAAAGTAATTAATTTTTTCTTCCTACTTATAGTTGGCTTACAAACAGACCGTTTTGTTTTGTTTTGTTTTGATTTGTTGTTCTTCTTGCAAATGTATTCATTGTACAAGATGGGATTTTTTGTGTGGACAATTTCAACCCATGCTTTGGAGGAGCTGCATACACTCTTGAAGTTGTATGATTTATCAGCAAAGTTATATGTAATCAATTCTGGATGAATTTGACATTTAGTAGTTGCTTCCATTCAAAATCACTTTAATTTTGTAACAACGTTAATCAGGGCTGACAGCCAAAGATTTGCTTTGGCAAGTGCTTTCATGAACAAAGCATCCTCACTCATGATTTCTGAAGACTAAATTGTAAGGAATTTAAACACAAATAAACCAACAGTGAGTTCTGATGTCACTGAAATGTTTCTCCAGACTGTACCCATTGCATCTGTTGCTATATAGGTGCATAGTAAAGGAATTTAGGAAAAGAGTAGTTGCCTTACAATAAAATGTGCTTTCTTTTATTGATGAAAATAACACTTCTGTGATTAAGTGTTTGAGCAAATATAGAGAGCAGCTTCCTTATCTCATTGTATCTAGAGATGATCAAAGAGGGTTTTTGCAAAAAGTTTCTGAGAAATGCAAAGAAATGGGAAGATGAAATGTGCTGGTCCCGACAGTGGTGAAGAGCCTTGCCATTGTAAAGCTAGAGCTACGTTACCCATGCAAGGTTTGGAAAACAGAAGTTCAGTACCACTTCCTGAGATTCATCAGAGATTTTTCCATCTCTTGCTGTAACTAGAGGTTACCCCGTGTCCCTGGTTGTCCAGAGCCCTCTTTGATCTTCAGGGAGTAGAGGGGCAGGTCCTGTCTCTAGGAATTCATCACAGGGTTGAGAGTGGACCCAAATCCAGTTGTTGGGTAGATGAGCGTTTGAGACCTGATCCAAACCCCACACGAGGACATATTGCTTGCGATTTCCTGGATTTTGGCTCAACACAACAGGTCCCAGTCTTGCAAAGGCTCACACACACGCTTTATGCAACTCAGTTTAATTGAGATTTCAGGTCTTACCGTTACTAAGGGAGAAAGACTTGCACTCTTAGCTCGAGCTGGATCCTGTAAGAATTGTAATGAGGACAAGGCTCTTTATTGTCTTCACTAGAGTTAGGAGCCCAAGCTGAAATACAAACTTATCCGTACGTCTTAATTCAACATTCTGTGTTAAAAGAAATTACACACTGCTATAAGATTTTGCTGGGTGTTATTTAACATGATTAAAAACAGACCTTTCGCCTAGTGAAGTGAAGAGACTATTCATTAGATAAAATGCCAGCTGAAGAGACTATTCATTAGGTAAAATCTCACTTGAATTTTGCCATTGTTTTCGCTGAAACCAAAGCCATTCTCAGTGGCCTCAGTCAAACAGGACCAGGGTCCCAGTGTGTTCTCTATGTCAGGGTGGTCCCAAGCTGCATTGCTGAATGTAGATGGTCTCAGACAATGATGAAACTTGAAATTAAAGTGAAGTCTAAATTTCTTGCTTTACAGCCTATCTTGTCCATATCTTGCAGTCTTGGGAAGTTTATCCAGCTCTTGCGGAAGTCAATGAAAAAAGTCACGTTGAAATTAGTACCAGGATTAGGTCCATAATGTTCAGAGACAAGTTGTATCTGATTTCTTTACCTAAGACCAGGGTCTATGGGGTGTATAAATCAGTGAATTCAGCGGAGCTACGTTAGTTCGCATGAGCTTAGGATCTGACTTCATATCCATGTTGCAATTGGCAATACAGATCTATATTATGATAGGTGGATAGATAGATAGATAGAATGGATTTATATAGGGAGGGATCTTTATTGATGATGTTTGTTTTGAATACGGAGTTCTGTGGTAAATACGAATTAAATCCTTATCTGAGAAATACAGATAATTTTAAAATTATGGATCCATTATTTAGAACCAAACTCAAAGATTGTGTAAATTGTGTTTGCAAAATTCTAGTCTTGCCCAGATTTGGTTGGTTGGTTGGTTATTTGGCTGTGATGGAAAAAAAGGAGTGGAACTGTTTGTTCTTAATCCTTTAGTAGCACATACACACCACCATTCTTACTATTTGCAGAAGCTGCTCTTTAATTAAAAGTATGTATATGCCTCTTAATATCCCTCGAAACAATTATGTAATTTAGAAAGGGGCTCAAAATAAACTGTCTAGTTCAAATACAAAAAAAATTAACACACAGAAGCATGAGACTTCAAGAAGACATGTAGATAGTATTTGTCCCTCAAGACAGCATTACATATGCCTTTACTTACCTAAGATGTCTATATGTTTTTAATTTTTAGGGAGGAAATGTTTTGTGAAACTCAGAAAAGAAACGCCATACACTATAAAACGGGTTTATTCTTTTCCTCTTTGAGAGTTTCATGGAATGAAGTATATTATCTTGCATACTTAGGTACATTCCTACCAAACTGAAGTGGCTCCCAATTTCAAAAAAATGCACAATGCTAATGCTTTCCAATGTATTTATTTATTTCCCTTAGGGTTTTTTTAGAAGAACCATTCAGAAAAACCTCCATCCAACCTATTCCTGTAAATATGAAGGAAAATGTGTGATAGACAAAGTAACACGAAATCAGTGCCAGGAATGTCGCTTCAAAAAATGTATCTTTGTTGGCATGGCAACAGATTGTAAGTATATTCTGTTTTTCTTTCTTTTCTCCTTTTTTTTTTTTCAATGTGTGTTTGCTTAAAGTATGTTAATTGGTGAAGATTGTTAAAGTAAGAGCAGAACTGCCAGCACTTTTTTGTTTTTAATAACTTGCATGGGGGAATTATGCTCATTGCATCAAACCACTTTCATAGGGCTGTAATTTTTTGTTTATCCTTCACCAGACTGCACCTTCTCCTGGTCTTACCAGCCTGAGTAACAGTAGGAATGTTCACTCTTTGGAGGAGAGGAGGGAGAAATGCATCTGGATGGACACTGCTTGAAAAAAATACATCTTGTTTAGAAAATTCTGGAGGATGTGAAATTGAATGTCGTTGTATGAGTCATCCTGCAGTTGTTTGTTTTATTTTTAGCCCTGAAGAAGTTATCTACTGCAAAGAATTCGACTCTCATTCTAAAGAACTAGAATATATGGCTGTAAGATTAACCCTTAGGGGTCTTCTTTTCCTGCCGTTGCACAGGGATTTACACCGATAACTTCAGTTAGTGCAATGGGGGGAAGTCACGTAAATCCCCCTGTGCATTAACGTTAATGGTTGTTGCCAGCGTAATCCTCTGCAGAAGAACTGGCAGGAAAACAGGCCCAACAGACAACAGAAAAATATTGGAACTTAGTATTTTTCATTGGTAATGTAATGTATAACAGTGTCTTCTGTCTAGAGGGAAATAGAAGAAATGACACAATTTCATTTTAGCCAGGTGGACCTTCGGGGGCGGGGGGGCTGGATAGCTCTGGGTCACCGGTTCTCCTCCAGCCCATCTGAGGCAGCGGGCAGTGGTGAGCATCAGCCAGGCAGCGGCTGTGCGGAGTCAGACGTTTCCCCGAGTCTGGTTCGGGTGCCAATGCCGTGCAGCTGGTGTGGCCTCCGTGGGCTGCCCCCACCCGCGCGCCAAAGGAGCTGTCGCTGAGCGCGGCAGACAGGCCAGCTGTCCCCCAACTCCAGGAGGGTTTCTCCCGCCTTTGAGTTAAAACGCGTGAAGGGACGCGTGTAAGCAGGGCTTTCGTGGCTCCTGCCTGCCTGCCGCCAGGTGGGGGTCAGAATGGTCCTCCTCTGCTAAAGCGGGCCAGTTCTGTGGAAACAGCCTATTCGCGTTTGCATGGAAAACGGGATAAAACCGTCGGTGGTGTCAGAGCTGGGCAGCCCTGGGGGCCGTGCGTCTGGCATCCCTGGAAGTAGCGGGGCTCCAGGGGAATGCTACAGAACGGCACCATTTGTAGGGCTTAAGGAAAGAGGCGAAGGCAGGTTGTTTCTGATCGTGTCATGCAACAGGTAGTTGAGGCTCCTGTGAATAAGTACTCCCGCTTTCTTAAATCCACGTTACCTTCTGCTGGCTTACAAGAACACATTCTACACAATTCAGAGCAGTGAGCGCGCTGATACTACTTTAAAGAAAACAAAAGCACGTCTTTCCCAACACGGATTACTCCAAGTCCGTTATAGGAGCACTTTGTCTGAGTTCTCACAAAGCTTTTGCATAGTAGTTTTATTGGTGGAATAAGCCACTGAAGGCAATGGCAGTATGCAAAACATTACCAAAAGGGTAAGTCGTTCTTTGCAATCCAGGCTTCTGAGAAAATGAAGTTTGGAGGGAGAAATAAGAGAACTGTGTCAACTGTGCGTCTTACCAAAGTACTTCTTTACTGCTTAGTTAAGGTGTTTGTAACCAATTAGTATCTCAGGCATAGAGAAGACCAAAGTTCAGACAGCCTTGAGAGCTTCCTGCCATTTTTGTATGCTTTTTCCCCTGCTAGTGGTGTTGGATGACAGCAAGCGGTTGGCAAAGAGGAAGCTGATAGAAGAAAATCGAGAGAAGAGACGTCGGGAAGAGCTGCAGAAAACCATTGGGCACAAACCAGAGCCAACGGATGAGGAATGGGAGCTCATCAAAATTGTTACTGAAGCACATGTGGCCACCAATGCACAAGGAAGCCACTGGAAGCAGAAAAGGAAATTTCTGGTAAGGACTGTAGCCTTTTGCACTGCTCTTGGAGCCAGGTTCCTTTCTTTCTTCTGAAGTCCCTTCCCAACATTGCAATCCCAAAGAGGGTATATCTGCCGGTGTATTGACATTTATGAAAAATGGATGATTTTTATAGTTACTACTTGCTTATTCTTGCTTGAAGCTCAGTGTTGATCAGACCATGTATTTCAAAAGATAAACAGCGTGTTGCTAAGTTAAGGCTTACCCAGCTGGATACTTCTGATGTGCTATGGTAATAAAAGGTAGAAAAATTGTTTCACTCCTGATTAATAACCGTAGCAGTCTATAATGCATACCATATCTTTTTTTACATATTATATCTAGGGATAGTTGTCTTTATTAGGGACTAGCATAAAACATATTCTAAGTGTTAAAACAATGTAAAGTTTTAGGTGAAAGCTGATATTTTTTATTAATAACTCCTGTTTTTTGCTTCCTTATTCTGAAGTGAACACATTAGTTAAAATAAATTTGGCAAAGAAAAGTGAATTTCAATGAAAGCAGGATGATACATACACTATAGCATTGGGATTGCAGACTACAAGACGACTTAAGTTTTCAGCCTATAACTAAGGATCGGAAAATAGATCGTGATTTGTGATGCTTAGCCTTAGAAAAGGATTTATTTGATTTTTCTAAATTGATTTTTAAGGGAAGTAAGTGCAGAATGCAAAATGCTTATACAGCACAAAAGAGGGATTATAGACTGCGTTTCAGGAATACACAGGGGTCTTTAACAGTCTGTATATATCAAATCAGATAGAGAATACTCGTTTTTTGCAAGCCTAGGCTCCTGCTGCCTAATTCACCATGGGAATCTCGACCCACTGTTAAATTGCTAAGAGAAATTATATATTCAAACCAGCTGATCCCTTTTATAATGTTTTGTTAATTCCAGTGGCACTGTCTAAATTTCTATATGAACGCCTGCATGTTCATAGTAGCGTGCTGTTGGGAAACCACAGCCCGTGATCGCTGGCCAGAAGCAGCAGAGCACTTTCCAGTGGTGCTGCGCAGCAAGGTTTGCAGCGCTGGTTCCAGCAGACCAAGAGGCAGCTGCAATGGTGCGTTTGGTTACTTGGGCGGGAGTGCTGTTCTTTCAGTATCTCCTGGTTTGGGATGAAGCTTTGGGGAGCTTGAGGTTCGGGCTGGGAATGAGGACACGGGCAGAAAGCTGGTAGGGACTGGGCCATGTAAAATGTGGTCGTTGAGGGACTTCAGGCTCTGGAGACAGTCACAGCGGCAGGGGAGCCTCCAGCAAAGGGTGCCCAGAGGCAGGGCGTGAGGTGGTGTAACCACAGGGCTGCCGGGAGAGGGGACGGATGGGGCAGAGGCAGGGCTGGCAGCTGTAATGGACGGTTCAGAAACCAGCTGTGACTTCCACAGCTGGTTCCTAGGCCAGACCAAACGGCTCTCAGTGCAGCCCTTGGTGCAGGGCCTCCGGGTTCTTTGCAGTGCTCACATGCTGAAGCCCAGTGTTTCAAGGCAAGTGTAGGGAGCTCACTGACACCTTGCAGTGAGCACAGAAGGGGAAGTCCAGGGAGGCCTGCCAACCCCAGGTGGAGGGCTTTGAAAGCCCCTGCCAGAAGCTGTTGAAGAGCAAGAGGAGCTGACCGCACACCCCAGGAGCTGTGGGTCAGTCCTGAGGCAGCTGAGGCTGGTTCTTCAACAGCAGGAGCTCCTTTGAGGTCTGGACCTCTTTTCCTATTCAGGTGAGTTAGGTGGCAAGGGCTCTCCAGTTGCACGCCCTTCTGGAGTGTGTTAGCTTTAGCTAACGATCCTGACTTCTTTTGGCTTTCCCAAGAAAATACTGTGTTCTCTCTTTTTCTCCCTAACAATGTTATGCGTGGTTTTAAGCATTTGGTCTTCTTGCTTGGAAGTGATGAAGGTTGTTTATCATGAGCACACAGACAATGTGGTTTAGGTTCCCAAGGCTCAGGGAGGGAGGGAGCCTAGAACTGGGATTATTGGAGTTTTTTAGTAGGAACCATCAGATAATTGAGCCCAGTCCTCTTCATTGTTCCTTGACAATTGGTGCTTGCTTTATTAATGCATTGCTGGGTTTTTTCTTGAAAGAAGTTAGATTTGGATTCAGTTTGGTGACAGAGCTGTGGAAGGATCTTTTATGATGTGTTGCTTTAAAAAACTGGCGAGCACAAGTTTTTATTATAGACAGCACTTTCAGCACCTCCCCTGTTTAAGTGCCCTTATATAAATGTCATGAAGCCCATCAGTCTTAAAGGCTTCTTCTCTGGGTCTTATCCAGTTTTTGACTCTCTAATGTGAACAAAATGAAACCTCTGCATGGTGGTTGGCAGGTCTTTTACAACCACACTGAGCAAACAGAACAACTTTGATATGTCTGTTTTTAAAATGCATGGGAACATTGACGAGCTGTCATAAAATCAGGTGAACAAGTTGAAATACAGTTGGAATAAAAAACATTCATCGCAGATTCTGCTTGAAACTATTTCATTGTACACCCCTATTGAAATCCTCAAAATTTACTTTTTTTTATCTTTTGGAGAAGCCTTGGGCTGAAGTCATGTAGAAGGTGATTTTCAACCAAAATTTTACCCAGACGAGTTCAAATTCTAGTCACTTTATCCAGACTAACTTTCTGTTAGCCCATTCTTAGTCATCAGTTGTTTTAGCCTGGTTTTGGAAACAGGCCTGGGCAGTTGCCTGGAGCTCTGTGATACCAGGCAATCTGTTCTGGGGAGGATTTCAGAACTTTGAGTAGGTGAAAGAGCCCAATTCTGCAAAGCTC
The DNA here is from genome assembly GCF_964195595.1 of Calonectris borealis. Classification (NCBI taxonomy): domain Eukaryota; kingdom Metazoa; phylum Chordata; class Aves; order Procellariiformes; family Procellariidae; genus Calonectris; species Calonectris borealis. The sequence goes on from NC_134313.1 coordinate 128,651,525, forward strand.
TGAGCATCTTCTCGGGGGCAACAAGTCACCTCAGCTCCCTTCACTTTCAGAGAAACTTGAGAGTTCTCAGCACCTGTAAGAAACAAGAACACGCCTATATTTTTAAGCAAAAAATGCATAAGCTACACCCACAAAATACTCAGATACAGGCACAAGGAAGAAACTGCATGTGCACAAAAATGCAGCTGCCCACACAGGATGGGTAGCAGCATGCCAGTCACCCATTTCTCTGTGCAGTCACCTCTTTCACAAATGCCTTACAAACAAATGCAAATTTTGTGGCGTAATGGGCATTACTTATAAAGTGAATAGTGTTATTTTTTATTTTAGCATATCTTCTGTTGCCAAGCAGGACTTTTTTAGAGTATAAAATACTTGCTCTGAGGTAGATTGTTCTTTTAAATATCTTTGTTTTTATCCTTAGCCAGAAGATATTGGGCAGGCACCAATAGTTAATGCCCCAGAAGGTGGGAAAGTGGATTTAGAAGCCTTCAGCCAGTTTACAAAAATTATCACACCAGCGATTACAAGAGTGGTGGATTTTGCCAAAAAGTTGCCTATGTTTTGTGAGGTAAGAAAACTTCCTTGCGCTCTTCATTTATATGTCTGTCGTTAAAAACTATTCAAAATACTCCTGGCATGGAACTAAAAAATTCACTATGTTTAAAATCAGAAAAATTAAGAGACTCAAAATAGATGGGATTAGAATAATCTGGATTTTTTTGAGTTTTCTTTTTCCTGTGATTACTGAAATCCTGATTTTGTTCATCTAGAAGTCATCATGGTTCATTAGGGACTGGAATGTGTCTTTAGAGGTGGCCTTGAACAAAGCAAATGAGCAAAAAGAGACTGTCTAGAAGCATCTTTGATACGTTTAATCAGATCTTCCAGCACACAGTTGCCTCTGTGCTTTCTGGCTGCTTGACAGGTATAGTATTGGGGAGTTGGATCTACACAGTAACAAATTCTTCAAATTCAGGAAAGCATCCCTCTCCAGGAATGGCACTTGCCTCATTGTATTCCCTAGGCATGCTTTTCCTGATCGGGGAGGTTGTGCATAAAAGAGTGTGTAAAAATAATAGATTGTGATTCCAGGTAGATACTCACATGTAAAAAATACAGTAAATAGACTCAGATAGACTTGGTTGCACATTAGGAATACAGAGGCCCTAGGCTGATCTCATTTATACTGAGGTATCATTTTTATTGAAGGACCAGATGCAATGGCTGATGATATTTTTCTCCTAACGTAAAAAATGTTATCAGAACTGCAGCCTGAAATAATATTTCAGTCTTAATAATCTTAATAATTGTAATAATTTTAAGTCTTGTGAGTCCCTTAGGATCCACAACCATGGGAGTTTTAGTACAGAAGTAACCCCAATCAAGGCATGGAAGGATGCCTGCCTGCTCGCCCACGCTGCAGAGCAACACTTGACTCTGCTGGTGAAATGCCAAGTGAATGACATTCAAAGTGAATGACCATGACCACGGTCAATGAGTTCATCGGGCTCCCTAACTCGGGAATAGTGTTTCCTCCTAATAACTAAACATCAGTCAGGAAGGAAGTTTAAGGGAGCCATAGCATTTTACTTTCTGAGGCTGGCAGCTTCTCTTTGAGGTCAGTCAAGGAGAGCTATTTATGTCCTCTGGCACCTACAGAACAAGAAGAGGTAAATATCAATAGTTGGCATAGTGTAAATAGCTCTCCCTGGCTAACCTCAGCATTGGCTCCATCAGCCAAGAAAGCATGAAATAGTGGCCAAGCATGAAGATTTTAAAGTACAAGGAATGTGTCCATAGATCGAGAGGCCCCTGCGGCATTCAGTGTCTGAGGGAGCCTGTCTCCTCCGATTTGGCGTTTGTTGGTGGGAAGTTGCGGTGACATACCAAGCTAGTCTTTTTAATTTAGAAAACTTTGCCAGTCACACACAGATGCAGTGCCCATCTGACATCTCCTACCCCTCCTGGCTACCGTGGGCCCACTTGTGTCAGAGCCGAGGAGAAAGCATGGATGAAGAAGTCAAGGTGCCGTTGGGCGTGACCTCTGTAGGTTATGCAGCTCGGCCAGGACAGGCTTTGTTTACAGCTGAGCCACTGTGTAACCCTGACACCCATATACAGCAAGGTCTGATGGCAGAGTGAGGGACAACTCCTCATGAGCACAAAGGTATAGGACAGCTGTCCTCCAAGTTGTCATATAGCTCCTGCTGTAGCATAAAGAAAATGACAAACGTTTATTCCTTTTTGAAGGGGCACCGTTCTGTTAACTTTGTTTCAGTTATGGTTTTTAACCCATATCTTTTTCTTAGAAGCAACACTGTGTGGGCTGTGGATTTGTTTATGAGAAAAAGCCCTCCTTTCTCCCATAGGGCCTGCAGAGCATGTAAACATTATCTCAGTTCTTAATTTCCACAGAGGCTCAGGCTGAGAGTGTAGTAAATCTCTATGAAGGAGGGGCATGGCAAGGAGCATCCATGGCCACTTCTATATTCACGACTAGTTTTCGTTCTTTCTCTCTTCTTTGGACACATGTGCAAGCCAGCAAAGCACTGTGAGTGCCCAGCTTAGTTTCTGTGCATCCATTGGCCCATGCCTCAAAGCAAGAATCTAATCCCAGAGTAATAAAAGTATAAGTTCACTTACTTCTCAACATTTCTGCTGTTGTTTCCTTCTTGCATTTCCTTCTGCTTAGAAGATGAAGATCGAGGAGCATTTAATCAGTTTGATGTGACTTTAAGTGTCACAGGCATCAGTGGTTCCACGTTGGGTGAAGCTGTGTAAATACCCTTCTAGGTAGCTCAGCTGAGCTCAGCTCAGTTCCACGGTGCTGCACTACACATGTGCTGGCTGCCAGTATGTCCTGCAGAAGGGAGCACCTCAGGTTCCTGCCTTTTGCTTTTTCTCCCTGCAGAGAGAGAAGGAAAGGACAACATGTGGCAGATAATCAGTCACACTTGTTGACCCCACTCCTGGAAGGTGCTCTGGTAGCAATGCTCCACTGGCGAGCGTAGGTAGCATTGAAACCTGTGTAGTTGGGAGCAGAACTGACGTTCAAGCCCCCTGTCTTTGGTAACTGCTGCTACTGGCAGATAAGACCTGAGACTTGGTATCCGTGAAACAGGTGTCCCGTGTATCCTTCAGAATTAAGAAAGCGGGTGAAGGATGAGCATAGTCAGATCACCACTACCATAAAGAAGTTTTAAAAAGGTTCAAGTAGGAAGAGAAATTCTCATTGGTTTAATGGCTCACTAATAAAACAGCTGAAGCATCACGAAATATCTTCCCTACCGTTATCTGACTGTTTCTCTTCCATCATTCTTCCTTCTCCTTAGTCTTTTTTCTTTATTTCTCTTTTCTTCTCTCTTCTCCCTTCCTTTCTTTCATGTCCCTTTTTTCTCTGCAGTTACCTATTCTGATACCTCTTCGTGGTTGCTCTCACACATCTTTTCTTTTTTTTTTTTAAAATCTTATTTTTATTCCTTACTCTGTTTCTTTCCCTACTTCAGTCTCAGCAGCCAAACAGTGGCGTTGTCGTTGGGTAGCGAGACTGCCACTGTGCCTGCGCAGCCTTCCCCACGCTGCTGCTGAGCTGAGCGTGATCCGCAGAGAAAGTGATTTGCCCTGAACAGGATGAGTCATTTTTCTTGTGTATCAAACACTTTACACCTGAAGTTGGCATTGCTGGAAAAACAGCTGCATGATTCAACTCCTTTTTCTGACTGGGGCTGGCTTTGTGCTTAATAACAGGCAACGGCTTTCCACTTGCGTTAGGTAACTGTCTGGCATCCACTCTGCATCGTTTTACACCAAATCAATGTATTTGCTTTGCAAGTACATAGTTGCCACGTAAACCTATAGTTGGTGGGGCTTTTTTTTCATTTTGAATTGCAAATCAGGTAAATATAATAACTTTATATGAATCAGAAATGGGTGGATTTTTGCCTCCTTCCAATGCAAGTAGAAATTAGTTGCTTTTTCATATACGTGACCCTTTGCTGTTCATTTAGTGACAGTCTCAAAATAGTCTTGGTGGTTTTTGCTATCACTGAATTACCTATGAAAACATAAAGACATGCTTTACAGAACCCATCCTCCTAATGTGTCAGCATCCTGGTGACACTTTATAAATAGAGAACCTACCTCCACCAATTTGGATAGCTTAGCTTTTTTAATGTTGCGGAAAAGACAAGTCTAGCCACGTGCCCTGAAGATCACGGCTTATGCACCAGTGTAAAAGCTGGAGCTATACCATAGATTTTCTGTCTGTCCAGCAATAATGTAGGGAGCCTAGGGAGATCAGCCTTACTAGGCTAAATATAGTTTAATAAGTTCTCTGTTGTTTAAAGGGGCAGTGAGAAGTAAGAGTACATGCCCCACTGATTGAGGTATCTCTTCTAGGTACAAAAATTTATTTTATTCCTTTTATTTAAAAAGCTGTCCACTCTTATGGACCCTCCCAAAAGTTTCTTTTCCTCTGGTCAGGTAAGAAATAAGCATGGCTGGCAGCGAGTTTAACTGGGATGGCTGAGGTCTGTACCATCTCCAATTATAGCTTATTCTGTTGTACTAAGTTGTAAGCTGAAGAGAGAAGGGTAAACAGCTGAGAACAGCGACCACTTCAGCCATCTCAGTTAGATCCACCCCTGATGGGAGACAAAACCAATAGTCTATGTTACCACCAACCTGGCACCTGACAGGTCTGCTTTACCCTTCACAATTCGTGAAACGTTCTGCAAAATAGAAAGCTACATTCTTAAGGTTTATTGGGCTTAACTTTATAATGCTCCCACAAACTGAGCAGTCCCACGGAGAGCAGCACTTCTGCAAGTTGGGTCACTTCACCTCAGCATCTGAACCAGCTTGGTTTGCTTTGAATATCTTGCCCAGGACCGCTTGCCTACATCTGTGTCATCACTAGATTTCCTGAGGGGGTGTGGGGATTTAACCTGCCGGCAGTTTCTGGAAGCAGGAATGCGAGTCTTGGAGGTTTCTGCGGCGCACTGGAACTAGTCGGTCAGCAGCGTGTTTGGAGGGTAGCTGCACTGTGCGAGGTAGTGTCCTGGGATGTGAACGGCAACTTCATGCTCATGGATTTATTGTAGTTGTAAAACCAACTCAGTTTGAAAAATACATCTTTTTCTTTACCGTTTATAATTTCTGCAGCTGCCATGTGAAGACCAGATCATCCTTCTGAAAGGCTGCTGTATGGAGATAATGTCCCTCCGAGCAGCAGTTCGCTATGACCCCGAGAGTGAGACTTTAACACTAAATGGGGAGATGGCGGTCACAAGGGGCCAGCTGAAAAATGGGGGTCTTGGCGTAGTGTCTGATGCCATTTTTGACCTGGGCATGTCTCTTTCTTCATTTAACCTGGATGACACCGAGGTTGCCCTTCTTCAGGCTGTTCTGCTCATGTCATCAGGTGAGAACAGAAATATATTGGGACCCCAACCACTTTGAAACTCTTCAGTCTTTGTCACAAGCCTCTTTTTAAAATAAATAGGGTATGTTAGATCTCGTAGTGCTGACTAGAGTAATGTGGGAGAAATTATCTCTCAAAATCCCAATGCAGCTTGGAACTAGTTTGGTGAGCACTAGGAAAAAAAGCTCAGCGTATTCAGAGAGATGGGCATAAAAGTGGCTTTGGTAACACACCTTGCTCAGTTTAGTACTTAGGGAGGAGGCAGGGATGATCATCAGAAAGAAATCAGATCTGGTTCTGAGCCAATTTGCCTTGAACGAAAAACTGATAATTTAGCAAGAGTTGTCCTTACAATAGGTTCCCTCTTCTCCTAGGTGCTGTCAGGCACGGGGAGGGAAGTACAGTTCATACATGTTTCTGTCAGTCTCATATGCTCAGTTTGACCTGCTTTCTTGTTTTCCTACTTAATAGCACCACCGCTTGCTAATGGGCATTTGAGAGCTGTGCTCTTTCCCCACACTGGGACCATTTGCAACTGGTCTCTTGTTGGTGTGATACAGAAGCAACACAGACCATTTCATATGATTTCCAGAGAGTTTCTTCCCTTCTCAGATCAAGTATGTTTTCAAATATGCTTCCACTGACTGTGCCAGCCCAAAGAGGAAATTCCATTCTTGGGCAGTGGCAGATTTGGCAAGGTTTTGTTTTAAGACCACTTTGAAGATTGGGCACTAAATAACAATACAGAGACAGTGATTTACAAGCGTTAACTGCGTCTGAGACAGAGGGTTTCCACATTAATCACAACACAGCACTTGACCTTCCCAATCAAAACATTTTGATTTCTTTTTAGTTCCCTACACAGTGATACATGAATAGGGGTTTCAGAAGGCAATTCAGAGGACCTGTTTTCCCAGAAGTGTCTCCTGAAGAGTGACTTGTGAAAGGAGCTTTTCCAGCACCCATCTGGGTGCCGGCTGAGACAATCAGCCAAGCTTTTGGCCTTTGTTGTTCCTTGGTGCTCCATAACAGTTTCCTTTGCAGCTTACCTGAGGATCAAAGCTTGATCAAAGCATTGATCAAACTGCAGAGAAACAGATGGGAAAGAACTGCAATTTAGATATCTGATGAGGAATTTTTTTTTGTTCTTTATTAGTTGTTTCACAGTGAGATATAGGTAGAAGCCTTAGCTGAGATAAGTATCTGTTGCCGTAGTCACTGCAAGGAAACACTTCCCGAACAGCTATACTCTAAATGGGCAAAGCAGGCAAAGGATGAAGAAAAGGATTATCTCCTTGTTTTAACAGGGGTAGTACTATAAGTGAGGTGCGCACGGTCAAAGAAGTTGTTTGTGGCAGAGCCAGATGTCCTTGGTCTCCCTCCTTTCTTTCCTAACACCAGAATTGTCCTGTTTTTCCTGATTTATGATCAGAAATTCATTAAGATAAATGAGTAATAACAATAATTCTGCTTCTTTACATCTGCAGATCGCCCAGGCCTTGTTTGCGTCGAGAGGATAGAAAAGTGTCAAGAGGGTTTCCTGCTGGCATTCGAACACTACATTAATTACAGAAAACACCATGTTGCACACTTTTGGCCAAAACTGCTGATGAAAGTGACAGACCTGCGAATGATCGGAGCCTGCCATGCCAGCCGCTTCCTGCACATGAAGGTGGAGTGCCCCACAGAACTCTTTCCTCCGTTGTTCCTGGAAGTGTTTGAGGATTAGAGAGACTGGAGCGGTTCTCCGCCTCCCCCCCCGCCCCGTCGCACTACTGGCTGTCATTTCATCCCGTTGCCCAGCTCTTCTCACCTCTGTTTGTTCTTCTTCTTCTTTCGTTCTCTTCTGTTTCCTGAGGCGGGGTTGGGTTTTTGTTTGGGTTTTCGTTTGGGGTTGCTGGGGGGCAGTTGTATACACATGGATGAAGACATCCCTTTAATGCGGGTACTTGTGACTATTGCAATTTGTTCTTCAGTCCTTTGACGTGAATGCTTTGACAGCTTAACAGTGAAAATACAAACAGACCAATCTCATTCACCAGCACTTGCGTGGTCACCAGCTCACACACATCATTGCTTGGAAAACATGGGAGAGAAATTGAAGTGGCAGAAAATAAATTGGCCTCTAAGTTAAAACAGCTAGTGTTAATTTGACCCTGGCAATTCTGTCTAGCATTACCTTGTTTTGCAGGGCACAAGCGACCAATTCATGAGATGAAATTTCTAGTCTTCATGGTTGTTTCTATTGTAACAATCACCATCATGATCTAGGATCTTCATCATCGTCACGATCCCATCATTATCTGAGGATTGTTCCAGCAGATACGGTTTAACTGTGCCCCATAAATCAAGTACTTAAAATAATGCAGAGTGTTAGAAGGGACTGACTCATTTTTTTTCCATGTGTATAAGAAAGTAAGATCCTTCAGTTCTTACTACATTTGAACTCCAGGTAACTTCACTGGAAGGTCTGTTGGAGCAAGGAGGGGAATTTGATCCTCTGAGGTGCTTTTCCTGAGAGTGGAGAGGTCTGCTTTTTCTGAGGTGCGTGGAAAATTCTTCACTGAGGGAGAAGGCTCTCTGCCAGGATAGCAGGCTTTCCTCAGAGTTATTCAGGGATATGAATGCTCACAGAACAAGGACAAGGAGAACAAAACATATGGGGTGACCTTCAGATGGGACAGAAACCAACTGTGTTATTAACGACACTCAAGACTGTACAGCTTTATCCCAGTAATACAAATAGTGTTGCTTGGCAGTAATCTTTTGTTTTATATATATATATAAAGTTTATATGCACGTATATATATAATTTTATATATATATAATTACAAATCTTCAGCAGATGTCTTAAACATATTTCCATATTTTTATCTTCTCTCTCCTTCTCTCACCCTCTCCTGTGCGTGTGTGTGTTTATGTGTGTTGATCAGCTAGGTTCTCCCTCCTTGGTGTCTGTATGCGTTTTGTTTGGCTAGATTCTCTCTTGATTCCTTTAATTTATTTCCACTAACTGCACTAGCAGGAACCGAACTGAGCAATGACAGGATGTCCTGCTGCCGAAATCTGCAAGCCAGTACTCACAGTCCTGGAATGTTTGGAGGCCGGTGATGAGGGCATTATAGGTAGAGGTTCCTCTCTGTCATCCATCTCCATTCAGGGGTGTTGTCCCTGGGTTTTATAAACTTGATATTAAACCATTCTCTGAATTTGTATGATACATCAGAAGCATCCTTTCTGTTCTTCCTGGAAACCAGAGACTTAGTTCACGTATTTTGCACTTCCTCATACCCCACGTTCTTTCGTGTTGTGCATTCATTTGTACCAATTTCTTTCTCTGCTATTTATTGATATATTTGCCTGGCAAGTCAGTGGGCATTGTTAGGGTGGATGTGTAGACTTTCAAAGCTCATGGCCCATATCTAAACCCATACGTTATGTGTTTACCCCCTCATGAAAACACGATACTCAGGAAAACTTACCTTGTAGGTGGAACACAGTATGTGTGTGTCAGGGGTTAAATTCTTTCCACCCCTCTTTCTCTACATCATTGATAAAGCATTTGGAGTGCTATTGGCTATGTTTTCAGGGATGTGGAATCTTGTTCTCCCTGTTCTTTGATACCATATGCACCTGTGATGAGTTGTGAGCACTGATGTTATCACTTAGGGGTTTGTACCCGTAATTTTGTGAGAACATAAAACACAATGGGGTGTTTAGGGTTTTTTGCAGGTAGCAAGGAAGACAGATCATTGGAAATTTGTCCTTAAATGTTTGCTGAAGTTGAAGAACCTCTGTTGTGGGCTGTGTTTGCTCCATCTCGAAGCATGTGTTAACAACATCAGTCTCTATCCAAATTCCTTGTAGAGCACTATGTCTTGGGGACAAGGAGTTAGAAACTTTCTAGGTTTTTGGAACAAGAGGCTAGACAATGTGATGAACTCACATGTACTCGTGCAGAATCTCAGATAAGCAGCATCCATAGTCAGTAAAGAGTGCTAGATATCTGATTTGGGGGTGGCTTGATCGGGAACTGACAGCATATAGGGAAAGCAAAAAACCATCTGATCCATTACTTGCGTCTATACCCACAATGGCTTGCAAAGAAAAGAGAAGCGTGCATGTCTGTTGGAGTTTCGTTCTGCCACAGATCTGAGCATGGAGTTCCTCCTGAAGCCAGTGCAAGTGTCTCACCTGTTTGCTAAATGTGAGCTTGAGTTAGCATACAAGCTTTTGACTGTGCTGCGGGTGAGACCCAGGAGGAAAAACATCACGTTTCCCCTAGTAATACTCACAATGATCTCACTGCAAGGTCCATGATGCTTCATGTATTTTTCAGAGCTTCAATTCCTGGAGTTGTGCTGCTGCTTGAGAGGTTCAGTCTCTCATTAAGGTCAACAATTCTTATCCTTTGGGCTATAAAGAAAATCAGTAGCCCAAATGTTAATTATTTCGGTGGGAAGTCACTACCCAACAGTGATTTAGCTCTTAACTATTGGGGCCCTCATAACTGGCTTTTGAACACTTGGGATTGTCAGGATTGCATTAATCAAAAAATAAATAGAGATCAGAGGTTAGGAAAAAAGTGAGAGTTACTGGATTGACTTGGGGAAGCAGCAAGAGACGAAAGAACTTGAAATGCCCTGGGCAGAACTGCAGTTTGAGACAGTGCTGAGAATTAACGCTTTGCACGCTGGCTGCCGCAAAAGTCACTGCTCACACAGGAACTTGTCCCCCAAGGTCTACCATGGCAAGTCACAGAATTTCAAAACAGCCTGCATAAATGGATGTCTGAATTCAGGCACGTAAGCTGCATTTAGGCATCCGAGCTAATGGCCTGACTTCCCAAGATGCTGATGCAGTTTCGAGTTGTGCTTAATCAGGGTTCAGAAAATCAGGCCTCCTTCCTTAGGTGATTGCAGATGGACTGAAGTGCCTAAAATCAGGCAACCAACTTGGACAGGTTCGGCAGCGCTCTAAGCAGAAAGGACATACGTCAACATACTTTTCTAGCCTTTTAGATTAAGTTGGAGTCTGGCACTGATTAACAGAGGGGGATTAGTAGTATTCCTCAATTGAAAACTAAGACCAAGCTCTTAGTTTGACAGATTTGATGTACTGACATCTAATGGCCTCTGATCTCCTACCGGTCTTACTTTGTGTGACTCCATTGACTCCCTCAGTACGACTCCTGATTTATGTGATCATGAGAGCAAAACTAGATCACATGAGGATGCTCTGCAGACTCCTACCAGTGGATACTGACCTTAGTTCTGCAAAGACGTACTTACTTCTGAGTATCAGTGGTCTCAAGCCATTGCAGGATTGAGCCACTGGATTGACCATCTGAGTGGCAGACATCAGTAGTGCCGTCAGCACCCTTTGTAGTAACTCGCCTTCTGAGTGAAGTAACAAACGTGCACTTTCCAGTGCAGTCCAGAGTCTCGTTTCTGATGGTGCCACGTAACTCTCATGTTTGCTTGTGGTCTACGTGTGGGTCTTACACAGAAGATTCCTCCTGTCAAACCTGATTGTTGCCGTTCATGGTTTTGCCCTGAGTAACACCTGCATTTAGATATTCATTTCATGTGTAATCTCAGTTAAGTTATGATATTTATAATGACATATATAATGCGTGATAATGATTTTTGTTTACATTCTGCCAAAACGTAGACGTTAGAGTTAGACCTCCAAGGTCCAAAATCATCCTTGAGCAGACTACTTGCTTCTTCAGAGGCAGGGATCAGAAAGAGGAAAAAACTGTCCAGAAAGACCATGTATATCAGAAATCTGCCAAGACAGGGCTGTTGATCACAAGCAGAGCATGTCATTGCTAGTGATGTATTTTTATGCTATGGAACTCTAACCTGTATGTGTCATATTGACTTCTTGCTGCATGAATCATAAATTATAAAAATCAGTCTTATGGTTTTGAGATGTAGCCAGCATTCCTAAGGCTAAACCTTTTTCATTGACAGAATCAAAATCCACAACCAAGGAACGTATTCCTCTCACTGTGAGAGCAATTGAAAGTGTTCAACATTTATCTTTTCACAAAGGAAGAGGCGACAGAACCTCTTAATGTGTCTTGTTATTGTGATCATCTGGAAATGATTGCCAGACGTTTCCTTTTGATATAGCAATTAAGTGATCCGTATTTAAATTTTATAGAGAGAATTTTATTCTAGTGTGATAGAGATTTATTTTCCACTTAAAGACTCAAAACGGTGTGAGCACATTTTTTTACTATGGTATATTTTTGCTTTAAAATTAAAAACAAAAAAAAAAGGTTTGGCCTTATCACAAAGTTTTAGTGTGTCGTATAGATGTTAGCAAATGCAAAGAGTACGCATTATTTGTGTGTATCCACATTGACTGATGTCGCCTTCAAAAAGCAATATTGTGCAGGTAATAAGTTGTTTGTGACTGTCCATGGCACAGTTTACCTTCTTTAAAAGCTAACCTTGTTTATGCACAAGACAATCAAATGTAAATCTACATCAGCACCCGGGTGTAGATTAAATTCATGTAAATTACTGAGCACAATGTAAAACATTAAAAGACACTTTATTTAATTACACATTTAATGTTGGTAAAGATAGTATCAGGGCATGAACTAGCTGACATACTGTAATTTCTTTTTCTCTTTTCCTACTTCCTTAGCACTCTTCAGTTTTAGTTTGCTCATAAATACATCAAATTAGTCATTCATAATTTTTTTGAAGAGAAGGGTGGTTTGGGATGTTTATTTGTTTTTATGAAGTTGGTTGGGAGGACTTCTTACTTTGTCTATGAGGTTTGTGGGTTTTGCTTATTTGGTTTATTTTTTTTTATATCAGTTTCGTGCCCTGAGGGTAAGGCAAACGTTACACCGTACGGTAAAAAACAAAGTACCTTGGATGATGTATTTTTTTGCAAACAGTGTTAAGAGTTATGCTAGATTGGTAATATTTTTTCAGCCTAAAATATATTAAAAAAAAATCTGTGATCACAAATGTTTTAAACTATCTAAAGAGAAAATTTGTATATTTGGGGGAAGAAAATAATTTTTACATAGCTTTTGTATGCAGATATTAAAATGTAATTATGAATATAGTGGGCATAGATAACTGTGTAAGCTTGAATTCTAAAAAAGAAAAAGCTTATAACTGAAAAGTGGTCCTGGTGTCTCCGTCTCTTTCTTGCAGGCTGTTTCGTCAGCTCTGTTGCACACTTCCAAGCCGCTGGAATGGGAAAAGTAGGACCCAGAACATAATGTTGTATCGACTCTAACCTGTTCACATTTCTATCCTATCTAGTTCGTAATGTTCACATTTCTATTCTTCTGCATCCCTTTCATCACCTACCTCATATCTTACCTCCTCTCCTCCCCTCCCTTGGGCACCCAGCCAAAGGTTTTCATTTCCCCACGGTTCACATCAGCCAAACTTAATTCACTCCAGTGAACCGACTCTTGATTTATGTCTCACTCAATTGCATTTTTTAAGGGAACACCCTTTCTTTCCTTCTCCGTTCCCAGTCTAGACGGGGATGTGTGACAGGAGGCTTCCTGTCACAGGTGTGACAGGCTTCCCATCTCTTCACACTTTCCATACCTCAGTCTCCTACCTGTTGGAGGAGGTCATCTCATTCAGACATTCTCTCCAGTCTCATATTCCTTTGCAGTTTTGATTTCTCCTCCAATTCTTTCACTCCCCTCAGGAAGAAAAGCAAGACCTAGAGTCTGGATCCAAAATCGTTCCTTGGCCTGTCCCAGATGGGAAACCTTTTTAAGGCTGTTGCTTCACGGTGATTTCCACAGGCATCTACTGGCTGGCTGCCAGCTCCTGCTCCTGGTCCCTTCCACGTGAGGTGCTGGGAGCCTTCAAATGGATGCCGAGCTCCCTGACCTCCCTCTGCCTGGCGTCGGTGGGAGCGCCTTCCCCACGCCAGGCTTGCTGTCCCGGGGGAGCGCTGTGCCCGCACCTCGAGGGTTTCTTCCCACTGTTGCCCGTGGGAATGGGGCCTGCCTTCAAAGGCAGCAGCTCCATCTGAGGAGCCTGAGGGAAAGCATGAAATCCTTGCTCTGTCTTAAATTAAATCCCTTCAAGCTCTTCAGTTCAGGCACCTGAGTGAGGAGGTCTTGCCAAAGCCTCTGCTGGGTTTGCACTGAACTGGCAGTGATGTGGCTGCTCAGGCCCGCCAGACCAGCTCGGGAGCGAGGAATTGATTTGCTGCGTAACAGCTTGTTTACTCGATGTGAAGAAATAATTCTGCTCCCACGGACCCCACTGCATTGGCTGTGATGTTTTCAGGCTTCGTTTGTAGTGGTGAAGTCTGTGTTTTTCAAAAAGTAGCGTGAGGTCTGTGAAGAGGAGCAGTATTCTGGCAGCCACGTGTATTTCCTTCAGTGCATATTTATCACTGCAGAGAAGGACATGAAGGGTGGTTAGTCCTCCCCCCGAGCGCTGTGTGAGCCCTGTGCCAGCAGGAGTGTGTTCTCGGTCTGTTGTGAGCTGCCTCGTGCGTCCTGAGCCTGTTGTTGACCGTATAGCCGGTCCTTCCTCTTAGTGACAGTGAGTGAGGGTTTTCTCCCCTTGAAAACTGAACCACATCTGAAGGATTTTCTCAATGTGAACTTAGGAGTCTAACATTAAACAGCCGTGTGTCTTATGGTCATGGTCATGTGTGCTGTGTGGTATTCCCAATAGCACCAATGGTTTCAAAATGAAGCATGTTCATACTAAGAGTGACTGCAGACACACCACCTTTGAAATAAGTAAAGGGTAAGTACAAAAGTCTCTCCACTCTATTTATCATATTGCAACACTCCTTTTCAGTTTACCAGATGATAGAGAAAACTCCTTTCCAGATTAGATCACAGAGCATCTTTCTCTCCTCTCTCATGCCTATCTCTGGGGGGAGCACTGACCCTGCAGGTACCGACTCAAGCTGCTCTGGTAGGCACAAAGAAAGATGTGCCAGAAAACCCTTTTGCCAGGGTCAAGGAGCAGATTTCAAGAAGAATTAAAAAAAAAATGAGGAAGCCCCTTTGAATCATTTATGAGAGCTTTGAGACTTCTGAGGTCAAGGACTACTGAAAGACTTGTGGGATCCCTGAGTCAGAGGTCCCAAAGGGAGAAAAAAAGGCTCCTAGGTCATCTTGACCTTGTGGTGCCTTGGAAAATCACAAACTCGGAAAAGTGGTACAAGTTCAGTACCCTGCTGTGCCGAACCAGGGTGGCCTTCTACAGGGAAAACGAGACAATCTATAGTGGATTGTGTTTGGAAAACACAGTGTAAAAAAGTAGAAAAGGGCATCAGCAAATCAAAAGCAAAACCACGAACGAGTCATTTCCCAAATGCCATTGGAATTTGAATTGCAAGAGGCTGTCTGAGTGCATACGGGGGTAGCTTTAATCAGTGTCTCTCTGAACAGAAATCCTTCTAGTTCCAAGAAATAAAAGCGGTTTTGCAAAATCCAAACAAAAGCAGTATTTAAAGGGGAAAAAGTACGTGTTATATATAGCTGCAACGTCTTTGATATCTCCCTGCTCAGAGGTAGGAGCAAAAAGGGGAAGAAGTTGTCTTTGCTGGAATAACTACAGAGGCAGAAAACTTTACTGCCTGATGTAATGTTTAAAATGGAAATGAAAGCTTGGGCATACCTTAGTAAGTATATAAAGTTGCAGCAGGAGTCAGCTAGGGCTGAAAACACGTCCAAAGTGAAATCTCAAAGACATATTCTCTACTCTAAGGAGCAGGAGCCCAGGAAAATAAAAAGTTAAAAAGTCAAAGACCTGAAAAAACCACAAATACAGCAATATCTGAGGATGAGACAATTCCTGGCAACTGGATAAAGCACTAAAAAAAATGGAGACTGACGAAAGAAAGAAAGAGAAACAGCACTATTGGAAGAACAGAAAGATCAGAACAAAATGCGTGCCCAGGGGTGAGCAATTCAATGTGCACAGAGACTTCGCATGGTCCAGACAATCCTAGATTTGTTTGCTCATGATGAAAATATGCATGCTGGCTTTAGATTATTATTCTCTGTCTCCAGAAGTAGCCTTATTGGGAAAAGGCAAAGGGTAATGTCAGCTAACCTTGCACCTTGGATGGGTGTTTACTAAGGTGTAAGAGAGCAGCTGCGATAACCGCAGGTCATGAGCTTTGCAGCTTTGTCAAAGAGCGTGGCTCTGACCACGTGTTGCATCAGGGCCTGCTTAGCCAGCACGCTCTGAGGAGCGCTGCTGTCAAAACTGTAAGGAAGATACGGAGAGAGGCTGAAGGGTCAAATATCATCTGCTTTCGCACTACTAATTTACAGGCTAACATCCTTCAAGCTGGGACCCTTACTTGATGAAGAGTAAAGTATGTTGAGTTCCTGTGCAGCCAAATTTAAAAAACAAAGCTGGAAATAATTAATGGGTCTGAGAGACCAAATCTTGTGCCCCCTGAAGTCAGAGCTGTAGATAATGGCAAAAGGTGAGAGCCAGGCTCTGGTCCTGGTGAAGTTGTTCCCTGCTCCTGTGAATTGTAGGAGACATCGCAGGTACTGTCAGTTGCTTTCACAAAAGGCACAGGAATGTGTTTGGTGACTATGACACAAAAATGTAATCCACAATTTAAAAACAGCACATCTTGGCGAAGCGGGTCAGAATCAATAAATGTGAGCAGCGGAGGGCCACAAGATGCAAAACCATGAACATCCCAGAGGACTGAGTCGGAGAGGGGCTGGGAACATCTAACTCAATACACTTGTGCTGCCAGGAGTTCCTTTACTTCTGGGCAGGAATAACCCTCCTTGTCAAAGACTCAGAGGAGTCTGACAGGCACCAGCTGCCAGCGTCTCCTTCTTCCTTCCTCGCCCTCTGGCAACAGCGGGTGAAGTTTTGCCTTGGAGCTCCCCTCCTGCGTCCCCTGGGTCCCCTCGGGCTGAGCACATGGGGTTTATCAGGGCAGCCTCCAACGCAGCAGTCTTTGCCACCTCTCCCCGTCTCCCAGCGGAGGTGCTCCCACCACTGGCATCTGCAGACCAGAAGCCAAAACCTTCTGCTAGCCTCTTTGGGCCCTTCTTCACACTCTCCTTTTCAGACCCATTTGCAGGAGAGATTGCTCTGGGCTGGAGAGCCCAGCTGGGCCAGAGCGCCTGTGCTGTCCCCAGTGAAAGCCCGGGCTGGCTGCCCTCTCCTGTGGTGAGTCCCAGCGCCCTGGGCAGGCATGAAGCCTTGCTCTGAGATGACTGCGTCTCCCAATGGAGAGCAGAGCGCTTGGACCTTAGTACTGGATGCAAACCTTGAGGTATGTGGGGCTGTGCAGGGCCTGATCCTGCACCTCTCCACCCCAACACCTGCCCCCCACAACAAGAAAGGTGGTGCTGACAAGCCAGTCTGCAGAGCAGAGGGGGAATGGTCTTGCCCGTCACTCCCAAGGAGGAGTTCAGCGGGGCTGCTCTCACCTGGGCGCGTGTCTGGGCAGGAGGGATCCACTGCCTCCTTCCTGGCACGGCTCGTGCCTCTGTGCTGCCCTGGCAGCCTTCCTCCAACTTGCGCACCAGGTGGAACGGGGCAGCCCAAACTAAATCTCTTCAGCAGATCTACCCGTGGCAGGAGCAGTCCTTGAGCCAGCTGGTAAATTCCTGTGGGCTGCAGGGAGACAAAGTGTGCTGCTGGAAGCAGCAATAGGCCTTTAACCCTTCCTGGCCGGGTTGCATGGCTTGGATGTCCTGGAGCTCGTGTCAGTCTCTTCACTGCTGTGCTCCTCCTGCCTAAGAAACAAGCGGGGCAGCTTTGCCTGCCTGCTGTCTGACAGCGGTGGGGACCTTTGCAGGGGCTTCCAGGAGGTGTCAGGGCAGGGCTGTGAGACCAGCGTGAAGCAAGAAGGCACTTGATATGGATGGCAAGAAGTGCAGGGAAAGCACCACCGCCAGCACCTGGGTTGTGCGTATCAGGTTTGTACAGCGGCGTTGAACAGTCCTGTCCCAGCCTGACTCTGCTGACCACGAGGGCAAGAGCTGCTCTGGCCGAGCTGCAGGAGCCTGCTTTCAGGCAAAGCAGCGGCTGACGGTGTGCTGGGGGCTCCCGCTACGGCTGCCAAGTGTCATTTTCTTGTCTCCGTGATGCCCAAGGTGTCTTTCAAACGTAGAAGTTGGTGCTGGAAGTGCAAGTCGCTGCTCTGTCGTGGCATTGAGGCAAGTGAGAAGTGACCTGTGCTCCCGCGCCACCAGGTGCTTTGTGAGCCATCTCTCCATGGTCAGATCCAGAGGCATGGGGGCTGACATCGTCACTTCAGTGCAAAGAGTGAAGTCCTTCGCTGTACTGTGGGTGACTCTGGTAGTCCCAGCTGAAGCCTGGCTGTGTTTTTTTTCCGTAAGTCTGGGCATTTCCTCCCTGTGACCCAAGTCCCCCTCACCAAACCTGCTTTGGCCATGAGGCTGTGCAGGGCAAATGCATTGCCGAGCTCCCCGAGGCACCAAACTTACCTTTGCTCTTTTGCTCTTGTCCATACAGATGTAGCCTGAGGTACTCCAGTGTGACCCCAGAGAGCAGGACATGACCTGCATTTGGCTATGCTGTGCCAGTGGGCAAGAATTGGGCCGTTTTCTCTGCGTGTGCCTTGAGGAGCTGGAGATGTGGGGCATGTAATAGACGGAGAGAGGTATGCCAGTGAAGCTGCCACAGCACCCAGAAGCTTTAACCTTCTCCTGGCAGATTCAGGGTTGCTATGAACTAATACAGCAGTGCAGCGCTGATTCATGCTAACAGAGGCCCTGGCTCTGCTGCAGGTCCAAAAAAAGCCAGGGCATGCCCGTGGGAAGGAAACGCCAACCTCAAGCTGCTTGACCAAACAGAGAGCAGAGGGACACAGTGGGCAGCTAATGAGTGTTGTGCAGCACCTTGCCAAGCAGCTGTGCCCACCGGTGGTTTGGCTAGCGGTAGCTGACAGAGACCGGCTGAGTTATTCCCAGCCAGGCATGAAGGCTGAGATCCCAATCTGTAGCAGGAGGGGCTGAAAAGAGGTGTCCAAGCTGCTGTTGCTGAAGGAGCAGGTAGAGCGAATGCCACCAGCTACAAGAGAGTGTCTAAGGATGACAAGTAAAATTTATAGACACCCTCTCGTTAGATATCTGAGGTGGAGAAGTATCCAGTGCCCCAAATGTTTCAGAAGAGACTGAGCACAAGGAGATGAGCAATGGGCTTTGCCAGGGTGCTAAGAGCTACAGCTCATAGTTAACCACTTCAGGCTGTCCTCAGGGGGTCTGACTTAGGTTTTAGTACTGGAAAAAAGTGGTGGGGCAAGGAGGATAGCTTGGTCTCCTGAGTCCCAGAGCACACACCAAAGCTGCTGGCCTCTCCTACTTCCCAAAGTGAGCTTTGCTCTCTGTGTCCACACTCCTGGGTCTAGCCCTGAGGCTCCCCTGTGGGATGGAGCAGCTGAGCACGCTCTGCTCTGGCACAGCCAGGTTCCTCAGAGGGGAAGCGCATCTTTGTGACTGCCTGGGCAGTGAACAAGGTGCCTTTCTATTCAGTCAGTGGCTGCTTTATCTGTCATGTGCTGATCATCTCAGTCCTAAACACTGTTCTCTTCCAGAGTTAAATCATGTCAGGAGGGGAGGGTTTCTCTGCCACTGCCAGGACTCTACCTGTCTTGCAGCATGGCGAGAGAGCATCTGACAAGAGGCACCCAGGTAGAGTCTCTATCAGGTAGTCCTGGAGAGCCCACCAAGCTAGTGTGTGTGGCAGCGCCAGGCTCCATTTAGAGTCATAGAATCATAGAATCATTAAGGTTGGAAAAGACCTCTAAGATCATCGAGTCCAACCGTCAACCCAATACCACCATACCCACTACACCATGTCCCTAAGGGCCTCATCTACACGTCTTTTAAATACTTCCAGGGATGGTGACTCAACCACTTCCCTGGGCAGCCTGTTCCAAGGCCTGACCACTCTTTCAGTAAAGAAATTTCTCCTAATGAATCTAAACCTCCCCTGGCGCAACTTGAGGCCATTTCCTCTCGTCCTATCGCTAGTTACTTGGCAGAAGAGACCAACACCCACCTCGCTACAACCTCCTTTCAGGTAGTTGTAGAGCGCGATGAGGTCTCCCCTCAGCCTCCTCTTCTCCAGACGAAACAGTCCCAGTTCCCTCAGCCGCTCCTCATAAGACTTGTGCTCCAGGCCCTTCACCAGCTTCGTTGCCCTCCTCTGGACACGCTCCAGCACCTCCATGTCCTTCTTGTAGTGAGGGGCCCAGAACTGAACACAGTATTCGAGGTGCGGTCTCACCAGTGCCGAGTACAGGGGCACGATCACCTCCCTGCTCCTGCTGGCCACACTATTTCTGATACAGGCCAGGATGCCGTTGGCCTTCTTGGCCACCTGGGCACACTGCTGCTCATGTTCAGCTGGCAGTTCATTTTCATATGTTCATCTGATGCTTTGCACGGGACATAGCAGCCTGCAACTCTCAGAGGGAATGCTTTTCTCTGCCCGGTACATCCTGCTCCTTTCCTGTACCCCAGCCTTTGCAGCGCGGGAGGACAAACAGGCCCTCAGCTCCTATAAATGCCCTGTGAAAGCAGGTCCTGACTTCAGTCGTGCATTTCAATGCAGCATGTGTGCAGAAGAAATGTACCCCCGAGGCATGAGCCTTCCCTGGAAGTCCTGCTGACATCAAAGATGGGATGAGGGGGGCACCACAACAGACTTCTACTCACCAGGTCAAAAAGTACAGAGCAAGAGAGATGGTCACAAAGTTCTACCTGGAGGAAACGGATGGTGACAACAGGAACAGATCTGCTGCCTCTGAAGCCTGTGTGCAAAGCTCAGGAGCAAAGCATTCTTTGCCAGGAAACTGTAGTATTAAAATGGGCATCTGTTTGTTATAAAAACCTGGCATTCACTTGTCTGTTCTCCTCAGAAGTATCCTGTCACCAGAGTTTGCAAGTTGTGAATATTGTTGCCAAGACCCAAGGGAGAAATGAGAGTCTGTGGGAGAAGCTGTTCTGGCCAGAAGGAGAGGGGTTTGAGCTCCCTGCAGACTGTGTGTTTGCACAACTTTGCACTCAGCACAGGGCTAAAAACCCAAACTGGGCTCATCCATTTCCAGTCTAAAATCCCAAAACCCTACGGTGAAAAATAGGTGCTGATTGCCCTTTGAATCAAAGGTCTTCTGGGGCTGACTGTTCATTTTGGGAGCCAAGGACGGCTTCAAGTCCCAGGTTGCCCTGCGCAGAGGGCAAGGGAACACATCGGGCTGGGAATATCCATGGTGAAATCACCACGTGCCTCCAGCAGCCCGCGGGCAGGCAGCCCAGTGAGCCTGGAGCCATCAGAGGTGCGCGCCGGCCCTGGCACTGGGGCTTGGCTGCTGGTCTGAACTTGGGATGGAAAGGGCACCCAGAGACCACTTGGGGCGCAAGGCATGGGATTCTTCTTAATTTCATTTTTATTTAAAGTTATATTAAAAAAATCAATAGTGAAATTAAGTAATCATCCAATGTTAATTATACCTTGTCACATTTCTAGCCGAGCTGATCTGATTTGCCTCTAGCCTTGCTTCAGACAGTTGAATGCACCTACACGCTATTTTTCCCACACATTTTTTCCTGAACTGGGATGATGACAGTGTTTCAACTTCAAAACAAAGCTCACAGTCTCCATTTATTTTTATTGGTGGGAAAGAAGGTGGTAATAAGGATTTTACCCAGGAGATGTCAAGACAAGATAGGTGTTTAGGACAGGACAAGAGCCTGGACTAATAAGCCAGGTTTCAGAATTGCTTTCATGAGCTGTGATGCTGCACTTTTATCCCTCCACAGCTCCAGGAGGCTATCCCAGTAGTATTTTCATTTTCATCAAGGAAGTAAAGAAGATTTTTTTTCCTTTTGCTGGGCTTCAGAAGAGACTTAGGAGATGTTTGACTTCCTCAGAGTCAAGATGTTTGACTTCTGCGAGGTCAGGTGAGCCGCTCTCAGCTGTTGACGTTTTGTGTCTGCTGGAGATGAAACTCTCTTCCCGTTCGATATATATTTTAAGCAGAGAGGTTGATCGGTAAGAGGGAACTCTTGTCTGCACCGACCATTTGGCCTTCACTTCTACATGTCACACATATGCGCACGCTGACTCCTGGGTATTTTCTTTTTCAGCATGTGGTAGCAGCTCCTGCCCTTGGATCGGAGGTCAGGTGCCAAGGTCTTGTAAGAAGGAGGGCTATTCTGGGTGGATGCCAGTGCTCCCCATAGAATGGAAACTGCCGTCACTCTAAAAGTACTGCAAAAACTTAAATTCTTTGTGAGAGGCAGCAGATTTTTCCTATTGCATGGGTTAAGGATCAGTTATGAAAACCTCGCTCTTCTCCGCTGTTGCAAGCTGTGGCATAGCTCAGGACTGTATTATTCTTGAACCAGATTTGAAGTACTGTAGCACTGAACATAAGAGCATATTCTGAGCTTTAATTTCTTGGCCCTAATTTTAGAAGTTGATGTAATAACTTTGTATTAAGAAATCTGCTTGTTGCATTCCCTCTGAGCTTCCATCTTGTCCCTGAAATGGGTACTGAGTGGTTTGTACTGAATTTTCCCATTTTTTTCCTCTGTCACTTCAGGCCCACTGGACATAGAGTGCTAGGAATAATTTTTGTATAATGCAAAGTAACTGATGACTAATAATAAGACCCAAGAATTGAAACTGTTTTGATAATTCTTGAAAGGAGAGGTTGAAAAAAAAAATCTCCATTTCCCTCCTCTGTGTATATCTGTGCGTAAAATGCCTTATCTAATACAGAAATGTATCCTTCTGCTTCTGCATTGGAGCATCAGTATTTTAATGATTTTTAAGTGCAAATATGATAACTAACCGAGGAAAACTACAGCCTGCAACAAGTAAACAGAGAGATAAGTGATAGCTTAAAGTTTGTCTAGTTTAAAGAGCAGCCCCTGATGATGATGGGGTTGGGTTCAGGCCTAAAAGCTGTTCAGAAATCAGGTGGCTGTAGAAAAATATCTTACTTGCATATCAAAGTCAGCCATCCCCATAATTTATTTCAGTGGAGATCCTTCTGAGTGAAACATCTTTTTTTTTTTTCCTAAAGTGGGCTTAACAGCATTGAGAAGTGATGTATTTGTCTAATAATCAATGAAAGAACTTTGGCCTTTTTCACCAGTTTTACGAAGCGCAGCTAATACAGGGAAAGGTTTAAAGGCCCAGTCTTGCTAAACCTTTACCCCTGGAGCTGGGCTTACCCATGACAGCAAGAACTTGTCTTTGGCAAAGTTGAGCCTATTGAATTTTGTGTATGAGTTAAACTTTGTTGAACAGGCACAAACAGCTGTGTGGAGATTCTGCCTGTTTACACTCATGAGCTAGGTACCAGTTTAAGCCACATTAAAACAAGAGCATGTCTTTTCCCCAGTCACCTCTGCTTGGCTGTGCTGACTGAATGAAACCAGTAAAAGCCTAAGGACCAGAGATACATCTCAGCCTGGTTGAGGTGGTTATTTGCACCCATAAGATGGGTTTCTAAAGTGCTAGCAGGGAAGAACAGTGGTACGACCTTGGCATCATTCACCTCAAAGCATATTAAATTATACAGCTCTGTGGACTGGGACGAGAATTGTGTCAAGTGTTGGTAAAGAAGTGATGCTTGTATGCCTGTGCGTGGTGAAGTCTGCATCGCCTGGACAGCGGGTACCAGCCCTAAGCTCGTGTTGCACCTTCCTGCATGGCTCCTGCCTCTAAGCCCGTCATCCTTGCATCCACAGAGAGTCCCATTGCCACCAGTAGAGCCACTGAGGCAGTAAGACACTCGCAGTGTGTGCGAAGACATGAATCTGGCCCTACTGTGGTATTTTAAAGATGATAATTACTACGGGCAAAAAAAGATGATGAGAAGAAACATAGAGTTCTATATACAAAGATGCTCAAATAGCATGAAAAGTCAAGCATATGCAACAATCCCTTTTAAAAAAAGAGCTGTAGAAGACTGAAAATGACCCCATGTGGAAAAGCGAAGGAAAAAATAGCAACTGGAAGCTGCCTGTGATCCCTGCTAGTGATTCACAACGGAAGAGTGTTTCCCTGCCATGATGTGCGCCTGAGCAGAGACGGCTCCTGCTTTGAGTCACAGCACTCCACACCAGCCAGCCCCTCTGCACAGAGCCGTGTGAGGGGGCAAAACCCCAGAGGAACTGGGTTTTACAAAACATTTCATTTGGTTGGAAAACCAACTTTCTAGCTAACCCAGTTTGAAACATCATGTTCCAACCAGCCCAATGCACAGTCACAAATGAAGATACAAAATAAAGTGGCTTTTACTGAGCCCTGATTTTGTGACAGCAGCCTATAATGCGTGCCTAGCATGCTGGGTGCCCGGTCAGACCATGCCAGCTATAAAGCAAAGCAGAGTATTTGCACCTCAGTTGTTTAAAATGTTGGGACTCTTCCCACATGGAAAGGACGGTGCATTATGCTGTGAATGTTGATTTTGCACCCAGGCAATAAGTGGTAGCTTTCGTGACAGATGCACCGATGAATAGATGCAGGGAGCCATTTATCATCTAAAATTTTTCTGCTGAGAAATAAAGCCCGACTATGAGTCTTGATGCGCCAGGATTGCTGTCAGAGCTTCTGTAAGTGCCAGGGTGATTTTAGTCTGATACTGCACTGATTTTTTTGAACCGCTCCATGGTTCTTGCGGCACACAACTGGTGTGGACATGGGTGAGAGAGGTAGGAATTTTTGCTGCCGGAAAATCATATCATTTTCACAATACAAACATCAGTTACACGCTTTGTAACTGTGCCCTGCAGACAGGCTGAGCTTGTCCCTTTGAGGAGTCTAGGCAGAGAAGTGCACTGAGAAGCTCAGGTAGTTGTTTCCTTTGGATCTTCATTTGTGAGTGAACATTGGGCTGGTTGGAAGATATTACATTTCAAACTGGGTTAGAGAGAAAGCTGGTTTTCCAACTAAATCAGATGTTTTGTAGAAACATTCTTCTTTCCAGCAATTTTCTTGATTCTGCCACTCAGGCATTCTTCTTCAGATATAACATTGCAGTTTATCCTGGGACTGTAGCATGGGCATGAAAACTGGGAAACAAACACCTTCAGCTGGAACAAAGCAAAAACTGGTTTTGGAAACACAACCATAGGATCTTACAAAGCCTGTTGATAACTATCTCCCTAGCCAGACTGCCTCTCTCATTCCTTATCGTCTGGCCTCTTTGCACAATGCCGGGAACTGTCAAAGGAGCTCCAAACCCAAATGACCCCAGCCTGTGCAGCAGAATGGGGACACAGAGCACCCACACCATGTGCTGCTAGAAAGCCTCTCTGACATTCCTGATAAAATAACTATAGGAGAGAGAGCAATTGAAAGCTTTTCTTTCAACTACCTTCTTTCCCAAAGTACTTTGCCAAAACTGCAAAAGTCACAGAAAGAAGAAAAATCCAGCTAACCTAACCTACAACAAACCTCAGGACAAGGAGCTTGCCAGACTATATGATGAATAGGATTCAGAAACTACCTACTTAGATTTACCCTTCTGCCTTCTCTCCACAGTCATTTGATTTCACAAGTTTTGCTAGGGAGATTGTAGTTTAAATAGAGGAGCTTTGCCCAAACCAGTAGCAAAAAGTACCGCAGAGCTTAAAGTGAAAAACAGGAAACTTCTACACCACAGGAATCCTGAATGTTCAGTTTAAAGAGGATTCACTGATTGGAAAATGCTAAATATTGACTTGAGGGCAATAAGAATGATAAATGTTCAGAAAAGGGGACATGAGATCAATTTGGAAAAAAAAAAAAAAGAGGAGAGGTAGTCCAGCTAAAAAGCATGTTTTGCCCTTTGAGGGGGCAAATCTAAAATTCTGTGACTATGCAAAAACCCTGGGATAAGTGTTTAAGACTTCACAGGCTGAGGAACTCCATTGATTACTAGGCTTTGTATGGCCTCTAAAGCTTGAAAAGGGATAGTGAAGCCATGCCACAAAGGCCAGAAAATGTCCATTTACTTTCTTCCAAGTACCAGACAGACCCTCCAGAGATGGGAACAGACCTCAAATACCTGTCACAGCCCCAGTCTTTGCTGCCTCCTCTCTGGACATCCCTCAGAGCTAAGCTGAGGGCTGGTGTTTGTGGCAGGCAGCTGTGAGCAATTCTCTCAGCCCCAGGCCGGTGCCTACCTTGCTGCTCAGCAGGAGGCTGGCCACGGGTCAGGGTGAGGGCTCTGGTTTCCAGGAGCAGAGGCTCCTGCTCAATTCTTGCACAGCCTAGAGGCAAAGATCTGGCATTGTGTTGACTGGGAGGAACACCTTCATCCTCTTCCTGGGGCCAACAAGGTTTGCACTTGGCCCTCTTGGTCAAGACGATGAGTGTGGGCAGAAGTAGCAGGAAGGTTAGGGAAAGCGGCTGCCACACTTCATTCCTTCCTGGGTTTTAGAAGACTTCCAAAGTCAGGTTGAAAGCTGGGGCACACAACCATTTCTGAGTTCTCCTGCCCTTTGATGAGCCCACCTGAACCCCAAGCTCAATACTCTGTGTGGCCTGACACCGCTGACCCCATCCCATCATTGCACCTAAAAGAGACAAGAGACAGTCTGGAGTTCCTGCACCACATCCTGGTGTGTTCAGCTCCATAGGACCACACAGAAACATAGTTCATCAACTGCTTCTTTAACAAACTTAAATCTGAAATTGCCACCAAGACACAAACACCTTCCCTAAAAATGCAGGGGAGCCCAAACTGGCCCAGGACAAATAGGAGACCTCTTCAGCCTGAACTGCAACTCCATGAGCCTCCCTGGTCTCCATGGCAAATTGTGGGGCTGTTCCTCCCACCCTGGGCACAAATCCCAACCCTGTCCTCAGCTCCAGCCACACATGAGAGGGAGCAAACCCATCAACTTGCTAGTTGAAAATACTAATTCCTACCTGGCCTGTGCCATCACAGGGCCTCTTTCCACCTATCCCTGGTATGCAGAACCAATGATCGGTTTTCATCCTTCCCCTACTCCATCTTCTAGCATTAAGAGAGACCATGCTGTCCTTCTGTACATGGGAAAGTCACGTCTTTATTTTACGTAGTCCCGTTTATTCTGTTTGATCTTTGTTGATTTTTATCGCTAACTTCAGTTTGCTTTTCTATAAAATGTGGTGCGTTCTTTACATGCAGGTATAACTTTCACTTCTTCTATTTGCTTTCCTCCACAGGGATAATACTGTAGTTTTTAAAAACTACAGTCATAAAAGTCCTGCTGCTGCCCATAGTGATAAATTAAATGGTTCATCATGCATGGTTTGCTTTTATGATCATGTGCTCATCCACCTTGAAAGAGTGGGATTTATGCAGAAATAATTGAGTAAATTAACTATCTAGGAAATCTTAGGTAGAACTTAATAATGTCCTTAATATGCTTTTGTACTTAAACTTTAAATCTTCAAAGCTGTAACACAAGCAGTTCCTGTTCTTTCTCACCTTTTTGTATGATAGGATAGCACTTGTTACAACCAGACCCTGTGCCAGGCTTGCCAATATCTCAAGAACATGAAAATCACAACCATCATCTGACCCAGTGGTCATGGAAGGAGACACCTTCCAAGTGGGCACGGGCACTAAACTGCAGTCCCCCAGAGCTCTGGCTTCTCTCCTATTCTCTATCTCATTTGTAAGATATATCCATCGACAGAGTGCAGACTAAGCCAACCAGCCTTTTTTTCTGGCATGTGGTGTCTCTGACGAAAAAAGAGTTCTCTTCTCCTTCTTTTCAATATACTTTGAAGAAAAATAGTAGGCTGGAGTCAATTGATAGTCTGTTCCCAATGTGTGAGATCTGACACGTCTAAAAAATATGTGGAAAGAACTGGTAAGACTTTGTTTATATGCCAGTCAGGACATGTCCTCAAAAGCAGACCTGTCGTCTAGCCTCACTGGTTTGGAGCAATTCAATGCGAAGAAAAATTATGTAATGAGAAGATACAGAAATGCCAGAGAACACATATACTCTCAGTAATAACTCCTGATCATTGAAGATCAAGATGGCAGAGAGTGATGCAAGTTCCCTGAGCTCTGTTACAGCAACTGCAATAAATATAACACAGAATCAGAAGCCAGAGGAGCTTTTACTAATAACACTTCTTTAATTAAAATGTCCCATACATATGGACAGGAAAAGAAAGAAACATACTGTGGGGAAAGAGTTGCTAATCGCAGCATAG
The DNA here is from genome assembly GCF_964195595.1 of Calonectris borealis. Classification (NCBI taxonomy): domain Eukaryota; kingdom Metazoa; phylum Chordata; class Aves; order Procellariiformes; family Procellariidae; genus Calonectris; species Calonectris borealis. Next base: position 128,679,146 of record NC_134313.1, read on the forward strand.
TACAGAAAAGGTGTTTATAGCTTGGCACCCTCTCATTTTTTCCTCTTAGGATGTTCTGTATTTTACACTGTCAATACATTAGGTCCTTTCTCACTTGTATTAAGAGGATTTAAGAGAGAGATGGGAAAAATGGCAGATATTTTTAAAAAACATATCATCAGTAAAAAGATTGCACAGTTTAGCATCAACAATCTGAACTTCTTTAAACTGTGCAAAACCAGAAAGTGACAGCTTTTGTTGCGTCTTAACACATTTGCACATACATTAACAAATGCATCTCTACTGCACTTCTATCCTATTCCAACAAAAGGTAGTAACTGTTCCCTCAGCTGGCAAGACTTTTACTTCTCCTATGCCAGAGTAATTAAAAGGAAAATTGTAAAAATTCTGATTTCTCAAAAGATTTAAGTCCCCCGATTCCCGACTTTCTTTCTCCAATGTGCTATTTAAAAATCCTGACTTTGAGATTTTTTGACTTTTGACTTTTTCACAAGCCAACCGTAAGGCATATTCCATTTGCAGAGTAATCTGGCTCCACCAAGTGACAATTGTTGTGATTGCTAGTCTACACCTGCAGCTAAGATAATACAAATCTGGCACTAGGTACCGCAACAAACCAGTAACATCGAATTTTCATTGGAGATCTTTCAACTCCAGTAATCCATGTCCCTTAGATTATTTCACTGTAATACCTATGGAACAAATCATGGTGGGGTAGAAGGGTTGCAGAAAAGCAAACTGTTTCCCACAGACTAATTTCATAACCTTCCAGATGCTGGGTGAGGTACATACCTCTAGAAATGGGATGGGAACTTGAGGAGAGTGTAGAAATGACCGTACTACGTGGCCTTTTTCATACAAAGGTCTGAAAGAACATGCATTGGAAGGCTCAGGCAAAGTGGAGAAGCTTGCTGTCACACAGCCATGAGGCAGGATGTTCTCAAACCTATTCTGCATAACCATTTTTGAAATAAAAGGTACTCTGAAAGAAATGAGTGAGGAGGTTGAAGGCCAGGGACAAACTGTATACGAGACAGTGAAACAGATTGCTTTGGAAGCCATGTTTATGAACCCACTCAGAGATCCTACACATAATCTTTTACGAGCATAGAAGTGTGGGGAAAAATAGATGTGCTCAGACCTGGAACTGTTATGATCAGATGTTGGCATTTGATGCTTTTTCAACATCAGTTGTTTCCTAGTCAGTTGTGATTTTAGACAGTAGGATTTTCTTTACTATCATTATTATTTGCATTTTTATAATTTTGGCTGAGGGAGGCTATGGAAGATTTGAAGCAAGTTACCTTTCTTTAATCCAGAGTTCCCCTTCAGTGAATAACTAGCAGAGAGGCAAACAAAATTGATAGGTAGCACTGACCAAAGGCATACAGATCTTCATGGGTGCACACGAACACACATATAGAATCATAGAATCATAGAATCATAGAATCATTAATACACTCAAAAGATGCATAGGCCATTACAGATGGATTTAACATCTTGGGTATTACAGTTCTCTCTGTCATGCTCCCTAGCTACAGTGGACTATATCAGAATGTATGCATGGTATCACAGATAATGCTAATTTGTGTGTACTCAGCTACACATTCCTTTGCAAAGACTGCATGAGGTGAAAGAGAAGGGGAAATTATTCATCACAATGAAGGGGGATGAAAGTCAGAGGAACTACAAGAAAGAGTAGACAAACTGTCTCCAGAAAGGATGGAAAGAACTTCCCAGACAGGACTAAGCAGGAATTGCTGCTACTCAGAAAGTCACTGAGTTGCCTGGAGTGACATCTGCTAAGACATGGTAATCAGGACAAGAAATGAGGATGCTCTTTTTTTCCTTGAAATTTGTCCCACTGAAGAACCAGGAAAGTTTTATCCTGTTTCTTTCCCAGCCTCAGTCCAGAATTCTGTCCTTGGCATGCTCAGGTGTTACTTGGTTTAGGTTACAGACTGGTGGAGTGCTGGTCAGTGGGAAAGGCAATCCTTGGGATTTCAGGCAGTACAGTAAGACAAACAGCATCACATTCTGCTGGCCCAGGAAGACAACACCCTAGGGTTAAAAAGCCTAACCACACCAAACTGAAAACTGAGTGTTGAGGAAATAGCATCCAATATTCTGCTCTAGAAGCAGGGCTGTTTTTCACATATGATGCCAGTGTGCACATAGAGCACTGTGCCACACCATCCTGTTCTTCATCACATTACACTGTGCCACACCATCCAGGTTTCTGCATGCGTTCATTATATGGTTAATATTCAGCTCTCAGATTGTGACAGGTATTACAACAGCAGCTCTGTGCTAGGATACTGTTTTACCTATGTGTGAGCTGCTTTCTGTTATGTCAGGTTTCATCATCATCAAGGTCCACTGTACAGATCAGAGATATTTTTGTCTCATTATACCACTGTTCTACTTTGAACTACTTAAGCCCAGGAAAAATCAGGAGCCACATATTTTAAAATTTTTAAAAATTTAAAAATTTTTTAGAAATGTATTTTTAAAGCACTATAAATAAAAAAAGTTTTTATAATTAATACGCTGTTCAACAGTTACTGGGGGATAGGGGAAAGAAACACTACGTCTTTGGGCCACTTTCTGAAGTCTTGCTTCAGTCATGCAGGGACAAGGATAGTATGTGTGTGTACATTTATGGGCAGGATGCTTGAGGCGTGCTTTGAGTTGAAGGTATTGGGAATTTGGTATTTGCTTGCTTCTGGCTGTATGTTTTATTGCTGCTGTGTAATGGAGAAAGTGAGGGGTCTAGTGAACTAGTGGATGATCTAAAGATATACACTACGTGGACGAATTCAGAAAAAGTGAAGTGCAAATATACATTTTATTGACTTCTGTTTCCCCCTTTGCTCATTATACATGTTACTATTGTATTACTAACAGTATCAATGTTACTAATTGGTATAGGTATTTTCATAATGGTGCCATAGGATGAGGCTATACCTGTGGCATTCTAGATTTTATCTGAACTTAGACCAGTACATGTTAAAGTATTAATAATAAATTATCTCTGTAGTAGAAGAGACAACTGTATCTGACCTACATAATAACCCCGGTATATTTTTTTTTCTTTGGAATTTCTTCCACAAACAGATCAAAATGTTTATTCATCTTTTACCTACTTATTTACACTAAACTGGTGAATAACTGAAAACATTTAGAATAAATCTGTTCATCAAGAAGACAGTGATACAATTAATGTGGCTATGATGATTTAGAGCATATGCATTTTACCTTAATGAGACATATGTTGTGTCATATTAAATTAATTCATGCTTGTTTGCTGTTATTGTGTATGCGCTGTTTCAGTTGTGAATATGCTAAAGTATATCATTGAAAGAAGAAACATAAAAAGTAAAAGAAAAAAGTTCAGAAAAATTTCAGCCATAGGAACTAAAATGATATTCTGTAACTCCAAAGGTAACTGACAGCACCCCAGTCCTGCTTGCCATTCACTAACCAGTCTCTCCTTCCACCCAGAAGTGGGAAACATGAAAGTGCTATTCCAACTAAGGAGACGAACACAGAGAACACTTTGCAGTATAATTACGTTTGATAATACACATAACGGTGTACTATGTTTATTATTTTCTCCATCCTCACACTTTGCACCTTGTTGAATCCATCACAGTTTTCAACCTATCTCTTGCTTTGATAAAAGTAGTGACATATGGGTCATATCTACAATCCTGTCCAAGCTGAGCTACCCTGATGGTTTTACAACATGATTGTCGTTGCCTGATGCAGGGCATGAGGCAGATGAAGTCATGGGAGGGGTATCTTAGCTGAGTTTCTGGAGGATACCCCACTGCCTGCATCAACAAAAGCTTGCTATGAGTCACCCGTGCATGGTGGCCCTTCTCCTTGGTCATTCCCTAAACGATCAATAGGCATCACCAAAAATGAGTTGACAAAACCAAATAGAGCGGGTCTAATCATTTGACTTGACAAAGCCATTGAAGTTGCTTCTATTACTGAAATTAGGAGAAATCTTTAAATTATTTTCTATCAAGGACTGTATTACCAATTTCTCCTACAAACATCCAATAGAAATGTTATAATTCCACTTATTTGAAGACTTTGATCATGGAAGCAACCAAAATAACTAATTAACAGTGCATAGGACATTTCAGATCCAACTTCTTGCTTAGATGGGAAAAACAACTTTCTGATTTAAAAGCACTTTACTTAGACGTCTAGCAGCACGCGTTGGACAACAGCACGTAGCATCAGTTTCAAACTCTCATAAGAAGTTCCTGGAATGCTCCCAGAATCACAGCTCTGATTCCTTTAATTTAACCTAACTAACTGTATAATGTAACTCTATCCACGTGACTTAGTAAAGTGAGATCAAACCTGAGGTGAGGTTGTATCTTTTAATCCTCCACCAACTCCAGACACTGTAACAACTCTTTTGTCATATGAATACACCTACCTGCAATAAACTGATCCAGACACAATATAGCATCATCTTCGTGGAGAAAAACATTAATCTGCTTACAGTAGAGAGTCACTTAGAATCATAGAACCAATTAGGTTGGAAAATACCTTTAAGATCATCAAGTCCAACCGTTAACCTAGAACTGGCAAGTCCACCACTAAACCATGTCCTTAAGCACCACATCTACACGTCTTAAATTCCTCCAGGGATGATTACTCAACCACTTCCCTGAGCAGCCTGTTCCAAAGCTTGACAACCCTTTCAGTGAAGAAATTTTTCCTAATGTCCAATCTAAACCTCCCCTGGTGCAACTTGAGGTCATTTCCTCTTGTCCTATCACCTGTTACTTGGGAGAAGAGACCAACACCCACCTCGCTACAACCTCCTTTCAGGTAGTTGTAGAGAGCAATAAAGTCTCCCCTCAGCCTCCTCTTCTCCAGGCTAAACAACCCCAGTTCCCTCAGCCGCTCCTCATAAGACTTGTGCTCCAGGCCCTTCACCAGCTTCGTTGCCCTTCTCTGGACACGCTCCAGCACCTCAATGTCTTTCTTGTAGTGAGGGGCCCAGAACTGAACACAGTATTCAAGGTGCGGCGTCACTAGTGCCGAGTACAGGGGCACGATCACCTCCCTGCTCCTGCTGGCCACACTATTTCTGATACAGGCCAGGATGCCGTTGGCTTTCTTGGCCACCTGGGCACACTGCTGCTCATGTTCAGCCGGCTGTCAACCAGCACCCCCAGGTCCTTTTCCTCTGGGCAGCTTTCCAGCCACTCTTCCCCAAGCCTGTAGCGTTGCATGGGGTTGTTGTGGCCCAAGTGCAGGACCCGGCACTTGGACTTGTTGAACCTCATCCAGTTGGCCTCAGCCCATTGATCCAGCCTGTCCAGGTCCCTCTGCAGAGCCTTCCTACCCTCCAGCAGATCAACACTCCCGCCCAGCTTGGTGTCGTCTGCAAAGTTACTGAGGGAGCACTCGATCCCCTCGTCCAGATCATTGATTGATAAAGATATTGAACAGAACTGGCCCCAATACTGAGCCCTGGGGTACACCACTTGAGCTAGAACTATTGACTACTTGGGAAGATTCATTATGGAAGTACCAAATAATACAGAGGAGGTAGCTTGCAGATTAGCTAATGCAGTAACAAAGAAATACAAATGTTTTAAGATATGAGTAATCTAGAAATGAGCACAATTTGGTAACAGTTTGTCACTACCACTAATACCAGAAGTAAGAAAAAAGTGATGAGAAATTATTTTTTCTTGATAAGTATACTTCAGAAAAAAAAGGAGCGAGTGACTAGGACTGCCTTTGGATAGCCAAGAGGAAAGCAATCAAACACAGTTCATTTAATCCTACTCAGTGTATTTGTGTGAAGCAAATGGATGACTAATGGCTAAAAGACCTTATCAGCATTGCTAGAAACCACTAATTGCTAGCTGGCCAAATGCAAAATGTGTTAGCCATAAGTGAGGCAAAGTTTACAGGGAAAAGTATTATTTTGGTTAGACCAGCTGCTGTTTGGCTGGAAAAACTAGAAAGCTTAGTTAAACTGAATTATTAATCAACCAGATAATTTTAGAGGCAGCTGTTTGCAAGGGGACACGTAAAGATGTTAGTGCCTGTTGTGCAGAGGGATATGACTAACTATTGGGGTAAAAAAGAGTGGAAGGTTCGTGGAGTGTTAGGACGAAGATAACTGTACCATATGATAAAACCAGTGCTGTGTTGAGCACTTGTTCCTTAACATTGAGTAGAGTCCTTTTTTCCCCCAAGCTAGCGGGGCCTTGAGGGCTTTTTGAGGTTTGTTTGGAAGGAGGTTGGTAGATGTTTGTAGGAGCTAGGAAGAATGAGCAGGGGGACAGAAAGGAGGGCGGGGGGAAGTGAAGCGAAACTGAAATGCTGTTTTGGCTTTCTGTGACATTATGAACTAAAACAGTGGCTGTAATTATCTAACTTGCTCATCATTTTTCATCTTGAAGCCTAAGAGATTGTGACTCTTCATAGTATCATCTCATATCTCAAAAAGGGATCTTTACACTGGATAATGAAATGTGTTTCCACAGCAACTTATTTGATAGAAGGAAAGTGAATCCCAACTTTTTCAATGTAAATCAAGAATAAGTTAAATAAAATAAACAGAGTTACAGCACTGTAAAAGCTATGCACAGAATGCATAGTGATTTTGAGCTGAAGAAACAAAAAATCTTCCAAGGAGTGGGTACGCATAAGTGGATACTGCGGTTTCCATTCTCAATCCATAAAAGGCTTTTCCAGTTTGAAATATGTCCCTGCCTATGGCAGGGGGGTGGACTAGATGTTCTTTAAAGGTCCCTTCCAACCTAAACCATTCTATGATTCCATGATCCTATGTTCTGGGTAAATACCTTTTATTAACCTGTATTTATATTTGAAAATTCTATGCAGTACACTTATTTTTCTGATTGGAAAAGAGAAGGAACCCAATGCAGTAGAAATTGTTTGCAGTCCTAAAAATGTTGTTATTCATTAAATTCTACCTTTTTTCCTTGAAGGACTTCCACAACGTGCTGCTGGAGATGGTGAAATACTTGGAAGTGAAATGGAGGTTGATAGTTACAGAAATAAGCCTTCTTATTTTATTTCAGAGGTCTGCCAGCAGTCTGACAATGCCATTTCCTTAATGGCTCCAGACAAAGGTAAACAAATCTAAGCAGAAATTAGGCATTGTTTCTAAAACATAATTACTGCTTTTGAAGTAATTGTGAAGTAATTTTCACTTATTATCATAAAAAGAGTACATTAATGTCAGTGAAGGATAAACCTTTTGAATGGAGATGCCTGGCAGAATAGAAGAACTTGAAGATGGGCTTTCTTATATCTGCAGTCTATTTTCATTATCTACCGAGCAGTTCAGTAGAGACAACTATTGTTCAGTGGTGCAATTAGTATTTATGTAATCAACAGCTGTTACAAAGTAAAAGATTTAGAAAACCTATTTAGAAAAACAGATGTGGCCTGCAGCTAGAATTCCCAAACTGCAGTAGTTTAGAGGACTTCTCAGTCAATAGTCCATTTACGAGTTGTTTTCTGGAGGATGTCTTAAACAAAGATTACTTTGGTTACTGCATACTAGGTCATACAAGTCTTTCTAGAAAATTCCTATCAGTCTAATTGTTTACAGGTTCCAAATATGAACAAAACTCCAAATTATTTTTTTTTGTTTTCAATTATAAGGGCATACATCAGATTTTCGCCTGGACAAACTAGTGCCAGAGCTGGAAGATGCTTTTTTCAAGTGAAGAAGAGAGGCTATTTTACAGTATGTTACCAAAAAGCATGTCCACTGGGCATCACTGTTCAAAGATGAGAACTCAGGATGTACTTTGTACATGTAACTTGGACCATTCAAAGACACCTGATTCAACAAGAGAGTTTTCTAACTGGGGGCAATTGGACTTGAAAGTCTAGAGAAGTGCACTGTAGGAAATGTAATTCCAGTATTTTTCCAAGATATATCCAGGATGAAGCAATTGGAAGTACAGACTGAGAGATCTTAGGAGGATCAGTGTAAATATTTATTTAATCGTACTTGAAAGTTGCCTCTGTGACATACAGCTAGGAGTGCCTGTCTGGCACCTTCACAGATACTGCCTTTTAAGATCGACATTTGCCTGAATCCTAAGTGCATATGCATATGCATCCTAAGTGTATACTGATACAGCATACCTTACATTTTGGAATAGGACAAACTTCTGAGCCATTTTCTGGTGTTGTCAAAAGTGCCTCATCACTGCAGCGCTGTGAATGCACATAATTGTCCCAGAAAGTGAAGACCCAGCAGCTCCAAAAGGCACGTGAATTGTGCCCTTACTACCTCTCAAGAGGCAAGTATTGAAAGGAAGCTATCTTAATGAAATTAAGCTGAAAGGTTAGTGCATCAAACTATCTTTAAATGCAGGCTTGGAGGGAGAGATATTTAAATATGAAAAATACATTCTTAATTAAAACATTTACAGAAGGATTGGGTAATAGTAATACAAAAGAGTTCAAGTAGAAACAGACTTCCTGCATTGCCAAATGTGTTTCACGGTCTACTACCTGTTGAAGAAGGTCTCCTCGTTGAGATGTTATCTCTGTTCTCATATTCCTTTGCAGTTTTGATTTCTCCTCCAATTCTTTCACTCCCCTCAGGAAGAAAAGCAAGACCTAGAGTCTGGATCCAAAATCGTTCCTTGGCCTGTCCCAGATGGGAAACCTTTTTAAGGCTGTTGCTTCACGGTGATTTCCACAGGCATCTACTGGCTGGCTGCCAGCTCCTGCTCCTGGTCCCTTCCACGTGAGGTGCTGGGAGCCTTCAAATGGATGCCGAGCTCCCTGACCTCCCTCTGCCTGGCGTCGGTGGGAGCGCCTTCCCCACGCCAGGCTTGCTGTCCCGGGGGAGCGCTGTGCCCGCACCTCGAGGGTTTCTTCCCACTGTTGCCCGTGGGAATGGGGCCTGCCTTCAAAGGCAGCAGCTCCATCTGAGGAGCCTGAGGCAAAGCATGAAATCCTTGCTCTGCCTTAAATTAAATCCCTTCAAGCTCTTCAGTTCAGGCACCTGAGTGAGGAGGTCTTGCCAAAGCCTCTGCTGGGTTTGCACTGAACTGGCAGTGATGTGGCTGCTCAGGCCCGCCAGACCAGCTCGGGAGCGGACCCCACTGCATTGGCTGTGATGTTTTCAGGCTTCGTTTGTAGTGGTGAAGTCTGTGTTTTTCAAAAGGTAGCATGGGGACATTTGCAGGGGCTTCCAGGAGGTGTCAGAGCTGGGATGCAAGACCAGCGTGAAGCAAGAAGGCACTTGATATGGATGGCAAGAAGTGCAGGGAAAGCACCACCGCCAGCACCTGGGTTGTGCGTATCAGGTTTGTACAGCGGCGTTGAACAGTCCTGTCCCAGCCTGACTCTGCTGACCACGAGGGCAAGAGCTGCTCTGGCCGAGCTGCAGGAGCCTGCTTTCAGGCAAAGCAGCGGCTGACGGTGTGCTGGGGGCTCCCGCTACGGCTGCCAAGCGTCATTTTCTTGTCTCCGTGATGCCCAAGGTGTCTTTCAAACGTAGAAGTTGGTGCTGGAAGTGCAAGTCGCTGCTCTGTCGTGGCATTGAGGCAAGTGAGAAGTGACCCGTGCTCCCCCGCCACCGGGTGCTTTGTGAGCCATCTCTCCATGGTCAGATCCAGAGGCATGGGGGCTGACATCGTCACTTCAGTGCAAAGAGTGAAGTCCTTCGCTGTACTGTGGGTGACTCTGGTAGTCCCAGCTGAAGCCTGGCTGTGGTTTTTTTCCGTAAGTCTGGGCATTTCCTCCCTGTGACCCAAGTCCCCCTCACCAAACCTGCTTTGGCCATGAGGCTGTGCGGGGCAAATGCAAAGAGCTCCCCAGGGAACCAAATGTACTCAGTAGTGCTTTGATCTGGGACATCAGCAAGTCCTGTGAGGCTTGGGACATTTCGAAGCCTGGGTTGGTTAGTGGAGCAGAAAGCAGAGGGACGCAGCGGGCAGCTAATGACCCGCCGGTGGTTTGGCTAGCAGTAGCTAACATTCCCCAGACTTTTCTGATTGCCCTTTGAATCAAAGGTCTTCTGGGCTGACTGTTCATTTTGGGAGCCAAGGACGGCTTCAATGATACAGCACTGCACTAAGGGCAAGGGAACACATCGGGCTGGGAATATCCATGGTGAAATCACCACGTGCCTCCAGCAGCCCGCGGGCAGGCAGCCCGGTGAGCCTGGAGCCATCAGAGGTGCGCGCCGGCCCTGGCACCGGGGCTTGGCTGCTGGTCTGAACTTGGGGTGGAAAGGGCACCCAGAGACCACTCGGGGTGCGAGGCATGGGATTCTTCTTAATTTCATTTTTATTTAAAGTTGTATTAAAAAAATCAATAGTGAAATTAAGTAATCATCCAATGTTAATTATACCTTGTCACATTTCTAGCCGAGCTGATCTGATCTGATCTGATTTGCCTCTAGCCTTGGCTTCAGACAGTTGAATGCACCTACACACTCCATTATTCCCACGCATGTGTTTTTTTCCTGAACTGGGCATAATGACAGTGTTTTCAGTTTCAGAACAAAGCTAACAGTCTTCCCCATTTTTTCTTTTTTGGTGGGAAAGAAGGTGGTAATAAGGATTTTACCCAGGAGATGTCAAGACAAGATAGGTGTCTAGGACAGGACAAGAGGCTGGACTAATAAGCCAGGTTTTGGAATTGCTTTTGTGAGCCAGCAACTGCAGTGCTGCACTTCTACTCAACTAGTGCAGCAAGCGAAGCCCAGGAATTATTTCAGGACTACTTTTGCAATTCCCCTGATTTTACTAAGGAAGTAAGAAGATTTTCTTTTTCCTTTTTCTGGGCTTCAGAGGAGACTTAGGGGATGTTTGATTTCCACTGGTGAGCCCCTCTCAGCTCTTGAGGTTTATAACAGTCAGCATTGGGAAGGAAGGAATCCCTTTTTGTGGTGTGTCGTTGCAGAGGAAACACTCTCCTCCCGCTTAACATGGATGTTATGCGGAGATTCATCTGTAGGGGAGATATAGATACTTTTTCTGCACTGACCACTTAGCCTTCGTTCCTACATCTTACACACATGCATACCCTGACTCCTGGGCATTTTCTTTCTTAGCAAGGGGTAGTATTTAGATTGGAGGTTAGGTGCCAAGGTTTTGTAAGAGAGGGGGCTATTCTGCGTGTATGCCAGTGCTCTCCACAGAATGGAAACCATCCTCACTTTAAAAGTACTGCACTTGCAAACATTTATGTTCTTCGTCAGACAACTAAAGTTTGTCTGTTGGAAATAAAAGTATGGATGTTAGTGAAGCCTGACTTTGCCCTTGACACAAACCTGTGAATCGTGACTAGGAAGCTGGGTGCTTGATCAGACCTTGGCAGAGCGTTTGCACCTCAATTGTTCAAAATGTTCTTCTCACATGAAATGGTTGGTTATTATGCTGTGAATGTTGGTTGTGCACCTATGTAGCATAAATGATAGCTTTTGTCACAGACATACCAATATATTGATGCAGGGAACCATTTATCATCTAAAATCTCCCTGCTGTGAGTCCTGATGCACCTGGGTTCCTGTCAGAGCTTCTGTAAGTCCAGGATGATTTTAGTCCAATTCTGGCCAGACTTTCTCATACCACTCCATGGTTCTTCAGCACACAGCTGGTGTGGACATCGCATGTTGCCTGAAAATTATGTAGTATTTTTTAAGGCTGCAGGCAGATGACTATGCCCTGACCTGCCTTTGAGCTAACTGAACAGGACATAAGCAACCGCTGGGCATGACATGAGCAATTGCCAGAGACGACAGCTACCAATGTGAGAAGCCAACAAAAGTTACATATAGCGCCCTGAGGAATGGATGGATTTCACAGATGGTTAAAAGTGAATTATGTGAGGAATAACCAGACTTCACAGATAACTGTAAGGGAGGGTTGGGAACCGTCGAGGGAGTGGAATCTTGCAAGGCCTACAGTGCCCAGTGCCTATGTAAGAGTACCGGTAATGTCATCTAAGGTCAAGATTGTCTACTATCCTTATCAGAAGTAGAGAATTTGGGTATGGATGTAGCCAAATTTGGATTGAGGGGGTAAAAAGTAATTAGGGGTGGTTTGTTTATTTGGGAGATGAGTGGGGTGGAGAAAGGAGGATCAAAACATGAGAAAAGAGGTAATAGATGTAAATGACTAATCACAGCTGTCCATGGGTACCTGCCCTTTATTACTACAGCCTGGAGCAGGACAATTAGCCAAACCTGTTGTTCTGATCATACCATGCATGTTTGACTTGTTTCCACAGTCAGGAGGCCCGGGGTGCATTCAGTTGCCAGCAAGAGAACAACCAGAACGGACAAAGCGAGCATCCCAGCATCACCATGTTGGTATCTGTTCCAGGTCTGATGGTATCAACATCGCCCTATCAGCCTAACATCAGTATTCACGATACAAATGTTGGTTACATACTTCATAACAGGTTGATTGCCCTGCTTCAAAATGCTGTTTGTGGTTTACTGACTCATCTTGGAAAGTTTCTTGTTACTCAGCCAAGATATAATGGGGAGAGCAATGACAGTCTCCAGGCAGGGTCTGTAGGATGAAGCCTGCAGCTGTCCCTTTGACGACTCCAGACAGAAATGCACTGAGAAGCTCAGATAGGTTTTATGTTGTTTCCTTTGGATCTTCGTGACTCCAGCTAATCTAAACTACAGCAAACCCCAGGACAAGGAGCGTGCCAAACTATATGATGAAGAGGACTCAGAAATTACCCATTCACATTTACCCTTCTGTTTCCTCTCAGCAATCTTTTGGTTTCACAAGTTTTTCCAGCTTAAATAGAGAAGTTTTGCCCAAGCCAGTAGCAAAAAGTAGAGCTATGAAAAATTCTAAGTAGCTAGAGAGCTATGAAAAATTCTAAGTCCCACACCACAAAGATTTTGAACTTCAGCTGAGCACTTTGGTCTTACAGCATATCATGTGCTTGGTACATGTTCATTACTGCACCCTGTATCATGCATTCTCCTTACAGCACTCCATGTCTGCAACGTCAATCTTGTTCGTTGCCTCGTCTACCTGCTTGTCACAAAATGAGCATTGAAAGGGGAGGACAGGTCCGTCCTGTCTCAAACATATTGTTTTGAATGGTAATCTAGGAGTGTAGTTCAGTGAGAGATTCCTTGAATAGGGGTTTCTTCATGTGTTTCTCCTTCAGCCCCTGGACCTCGAACACACCAAGCGAATTCTGCTCCCAGAGGTCCAGCTTCTCTGCCTGCAGCCCTTGAGGCACACTGGGAGGTGAAGTCTGCATCACCTCTTACCCACTTGTCCCTTGTCTCCCTTTCAGTTCTGGCCTGGCTTATGCAGTGCACTATGGTTGCCATTTGGGTATAGACCCTGTTCAGCGTTAATTGAGACTGAGATAAGAAAGGGATTGATGATCATGGGAACTGGAATTCAGGAGGTCCAAAATACATTCCCACCTTAGCCAGGGATTCTTTGTGTGATCTTGGGCATGGTCTTAAGCTAAACTGTCTGCAAAATGGAATTAACATATTCCTGCCTTCCTGGAGGGCTGATGATACAGAAATATCACAATAACGAGAGTCATATTTCCACTTTTAAGAGCAGTGTAGGACAGCCTGGTCTCTTGACATTGAATGTCACCCTTTGGGTACAACACTGTTGTAATCGCAAAACTCCCTGCGATTGCCTGAGTCAGCTTTGCTTGTTTGAATGAATTTCTCTGGATGGTGGATTAAATACAGATCATTTTATCAGGCTTTCCTAGGCTTTCTGACAGGGTAATTAATAGCAGCACACACAAAGCAATAGTTGGTTTTGCATGGGTCTTATTGTGAAACAATTGTAATGATGAAACATTTCATCTGAAGACCTGAGGACTGAGTCTATAGGGTGTTAATAAAATTAATTGAACAGAGTGAAAAGAATCTCAGGGAGGGCAAGACCTTTCCTTCTGGCAAGCATAGGTATTTCGCAAGTGAGCTGTGCTGTTCTGACAGAGGAACAGAAGCAATGAAGTAAAAAAGGCTGTTGGTTTCCAGGCAGGGAATGGTCTGGTCCTTGTTCTCCAGCCACTTTGTCATGTCTGTAGCAGACAGAAGTGTCTTGAACCCCTCCAGCTGTCCCTTCTCAGTATGCTCCAGTCTCACTGCCGTGTCTTACTGCCAGGAACGAGCCATGTGGAACAGAAAGTTTGCTCCTGCCTCTGCCACACTTGGTGTTTTTCTTCCACAGGTCAAGTAACATAAATTCCATTGATATTTTCCTTGTGATTTCTTGGGTTGTTGCATTAATGGGCATATATTAATGCTAAGGAAGAAATGCCTATAGTACAAGTTTTAGGTTCAGGATGTACTTCTCATTATAGTAATTGATGGCTGACAGTGCTGGCAGGATAAGGTCCACAGTTCAGTCTCAGAATGAGTTCATTATTCTGCCATTCAGGAGACTGCATAAATTGTTGTCACTGGTTTTGTCTCAGGAAAAGATTAGCCTCCTCAAGAGACTGGCATCTTCATGCTTGATGTGAGACATAACACATGGAGTTGGAGGAAGGCAAAAATACTACAGGTTAAGTGTTGATGGGAATTGAATGTGTGGAGCAGTTCTCTGATCTCTATGAGTGTCCTGCAAAGGACAGCAAAATTAATTCTGCTGTGCAAATACCAGGAAGATGGGGGAAGCACAGGCATCATGGATAAATGAAGAAGGAAATATTGAAACACACACGAACTAAAAATTATTGTATTTTTTAATACCAGTTTCTTAAGAAGCCTGCAGTCATGCGCTCTCGCTCGCTCTCTCTGTCTCCGTTTTTTTGTACCTCTGTTATTTTACCCTTCCCTCCCATAATAACTTTTGACTCTTGGTGTTTTCTAGAGGAATTGAGATCTCAAGAGTGCCTGTCAAGAGCCCTCAAGGTAAAGGAGAGGCCCTGTTCCCCTTACTATGGTAAGAGACAGCTCAGTGCTTATTCAACAGAATGGCTTCCACGTGGGAGGGAGAGAAAAAGGGGGAGAGTGGATGAATGCCCAGATTGCGGAAGTGCTTCAGTTAAAGATTACATGAAGTCACAGCTAATTATTATCAACATGCTCAACACTTTTTGCAGCCCATGATACATTCTTATTAGCAAACATGGAATATACTTTTTAGCAGCAATTAATGAGGTCAGATAAAATGTACATAATTTAGTTCTAAGGCTGTTGGACTGACAAGATGAAGGTATAAGCTTCTGGAGGGGGAAGAGAATGAGAAGAGGAAAAGGAGGTTAAGAAGTTATTTTAAGACTTTAGGCCTCATATTAAATTGGTTGTTTACGTTCTTTCTTGATAAGGATGATGTGAGTTGTTTACATTACTTAGGGGTGCCACACCCCAGCGATACAAGGGCTGCCAGGAAGGTTTAGAAAAAGAGGGCTTCATGGATGAACTACACCTCCAAAGGTTCAAATTATTAGCTGTAGGGTATGCTAAGGGGCATGTGATCTATGGGCCCGTGCAGCTGTGTAGTGGTTTTGAGGGATGTGTGGCATCCAAGTGGCAGACTTTGGAGTCTGAAGAGGGATTTGGATGCTTTTGAACTGTATCTAAATATTATTCCTGCACAGGTTTGTGGTTTCAGAAAGTTCAGAGAAACAGTTTACCTTTGAAGAGCTTTAAAACCAAACTGTCAGGTGTATTTTTTTCGTAATTTACCCCAGCCCTCAAAGTGCTCTAGATATTCTGCAGATAGGTAAGAAGGCCAGGGGGATGATTCAGCAATCTTTATTCACATTAGCAGCCTCAACAGTAAGGCTTACTCTTCTCTGTGGGATTTATGATCTCCTTAGAGAAGGACCAGCTAAAGAAAGGAATACAATAAAGTGATGGTGTGGGAAAGCTTAGCTGTATCTCCCTCGGCCAGCATCTTCTGGTTTGATCTCACTTTGCTGTTAATTTTTATATTTATATTTGGCATTTTTCTGAAGTGCTTCTTATCACAATGAAAGCACAAATCATGTTAATTAATGAGAGTAGCAGCCAAAAAAAAAAGGCGCTAGCACTTCTTTGCCATAGTCAAGAGCTCTTGAAAAACTTGTCCATGACGTTGTTTTGGCTGAACAAAAATTATATGCATAATCAGTATTAGACTTGATTGACTTGATCTTTCTTTCTATTACACCGATGAAAAGTACATGGCAGAAATTCTTAGCCTTGTACAACTATATTGCCACATACACATATTGCTAAATAGCTGAGCATCATCTCCTTGACTTGGCCATCTATCACTGAGGGCGTTAAAATGTCTGAGGTAGTCCACAATAGCTTTAGCATGATGGAGAAAAAACCCTTCCTGTTGACGTAAAATCTCTGTCAGGCACAGAATTAGGGTATGACGCTGTGAATCACCACAGCACAGCTGGAGAACCCATACATTCAAAACCTCTGGTGACTTCTCATACTCATCTGCAATTATCCAATGCTTATGAATTTAAATAACCCTCTTTCTAACCGCAGATAACAACTCACGCTGCCCACTGTGGGATGCTGTCCCCCTGGATGCTGTTCCAAGACACCATGAGTCTTCTTCAGTCACAAGTAGACAACAGTGCAGCATGTAGATGCCCACCTCAGCAGAGAAGGGTGCAACTAGAAAAGCTCTCGGCGAAGGCTGCCTTGTGTATCGTTAAATTCATAACCTATCAGTCATTCAGTGGTTGCTCCCCAACTCTCCTATACCAGCCAAACATATTCTTGTGGGCTCAGATCTGACAGCGAAAGAGAAATAGAAAATTTATGACCAGAGTTTATTCAGTTCCTTCTCCATCTTCAGCTGAGAAATGATGAGAATGTTGCATCTGGCTCACTCACCACCAGCAGCAAAGCAATGCAACTGGCTTAGCAGGGACACATAGTTGTTCTCCTAAGAATAACAATAAGATGATTCTTACAGCTCCTGGATAAACCACCTGTCGCAGGGGTGCGGGGTGATTATGGCAATTTAGACCAAACTAGGGAGGTATTGACTTTTCAAATCTTTGCAAATCCTGTTGGAGCTTTTGAACCATCTTTATATGCAGCCAGAAATTGTCCTCTGAATGTCCAAGGGTGGGGATCAATCTTCCTGACCTTGTGATACACACACCAAAGATCTTTGAGTGGCCAACAGCCACAGGAGATGGACACAGAGAACCAGAAGTAGGGGGAGATGGCAGCAGGTCCCTGTATGTGGGGTGAAGGTGGGCAAAAGTTATGGCAGGTTCTCAGAGAGCTCTGTTTTGAAAGCCTCTCTTGGCTTACTTTCTTTTCCAGCTGAAGGCTCTGGTTATCCAGCAGGACCAGCACAGCCCTGTGACAGGCACAAGGTATCTTGCCGTGGAAGCCATTTTTGAACTGCAGATCAGGCCCAAGGGACAATATTGGCGTCACAGGGTGTCTGAAGGACAGACTTTCCTATCTGCTGCTACTTTTCGCCTCAAAGCTGAATCAGGATTGTATGTAAACAAGGAAGAAAGTAAACTGGGTTTCCCCAGCAGCAAAAGATCAATGTAGCCTGAAGATTTTAATGCAAGACTGGTCCTGAAGAACCACTTACAAACTTTCTTTAGAAGTTTTTCATCGTTCAGAGCTGCTGTCTTGGCATGAGTTACATGGAGCAAAACTGGGTTCTTGCTCTCCCACCCGAACAGATGATCTCAGCGACCTCTAGTACAGTAGCCTGGTGTTGAGTCAACAGGTAGAGAAACCAAGACACTTCAAATGGTTGACTCAGCTTAAACAGCTTAAAAGCTCTGCCTGAAACAGCTGGGTCTACGGCATTATAGAGCTGTCAGTCATATACCGTTCAGACCTTGGTACGCCGTTTTTCTTGGTCTTATGACAAGTTAACCCTTAATTCTTTTCCCCTTCTTTATCACTTTGTCTTTAATAAAATACTATCGGTTGCTATTGGGCTTCCCGGACAAAAGTTGGACTCTCAGTGCAAAAACAAGAGTTGCCTCTCTTGCTAACTCTTGCTGGTGTCATGGGGGTGGTGGGATGGGGGGAAATGCGTACATTAAGGAGGGAGAAGTGAAGTTGATTAGCAACAAGCAGGCAAGCGTGAATAGGAGCGAGAAAGCTCCAACAGCCCCGAGTCAGGCAACGTGAAATGAAGACAGACAGGCCAGACAGACAGGATGCAGTGGGTTGGGGGGAGGGGTCTGTGTGTCTGAAGCTGGTTGCACACCTGCCAGCTGGCTACCAGAGGGGTTTTGGCAAGCAGGTGAGGAGGGGGCTGCTTAGGGCAGGAGTGGATAGATGACTAGAGGTGCTAGAAGATCAGAGCAGAGGTCTCTGACCAGCAAGTGGGTAGAACACGAACAAAGTAAGCTGCAGAAGACACAGTGCAAACACAGTTACCTCATCTGGCAAGGATGAGAGGTATTGCTGGATGTGGGACTGCGTAGTGGGGCCTTGAGGACAGGCACAGCATCGCTGAATTCCTCTTTTCGCTCAGCTAAAGCCCAAGAAGACTCCAGCAGCACCCTCTGGAGTTGTGGCCTGGCATAAGCACGTTAAGAGCTGCTGTTCATGGGAGCAGCGAAAATAATCCGGGGGGCTGGCTCCGCAGCTCCGATCACTCATACACGAAGCTCTGTTTATGTCTTCCTACACAACCAAATAAGTGTGATTAACAAACACAGGCCATTTCTAGCATCACAGATAGACTTGCTGTTAATTAAAAAAGGGGATGGAGGGGGGAAAAAAAGTTATCCAGCTCCCCCCTGTGCCTTTTCTCTGTCTTTGCTTTATCCTCACTCTCTTGCTGACAGTCTTCATGCCCTGTCTCCCAGCAGTGATAGAAAGGTTATATGATTCTATTAGGACTGGTTTGTCTTACGGGACAAACATCATCCCCTGGGAAACTTGGGAGTTGCTAGCGCTGCAAGTTCATGCCTGCGTGCCCGCAGTTGATGATCTCCATCAAGTCCCAGGTGCTGGAACCATGTTAGAGAGTGTGTGTGTGTGTGTGTGTGTGAGCGTGCACGTGTGCGCGCGTGTGTGTGTGCACTCACACAGTGGCTGGGGAATCTCTGTATTTAAACATGAAAAAGTTACTCACATTGTGAGTCCTCCTGGTTTGGGAAGAAAAAAAAAGAAACTCAGAAAAAGGTGGAACCTAATACACAGCTAAAAAAAAAAATCAACAACAAAAGAAGGAAGAAAATTAAAGGTATCTGATATTATTCTTGTCAGGCCCCAGATTGTAAGGAAGCATAGAGGCTGCTGTTGAGCCCCGTTCTTTAAAGGGCTGCTTGCTTTTAAGGCTCACGCCCTCATCTTTCTCTCACTGGAAGAAACTGTGTCCGCAGGGGGAGATGTGGGGCAGGAACAGTGGGCGAAGGCAGAGACCGTACAGAGGCATCACTTTGATACACAGGCTCTAAAGCTGCAGCATCTCCCCCCTGCCAAGTGCCCAGCCCCAAGAGGGGTTCAGTAGACTATGTTGTAGTCCTGATTATGCTCAGCAGTGATTTAGGGCTCTTTCCCTCTTTTAATTCCCTCCTGCTCCCTTACCCTCTTCCAGGGCCTGTGCCGTAAGCGCGGTGCCTGCTTGCAGGGCTGATGCTCTCCCCAGCTCCAACGCAGAGGCTGCGGTGAGAAATGGCTGTGCATCACTGAGCAGCTGGAAGCAGTTATTAACCGAATTTGGCATCCGAGCTGAACTATGAACGCATCTGGGTGGCTTGAATTGTTCTTAATTATATTTTTGTTTTATTGTTTTCATTTCGAGCTGTGCTCTACCACTACTCTCTGTATATCTCTGTGCTGTACATTTTCTTTTCTTGCAGCCCGGGGTAATTGCTCCTTGTCGTGCTGTGTTTGCCATTTTAATTTTTTATCATCTCGGTTACTTTCTTTTCTTTTCCCGTTTTGATTATTTGGTTATGTCATTCCCATTTGCCCTGACATTTCAATAAATTCACTGCTACATTATCTTTGTCCCTAGAGCTGCAGTTTATCCTTCTCTTCTAATGTCTCTGTCTCAAAGCTGGATATAAACTGTTTATTTTTTCCTAACAGCCTCCCTTTTGCGCTGAGGAGCAAACAGCAGCAGAGAGCAGCCCCGCCGCAGACAGCAGCGTGCTGTGCTGCAATCCTGGTGCCAGAGTGCCCCCTTCCAGAAATACTGGGGAATAACACGGGGAGGAAGAAAAACCAGGCAGGACTCTGCAGCTCACCCTCTGGCCATAGGTTAATTAATATCCAGGTATTTAGATGAGACTAGCTAAAAGGATGCTGGTGCAAATGGCGTGAAAGGAAATGAAGTTTTTTTGGACTCTACATTTTCAGGTTGAGGGAATGCCCTTTATCTGCTGGTTTTTGCACTTCTTTCTTACACTGAGGTGCTTGTATTTTCCTCTGTCACGCTCGCTTTTTGACCCCGCCAGCTAAAAGCTCACAGGAGGGGGCTACGCTGGGCAGCGAGCCCAGCGGTGTGCTGGGGAAGGGGGCTCTCCTCCTGCACGCTCACACTGTGCGTGGGGCAGGCGGTCCTCCTGCGGGAAAGCACTTTTTCCCTTTGCAATAGCTGATTCCACCCCGAGCAGCTAGTTTCTGTTTGGTCAAGACTTTGGGCTTTGGCAGGCGCTGAGTAATCCTGCTCTGTGGGTAAAGACTGCTCCCAGCTGGCCAGTCCACCCACTTATGGAGGGAACGGCCTCTCTCGCAGCGTCAGCAGGGTGGCACGAGTGGAACGGCCCGCGGGCCTCAGCTTCGGCTGCTGCGGAGCAACACCCGGCAGCTCAGTTTAAAGGGGTCGATGAAGATGGGTTTCAGGTGGGTTGTTGGCCTTTGTGCAGAGCAGGGGGGCACAGCCAGGTGCTGGAGCCCAGTCTCTCTGCTCCAGGGGCAGCAGCATCTGGGGGAGACGCAGGATGGGTAGCTGCTGGGTAGAGAGGCGAGGAGGACAGAGGAGTATGATACCCTCTTAACCTGCCTTTTTTTTTGGGCTGAGTAGTGCTTACCTTGTCACCTTGTCAGCACTCCCTGAAGCGAGGTCCTTACAAATGGTTTGGTTTCCGTACCAACAAAATGACTAGGACCCTGAGCTGTGGTTTGATGTGTGAATTCACTGTGTATACAGACAACCCTTTCTAAAGTGCTTGCGTTGGAGACATTTGGCCACTCAAAGCTAGAACACGGACACTGAGCCAGACCTTCACGTTAAAACTATTCTCAGCACAGGGAAGGCTGAGGTCATACCTGTATCAAGAGGAAACGTGAAGGAAACACACTGCCCATGATTCGTTTGAGGGAGGTATGAACCCATACGGTTCATTCGTAACTGTAACACTAGGTTTAAGGTGAAGTTAACAACATTATGTAATCCTTTATAAATGTTGTTCTTGTTATTAGACTTCATTCATATATGACAAACACCATTTTCCTTCAAGGTACTCCTTTTAGACTTTAATAAACTCCTAGTATATTAATGAGTTGCACTACTGGAGTCTTGCTCTCTCTTATATCATATAACACCCTCCGGAGATGAGAAAACCCACCCTGGTAGCTACTTGTTTAAGTTCCAGTGCAGGAAGGTCCCTAGCTAATACATGGCAGCTTTTCTCCTGTCAAGGCTCTCCCAGCAGTCAGCGAACGTTGTTGAATGAAAGCCCAGGGTATTCACACGCGGCAAGCGCTGTGTTATGCAGCAGGGGAAGTTTATCATTTTAGGTCATAGCTGCAACAACACTGGGAATGTCACCCATGGCCGGGCGGTCGCCCTCGTTCAGGTCTTTCCACTCGAGCCTGGCCAGCCAGGGCAGCACCGCAGGCTCCGAGGGGCTGACGCTGCTGCCTCAGGTGGCTTGAGGACACCTTCCCGTCCCCAAGCCAGCCGCGCGACTGCCGATCCTGAGCGTGCACAAATGCGCACATCGGTAGCGTGGCTGAGCTGGGAGAGCACCGGCACGGAAATATGGGTGCACCCCAGGAGGACGAGGCTAAAGCTGATCTCTCCTCCGTGGAAACCTCAGCAGTTGGTAGACATCAGGTGGTTTGTAAGGTGCGAAGGTCAGGTCACTGGGCTGAACCAGCAACTGCGCCTAAATTATGCCAGTCTGTAAGCCAAGAGGCAGTCATTGCTGTCAGTAAATGCATGATACTGAGGGTACGTATGGGTGTCTGCAGACATGTGAACAGGCAGGCAAAGCTGTGCCCTGGCTCTGAGGGTCCTGTAGATTTATTTATTATTTATTTTATTTCCCATGAAATGTTAGGACTAAAAAAGGAATCTGTTGCGGCACTAAGGCAAACTTAGTTCTGTCCTAACTCTGACAGCACTGTTTTCTGGGGTAAGCTGGGTAAAGAGGCAAAGCAAACGCTTACCGTAGCAGCCACCCGGGGTTTGTGCCAAGCATGTTTGAGTTTGAAGGCCAAGCCACGACTGGAGAGCCACACCACAGACAAGTACAGCAAGGACATCAGGGCGTGCGAGCACTTTGCTCTTCAGCTCCAGAACTGTTTTTAAAGATCCTGACCTGTTTGCAGACCTGCAGAAACCTGGCGGGTGGGAAGGCACAAACTCAGGGAACTTCTCCATGATTTGAAAATAATTACTAGCTGTGGGTGTAGTCACCTAGCCTTATTATCCCCACCCATCCCGTGTTTGTCTTCTCCTCCAACCCTCCGAACGTGACACTCTCTTGTCTTGGCTCTGGTGCATTAGGAGGCTTTTCAGGGCCAGATGTTCGCTGCGAGCGTGGCCCAGGAGCTGTGGTGCCGTGGGGCAGCCGGGGGAGGCTGACGCCCCTCCAGCGCAGGAGCAAAGGCTGAGCCCGCGCGGCTCCCTGCGGCCTGCTCGCTTATGCCAAGGAATTTTTGGCTGCAGGTGCCAGGTAATTCCTGGTATCGCTGGCAGGCGATCCTCCTGGCTATTCACAGCAGTGCTTTAATTCAGCCCACCCATGTTCACGCAAAGCTCCTGTGCAAGAGCAATCCCGTGCAGGGCTTACACAAAGTCAGCTACCCAGAAAGTTTTGTTTTCAGTGACGTTAAAAAGTGACACCCACATTTTGTCTTAGAAAGCAATGGAGGAATCTTTCATATGGTGAAGCTCCTATAAGAAAAACAGTACTTTTGTGCCCAGGTTTATCACAGCATTCACTGTGTGCAGATAAATGAAAAGAAAGCAGCCATTGAGTGACAAAACTGGGTTTCCCGATAGGTCGTTATTTTAGCACAGCTCCTCCATGAGGCACACGGCAAATGACTGTAAATAATTGACTGAATTCCCCTTGTGAAATGTAAGAACCAGCATTTGTGTTCTGATGCATTAACCTGGCAGTTTTCCCTATACCCTTATAAAGGGACCAACAGGACAGGTGCTCCCCTGCAGATATCAGGGGGGTCAGTTTGGCTCCATGCCAAATGAGCAACAAGGGAAGCCTGTGCATGGGCATGCAGAGGGCAAAGGCACACTGCACAGTAGGAAATAGGGCTGCCAAGCCACACACGCTGTTAAGCAGCATGAGAGGAGGCCGGAGAGGTTGCTATTGGGCAAGGATAAAAAGGTGAAAAGAAAAAGTCCTCCATGCAGCAGGGACCGGCCTCTGCACCATAAGCCAGCCTAAGAGGTACTAGTTTAGACATTGTGGAAATGCAGCATTGTTAAATAATTTCTGTCATCTGCCACGGGGCATCCAGGCACACATGTTAGGTGGCCATTTATCCATGTGTTTTCTCTATCCGGGAGTGTTGTGCAGAAGAGAAGTCAACTATTGGGATCTCACATCTGTGCACAGGTCTGGGTTGCTTCCCAGGGCATCTGCACCTGTGTTTGGGCCAAAGGAGCACAGGGAAGGGGACTGAGGGGTATCCGAGGTTCTTCTCGAGATCCTCCCATGTTCTGGGACTATGCAGTAATCAAGTCAGTCTCCAGCCTAGGTCAGAGGCAATCTTCAGCTGTGTGTTGGCGACTGAATCTGCCAAAGTGGGGGCATTAAAAGGGGGCATTAGTGTCATTTTATAAAGCATCACCACTGCTTATGCATCACACAGCTTTGAGTATCTGCATTAAGTAAATGAAAAACCAAGGCAGCAATTATCTAGCCTTGCAGCTAATCCAGGGCTGCCTGCATGAGGTCTAGGGAGCATCACACACAATGGAGAAGAGCTGTTGTACAGCAATAACCCAGCAGGCCTCTCTAGATGTGCTTCGTTTGGAGCTGCAACTTCTGGGCCAGATGGGCTTTTAACACGTTGTATTTGCCTCTGCTACCTTATTAAGCAGCACTCGATGCTGTTGCATGAAATGATTTGAGCCACAATCTTCTTAAGCTGAGCTATGGGGGGGATGGGCAGAGAGAAGGGCCCTTCAAGAAGATACCCCCCCCAGTTTTAAGCATGCAACATTACAAGTAACTCCTTGAGGGTCCTCCTCCAGCCAGAGGCAAAGGCTCTCCCGGAGAGCAATGCAGGGGAGCAACCGTCGTGGATAACCACGCAGCCTGCCTTGGGGATTCAGGCCAGGCAGAGGCCGTTTGTTTCTATGGCTATAGGAGACAGCAGAGTTCAGCCCTCTATCATTCAAGCTCTGCCTTAAAAAAGAAGTGCTAGGGCATACATTTCCAGCAGGTATAAACTGCTCTGTGAAGGGCCCTGGCGTGGCAGAGCAGTGTCTGCATGGAGGGAAGCTTTGCTGCCACGGACGGACCTGTTTGTTCCTGATAACCGGGATGTGCAGCCTTGCAGCCTCCACGCAGGCCTGCTCAGCTCCTCTCTCCCTCGCTGGCGACGCAGCCGTGTCCTTGACCAACTTTCCTGCCCAGCGAGCACAGCCTCCACAATGTTTTTTCCAGCTCAGTCTGCTGCCAGGGGTGGGGGTCTCTGGGCTCTCCCCATACCTGGATGTTCCTCCCCACTTCAACCTTTAAAAAAAAAAATTATTAGAAGAAAAAAAAAGAAGGTATTAGGTGATGAAGGTTCTGGCAGCTGCTCGCTGTACTCATCAAAGAAAAGGAAGTGCCAATTACTTCCTTGTACGAACTGTTTCTGTAATCAAAGTGCTCTGCGGTTCAGTTGCGAACGCTGACTCCCCCCCGCCCTGCGCACAGCCCGTGGGTCACGAGCCCGAGCAGGAGGCAGCTGGCTGCCCACACCCTCATCAGCTTATACTTTCACACAGCGACAGTCATACTTTTGTTTTCCTTGCGACATTCACCATTTCCTGGTGAGGCGAGGACGGAGACCTGGCACGCCGCTGCGGGCACCTTCACACTTGAGTCGGCGGTGCCGGCTCCAAGTCCAGCAAGTTTCCCACAAACAAGCACAAAGGCTTCATGTCCCCATCCCCGGAGCACCTTGCCAAACCGGGAAGGTGGGAGAGGGGGAATGGAAACGCTTTTTTACTGGGAAGCTCCCCCGCCCTGTTCCCCCACTTGCTGTGGTAAGGCTTTCACAGCCAAACAGGGAAAAATTACTCGTGGCCCATCCGGAGCACCCCAGCGAAAGCTGGAAAGAGCTCTTCCCAAGGACCTCCCAGGCCCCGGGACCCCTGTGGCTTATGGCCCTGCTCACAGGGGCACAGACTTGGCGGCAACAAGGGAAGCCATATGCAAACATGCCACCAGGGAAAACATGCCAAGAAAAAAGAACGAGGTTTTGTGCTGTTATTTTTTCCAGTGCTGGCAGTCATAATTTTGTTTCTGTTTTGATTTTGGGTTTTGGGCTTTTTTTTGAAACACTGATAGATACAGCATTTCCTGGAGAAGCTTCTCTTACCTCCTAAACCAGTAAACACTTCAAACTAGGAGAGCAAGTTGGAAAAATCTAACAGATCTTTGCCCTTTGTATGCCGTTTTCCATCTACCTCTTGTAACCTAGATTTAAGACTGTCTTTACCAAAAACTAAACCATATACATTTTTTCAGTTACAAGGTTGTATTCTTGAATTCTAGTGAAGGCATTTAAAATACCCATCTATTTTAATGACGCTACCCAAAAAAGTTTGTTAACTGTAGTAAGTGAAGTGCACCAGAAAAGCCCATCCAACCACCCGGCCAGACAGTATCCCAGGCAGACCGAGATAGGGGCTCCCAGCCGCTGCGCACCCGTGCAGCCCCCGTGACCCTACAGCAGCTGATGCTCTCATCCATTACTGCTGCTTTGCTCATCTCAGCATGTTGTCCACTGCTCCAGATTTCATATAGAAAAATAAAAAGAACACAGAAACACAGTTTAGCTTGCTGACATAATGCCCATATTTAATCTTTTAAAACAAGAACAAAATCAAGAATAAAATCAAGAATAAAAATTTCATTTAAGTCATACAGTACATTAATCTTTCAGCAATGACCCAATCTACAGTACTCAAATGCCTGGCATGAAGTCTATTATCTCAGCGTTTAACAAGTGTATAACCAGTGACACAGTAAAAGAAGAGCTCACAATACACAGCTAACACGATGAGTTTAGATTTTCTTCTAAGAGTCCAGCTAGGGTTTGTAATACATGGGTCACTTTTGAACCGTACTTTAATCAACTTTTTTGTTCAGTCAATATGTTTGGGGCTTTTTTTCTGTTATATGAGTTTTTCCATTATGTACAGGAAGATTATTTCAAATGAAATTGCACAAGTTAGAATATCTATCTATAGGCATACATGGTCATTCTAACTAAAAATTTAACAAGCAGTAATTACTCAGTCCTGGTTATACATTCCTAAAGGCTTAATAATACAGTTAAAAAAAAAAACAAAAAAACAAAAAACAAACAAAAACAGAACACAACAAAACACAGTTGTAGGGTGGCAATCTCTGTAAGAAGTTTCCTTCCCTCCCAAAAAAACCAAGGGTTAACTGTACTTTCCACATTTGAAAGGGGGTCTACAAAGAAGTCATTTCAGCTCCTAAATAATACCAACCATGTGACTGTCTCCTTTCTAAAGTCTGAACGGTTCAATGCAAAATTCAGTGAAGCTCTCAAACAAATAATACTGGTAGGATGCAGACTGTTTACAGAAATCAGGACAATATGCCCCGATAGGACATTTGGATAGCAAAACTGTATGTACTAAGGGGCCATTATCCAGTGGTTGAAGTAGCTTGAAGCAGGAGGACGGCTCTCCCTGCAGCAGCTGCGGAGGAGGGGAAAGGGTGGGCTCTTCTGCTCCTTAGCCAAGGCTGAAGCTGAATGTTCCCCAGCTCTTACTCAAGCACCCGCTTCCTCCTGCTCTCAGCCCCCTGGCCAGCACCCCTTACCACCTTCCGAGGGGAAATCCCCCAGCCCAAAGGTGACCGGAGCCATGGTGGGGCACGAGGCTCCCCCCTGCCCGGCTCCTGATGCTCAGGGGCAGGCAGGGGTCTGCCTCCGCTCCAGCTCCGCGGCAGGCACGAGGGCTCCCACCGACTCGCTGCTGCACAGCAAGGAGGAGGACTGCAGTCTGGCGGCTTTCTGGCCTCAACGACCGCACACATCTAAATGCAGGAACAAACAGAGAGATCTCTCCCTCCGCAGAGTAGCGTTACCAAATGCTAGAGACCCAGAGGGCTACCTCTAAGGTGAGTTAACTAAACACGAGGGTAATGGAGCATCTTCTTCCCACATTAGCAAAACATAAACGTAACTAATTAACAGAACTGCTTTGACTTTTTAATCTCTCTCTTCTGGTGCCAGGTCCTGCTACAAATGGAGAAAACCCATAGAGAGCTACTTTCCTAGATGGAAAAGCAGCAGAATATTAAGCCTTGAGGATCTGCTTTGTAATTTGCTACTGGCATAAACAACAAAAAAAGTCCCATTTGTTTGTTTGGTTTTTGTGGTGTTTTTTTAAGAAAAAAATCCAGACCATCCAGTGCACCTTCTCTGCACATACACACACACGCACATGCACACACACCAATGGAGAGCTCCAGAAGAACAGGCATGGGAACCACAAAGCCCAAACTGTGAAAAGACATGGGGAATCTCACATTTCTGTGTTCAATTCTCATTTAGCAATGAAGCAGCAAAATGATGTATTGCAGGAATTAAATGGTCACAGAACACACATAGACCCAAACGCAACCATGGATACATTTTTCCCATATTTTTTTTTCTGATAGATGCTGTTAGTCATCTGATAGTTTCTTTCTGGCTGTGCTGAAGTTTTTGAAGAGCATCTGGTGCTTCTTTAACCTTTATCAGAATGTAAGAACCTCAGTGGCAATGGACAATCGATCTCATTAGTGCCACAACCAGCCACCTCCACTTGAGATTCTCTACGAACCCGTTCTGGAAGTTGAAGCTGACCCCGCCCCTTGGGTGCCACTCTGCTGGTTTTTTTTTTTTAAATTAACAAACACAGCATATTAATGCAGATTTGATGTTTTCTAAAAATTAGAAATGCTCAGATAATTAGTTCAGCAATATGCAAAGTGCATCTATTTGGTTCTTTCCATAGATCACCTTCTGTTTTAAGTTTAAATTCCTCCACAGTTTAAAATATTGTGAAGAAATTATATGTATACTTTATGTATAGAACTATTTATATACATACACATATATACACACAACTCTGTACTTTATATAGCCATAAACACTCATTACTTAACTATTTATATTATATACACATGGCATGAACACACGCTCAGTGAAGAGTTGGTGCAGGCTGAAATCATTCCATCGGGTTTAATGGAATAACAACAGTGAAACCATGAGTGAGTTATCAAGAGACACAGACATACATCTATTAGATAAGTGAAAGACCAATTAAATCAGCTCTTCCATTTTCCTATTAGCACAGGATTGTTCCCACCCCATTCCATGCTCCGTATGCACATACACAGCTACTTTGCATTCAGTTTACATGAGAGGGCAGTGGTGGTTCTTTTTCCTATGTGAAAGAACAGGCCGTATTTACTCAGGCTCATCGCAACCCCTTCTGCAGAAGTGCGGCACAGCTGGGTCTGGACGTCTTGGAGGACTCTGAATGCTGCACCGCCGTTAGCTGAAAGCACCTGCTGAAGCGTTATTGCATGGTTATGGGACAGCTATCAATCGTTCACAGTCTGTGAACTCTCCCTCTCCAACAAGTGGTACAACTGTATAAATACATATTTTAGCACAGAACAGTTTTAACACGAGGCAAGTCCAAGTACAAATGAGACCTAAAGGCCTATGGGTGAACTTTAAAGGCTAAGAGTTCTTCAGAGTGCATGTTGTTTAAGGAACGCAAGTCAGGTAATTTCAAAAGAAGTTTTGTGAAAATAGAGGCTTCATTTGGGTGATTTTTCATGATTAAGGTCCTTAATGCACGGATTAGTGTTTCCTGAAGTGCCTCCACAGAATTGACATTTTCTATTCCGGAGCGATCTAAAGAGAAGGGGGTGAGGGGGAGGGGGGGGAGAGAGAGAGAGAGAGGGGAGAAAAAAAAAAAGAGACTGAACAGATGTAGTTTGCAACATAAAGCCAGAATCACTCACTAAATTAAGAAGCACAAGAAAAATTAAATACTTATGCCAGAAGTCTCAAACCCACATACCAAAAGTCTTTCAAACATTATTTAGCGTCAGCTTTGCAGAGTATTAACCTCACACTGAACAGGCAGCATTCAATCACCTTTTCTGTAATCACTTACCCACATTTCCAGAAAAGGACAGATTGAAGGACACGCTTTAATATTTTTCTGAATCACAACTTTCAATGCAAGGAGAGAGACAGGGCACACCGAAGTAAAAAATTCAAGTATTTCTCAAGGCTGGACTCAGAACCCTAAACTTGAATTGGAGGTTCATGGTTGAGGAGGAAATCCCACTCAGGACAAGCCACACTCATATCTGCATAATGGGATCCCCAGGGGCAAAGGGAGTACAAGCCTGGACATGACTGGGCACTATTTCTGAGTGTGTTCAGAAGCACTTAGAAAATGAAACACGATGCACCCAAAAATTCCCAACTGAGGAAGAAAAGAATTTCAACGTCAAGATAAATATTATGCTTTCACATACTGCACTCACCCCACGCCCAAACCATCTCTTTCAAGAAAGCTGTATTTAAGAATATGCCTGTTGTCCTTAGGTGGAACTTAAGTAAGCAGCTTAAAAGCATGAATTTTTAAGCAAAACATCTCACCTAATAACCATGCACAGTAGCTGTTTTTTTCCAAGCTGTAGCCTCTTCTAAAACGCTATGTAAATTCAGCAGGGCACATACATACACGAGTGACGGACACAAACAGAAATGTGCTTTGATGTTACATGTACTTAAGCACTTTGCAAAACTGGGACACAATGACAACAGCTTTCTGGAGAAGCACTGAGTCAGATCACACAGTCAGAGTGGGAATCCCTTCCTTATGCTGTCAATCCAGCGTCAATCCAATCGGACTTCTCAGGTGAACAGAGTCTAGGAAGTCCTCCTGGACTATTCAGTGCAGTGCCCTGCCAGTATGGGAAAAATTACTATATAATCCACTTAAGGATCCATCTTGAAACAGTTAATGAGTTTTGTTCCTTTAGAAAGATTGTTCCAGAACCTTCTACTCTAACAATTAGGAACTTTGGTTAATATCAAACGATGTTTATTAGCACATATTCCACTCTTCTGTGAAGACTGTGCATTAGGTTTGATAGCTGCTCTCCAAGAGAGCATGAGTGAAGAGATGCCTCTCTGCCTTTATTTGTTAAATTATCTATCCCACTTGTCCCCCGCTTTGCAAAACCTTTAGGTTTGCTCTATCCTGAGCAGGGATGATGACATTTGCACAGAATATGCCAGATGAGGTTGCTCAAGAGCTCTGTACAGTGACAGCAGTACTGCCTTGCCTCTGAAGGCAGAAAAATGCAGTCCAGTCTTTCCTGACTGCCTTGGGTGAGTTACTGTAGCCTCCTCTCTTCAATTAGTCCAACTCTTTCTTCTCCCTCTCAGTCTACTTCCAGTTGCTCCCAGTGGCCAGCAGAAGTTTTTGTTAGTACTATCCCAATAAGAGAGAATAATAGAGGGTGTGTATTTTATATTCTTCTACTACAAAGCATCACCCTCAGTTAAGAGATTATCTGGTCTCGAGACCTGCACGAACCACATTTTTTCACCTTTGCTTCCACCTTGCTTTTTCCTTCTTCAGTGCCCATGATCCATCTTGCTGTCTCCCCTTCATCTTCAACACATCCAGCTAACTGAAGCCAGAGGTGAAGCGTTCTTTTAGTTTTGAAATAGTACCAAGGTAATTCCTCAGCACCACCAGAAACACTCCCACATCCTCACTGTATGGCCCTGCTTTTTCTTTCTTTGCCATATGACACCAAGGCAAGAGGACGTACACAGTTACACACATTCCTTGCTACTACCCCTGCTTCTTCTTTCTGCACATTCTAAATATCCCTCATAAGAGTGGTTATTCATCCAGTGTTATGTGGAGATGCTTCTGACAAGTGTTCTCCCCACTAGCACTATTTAGACACTTATGAACATTTCTTTTTTTTTCTGTGGCTTTTTTTTTTTTAATTTTAAACAACTGAAAGTCTTTGACAGATTTTTAACTAGTGCAGCATGGTATTTTACACTCTGGATCACTTAATCAACAAGTCACACACTCCCATCTGCTTCTGGAACGGATGTAAATCTTGACTACTCTACTATCTTCCTTTTAATCTTCTCTTTAGTAACCTTCGTTCTGAGATGAAGAAGTCTTAATGGCCTTATTCTTCCACCCTCAGTTCTTCCAGTTACAGCATCTTTTGCCTTTGCCTGCATTTCCACATTATTCTCTCTGATGCTGTTCCTCAACTCTTCCTCCTTCTCTAATTGAGCTCCACTTCCACCTTATGGGAAATGACTCTCTGGGTCACACTCCTCCTGGAGGGGTGGGGTGCAGGGGATCTCTCTTTCAAGATCTGTATAATCAGTAGGTGCCCACAATCCTTCAGTTCTACAGGCACCTTCTCCTCCTGGCAAGTCCTCGCACTACAAGCATCTTCCCCAGGAGCTCTGTTGGGGACACTTCTGTTCTTCTGAGGTACCTGCTCAGGCGTGAAGCTTCCTCACTTACGCACTTGTGCAAGTAATGACCGCAGCATTTCAACTCAGTTGTAAGCTATACAGTGAAGTTGATCTGAAAATTGCTGGACTCACAGTGACCATTAAGGTTACTATTGTGTCTGGAATACGGTACAAATGCAAGTTTGGGCCCAAGCGTTAAAAGACTAACGAAGTTGTACTTTATAAAACCCTCAAAGTATTTTGTGAAGATGTCCAGGAAGGCTGCGATCAGACTGCAGATCAGATCACAAGGGAGCTAAGATAGGTAGCAATAATGTCCAAAGCTATGATGTGAAAAATCCTCAGCAGCTGCAAGAAGCCTGAATACCAAACACCTCCTCTTTCTGTCCTGCTGCACGGCTGTGACATTATGTGCTGTACATGTTACCTACCATCCCTAAGCTAAGCTCTACCGGGTGCGAGCAACAGCATGAAGCAGTGCTTAAAAGGCTGGGGGTGGGGGACTGGCTCTGGGCTAGAAGCATATTCAACAGAACAGATACAGCCACTTACATTCAAAACAGGTGGCGCAGAGATTGTGATATTCTAGGGCCCAGCAGCTGAGCAAGCAAGAAGAGTGGCTGTAGCCTAGTTACGACACAAGGAGGGAAGAGGCCCGGTTCTCAGTCCTTATTTTAAAGGTTGTCTCCAGTTCTCATCAATTTAGTTTTTGGAAGATAAAATATGTAAAGCAGAGTCTGGAAAAGCAACTAAAACCCAGGTTTCTCTCTCTCTGCTGCCCAAACATTTTCACTAACAGACTACAGTGCCATGCTTCCCTCACACTGCCACCCTTTCTGGCTTTTGAAGCTTGCAAACACCGCACCACCCTCTGCTCATTACCGCTGCTTACAAATGGAAAAGGCTACAGCTGCTCCACCCTGTGTAATCACATTTCAGTTCGGCCATGCACAAAGCTGTTAGACTGAACTGTCCTACCTTGTTTTCAGAGGCTTCATGGTCCTATAGCACCATGCCTGGGGTGCCCCTCCTTGATAAGAAAGATGTGGGCCTAAACCACTCATGTGGAAGAGGTGCACTTGTTCAAGAAGTGAGTGGCCCCCAAATACTGGCTTGTCGTCTAAGTGGGCACTACTAGCACTCCTGCTAGCTAGCTACCTCTAGAGAGCTCCTTACCCAGCAAGCAGGGATTCTGCATCTTGTATTCCAGGCATTATATGCAGAGCTAATGTGCCTAATTTGAGGCTTTAGATAATACTATGGAAGTAGGTGCTTAATCCTTCTTTGAATCTGGGCCAGGGTGTTCTGTATATCCAGGGACTGAAACAAGATACGAGGATGGTGAAGATGTTAGTGGATTGGCAGACCTTTAGCGGTAAGAAGTCATGATGCAGATGAATAGGGCTTTCTTGCTGACATAGGCAGAGATCAAACTGTTGGATTTAGACTTAAGAAAGATACGCAATAGCCTTCAATGACGACACTTGGAAGCAAAAATACCACCTTATCCCAAGACTTAGGCTGTGCAAGTCAGGAGTAATTTCACTGATGCTGTCCTGTGAAACTTAGATGAGTCAGACAAATAGCTGCCCACTGGCCGATCAGAAGCTATGAGATGTATTTTTGCATTCTATAGAAAGGAGTAGGAAAACATAAGCCCACTGTCACATTTTCCAAAAGGCAATATTAGAAAGAGCAGGTATGTAAAAAAGCAAATTACAGGCTGCTAGTAGCTTAAAACCTACTGAATTGCACTTAGACGTGAAATAACAGGGTATACATTTTACAGAAATCTTTTAATAGAAAGCCATATTCAAAATTTGGCAAAGGTGAAAGTTAACTTTCTCGCCTTACCAGCAGATACCAGGACAACCGCTGTAAACAAACTCATTTCCTCATCACTAAGTTGCAGGGCATTTAGTTTCTCACTAAATTCAAACATTGAGTTGAGCAGATCACCAGCTCCCATTGAATGCAAGTCATCCACACTGTACTTTTTTCCACTCAGGAAGGTGACGGTACGTTCCTTTGCATCAAACAAAGATGCAAACCGTACCATTAAAACCTGGTGAAAGAAAAAAAGAACAACAAAACCAGATAAATATAAGTGGATTTCTAGAAGAGCCAAAGAAAAAAATTAAACCTTTTAATATCATTCAAACTGTCTCGTCAACCGCTGTACAAGCATTCTATACAGAAACTGTCAGCATGCTATTGAGCTGTAAAAAACAGTGCAAGCTCTGGCCCAGTAGTCTGAGAGAAACAAACAAGTGAAAAAATTAGCGAGTGGATGCAGGGAAGGGGCTATAGCACACGAAAGGGAAGAAAATTCAAATTTAAGCCTCAGACAGCCTGAGCCACGAAGAAAATGCCATTCATAAATATGCCAGTAGGACAACTTGCTTAAGCCACCAAACAGCCAAAGGCATACAGAACATTAAAAGAAATGTTTTCTTGGCCACACTTATGAGGAGCAAAATGAAGGTATTGAACCAGATTCTTGCTTGGCGAGCAGCTCCATTGAAACAATGCTGATTTACACCATCTGATGATCTGGCCCACTAGGCATTCTTTGGGAAAGTACCATGCCGCATCGCTGTACCCACAGGAATGTTAATGAGCTCTGGTAGAAAGGAGCCACATGTACGGCCTTCAAAAGGCTAAGGAAGCAGGGCTTGAAACGGCACCTGGTCTGTAGCTGCAGCTGGGAATACCCCTTTGGTATAAGCACCTGGGCTGGAGCAGTTGACATGTGCTGAACTTACCCCTCTGGGCTGAAATTTTTCTTGTGGTTTCTCAGTCGTACTGTGAAATGTTTCCCTCTGGAATGGCTTGTAAAGTTTCATTTGCTCATGTTCAACAACCTTATTTACATTTTCAAGGTTTAAGTTGCACAGAACAGCCTTCTTACTTGGAGAAAACGAACCAACTGGCATTGGTTAAAACTTCAGACTTGCTGTAATCTCTTGGTGTGACAGTTGTCTCTTCTCACTTACCCTACATAACTGCATTAATTTAAATGTTTACTACAGATGAGAGGGAACCAGGTTTCCAGCAAAGACTAGTGCCTTTGACAAGCTTAAAAAAGGAAGGTTCAAAAAACATGAAAATGTTTGAGAATTCAAACACCATTCATGCACATTACATGACCTGCTCCTAAATTTTAACAGCCAAATGACATGCAGCAATCTTGATGGATGCACAAGCACTATGTATTATTCACCTTTGTCAGCTAAGCTATATGTCCTTTGATGACATTAACTACAGAGTGCAGAAACCTAGGCAGAAGCCTAGGTGCAGAAACCCTCAGAATACAACAAAAGGAGACAAAGGGCAGACAGACAAAGCTGAATTTGTGCATTAGCAGGGACCCACCAGGTACTCAACAACCTTTCAGTTCAAAATGGTACTCCCCTTACAGAACTGGGCTTTAGAAACATGAACTTTAAATAATGAGCAACCAGTATTAACACTGCTATTCAAAACCGAAGCCCATGAAGCTGTGTTGACTTAATACTAAGGCAAAGACCTCACCTATAGATTTCAATGTCACCATTCTAACCCAAAGAAGAACAGTTTAGACTATGGTGTAGCACGATTGATTCATCCTGTTTCACTTCAAGCCAGACTTCTATTTGTGCATGCTGAGGATACACCTGATCAACCCTATCACCTGACCATAGCAATATAAACACAAAAACCTCCACACAGGCAAGTGCTTGCTCACTTCCCCACCACCTGCAGCCAAATTACCAAGTTTGTGAGTCTGTGGAGAAACTGAGTCACTACCCCAGTGGATCCAAGGGGCTTGTTAGCTCTACCATCAACTACATTTGGAGTGGGGGCTTGTGGAGGTGCGGGAGGACCCGTTCAAATCCAGTTGAGTTCCTTATTTTAGGCTCACTGCTGTTTCTGAGCTGGCTCCCATACAAAGCCATGAAATGCCACCACGATATACTGAGCTCCCCAGTACTCCCAGATCTAAGAGGGCTTTTTAGCTTATATGTGTGTGAATATATATAGCTATGCTGTTTCTGCACCAACACTGTCTCCATGCGTCTTCTTACCCCCAAACGAACAAGCGTTCCTTGAATATGAGCTGCTAGTAAGCACAGTGCCAAGACAGCCACACACTGGTGCCCAAGGGAGCCAAAACAGGCTCGGAGGCAGTACTTATACTCAGGTTCTTCTATTAACATGCTGATGTTGGGATATCCTAGTTTAGTTACCCAGAAGACAGAAATAACTTTGTATGCACCAGGCTTTCAAGATGCTTTTGCCTCTATTGCAATGATTTCGCTAATCCTGTTTTGATTTTTTTCGCCCTGCTCTGCAGCATTATTTTTGGGTTTCTTTTTTCTGTTGCTAAGATGCCACACAGGGCTTTAACTACAGGTACCAGTTTACTAACAGAAATCATTATTGTTTCTTATTAACAAGTGAATAGGGATAAGCATGCAGCCATATATTATTATTGATTCCCCTGGATATAGAAACCTTCTTATCAGCAGTGCTTGTAACTGGCAAAATGGCATATGAATGAGGCTTGAGAAAAGCTTGAGGTGAAGAAGGGCCAAAGCAAAACATTTTACTTGCAAAACATGAAGGTTTGGCTTTATGTTATAGGAACAGTTCAAGCCTGATTTTCCACCCTCCTTGAGGGCACTAGACAGCATACCACTTTGCAGAGGAAGGAACCAACATTTTTGTGTAATGTGAACAGCAACCTAAGAGGCTGTAGCTGAAGAAGTGAAAATACAGCCCTTAGCTACAGGAGTTGTAGATGAATATTAAAAGGTCAAGAATAAGTATAACGGCAAAAAATACATGACAGCAAAATGGAAGAAACAAAGAAACTGACACACTCCAGGCACCAAGTCTTCCAGTATATCTTGTACCTTCCAACTCAACAATTATCCATTTTAGAACCGGGCTGTACAAATGCAGATAAAAGACCCAACACATTACATGAGAAATGTTTTCAGTTCAGGTAAATACGAAATCCAGCATCCCTCTTTGAAAGAATAAATCAAGTAAACAAGAGCAAAAGCATCACCAACCCTGCCCTCCCCAGAAAAGCACAATAACATTGAATATTGGGACTTCAGCTCCTCTGGCCCTCTATGTTTAAACTTCACATTTGAATACTTATAAAATGTGCATGGTCTCCAAGAGACACAGGAGTCTGGAAGAGCAACTAAAACCTTAAGTAAAGGTCCCCTGTTGAAGGTCACTAATCGTAAAACAGCACTGAGCTCTCTGGTATCCTTCCCAATTTAACACCACTAATTCACATATATGTCATGCTCACAAGTGGGTGGAATTAACCACAAGGACCTGGTGGGATTAATCCAGACCAAGTCAGGCTGCAGCTGGTACACGGTATCTACAGAGCTGCAGCAGTACAGCTAGTTATCAGTGTTACTGCTTTGGAGATGGAGGCTTCAGCAACCCCCGTTGTCAGCAAAGGCTAGCGGTGACTGGTCAGGATGGATGCTCTGGCTTTGGCAGGGAGCACAGTGGCAGAAGGAAGGACATCCAGAGCGAAAAACACATTCCTCTACAAAACTGGTAAGTCAATAGATAGCTTTCTAAACTTCCAGATGCAGTCTGCTTCTCTCCAAGCTAAGCAAAGGTAGCTATCAAAGTAATCGCTGCTATACAAAACCAAGAAACTCCTCATTAGACATTTATTAATGCCCAGGGAAGAGGAAAGGGTAAAAGGGCTGAGCACTTTTGAGCGTCTTGGAAGAGGGACAGCTCACCAAGATTTGACCAGAAGCACTGGACACCATCAGCTAAGGAAAGCTCAGAGCTAGCATCCACGAACAAGCTGGTTTTGCCTGCTATAACCCAGTTCTATGTATTTTTGTTCTTAAGGGGGTCAGACTAATGCACAGATTGTCAGGTCCGCACTATACACACAGTGGTCTCACCTCAAAGGTCCCAGCCTTCAAAAGATTAACCTGGTCATGTTGGGAGAGATCTCGGAAACCTGGGATGCGCTTGGCAAACTCCACCACTTCCTTCACCGCAGGGGTAAAACTCAGGGAAAACTCTTCCCAGACTTCATGGCCAGACTTGTTTGGGTCCACGTGGGGAGTCTTACTCATTGGGCAGACCTGATGTTTACAAAACATACGTAGAAAACAACTCTTAAAGATATAATTCCAAATACTGGCAAATACTTGAAAGAAGCAGGTTTATTCTTCAAGAAAACTTTGCAATAATGACGCATAGAGAAAAAGTATCAGTATTCCTCAGTCAACTCCCAAAGCAACTGAATTTCTCCCCCTCCCTTTAGAACAAACAAACAATAAAACACCCATGGCAGTCCATTAGCAGTCTGTTTCTAAATTTGCTGACCTTGGAAATGCCAACACTGTTTACAGCAAAAGACTTGAGAGAACCCAAGTTGTTACACTCTTCCCTGATGTCACTTATGCCTGACATTTGGATTTCTCTTACTTGTATTATCCTTGTAATCTCACAATTAATCGCGATTTCACAATCAATCGATTGTAATCTCACAGTCACTACTACATTCATTCTCATATATCTTTCTTGTTTTGCAGGCAACTGAAGTGATTCAGTCAAGGTGACAAAGGTGTCAACACCAGAGCAAGGAACCGAGCCTTGGTTTCCTGAGTCACAGGTTTACACCCTCATTACCAGGACAACCTTCCTCTCCTACGTGTTTGCTCTTATATGTATCACTGAAGGACGCCAAGGAACTGGTATTCCAATTTTGCTCAGTCACAAGATGACAAAATGCTCTTTCTTTTATACAAACATACAGTGATTTTTTGTAGGAAAGTCTGAATCCGTTACAGTGAGATCAGACATACCAGTCAAGGCTGACAGCCAGTAAATTCCCTCTGTAAAACCCAACCAGAAGCTCTGACATACTTTCAGTTCTGCTTTCTAAAATCTACAACTTTTAATGAAGTTTAAACCTTTTAATATTCATTTCACCTGTCACCATCAAGGATGAGAATTCCTTTAAGTATTCCTCACAAGTATACTGAACAGTGTATGTATGTATGACATAATGTCAGCAAAGCGAATAGAAAACAGTGAAATAGATTAGTAAATCCTCAGAGCTATGATGCTTTTGCAGGGCACGTGGAATCTGTTAATTGCCTAGCAATTCTTTGCGTGGAAGGTTCTAAGATCCATTGCTAAGATCCATTACAAGAATATATTCAACAGGTACATACGCGCGTGTGTCTGTACGTTATTTGGCATCACTAGGGAAAACAAGATGGAGATAGATAGATACAAATTTCTGTTTTGTTT